>NW_026125391.1:9447500-10804166 GCF_943737965.1 Phodopus roborovskii
ATGTTGATTTATGTGGGATAAACAGATAGTTAAAAACAGGCAAATATTTAAGGAAAATAAAAAGATTGACTGAAACCTAAATTAATTCTAGAGTTTAGTATGGGATTTGTTCACCTAATGTGCCCAAATTAATGAAGTAAGATATTCATTCCTCTCTCCTTGTCAGAGGTATTGTCATCAAGTTAACTAGACGAGTAATTAAACAATTCCTTATTGTGTATATGTGTGCATGAAGTTACACATGCCATGATGCATTTATGTAGGTCAGAGGACAATTTTGAATAGTTAATTCTTTCCCTTCACCTTAATGTGAATTCTCAGAGTCAAACTCAAGAGCTTTTACTCAAAAAGTCATCCTTCTGCTACCAAATAGATTTTTAAGGTATATCCTAAAGAATCTAAGTAACTTGAGCAATTATTTACTTGTTTTTAATCTCAGTAATGTCAAATATATAATATATGGATGAATTAGTATTGTCAATACAACAATATAAATATGGAAATTAATAAATCACTTAATGCATAAATATAAAATAAAATAAGAAAAGAATAAAATGAACTATGTTACATAGGCTAGGTGTTTCCTACTGGTAAAATTCTTGTTTAGCATGTGTAAGGCTTTGAATTTTTGAATCCCCAGAACTCATACATCTGTGTGTATACGTACATGTAAGCACACACACATACACACACACACACACACACACACACACACACACACACACACACACAGAGAGAGAGAGAGAGAGAGAGAATAAATAAATAAATAAAAAGAAACAATTTATAGAAGGAACAAATTATTCCACCTTTGACTAATACAGAACTGTTAGTTGATTTTGTAAGAATTTAGCTAAAATTTGAACTCAAGTTGATATTTACTGACCGTTATTAACTATAATTAATAGGATATAAGTTACCCTACCCTGTGGCTATCATGTACACACTTGGAGGATTTATTTTTCAAATCAATAGGATTTATCACAGCATGATGTACAGCTCAAGTGACAAAGAAGTGAAAACAAAACTAATGTGAATAACCTCCATCTTTCAGTTCTGCATCAGAATCAAAGTGGCCAGGCATATCTGCTTTCCCTATTCATTTTAAGTACATTACTTGTTTTTTTAAGATTATAATACACCATTTTACCCTTGACTTCCATTCCCCCAAGCCTTTCCATGCATTGCTTTTAACCCTCTTAGAGGTATGATGATTCTATGATTCTTTTTTCATTAATTGTTGCATGCATATAGGTTTCTCAGTCATGTTCATTGTTGCTCAATTTATGATAGACTGCAAACCAAAGCAACCTAAATAGTCTTCTGCTGATAAAGGGACAGTGAAAATGTGGTACATGCACACTATGTAATACAATTTAGCTTTAAGAAAGGGAAACTATAATCAGGATTTATTGTATGAGAAAATAATCTATTTTCAATGAAAGAAAGAAAAATAAAATCATGATGTTTTCAGAAAAATGCATGTTACTAGAAAAGGTCATTTTGTGTGAGGTAACTCAGGGCCAGAAAAACAAACATTGCTCCAAATTCAGATGTGAGAACATATCCTGGTGTAGCTACAAAAACCAGGAAATTATAAAAAGGCCATTGCCTTGGGTGCAAGGTACTGATGGGAGTAATAGAGAGGAGAATAGCAGAGTACAAGTGATCTGACTGGGGAAATGAGGTAAGGTGGTGGGATCTGATTAAGTAAGGAGATAGAGTTACATACAGCAGTAGAAGGACAGGTAAAATAACAGGAAGGGTTTGGAAAATATCATATAGAACCATACTATTAACTATCTACCCAAAAATAAAAGATCTTATAATACATGTAAGACTGTACATAAATATACATATATAGTTAAAATGAAAATTTAAATAAAAAATTTTCATCTGAGCTGACAATGTTCACTCCAATAGCCAAAACCCTATAACAAAAACCTTACCACCAGACATGAGAAAGTCATCTTTTGAGGTTTTGGTCATGGATGTCCAAAGTCTCCCAAAAGAAACATTACAGATTGTTATTATTTCCCTTGTTTGCCCCTAAGAAGTAGACAGCAAATCCTTATTAAGTTGAAGATGTCATACATTTTTATACACAGGGCACTGAAACTCCTAAGCTTGAACTGTTTTGATTACCTCCTCAATGAGAACAAGTTATCATGGAACCTTAAGGCACCATGCAACTCCCAAAGGAAGAAAACAATGTACAGTCATACCCATGTACAATAACCCAGTAGTAGTATGTATGCATTGGCATTAACCATTAGTTCAGTAGAACTGCTCAACAAGAGAGAAGTTGTACTTGATACTATAACCATACCAACTACACAGAGACAGTAATGTCATGGATTTTGGAGGAGAAGTTACAGCCACCACTTTACTACAACAGCATAATCCTTAGCTACATTCTGAAAATTTGTCATCATTCTTATTCCATCAAGTATAATTATCTTTGCAACAAAGACCATTATAGAAAGCAACTACCGGTTAAATGCAGAATTGTGAAGCTCCCATTGGATATATCTACAATAAATATTCTCCAACTAAGGCTTAAGGAGTATTGTGGAAGAGGCTGTGAAAAGATTATAATAGCCAGACAGTCATCATGGAATTTGCTATGAGATTATATCTTCTAGGAATGTCAGAAGCTACACTCCTATATTCCCATCAGCAGGACTGCCTAAACAAGACCTGAAGAACAATAGACATGGCTAAAAGATATGAGGGAAAGAGAACTAGGCTTCAACCCTACCCAAAACCCTTCAGGCAACTGAGGAATGCTTAGAGTAGGAAATATAGTCCACTGCAAGTTAGAGCACATTGAATGCTTATCCAATACCAAAGGGTCATCCCTGAAAACAAACATATATACAAAATAATACAGGCTGGTCAAGTTGTAATTATGAATATATCTGTTCTTTTAAGATATATCATGCTCTATTGGGAATCACATTAACTTTGACTAGAGCTGTAGCTATGTACCCAACAAAGCTTACATAGTTTCAGCTTCCTTAACTGTGAAAGGTTAGTGTTTATGAAGGTAAGCATTTTTAGGACATACTTGATTTTCCCCTCAGCCTCCCAGTCTCCCAATCCTCAACCATATCACCCCACACATTTTCTGGGCTATTATTCTACTTGCAGCTAAATCCTGTGAACACAAGTGCAACAAGGTAAGCTCCATTTCCTGTCCTAGTAGGTTTGTAGGTTAGTGAGAAAGTAGGAAACAAAAGCTATAGAGTCAAGCTACTATGGTGTGATTTCATAATGCGATCACTTGGCAAATATGTCTTATTCTCTTGTGTTTGCTTGGGCTACTATTACTGTTGTCATGATGCAGATCTCTCTGCAACTCATACTTAATTCCTTTGGTATTTCAACAATATTTGATTATACTACATTTGTCTTTACCATCAGAAATTCTAAACTTAGATTACCTATATACATATATATATATATGTGTGTGTGTGTGTGTGTGTGTGTGTGTGTGTGTGTGTATTCCAATTACTGGCTTAACTCTGATTATTTTCCTTTTTTCCTCAAGTTTACCATATTTCTTGACATCTAATATTACAATATTAATAGAAAATAGATTAAATAATTGAAAGATATGATTAACTTCATATTTGGAGGATATTTGTATCAGGGTACTTGCAACTATTGTCACGATCTCAAACTATATTGCCTACTAATCTGTAAGAGGAAAAGACTTTTTTAATAGTATAGAAAATGCTTACAGGCATTTAGTATTTTCCTACTTCAATTAATTAAAGTCTTTCATAGAAAATGATGTGGTATTATAAGCTTTCATCTCAGACATTTAATTCAAGTTTTAACACATTTCTAATGTATGACCGGGCATATTAATTGGGCATACTCAAATAACAGTAAAGGTTAAAGACTAAATGTTCTTAATGAAAGATGAGTCTTTGGCTGCTGCACATGCAATGGAAATGAAGAGCTGGAACTCCTCTTAATATTAGAAACATGGACATAGATGTGGACAAACAAAATATATATCTTTATCATGTGCAATAGTAACTATCAACCTGTAAGTGCTCTACTAGTAAAGAAAATTTAACATTGGTAGTTAACATTAATCAAAAGTAATAATAACCAATTTAAAGCAAGCAATTGGTTTCAGTTTTCCATTGCCAACTATAACCTCTGTGCTTTAATCTAAGTAAGATATTGTGTCATTAACTTGCTTTTAATTTTTTCTTTAAGATCATGTCTTACTTTTTATCTTTTAAGATTATATTTGCCATTTAAAGTTTCAGCTTTTATAATATGTAGATTTTTCATCACTTAAATTCATGTGAATTAAATGAACTTATGTAAAATCCAACTGGTTTCATGCTTTAAAAAAACATAAGTAATTTTTAGAACAAAATAGAAACTTTTTAATTTTAAAAGTAGTAAACCAATTTTAGAAAGTCTAAAAAGTAAAATAACCTTTAAAATTTATTGTTTCATGTTTTGAAGATTATTGATTTTTATTTTAAATGTAGTTCACAAGATCATATTAAAAATAAGTTATATTAATACCTATGTGGTTTCACAGTGTGCTTTCTTCATGTACTTCTATATCACACATATTCTCATATATTATTGAAATTCTTCAATCTTCAGTTCCTTTTCTTTTCTTTAATGCTGTGAATTGGCATCAGGATCTTGAGCATGATAGGAAAACACTTGAACCCATGAGTCCACTTCCAGGCCTTGACCAGGATTTTCACTTCATTTTGATTGTTTCAGTGTTTAGACTAAACACAGAGACTCATGCATGCCAGGTTAGTGCTATACATTCAATTATGTTCCTAGCTCCTCTACTCATAATTAGTTTTATGGATTATGTTATTTGGAAGTTTATAATATATGTAATATATTCTGTTGATTCTCTCCCCCATATTTCCTAATAATATATCCTTGACTATGAATTCTTAACCAGATTAATCATTTTTGTCAATCCATACATTTTCATGACCATGCATTGAGTGTCTGGGCAGTGGTAGTATATGCCTTTAATCCATGCACTCAGAAGACAGAGGGTAGCTGATCTCTGTGAGTCTATGGTCAGGGTTGTCTACAGAAGTAAGTTTCTGGAAAGCCAGGGCTACACAGAGAAATCCAGTTTGGAAAATTCAAACCAAAACAAAATCCCCAACAAACAAGCACCCCCCACCATAACTATACTTCTACTAATTTAGTAGTATTCATCAACTTAAATACTTACATTTGCCTACATACATGAAATAAAATATTGTGTAGAAATTATATTCTGTGCTTATTAGAGTTCTTTTATGATAATCATTAAATTAAATGATTTAATACCATTCATAAACAATATTTCTAATATTATTGCACTATTTAATGGTAAAAAATGTGTTTGATGACTAATATGATACAAATGGATTTAAAATTTTAAGCACAATTTTTGGAAAATCTTATAACCCAATAGAAAATGTATTATGTCTACTGTAATATATAATATGAGTAGGGAAGAATATGGAATTAATGACCTGAACAAGAGCACTAAAAATAAAGGTTCAATTTTATTTTTATCAAAGGCTAAATTAAATTAATTGTGAAGCCATAGGAACAATAGAAAATAGGCTCAATCACAGACAGGAAAGGGGGTGTCAACACTAGCCAACCTGGTGGAAAGTTTAAGGAAAGAATATCCAAAACAGTATGCTAGATTTAAAGTCTTGTTCTTAAAATAAATTCCCAAAGTAAGGCATATTTATCTGTGACTTTTATTATCAACTTTGCTGTAGATCTCTACTAATATTTTAACAATTTCCTTGTTTTATCTGTATGAATGTTTGCCTGCATGTATGTATATCTACCATGTGTGTAACTGGTGCCCACTAAGTTGTAACTGGAGTTACAAATGGTTATATGATGGGAGATGTCATTCTGTATATGTTTCTCATACTTGTTAATGAATAAAGCACTGTTGGCCAATAGGAAAGCAAGACAGGCGGGACTACGGGACAAGGAGGAAAGAGGAAGGAGTAAGGAGGAGCCAAGATGGAGAATCTGGAGAAGGCCGAACCGCCAGCCACCTCTCCCTGGTAAGACCATGTGGAAATACATAGAAATGGATTAATAATAAAGACAGAGCTAGCCCATAAGAAACAAGTAACTGGCCAACAGAATTGTATCTAATACAGGGTCTCGGTGTGGGACCAGACCCGCAGCAGGAGGAAAAACTTTATTCCCTACAGTTGTGAGCCATCCTATGTATACTAGGAATCAAACTTGATAGCCATGGAGAACAACACTGCCCTTAGCTACTGAGCCAACTCTCCAGTCCATGATGTCTAATATTCGAAGCTATTTTTCTAGGTTTTGAAAAAAATGGTGTGATGTTTCAGTTTTGAAAATGACTATTTATTAATTCTTGCTCAAGCCTTGCTAAGACTCAATAGCATAACCTGTGATTGCAGAGTTATACTTGGATTCTCCTATGTAGATCTTTTGGGGTTAGGGCAGAGTAAATTATCAATTTCATCCTTCTAGATCAGTGGGAAAGCAAATAGCATAATGAGAGAAAGTCAGCTAAACCCCAAAACTAAAACCAATGGGCCTTTTATGCAAGATTTAAGGAAATCTGTGCTTTGTTGTGTTTTGTTTTGTTTTTGTACTCCCAAATCTGTGAGAATAGAAGACCAAGTCCAGAACTTAATTTTTAAAGCAGAGGAATTTTAAAATGTCCCATCTACTACTCAGGCTTAGAAATATGATAGGTATGGTGTAGTGTGTGGATTATCTGAAGACAGGCAATTCAGAATTTGGAAGTTTTAGGTTCTCAGGGGTGAAGCATCTCTTTCAGGCTGAACTTCACATTTCTGGAAATCGAGGACTGTGATGATAGCCAAATACCTGCACAGCTCAGAGCACAGAACACAGAGTACTTAAGAACTGCTAAGAGAGTACCATTTTCAAAGTTGCTGGAACAAACTCAACAGAGAGAGTGAACATGATGTGAATCCTAGGGTCCTTTACAGTTATGGACAGAGTGTATATTAGTATGGAGAAGTTAAATGACATGGAAGCAGTCAGCTGCCTTTGGTTTGTCACCCCAAAAAAGTGGTGTGTTATCTGGTACCCTATGAAGACAGTTATTTCAAGCCTGAAATGTATTCTCCATGATAAGGAAGGCAAAATACCATATTTTCCTTAGGAGTTGAAGATTTAGTATAATGATTGTAATCCAAGGAATGTATGTTATAAAAATTGGTGGAAAAAAATCTATCAGATGAATTTAATGCATATGATGGGCCATGCAATACTGTTTACCAAACAGTATGGACAATATATATGAAGGAGGGAAAAGTATTGAGAATCCTAGGGGAAACTATCTTCTGTGAGAAAGGTAGTTGAAGATCACACTTCAGAGCATGCATTCCTGGGAGTGGGGGGTGGGAGGGATAGAATCTCTAAGTAATAGATAATCAAGTAATTGTACCTGATGGATCTAAAAATGTAGATGTAATTATTGCAAGAAACAGAAAGGGTCTAAGCTTCAGGAAATTGTAGATTTATAGAAGAATTTAAAAGTTAATAGACAATGATAATTACCACCATCTGAATGTATTGCTGAATGTGTGCAATAGGATGAAGTGAGATGCAAATGTCTGCGGTTAGGAGCAGCTTCCTTCAGAACCCTCACTTCAAATCTCTATACTTTATCTGGTTTCTATACCTGACCTTGGTTGCTTGATTTTTCAATAGAAAAAATTTTCCCCATACTTTGATAGTATGATGTGGTGATTTTTCCAGTTTCCAGCCTGGGAATATTTATTCAAGTAATTGTGAGCTAGGCAAAAAAAAAAAAAAAAAAAAAAAAAAAAATGCCTAAAACTTTGTGGACTGTTGTATTCATAGTCAAAGCTGAATCTGATCTCCCAAAAACCTACACTCATTACACTCATGCTATTGTTCTCTAACACAATACAGATACACAGAAACCAACTAATAGGTGGATTTTGGATCTGCAACTGGATCACATTCTAATCACTGAGTCTGTAAACTCTCTACATGGTTTTTGCCAAGGTCTTCAAGGTATTGTTGGGTAATACATTTTGATACTGGTAGATGCCACATGTTAGTTTGTTGTTCTATAAGTATGGGATATCATTTCTCGTTCTATATACCAGTATGAAAGGAGGTCTCTAGTGTATTTCCACTTATGACATCAACCTTGAATTCATAAGATATGAGTATCATGGTATATGACAGGGAACAACAGTAAACTTAGTCAAGCAGTAACACTACTGTATGTGAAATATTAAAATGTTTGAAATCACATAGCATGGGCTATATATACATAGAAGAGCCTAATCTGCCCTGTTTACTGTCTTGACCTTTATCAAATACAGTGTAGAAAGGAAAACTACTTAATACTCATTGGTTCACTACATCAGCAGTTCTCCAAATATGGGCGCAAGCAGTCACTGAAACATCTCATTGTATGATTCAGTCAAAACCATTGTGACATATTTTTACCATTCTCATTGCTATGGCAAAAAACAATATTAGATAAAACTTTTCTTCCATAATAGAAGAAATTGCATCTATATTATATTCAAAATATATTCTTTATTGCCAATGATCACAGAATTTTAAAAGGCTTAACATGTCCCGGTAAATGTTTAAAACTTATACTGATGGGAGATGTCATTCTGTAATTATATTTCTCTTATTGGTTAATGGATAAAACACTGTTGGCCCATAGGAATGCAAGATAGGCGGGACTAGAAGAAAAGGAGGATTCTGGAAGTAGTAGGGAGGAGAGTCAAGATGGAAGATTGAGAGAGTAGAATGCCAGCCCCTCTCTCTGGTAAGATAAGACCATTTGGAAGTACTTAAATTAATAGAAATTGGTCAATATTTAAGACAGACCTAGCTGATAAGAAATTAGTAATTGGCCAACAGAATTATATCTCATACAGTGTCTCTCTGTGTGTTATTTGGCAGTGGGCCCAGACCGGCAGGGGAAAAAACTACTCATAACATAATGGCGTCCAAAGCAGACTGAAGAACTTCCACATAAAACTTAACAAAAGCTTAAGAAAGGGTTTTAGAAATAAAAGAACAGAGACAAGCAAGGCTTCTTGGTAGCAGCATTTTTCTCATTTGGACTCTGTTTTGCTAGAGACAAGCAGAGACTTGCATGGCTCCTTTAAGGGAGATTTCCTGACTCAGCATAGGGGCAAAAACCACAAGGCTTTTAAAGAGCTTTGCTAACAATGTAATGGTGTGTAGGAGAGCTGGCAATGGCAGTGACCACATCTCCAAGCTTGCAGCATGATGCTGGATGGCAGCATAGACCAAGGCACAGCTCTCAGTTCTGGCAATAAAAGTACCTGCTGCCATCTCGGATAGACAGCAGCTAACATAGCTGTGACTTTCATTTTAGCAATGTTGTTTACCCGATAAAAGACTCATGGCCAGAAAAAGATAAAGATTTACAGTAAAGACAGATTCAGATTAAGAAAAAGCTCTTAAAGGTTTACAGTGTGTTTTAAAATATACGTAGGCTTGGGAGAGAACTGAGTACATATTTTTAATGTTATTTGTGGTGAAGTTAGAAAGATAATGCACTTCAGACACATATCAATCAATGTCACTTGCTCGAAGAACATTTGTGACTTGGTGGTCTTGTGTACTGATGTAGTAATTTTTTTCTCATGGAACATCTTTTGTTTTCTTCATGAATTTCAATGGGCTATTGAGAGTAAAACTACAGTCATTTAGAAGACACACACATGCACACACACACACACACACACACACACACGGAGAGAGAAAGAGAGAGAGAGAAAGAGAGAGAGTACTCTTTCTTTAAAATTAAAAGGCTGGGGAGATAGATTAGTTTGTAGACAGCTTTCCTAGCATTCAAGAAGCCCTAGGTTGCATAACCTGAATACATGAAACCAGGTGTGGTAGTATACACCTGCAATCCCAGGAATCAGGAGGAAGGTGAAACCTCAAAAGGAAAAGGCCCTCCTCATCTGTATAGTGAGTTTGAGGTCAGTCTTGGTTAAAGGACACCCAATCTTAAAAAGTAAAATAAAATGAAAACTAGGAATTTCAATGCATTTTAACAATGAGAGATTATCAAAAGGACCATTTTATACCACTTAATAAGATTTATTGATATTCAAAGTCTTACAGACTTTTCCAAATGGTTAATTCACCATGTTATTAAAATCATGAGGGTTTAGATACCCATTCAAAGTTCAAAGTACAACTGCAGATTTTATGCAGCAGTAAAAAAAAAATCATCAAGGTTTTCACATTCCACATTTCAAGTAACCTTTAAGAGTTAATTCTTATTCAATTTTCATCTAGAGACAAAAAATAATATCAAAAAATATTTGAGAAGACTCTTAGCATATACCCATTCTACCAGCATGTCTTTGTAGGGATTGCTTGTCTTCATGTACTTCAACTAAAATGTGTAACATTTTGATATAGAAGTAGATAGAAGCCAGCTTCTACCATATCAGACAGTAGTAGGAATTATTAAAAGTCAATTTGGTACTGCTCAAACTACTAGTTTTTTATGATATGTAAATGTGTATGTTATATTAACATGCAGTAGATGTATCATTACTTTTAATATTTATTTAAAGAGTTTTCTCAGTTTTTATCTCTAGAATTATATATTTTAGCAGACATGAGTCACATAAGCAATAGTCCTTTGAGGCCCACAATATTATTTGTGGTTATAAGTAATTCTGTTGTCATGTCTCCCCTGATGCTACACCTTCCCTGCCATTACAAACTCTACCTCTGCAGCTATAAGCCAAAATAAACTCACATCAAACATCTCTGGCAGGCTTTGTCCTTCTGCATTCCCTGTGCCTTGCTAAATTCCATTAGATTCCATTACTGATGCTAGCCCCCATTGTCTATTTCCTTATTTGGTTACTTCCTTCTCCTGAGGCTGGCTGATAAGGTCCAGCTATCAAAATATTGAAATTCAGCAATTAAAAGGCCCCTTTGGCTAGCCTAATTACCATGCCCAATAAACAAAAAACCTCATCCTAACATGGAGTTTCCCTTTTACCTTTATAAACCATTATTTTCTTGTGGACCACATCTGTCTTCTCGCTATTCAGAGGTAGTCCTTTGCTCCCATCTTCCCCTATCACCCAGGGACAAAAATTCCTCTCTGCTCTCTCTTGATCTCTTCACTTTCTTCCTTGTCCTCTATTTCTTGTCTTTGTTTCTTATTCCCTGTCCTCTGTCCCTCTTATCACAAATAAATCTCATTTGTACTGAGAACTTGACCTACCCATACTTTCACAATGTAAAAATAAACAAATCTTAAAAAAAAAATCTCAACAACTGTATCTATAATATGTACATTTTTTTTCTGCCCAAGGATTAGTTCATTACAGTACTTTATGCTTTAAAAAGGAAGTAAACAGTAGCTAAGGAAGGAAGAAATAGGATACTGTTTTAAACGGGGGTGGGGGGGTGGGAGAAGTCTTCCTCTAGTATTGTATATAACTGTGGCCTGTTTTCAGAGAACATAAAGAAATAAAGCAGAAGTCATGTGGAGATGTAAGGCCTTGATATACTATCATGTTTGTTTAATTCCAAGAGCACCCAAAAGACCATTTGAGCTCAAATGATCTGATGAGAGAGAGGGGACTCTCTAAATCAGATAGACAGAATAGATATTAAGATACAGAGAGAACAACATGATTTAAATGCCCACTGAATTTTCTGGTCTTAATATAATTTGCCTTGTTATTTGAATGCTAAGTATATATGGCATATGGCAAAATAATATTTTAAAAAACACTTTAAGGTACTAACCTTAAAAATAAATTTAACATAAATAAAATGTAATCAGTTTTCTTAATTCAAGAGCTGAGTCCCATTTCATTTAAAGTTTTGTCCATCCCACATAGTTCCTAATGAAGACAGAAACCATCCGTTAATCAAGAAAATAATTAAGTTGAGAAAAATGTGTTAATAAAAGCATAATCTGTTTATTTGTTGTCATTTATGGAAAAAGTGCTGTATGAATATGTGTGTGGTGGGGAAGAGAGATTTGGGTAAAGAAAGAATCATATATAGCACAAGATGGAGCAATGGAAATTATGCTTGAAAGGCTTAAATGACTCTGAAGGACATTATTATCCTGGGCTGTCCTTGAAAAATAAACAAACAGACAATGCCAATTATGGTGACTGAAACTCATCAAGTGGCCAAACAATATGAATCATGAATGATACTTCATTTTGAGAACCTAGCAATAAATGTTACAAACCTGAATTTTTAATTTTAATTTAAACTGGAAGTACCAACCCCATCACCAACATTAAGAACAAACAACACATGCAAGAACAACAGAATGTTTACAGAAAGTTCTTTTACCACATCCAGTTCTCCTGACATCAGCTAGTGAATCTGTGACCTGGGAAGACTTGTTTCCCAAGCAGGTTCCCTAGACCTGAAGCAAACAGATATTTGGAGCCCATTTCCTTGGGAGGGATACTCTCTCAGCCTAGTTATACAAAGGAAAGCCTAGGCCCTGCCCAAAATGATGTGATAGACTTGATGATGCCCCATGGGAGCATCCTATGTGGGGAGTAGATGGGGGCTGGGAGGCTGGTGGTGAGCATGGGAGGGCAGGAGGGAGAGGGAACTGGGATTGGTATGTAAAATAAGATTATTTTTTCACCTAAGTAGAAAATATAGAAAAAGCACACTCATTCTGTTTTACATCCACTGAGGCCAAGCAAAAGTGCTATAAATCTTGTTGACAGTTATTACCACATCTACTGACTTACAGTCTGCAACAGTTTGAAAAGTTTTGCAGCATAGCTAGGCCCCATGGCCTGTCCCCTTTCTTCTCTTGCAATGTATTCTCACCTCAGTAGGCAGCACCTCACAATAGCATTAATTTGTTAGGCAGCCTTCATTCTCCATAGAACCTGCTTCTAAGAAGGCTGCTGTAAATAGGCCTGTGCATTACCAGCCATCCCTTCTGCAAGGGGCCTCTGAATCTCAAGTACAGCAGATATAACTTGAAGTGATTTTTAAGATGGACTCTACTGCAAGATAGTTGGTGGTCATGGTGAATTGCTTGCTTCCGTGGGTGGGTATCAGGGACTCAGTATTCCTTCTACCATGATTTCAAGGAGATCAGAGATGGCATTTTTTGTAACCAAAGGGAATAAAGGCAGAAAATATGTGTGCCAAGATTTTTTTAAGCAAAGGGAAAAGCAATAAATTAGTAGACAAGTCCCCCAAAAATCTTAGGTAAAAGAAATACTTAGCCGGCCTTTGGTGGCTCACAGTACTTGGGAGGCAGAGACAGGTGGATCTCTGTGACATCCAGGCCAAGGCCAGCCCAATCTACAAAGCAAGGTACAGAACAACCTCCAAAGCAATACAGAGAAACCCTATCTCAAAATAAATAAATAAATAAATAAATAAATAAATAAATAAAATAAAAAGTACTTCATTATCCTTAATACTTCCAATGAGTCAACTGCAGTGTAGTGGGCATTTATTAGGAAAAATACTGTAATTTAAATAGGTCCCTTAATTTGAAGAGATGGCTGAAAGTACAAACCTATCAAAAATGGTACATCAGATATTGTTTTAATTCCATTATTTTTAATTTTTTTGTTTTTGAGGTTAATTTTTTTTTCACATTTATTGGTTTATAGATTTTTGTATGTTGGGGAATGGTGTGCCTGGCATTCCTTTGGAGGTCAGAGGATAGAATGTAGTAGTGAGTTCTTTTGTTTTATTATGTAAATTCTAGAGATTGAACTCAAGTCATTGGACTTAGTAGCAAGTGCTTTTATACACTGAGCAATTTTGCCAGGTCAGAATCCCATTCACTATTAGATTACATGTAAGGATCTTATAACTCCAGGATGCTACTGTGTTAATTACAGTATAGCTTCTCAGAAAAGGGGAAATTGCCTATGAACTGAAGTATGAATGGTATTTTCATCATCCTGTGGCTGTGGCTCAGGATAAATTTCCAGAAGTACTGTTGTTTCTATAGCTGAAGAAAGATCTCTTGAGCTTCTGCCTCATCTTTTACAAGTATGGCTAGAATATTGTAAGTGATTTCAAATATTCTGGAGCAAAAACCTATATAGTTTAAATTTATTGCAAAAGAGTAAGACCATTTTCATTTTCATAGTAGCTAATTCTTTTAAAGTTATGAAACTAACTTGGCCAAGCTAATTGGTCTGAGGCCACAGAGTTCTTTTTAATTAAAGGATTTCAACCATATACTTATAATCTAGTAGTCTAAAAGCTAGTGTTCATGTACAAGATTGTTAATATCTAAAGATAATATCAAAAATGTTGATATCAGAGTCTGTTGTCTTGAAAATGGCAGGAAGCAGGCAGCCTGGGTATGATGAATCCTGTGTGAAATAACCTAATCAATTTTATTTGAATTCACTATTTTCTTGTCTATAAGTATATTTTTTTTCATTATATACATCCTGAGAAACTCTAAAACCAAAACCTAAATGAATGAAAGTCAATGGCATGGAAAAGTGTTTTAGTATAAACCCAGAAGCTGTTGTTTCCCAGCTGATCCCTTTGTATGTGTAACTGCTTCAAGCCAACCAAGGTAATAAACTGCTCATCTGGCCTGACCTGGCCAGGCCTGTGGAATATCTTTTCTAAGAAAGGAACAATAATGACATCTGAGGAATCCACTGTTCTCAAAGGAAAAGATTCCATGGAAGACAAGAAGATACAAAGTTAAACAATAAACAAATTGTCAGCTACTTTTACCCATTCTTGTTTTTCCCTGGGGACAATGACTTTAACAGTTTGTATCTTAGAGAATAGTGCTTTCTCCTCTGTCATTCAACTTTCAAAATGAAAACAAAATTTATATCAAACCTCTGCTTGTCTCTCTCTCCTTTATCCCCTTCAGTCTCTTCATCCTGTTAAAAGCCATACTATGACTGAGACCTTGATAATCATTTGTTAAATGATGCCATTCTGTACTTTATTTCATACACATACACACACACACACACATACACACACACACACACACACACACAGAGAGAGAGAGAGAGAGAGAGAGAGAGAGGCCAACATGTTTGTAAGGCTGTTATCTGAGCACTACTATTAATTAGTCTTATATATGCAAGTCTACCCTCAAGTGTTTATATGTGAAATTTCTCTTAGTTTAATATACCCTTTACCTCTAAAATGATTTATTTATTTCATTTTCATTTGTTTATTTTGAATGTTTTGGATCACAGAGTGGTTTCTAGATTGGCAAAGGAAATTAAATTTCAGTATCTATCATAAACAGCATATTCATCCACTTCCTTGAGATTGAAAACACCTGTTATAGCTGCTTTTGATTGCTGACTTTTACATGAACATTTGGATGAGAAGTAATGTTTATAAAGATTATCTACAGAAAATTCTCAAAAAACAAAACAGCAGAAATAAAAAACCACAAATCTAAAGTGGGAATCTAAAACATAGTATTTAATTATATTAAAGCTTATTTGGTTAAAGCCTTCATTATTAATTAAAAAATTGACAGGAAATACAATTCCTCAAGAATGTAAAAATAATGTACCATGACAGAAAAGTCTAACTGCTAAACCCAGCTTGGGTTTCACAACAGCACTGGTACCATGTGATGAGAGCGCAGCTCAAATGAAAAAAATATAAAATGCAGTTGCATTCAATGCAAGTCTTTGAAAGCTCCTCGTAAATGAATTACTGTGAAATTTGAGAAAATTACTGATTCGGGGCAGGGCTAAAAGAGTCTAAACAGTATTTTTCTTACTGCTGGAAAAGGTAAAAGATGCACTGACTCTTTGTTTCTCACTGTGCTTTTGAAGCTCAGGAAATTTTCTGCTGCTTTGGAATTGGTGATCTAGACAGTATGCTATAAAGACAAATGCTACTATAAGTACTGATTATCACCAAGTACAACGGGGATTCAGAGCCCCCATTTGCTAAAATCTCTGACTAAAATTGCTATTTGAGGCTAATAACTGTTTCCTTTGCTGCCTTAACTTTGGGTCAGATTCTTAAGGAGACTGCATAATCAAGTGAATCACTTAAAAAGTACATGACTGAAAGTTAGTGATAACATAACATTGATGAGTCCTATATTTATCTAACCTCTCTCCTTTTACCTATACTCTCTTTAAGACTAAAGACCATGAATAGCTACAATATTTTCAACAAACAAAGAAACAACAAACCTTGTGGACAGTCCCTGTTGTGACTGGCCTCCACTGTGGGAGTAATCACCTCAAGATAAAACCAGGCTCCCCTTCTTAGCTTAGTGGGAACCAGATTGCTTGCTTGTTCAAGTGATTGCCTTGGGGAAAGTAGGAACTTTCAGATTCAGACCTAAGTAATGATGAGCCAGATCTAAACTGCTTCACTGTGCATGCATCTCATCTCCTTTCCTATTTTCCTCCCTTCTGTCTATAATCCTGGAGCCCTGTTGAGCTTTCAGGAAGACAGTGTTTTGGGTGCTAGTCACCATGTCTCTCAGTGTGATATATTGAATAATAAATTTGTCTGGATCATCCTCACTTGTGCTTGATTGGACTTATCTTGGGGGATGTGGTAACGCCTGTTTGGCTGAGACTTGTCTGTTTGGGATTGTTTCTTAGAATGCTAGAAACAAACAGAAAGCATCACTGATAAGCATTTCTTAAAATTGTTAATTACTTAAAAGGGTATTAAGGACTGTACTTGAATCTGACCATGGCTAACTTACTTATCAAAGCCAACATTTTATGATGGAAATGATGCATCTTGGGACTCTTCTTCACTGGTCATATTTTTTATTCATGAGGTTTTAAAATATGAAAGACTTTTAATCAAAATTTTGTAATCTCAGATTTTGGGAAATCAAAAAATTAAATGATTGATATAGGGTGAGTCCTCTTACCAATATTCAGACAAGATACTCTGAAGACCTGAATGCTACAAGTTCAGTGAGAAATGTGCTTATGTAAATTTTTGATAGTGTAGGAAAACATTTGATGAGAAGCATGAGTGTAGATAATTCTACAGAGGAAGATTCTTTTGACGTTGTTGTTAAATATTTTTTTTAATAAAAGTGGTTACAGTTGTGTTTCATTCACAAAAATATATTTTACAAATAGCAATGAACTCTTTCATTAAATCAGAACCAGATTACTACTTTCAGTATTAATGGTTAGCTTTGACATATTTAAAAAGGGTAGAAAATACTTAATAGACCTGTCTCCAATTCTGAAATGAACAACTCTTCAGGGAAATGGAATTGTTCAAAGATACATTTTCTCTCTGCCAATCTGTGAAATATAATATAATTATTCTCTTTTAATGAATCTCTCAATGAGGAGCAATTCTTCAGTGCTTGAACAGGTGAAATGTAAGGGTAATGGGAATAGCTTTGTAAATACAAGGATAAAATAAGGTTGTTATTTTGTGCCTTGTTATGGGATAATTAGAGTAACAGTGCGGAATTCATCAGGCATTTAAACTTTCTCAAAAAAGCTCCCTAGGGCTCATTTAAATTAGCCATGTTTATCCATGGAGATTTTAAGCCTTATTTCAGATGTCTGCTACTCTATAACATTCAAGCCTCAATGCTTAGCTTAATCTGATTAATTGCAGATAATGTACAGCCATCAAAAAGACCCTGTCTGAGACACAATTAAAAAGAACACCTGATTTTATAAATTCATAGCTGACTAAAGGGAGAACAATGAAACTGCTTTTTCATTATTAGGTGTAGAGGGACTTTGAGCTACATGAATCTTTACCAGTTTCCACAAAAAATGGAATGGGCTGGATGCTGTCCAAGAAGCTACAATTCATATGCTAATCATGCCTTTAGAATAAAAGACTATATTCATGGAAACCAAATTCATGGCCATGGAATTTTAGTGGCAAGTTACTTTGGTTAACCCAAATTTGTCATTTGAAGATAAGTAGATGGTAGCATTTGATTCATTCAAGAAATGGGTTTCTTTGTTCTATGTTAGACAGTTCAGCATTTATGGAGTTATGTAAGTGTATGCAAGTGCTAGACTGTGTCCATTTAATCTTACTGGTAGAAATTACCAGAATCAAATCTATAAATTAAGTTAGCATAAAAGTTCAAAATCCCTCCAGTGTTGAAATCTTTAAGGGAGATGTCCTTCATCAAGGCAATGCAATTAACATACATTCTGAACTAGATTACAGATTGTCCTAGTATTTTTCATACTGATTGAAAACAAAGTGAGGTCCTTAGAAGTAATGAAGGGATCAAAGTCACAACCCAGGTTCCCCCAATGGAGTGACCCCATGTCTTTTTGATAAGTTTTTCCATGTTGACATTTTTTAAAAGTCATCCCTAATTTTTTTGTCATCTATCTCTTCCACAACCCCTTTAGGAAAAATCGTTATAAGTAATTTGAGGGACATTTATCACCACAGCTGCAAATTATCTATCACCCTGAAAAGACAAGATTGCTTCAGCACTTTC
This sequence comes from Phodopus roborovskii, assembly GCF_943737965.1. Classification (NCBI taxonomy): domain Eukaryota; kingdom Metazoa; phylum Chordata; class Mammalia; order Rodentia; family Cricetidae; genus Phodopus; species Phodopus roborovskii. The sequence continues at coordinate 9,466,030 of NW_026125391.1, forward strand.
TATTGAGGAAGCCTGAATGGTGGCTTCATACTTGGAATGTGAAACTTCACAAGATTCCTTTGTTCATGCACACTACAGTGCATCCTCCACAGGTTGTTAATTAGTTTCTACATATATTCTTCATGGTGTTTTAACTTAAAAAAATTTAAATTCCAGTCATTGCAAAACCGAAATCTAGATGCAATCACACACACACTCTTAACCTAAATATAAATTTGGCATTACTTGAGGATTGTATACATCACACAGGCATAAGGAAGATGATAATTTCATCACTGATATCATACATCATCATTTTCATTGTGTGGCATATGAAATCATTTATACTTCCCATCTTTCTCTGAAGGTACAACTAAAATCAGTAGCTAGGAATACAGAAGGTATCAAGACAAAGTTCATTGCTTTTGAGTAGAAGTGTTTAGTTTCAAAAGTCAAGAAAGATGTTTATCATGATGAACTCCTTGATTAAGAACTCCAAAGAGACACCAGATTCATGTGTGTGCATGCCTGAGAGAGAGAGAGAGAGAGAGAGAGAGAGAGAGAGAGAGAGAGAGATTTATCTGTATCTGTCTGTCTCTATCTCTCTGTCTATATCTGTATCTGTAGACAGATACAGCCGGGCGTGTTGTTGCCAATTTAAAATCCTAGTGTCATGAAAGCAGATAGAGAATCTCTAGACTTTGGTAGCCAACCTGTCTAGCCTACATAGTGAGTTCCAGGCCAATGGAAGTCTTATTTCAAAAGGGTGTGGGTATTTCTGAAAATGATAACTGAGGCTCTGTTCAGTCTTTTATGTCCATGTACATATCTATGCACACACATGCGTAGAAACATGCATACATGTATATACATGCATCATAAAAGTGCTATAACTTTAAGATGCCCAGATGTGTTATGTAATCTTGAATTTCAATTCTGGCATTTAGGTAGCTTTATTAAGTATGTGTAATTATTTCCTTTTCCAATGATGATACATTTCGGAGGAGGTACTTTAAAAACACACAAGTAAGAACTCAGTTTGAGATTCTCCTTTAAAGGTTACTAAACAGCAAATGTTTGGATCTATCTGTTTTCAGCCAATGAAATTTTCATGATATTGTTATATGCATTTGTGTGTGTGTGTGAAATGAAACCTTTCAAATGCCATGATCTTTTTTCAATAATTTCAACATCTAGGTATAATTGTGTAGCATGAAATCCTTTTCTTGTTTCTAAATTTAATTAACTTAATCACTGAATTTTAATGTTTAGAAGTTGTTCTGCTTGCCTGGGTTTGAATGCCAAATACAGCACCTACAGTTCTAAGATGAGCATTGATTTTATATTTAGGCAAGGTAGCACTGCTTTCTAAATTACCCTAAATAACCTGTAGAAATGTTTAGAGAATGGCTAACAATGGCTGACAAATGTCCTCAGCACTGACTTGCTGATATGTATGATTGTACAAGGCACTCCTCTTTGTCCAGTGTTCTGTGTAATGCAATGTATATATAAATCAGAATCATGTATCAGAGCACATATCCTCACTTAGGAGGTGAAGAAATAGTTATCTTTGCATACGAAGCAAAAGATGTCAAATTTTGTCAAAATTTTCATCTGTTTCAGTTGATACTCTTTGGTACACATGGTTTACATTGCATTCTTTTCCTCCTTTTCTTCTAATTTCTGCATTTTATAATAAAACTAACAGTAAAGTTCACGATATAGAGACACTCCTTAACATCCAATCAGAATAGACACTGCCTATCTTTTGGCTCACAAAAGATAGGCTTCCATCTTTCTTTTATGACACTACTATATATATCATTACATTACATAATTGCTTACTCTTGAAGGAACTCACGTACAGTACATTTATGTAAGAAGATAAATAATGTTCACCCTTAACATTCACACACATAGTTGTGCAAATTATAAGGGAAAGGAAGCTGCAACAGCTTATTATAGTCACTTTAAAAATATTTATTTGTATTAGTGTGTGTGTATGCTCATGCATATGTAGACATGTGTGTACATGTGCTTGTATTAGTATGTGGCAAAGAACATGCTATGACATTTGTGTGGAGATCGGAAGATCATTTGGTGGTAGTTTTCTGCTTCTACCAATCATATTCTGGGGATTAACATCTGGCTGTGAGCCTAGGCAACAATCACCTTTACCCATAGAGCTGTCATCCTGACCCTAATCACTGCAATTTTCTTAACTGAATTTATCTTAGCTTACCTTTGCAATTTTAATATTCTCTTGGTTTAATTATTTTACTTCATTTCAACACTACTATGAATAATTTAAAACCAGGATTCCACAGTAGAAAAAAAAAGAGAGAGAAGTACAATCACAGGTCTACAGTATTGTGTGTGTATGAGTGTGTGTGTGTATTGAATGTGTGTGTGTGTGTGTGTGTGTGTGTGTGTGTGTGTGTTTATGTGTCTGTATTTGTCTGTGACTCTGAGTTTTAAAATATTGAGTGAAATGTAAACAATTTTATATCAGTCTATGCCAATTCAGAATTGGAAAATTCTGACCAAATAAAACAATTAGCTTTAGTAAATGTGAGTGAACACACTGAAAAAAATTTGGCTGACATAATATGTTAATTAGTTTTAAGATAAATTTTCCTGTGACAAGTACCTGGCTAGAAATTCCAGTGTATATAGTAGACAGTCAGCTACTTAATGAGGGGTCAGCCTGGAAGGCCCCTGTTCCTGGCAGTTCCTGCCTCCCTTTCGGCTCTAGGCTTGAGTGTAAAAACTTTTGCTCAGTAGTTTTCAAACTTTTGATAACAGTCAACAACTTGCAAATGAGTCAATATCATGGATGTCATGACAGATATATAGGGGAGTATTTGCCATAAACTAATTTCATCTCACTGTTCTGGTCAAAGATGGCAATTAAACATGACTTTTTCACCTCTGTGCATACAAATATATAGAATGCAACTTGCTGCCTGGTTAAGTTTTCCCTCTTAGTTAATTTTGTTCATACACACTGTGTATACAGAATTTCAGTTTTATGTCTGGCTCCTTACAGGAAGTTTAATGGTGAACAAGTTTAAATCAAATATACCCCTGTGATCACATACTTGGGATATGAATAAGAATAAGCTTATTATTTGTTGAAAATAGTTAAATAATGTAAGTTTTTACAAGCACAAGTGCTATTACCAACCTATTTTCTCTTTCCTTTAAATACTGGTGTTGCTATTTTTGCTTCCACTGATTGCTTTGTTCCATTTAGATCTGTGACAAACTAAAATATTTGGTCTTTCAGTTGCAGGTAGTTCATATGAACTATGGTGACAATGTATAGTACATTCACATTTCCTCCAATAAATATTCAAAGATATAGTATTTTTAAATGATCATTGCAGAATAGACTTTTCAAAGATTGGTGATTTATTTATGTGTGTATATGTAAATAAGTGTGTGGGAGGAATCATGAGTTTCTCCCTGTAAATTTAAAAATTACTTGGTTATCTATTTCCCTCATTGAGGAGACAAGAAACAAAAAGAAAGGAGAATAGGAAGACCATACCATTTAATGTCCATTCATAATTTGAGAATAGCTAACATGGGAAACAATTTTTAATGGAAATAATGTATTTTATTAAAGTTTTCTTTTCATTTCTTCCAAAATACTGCAGTGGATTTGAACTAAGTCTTTAAGAACTGCTGAAGAATCCCAGCTATAACTCACTAGAGTACAGGATGAAAAATAATGTTTTAGCTGAAGGTCTTTATGTCTTTTAAAATGCAAATACCTCTCCTTTTGTCTGCAATCAGTCATTTATACATTAATGTGAGTGAATTTATTAGACATCTCTCTCAGGTTAATTTAGAAGAGCGGTTGGTACAGATGAACTCAGAAGCTGCAGAGACATGGGAAGATTAAGTATTAAGGCCAGGACATGGAAGATAATATGGCCTGCTTTATAGTTGTTACTTAAAGGCAGCATTGTCTGTGTTTAATACACTCATTTGTATCTATAAACACACATAAAGAGAATGTGTGCTTAATGAGGAGAATTTGTGTGCATGCTTCAGAATTGTATCCAAATAGTTCACTGTGTCTCAATGGAATGATAATATAATTAAGCAAATTACTTATAATTTTGTTCAACTCTGAATTAAGTCAGCAGTAGAATTCCCAACCAGAACACTGACTGAAAATATTTTGATCTCATGGGTGTTCTCAAAGACTGCAAGCAAGGCAACAGCCTGGCATCTCCTGTCCTGGGCAGCCATAAGGAAGAATTCTAGGCTTCATGAACCAAATCCAGTCTTTCACTTTGGTTTTATGACAGTTTTTTAAATGTGTTTTAAATATGTGCAACCCTTTTCTCAATTCTTTTTATTAAGAAGTATTTTACATATATTATACAAACTTAGTGATACACTTCTTTACGCCTCCTAGTAACCAAAACTCTTTCCAAAGTTTAAAAACAAACAATGAACCAAGCATCACTTCCCAAAAAAATACAGTAAAACCCACCTGACACTTCTAATCCATTTGTACAGAGAGGAGCCTGGGAGGCAGCAGGATACATTATAATGAAGTGTTTCCCAATTACCAGTTTTCTACTGCTTCACTTAGGTATTATAGAAGTATAGAAATTGTTGATCTGGCTTCAAAATATCACCATATCTAAAGATAACACTGACTGCTGTCCATACATCACTGTATCTCTTAAACCTCAGTGAGGAAGGTTCTTTTTGTGGTAAATGATGATGAACACAAAGGTGGAGAGGAAAAGTGATGGCAGAATTCTCATCCCTAAATGGAACATCTGTATCACCTCCACTTCTTTCCGGGTCTCAGCTATCATTGAATCACAGAAGGTTATGGAACAAAAGATGTAAGAGCCAAAGATGGTGGTTGACTACAAAGAAACAATGTTGTTTAGAAATAAATGCACTCATAGGGGCTGTGACAGTGTGCTCAAGCCAGATAAATTACCTATATGGAGGGGGAAGGTAGGCATGGAGCCCCACCCCTCACTGAGTAATTATTATTGATAAGTGATAGTACAAGGAGAGAGATAGACAGCCTTCTACAAGAGGCTGACCATAGGTCTAACACACTCCAGTGGATGACCATACAGCTAAGATAATATAGGCAACACCACCAAGAATTTTTAACAGGGTTTTAAGAATAATGAGGACACAAAGTTGGAATTAGAGGTGGATCTGTAAGATGTGAGAGAGGATGAAAACAAAATGATAAATTCTGAAGGTGTTCATAAAAGAAAATTTAAAAAGCACATAACGACAGCATCCGTAGTGTCTTTGACACTTAATATCTCAGCTGCTTCTGTTTCAAGAAGTTAAAGAAAATAAAGTAATAGAAATATTACTATTCAGGAAAGGGACACATATGACTATTTTTATTGTATGTTTATTTTTTCACATTAAGCATAACACTTAGGAAGTCATAGGATAAATGTTAAACCCAAACCTAGGAGGATTTTGAGTCATGTTTGGTTACAGAGCTGCAAAATACATCAAAATGACAATTTTTACTTTCTAAAATCAGCATAAAGAAAAGACTATAGTAATTGGTTTTTAATTATTCAGTTGAAAGGTTTGTCTGGAAATGCAACTAGGTCAGGACTATAAACACAGTAAGCACAGTGAGGTAACAAAAGGAGCAGACAGGCGAGCGTGATCAATCTTTTACATGCTTCTCTTATCACTAAGATGAAAAGGGTCAATAACTGCAATATGAAAATGTATTTCTCTAAGCTACAATCTCATGTGTACCCACTCTCCTTTCTCCTCATGTATGAGTAATAGTTCCACAATAGGCTTTATTTCAAGCTCACTATCTTAAAGTAAAAGTTTATGGTGGGCAGTTATGAAGCCAAGGAAACAGTAGGTGTCCAGCAGATCTATGAAGAGTGTTAGAGGCATATCTTTTCACATGTTTGCCTGGGAAGAGCATAGGCACGAGCCTTAAAATTCACAGAGCTCAGTGGTGAAAGAAGTTGTCAGCCAAGGTACTGAAAATCAACTTGAGTAAATGCTAGGAATAGAGAAGTGGCAAGAACATACTATTTACTGGAGTATAATAACAGACTAGAATGAAATCTGAAGAAATCCCTGCATATATAAAATACATGCATAACAAAAGTATCTGTTACTTAAAAAAATGAATGCATTGTACTATATAATAACACATAATTTGGATAATTAGAAGGTTTTTGTTTTTAGCTTGATCTTACTAAGGTCCCAAGATAATTCTAATAACTAGAATTTTTTCTAATAATCATAACAACCTACTCATATTTAGATTGGTATTTAGTATAAATGCAATATTTATGCCAAAATTTATATAAAATAATAATTATACATATTTTCTACTAGAAAAAGTTGCAGATTTTTCTGTATATTTATTCTTCAAAATTACATTTTATGTCATTTTTTTATAGTTGTACTGTACCTTATTATAGAATGTTTTAATTGGTTTGTTGCTCAAAATTCCTGTCACTAGTTATGTTAAGATTGCTTATGGAGGATATATAACACTCATTCCTTCAACCTTTGGCACATTGTGATAATAAGTTTCTTTTCACAGAAGACATTGTCTAAAGCTTAAATGAGAGCCAGCTATTGAAGAAACTATCAAATCTACCAATGATTTCAAATGTTATTGATTGACATATATTGAGACTTTAATGCTAAAACCTTTTCACATTTTGCTTTCATTATACTGAAATAGGGTTTGTATTTATTTGATAGGGTCTGATACTATAGAACCCACTATTCATCCATAGGTGGGTTCGAAATCATGGTAATCCTCCTGCTTTAGCTACCAGAGTTACAAATTTGCATTTGGGGGAGTATTCATGACTGTATTAACAAGCTTACTTTGTGCTTAGTGCTGTTAATAATATTAGGTATGCTTTTCAGTTAAAAATATTACAGTTTCTTATGCATAAACTATGGAGACTACCTCCACTTTGTGTCTTTGATTATAACATCTATGAAGAATTAGTTGTCATGTCACAAAGGAAACTATGTTATAATGGGGTTGAAGGATATATTCATATAGCCATGGATTCCTTACTCCCTGTTTCTTGGTCTTTTAATGGTTGATATGAACTTTCTGAAAAACAGCAGCAGATAAAAATATATTGTGTGGTATCAAAGCATTCTCATATACATGTTACGTGGAATGGAAACTTAATATAGGAAAATTTGAATAGTATATCTTGACTGAAGAGACAATAGTAAAGACTTATAAAATAGCTGGGTCCTTGGCACAGCCACTTCAACAGTGACTAGGATAAACCCATTCCAAAAAGCCTCAGTATAAGATACTCTGTATTTTACTTCTACATTTCTTTTCTGTGGGGAAAAAAAAAAAACTCTCACCAAAAAAGACTAGGAAAGAGGTAAAACATAAATAATATATATGCTTTTAGATCCATTGTAATTTAATTATATATATGGATCTGAAGGCTTTTCTTTAATGTAGCCTTTGGATCAGAATATTAAGCAACTTAGTATATAATCTTGGAATTTTACCTTGACTTGCAAACTTCAGCTCTTTGGCATCCGTGAGTGTGGGTCTTTTTTCAGAGCCTTTTTTCTCGATCCGTCGATGACTTCTCTTTTTTTTAGATTCTCCCCAAAGATTAGATCCTCCATGCATGCTTGGGATATTCAAAATTGCAATTCCTTCCAGAGAGATGTTTATTAAGTCTATCTGTACTCCATCACACTGGAGAGAGGAACAGAGAGAGAGAGAGAGAGAGGGAGAGGTATTTCATTTCTTTTTGATTGCTTGTTTACTTGCTTGCCTTTTAATAAATCTATTTAAATTCATCTAAATTCAAAGAAAAAAATGCAGGAACATTAACCAGCGACCATTTATAATTATTTCAAATGGTCAAACCACGTCAGCAATGTGTCCTAATTTATAGAAAGCTTTTGGCAGAGAAACTTGCTCATGTTTTCTTTAAATACAATTGCAAATTGTGGGCCAAGAAGGTAAGCTTAGGAATGCAGAAATTATGATCTTGCTTCTTTTGAATGATGAATTTGAACTTGTGATCTTCCTGCCTCTATGCTTCCCTTGGTTTCCTTTCCTTTTATTTTCCTTCTTTCCTTCCATTCTTTTTTCTGTCACAGAGTGAAATGGCTTGATTCATGAAGAAAAAATTGAGGCTAGTACAAAAATGTGGTTACAGAGACCCCCACACACACATTACACACACACACACACACACACACACACACAAACTATTAGTATGAGTGCATGTGCCCATGGAGTTCAGACTGTGTGGCCGAGTTCCAAATGCTTGTGACCTGAGTAACATGGGTGCCAGAAGTCTAATTCCAGGTCTCTGGAAGAACAGTATGGGGTCTTAATCACTGAGATACGTCTCCAACCCCCTCTTCTGAAGTTTTTAAGATATAACTTTATATTTTCAAAACGACAGTCATTATAACTATGTCAAAAAATATTCTTCCACTTTCCATTATAAATTGAGAAGAGAAGAGAACAGAAGAGAAAAGATGCAATTTGAAATTCTTTTCAATGCATCCTGTTAGCGAAAAGCCTTTAATTTGTCTCTAACAATATCTCACCAAAGGGCTGCTACAGCCACCATATCCCACTTAAGTCATCACAAACTTAAACACTAATTCCCCTGGAATTTGTGATACCACAGAAACTGCAACAAAACAAATGGAATCCTGTTTTTTTCCCACATTTGCCTCAACTTTCTGAAGCTAGGGCAGCATCATGTTCACCAAAGGAACAATGAAATGAGATAAAGTGACATATCTTGAACCCACTCTGTAAGGGAAGAAACAATATTGGAGAAAGCATTAAATTCTCATTCAGTTTGTTTCACTAAAGAGGGTCCAGCTCTGGATGATATGATTCATTTTTTCCAAAAACAAGTGTTTTTCCTTCCTTTGACATAGTAAATTAAGATCATTTCTTTTTACTAAAGAATTCTGCTCCTGTGTATACTCACTCACCACTATATATTCTAGATAAACAGATATTAATTTCATAATTAAAAGTAATCTTGTGTAAATACCCTGCAGGCCTCAATGAATCAAACACATACTGTGTGTCAGGCCTCCCACTGTCTTCAAGTGGAACGCACTGGCTGGATAATTAGATAGTACATATTTTTTAACCTTATTTGCATGCATATTATATCTTTTGCACACTGACAAGCAGCAGTAACAACAAAAGTCAGATTACCACAGGGAATTCCCACAAAGAAGTCTTCATTCCTTATAATTTGCAGCCTAAATTAAAATAATTTGATCTTTGACAAGGATGAAATGTCAAGCAGAAGGGGGTCCTCTACAAGCCACGGCCTGTGGCTTCTGAAAACTGCCTAATTTATGTCAGTCACTTCTTAATACATATTTAAGTATTACACGAAAAAGATGATAAATATGCAATCTGACACCTTTGGTATTTCCCTGCTGTTAATTTATAAAGGTCTGGCTTCCCCCAAACTGACTAAAATCATTTAAATAACACAAGAATTGTGAAATAAGCTGGAGCTGGGGCCTGGCTTCCATTTCCACTCGATATTGAACACAGCAGGTAGTACACTAAGACAATTATGTGACTAGGCCTTAGGACCCTGCTGTGACAAGTTACTTTCCGAATTAGTGAAGGAGGATTCCTTTGTTCATCTGTAGAAAGGAGAGCATGCTGCAAGGTCTTTCTTCTGCCTAATTGAACAAATGGAGTTAGGTGAGACAATGGAGACACACTAGCATCTTCACTGTCAATGCCACTTGTGGTTTGAAAGAAAGGAGTTAGTCATTCTCTGACAAAGGGGTGGGGGGGGATAGGGGTGGTTGGGGGGTAGGGAGTGGGGGTAGGGACCAACAACCAGCACCTCTCAAGGAGTCCTAAAGCACAAGGAGTGATGGAGAGTGCAGTTGCTCTTCCAAGTGCAGGACAATGTATTTACATAAATTGGTGTCTATGAATGGTTTAGTTTCACTAGCTCTCAATTCTAGGCCACTTTCCTGTTTGCTTTGACATCATGTTCATTAGTCTGGAAAGCTCCATGCTGGTGCTGACAGGCCAGGAGTTGCAGCTCACCAATTGAGTTTGTGAAAATGAAGCTGAGGTGAAGGCTATGAATGTAAACAAAGAATAAGTCCATGTTGGGTAATGTTCTCATATGTTTTGAAGATTTATGATTTTGTGAAAAGTAGGTACGGGGGGGGGGGAGTAAAAACTTAAAAGCCAAGAGCCTCAGTCGTGAATTCTGAATAATGTTGATAAGTATAACATCCACTGTGGAGGGAGCTCATATAGAGTGTCACTGTGCAGCCACTGTAGAGATATTATTTCCAACACAAAGTACCTAAAAGAACAATTACACTTTTTTTTTTTCTGACAGTACATATTTAACCTTAGATCGGAGAACTGGGAGTACAGATTTTAAATTTGATGAGATATAATCAATGATTTTATTTTTTCTAAAATGAGTGAGCTTTTATGCCTGTGTCAGTTAAAGTTATTAATAATTTTACTCGATGAAGCATAAAACATTGACAGGCAATCTTAGCGTTAAGAAAGGACGGCTGAGACTACTATGTGCAGCAGCCTAATGCTTTTAAAAATTCTGTTTCCCAGGTTAATCAATAAGTCCTACAGTTGATTTTATACCCATGAGGCTCTTGCATTTGTTAATTCTTGATATTACTGAATTATTTTTGAAAAAAAAATCTCAGTATTTGGGGATAAAAACCAAAATTATTGACTTTAACATTTACAACCTTCCTGGTCCCACTAACACCCAAAATACTGAATGACATTGGCACATGGAAAAAAATAGAAAACCTGTGTGCCTGATTGCTCTAATCTCAGGCATCAACCTGAGGTTGTTAGATACCTTTTACCCTCCTTCAAAAGCAAAAAACTTTGTTTTTGACATCTTTTCTTAAAATTTTGAAACTTTTTGTTTTATTTATATTTTTGCCTTCTATAATAAATTTAGGAGATACCTGAGATTCTTAAAATTTCTACAAGAATGAACCCAACTAATAATCTAAGCAATAGTGGAGAGACTACCTTTAATGCCCTTCCATGATAATGAGATTGATGACTACCTTATATGCCATCCTAGAGCCTTCATCTAGTAGCTGATGGAAGCAGAAGCAGATAACCACAGCTAAACACTTAGCCAAACTCCTGGAATCCAGTTACAGAGAGGAAGGAGTAATTAGCAAAGGGGTCAAGACCATGCAGGAGAAACCCACAGAAAGAGCTGACCCGAATAAGGGGGAGCACATAGATCCCAGTCTGCTATCTGGGAAACCAGCATAGGACTGACCCAGACCCCCTGAATATGGGTGTTTGTTAGGAGGACTAGGCAGTCCATGAGGCCTCCCATAATGGATCAGTATTTATCCCTAGTATATGAATGGACGTTGGGAGCCCATCTCACATAGAGGGATAACTTCTCAGCCTAGACACTTTGGGGAGGACCTAAGCCTTGCCCCAAATGATATGACAGACTTTGAAGATCCCCATGGAAGGCCTCATCCTCCCTGGGGAGCAAAAATGGGATGAGATGGGGTTTGGTGTGGATGATAGGGAGGAGGGGAGGGTGAGGGAACTGGGATTGACATGTAAAAAAACAAAACAAAAAACTTTGTATCAAATTTAAATAAAAAAAGGAAAAATATTAAAACTACCAGTGTTTAAATCACTTCCTCACCTTCTTCATTTACATGCATGTAGCACTGATTTGTTTAATTGCTCTGGCAATAATGTAATTATTTTTCTTCTAAATTATTAAAAATATTTAACTGTGCAATGAAGATTTTGCAGTATATCTTTGATTTATACTGTGTGTATAAAGATTATACCAGATAATGCAGGTGCATTGCTTAGTACCAGACATAAGGTATATTTTAATAATACATATATTTTAGCAGTGATTATGGAACACTTTCCTGGGATATTTATGTTGTCCCAAACATTTCCTCCTTTCAGAAGGAGCTCCCTGCAGGAGAGAGCATTGTGACATAAACATACCCACAGAAAATGACTTGTTTTTGAAGGAGCTGCCAGTAAAACATGTAACCATTGCTTGAGGTTCTGTTGTTACTACCATGGTTTATTCCTCATTAGACATTTTTCAAACCATAGTTGGTATGATTTTAAGCCACATAGGAAGCAATAGCAAGCAGAATCAAATTTCCGAACTGCTGATTTCTTATATTTAATTATGAAGTAACCTTGAGGGTAGAAAGTCATATTTTGCTAATATGATAGACTGGATTCATTAAAATGTGAGGAGAAAGGCACGTTTGGCATTGCTATCCACACACACACACACACACACACACACACACACACACACATGCACACACACTCACACACACACAATATACAATGATATGATGGAGAGAACACAGTACTGAGTCCAATTTCTAGACGCTATATTAGTGGTTCGTGGAGTAAGAAATGCAGAACCAGAAAACATGGAAAAGCAGAACCCAGGGCTAAATAACTTAGTTCCAGTCCAGATTTCTTGAGGGGTCTCTTGCACAGTCACTGTTCTGGTAAGATGGAAAGCATCATGAAACAACAGCACTCATTTAGTTGTATTTAGAACTTTAAAAAAAATCAATGTTTTCTACAACTGTTTTCGTCAAATACTCATCGCTATTTGATGGAAAATTTTGTCCTTTGTGACACATGTAGCTTTGCTCTATGGACTGATAACCTTCACTCTGCTCAGGGAGAGGCACCAAGGAGCAGAAACAGGAAGGCTAATTATATTACAGAAAGTATGGGTTTGTCTTCTGTCACAGGTTTTCTTTGAGCATGGTTTTCTTTTTGAGAAAAAAAATAAAAAACAAACAACAAAAAAACACTGTTTAGAATCTAAAATAAAAGGAAGTTATATGAAATTGAGAATTAAAAATTAAAGTGATAGTATAATTTAAAAATAAATTTATGTGTACATCTGAAATGGCTACATATCTAATGATATATTAAGAGCCGGTGAAATGGATCAGTAGGCAAAGTGCTTGCTTCATAAGCATGAGTTTGGGTTCCCTGTACCCATAGGATAAGCCTGATGCATTGTATATCCTTTTGTTCCGGGGGCTGCAGAGGCAGAGCCTAGCAGAAATCTAAAGTTGACTGGCCTGAAATTCTGGTTCTTTCTCAGTAAAATAAGATGGACAAAGGGTGACTCTCTATGTCATCCTATGGCTTTCAAATACATATGCAAATACACATGGACATATACATGAACAAGTATACATACAAACCATACACACAAAACAATAAAACACAAACTAATCCTTTTTTTCTTTTTAATTGCTGTTGTATTGGTTTTGTTGTTATTGTTTTGTTTTTGTGTTTGTTTTTTGAGACAGGGTTTCTCTGTGAAAGAGTCCTGGATGTCCTGAAACTCACTCATAGACCAGGCTGGCCTTGAATTCACAGAGATTCTTCTGCCTCTGCCTCCCCAGTGCTGGGATTAAAGGCATGTACTGCCACTACCGGGCACATAAAGGACTTTAGTAGTCATACAAAATAAAAATTTTCTTTAGTCTTTAAAAATCCGTCAATATATCATTCCCTTTTTGGAGTATGTCCTAAAACTTTTTGAGTCCTACAAAGTCCAGATATTTTTAGTAGATCTATTTGTTCAAGATCTTTCTGAAGTGTCTTTTCTTATCTTTTCTCTTTTTCTTGGGGCTTCCACATCCTATACCTGTAATGGGGAATAGCAACCTTCTGAACTGAGAAACCTAGCTAATGATTGAATAGAATGGGAAAGGATATATTTTAACATTTATCTGTGAAAGTAAGGAGACTTTTAGTGCACTACGTTTTAAATATATGAGATAATAATTCCTGAACATGTTAAGTTGGTTTTTTGCAATTTTTTCATTTTCAACCATATTTTTAATTTGGTATCTTTTTCTCCATGCTATGCACAGTAAACTCTGCTTTCTAAATCTGTATTCCATATCTTTTTAATATGATCTTAAACAACCCGTATCCATACTTAAGTTTGATTTCAGATAGTGATACATCCACTATGAGTGACAAATGTCATATTTTAGAATATTGAGTAAACCTATATCAATTTCTAAAAGTGTATTTCTTAATAGGGACCATACCACAACACCAATAAAGCAAACACAAGACACTTTATGCTACTACAAAAGTAAATCAAGCTTTTTTTTTTTTTTTTTTCTTACTTCTATTTCTACAGATTCATGTAGCTTCTTGCAGGTGGCTGAGAAGGTTTCAGATGTTCCAAACTCAAAATACCAAAATTTGTTCTTCATTCTGCAAAAAAGGAAAGAAATAGCTTACACAGTCATCATATACAAAAGAATTGAAAAACCTATCTAACTCTCTTCTATCTTTGTTAGGGTTTGCATTGCTGTAATAAAATACCAGGACTTTAATCGGGGACAGGAACTCAGTGTGGGAGGCAGGAACAGAAACAGAAGCTGGCTTAATGTCTTGCTCTCTATGGCTTGACCAGCCTGTTTTTTTTTTTTTTTTTTTTTTTTTTTGTTTGTTTGTTTGTTTGTTTGCTTTTGTTTTTTGTTTTTTGTTTTTACTCCAGGACCACTTTTCTCTGAATTGGCACTTGGTACCACTCACAATGGTCTAGGTCATATCACAACACATCCATCCTGTTTAAGAAAACTTGCTACAGACTTGCTTATAGGAATATGTTATGGAGAATCCCAATTAAGAGTTCCTCTTCTTAAATAACTCTAGCTTGTGTCAAGTTGACAAAAACTAATCAATACTTGAATCTTATAAAAATTAACAGGCAAATTTGAGGACATGTAATATCAAAAATGCAGTGGATAATCACATGATTTCAAAGCTCTTGTGTTAGTATCAAACAGCATGACAACCCCTGTAGTGATTACAGAGATGTGCTGATTTTACAGAGACATGCATATTTTTGACTTTTGTATCTGTTGGTAGATCTGATGTTTAAAAATGGTCTTAATATTTAAAATTCTTGTGTCTTAAGTAACTTGATTTTGAAGTTTCAAATCTATAGCAATAAAGAGAAGAAAACAGCAATGCTCTGAAATTTTCATGGGAGAAAAGAAACAAATATACAATAGCTTAAAATGTATATAGCTAGCAATGTGTTCTTTACATATGTAAAGGATTGAAAGCATATTTAAAAAAAAAATCTACTTGCTACCATAAAGCTAAAATTTATGAGAAGAACCATTAACTGTTTTAACAGATAATGTATTTTCACATGTGAACAATAGTAGGAAATCATAATATAGTATGAAAGTATTAAGCAAGAAAGATAATACTCAGAAGCTAAAAGGAAGATATTAAAAACTTAGTACCAAATCTTAAAGTAATATTATATTTTCTCTTTTGTCATTCTATGATTATATATTTATCTCTTCGTACGAAGTAATCAAATTCACTACTACAACTTTACAGAGTTTGGCTAGATTGTTATATTACCTAAAATACATTAAAATTATTTCTTATGAATAAATGCAATTTTAATTATTCATATTTCTGATAAGGACTATCCCTTTAATTTAAAGAAAATAAAGATAAAATGATGTACCGATTTTCACATATCAAAATGATGTTGAAATTTTGATAGAGTATGAGTATATTTATATATAAATTTTTTGTTTTTGTTATAAATATTGATGTTACCATTTATTAGAATGTAAAACATTTTGGTGTGATAATATCCTGTAGATATCATCACTAATTTATTGAATAGTCATTATTGAAAATATGCCATGAAACTTAATGTTGCACTTACCATTATGATCTATTGAAATAAAATTTCTGATACAGAGTTACAAAATATGAAATTAATCTTACATTATCTAGACTCACTCTGTAATGTTTATGCTCACACAAGGTTATATTTGCTTACAAAACTTACATAAGCCGTTCTTGTATGGACCATATGCAAGTTAGGAAGCTGAAGAAAAAAGTTGGTATCACATTTCACAGGATCCTGGTACAATAAACTATTACTTTTACCCAGAGAATACTTTTATTAATTTTGAACTGATACCACATATGTGAAAAAGTATAAATAAGGGAAACTAGCATATTATAAACTGTGGACATATGTCTATGTTCCAATTCACATTAACAATGACTGAAGTTATATAAAATTTGAAGTTATATCCTTATTGCCTCATACTAATAAAACCACCACCTTCTATATGATGAGAAGAAAATATTAGTTTAATAAGGTATCTCCAAAACATCCTTTTAAATAATATTTGTGTTAACTCATAGAGAATTTTACACATATATAGAATGTATTTTGATCACAACTTCTATGTCATTGCCTTTTGGGATTAGTTTTCTACAATTGCCAAGTGTAACATACTTGTGTTAGCTCTTTCTCCAGACATTTGTGGATTTAGTTGTTAGTTTTTTCATTCATCTAACAAGAGTTCCATAGGACCATTCACCTCCACACGCTACTGTGTTAAGTTTTAACCATTCAAGTATTCATGCTATACTATGTTCAAACTATGAAGAATGTTACAAAGTTACAGGCAGGCATTTAAATAATAATTATAATTTTAGCTAAATGAAGTATAAGTATTGTGTGAGTATTCTTAAACGACTCAACTAATTTTGCTTAAAAAGAGGTAGCACATTCATAGGTAATTAGCAGAAAACAATGAAAATCAAGAGTTGGGTTCCGGCTTTCTGCAGCAGCAGTTCAGTATTACCCAACAACATGCTGAATATGGACTAACAGTTGGGGTGTGTCCTATTTGAAAACATGGATGTCACAGTTAAAGGTTAAGATTGACACAAACTGAAAGAAGTTTGTGATCAGTGCAGTGACATTGCCAGCTTTGTTTTATGGGCACATAAATCTAGGAATGAACTCGTGGGATGGAAAGCTAAAATGTTGGTATTGTTGAAAGAAATATGATAAAGCAGTATAAGGAAGGCCTAAGCCAAGCAGCCAGAGGAAGGGAGGAGAGATATTCAAGAGGTATAGAAGGAGTGGACTCCACAGTAACTGATATGTCTCTGTTGTACTGGCACATGTGATACCTATGTTAGCTCTGAGTGGGAATATTGGAGCATGAAAAGGCCCTGGTTTATATTTTGCAGATTTTGTGATATAAATATTATATTGTAGTTGGCAATTAAATAAACATATGAGGATTAGGAATGCATGCAAGAGATAATTCCCTTTGTTTTCCATTCTGCCTATCAAAGTGAATATTGCTGAAAACAAAACAACCCTTATTTTTACAAAAACTTAAAGGAACAAAAATCCTGAGAATTTACATTCAGCCTTTATTCACCATATTAGTTAGCATTACTGCTCATGTGCAAAAGCTATTTTAAATTCTCCATTATTACAACCATTTTATGTTTCACTTCGATAAATATATGGAGGCAATAAAGAACACATAGAATCAGATCCACATGACAAATTAAAGGCTGTTAAATTTTATTTTTTAAACCAAACTTATCCTCACATTGTAGAAATGCAAAAGAGGAACATTTAGGCATGTACACTGTCTATTTTTATGGTTCACAATACAAAATGATTCAAATAATTCAGACTCAGATTTGTGACAGAAATCACATCACTTTGGCCTTGAGGATATGGGAACTGGACATTCTCTCATTGTGAAATGGTCACATAGACTCAAATTTATTACATATTTTGACAGGGTTTATAACTATAAGTAAGATGACATATGTCCTACAAAGTCCATATGCAAAAGCTAGGCATTCAATTATAATTTTAATTAATATATGAAGTCTTTTTCCAATGAATGTAATTGTAAATCTGCAATTAATATTCAAAATGCTTGGTTACCAGATGTTCAGGCAAAAATGAAGAAGCTAACTCCCATTTACTGGGCATTTTCTCACTGAGTGATTTCATCTTTAACATATCTTCAGAGAAATGTGACCTATGAAACATTTTGTTGAAATAAAATTGTCCTTGTCACTATGAAGTTTGGTTAATATTTAGTTCCACAAGTTTTTCATTTTCAACCATATAATTAACTTCTAGCAATATATTTTCCTTGACTATTTCTAGATTTCAATTTTTCTTCCTTCCGTCCTTACATTCTTCTTTCCTTCCTTCCTCCCTTTCTTCCTTCCTACCTCCCTTCCTTCCTTCCTTTCTCCCTCTCTCTCTCTTTCCCTTTTTTATTTCTTTTTTTCTGCTTTTAAGTAACATAAATGTGTTAAACACACAAAACCAAATAAAATACAATGTGCAAGAGCACTTCCAAAACAAAATATTAAGTATACAATGGTGTGGACATCATTTCTGACAATGCTGCACAGTGAACGACAGAGGTACAAGCACTTCATTTATCTTATGTAGAAATCCGAGTCGTACATACACAGAAAGCATCATTCAGTAAGATTGTCCTTACAGGTCATGTTTGAATCTCACAGGTGTATTTGAAATGCACTCCGTGGGAAATCAGAAAGGACAGAACATCGTCTACAATATACGAAGCCAAGTCCAGGAGGCACTTGAACACTTTTTATGGCCATTTAAATGATTCAGCAGATGCAAACCGAAATCTCTCTTGATATTTGATGGTAAAAGCACCCATAAATATAATGTCTTCATCTTAAGTAACGTAGTTTTCACATGGAATTAAACTAAATATGTTTTTGTTTTCTTTTACTTAAGGTGGTCCAAAAATTGATATCATTCTTATTAATTTGTTTCACCTTATTTCTTCTTCCTGAACTATTCCAAAAAAAAATCACTTTAACATAGAAAGAGTGTTGTTATGGAGGGCAAGGATTTTAACAAATAATACTTTATTGGTACCCTAAATTCTAGTCTTCCAAAGCCACCCCATACCCTGAAGGAACTGACCTTGCCTGACAGTGGCAATGAAGAGATCCAAATCTTGACTGATTTACACTAATAAGGTAAGGGTTTAAAATTGTAGGCATATGAGAGAATCAAGTCACTTTTACTTGTTTTCCCTGCAAAGAAACATTATACTAAACATTGGCTGCAGAATTACTCACATATTCCCAAACATAGTAAGCAGTTACTTAAAAATATATACCATGACTCAGATGGGAGCAACCATTAGCCTAATTTAACTAGTGAATGGGCAGTGCCTAGAATGAACATCAGAGGAGGGAGTGCAACAGTTCTATGTCTGCTGGGCTCCACACCCTATTAGTGCATCAACCCTAGCTTAGGGGCACTGAGGGGAGGAACAGGAATTTATGCTGGATTGAACACCAATGGCTCCCATAGGTTCATATATTTGAATACTAGTTGATGGAACTGCTTGAATGGATTAGAAGGTACAGTGTTATTGTAGGGGACAGGCTTTGTGATATCAAATGCCCACACCATTCCAAGTTACATCTTTCAGACTTGCAGCTGTATCTCAAGATGTAAGCTCTTAGATACTACTCCATCACCATGCCTGCCTGTCTTCTGCCATGCTCCTTGACATAAAGGTCATGGACTCACTATCAAAATTTTAAGAGCACATTGAACTTTTCTACAAGTTACCTTGGTCATGGTGCTTTGTAACAATAATTTAAAATTAATTAAGCCAGTATTTTTTGCCTTTTTCCTCACTTCTTAAAAGTATTTTATTGAACATTCATACATGCATATATGTTCTGATCAAATCTACCCCAAATTGATTCCCCTTAATTCCTTTCCTATTTTCTCCATCACTTTCATCTCTCAAATTCTCTCCCCTTCCCTCCTTCCCTTCCTCTCTCCCTTTCTTCCTCCTCCCTCCCTCCCTCCCTCCCTCCCACCCTCCCTCTCTCCACTAAGTCCATTTAATTCTTTGGGTATGGATGTAAGACCATCAGTGGGAGCATGGAGTTGCTCACTTCTTGAAGTCTCTTGAGAAATCCAGTGCTACATGTAGTATTCCAGCAACATCCGTGTGTCAACAACTAAACACTGACTCACTCAAATGAAGCTGGTCTTTATTTTATTTTAATTGGCAAAATAAATACACCAGTAAATAGTTATAAAAATGTCATTCCATTAATGGTAAGTAGAATGAAAGGGGACTTTTACCCCAAATTATAAAAATTATAGTTTTAATATTTAAGAATATGAAAGTAATATATCACTGCAAATGCTACCTATATGAACATAGCAGTGGTGCAAGTGACTTACCCTCTATCATTATAAATTGGGTAAACAACTCTATTTTATATAGATTCTCAAATACATTTTTCTTTGCACACAGCAATTTATGTCCTTTCCAATAAGAGAATAATGTTGATAGTAGTCAACATGAGAAAACACTGCTTGACTACAGCTGGGACATTTTGTAGTCACATCAAACAAAGCAAACAAGTCTTATGTTTACAGACAACAGGTAGAGATACATATTTTGAAATTTATGCATAAAATGCCTCTGTCTCATTCATAAAATGTGCATCTTAAGTCCCAGGGAGACAATGAAAAAAGCTATAGAAACTTCAAGTAGATTCATGTAATACTCCATCTTAGCTTATAAAACAGATAGATGATATACAAATGCAATTTTTAACTTGAATTACTCTTACAAGACTAAAAAAAAAACCTTTCTCATGTGAATGTATGAGAAATATGCTCTCAGTAATAAAATATTTTAGTGACTTAAGAAAATAATGGTTATGTAACAGTGTGTATGTGTTAAAATTTTCTGTATATAATGCTAAAAATTAATGTTCCTCTAAATACTCTTTTTGCTGGTTTTGTGTGTGTGTGTGTGTGTGTGTGTGTATGTGTGTGTGTCACATATTATCTAATTAATCAAGTGAATGAAAACTTTTCTTATAGCAAAAGCACACTTGCATATAATGTACCATAGTTTGAGAGGTAATACATATATGTATTACTATCAATGAGACTCCTGAAAAACCCTAAATGAAGTGACTTTATTGCCATGCAATGACATTTTTCTAATTGTGAAATTCATTCATCAAGTGCCTGAAAGAACAGAGTTAAAAGGATTGTAGGAGCCAGAGGTATCAAGGTCAATACAATAAATAAATAAATAAAAATAAACAAACCCACAGAATCAACTAACTGGGCTCATAGGGGTTCACAGAAACTGAACCAACAACCAGGGAGCCTACTTGGGACCGACCTACACATCTCACATATATGTGACAGTTGTGTAGCTTTGTCCTCTTGTGGACCTCCTAAAATGGCACACAGGAAGTGTCTCTGACTCTTTTACTGGCTTTTGTGACCCTACTACTCATACCGGGTTGCCTTGCCTGGCCTTAATACCTGGGGAGATGCTTTGTCATACTGCAATTTGATATGCCTTGTTTTGTTGATATTCATGGGAGACCTGCCCTTTCCTAAACAGAAACAGAGGTGGAATGGACTGTAAAGTGGGAACAGAGGGGAGTAGATCTTAACTGGGAGGAGGTAAAGGCAAAACTGAACCACATTGTAAAATAAATACATAATTTAATTCTAAAAATAAAATAATTTGTGTCACTTAAATAGGAAACATTGGTAGGTTATTGGAAGGATCATCATACACATATATGGAAAATATCTATCCTAAATTTTTCTTTAATATACTTAAAGCCATAGAAGAGATTATTATAAATGCAACAGTTAGCATTTTTGCGTTTTACTCTGGCTATTAAAAGACATGAGTGTGCTCCTTATCTGATAAGACAAGAATTCATTTATTTGGATTTCCTACCTCAAATGTTAAGACACCAAAATTGTATTTGTATACACAGTAGAATAATCTTTATTTGAAACAGCACATACATTTTATAAGGAAAGGTATATTAATTTATTTTAAGTGAATTGTGATAAATGCTAAAAAGAAGCTGTAAATTTGTACATGGTAAAAAGAAAGACTTCCGTATGGAAAAAGACTGGACAGGCTTTCCAAAGACACTGGGTAACAGAGTTCCTCAGCTTATATATCTGCTCAGGTTTTGTAGTTAATTTGGCTTTGCGTGGATTTTGAAGGCTATACCTTGAATTATGAAATGGTTCATTTGGGTTATCATCATTTCCTCATTATTTTAAGTGGTATATAAATTTAACAGTCAATAAAACCAAGAAAATGAATGACAGAGACTCTGATCACTTTTAGGTTTCAGGACTTGGTAACATTTGTATTTACTAAAGTGCCATGCATGATCAAATCACTGTATGTCTCAGCAGAACCTCCAGGAAGAATGACAGCCATCCTCAGCAGCAGGTAGTAGATGGATGATGGCATTGGAATATTCTGAGCTAGCTGTATGTATTCACACACATACAGTAATACAAATAGGCATTGATATATGTACACACACATGCATACATGTATACAAATAATATATATACACTTACGTAAATACCCAAGCACACTTGCTGTCATCACTGGAAAACCAACATGGTTCTATTACTCTAAATACTTTTAATTCTATAGCCTGTGTCATTAGCTTGCTTCACCCTTTCTTTTCCATCATTCAGCAACTCACTTGCATGGGCATTCTTGGTTCTTTCTTTCTTTCCTACTTATTGTTCATAATTCAACTCACTGTCAGTTACCAGGTATGAAGGGTGTTCAGTTTTACGATAATACAGTTCAACAGATATTTACTGGGCACTTACTAAGCTTCAGAGAAATGAGTTAAAGGTAGGTGTTTCAACAGTCTAATAAGATTTCCTTCCTCAGTCATGAATAACTTCTCAAATATTTGAAGATGATGTCTATAATTAAACAAAATAACTTTGGCTTAATAACAAATGCTTAGTCTATTCAAATTTAAAACTCATTTGAAATAAGTTGGCTGAGAAGTGTCAACATAGTAAGTTCACTATGAAAACTAAAGATGTGCATATGTACCTATATACACAGGAACATATTCACACACATACAGTAATACACATAGGCATTGATATATGTACACACACATACATACATGTATACAAATAATATATATACACTTACGTAAATACCCAAGCACACTTGCTGTCATCACTGGAAAACCAATATGGTTCTATTACTCTAAATACTTTTAATTCTATAACCTGTGTCATTAGAATCTATTTTTACTACATCCTACTGTATTTTCATGCATCTTCTAACCAAATTTTAGATGTTACATTTTGTAAAACTTGCCAAAGTCAATCAACAAAATTACACCTCTCTGCCCCCTTCACACATTGTTTCCCTGACTGGTATTCTGTGAGCACTGCCACAGCTTCCCAGCTGAAAAAGATACATCTAATAAAACTTGTTTCTATTCTCTGAAAATTAGTTAAGTGTTTTACCCTTTGTTTTCCTTCACACATCAGCAGTCTTTTTTCAGGTTCCCTAACGAGAAGCACAGCTTTGCATTTTGAAAGTGCTGTGATCCTTAAAAATTCTCTGACACTAGAAATAACAAAGAGGACAATTCCCCTTTCTATGATGCCATGAAGAGTAGTTAGATAAACATTATTTATTTCACAAAGATTATAAGGTATAGGGATAAGATTACTTGTGTTATATTGAAAATATTGGTATGTTAAATCAAATTGAAGAGTTATGCAGCCCAACACATGAATCAGTAAAGACATTATTCTTAGATTACATTTTTTTTGTCACTGTTTTATATCATGAGAGACCCAGGTAACTCCCTGAATATCATGTTCTGTTTTTGTTTCCATCATGAAGCTATAATTTATATAAAGTATTCAGGCTGACTTGTACATAAACTAATTGACAGATGTAGTTACTTTTGTTTTGGGATTAATCACATGTCAACACACTCAAACACAGGTGATATGATTCTAAGGTAAGCACGGAGGGAACCTTTCCTCATTTTACCCTTCTCATGTTTTCCATTGTTTTATTTTAAAAACATTTCTAACCAGTGTAGTTTTTTCCTCCTGTTTAGAGTTGTGCCCCTAAGAGGATAACAAATGAGAATCAATTCTGGTGGGAATTATTTATTTAAAGAAAAAGCTGTTTTCAATAAGCACTTCAGCAAATTGCCAAACCATAACTACTATTCCTATGTTCAAACATGAAAAAGTATGTTGCATGGGTTTTCACAAGTAAAATGTCATCTCTTTTGCTGTAGGGGCAGAATGAAGTGGGAACCTTGGCCATAAAGAAGTCCTGAGACCTGAATCTAGATTTAGACTTGAAGTCACCACATTCTGAATTTTATTTCTATTTATTTATAGTTACTCCTTTTACCTAGAGACTCATCCAAATATGCTTCCTGACTAAAGGGAATATATAGATTAGTGAGAGGAATCTACTGTCATTTTGAGCCCATCAGTAAGAAAATAAAATTCCAGAGCCTCTTTTGGTGTGAGCTATGCTTAATAGTCACAAAATAGGGGCTGAAGAAATGGCTCAGCAGTTAGGAACACTGGCTGCTCTTCCAGAGATATTGAGTTCAATTCCCAGCGGTCACATACACGATGGCTCAAAGCCATCTGCAATGAGATCTGGTATTTCTCTTCTGGCATGCAGTACAGGTGAACATGCAGACAGACACTGTGTACATAAATAAGTAAATAAAAAATAAATAAATCTACACAGAGAAACTCTGTCTCAAAAAAAAAGAAAAAAATCACAAAGTAAAACATTCTGAATATTATATATATATATATGTATATATATAATTTTTAATGTCTGAAATGATTGTTCAAGGTCCTATTACAAATTCACAGATCTATACAGATGAGCAGGGTTTTCATTTCTACATAATCATTTCACTAGGGATTTACACCTAGGCACTTGAAACACATAACAATTAAGTCAATAGCCTTAGGAAAGTGAATGAGAATACCAAGTAAAGCAAATTTGATCAGTGTTCACTTGTGCATCCATTCAATGAGAGTAGAATAATGTCTCTTTCTGCTTCAGACCTTGGTGTAGCGCTGGAAATTTATGAATGATCAAAATAAATGAGATTTGCCATCATATTGCATTTAGCCATTGCTCATTTAAACACAATATTGCTCTGCTTATTAACACTCAGAATTAATGAACTACTTTTTTGGTTATAACAGGTTCAGTGTACAATAGACTAGCCCTCCCACCCCCTGCTCCAAATTGATGAGACATAACAGGCAAATCAAACAATTCCCACAATGCTTATTATAATAAGTGTCAATCATATTTGTAATTACTTCGCTGTTATTGAATATATCAGAAGAATATTTCAAGAACTCAGATTCGTCCCTTGCCTGTGCAGTGGGACTGTCCTGCTTCACTCTTCCACAGACAAATCTCTCTTCTGCCACCCTCCCCCCGGAATCTAGTAGAGCCTCTTAGTTTACTTTGACAAATGATGCAGAAATGATGTTCTGGGGGCTCTAGATCTTAAGAGTAAAGGATTTGCTAATGTCAAGTTCTCCTTGGAACACTGTAGGTACATGGTAAAAAACAAAGTCACAAAATAAACTAATTTGGTGATGAATACCAGACTCCTACCTTCAGTTCATCTCCCACCGAATTATCCCTGCTTAAAAGAACTGTTTGGTGTGGGTGGTAAGGTGTGTAATGACAGACGAAACACATGAAAATATGTTATATGGCAGATACTGTGTGGACAGCCTATGTTAACATCAGCTTGACTTCCATGAGCTTGACCTATAGTCTCTACCTTAGAGTTTAGAACATCACAATTTCCTATGACACTATGTAAATGTAGAAAAGCAAGCATAGAACATGAGGAGGTTACAGCTCCTAGGAATTACATTGCCTTCACAGATGATTGTAAGGACAAAGGCCCTGTGACACAAAGGAACAGATTTCTAGAGGCAGCCAGGAGAGAACCTGTGAGCTTGGAATAGAATGTTAGTGTAGTGGGAGGCAAGGACAAGTTCACAGACCAGGGACAAATATGAGACCTGTATCTCAGCTTCTTGTGGAGGACATTGTTAGTAACAATGCTTATATGAAAAACAACCAGGAGTTTTGCATCTTTGCAAATGAATCTTTTGTCTTCTAAAGGAAAATTTCGCTTTTGCTTTGCGTTGCTGCCACATTCTGCTCTCTGTAAATGTCAGCAAAACTTTACCTAAAAGCCAGCAGCAACAGTGCTGCAAAGTCATTATTAGACCTTTACAGAGAAATTCTCATTTATAACTAAGTCACCTAAACAAACCTGGTAATGAACTTGAGTTAGAGAGGTAGCTTAGAGAGGTAGCTGTGGGTATATTTGCCTCTCAATGAAACAATTAGATCTTCACATGAACTGTGATAGGGTAGTTAAAAAGTAGTAATGTATTCATGCAAAGAACAAGGCTCTATGGTCATGCTAGCTGCTCTTCTATGTGTCATCAACTTTACCAAGTCAAAATAACAGAAAATTCACGCATTGAAGAAATGCCTCAGATTCTATTACTGCTTCACACAAAAGACAAGTGACTAGTGGAACCTGTCCTTGCGTTATTTCTGGTGGGGAAAAATTCTTGCTTCTGTGTAATGTCTAAAAATCTGGGCAAGGAAATTAGCAATCCTATTTCCTTTCCTTTGCTCAACAAGCTCACAATAAAATAAATGATCTCTAGTCTTTTCAACAGACCCAAATAAGAATGCATTTGAGAGAGATTGTTATTTTAAGTAATAAGCTCTTAAAAAAGGCAAGTGGGTAAAAACTAAAGACAGAGAAAGAAGAAAAATTCTGAATTCTTTCTGTTACATTCAATTGTCACAATAGAGTAATTTTCTCTCATCCTCCATAAATTTATCATTTTGCTAATACTTATGTAAAATCATTTTCATTGTAGCACATAATATATATTAATAAGCTACTAGACTTTTTCTAATATTCTACTTTCCTTTACACTTTAGATTTAACAATCATATAATAATCACTGTTCAGCTTGGGAATGAATCATGCGTAATCGTGAGGAAGTAGCTGCGAGGGAGATGCCGCCCATGAGAGATTTAATCATAGGAAATGGCTGACTTTTTATTTCCAACAACCATCTGCACTCATGGTAAATCAGGTGCTAATGAAGCCCAGACCCATACTGCACAGGAGCATAAATCATAAGAACCAAAAGTCATGCAGCAACAGACCTCAGAAAAACAGAATTTTCTAAGGAAATGTACCAGGATTATCATATAGAAGGTCACCATCTGTAAATGTGTCACATAAATGAATAAATTTGGTAGTTATAATGGCACATTATGACAGTGGCTGTAAACATCAAATCTTTACATTACTTTTGAAGCTCATCACTTTTAAATATTATGATCATTTAAGGTTTCACATCAACTTTTAGACAGGCAACATCTTGAGGGTAAGGACTCTTCAAGTCAGTATGTTTTTACCTCTTCCACAGTGTACTGCAATTAATTCACTGATTATTTGCAACAAATGTTAAAAATAAAAAAAAAAATACCCTATTAGTGATAGCACTGGGAAGTATTGCAGAGTTCATCTCTTTCCCTCGGTAGATAGGAAGAAGCAATATCTAGCTTGGAAAGAATTGGTACCAGACATAGAACTTGATTCAAGTACTGTCTCCTGAGATTCAATCAATATATATGATGTGTCTTTTCAGAGGCTTGTCCCTTAGTCATAAAAACCCTTAGCATTATGCATTTCTCAATCACATTTGGAATGATATGCACAATAGAAATTAGAATAGGAAGAAGTAGGGGGAATGCTTGAGGCCACAAACGTACAATAAGTCAAACCCTATGTCTCTAAAGTAAACTTGATGAAATACCTACCAATTTATACATTTTAGTGTAAAAACTACATCTATATTTGTCATTGTTTATGGTTACATTGTTAGCTGTTTTCACATAACATGGAAGTAACCATCATAACCAAAGCTTTGCCTGTGGTTTCTTTGTGAATACTTAAACCAGCCTTGAGTCCCCACACAAGCTTTCCTTGGCCTCATTTTCTCCATCCATTTCCATGTATACAATAATCCCAGAAAAGTTCCATGAAATGTTTTCTTTCACTTTTGCAAAGACACTAAAAAGAAATGTAGTTTCTGAAGTTGATTAGTCTATAAACGGTTTTAGGAATTCCATGTGGTGTGTCCTTAGAGAAGTATTTATCCTTTGGTCATTGCTACACATTGATGGAAGATGCTATTCCTCCTTCCTAATAGCCACATATAAAGTGTAAGTACAGGATTATTTTTCAGTACATGGAGTCTGAGAGGCTTGACATCAAATCTTTAACTAGGACAATATAAATCCAGGTCAAAGTTCTGTTGTATTTGGACTATCAAAAGAAGGTAGAGCTTGACAATGGTCCTATGTAGCATGAATCTAGGTTATAGGCTTTCTTTTGTTTCTCATTCAGAGGTGTCTATTATCCCACTGGATGTGGTTACAAAGGATTTCACTCCCAGCATTTGGAATGCTGAAGGCTACATAGCAAGATTGGGTCTTCAAAACTACCAAATAGGCAAGTTTTATTGTACACACATCTAATCCTAGCACTCTGGAGATAGAGGGAAGAGTATAGAAATTCAAGACATTTTTCCCTCCTCAGTAGCTGCCAGAGTTGTCCATGCTTCTGCAATTAATTCCTCGTCCATGCTCCTGTATATAACTTTAAATAAAGTCATTGGTCTAACAAGCTGGAAAAAAAAAGAAAGAAAGAAAGAAAGAAAGAAAGAAAGAAAGAAAGAAAGAAAGAAAAGAAATTCAAGTTTATCTTCAGCTACTTAGACAATCTGAGGTCACTGTCCCAAGAAAGCTCAACAAACAAATAAACAAACAAAAAAACCAACCAACCAACCAAACGGACAAAACTGAGGAGAAAACCCTAACACAAAACAAATACTTGATTCCAGAGTTTATCATGTTAGAGTTACAAATACAATTTTTCAATTTGTGGTTTTATATATAAGTACCATCCACATTAAAACAAAAGCTGGAAGACAGCCAGATGTTAGGCTGTAACATGTCCAGGCGGAGCCAGCATGCAGACTGTAAGCAGAGAATGTTCTTCAAACCTTACAGAAAGTTTGCTAACTTATGATGAGTGAGTTTTAACTGTCAATTGTTTCTAAGTTCACCCCTTTCTCAGACAAATATTTTTACCCTCTAAATACTGGCATTTGTCTTATAAAAATTGAGTTCACTGAAATGATAATGTGTATATGTATTTTACAGTATGTTAGTTTTGAATTTACTGCTTTTTTCTTTTTCATTTATTAAAATGCATGGCAAAGAATCAACATGTCTTTGTTCCTTAATTTAAATTATTTTTTTTGAAGACAAATCCACTCAGTAGACAACAGCACTTGAGAGGGACTCTATGGTACCTGATATTGGTATATGATTGAACATTTTATATAAGAAATTATTAAGTTGAATTCTAGTAAATGTTAACAGTCTTGATGTTTTCTTCAAAGATTTTTTTCTGTGAAGGAATATGCTTTCATATACATAACTTATTGTGTTATAGACTGTAGAAATTCCTTGAAAACCAACTGTGAAGGAAGTTGCAATTTGTCATATAGCTTTAAATACAAGTATATCGTAACTTATGGCAACAGGGAGCAGATGAATTAAGGAAAAGCTGCCAAAGTGCTTCCACACCAGAGTCAGCATCACTGGGCTGTGGTTTGACTTGTCTGGTGATACTTTTGCTTTAATGGCAGACATATGTAATAGGACTATGAATAATGCTGACTTATTGAAGGAATTAAAAGCTTCTAAATTAGATTGTATTTGCTAGTCTATTGCACTTATTCTCATTGTTTCAGAGGTGAATGTACTTTCTTAGAAAGCAGAAATAGTAAAAATGGGTATTTTTTTCCAAAATCTTTCTCTGTGGGAGCAAATATTCAATGAAGCCCATTGAATATGCCTGATTATTTGTCCACATCCACTGTTATTTTCTTTCTTTCTTCCTTTCTTTCTTTAAAGAAAATTTTAAAAATTAATCAAAGTCATGATATCATTTGCCTTCATTACTTCATCAGTGTAATTTGAAAAATCTCCCTCCTTGAGTAGAATTTTATTTTTGGTACTTTCCAGATAGGGTCAGAGCTTCGGGTCATTCCAATTATATAAGATAGTATTGGCTGTGATGTGGTCATTTCAAAACGGGAATACTTAACTGGTAAAGTTAAGGTGTGTCAGAAGTGTCTTTCATTTTTTTTTTTTTTTTTTTTTTTTTTGTATTGAGTACTGGTGAGGTTCAAATCAGTGGCTCTATTGCTCACCTAAACCCTTGCTTCAACATCATAGACAAAGATGGTCAACATCTATGAAGAGCAAGATGCAGGATAATGGTCCTTAGAGGATTAACTTGCCCTTCTGTAACTGCTTATTGCCTCAGCATAGAACTCCTTATGTTCAAAAGGAATTTAACTCATTTTTTCCCAAATACTAACTTACAAAAGAGTCTAGTTTGTTTCATTAAATCTGTTAAGCAAACTATAGAATTAAATAAAATGATTAAAAATTGAACTAGTAAGTAAATACATTTTGAAATATATTTTTCAAGTATAGTTCTTTGCCCCAAATCAAGTTTCAATTTAGTAACTAAAGTGCCAGTTTTACTGACATTCGTACGGTGAAGGCTTCATCACACTTTAGCTTTAGGAGACTGGAATTCCTTTACAGGATGTGAAGACAGGCAACACTGTCACTCATAGCCTACCCAGTGCTTGCCTTGGTCTGAACCATTTTATCATCCAAATCCTCTTCTACCATCTCAGAGGAGTTAGAGCATATTGTGATTGGTCAGGTCATCAGCACAGCTGTCTGGATTTACACAATGGTCAAAGAATGCTGTGGATTCTTAAAATATTATTTCCCCTTGATCTTTTGTTTTTCTTTTTCAGAAATTATTGCTAAACTACAATCTGATTTTTACCATAACAAGGGATATTTCAACTATAGTTCCCTTATAAAGTCAAGTGCCACCAAACCTGGTCCATTTTTAACTTTTTTACTTTTTCTGGAAATCTTAATCTGAAACCCATTTTGTCCACTCCATTTGCCTTTCTGAAGGATCCCAGTCTACCCTCAATCAGTGTATATTCTCCATGCAATTATCCTCACAAATAGCCCATCTGCCTCTTGCAGGGTTCATCATGTTGAATTCAGAACCACAACCTTCTTGAACTAAAGTCCTCTACCACTTTTAGTGTTTCATTCTTGATTCTACCTACATATAACACAAATAATGACATACATATCAATGGGCACATATTAACAAGAAAACTCTTTCAAAAATTTTCCTTTGACTTTTGTTTAGGTCAGGCTAGCAAGGAATTATCACATTGGAAAAGCTGGAGTCGATTTGCTAGCATGTCTTCTGGTAGAGACCAATTTAAAAAATACTTTAGGTCTCCAAGGGATGAGAAAAGGTACCCTTTTGTAGTGCTGGTGTGGTAATGTACTTTGCCGAGTCTTCAACTGGTTTCGTATTAACACCTGTCTTTGAAATTTACTTCATCTGAAACTGCCATTGAAATAATAAATTTCAAATAAAAACTGACTCTTGCCAACTCCACCTGTCTTCAATAACCCAATTTTCTTCCACCCCAACATCCTCATTAAAATCTTTCTGTGACTTTTTATGAATTGAGGATACAATCTAATTGACCCTACAAAGTCCTTCATAATCTAGATCCTGCCTATCTTAACAACTGTGTGGTAGTAATAGTTGGTCACAGAGATATTCCTTTATTTCTCTTGCATGAATTACCTTTATTCAATAAGTCTCCACACTATAAAGACCCATAGGTCTTTATGATTCTTTATTGTGTGTGTGTGGGGGGGGGCGTCATGGAAATTTCACAGTATGCATCTGCTTCTCTGGGAGATGCCAGTGGAAAAGCAAGTGTTGGGATAATCAAATCTCTCCAAATGGCCATTTATCATTATTTTTCTTTCTTTCTAAAAGTTTCTTTCCCTTTCTTCTCTAAGAATTTTCCAAGCCATCCTTAGCCCTAAGGCACTTTTAGCATGAAACCAGTTCTGTGACAGGGCATATTTCTTCTCATCTTTTTGTGAATAAGTTGTTTTCAATCGTCATCCCCCTTCCTTCCACAAAAGAAAGATACTGTTTCATCCTTGAGTCCAGGTGCTTGTCACATACCAGGTCAGAACACCAATTGAAGTCTATGATAGCACAGATGAAGGCTCAGGAAAAGCTAAAACTGTGGAACATTGTGCAGGTAGGATCTATGCACTTGAATGAATGAAAGTAAGAAGCACATGCATTGAATGTGTTATGTGTGACTAATAGAAATGAAACATACAGTCTTTGAAAAATAATTACACGATAGGCCTATCTTTATATTTGCAAAGGCCAAAGCTGTGACACCAAGTGTACATTGAAAATTCACAGTCAGGTTCTCACTTCATTACTGGGCTTTCTTGAGAAAAGCAGAAAGGGAGAGGAAGATCTTGAGAGGTTGAAGGCAGATAAACATCCTAGTTGACATTGTGGTGAGGGGCTGCCCACCCAGGGGGAGTCTGAAGAGGAATGTCCACAGTAGCTCTGACTGAAGTCAGAAGAGCCTAGAAAACTTGTCAGGATACACTGTCATCACCTGCTGTGACAATCCACAACTCTGCTTCTCCAAATGCTCTCTCATTTGCCTCCGTGTAACTTAAATCCATTATACAATTTTAGAAACATTTCCATCATTCTTTTCTTAAAAGCAGTGAAAACGTGTATATTCTTACCATAAAATATAATCTTATATCAGATGAAAATTTTCCTAGACTATTCCCCCAAATTAACAGTTACTAACTATAATTTTTCATTTTAAATTAAACCGTAGGAATAATTTTCTTTTCTCCCTAAACCCATTAAAAGTCCAGTTTTTTATAGCTGAGATGACACTGAATGGTTTGCAAGATAATGAGAGCATTGCACATTACAGAGTCTAGAATTGAAATTGGAACCTCAGAAAATGCTGCTCTCCCACATCAGGCTCTTTCTTCAACATTGCTTACTTGAACACTAAATCCAGAGAAAGTCACTGTATGAGTCCTGTGGACTAAATGACTCATTTTTGGTTGATTGGAACATCTCAGCATTTCTCCAGGTGCAGATTAGTGAGAACAATTAATTTGTCTTTTTTTTTTGGTTTTCTCTGTTTTTTTTTTTTTTTTTTTTTTTTTTTTTTTTTTGAGACAGTAGCTCTCTCTGTGGCCCTGGCTTTTCTGGAACTCAAGTTTGTAGACCAGGCTGGCCTTGAACTCACACAGATTTTCCAGCCTCTGTCATATGCTGGCACTAAAGGTGTGTGCCCCCAAGGCTGGTAAGAATGATAACATTCAATTGTAATCTTAATTCTAAGAGGCAGGTAAAAGATTCCTGTAAATGATCAAATTTGGCATTAAACTTTTTAATTTTTCTTCTTTTCTTGTTTATTTGTTTTTTTAATTGTATGAATTTGAGATACCTTACTAGCTCCGAAACTCAGGAGAAAGTTTTACTGGAGACCCAAGGGGAAAGAACACTTAGGAAATTGCTAATTACAGTTGCTGAGACTTGTAAATACAACAGCATGGACATTTCATAGGCTAAAGTATTATGATGGTACATCACATAGATTAAGGATGTGGATCCTAAAAACCCATAATTTTGAGGTCATTTTATCCTTTGTTATTTTGAGTTTTTGTTTCAAGAAATGTTATCTTTTGGTTCACTATGTGGAAATGTTTCCTGATTAGGCTGTTTCAAAGCAAAAGGAACAAGAATAGGGTCTTGCAGCCAGGCAGCCAAATGTACCCTTTATAAATCTAGCTCTAAACTTGTAGAGAACTCTAACAATGGTCTCATTAACTTAGCAATCACTCAATGTCATAGCTATTATAATGTACTAAGCTGTTAAAAGAGGAAGAAAAAGGAAAATTGTTTTAATCCCATGATTTAATTTAAAAAGAAAATGAAAAATTGCATCGCAGGTAGGCTTGCTAAACTCCTTTGATTTGCCTTATGGTTTAAAGTACAAGCTTTTCTTCTTTCGGGGATCATGCTTTTGTCTTTGATTTAAAACTACTCAACGCAAATATATATTTTTATAGGACATGTAGCAATATACTTGACAAACAGGAAAATAATAAAGTATGCTGATAACATAGTAACAAATGTAGCTTCAAATGAGGGCTATTGAAATAATAAGTGTCAAAGCAATAGCAGTAAGCAGAGACCCACTTTTCTGGGGAATAATGAGATGTCTGCCATTGTCCCCAAGTCTGCACTCACCCTGGCTTTGAGATCACCTGGGAGTCTAAAATTCTACCATAGCTTCAGCCATGCATGGG
Organism: Phodopus roborovskii; assembly: GCF_943737965.1. Lineage (NCBI taxonomy): Eukaryota > Metazoa > Chordata > Mammalia > Rodentia > Cricetidae > Phodopus > Phodopus roborovskii. The sequence continues at coordinate 9,500,266 of NW_026125391.1, forward strand.
TCACTTTCACCTTGCTTGTTCAGAGTCCTTCTCAGCCTTGGCTTGAGATTGTCTTGTGAAGGATCTTTATAGATAATATAATTCTATTCCCCTCCCCCTCCAGAGTTCTTTGCTGGTGTTTGAGATTTATGCCTCTCCAATCCCTAGTTCTTAGAAGGAGATTCTTTTTATTATTATTTCTGAAGTTACTAGGAACCCATAACGCTGTGATTCTGAGTTCTTGTCTCAGACACTCTTAAGATCATACATACTCAGGAAGGTAACACTGCTTAGTTGTTTGAGTTTATGACAATTTAGACAACTGGTTTCTAGAAAGGCTCAACACAACAGAAGACAAGGGAATTTAATTCTATGCTCCCCGATTGCTTTTCTACCTTGTGAATTTTGAGGTAAAAAAAAAAAATAATTGGAACACTAATTTACAGGGTAATTCATTTCCAGGAGAAGAGAAAATGACAGTTCTATCCATTTGCCTCCCCCAAAAGGAATAACACATACACACACACACACACACACACACACACAAAAACAACAACAACAACAACCACAAAAAAAATCAAAGCAAAACTAAAAAAAAAAAAAACACAATGAAATAAAAAACAAAATAAAGAAAAAAAATAAAACAGTCAGGTTAATTTCTTGCTTTGAATATTTATTTTTTTAGTTTGACACGTACAGCATGATTACATCAGATACTAACTTTAGGGAGACATAGCTAAAACACAGGAATTCTCTGTACCATCTTGGTAAACTCTCTGGGGATCGAAAATTATTCCAAAATAAAAATTGTCTTTAAAAATTTATTGAATGTTGGAGAGTTATCTTTATTAATTTGTCACTTACATTGTAGGCAATGACACAGTCAACATTTATATAGGACTAGAAGTTGCCTAAGACCTTATTTTAACTGCCTGATGATTTTCATTAGAGAAAAGCAATGTACATTTCTGAATAAAACATGCAAGTTTATTGGGGGACATATATAATATATTGATAAATAAAACTCAAGGGCTATAAACAGTTAATATGGATAAATAGCTCATTTTTTGTTTTCCTATAATTTGATTATTATGCAAATACAACTAGACAGAAAAATATCAATAGATGTTTTTGCTTTTGTCCATTATAAATATTTACAATTTTAAAAATAAAGAACCAAGCTAGCAAATAGGGTCTGGAATGATAGGAGAGGATTTTGTCTAAAAATAAAGTAAATTGCAGTGAGATTGAAAGAAATGTCAAGTAATGAAAAGAATTAATTTTTTCTATTTTTTATCAACATCTTTCTCAAGAGTACTGGAGACAACCACACTGCACACACATTTGTAAGACTTTTCCCATAACACTAGACTTCTTCATTTCCCAAATTTGTTATTTGCATATCAAATTCATTTCTCTGGCTTCATTTTCTTGTCTCCTTATGCTGAATCCAGTGAATGTTTGTTTTTAAAACCTCTTTATATAAGAGCCCCTATTTCTTTTGATCATCTGTAAGCCCTTAACTACATACAAAATCATTTTTGTTGAGTCCTCTTTCCAGTCCATGCACCATTGCTACTAGAAATTCTGTGATGAAATCTGTCATTAGGTGATTCAAAGAAATTGTGGCAGTTTCTCCCCAACCCCTGCTTTTACTTTCTTGCCTGTTCTTGAGAAATTTGGTAAATCAGAGATTTAAAAGGAGAGTAGGTAAATATTTTGTTTATTGTCAAGTAACCCTCTACTTCATAATTTCAGTGGGATTTAAATGATTGCTTTTAATATAATAATTCTTTTAAATTGATAGTGAAGTTTTGCAGGCATTTGCTATGATAGCTAAGTGCTGGTGGAGGTTAAAGACTTATAAGCTCTGTGTATGAGTGTTTCTGTTCTCAAATGCTGTGTGTAAAGCTGGCATAAAACTATCTCTAATGATTGAAAGAGTTACCACAGTCCATTCCTAAGATTTTTAAATGGATTTTCGATGTATAATACCATGTTTACTACCAACAATGTAGATTTTGTTTTAAATTAGGATCAATTGAAGAAATTTCCTTGAAGAAATATGGAAAAAAAGTTAAGTATCCAGTGGCTTTTGTAAGTAAGAAAACATTGTTCTCAACTATATTAGAAATCCTTGGGTGCTACAGAATATGGACCGCCCCCACTGGTTATTGATAAAAGAGGCTTGTGAATTTGCTTCAGCTCTTTAGCTGGCCTTTGTTTATTCTACCAGGAGTAAGGTTTGTCATTTCTACAAATCACTGACCTATGTAATGTTATGGTTAGTGATTATAGTGTAGGTATAGTTAACTTGTTAAGTTAAAAGATTTGTGATTATTATAAAAGAGAAGTTCAATTAAGGCCTGATCCCACAGTTTTTAATTCCATCTACGTGGGATGCTATGGTGGGAAGGTCTGATGTTCAAGGTCAGAGGAGAAAAGCTAACCCCGGTAACAGTAAAATCCTGTCTGAAAGTAGACACTTAAAAAAAAAGCTGTTGATATTGCTGTGGAATACACAAGGAGGCTCTAGGTTCAACTCAATGCACTGAAAAAATAAAATGAAGAAAAGAAAATTAAAAAAAGAAAAAAATTTAAAAGGGTTAGTTGTTGCTTCTACCATATGTTGACTTAATGTAATTCGCTTAGCACAGAAATTGGGCACAAAATGCTGAACTACAGTATTGTCTCTGTTCCTCCACTTCTAAAACCTTGCTGTTTTCTCCTTTCTCACACCATTCAGATTGCAATTTTGCTGGAATGTCAACAAAATGTAGTCTCTGAGATTTATATTTCACTATATGCCCAAAGGACCTTGAAGCTATAATTAGGGCTTAAAACTGCAAAAACTAAGTTTTTATTGTGAAGGTCTTTGCATCAAAGAACTTACATGATGGGTAAAAAAGAGACCTCAGTGTGCAATTACAAAAACTCACAATTTTCTTGCTGTTCCAACCATGCAACGTCCTAAACACAAGACTTACAAGACATCTTAAGGAGAGAAAAATGGTGACCAGTGTGGCAATGGGGAACTATGTCCTGCAACTGAAGGAATCTTGACTCTGTAGCCCCTGATTCATGCCCCTGAAGTATGCTCTTCCTAGAAACTTCTGGGAAGATCACAAGTACTGACAGCACAGAAAACTGGGCCACAAAAGTCAGACAAGTCTATCTAGACATTAGACTTATAAAACTGAGCTAATACATATAGACTAAATGTGGATTCAACTTGCAGAGCTGTTTATATTTTGTTCTAGCTATTGTTTCTATCTTTTCAGACTAAATATGGAAAAGAAGGTAATAAATTTAATGTGTGTATACACATGTACATATACCAAACTCACAGAAGGGTTTATCTTTCCCTTGAGTTTTCTTTTTCACTTTTCATTTGGTTTTTATTGGTTTTTATTACATGCATGTCCAACCTACAACTGCAGAGAAAAGCATTTGTTGTGACTAATTTATGTGTCTTAAATGACAAAAAATAAAAGTCATATACTATTGACTTCTTGATTTTCTATCTCAGCAAAGCATTGTTCTTATTTTAGTACTGGCTGTCATCTGAGCCAGAAGTTCTCTTGTGACTTTGTCTTTTCTAAAGACTTCAATCAGTGTTCTTTCATAACCTGTAAGCATTCCTTCTTTCCTCATTCCCTGAATAAAGATTCTATTATCCTCAAATCTTATGCTCTTCAACCACCCAGATTACACTACAAGTAGCATGCAACCTCTCCTCTTCTGTCTCTACTAGAGCCCAGACAACTTGCTTCTATGTGACAGATGTGAATTGTTTACTGTTAATAGCAAGGGTGACCAAAATCTTCTCGGTAAAGGCATGTGCAGATTGGGGAAAAAAGAGGAAGCTACAGACTTAGGACTCAGGCCCCCTTCTCTCTATACTGCCATGCTATAATAAGACCCAAGTGTTGGCTCCTAGGTTATGCTATGATCATTACAGATATCTCATTGTAAGCCATGAGACAATTAGTTTTCACTCTTAGTCATTTGTGGCTGCATTTGTACTATTTCTTAGAACTGGAAAATCTCAGATGTAACTCTGAGGATGACTTACCCCATGCTTACAGTTGAGATGTCATGTAGAGAGCTCAGCATGTGTTACCACACTGAATTCACTGGGTAACCCTGGGTGCATGAACAGCTTTTATATACATTTTACAAATGAAAAAATAGACTTTAAGAGAAGAATGGTCCCCACTTAGTTTCATTGACTTGACAAGAATCCTTTTGCTCCTTGTCAGGATGTCCCATTGCTCCTGTTTTTAAGTCTTAATACCAACATTTTATTGACTGATATTAGGCTAATAGCATAATGATGATTTTTGCCACATTTTGAGATTCTACAGTGTTTAAAGTATAATAGCCCTCAAACATAGAAGCCCAGAATGCTGGTTCTTTACTCATCATCATTTATTTTTGGAATAATGTAGCCATTTTAATTTTTTTCAGAATGCCCTTTTCTAGGTTCCATATTTCCTATGGGCTCAAAGTAGCCATTGTCCTTTTCCATTTTATGGATACCAAACACTTTGGTTTTAGGAATACAAATCAAGTTCATCCCACATCTCTCCATCTGCTTTTAGTCTAGTAGCATTGCCTATATGCTTTGGGTAAGAAGGGTGAGGCAGTGTTTAAACCCTGACTTCCTTATCTATAATTGTCTTGTGCACAGATCTATACAAGGTGGCATTGTTTTTCTTCAAGTGATTTATTAGCAAGGCTTTTACAAAGCAGAGACTAAGATACTTTTCATTTACTCAAATATACTACACTTTTTTTTTTTTTTGCATTTCTTATCTATTTACTACAGTGTAGATCTGGAATTTTCCAAAAACCTCCTGGATTGGTGATTTATCTTAGCTGGCATCTACTGGGGCATGCTGGGAACAGTAGGAAATAAGTATAATGGAAAATCTTTAGATTATTGTGTGTACGGTCTTGAATGGACACAGGGGGTCTACAACAAAGAAGTGGAGGAGAGGAGAACATGTGGGACCAGGAAGATTGAGTCAGGGTCAAATAGATGAGAATCAAAGAAAAGATACCATAATAGAAGGAGCCTTTATAGGTTTGAAGGGAAAACTGACCCTAGAGAAATGTCCAGAGACCTAAAAGGATGACCCCAACTAACAATCTGAGCAGCAATGGAGAGGGTACCTTAAATGCCCTTCCCTGATAATGAGATTGATAACTAACTTATATGCCATCCTAGACCCCACATCTAGTAGCTGATAGAAACAGAAGCAGACACCCACAGGTAAACTTTGAGCTGAACTCCTGGAATCCAGTTGCAGAGAGGAAGGAGTGATAAGAAAAGGGGTCAAGATCAGGCTACAGAAACCCACAGAGAGAGCTGACATGATTAAGGGGGAGCTCATGAACCATGGGACTGGTAGCTTGGAAACCAGCATTGTACTAACTCTGATATCCTGAACATGGGTCTCAGTCAGAAGGCCTGGGCAGTCTAAGGGACCTCTGACAGTGGAACCAGGATGCATGAAAGGTGCATGAAAGGACTTTGGGAGCACATTCCCCATGAAGGGGGCTAAGGGGAATTCCCCTTAGCCTAGAGACATGAGGGAGGGCCTAAACACTAATCAAAATGACTTGACAGATTTTGATGATCCCTCCTGGAAGGCATCACCCTCCCTGTGGAGTGGGTGGGAAATGGGACAGGAGGGAGAGTCAGGGGCATGGGAGGGAGGGAAGGATAGGGAACTTGGATCAATATGTAAAATAAGAAAAAAATAATAAATATGTAAAAAATTAAAAAAAATGTAGAGTACTTGCTATATAGGGTACCAATCCAGATGAAGGGATGTCTGAGTGGGAAAAAAAATGAGACCTCATTCCTACCTTCAAATGTATTCCTCTGTGTCCCCCACAACACTTTGCGTTTGTCTCCTCAGCCATAACTTAGCCCCAGAGAAATGTGAAGCTGCAGAAGAGGCTAGGAAATGCATTTAGCCCACTGCACTAAAACCATCCATGGTTGTAACTAAATTGTAACTAAAAAGGAAAAAAACAAAAATGGTATTGAATGCGTCATTTGGCATAACCTGCTGATGGACAGATAAAAATCTGTTTTGTATTGACACTTTAAGAAAGATTGTGGTTTGTTTATGAGAACGTGTAAGGAAAGAGAAATGAGTATAAACTATATTTCACAACACTATGCTGCAACAGTAATATGTTCTGAAAACATCTGGCATTTTTATTAGGGAGAAAGTTCCAAATACCACTAATGGTACTGAATCTTATTATTGTCATCCAAATAGAAGAAAACAGTAAATTTTACTGAAATAAAATCTAAGGTCTAAGAAAACAAGATAGCAGAGCTTTTGAAAAAACTAAGCTCACTGGAAATTTCTGAAAGTGAGAGAGGTCTGGGACTTAGTTGAACTTATTTGAACATATGAACTTTACTAAAATTCAAAACTACAGTTCCACATGGCATGTGGGAAATTTTCTCTGAGCTGCTGTAGGCCTGGAAGCCTGTGATGAGATGAGGCAATATTGCATTTATAATCATTGTCTTAAGCTAGCGTTTCAAACCCAGCTCAATTCCATAGTAACAGCTGTTGTTTTCTTTACTGATGTATTTCACTTTCAGATATGATTTTTTAAGAAAATTTCTTCAAATTTCGTACTTTTTCTTAGCAAGTATTTCTGTTTAAATTCCCAAGATAAGAAGAAAATGATTTGTCTCACACCTCCTCCACATGCAGGGAGAATCTGGGCTGCTTGTGGCCTTTGCACCAAGTCTAATTCTTTCTAATTAAATACTCTCATTTATCAAGTGGGACCTGTGGCAAGAATTTAATTCTGGCTACAGGAACCATGGTACAAGCATGGGTTTTAGTGATAAGGTGAGTGAGGAAGAGCGAAACTTGTCACGGGGCAGGTTCTTCGTTTTCTTGGTATCCTGCAGAACTGCAGGCAATGGCTTCTGCAGAACCAGTCACCTAGCTTTTAAGGTGTGTGAACTGTCTGCCCACGAGAACTAGCCTCTTCTAAAGGTTCAGGCATTCAGAGAGAGACAATTGACAAAAGAAACAAGAAAAATGAAAGCACATCATGAAAATTAACACTCATTTTTTAATTGATCCATTTAGTTGAAACCTTCCTCTTTATGACTGAGATATGCTTTCCATTTTAATGTCAGTAGAGAAAAGAGAAAAACAGAACATAACATGAAACCAAAACACACAGGTTTGGAAAAAGCCATCTTGGGGCTAAATATGAAATGTCCCTCAAGTGAAGAGTGGATGGAGATAATGTAGTGGAGTACTACTCAGTGTGAAAAAAGAAATGGAATCCTGAAATTCGCAGGCAAACGGATGGAACTAGAAGAAACCATCATGAGTGAGGTAACTCAGTCACACAAAGACAAATGTGTTATGTACTCACTCATATATGGATTTAGACATAGAGCAAATGATCACCAGGAGGGTCCCAAGAGAGACACACATGGTCCCCTGAGCAGGGGAAAGGGACAAGATCTCCTGAGCAAATGGGAGAAGCAGAAAGGCAGAGAGGGCATCAGGAGATAGAGAAGGGAAGAAAAGGGGGGAGAGTAGGACATGAGGGAACAGAAATACTGAGTGGAGGGGATGAATAAAGGAGAACAAGAAGGAGCCAGTATAGGTTTAAAGAGAAATCTGGCACTAGGGAATGTCCAGAGATCTACAAGGATGACCCCAACTAACAATGTAAGCAATGTGGACAGGCTACTTTAAATGCCCTTCCCCAGTAATGAGATTGATGACTAATTTATATGCCATCCTTGAGCCTTCATCCAATAGCTGATGGATGCAGAAGCTGAGATCCATAGCTAAACTCCTGGGATCCAGTTGTAGAAAGGGTGGAGTCAAGACCAGGCTAGAGAAACCAACAGAAACAGATGACCTGAATAAGGGGAAGTTCATGGGCCCGAGACTGATAACTGAGAAACCAGCATAGGACTTCCCCTGAGCCCCTGAATGTGGGTGTCAGTTAGGAGGACTGGGCACTCTATGGTCCCTCTGGTAGTGGATTTTGGGAGCCCATTCAACATAGAGGGATACTCTCTCAGCCTAGATACATAAGGGAGGACCTAGACCCTGCTACAAATGATATGACAGACTTTGAAGATACTCCATGGAAGGCCTCACCCTCCCTGGGGAGCAGAAAGGAGGTGGAATAGGGGATTGATGGGGGCAGGGGAGGAGGGGAGGGTTTGAGAACCGGGATTTACATGTGAAAAAAAGCTTGTTTCTAATTTAAATTAAAAAAATGGAGAAAAGAATATGATTGGCTATCATTCTTATTGCATATACTTTGATATCTTGCAATTTTATCCTCTCAATACTCTTGGGAAGAAAGTTCTTTACTTTTATTTCCATTTTATAGATTCACTTTGTCAACTGAAGTATGCTGATAATTCTCCCTGGTAGAAAACACCGTTACCAAGACATGGTAGAAGAGTCTGTCTTGCAGATGAGGCAAATGATCCTGTATAATGCTGAGCTAGAGAATGAATGTGCATGCGGATGTGTTCTCCAGGTTCACCATAGCTCAGGCTTTTTCCTGCATGCTGGGACTGCACATGTATCACTTTTTTACTTGGTTTTGTTTTTAAGATTTAAGCAAATATATACAAATACCCAACAAAAGAAGATGAAGGGAAGAATATTAAGAAGGCAGCTATTCTACTCTGAAAGGATTTGTGGGTTGTATTTTCAGTGTGTAAAATTTGAAGTATTATTGAAGTGTTGTACCAGTATGCAACTACAGTCTTTCATCTCCAAGGATAATTCCTATGACACAAAGAATAAAAAAAAAAAAAAAATTGATGAATGCTGAGGCTCTGAACTGGATTTTATTAACAAAAATGATTTTAAGATTATTTTGGCATGGTTGGGGAAAAAATGAGGATTCTCCAAGTAGCACCATTTACAAAAACAAAGAGGGAGACAAAACTGTAAAAACAGAAAAGCATGAAGATGAAACCGGTAGCTTGTTGAACTCGCTTCTGCCCTCGTCTGCCAACATGGAAGCAGGGGTTTTTATACAGAATTGCTAGAGCTCTCCTTTACCCCTTTGTTAACTCATTCTGAGAGGGAAGGCAAGCTCTCTGGAAAGATCATATGAAACACCACTTGCCCTTTCCTCGTGACCTCGTCACACCTTGCAGCTTGAAGAGTACATCACAAGCTGCTTTTATCATTATTATTGAAAGATATCTTTCAATATTAGTTCTGATTTAAGCGTTGATGTGTTTGTAAACGTCAGACAAGCACGCAGCATTTTGGATGAATTTGTAAAAAGTCAGGCTCACCCGACTGTACTTTGGATGAGCCCTCTTTTGTGTGTCTGCTTCATTCCTTTGTTGGAGTTACACATTTTCTGTGTGTGGGATTGAAGAATCATGGAAAATTGCCACTTGTGTGATAAATTACTGTTTTCACCCATCAAACATCGAAAATGCTTGCTTCGAGCCTCACACACCATTATGCTGTCCCATCTAGGACCCGTTGAAAGTCAGCAGGGTGCATCTGGCTGAAATTCAGTCAGGCGATTAAATTTATTCAAGCCTGGTGAACTTGAGAGCTTTCAAAAGAAGAGTAACTGAAGCCACGAGATTATAGTCCTGACAGGTCTGTGGAAGGGTGTGTGACACCTGATGGCTCTCAGCGAAGCCTGGTACCTGTCTGCATTGATCTGCAACAAAGTCCCTCTCAGTACTTCCACTTAACATTTCCTCTCAGGGAACCTGTGCCGTTGGAGATATTTACGACTTGCTTTCAGCTTAAAAATAAATCACCTCTAATTCCTCTAAGCGAAATCAATCAAAAAACCTGTAAAAAATGGACTGGTTGTTTGGTCGATTCTGGCAGAAAAGTAAACAGCACTTCAGCTTTTCTCCGCCATTAAGGCCTAAATGGCCTAGAAAGTAAATCAATATTTCTAGTCAGCCTTCTGGCTATTGTTTAGCCAGTAGATATGGATTTACTGTGGCTTACTGCACTCCTTTGGGACTAACCTATAATCCTCTGAGAGAAATAATAAGTTCGTTATCTAGTTCTGCTCTCTGTTGTCCATTTAAATGGACCACATCCATCAGCGGTCCCTGTTAAAGTTAAAAAGATGAGGGCACCCTGTGAACCCACTTTATGCTGAATCACTTTGATCAGAAGGAATGAATTAGAGCCAGAGTTCTGCTGGTTGGCAAATGCCACAAGATCCCCCACCCACATGGGGTAAAACAATAATTTGGATATGAGGAGGCATATAGTACTGCAGATTCAAAACAAGGTGTGCTACTAGATCACTTCTGGATAGCCTGGGCTACAAACACTAGGCTTCAGACCCTTTAGGTCTTGGACTCTTTCATTCCAAGTACAAATGCTTATCTAACTCAGAATGATAATAGTGAATAACTACTGACATAACTACACCAAGATGCCATCCTCACTCTCCAGAAGTACATGAAAGGTCTGTTATGGTTTAAATAACTTAACTATGATAATTTATAATAATTATTGCTGAGAAAATTTGAGGAGGGGACTTATAATGAGACTGCTGGGAGCAAAGTAATTACTGAAAGGAACTGATTTCCTTTACTTGCTTGGTATGATGGACTATACTCTCCTATGGGTGCCATTTCTGTTTTTTTGGTTTATTAGGAGGTTAAGATAAAGCTGGAATAATTCACTAAAATATTCTATATGGATAATCCTCATAAAATGTGTTTTTTTTCCTGATAAGAGCCATGATCACTGGAAAAGTTTAGATTTATGTATTTTCATAGCACACGTTTCTTCAACAAAACAACCCCTATTAGAAGAAAAGAGAGGCCACATTATGAATTGAGGGTTGCTGGTTCATGCCATTATGTGTTGGTCAATGTTTCAGCTAGAACCTTTTGAGAATATGTTTCACTACAATTATTATAACAGAATTTATAAGGGTGAATAGAATTGTTTTATATGAAACATCCATTGAGTGTGTTAGGATTAAGGGCACTTATGTAGGGAATGTATGTTTTAATGACTCTCAGAGTAGAGATTGACTTCTTTTCATGAGAAAATATTTGCCACTTCTTTATTTAAGTAATAGGATTTATTTTGGCTGATATTTTTTTTGTTCTTCATTATATAGTTAGATTGTTTTATAGAAAACATTAAAGTATGTGGTCATCTGCTATAAAGAAAAATACATTGAAATCAATATGAAACCTGTATGTATGCAGCTGGACCTATTCATTACTTCTACTAACTAGTTAGAGTTCGTTGGTGGGTTACATAACAATAGATCTACAAAGAATTAATTCTCTTTTGAGAGTTTGAGCTACAACTAATTTTGTGTAAAAATACATTTTTTTTCTATTTTGTTTTCCACTGTATTTTGAAGAATTGTGAGATGAAAGCATGCGTATGTTAGATCTAGTCTCCTAAGAATGACCAACCCTTCTGCTCTGAATCACTTTGTCTCTGTACCTACTGGAGAATGGAGCATCTAGAAGGAAGAAACATAGTGAGAAACAGCTCTTTAGACATGACACATGAATACTTGAAATTCATGTTCTGTTCTTTTCCGTTTAGTATGTTGAATAAATATCTCATAATAAAATGGGTCTAGGTATTAACTGTGGTTCCATTTTTAACTTTGATTAAAAAATATATTGAGAAACTACTAATTATATAAAATGAGAGTTAGAGAAAAATAATGGCATTTGTTTTCAAACCTTAGTTGACATTATTTTCTTGAACACTATTTAATGCTCAATTTATTAAGCTTATTGTTATCTGAAAATAAGTTGATAAATTATTCAAAATTTTACATTAATGTGATGACTTTGAGTAAATTTATAAATTCAATGTGTTTCTTGAAACAAATTGATCCATAAAACCTGCTGGGACATAGCATAATTGACTTTTTTATTTTATTTATTTATTTATTTATTTTTTTAGTCAAGAAATATTTAACCCCTATGGACTTTGTAAATTTAAATGCATATTAATTTTATTTATTTTCATGTCTTGTATATTTTACTAATGTTTTTAAAAAGCTCCAATTCAGCGAGACAGTGGTTGCACTTGCCTTTAATCTCAGGAGGCAGTGACAGGTGGATCTCTGATTTCGAGGCCAGCCTGTTCTGCAAAGCAGGTTCCAGGACAGGCTCCAAAGCTACTCAAATAAACCCTGTCTTCGAAATCCCACCATCCTCCAAGAAAAGCAAAGCCAAAAAAACAAAACAAAACAAAAAAAAACCCCCCAAAAAAACAAAAACAAAAACAAAAAAATGCACCAGTTCATAAAAAGGAACGCTGTCAATGGTGTTGAACTTACCAGACCAAAGCAGTTTAAGGGTTTAAGGCTACATATTTAATTTTTTATAGGAGCTTTACCCATTTGCTAAGGACACAGTTAAAAGTAAGTAGCAAGACTCTAGCTGTGTGAATATTTGCTTGTTCTATGACCAAAAGCAACTTGGGTAGGAAAAGGTTCACCTCACCTTACAGCTCCCAGTCCATCATGAAGACAAGTGAGAGCAGTTCCCCGAGCAGTGACATGGAGTCAGGAACTGAAGCAGGAGCCATTGAAGTTTGTTGCTCTTGGCTTGCTCACCTGGCCTTTTAAATAACACCCCCAACAACCTGCCCAAGGATAGCATCACTCACAGTGTTCTGGGTCCTACCACATCAATCATTAATCAAGAAAAAGCCCCCACAGACATGCCTATAGGTCAGTCTTATGGAGGAATTTTCTCAACTGAAGATCCCTCTTCCCAGAAGATCCTGGCATGAATCAAGTTGACAAAGTAAAAATCAGCACTGTCTATTCTCTATTAAGTTAATGTCATGATTCAATGACCTCTATTATGAATGTTTTTGTGACATATCCCATGACCTCCTAATTATCAGTAAAAATTGTGCATACATTTTGGCATACATATTTCAACACATGATTGTTAGAAATGAATGAATGAATAAATCAGTAAATCAACATATATGCTTATAAATTCAAACTTTTACTTTGTTTCTGCAGCAAAGGCTTAAGATTATTGGCGGTAGGATCTCTGGATCTAATGGAAGGACTCACAGGCATTGGCAGAATGACTGCACTGAAGAAAGAAGACCTGCTTCTGTCTGTACCCTCAGAGTGGACAGTGGACAAATAATTCAGAGTCCCATTGGCTAAGAGCATAACACACAATTAGAGCTGACAAAATTAGAAGTGAAGAACACTCTATCAGGCATGTTAAAATGACTAGGAGACACTTTTATGCCCCACACTAAGTTTGGTGAAATTATTTCTATAATATTCTCCCATATGGAGGATCAAACTTATTAGGACTAGCCAAATTATTTTTTAGGAAAGGGGTTTACTAGCTATGACCTGAAGACAAGAGCAAAGTCCATTTTTTTCAATTAACTAAAAATAAATTTACAATGAACCCACTCAGTATCAAATTTTGCATAATTTCTAAACATGCTTTGGAAATTAATCTCTCACTTGCAGTATAATAATCTATGTAATATCACTAATTTTGCAACACGGTTTCTGAAGCATCAGTGTTTTCATTTTGGCTTTGGAAAAAAAGCATTACTATGCATTCCAGGGATTCCTGCTCTGCTCTCAGTGATCACAAATAAACAACTGCATTGGAAACTTACGCAGTATTCCCCTTGGGCTTTATATTCCATTCCTTCTTCCTGCCATTAATTTAACTCTTATATTCATCCAGTATTGCCTATGGAACTGTCAAGGGTAATTATTTCACAGATTTGATGATTCCTTATTCTCTGAACCAGTATGATAGACTCATTGTGTGCACTGTGTACACTATAGAATTAAGGGAACTCTTCACCCTGACATGGGTGACAGGGAGCTTGCTTCTGCTTCCACAGAGCCTTTGATCAGAATAATATGAACTTAAAGACACAGGCCAAACCCAGAGGGATTATACACAGATATATGGCAAATTAAAAGGAAGTTATGCAATTGTATGTTCAGTTCATTTGTTATTATCTCAAACAGTTAAAAACTACCTTTTAAAATTTTATTCATGCTGGTATCTAAAACTCAGTGATAGCGAGAAGATCAATTGGGTCATTTAGCTCCTTTACAAAGTCCCAATTTTCTCATTCAGCATATTAACTTTGGCCTGTCCAAATTGAAGTGGCTAAAGAGATGGGTTTCCACAACTTAACATGGGAGATATTTCTAAATCAAATTCGTCTGTGCCAAGCATCATTAAAGACTTTGCTATTAGAGTTATACTAAATTGTTCTCTGCTTAATTGCATCTCATTTGTCCTTCATTCCCCTTTGCTACCCACTGCAAACTCTTCTTTGAATAGATTTTAGTTCAGATCACCCACATATATTATTGAAGAAGACTGTCATTAATGATGGTTATTTATTAAATATATCATTGTTTAAATATTTGTATTCCTTGGTTCAGATATGACAGAAGCTAGGTGAAATGTTTGTAACAAATATAAACATTTTACAGCACTTAGTCTTATATTCAAACAAGGAACTATCAGGTTCTATTAACATGTTCTAGCTAAATTGTTCAGTTTTTTAAACCATGAACTTTCATATAAGTTGATGTTTCTTATTAACTTTCTTCCTGCTAACAATTTCCCCATCGATGCTCATATAATTTTATTTTCTAAAAACCTCAATCACATTAAGCCCTTCTTTTTCTGCAGTAAAGAGTTTCTCTCAAACTCTCATTGATTAAGATTAACTCAACAAGTTCTGAAGATGCTAGATTCAACAGCATAGTTCTCTTCCTGCCCAGTTGATGGATATCCTCTAACATAACCATGAATCCAAAAATGAGCTGATTAAAGAAGTATTAAGAAAATCTATACAGATGACTAAGTCAATCCATCAGTGTTTTTCCTCAGTAGCATCAACTTTTTCTCTGGGTAGAAAATACCACTGCCAGGAGATAGCAATGAACTCTGAACCCTGAGAGTGTTGCAACAGGAACTAACAGCAAGAAAACATTTTCTATTAGAGCAAATAGACTCCTAATCAACATATTATCGATCCATCATTTTTGTCAAGGTCACTTTGTACTTTAAAAAATGATCTTACACTAAGGCTTTAATAGGAAAAGTGGACTAATTTGATTTAAAGAGTAAATGCTATTAATTATGAACGACGGTCAATAAAATGCTTGTTCTTCTAAACATAAAGGCAAATCTAGCAGTGCCTTGATTTATGGTAATGAATAAATTGATGAAATATGTCTACTGCTATCACTTCTTCCCTTTCTACTTTCTGCTGCTATGCTTCACTGTGTATTACAAAATCCTCAACATAATCTCTGCAGTTAAAAGCCAATTTTGGTTGAAAATACTTTTTCCTAATTTTATTACTGTTTTAATGTTCAATAGATAATGCTCTTATACATTATTTTGAGATTATTTCTACTAATACACATATAAATATTTGAGTAAAAATTTGACATAGTTCATTCTAAGTTGATCCTTAAATGTCCCTGCCATATAAACATGGGACATAAAGAAGAATGATGATGGTATTAAATTCAAAAAATAAATATTTTAGCAAATTACCATATCCAAGTATGAACCTTAACAAAAATATATAATTGTATAAATAACAAACAAGAAATATTTTAGATTCTGAATTTTTATCTATTAATATTTCTGTTATTCTCCATTATATCTTTTTCATTATTTTATCTTCAGTAAATTGAGATATAAATAATTTAAGTAAGAATAAATTCAGTAAATTTAAAATAAATGAAATTCTTGACTCTATATGTAACCCATATGATTACTGATATCTCAAAGAAAAAGAAAATACCTTCTCACTTAAAAATAGTTCAACATAAGCAATGCGTGCTACTCTATAGCTCACTGCAATAAGTAAAATGCCTTGGTTATAAAATATGCATTGGAAGATGTGCCTTCAATATAAGTTTGCCCATTGTGAGTCATCAATGTGCAGACTAAAGTTTGCTCCCCTGGACTGTAATTATCTGACTATATCACTGGAGCATGGCAGACCAGGTCAACCTCACATGTCTGTTAGGATTTGATTTTCTTCCTTTATGAAATAACTTTATTGGTTAGGAAACAATATTATTTTAAATAAACTTCCTAAATGTGAAGAATGCAAATGAGAAAAGTTTACTCTGTCTGCAAATGCTACTTAAATTATATTACATTTAAAAATATATTAATAAGACTTTTTTTCTTAAAAAAATCAATTAGTAAAAATAAAATATCCTGCAGGAAACAAATTGGCAACAAGGAGTATTTTGCACTTGATTATCAAAACCTTATATGAAAAAAATACATTACAGCATTTAATTACTGAAATACTACCTTTTGTAGAAAAGATATTCTGGCTCACCATTAAGAACCTATTGGTGTTTGATTTATAGTCATTATATTTGGTCAGATTTACATTTTGGGAGTTACTGAAAGATAATTTTCATGTTCATCCAAAGCAGGAGGAACACTAGCTCTCTGTGGCTGTGAACCAAAACGCAACCAGCTGTAAGGTTGCATACTATACAAAAAGTACACTATTCAACAAAAACAACTGCATGCACAGACTGTCTATGTAAACACAATCTAAATTTTATGTTCAGAGTGTTGCACACTTGTGCTGGGGACATAACTCAGTGGATAAGAACATTTTTCAGTGCAAGCAGGAAGAGTTAAGTTTGAATCGCCAGAACACACATAAGCCTGGGTTTGTCCCAGTTACATACTTGTAACTCCTTGTTAGGTGTAGGGAGGCAAGTGTTATGAGCTTGCAAACTGTGCCTCAATGGAACAACTTGGAGAGTGACAGAGGAGGATACCGGATGTCATTCTCTGGCTTCCAAAATATCCATAAGGTCATGCATGCATGTATACAAATGATCACATTTAATAAAAGCATGTCCAGTGCTCTGTGCTTAAAATACTCCTGGAAATTCTTCATGTAAGGGAAAATGGCATGCTCTAATCCACACATAGCTTAGCCTGTTTTGTTATACAACAATTCATTGAATTATAGAATAATGAAACTCCACAGGATAGGACCATATGAATGTATACATACAGGTTTTTCACTGACTATAGAGGCTTAATGCCTTTATCCTATTCTTTCTTTTTTCCTGTTCAGAAGAAAGGAAGTTCAAACAAATGAGCTAGGGTTTAGAACATGCTTACTAATTCATTTGTGTAATTGTTTGTTAGAAAAACTCTATATAAACATAGTAAAGAGATAAACTCTTCTTGATAAGCGGGGTTGGGGAGAATGTTTAGTAGGATCATATATTGCTCTTGCATAATACCCAACTTTGGTTCCAGTGCCTAAGTCAAATGACTCACAGAACCCTGTAACTCTAGCTCCAGGTAATCTGATACCAGGGAAGGGCCTCTGGTAACTTCCCACATTGGTTATTCATGTACATACTCATAATTTAAAGTAATAAAAATACATCTTAAAAATTCTATCATTGTGTACATGTATGTCGTGTGTGTGTGTGTGTGTGTGTGTGTGTGTGTGTGTGTGTGTGCATGAGACTGAGAGAGAGATAAATAGACAGACAGGCAGGCAGTCAGACAAAAGACAGACAAACAGAGAAAGAGACAGAGGCAGAGAGAGGCATAGAATGAAGAAGGGAGGATGAAAGGGAGGTTGAGAAAGTTTATTTTGGGCATGAATTTATAGATTATGAAGCTCTGTGAATTTGGAATTTTGTTGAAAATTTTCATAACTAGATATATTTTAAATTCTCTCATTAAAAGATGAGTTGGTGATAAGCATTAACCACTATACTTCTCTATAGGAATAGCTAATATATAAGTGAGAGATTTGTTGCTATAGAAATGAGCATAGTCTAAGGCTCATGTGTATACTGGTGATCATTCTGGTTGGCCTACTTCATTTTTTAAACTTACTTTGTTTTCTTATTTTACATATCAATCCCAGTTCCCTCTCCCTCCCTCCTCTTCCCCTCTCCCCGCACAGGGAGAGTGATGCTCTCCAAAAGGGATCATCAAAATCTGTCAAGTCATTTGGAGTAGGGACTATGCCCTCCCTCCTGCCTCTAGGTGCACATTCCCCATGGTTGGTCTACTTCTAACATGAGGCACATTGTATGATTCTTAGAAGCACTATTTCAAATTTGGAACTCTCGATAGTTGCATTTTCCAGTCCTTCTAGGTTCTCTTGTCCTTCAACTTTTCCTATCTTGGCATCTAGAATTGCTACATGGGTAGAAGAATTTTGCAGTAAAACTATATTGGGGCCAGAAAAATGATCTCTTCTTTGTGGAAAAACACTACTTTTTCTGCTGTGTCTCTTCATCATCCCTTTCTTTCACCACATTACTAACTTAGTGTTCATTGGACTCTTCTATGTTGTGCGCTGTTTTAGACATCCTTTCCTTTTGATTTGATCATGTCTTGCTGCATGTTGATTTTCTGTGCCTTGCTCCTGTCAACTAATTCTAACATCTAGTGTATAGGTGCTTGCTTAAAACCAGTTTAACTTGGAGTCTTCTGCCTCTATTGGAGTAATTAACTGTTCCTGAGTTCTCATCAATTCAGCTTTGTTTTCATAGATGTGGAAGCCTTCTTTCATGCTTGCTTTCTTTCAAGATGAATGCAGCTGACTTTAAATGACCAAGCTTACCGCAGTCTCTGAATACTAAGCCTTAGAATAAACATTGGAACCACTTCAAAGAATGCCGTATGTGACATAGGCACCATAAATGCTCACCTACTGCAGTTACCTAAATATCTACTTTGATCTCATCTTTTTGAATGATTTTGACCAATGGTAATGACCATTTGAAAAGATAGTAGCATCCATTTTAAGATTTGTGTTAAAATATATTTTAATGCACATACATAGTCCCTACATTTCCTTTAGCTGCGGCTTTAAATATGTCCTTGTAATAAAAAAAGAAAATTATGAAAACGGATACCTTGTAATGAACAGCAATCAGCATGATGTGTATGTGGTACCAAAGGTATAATCCTTTTACAAGCCCGGGGAACTGAGAAGGCTTTAAGCACAAATTCACATTATGATTTTGACAGATTCACACGATCATGTTGAAAATCAGCAGTGATGAAGAGCCAGTAAACCCTACTTTCACAAGCAGCAATACTGGCTGACACATGCAAAGGTAAATTCTTAAGTTGTTTTTATTATGATTTTGCCTTTCTCAAATAAGCCATCATCTATAAAAGTAAAATTTATAATGAGCATTTTAATCTGACGATCACAGTGATAAGCATGTACTAGAATGGCATCTAGAAGCACATGTGAATGAAAAGAAAGAGGTAACTGTGGCTACTTTGTTATTTAGAGACATCTATGGAGAAATATGGAGCTGAAGACACTAATACAGAGACTGATATTGAACAAAGAATCATGCAACAGAGGGAGACATAATTGTGGTCTTTAGGGGATCATTATTTTAAAAGTTTCTTAAGCTGGTCAATGCCACTGAGGCTAGCTCAATGCAAGAAAGATCTACAGGGTTCTGGGAAGCAAACTTGTTATTTTGAGATATGTCTTATCCCCAAGTGCAACAGACCACATGGCTCAGAATTATCCTCGATGCTCTGAAGGAAAGGAATGGTGAAGGTAGGCTGTCATGTAAAATGTAAATAAATATGGCCAGAAGGTTGTTCTGCAATTTATACATTGAGAAATATGAGTTAATGCTTTAGATCCTCTACATCTCAGTTGCTCTTTGGTAAAAGACCAATTATCTCCATCCTTAGAATAGCACTAGTCTCAGGCATTTGATAGTATACTTAAAATGTTTTGGGGAGACAAAAGGGATTACTCAATATTTACAACCAAGGGACCCATGATATTTTGTATGTGGCTCTATTTTGTGTATGAAAACTAATTTACCATATGTGAGTTCTCAGATATCTGTAGCTCAATATTAATATGGTAAAATCTAAATATTAAATAGGAGTATTTAATTAATTTTATATCAATTTAAGGAAAATTACATTTTCACTTGAGATGACTCAAAGTATCTTCAGTTTTGCAAAAGTGTATCTATAGTTAATCAAATAACTTTTAAGTTATTTTATTAACTGAGTATTCAAGTTTGAGAAAAGAGAGAATTGACTATTATGTACAATGACTGTCTGATACATTTACTTCCGTGAAAAATGCATTTTAATCTTGGCTGATGATAAAAGAAAACATAAAGCCGATAGTGCTGAAATTGAGACAGAGAATGGGACATTTTCCAAATTTTGTTTCTGGATTGGCAAAGAAAATCTACTTCAACAGGGTGTTCTTTGAAAACGTCACTTCTCTTGAAGTTCTCAAAAATAGAATAGGACACAGAGATTCGAGTCTTTGAATCTAATAAAAAGGAAAGAAATTTTTAAAAATATTCTTTATAGACTGCCAGATACTTCAGTTTTGATCACAAAAGTTCATGAAGAATTATATTAGTGAAATTTAGACATTATTATGAAAATCACCATGAATTGGCAGGAAAAAATAAAGTTACTTTTTAAAGGAAGTTCTACCAGTGATTTATCAAACTATCACACACACACACACACACACACACACACACACACACACACACACACAAATGCCTTTGCACACTGAGATGTGTAAAGATACTATTGGGGATTTCACTTTGAAGTGACACATCAGACTCTTCATTAAACTGGGAATCTGAGGTGGAACCACCCCTCTAGTCTCCTGTGACTGTCATTGTCGGGCAGTTAAACATAATAATGTGCAGACTCACGGGCATTGGGTTTAACGATTTTGACTTGTAGAGAAGTTAACTGGTGACTCCTTAGAGAAATTACCCAACAGCTCCAAGCTGTGGATTTCAGGACTCTGCTACTGCTTCTGCCTCGCCAAGTACAAGCATATACTCTGCCATTTGGACAGACACTAGTGCCTGTACAGAAAGCACCATATTCTCCAGAAATCTGGCAAGGAACCACCTTCATCTTGCCAGTGTAGAAATAGCATTAGAGCAAGACTAATTGCTGGAAAGCCTGTTCAGAAAGATTTGTCATTCAGGATGGTAAAAATAATCCCACTTTTCAGAGAGCATTCAAACTTTTTTTTTATTTCTAGTATTTAATAGAGATCAAAACATTTCCCTTTCTACAAGTGAATACGTTTTATGTAATGCAGCTATTTCCTTTGATTTGAGTTCAAGCAAAGAAACTTAGGCAAAAAAAAATTGTCTAGACATACCATGTTTGTTCCTTTTGTAAGATGTAATTTATTAAGCCTGAAATGTGTCTTACAGAGGAATTTATATGTTCCATAAACATCTCATTGAAAGTGGAAACGCCAAGAGAGACAGAACCCTTGGGTATATAGAGAACAGATAATAGAGTCAAAATAAGTTAGCTTGAGCTAAGAGATATACAGTATAGAGAGGATTTCTAGGAATCTATGTCCCATCCTGTCCCTGATTGCTTCCCAGTTCAATAAGCTATTCTGCACTAGATGCACGATTTTCTTCTTTTGAACGTGGTCACTGAATATGCTCACTTATAGAGCTGCAGTGGTTAGAACTTCTTATGACATTAATGACCTGATTTTGCCAGCAATAGTATCTCTAATGAAATCCATTGTCTATGATGATTTTAACTTTCGGTTCAAATCACCCTAGATTTACAGTTATAACCCAAAATGTCTTTCACAGTGCAATTCCAAAAGCCATAGTATTATCTTAACAATATCCAGACTAAGCCAATTTCTTCACTTTTTTTTTTCTTTGCAATAAGAATGTAGTCATGGGGTTTCCAGAACTGAGTAACTCATGAGCTCGAACTTATCTGGGATTTGTAGCTCTAGAGACCTAACATCATCACAGTAAACAGAAAGGAAACCTGTTATGAGGTTAAGCCATGTGCACAGCTTGGCATTCATTCAGTTCACTGTAGCTGAAAAAATAACTGTGAGGCTCCATATCCCATTAACACTGTGTTAATTATTGTCATTGTCCCATCAGCGGCTTGTTTACAACAGCTCTGGCTGACAGGGATTATGGGACGTTCTGTCAAGGCCATCACCTGATGAGATTTTTATTGGCAAAAGATCTTTCTCTCCTTTACTCAGCTATCTTGAGGGAGTCAGTATTTCATTAATGCATGCATAATCATGTGTTCAATAGGCTAGTTTTCCAGCCTTTCAAATAGTTGGCACCACTGTCCTCCTTAGTACTGTAGTTAACCAATTCACCCTCTGAAAATAAGATATCATTTAACTTCTACCGGCTAAAATGTACATCAGTCACTGAGTGCTAAATATGAAAAATAGATATTGTTACCTGTCTTCATATTTCCTTATGTATGACTCTGTGCATAAACAAGTTTTTCTATAGTGACAGAAATTCTATGTTAAGAAAGAGTAACACAATGCACACATGGACTCCCCCCCCCCAACACACATGTTTTATTAAATAAGAAGCATTGTCCTTGTTGATTGAAGGTATGTATGGGGGAAGAGTTTTATGTCTCCATCAGTGAGAAGGTAACAGGTGCCACAGATTATTTGGAAAGGAATGATGGTCACTGTATGCTTTCTCCTAACTTGACATAGATTCTGTGGACATTTACATCCATTCACTTCTGATATGATAGTCAGTGTTTATTGTCCAAAATAAAAATCAGTGCTATTCTTATGATTAAAATGGTTGATTGTAGCTGTTCCCTGTTCCTCTAAAAAAAAAACAAACAAAAAAGAAAACCATTTTACTATAAAACTACTGTTTCAAAACTATTTAATGACTCTAATGCCCTTGCCTAACATTAATTCTTAATTATAATTTGAAGATCATATTATCTTATTTAGTTTATTTTTGATGATTTTACTTACTGTTAAGATATCAAGTTATAATTGAAGAATTATAGCTTCTGCTTCCTTGTTAGTTCAGTGGTGTTCCTGACTATCTCAAGAATTATATTTTTGCTAATTAAGTCTCCCCATTTACACAGTTTTAGTAAAAATTCTTCCCTATTTAACTGGCAATAATGCTATGATTACATATAATTTATGATTAAAACAATTTGTGAAATATTCATCAAAATGTAAGAGTTCTTACCCACAGAATTAGTCCTAGGCCCTGAGTAGATATGATAAGTATGGATGGTTTATTACATGTATCAGATAATAAAAGTAAGATGCCCAGCTTTTTGGTTAAATGGCAAACTACACCTTGTATAAAGACAGTATTTTATATACATGATAAATCTTTAAGTAGGAAGATTATGGATAAAGAAAATAGCCCTCTTTAAGGGTGTATATATATATATATACGTATATACATATACATATACGTATATGTATATATATATAATCCAAGGTTGATATTAAAATCTGTGTATGATTAAGTTCTATATAAAATGGTATTGCATCAGCATATACTATATGCCCATATGTGCCCAATCACCTATTACTTTAAATAATCTCTACATTAATAATATGGGATTAATATGGTAGAAATATTTATAATACTATATTTTAAATAAATAATTTTAAAAACCTTGTACATATTTTTGTTTTTTTTTGTTTTTTGTTTTTTGTTTTTTGAGGCAGGGTTTCTCAGTATTGCTTTGGATCCTATCCTGGAGCTAGCTCTGTAGACCAGGCTGGCCTTGAACTCACAGAGATCCACTGCCTCTGCATCCTGAGTTCTAGGACTAAAAGTGTGCACTACCAATGCCTGCCCAAGCTTGTACATGTTTAACCACAGCTGCATGTGCTTGTGTGCATGGTGTGTGTGTGTGTGTGTGTGTGTGTGTGTGTGTGTGTGTAAGTGCATATGTATGCGTAGATGTGCATGCTTTCTCACTGACCTGGAGCTCTCTGTATGATCTTTGTTGGTTGGATAGTGAGCCCCAGGCATCACCACATCTGGCTTTTTAAAATATAGGTTCTAAGGAGGGAAATCAGGCTCTCATGATAGCTTAGTAAGCATTCAGCAATGGAGGTATCTCACAAAGCTTCAGACACATGTGTTTTCTAGTTCTGGAATAAAGTCCATTAGATGCAAAGCCTGCATGTGAGGATAGGACCTTATGCATCCCTTGATTTTGTCATCTGTAGAACCCTGACTAAGGCAGTAGTGTTTGTTGGAAGAAATTATCTAATCTGATACTGATATATTTCTCTTAAAAATTGAATTCAGATATCCTTCTTTGCTAACAAGAGGCCTGGCAGAAAGAACACCATTTTCTTCCTTGTGTCAGAATTATTGTCTGCTTCCAGAGAGCATTTCAGTTTTTCTGGCAGATCCTATCTCCTCTTTCCTCCAGGCCTGTGCAAGCAGGAGAGTAATTAATCCTCATGCTTACTTGAGTTTGGTTTGGCACAGCATCCTTTCCCTAGCAAACCATAATTGATTCTGAATAATTGATCAGTGATGGACATTCAATTTTCTTTATCTTCTCTTCCTCTCATTCTCCTGTGATATATATTTTCTTTGGGGAACCATTTTCCACTTTCAAAACAGCCCCAAATGCAAGGCCTTTTAGTGATCAAATCAATTTCCTTTTTCTGCCAACCTGGATCAACTCTCTATGATTCCTGTTGGAGAGGTCTTAGGGAACTCTGATTAGTGTCCCACTACATCCATTAGTTTTCAAAAGGGAAGCAAACGTCTCAAGTGAAGATATTGGAAACATTACACATGAATCCTTTTACTTTATCTTCCCTCTGTACTAACATGTTTTCCCCTTTAATGAAGAACCATCCTGAGGTAAGGAATCAAGCTCATGGTCCTCAGAAATCATTCCCTAGGATTCTCATCTAAGCGGTATTAGCTCACTCAGCAGTTAGTTCTTCACTTCCCCTTTATATAAAGGCGAGATCACATTGCGCTAGCATCCCACAGACTGACTACACTTTATTTCAGTCCATTAGATATCAGATAAAACCTCCTACCAAAACAGAACTAAAAGTTCCTTTGAAGAAAGTAGTTTAGAGATTCAATGGACTTCATCATGTCCCAGGGAAGTCAGCATACTTAATAAGATAAGCAAATTTAGCCACTAAGGAGACAATTGAAGAGTCTTAGAGCAGAGAGGGTTAAGAAGAGTTAGTTATTATCTGAGATATATCACATCTCAATATCTCAGTAGAAACTGCTACTTTTGGAAGCAACGTCAATCTTTCTCTTCCAGTATGAAACAGGAAATGTTACTTTCTCTTTATTGACTGCCACATCATTTCACCTATACCTCTTCACCAGGATGGAAACCAAATACTTAAAGGGCAAATCTCTCAAGGGGATTTCTTATTGTTTGTTCAACCATCAGAAAATAAGCATTTGAACACTCACCCTGCAGTATTTTCAGAAACACCTTTTAACTTAGTATTCAATTTCATACTGGTGCATGAAGTCAACATGTGTTAAGTACTTTACTGTGTGCTGAAAAGTGAGCATATGAAGGACACCTAGCTGCAGACCTATAACCAAACTTGCCAGGAGAGCGGTGTCTAGATCCTTTCTTTATCCATTGGCTTCTTAAGATCCTGTGCATATCAAAGCTGCTTTCTTCCACTCTGATCTTATCTTGCAGTGCCTTCCTCAGTCTGTATTCTAGAGAATGATTCCTTCCTGCAAATGTCTACACCTTGTACTTCTGTCTGTTCCCTCTCCATCATTGTCACTCACTCTCCCTTCTTGTGGCCACAACTCACTGGAGACAAAAGTTTCACTCTACATTCTTGCCTGGAATCATCTCATGTATCTCTGAGAACAGAGATACCACTAAAATCTCATTCCTCTCCAGTTCATATCTAAAGTCTTAAATGGCTCCCTCTATCAAGATTACTCTTTTATTGCTCCTCCCTTGTGCTGTGTGTCCCTCCCCCAACTTGGTCTTCTTGACCCCTCGTGTTCCCATACCCTCCCTTTAACCCCCCTCCCAGTTTACCCAAGGTATCTTAACTATTTTCTCTTCCTAGGGCAATCCAGGTGTGTCCCTCTTATGGTCCTTTTTAACCTAGCTTCTCTGGTATTGTGGATTGTAGCCTGGTTATTCTTTGTTTTACATCTAATATCCACTTATGTGTGATTACATACCTGTAGTGTTTGTCTTTCTGGGTCTGGGTTACCTCACTCAGAATGTTTTCTTTTCTTTTCTTCATAGTTCCATCCATTTGCCAGCAAATTTCATTGTTTTTTTACTGCTGAGTAATATTCCATTGTGTAAATAATACTACATTTTCTTTATTTCTTCTTCAGTTGGACATCAAGGTTGTTTCTAGGTTCTGGCTACCACAAATAAAATACCCATTATGGGGTTAGGGAGGAACCTGGTGCTAGAGAATTCTTCATAATTCACAAGGATGACCCAGCTAAGATTCCATGCAATAGTGAAGAGGATGTCTGAATGGGCCTTCCCCTTTAATCAGATTAGTGATTACCCTAACTGTAATCATAAAACCTACATTCAGTAACTTATGGAAGTAGATGCAGTGACCAACCATTGGGCTGACCTCCTGGAGTTCAGCTGAAGAGAGGAATGAGGGATCACATGAACAAGCAGGATCAATGGAGAAAACCACACAGACAGCTGACCCTCGCTAGAAGGAGCTCATGGACACTGGACTGACACCTGACGAACCTGCTTAGGCCCGAACTAGGACCTTTGAATGTGGATGACAGTTACATGGCTTGATCTGTTTTAGGGGGTTAGGGAGGCTGGCAGTGGCACCAGCACCTATCCCAGATGCATGAATTGGCCTTTTGGAGCCCATTCTCTATGGTGGGATACCTTGCTCAGCCATGATACAGAGAGAAAGGGCTTGGCCCTGCCTCCACTTGGTATCCCAGATTTTATTGACTCCTCAAGGAAGGCCTTACCTGCACTTAAGAAAGGATAGGGATTGGGAAAGAGTGGTGTGAGGAGAATTGTGGTTGGTGTGTAAAATGGAAACTATTTTTTTTATTAAAAATATTTTTATCCTAATTAGGCTGCACTATTATAACAAAGGACAAAAATCCCACTGTGGTTCATGATAACAGTTTTACTTTTAATTTATTTGTTATATTATGTGTAAGCCCTAAGGTTTGGGCCTTCTCACTGCATAAAAACAAACTGGAGGATTGTACATGTTCTTAAAACTGTTGTTCCAATAAAGGAATGGAAAAAAATAGTTTTAGGTTGAGAAACTGACTGGATTTAGATCTCACATATACTATAGTTAACACTCAAATCTTGAATTTAAATCCACTTCATCTCAGGCTTCTGGAACCAGTAATCTTAGTCATTATTACCTTTCTGAATAAATAAGGCAGTACATGTACAAACAAATGTGGAAATTTTTTGCAACATGACCTTGACAATATCATTAAGAATCACAAATGTTACTTTTGAAATGCATTTTCTACAATTTATTTGTTTATTAGACTATTATGACTACTGAGATAATTCACATTCTACTAGCCAGTCAATTTCTATAAAGTTATTCCACTCAATTCTTAAGTTTGGATCATTGTAGTTATGACATAAACTCACAATAATAATTACATGCAATTGTTTTACAAAGGCTATCACAAGATTATCTTCAGTTTTCTTTTCTTCCACTTGCAAAAGAAATATGTATTGTAAGTTCTCTTTCCAGGTGCTGAGGATAAACAGAGATAACAAAGGCAGGTAATGTGCCAGTTACTGGTGAGCTATACTCAAGGTACAGAACTCAACATTTGTATAACACAACATTCAGGGAACCAAAGGGTTCCATGTATGGGAGAGTGTGGAATTTAGGAGATGGTAATTTGGATGAGGCGTGAAAGAGAAGGAGCCTTTCTTGAAAAAAGATGAGGAAACCCCACTGTAATCCAGAGGCATCTGGAAAGACAAAGGAATTAAGGCAGGAAATATTTAGTTGTTGTTTAGGAATAGATAATAATCCAAACTACAGGTGGTGAAGCATTACAAGATTCGTCATCTCAGGAAGTCACTACTTCCTATAGCTTATAGGACACAGTGAAGGGATACTGTCTCATGTTGCTATTTTCTAGAGGCAGAGGCACACATTAGAAGACAGAATTTTATTTGGCCCAATAAAGAGAAGTATGATGAATAGCTGGAGATTTCCTTTATTTCTAATTGTATAAAATATTAAAAATAAATACAGTATATAAAATTAAGATATCTCCATGAGTGACTAACCTCATATGTCAGCTGAAATAGTAGGTAAAAAGCCACTGAGAAAACATGCCATTTACCTCAACAAATTCACTAGGGAGAAAAAAGGATAATGATTATATCAGTGCTCAGGCTGGCTCCAAATAATAGCTGAGGCATTAAAGATTAAAATTTTGTTACTTGGGTCAAGTAATATAAGTGTAAAATGAATTCAAATAAGTTCACAAATGTATTTTTAGCCGAATACAAAAATACCATGCCGGGCCCTGATACAAAGCATTAGAGAAATCAGATGAAAAATGTCTACATGTGTTGTTTCAAAACCACACTTTCAGGCCTTATCCAGACTTTTAAAATGATTATTGCATATACAAAACTAGAAAGAAATGTCAACATTGTCCCTTAATGCCCTGCTCCCAGCAAACAAAGACTCAAGTTTTTAGAATGAAGTAAATTAACTCTCCTTGGCACTATGGCATTATCTAACTCTAGGAATAGTGGGAGATTCACAAAGTGAGAGAAGATTTGAAAAAAAAAAAAAAGCTTCAACTTCTTTCTATTAAGCTAAGTGACCTCTTAAACAATTAATTGATTTAAGTGATATGAGACATTTTTCACGGGTCTCTGGTTTGCCTATGTTCATTGGTTATAAGATAGGGTCTAGTCTTCTCTGATTGCTGTACTTAAGGTCTTGGGTCCAGGATAGATATCTGCTCTATGTACATTCATTTTAGAAGCTAGGCTCAGGGAAGAGGTAAATATAAAACTATTTCAATATATTTTCTTGTTTTAAAAATGTGTTTCTTTTATTTTTTGAGATAATGGCATAAATTACTTCTCCTTTCCCTTTCCTCCCTCCAAACACCCTCCAAATACCCTCCTTGTTCTCTTTCATATGCATACCTCTTTTTTGTTAATTGTTGTTATATAATAGTATCACTAATTGTGTGTGTGTGGGGGGTTAAATTCAAATTCTTAAATATATACTATTGTGAATGCCAAAAACTTAAGGGGCAAGCCTAGGCATACTGATAAATTAGATGTGGAACACAATTCTTATCTATTGCCACCAGCCAAAATAAATTGTATGATTCAAATTGAAATCCGGCTTTTAGATATTCTTAACATAATGTTTTAGCATAATATTTTAGCATGATTACTAAATATTATAGAAATATCTGTGATTAAGCATGGATAGTGAAGAATTCAAATTGCAAAGAAAATAATGAAAATAAGTGCTGTAAAACAGATGCCCCAGTGATCCTATAAATCTATTCATAATAAGTAGGAGGTCAACAAACAGTGACAACAAGAATTGGGACAGATAGAATTATACACTAAGCATCAAAGATAACATGATTCTGTTTCCAAATTCCCCAATGTACATAATATATATAGGGCTGCGAGAGTACACAAAATGTAAAAGCCACTTCTCACACTCCTAAGGCCCACAAAACTCAGTTGAAAGAGGTTTGTTAATAGTCATTAGTCATTAGTAGCTTGCCTGTGGAGGACCTAGAGAAAATAAAAAACTTGTAAAGAATTGACAGATGGTTCTTGATAAAGCAAGCAGAACCCTTTCAAAGTTCAGTAAGTAGTTAGCTGAAATCTTAGTCTCAGAGGCCTTCACCATTATAACTAAAGTTTGTACTTTATGGAGTGGCATTAATAAGTCAAGTATCAGCCCAGGGGATCATCAGCTAGGCTAATGATCAAGGAATCAGAGAGAAATAAGGAAGGGAGCATCTTAGATTAATAAGCTAACAGTTAAGTGATTCTGTGCTGTTATGCAACAGATCTGAGGCTAGAAATGATGACAATTCGAAAGGAACATGGGAGAAAACAATCACTTTGATCAGATGGATCTGATGATACTTTTAACAATTACTTGGGTTTTAAGTGAACAAAAGGTATTTAAATAATGTTGCATATGGAGGGAGGTGAGGGTAAATATAATTGCAGGGCATATGTAACAACCTTCCAAATTCAATGAAAAATTACTAAATTTAACCTATTTCATCTAATTTAATGTTCAAATTTTAATTGTTCAAATTTAATATTTTGTCTGATACTCAATACCCATTGGATATCAAGCATTAAGAGTAATAAAAATAGTTTGAAAGCTTCCTACCCATAAATAATTGTCTCAGATTTTCTTCCATCAATTTTTTTAAACTTTTCTTTTTACCATGATTGTTTACATATATACAATCTTTCTATACTTTTTCCTCAGAGTATTTAACATATTTTAGAATTTATAATAAAACTGTATATTTTTATATAGTCTAGTTCTATATAACTTTCTATTCATTTTGTTCCAAATTCCTTTCATGTGTACATTCATTCTATTTCCAAACCCTTTTACTATTCCTATCTCTAAGACATTTTTATGCAGTAAGGAACATCTAAAATAGATTTCATTTACATTCACTTATATAACCATCTATGTTTATATTTTCAAGCACATTTCTTCAAGAATTAGTTAACATTTATCCCTCATTAAGATGGTTTCAGAAGTTAAGTTTCAAATGGCAGAAATGGTGATTAAATAAATTAGTCATATAAAGGGGTTAAAATTATTACACTATTAAAAGTATATACTTAGGTGTTAATAAATAAAGCTATCTAAAACAATACAAGAAAGCATTCTAGGATAAGAAAATATTTATAACCTAACAGGCACATGTTGTAAGTCTTATTAACAGAAGGTCTGATAACTTTAATTAAAGAAATTGTAGCAATAAAAATTGCAAAACAGAAGGCTACATAACTGAAATCAAATTTTAATTTTGCTCAAACATATAGAAATTTACTAAGATAAATACATCAAATGATAAGGGTAAAATTCCTCTGATGCTTCAATTGTGATGGTTCAGAGAGACAGACATAGACCCATAAACTATTATAAAATTATCATAGAATATTTGAGACCACCAAGTATTACTAAAGTCTAATATTTTGTCTTTTGTGATCAAAGAACGGGGTTTAAATTATTGGTCCATCACTTGCTTTGTTATCATAATCTCAGTAATTTACAATATAAATCTTAACCTTTCTCTATGGTCTCAATAAGAATATCCATCTCACTATATAGCTGCAGATTAAACAAAATAGTTCATGATTATCTTAACATATTTTCTTTCATGAAATCACTGCTCTATAGATAAGATCTGCTTAATATAACATCTTTCTCCTCATCTCTTTTTCCTTCTTGGAATTGTTATAATATAAACAAAGTGTTTAACTTACAAAGCTGTTAACCAAGATATCAACTCTAAAAGAAAAACACAAGGGTATTTACTTCATGTGTAAAATTCAAGCAATGAAAGAATATATGCCAATGATGTAGAAAAATGAATGAAATTATTTAGTAAAAATTTTCAGCAAGTATTGATTTTTCTGAGTCAACCAGGTCATATGAAAATGTATATTTTATTGTCACAATTCTGTTCACATGTTGTATGTGGAAGGAACAAATGTAAGGCCAGGCATTTATGCAATTATGTCATACCTGAGAATATGCCTGAGGGAATATATACTCGTGTGATAGCAGACAAATAAACATACAAACACTGGGGGTTGAAAAAAGAGATGAGCAGAGACCTATAAACACTTAATAAATTTCTGCTATAATGCTGTATTAACATTTGGTAATAGAAGGGAAAATAAGAGAAACACATTTTTGTTTGTAGCAAGCAGCATACAGAAAAAGAGACAATGGTAGAATGATCTTAATATTTGAATTCAAATTGCAAATATATGTTGGGGAAGCAGATGGTTAATATACTTTCTCTTAAATGGACATTATGTTGGGCTTCTCTTCTAAAGATATAGACAGACTAAACTCAGAAAGAAGGCACATGTGAGATAAATAAGAGTTTACCTTTACTGGAAATTCAATGAACACATGAGGAGTAGGGATTTGGTTTCAGAAGTCAACTACCGTAATCTAATTCAATGTTTTGAAAATATTGGTATTTATTTTAACAACATTCAGTCAATTTTCAATATGTCAGACATTCTCTAGATTTATATGTGTATGATTTTTCAGCATTTATTCTGGAAAAGAAGCTTGTTTTACACAAGAACTTGATTCTAGGGGCCTGTTGTTGAAGAGAGCACACACATTGGTTGTTGGATAAAGAGAAATCAAGCTGTACCTGTACTGCAGACTTGTCCTCAAAATAGATAGTTTTCAAAGTGGCAGAAGGTATTGGGCAACAGATGAGGAGAAAAGTTATCTGCCACATTACCTAATAGAGGACCTTGCATGCTACATTACCAATCTTCCAGGCAAAGTCTGCCCACTGGTACAACCGTGACATGAATGTTATGGGAGTAACCACTGATTACTAATTATGGAAGGGAATTCATGATTGGTACAGCATATAAACCTGGTCAAAGAACTAATTGTTATTATTTTGTTAAATGAACTTGTTATCAAAAGTCCTTCTAAATATTTATATTTATACGTATAGACAAATACTACTCTCAACTTTGATCAGAGACATTTTGCAGTGAGTAGCAGTTTATTAAGAATAAATGACTGTTCAGTGCTAAATCTTATAGGGGAAACCAAATTTAACCCCCTAAGGTTTAGGGAACATTGTGGAAAAGAATGAGTCAAGATTATGTTGAACATTATCTTCCATAATAGTTATAACCATTACAATCCTAAACTCAAAGCAACTGTGATTGTCTAGACTTGACCTGCAGGAGAGTAGTCATGCAAACTTCAATCAGGGATGGGGAAGAACTTTCCAGAGAAATAGGGATGGGTGTTGCAGGAGGAGTCATCACTTTCAGAATAGTGAATTTCCCATGAGCTCATAAGGCTCATTTAACTCAATGGTTTCAAAAGAAAAACAATGTGTCAGACAGGAAATGGGAAGGAACGTTGTGGAGATGGAAGGATTAGCAAGGGATACAGAGTGCATTATATAAAGGGCTGAAATTATCAAAATAATAAAATTAGTTCAAAAATTCAAAAGAGAAAGAGCAAGTGATTTCTAATAATCAATATGAAAGTTTATTGATTGTATATATCAATAAAAAGAGGAAGTAAATGAATGCATCCTTTCCACATGCCTAGATCTCAGAAAATGGATACTAAGTAGGAGTGATGAGAAAGGCTCACATCAGAGATAAGTAAGCATATGGGATCTGATGGAAGTATGAAAGTTTTAACAAGGGTTACCAGGATTTTGGGTGATATAAGAATATTTGAACAATTAAAACATTTCAAACACTTAGGTGAAACGACCCCTGTGGCATTAGAGACACCATTTAAATATTATTTGGCACACAAATTGTCCCAGAGATGCTGTAATATGGTGGCTTTAAAAAAAAGCCCTTGGAGTATTATTATATTATCTCTGCCAGTAACAAAGTGGATGGCTTTTTAATTCACTCGTATTTTAGTTTTGTGCAATGTGTATTTAAAGAACTTCCTTGTCTCATTTGTAAGGCTCTTACAACATGAATATTATGTAGATTTCCAAAAGAAGATGAACTATAAGAAGAAGACAAATATATATTGATTTAACCTTCAGTGTCTGTATAACATGGTGCTATCAGGACTTTTTATTGCAGGTTTCTGTAAATGGGATAAAAGAACCACACATTGGTTGACTTACTACTAAGTGGATTAACAGGGGTGTGAAATGACATTCTACAGCCATGGAGATGTGTGAAGGCCACTTAACATTTCTGACAAGCTGAATCAGTTGACATTATCTCCTGTGTAACTTCTTTATTAAAACCATATCTTATGCCCCCATAATTTCTAACAGCTGTACAAAATTTGAACACTTTGATGAATGTGAATAATGATTTTGAGACCTTTTGATGACATCTATGCTTAAAGGAAAATTTAAATTGTCAATAAAGAATAATAGATCTAGAAGTCAAATACATAATTATAAAAGTAAATAGAATAAAATGAATATAAAATAATGCATATAATATACAACGTGATTTTATATATAAAGGTATTTCTAATCCCTTTAAATAAAACTACTTTCTAGTATATATTAGAATTATCTTGGCCCTATTTATCAAACAATGATTCACTTTGAGTTGAATGACATACATGTAGTTTTAATTAGGCATTTCAGTGGATAAACCCTATGATGTTGCTTCTTAGAAATATTTGCAGCATGGAGATAAATCCTGAACTTTTAAAAGGTAAGAGAGATCACTGCCTCTCAACTTTGCAAAGTAAAAACAATGTATAAAATAGATGACTCTAAAAGTTTTTCTGATTATGGATCCTGGCCACCAGCTTACCCTTAGCTTCAAAACCTTCCATTAACTTTATTTGTATAAGTAGTCATTTAAGGAGTAGCTGGAGATCTGGTTCATTATATAGAGAACTACAGTAGAAAGCTCTGATAGCATCATGCCTTAGACAAAGTCAGTTTTCTCTTAGTTAATATCTTTTTATATTGTTAGAGACTGATAACACAGGCAAATTATTCAAATTATAATATATGTACTAAAGTTTGTGACAACAGATGACACTCTCCTTTGTCCCTGTCAGAGATGAGACCAAACCCATGTGTCTGACAGATCAGCAGGAGCTTTTGTTCTTCAGAACAAGCACAGTTTCCTAACATTCCTTTTGTATAGTGGCCCTATGTAAAACTCTCCAATTGTATCCAGTGATTTCAATGGGGAAGACTACTCTGTCTAGCAGATATCAGTTGTTGGACTCTTTCCTCCCTTACATAGATGCCCTGATGCTTCCTTGTTCTACCAGCTCCTGTGTTTGCTGCTCAGTTGTGGATATATGTATCCAATGGAACAAAGTAAGGCAACGAAGACATTATAGTGCTTTTTGTTTACACATTTTCCTTATGACCTTAAGGAAGATGCTTAATTTTCCTTGCCCCTATGTTCTGATCAAAACCAAGTGCTTTGTTAACTTCATTTCCCTTGGTTGTTTTAGGGCTCTACATTTTAAATAGATTACAGTTGCAACAAATTCCACAGTTTCAAAGATTTTGTTTTAAGGATACCACAGAAGAATAGGAAATAAACTGTAGAAACAAATAAAAACATTTAAATTTCTTATAAAAGACTTAAAAAACATCTAAAATGCAGGATCCAGATTTCTTCCTATTATTGATGTAAACTATGAACTTTTTGATTGGCAAGAGCTGTCAGAGTTCTGATGAATCATCTGATTCCTAGTATAGTCCTGAAGATATATCCCAAATAATTTCATATTTATTCTCTGCTGTGAAAATTATTCTTAAACCTAAGAAGAAAACAGTAAATGCCATTTAAAATCATTATAGGTATTTTACACAACCAAAGGGATCTTTCAAAAACTGACTTTCAGTTCCATTTTGCTTAAATGTCCTCACCATAATATGAATATTGGGGTGTGTAATAATTTTTTCACATAATATCTTACTTTTAAATTTGCATCCACCATACTTACCTTGGTATTAGCTAGTGGATAATATTAAAAGTGCACCATAGGGAAGATTTTTCTCTGGCACTTTGGATGTGGACCATTGTCTGGATGACCATACTAGGAGGGTTCGATGTTAATTTTGAAACTCTCTTAAAATTATTCAAGGTTGAGGAACTTAGTCAAATTAGGCATGGTCTATAGGAAGGAATTAAAACCTGGTTTGGTAAACCTAGCCAAGTGGCCATGGTGGTGAGGACATGGATCCTAGAGAACTGACTTCTGTCTCTTCCCTCAACCAGTATATCCTTACTAATTTGAGTCTAAATATTTAGTTTGTGCAGCTCTCACCTCTTATTAAAGATGCTTCTTTTTATAGTAGATAAAGACTACAACACACACACACACACACACACACACACACACACACACACACCCTGAATTGGACCAGAAGTGGTGGGAAGGCAGGGGAAGAGTTGAGAGTTGGAGCAGAAAAGAGTTGGGGATAGAAATGATGTAAGCACAGTATGCACATATGCACAAATGAAATTCTCAAAAAATATTTGACACACAAAAAAATGAAATTAGAATGAAAGTCAAGGTCTCCAGTGAAGACTAACATAATTATGAGCAGAAGGAAAGTAAGTAGCTTGTTTAGACATACATATTAGATATCTAATATCACTGTTAGCTCTATGTGATGCCCACAATAAAGTTATAAATTATGTGTAAAAAGACATAAATATCAAGAAAAGACTTCCTCTCAATTTGTAAACATGAGATTTGTGAGCTTTGAGTCCTTGTGTTCCTTACTGTGTTCCATTGACTTTTGAAGAGAAATTTATTTGGCCATATGTCAAAGAGCAAAGTGGCCATTGAGTCTAGTTGGTGTTTGGGCATGGGATTGGGCTCCTTCCTCTTTAGTTGTATCAGTGGGAGCTGAAGTATTTTCAATTTCTAGGCATATCTGATTCATTCAATACATTAAACTTGAAAAAATCTAAGGGCCAACTATCAATCATATCCTTTATCTTAGTATTTCGAAAAACTCTAACTGAAATTCAGGTCTAGGCATCGAAAGTTAGTATTTTAAAGGAATGTGTTTTAGTTAAATAAATAAAAATAAAGACTATGCAATTTCGCGGAAAAAATACTTACAATATGATGGGAGATGCCATTCTGTAAATATGTTTCTCATACTGGTTAATGAATAAAGCACTGTTGGCCAATAGGAAAGCAAAAGAGGAGGGACTAGGAGAGAAGGAGGAAAGAGGAAGTAGGAAGGAGGAGTCAAGATGGAGAGTCTGGAGAAAGCAGGATGGCAGCTGGCTCTCCGGTAAGAGCATGTGGAAATATTAGATTAACAGAAACAGGTTAATACTTAAGACAGAGGTAGCCGATAAGAAACTAGTACCTGGCCAACAGCATTATATCAAATACAGAGTCTCCATGTGTTAATTGGGGCTGGCGCGGTGGCAGGACAAAACCAGCAGCGGGTAGAAAAAACATACTCCTTACAATAATATCTTGATTAAAATATGTCTTGATTAAATAGATGTTTAGATGGTAGTATTGTCAACATGGCACTGCTAAAATGTATGTTCTCATCATGAATTTTTTTTGGTCCTCAGCCCTTTAATTGTAATCTACAGTAAGGTTTTTTTATTATTATTATTGTTATTATTATTATTATTATTATTTATTTCAATAGCAAATCCAGAAAAACAAAAAACACTTTAAAGAAAAGTTTCATTGTCGTCTTGTTCACTGATATGTTAACAAGCTTTCTGGATTTTGTTCTACTTTCACCAAAATATCCCTCAGATCTATTTTGTCTTGATTCTGCAGCAAAAAAAAAAAAAAAAAAAAAAATGTGAATTTGAAGGAGAAGGGGACCCAAACTCTCTTTCTTCTCCTACTGAGCTCAGGATATAAAGCTGGAAGCTGTGGTTCTTCTGAACGGCATTGCAGACATGGGCAGGTATCCAATTTCACTGATAGTAAACCTAAAATCCATACTGAGATGCTGATTTACTTAATTGAAACATTAAGATATTCTCTAATTCATGAGAAATGTAAAGAAACAGGATCTTACTTAACAAATTTGCTCATTCTAGTATTTAAAGTGGTTATTTATAGAATTCAGTCATTAAATAGTTACATTGTATCCTAAAATATTTCTCCTGTTCTAAAGAACAGAGGGTTGGATTTTCCAAATATCCAAGCCACTTACCAGCTGTTTCACTACAAACAAAATTATTTTAATCATTTCTCATTGATAAATAGTGAAAATCATAAAGACTCTATAACTTACAATTTTGCTAAAAATTAAAGTAATTCATTTAGACAGTAACCAATGTGGTATTTCGCTAATGTATTTGCTTATTCTAATTAATGATAAATATAGCTTAATGCTTAGATAAGGCATGTAACATTTGCTCTAAAATAAGCTAATGGATTTGGTCACTTCTAGAATTTCTCATTTCAAAATAAGGAAATGTGCTGTTTTATGACATTAATCAATGGAAAATTTTATTCAATCCCAAAATACAATACCTATAGACATTTTATTGGGTGGAGTTCTTATAAGTCCTCAAATAGGAATGGAGGAAAATTGAGAGTAGTGTTCAGTAATGACATTGAGCAAAATACAGGGCATTATTGAAATTAGCTTCACTAAAGATGTGTAGCTAAACAAAATACACCTCTGGGAGAAACCTTAACTGTCGTTACTATTTTCAAACAAATATGGGACTCAGAATAACATATTTAATGTTGATATTAATAGCATCTCATCATCTTTCCATTCTAAACTCTTCTTTTAGGAGTTTGTAAGTAGGTCATAAAATTTTACTTCAGGCACTCCTTACCATCCAGAAAAGCTATTACAGCCCCCCAGGAAAACAATAAGCTTATTTATAGAAACTTTATATAAAACATTGATATATCATGTTCACCTATTTTTAAAAGTGTACGTGTGGTGACTGAGCTCCTTTATCAATTTGCTGAATCATATTACCTTTCTCAGTTCCATTAACCTAAAAGGAAAATAACAAGTAAATCCTATCCATTTCAATTGTTTCTAAATATGATTCATCTGCTTTCAACAAATATCACTGTACTTTGAGTTGTTTGTTGGTCTCTCAAATGTCACAAGATTTCCTGTCCCTGTCAACTGGAATGAATGAATATGTATTTTCTTAAGTTATTTTTGTGTCATTATTGGGACTATTTATAACAAAAACAATTGAGTATAATAAAAAAACCCTATTACTTTATAAATAAATCAAAGAGCAGACTTAGTAGGAAACACACATATTGATTCTGATGGCTTCTTTGTTACCAAGACAGTTAAAATCTATTCAACTTTCCCCCCTAGTTAACAATCAAGGGAACATAAAGTCTTTCCAGACATTAGTAATCTCAAATATTAAAGGACTTTCTAGAGAAGAAATACTTTTTTAATGTTTTGTTTGCTTGACTTTTGTCTTGAGACAGATTTTTCTATGTAATGCAGAGTAGCTATGGGTTCCTAATGCTACTGTGTCAGCCTAAACTCAAGTTGTTGTTGTTTTTTTTTGTATTTTACTTGATAGCAAGGTCTTAAGATTCCATTTTTCTCACAGGATGTTTTAGGTTTTGAAAAACTCTCTTTGCTAAGAGATTTACATACTTAATCTAGGACTGTCACATGTGAGACTGAATCAGTAAATTGATTTTCATTATTAAAAAACACTACAGGTAGAACAATTTATTCAAAATTTGTAGTAGTTACTGGGTAAAGAATGTAAATATTCTTTGGAAAGTTTCCTGCCTCTCCACAGTGGCCCTCAGTTGCTTCTATATATCATCCCAGTACATTCCCAGGAAAAGCACTGAGGTTAATCCTATTCCTATGGAAAGGATTATTCCAGGAAGTAATGCCTGTTGGAATACTACACAGCCAATTATTGGCAGTGCTAGATCCTCATAATACTCTGATTATAATGAATGTATCTTATAAACAAGCTCCATGCTTCTATCTGCTTTAGAGGAAATCATAGTGATTTGGTTAAATTAAATTTTCTAACAGAAACAGAATGCATGATTGAAGTTTTAGATGGAAAACTGCATAGTTAAGATTGCCATATTGCTCAAGAGTGGAAAGAATAAGAGAATATAGTTGTTATATGTATTATGTAGTTTTAAATTCAAAATGTAATTTTACCATACTATAAGTGTATTTTGATATTTGCTACACACCTTAATTATGTGATCTAAGATAGAACATTTGACCTACCTTTAAAATAACTCTCAAGAAGAATAATGATATTTATCTTTTGAAATCCTCAAAAGAATATTAATTACATGAAAACTAACAAAATTATCTGACATTTAGGAAGTTTTAAGTAGTCTCCTAAATAGTGATAGATACTTATAGTCTTTAAAAAACAGGTTTTCAAATATCATCTGGCCTATAATTAGTGTTAAAACAGCCAGTGAATCTAGTTACGATAGATATTTTTTTTTATTTAACTCCATGATTACTGCTTACAAGTACAAAAAATAAATGGCTTTTTTTTAAATGTAGTTTAAAAGGTTTGGTAATGACTTCACCACACTGAACTCATAGAATTGTAATTCAATACAAAGTTACATGAAAATTCAGAACTGGAGCATTTCTACATAAAAACATTAACTGAAATCATTGACATTTAACACAATGATAATTACATTAAAACTATTGACTCATAGTTAACATTTAGAATGAAGCTAACCTTTCAATTTGGTGTGTGGCAATATATTGAAACTGAAAATCCCAATCTCCATTCCATCAATCTTCCCTCACCATGCTCTTTTCCTTTCAGTAAACTCTGTTGTTGCTCAGACCTAAATCTTCAGAATTTTATTGCATAATTCTGTCTTATATCCCACATAAAATCAATCATTGAATTCTATTAATATCTGTTTCAAAATTAATACAGAATTCAGTCTTCTTTCGCCATTCTTTCCACCATCTGTTTAGTGTATAGACAGTATCATTCTTTGTATAGATGTAGGCAATTGATTCTGAAATGG
Source organism: Phodopus roborovskii (assembly GCF_943737965.1). Lineage (NCBI taxonomy): Eukaryota > Metazoa > Chordata > Mammalia > Rodentia > Cricetidae > Phodopus > Phodopus roborovskii. Next base: position 9,540,894 of record NW_026125391.1, read on the forward strand.
TCCTACCTCTTACGTGTTGCACCCACTCACAGAAGTATTAATTCTCTGCAGTTTTTTGGCTAGGACCTATTGTTTTATACCATCTATGCCTACCACTTCTACTTGAGGCCATGTGTGATTAGTACTTCTATTTCTAAAATTCTCATTCTGCATGTCCCATTTTATTTCACTGTAATCACTCTTGTCTCTGTTTTAGTTTTTGTGACTAAGTGTTACATAGCTCAGGCTGCTTTAAACTCATGATCTTCCTGCTTCTACCCCCAAAACCCTAGCCAATATCATATTGAGCCCAATATCTGATTTGGATACACAGATCAAGCCCTGAGAATTAAACTTATTCTATCTCCCATTCAATATATAGTTACACCAGTTATCATATGCTTTCTTTTTAATATATTCAAATATTATATGACAAAGCATCTTCCACCACACAATAAAAAGGGTTATCAGTATCCCTTTCTGCAACCTTTGTTATATTGATAATACCCATCATATGTAGGTACTCTGCTAAATGCATTGACTTTAGTATTTCAAAATCTGCCAAGCAATTCTATTAAATATATTTCATTATTTTTAAATTTGTACTAGATTCCACATATTTTAGCCCTTGAACTTTATCAGTAAATTTTTGTTCACAATTTTGAATAGGAAATGTGTGACTCAAAGGTTTAAGACAATGACTAAGAACACATACCAAGTAAGTCTGTTGATTCTTCCTAAGTAAGAGCTGACACTACTGTACCACAGATGAAAGAAAATGTTAAATCCAATAAATTTTAAACACAAAATGTCCAGGAAATCTGGGACACCATGAAAAGATCAAACCTAGTAATATTAGAGAAAGAAGAAGCAGAAGAATTCCAGCTCAAAGGCACAGACAATGTATTCAACAAATTAATAGAAGAACACTTTCCCAACCTAGAGATAGGCATGCCTATGAAAATACAAGAATCTTATAGAAAACCAAATAGACTGGCCAAAAGTGAAAATCCCCTCACCACATAATAATCAATACACTAAACATATAGAATAAGGAAAGAATAATAATAGCTGCAAAAGAAAAAGACCAAGTAATATATGAAGGCAGGCCTCTCATAATTACACCTGACTTCTAAATGAAAACTCTGAAAGCCAGAAGGTCCTGGCTAGACATTCTATAGACACTAAGAAGCCATCCTAGACTAATATACCCAGCAAAGCTTTTAATCCCCATAGAAAGAGAAAACAAGATATTCCACGACAAAACCAGATTTAAACAAAACCTATCCATGGAAAACTCCAATCTAAGGAAGCTAGCTACATCCACAAAAGCACAGGCAATGGACCAGGAAAACCCAGAGAAGGAATACAAACACAAACACAAAACACCTCCAACAACAACAAAACAAAAAATAACAGAAACTAACAATCATCGGTCATTAGAATAATATTGATGGTCTCAATTCACCTGTAAAAAGATATAGGCTAATAGAATGGATACGAAAACAGGATATGTCCTTCTGCTGCATGCAAGAAACACATTTCAACTTCAAAGGCAGACATTATCTCAGAGTAAAGGGTTAGGAAAAGATTTTCCAACCAGATGAACCTAAGTAACAAGCTGGTATAACTATTCTAATATGTAACAAAATAGACTTCAAACTAAAATTAATCAAAAGATATGAAGAAAAATATTTCATATTCATCCCAGGAAAAAAATCATTAAAGATGAAGTCTCAATTCTGAACATTTATGCCCCAAATACCAGGGCACCCACATTTTTTAAAAGAAGTATTACTAAAGTTTAGACTTGTTTAATAAAGATAAAAACATGTACAGACTTAAATCAGTTAAGAACATTAAAGGTGGAAAAAAATGCCACCTGATATAGTTTAATCAAAAATAATTCTGACACAAAGGCCGTAAGAGCACTATTATTGGTCTACCCATATTCAGCATGTAAAACTCATATACTAGAAGCCATAATCCAAGAGTAAATTAAGTAGAAAGTCATTGCTTTTGTTTTCTGAGACAATTTCTCTGTGTAGCCCTAGTTGTCCTGGAACTTGCTTTGTAGACCAGCCTGGACTCAAACTCATAGAGATGCACCTGCTTCTCCCTTTGTATGCTGGGATAAAAGGCGTGTCCCGCCACAACTCAGCTGAAGCAGATCTTGAATACAACACTAATGCATCATTCTATGAGAGTAAGACCTTAGTGTGTTTTGTCATTTACACAAGAGTTGGAGAGAGATGTCACCTGAGTGATTTATGCAGTAAGACAGGGACACTTTCAAGTAATTAAACATGCATTAACAATGATGAATAGTAGTTCTGGTGATTAATCAGTGCAATCCCATATCAACATATATAAAAATTATCACTTTTAATTGTCCAAAGAAGTATTGGGCTTGACCCCTTTGCTCGTCACTCCTCCCTCTCTACAGCTGCATTTCAGGAGTTCAGATCAGTGTTTAGCTGTGAATCTCTGCTTCTGTTTCCATCAGCTACTAGATGAAGGTTCTAGGGTAATCATCAGTCTCAATATTGGGGAAGGGCATTTAAGGTACCCTCTCCACTATTGCTTAGATAGTTAGTTGGGGTCATCCTTGTAGATCTCTGAACATTTCCCTAGTGCCAGATTTCTCTTAAAACTTATAATGTCTCCCTCTACTATGGTATCTCTTTTTTTGTTCTCCTCTATTCTTCCCCTGACTCAGTCTTCCTGCTCCCTCATGTCCTCCTATCCCCTCGTCTTCTCCCCTTCTCTATTAACTCCCTCTCCTTTTCCCCTATGCTCCCAATATCCTCAGGAGGTCTTGGCCCTTTTCCCTTCTCAGGGGGGCATGCATGTCTCTTGGGGTCCTCCTTATTTCCTAGGGTCAAGACCAGGCTGGAGAAACCCAGAGAAATAGCTGACCTGAACAAGGGGGAGCTCAAGGACCCCAGTCTGGTGGCTGGGAAACCAGCATAGGACTGATCCAGAACCCTTGAACATGGGTGTTAGTTAGGAGGACTGGGCAGTCTATGGGGCCTGTGGTAGTGGATCAGTATGTATTCCTAGTATACACATGGAATTTGGGAGCCCATTCCACATAGAGGGAAACTCAGCCTAGATACATGGGGGAGGGCCTAGGCCCTGATCCAAATGATATGGCAGACTTTGAAGACTATGTGATGCTTTAGCCTTTCAAGCATAGATACATTTCATTGGTGACATATATATATGTATATATATATATATACATACATATACATATATATGTATATATACATATATATATGTGTGTGTACATATATACACATATATACATACATGTGCATATATGTATATATAATGAAAAAATGATAAATTGAAGGCAACTGCAGTATGCCTTATGAGAATGCAATCTTTATAGATATGCAACATTATTCTCTTAAAACCGTGCTACTCATGCAATATTACATAAGATATTTAATGCAATTAACTTTACAGACTAAATTCTCATTAAACATTTTTTCCTGCTAAATGCTGAAGAATATGAGGAAAATAATTTATTAAGCAAATAGTAAGTTATTAAAATTAAAATAAGTAATTAAAAATCTTGTTTACCAATTATATAATATAAATCTTCAGTTTCTTTTATTGGACCAAAATATTTAAATTGGATGAACACAGAGTTTCATACTATTGAGTTATCTTTATTTTGAACTCTAAGTATTCAATCTGTTTTGAGAGAAAATTTCACCATTTCCTCAAATATGTCTATGTCTAAATATTATACTATAAATAGGTTGTTTTGTAAATATCTTATGTAGTAAAATGGCTGTATAGATACGATAGAATCATGGGATGAGAAACAGACTATTATGGATGATTCTTTTAGTTCTGAGAAGTGGGGAAGAGAAGACAATTAGGCTACTGAAGTAGAAAGAGTTCCCTTGTATGATGACCCAGCTCAGTATGGGTTGTTTTAAAGACATAAAGGAGCCATATTAGAATATGACAATGGGTTCTTCCAAAATGGCAAGATTGATCCATGATAACGGTACTTACCACACAAAGCTGGTGGCCTCTGTTCACTCTTTGCTTGCAAACTATGGTATGCCCACTACACTGACAATGATGATGATAGAAAAGATATAATGGACCCTCCATGAGCCTCTAGAAAAGAACACAACTACATAGGGCATCTTGGTTTTAATCTACTGAGACTGTATCCAATCTTTGATATTCAGGATAATACAAATAAAATATTGTTTGAAGACAATAACTCCAAGTAATTTGTTAACACATCATGATGGGAGATGCCATTATGTATATATGTTTCTTATACTAGTTAATGAATAAAGCCCTGTTGGCCAATAGGAAAGGAAGATAGGAGGGACTAGGGGACAAGGAGGAAAGAGAAAGTAGTAAGGAGAGCCAAGATGGAGAGTCTGGATAAAGCAGTATGCCGGCTGGCTCCCCGGTAAGAGAAATACATAGATCAGCAGAAATGGGCTAATAATTAAGACAGAGCTAGCCAAGAAGAAACAAGTAACCGGTCCAACAGCATTATATCAAATACAGAGTCTCTGTGTGTTATTTGGGGCTGGCGCGGTGGCAGGAAAAGACCAGGTGGCGGCCGGAAAAACCTTACTTCTTACAACATCAAACAACAACCAAACAACAAGAAACTCACAAAGCTTTTCTTATGGAAAGGTTGTCAGGAAGAAGGCTTGTCCTTCTGTTGATAGGCAAAAGTTACAGCATCTCAGCTGTATAAAGAACACAGAGTGGAAACCAATGAAAGCCTGGCATTAATCACAGAATGTAGCAACAAAATATGTTTCACATACACCAATGTTTTAAGGGGGAACATCTCCTGCCATACTTTTTTGTCATGTTTTGTATAGTCTGTTTTTCTCTTAATTTCCCTTTACATTCCTAGTTTACCAGGAAAGCAATCTTATTTCCAATTTATAAGCCTTTATATGGACAAAGAGAGAAAAGATCAATCCTTTTTCCTTGCTACTGCTCCCTACTTTTTGTTGTTCTAGACTAATCTAGCTCTTAACATGGATTTTAACTGTCTTTTCAGCTTCATTTTAAATTACTTTTTTTCTTACTATTTCTAGTATTTCTATGAAAATAGAGACTGTTCTTACTGTCATTTTATAGCTTTCATTTGTTTATTTGTATAGCTAAGAAAAATTGTATGGTGATTCAAAATTATTATTAAAATGTAATAAATCCAATTTGACATATGACAAAATTTGGGATAAGGATGAAGTATAGATATAAATAAATGGAGTATATTATACTTTCATGTAGTTCGGGACCACCACCTATTAGATGGTGACACCTAAAGTTCCAGTAGATTTTTTACATAACCCCTCACAGGTGTGCCCCGAGCCTAACATAATCTCAATAATTTATTAGAGCGAATTGTAGACCCTTACCATCATTACAAATCTAGAATTCAGTATTCAGCTCTCACTTTGTTCAGTGTGTGATATTAGGAAATTTATTTAACTAATCCTCAGTTATCTAGCAAACATGATTGTCTTAACCAGCACTTTAAAGCAATATGATACTATATTAAAGGAACATGAGGACCTCTGTTAAGAAAAAACATTCAATAAATGTTATTTAATATTTTTTGTTTTTATTTCTTTTATTTCATTTTATGTTACACCAAAACCACAGCTCTCCATCCCAATCCTCTTGACTCCCTCTTGCCTCCTTCCAATCCCCACCTCCCTTCTAGCCCAACCCCAGTCCACTCCTCCTTATGGATTATTTAATATTCTTATTGAAAGAATCAATGTTCTGAGAAAGCTTCTAACATCTGATTCATTGACATTTCACTTTCACTGGTATTGTATTGTTGTTGTTGTTCTTGCCTTGTAAAATGCTTTGTTTCCTCATGCAACAATCTTCAAGAAACAATGAAAAAGTTGACATCAGCAATATGAAACTTTAACTTTTTGAATGTATATAAATATCTATCATATATCATGCCTGAATAGGTTTTTTACGTTGTTATTTATAAAAGCTGTTTCTGATATCCCAATAGTTATTTATTATGCTTCACTTTGGGCAGATATTAGGTAACCTATTTCTCCCATTAGTACAGTTCAAGTGGTTTTCTAACAGATTATGATTTAATAGTATCTGCCCAAGTTAGCATTGACTATCAGCTTGACATAGCCTAGAATTAAATGCAAAGAGTTTAAATGAGAAATTATGATAATCAGCTTGGTCTGCGGACATGTTTGAAGGGGAATATCTTTCTTGTTAATTAATACAGACTCTGGCCCTTGAGCAGAACTATTAAATGCACTGGTCCCTGGATTGAGTAAGAGTAGAGAAAGCTAACCCAGTACTAAAAGAGCAAACAAAAATCACACATTGGTTCTCTCCTTGCTCTTGACTGTGAACATAAAGATTTAAGTTCCTGCCTTGACTTCCCTACAATGATGTAGTCTGGAATTATAAACAAAACAATTTCTTTGCTCCTCTATGTTGTTTTTCTTCAGAGGAACAGAAATAAAACTAGGACAACATCAAATCAAAGTTTAACACAACACATATTTTTCTTCAGGAATAAAATGATTCAAAGGGAATTCAATGCCTATTTTTTTAAACTATTGCTTATATTGGCATATTTACTAAGGAAGTTATGCCAAATCAAGTTCCAGAGTGTAAGTTTCCATATAATTAGCAATAAAGTCTGGTATAACTTAACATTTAAAGAGGGTCAGTCTCATATAAAGTCTTATCACAACAGGAAACAGAATAAAATAAGTTGTAGAATTTTACTTTACTTAAATTTTAACTATTGATAATAAGTATTACTCCTGGTTTCAAGGAGATTACTCACTCAGTTGTCCAGGTTGATGTCAAACTTGCGGTTGTGCTCCATGCTCTGTTTCTCAGGTTCTAAGATGATAGACATGAGCCACCACACTTGCCTTCCCTTCTACTTTAGTTTTCCTTTTTCTATAATTTACTTATTCTTTTAAATTTCATTTTACATTTCAACCACAGTTCTCCATCCTATTCTTCCTCTCACCCCTCCTTCCCTCCCCCCCCAACCCACCCCCAGTCCACTCCTCTCAAGTGAGGGCCATAATCAGGAGTCAACATAGTCTGACATAATAGATTTGGGCAGGTCCAAGCCATTTTCCCATGCATTTACGCTAACCATGGCATCCCACCATAGGGAGTGAGCTCTAATAAGCTAGCTCAAGCATCAGGTTTATATCTTGGTCTTACTGCCAGGGTGCCCTCTGTTAGTCCAAGCTTCACAAATGTCTCCCACATATAAAGGCCTAGTTGGTCCCCTGGAGTCTCTCTACTGCTATCCCTTTAGAGTTCATGAGTTTCCATGAGCTTGGTTTAGCTGTCTCTGTAGATTTCTCCATCATGATCTTGACCTTCTTTGCTCATGCATTCACTCCTTCCTCTCTTCAACTGGATTCCTATAGCTATTGCTTTAAGTCTAAAAGTATTATTTAGGTTATTAAACACTACTGAATTCACTTTCTTGCTCATTTCACTTTCAGTGATTTCCTAATGATTCAATAACAAGATGCACAGATATTTCTAACCACAAAATTCACTAAAGCTGGCCCAGACTTAGCTCCAATTATATAATGCTGACCTTTGTTTTAATTAGCAGACTTTCAATGTTTTATGAGTAAAAGTACTGGAACTCCAAAGTGAGAGCATCATCTTCACAAATACTTTAATGAAACAGAGAGAAACTATTAAGCTTGGGTGAACTATTAAAAGCCATACCAGTACTAACTTGATTTCAAGTATCCATTAATTAGCTCAATTAATTTCCCCTTTTAATGAAATTATCTGCATTGACATTTGTGCTTTTCTTTTTTTGTGGGTCTCTTTTTGCTTATTTGTGTGTTTTAGCAAGAAAAAAGTGCAAACTCAGCAAACCATAAATTTTAGTTTTTATACACAAAATATATTTCTGGAAGCCAAGACAATGATTTATGAAGATGCACTTAATTTTTAAATAGATGAAGGAACTGGAAACCTAATAAGAGAAACATGTACATTCACAAAAACACCATAATAATTAAAAATTAACTGCACTTATTGTTCAGTAACCAATTCCAGGAAATTAACATTTCAGCCATTTCTTCATTCCATAAATGATAATTAAAATAAAATTGTCTTGATTATTTAAAATATAACATGGTTTATATTTATAATTTCTTACTTTTATATTAAACTTCCTAGGTACTTGGCTTATTGGTCTCTGGATTAGAAAAATAAAACATCAAAAAGAATTGCTGTATTGACTCATCTGAAAATGTGTCTTAAAATTATGCTAAAAATATTCTTTTAAGTGTCTCGGTGGAGTTTATTCACTTACTACATATGATTACATGGGGCAGCTTATTTAATGTATTATTTGAATTATATATCTTTTAAAGGTAGTTGTGTTGTTTTGTATTTTGAAAGGAAATTCAAGACAGAATTACCTCACTGTTAGTCTTTAGTGACTTAAAGTTGTTGACAATGATTTATGATGAGAATTTAAAAATTCATTCTCTATTCACTCTGCAACCACCAAATTTCTCCCCTTGTTCTATTTAAGCCCTTACATGAAAATGACTCAAAATGTGTATTTCAAGGACACATTTTAAAGATACTTTATTGCTTATAATTAACTGAAAAATACGAAATTAAAAGTACTTTCTCCCTAAGCACAAGAATAACAAAATTACAAAATAAATCTATCAATGGATCTTTCTTTTCTTATAGGGTTGCTGAATTCCCCAAACCATTAATCTGTTATAATACCTGAATAAATAATCCTTATTACTGATATTAAAGTTTAGGGAATTTTAAAGTTTCTTAAACAATACCTCCACCCCTCCAACCCATCTAACTACACTCAGGGATACCAGGACAAATTAATTTGAATTTGACTTATGGATGATCCACATTGTCAATGGAACACTGGAATAGTTAGAATTAAGACACCAGGACTGAGGTTTTCTGTCTCATTATCAGGTTGTAAGTTGTAAGTTTTTGTGAGCTTGATGGAGTTGCATTAGCAGGCCAAAAGAACAAAAAGAAAGCTGGATTTTTAACCATTCTTCAAAGCCTTTGACATTTGGACAAAAGCTCTAGAGAAAGCCCCCAAAGCACTTGGTTATTTTATTATTATTATTCCTGTTCTAAAAAGGAAAAAATAATGAAATTAAGTATGGATCCTCTCTTGTTATTAAGCCAGACTTCTATAAGGTGTGGAGAAAAATTTGCTGCCCCTATCCTCTGTACTGTAATATAATAATTTCAATAAAAACAGAAAATGTTGTGAATCATCCTTCCAGGAGGACAGAGGTTGGAGCACAGGTGAGATTTCAAGGAACCACACTTATGAATGGCTGTAAATTATGGATGACAGTATAGTTAGAACACTACTTTATCTCAAATTAGAGCCAGATGCCACAAAGCATGACTTCTTTAAAGTAGTTCCTTAAAGTGAGTGCTGGTGGCAAGAATGGGTTTCAGTCCATCACAGTTTTCATGAAATAAATGGTTAATTAGGTATCACCTAAGTCTATATCTTTTGAAAGGTTAACACTGTAAGTTTTAAAATCAAGTAACAGGGAAAACAGTGAGCTAGCTAGCCCCTCAGTGTAAATATCTGATTTTTTCTGTTGTCATTTTTTTTTTTTTTTTACATTTCAAATTCTTATTATTGTGGAAATTATGTAATGATAGAGTAGATCTAATTTTTTGAGACATGTGTTTGTTTCCTCAGGCCTTTCGAAGGCAAGAATGCTGAATTTCACAGAGCCCCATAGAATAGGCAACATATCTTTAAGGGGGGGGGGGAGAGTGGAAAGAAAAAGGAACAAAGGGCAGGGCTGCTTTGTTTCCCAAGGATTGCTCTCCAAACTGTCCCATTTGCATTTTCTCTGCACTGCGCTCTCTTCTGATATGAGATGCATTCTCCATGTAAATTTTAGTTAAAATAATGGAGATCCTCATTTCATTTGCGAATGTCTGTTATAGCAACATTTCAATATAATGGCAGTAAAATAATTTCATTACTGTTGAGATCAAATGAATGCTCTAGATAATTCATGCAGTGGATAATATGTTAGAATGAACTGTCCAGACACAATAATCAAAGTGAAGCTCACTCCTCTCTCCTCTCCACATATCTATTCAGTTTATTTCATGTTGATGTACTTAGGCTTTCTCTGTGTATGTATAGTTTTCTGAAATGTATGAAAGCATTTTCTAGTTTTAAAAGTTAGTGAAAATCATGATTTTTATGAAGTCTATAGCTGTTTTTGTTTTGTTGTTGTTGTTACATTTGGTTTATGAAATAAATGTATCATGTCTGATAGATGTAACACATCTCCATTTCTTTATCGTCAGGACTGAATGATGTTATGTCTGAATTTACTACCACACCCTGTTTTATAGCTTCACTGTAGATGACAGAGTAATGTGACTACAATTCATAAATCACGACATAGAATTGGATAGTCTTGAGTAAATTATTTAAATTATTTTCTGTGAGCTTTCTACAAAAAAAAGAAAAATAATTATGATATTTTAATGCTGAAAATACCACAGAACTAATGGCTTCATTCACAGTGACTAGCTTTTATGTTGTTAGAGAGTGCTCTGCTCTGCAGTCTAATTTCCAGTGTTTCCTAGCTGTGAAATATGTAAGTTCCAATAATAGCTGCTCTGGCAGAATATATCCATTGATACAGTAATGGCATGAACATCATGGGAGTAACCAACATTTTTTGAGTGAGTTTAAGTCTTATTTCATGAGATGAAACCTATTCCAACATCATCATTGGGTCAAGAACACATACCTAGATAAGACAAATTCCTTAGGGAGAAGCTACTGTTTTCATACTTCTAAATTACTTATTGTTATAGTTATAGATCAATGCATTTTTCAACAATTATCTGAGAATCTTCTATTTGCAGTAGTGGTGATTAACACAGAGACCTATAATTTTTCTAAGTTGAGAAAATAAGTGACTACAGAATATTCATCAATGAATGAAAATGAAAAACCTGTATTGCCTGCCCTCACATTCAAAAGGCACAGGATCATTGTAGAAGAGGGGCTGGAAAAAGTATAGAAGCCAGACTCAGTCAAAGACTACAAGTAAACATTAGAATAGAGTAAAAAAGCTGCACATATGAACTCAAAGCAATTGGGAGAATGTCCATAAAACATGTGTAAGCCCAAGACACACCAAATTTACTGCAGAAGAGGGATCTGGGTACACAATCCCACCCACATCCATGGAGTAAATAGCAACTAATACGTACTGGAGAGGAATAAACACTTTTCTCTAAGAATGTATCCACCATTCTCCAGTGAAAGACTGTTAAGTCTGAGACTATTTGGGGATCACATATTGTTCTTGAGGAGTTTTAAAAAATAAATAAAAGACACAAAGATGAGTAGATAAGGAAGCATAGTGCAGATATGAGAAGAATTACAGAAGGGTGAATATGATGACAATGCCTTTTGGGAAACTTAAAACCTTCAAATAACTAATAAAAAAGACTAAAATATTTTGAGTTTGGTATCATTCCTAAATTTAAAAAGTATACTTTCAACTTTCCCTAAAGACAGCTTGTTAAAGACTATTCTATATATATTGACCCATCTTTTATTCTCAATATGTTAAGAATTTTAAACAAGAATAAATATTGCATTTTATCTGTTTCCTTTATTTTTTGCTTTTAGTTAACATTTTGATTAACTATTTTTGATATAATTCTTCTCAATAAAAATCCTGATATTGAATCATCCTCATATTTTGGGAATGCAATCCAACTTTGTCATGATGTAGCAATATGTTTCTATAACAAAATGTGTGTATATATACAAATTCTGATATATATATATTTATTATATATACTAAACATATGTACATATAGTTGTGTGTGTGTGTGTGTGTGTGAGAGAGAGAGAGAGAGAGAGAGAGAGAGAGAGAGAGAGAGAGAGAGAGAGAGATCAAGTTATGGTTTCCTAGCAATTTGCTTAGAATGAATGTTATCTCCATGTCGATACTTGAAATTAGCTCTTATTTTTTTTTTTTTTTAATTTGGACTTGAGTATTTTCCTCCTGAATCCTTAAAGATAAACTGATGGATGTATGAGATTTGAGTGATATATTAGTTCTTTAATATTTTGGGAGTTTTTCCCAAAGTATGTATAGCTATAAATTTAAAAAAGTTCTCCACTAATTCTATTTTAAAAGTCATTTTGTTTAACACTTTAACCTGTAGCACTTTATTAATTGTAAGTCATTTTATTCTTTGGAAATCTCACATATGTATATAATGTATTTTTATTTATTTATTTTTCCTACCTCCTCTTCTACCTCCCACTCCTGCTGAACCCCTTCTTACCAACATTTCCTGATTCACACACTTTGTTTTGGGACCCACTGAGTTTAATTAGGTTTGGTTGTATGAATGTGGGTGAGTGGCTATGTATCAGAGAATCTACTACCAAAAGTGGCAACACCATTGAAGACAATGAATTACCCTTCCCAAGCAACTGTTAACTTGAAGTAGCACATCAAGTTTGGGGCCTCTTGTGTGCCTTGGCAAATAAAAATAAATGTTGTCTGGTCTCAATTTTTGCTGAGCCTTTTGCAGTGTCTGTGAGTTCATGTGTATGATAACCATGTCAGGTTGAGAAGATAGCATTTCACAGCACTCCACTCCATCCTCCAATTCAGGTTTTAAGGTTGTTGTTTGTGAGATATAATCTTTCTTAGGAGTCCTGGCTGTCCTGGAACTTTCTGTATAAACCAAACTGTCCTTGATCTCATAGAGATCTATCTACCTGTCTTTGCCTCCAGAACACTGGAATTAAATTCCTGAGTCACCATGTCAGAACTTTCCAACTCTTAAATTCTTCACCAATTTCTTTTTTCTCCGAACCCTGGAGGGGTAGTAAATTATCTGTAGCTGATAACAATTAACAATATCAATCCTTATTCTTTTGTTTAAAAATGTGATTTACAAGATGCTTAAAACAGAATGATTTGAAAGTTTTTGAAAGTCAAAGCTGGTAATGTACTTGCCTTTTTAACTGTCTAAGCTAATTTATGATATTATACTACACATGTATTATTTTCAGTTTTCTCTTGCCATTGTCTTTTCTAGGCATCATTTTTTTTTTTTTTTATTTTACTTATTTGCTTTCGTTTTTTTCAAGACAAGGTTTCTTTGTGTAGACTTGGCTGTCCTGGAACTCCCTCTGTACACCAGGCTGGCCTCAAACTCAGATACTTGCCTGCCTCTGCCTCCAGGTACTGGGATTAAGTGTGTGTGCCACCAAACCCAGTTCTTTTTGTTTGTTCATCTGTTTTTGTTTTTGAGACAGGATTACTCTAAATAGCCTTGGCTGTCCAGGAAGTAACCCTGTAGATAAAGGCTGGCTTGATTCTCAGAGATCCATCTGCCTCTGTTATCTGACTGCTGGGAGTGTGCCACCATCTCCAGAGGTATCATTTAATAATCCTTTTAAAAATCCCTTTGAATTATTTGAGCTTCATTTACACCTACTTTTTCTTACCTTAATGTTTGGAAGCAGGTTTTTTTTTTTTTTTTTTTAAAAAAACAGATTTTTTTTTTAATACAATAAATTCAGATTACATTTTTCCTTCCCTCTCTTCGAAGTTCATTGCCCCATCTCCTTCCATCCAAATCCACCCCATCTGACTCTCCTTAGAAAGCAATCATGAATCTATGAGAATACAATATAATATAATGTAATAACATATAATAAGATTAAACAAAAACAAACACATTGGAATAGGACAAAACAAGCTAACAGAAGGAAAATAACTCAAGAAAACTCACAAGAAACAATTATAGAAGCGGAGGCAAAGTAATTTACAATATGTAATCCCATAAAAACACAAAACTGGAAGCCATGACATATACACAAAACATGTAGAATTAAGAAAATAATAATAAATTAAAATAAAAGTAAAAATCAAAACATGAAATTAAAATAAACTCTTGATATGCCATTTTGAAACTAGGACCTTCCAAAGATGGTGTTAAATTCATTTTGCATTTGCCAACTACTGTTGGGCATGCATCCTCCCCTTAAAAGTAATTTGACTTCTTACTTTCCAATTTGTATCCCCTTGATCTCCTTTTGTTGTCTTGTTTTTAGTTAGAAGTTCAAGTACAATATTGAAGAGATATGGAGAGGGTAGACTTGTCTTGTTCCTGATTTTAGAGGAATCACCTTCCTTCTCTCCATTCAGTTTGATGTTGGCTGTTGGGTTACTTTATATTGTTTTTATTATGATTAGGTATGTTCCTGCTATCCCAGATCTCTCCACGACCTTCATCATGAAAGGGTGTTGAATTTTGTTCAAAGCTTTTTCAAGCATTTAGTGAGACGATTATGTGGTTTTTCTTTTTCAGTTTATTTATATGGTGGATCACTTTGATAGATTAGTATGTTAAACCATCCCTTCAACCCAGGGATGACCCCTACTTGGTCATGGTGGATGATTTCTCTGATGTATTATTGGATTCAGTTTCCTAGTATTTTATTGAGTATTTTTGCATCAATGTTCATGACGGATATTGTTCTGTAGTTTTCTTTCTTAGTTGTATCTTTGTGTGGCTTGGGTATCATATCAAAGTGATTATGGCCCCGTAAAAAAGTTTGGTAATGAATCTTCTGGTTCATATTGTGTGGAATAATTTGAGGAGTATTGGTATTAGCTCTTCCTTGGATTTCTGGTAGAATTCTCCACTGAAGCCCTTGGCTTTTATTGGTTGGGAGTCTTTTGATGACTGCTTCTATTTCATTTGGGGTTATAGGTCTATTTAAGTTGTTTATCTGATCTTGATTTAATTTTGGTAAGTGATAGTTATCCAGAAATTTGTCCATTTCCTTTGAATTTTCAAATTTTGTGGAGTACAGGTCTTCAAAGTATGACCTGAAAATTGTCTGGATTTTCTCAGTGTCCGTTGTTATGTCCCCCTTTTCATTTCTGATTTTGTTAATTTGCATGTTCTCTCTCTGCTTTTTGGTACAAATTGGAAAGGAAGAAGTCAAACTGTCTCTATTTGCAGATGATATGATAGTTAAACCCAAAAAACTCTACCAGGGAACTCCTACCGCTGATAAACACCTTCAGCAAATTATCATGATACAAAAGAAACTCAATAAAATCTATATAGTAGCCATACTATATAGAGATGACAAATGGGCTGAGAAAGAAATCAGAGAAACATCACCCTTAACAACAGCCACAACAACATATAGTATTTTGGGGTAACGTTCACCAAACAAGTGAAAGACCTACATAGCAAGAACTTTGTGTCTTTAAAGAAAGAAATTAAGGAAGATACCAGAAAATGGAAAGATCTCCCATGCTCTTGGATAAGTAGGATAAACAGTAAAAATGGCAATCTTGCCAAAAAAAATATCTACAGATACAATTCAATCCCCACTAAAATCCAGCACAATTCTTCACTGACCTTGAAAGGATAATAATCAACTTTATATGGAAAAACAAAAGACCCAGGATAGCCAAAGCAACCCTGTACAATAAAGGAACTTCAGGAGGCATCACCATCCCTGACTTTAAGCTCTACTATCAAGCCATAGTCCTGAAAACAGCCTGGTATTGGCACAAAAATAGACAGGTAGACAATGGAATCAAATTGAAAATCCTGACCCACACACCTACGAACACCTGATTTTTTACAAAACACCTAAAAGTATACAATGGGAGGAGGAGAGCATCTTCAACAAATGGTGATGGTGAAAGGATGGAAAATACAGCCTAACTCTCCAATGACCCCAGGAAGCTAAAACTTTAAAAATACTATCTAAAAAGTCCTAAAACCCTCAATTCCAGACCCTGTCCTTTGCCAGTAAATAGGCGAAAGATCACACTCCTTGCTGCTTACAACAGCAAGGCCTTTGAATACGTAATCCTGGCCTAGTAAGATAACTGGAAATGAGCTGGCTAACTACTTATCTGACTTTGTAAACTGCTTGTGAAACCCCCGCCCCAGTGGTCTATCCTAACTGCCATTTGTCACCCCACCCAGGTGCCTGCGAAAACGCAGACCTTCGGAGCTATAGAAAACTGATTGGTCTATAAAGTACGGGCTTAAATGATTTAAAATGATTAGTCTAAAAACTATAATATGGTTTAAATTTATTGGCCCCCAACGTGTGGGCACTTGATGCTATGAAATGATTGATTTGCGATGCACGTGCTTTGTTGTAAACCCTATAAAAGCTGTCTCAATTCTGCACTGGGAGTCCTCAGTCCTCTACCCCTGTGTGGCATATAACTGTGGACCCCAGTGCAATGGAATAAAAAAGTACTCATGCTGTTTGCATCAAGAATGCATCTCATGAGTGATTTGAGGTGTCACCTTTCTTAAGAGTGTAAAGAAGGTCCATGCTCTGAGGGTCTTTCATTTGGTGCATTGACCAGGAATCTGGGACCACCCCTCATAGTCTGAGAACCGACTTGGAGGCAAGGGGATCCTCCCTGGTGTGTGTGTGTGTGTGTATCACGGCCAGAATCTTGTTCTGAGTATCTGTTTTCTGGAAGGGTTATAGGAAGCTGAGTTACGTGATTTAGTAAAAGAGGCAGAAAAAGTGTATTACAAAAGGGAAACCAAGGAAGAGAAGGAACTGAGAAAAGAAAAGGACAGAGAAAAGAGAAAGAGAGACAGAGAGAAGAGAGAGACAGAGAAAAAAGAAAGAGACAGAGAAAAGAGAAGGAACAGAGAAAAGAGAAAGAACAGAGAAAAGAGAAGGAACAGAGAAAAGAGAAGGAGAGAGAAGAGACAGAGAAAGGAGAGAGAAGAAAGAGACAAAGAAATGAGAAAGAAGAGAGAGACAGAAGAAAAAAGAGAGAAACAAAGAAAAGAAAGAGAGAGAGAAGTCAAGGAGAAAAAGGAAAGAAAAAAAAAGGGCATGACAGAACAGAGGAAAAGAATTTGACTAAAATCTTGGCCACAGTAGTTGAATGGAAAAATAGGAGACAGGGAGACACACATACACACACACACACACACACACACACACACACACACACAGAGAGAGAGAGAGAGAGAGAGAGAGAGAGAGAGAGAGAGAGGAAGAGAGAGAGAGAGAGAGTTAAAAAACTTAAAACACGCCCTAGACAGCCAGGAAACCTAGACAGCAGCAGGACTCCACAAGGACCAGTATGTATATTGTAAATAGAAAGGACATCGGGCAAAGGACTGCTCCAAGAAAAGAAACAAGGGATCAAATGTCCTAGCCCTAGGAAAAGATGAAGATTAGGGAAGATGGGGTTAGAACCCCCTCCCTGAGCCCAGGGTAAAATTGAAACTGGACAGGCGACCAGACAAATTATTGGTGGATACCGGAGTGGAGCATTCCATTCGGATACAGCCATTAGGAAAATTAAAGACAAAAACTCTTGGGTAATGGGTGCCACAGGGAAACAGGAATATTCATGGACTACCCAAAGAACGGTGGATCTTGGCATGGGCCCGGTATCCCACTCATTCCTGGTTATCCCAGAATGCCCTTACCCTCTCTTAGGAAGAGATATTCTGTCAAAAGTAGAAGCCAATGACAACTTGTGCTGAAGAGAATGTGGAGAAAGGGGAACATTCCTCCACTGCTGATGGGAGTGCAAACTTGTACAGCCATTTTGGATGGCAGTTCCTCAGGAAAATGGGAATCAGTCTATCACAGGACTCAGGAATCCCCCTCTTAGGCATATACCCAAATGATCAACATCCATGCAACAAAGACATGTGTTCAACTATGTTCATAGCAGCATTATTTGTAATAGCAAGAACCTGGAAACAACCTACATGCCCCTTAACTGAAGAATGGACAAAGAAGATGTGGCACATTTACACAATGGAACACCACTCTGTGAAAAAAAAAAAAAAAAAAAAAAAAAAAGGAATCTTGAAATTCACAGGCAATGGATGGAATTTGAAGAAACCATCCTGAATGAGGTAACTCAGTCACAAAAAGAGGAACATGGTATATACTCATTCATATATGGATTTTAGACTAGAATAAAGGATCACCAGCCTATAATTCACACCACTAGAGAAACTAGGATACAAGGAGTATTCTAAGAGATTCATACAAAGTCCCTCACAGAAGGGTAAAGGGACCTGATCTCCTGAGCATATTGGGTATGGTGGGGGGACAGTGAGTGGAGAAGGAACTAAGAGAAAGAGAAGGGGAGGAGAGGAAAGCACGTGGCACTAGAAAGATTGAGTCAGAGGAGGAATAGACAAGAGAAGAGAGAGAGCAAGAGCTAGAGAGAGAGAGACCATAAAAGAGGGAACCATTATAGGTTTGAAGAGAAATCTGAATAGAGGAATGTCCAGATACCTACAAGACTGACCCCAACTAACAATTTGAGCAACAGTGGAAAGGCTACCATAAATGTCCTTCCCTGATAATGAGATTGACAACTAAGTTATCTACCATCATAGAACATCATCTAGTAGCTGATGTAAACAGAAGCAGAAACCCACTGAGCCGAACTGGGATCCAGATGCAGAGAGGGAGGACAAGGCCAGGCTACAGAAACACATAAAGGCAGTTGACCTGGATAAGGAGGAACTAATGGGCCCCAAGTCTTATAGGTGGGAATGCAGCATGGGACTGAACTTGGGTCTCAGCTAGAAGCCCTGGGCAGTCTAAGGGATCTCAGACAGTGGAACCAGGATGTGCACCAAAGGACTTTGGGAGCACATTCCCCATTAACGTAGAGACAGGAGAGAAGTCCTAGTCCCTCCTCCAAATGACTTGCCAGAGTTAGATGACCCCTCCTGGAAGGCATCACCCTACATGTGGAGTGGGGGTGGGTGGGAGTGGAGGGTGGTGCTGGGCGCATGGGAGTGAGAGAGAGGGAAAGAGGAAGGGAGGGAGAGGGAACTGGGATCAATATGTAAAATAAAAAACAAGAATAATTTGTTTCCCAGTTGAGACTCCTTTACAGAAAACTAAATTTTCATTGGCAAGTGGGTTTTTGTGGTGGTTTGAAAAAGAATGGCCTCCATAAGCTCAGATATTAAATGCTTGGGAGTGTCACTATTTGAAAGGATTAGGAGGTGTGGCCTTTAGTGGGTATGTGTAGCCTTGTAGGAGGAAATGTATCACTAGGGGATGGGCTGTAAGGTTTCTAAATCTCAAGCCGTTCTTGGTATATTATAAAAACAAACAAACAGATAACAACAAAGATTCCCAAAGCAAAACAAAATAAAACAAAAAGGTTTGTTACTATGGTCAAGAAGAACCCATCCCATGCATGCATGATGGTTCAATAAAAGAAAATCACTAAGCACAATAAAACATGTAAACTGAATGAAGAACACATATAAATTTTGTCATTAAAGCAGATCCAGAAAAATGTCACTTAATAAGATACAATATTGTCTAATAATAACAACTCTAGATATAGAAGGAATATACCTCAGCAAAATACAATCAAACATAATATGTCCAACAGAAAACAAAGTATTCCACAGGGGTAGAATGGAAGGATTTTTTCTAAAATTCAAATGACAAGGACACCTGCATCTCAAATTTTATTCTACACCTCAGTAGATATCCTTGTCATCCTCATCACTGAAGATAAGTGATAAAGGGTGTCTGAATTATAGTGCAAGAAGTCAAATTGTCACTTTTCACAGATAAAGAGACACATGACAAGCAACAGAATCCACCATAAAATGATACTACATCTAATAAATGAATTCATCAAAGTTGAAAGATGTAAACATTTTAGAAAAAAAGAATAACAAATGCCCAAATAACCAAAGCCTTCTCAGTTACAATGGCAATGAATGAAAGAATGATACTGTCTTAATTCAAGATATGCTTCATAGCTTTCATCATGAAAACAGTGTGGAGGTGGTGTAAATTCTGAATGAATGTCCACTGGCTCAGAAGAAATAGTCTAGAAATCAGTCCATGCCTCTACAGCTGAAAATTTGTCAGCAAAGATATATTAAATGAATATTCACAATAAAAAGAAGATTTTAAGTAAACTGTGCTGGAAAAAAATAGATGCAAATATAAAAAAATAAAAGTAGATCCTTATCTATTATCATCCAGAAAAATAAACTTGATGGAATTAAAAACATAAAATGAAACATGATGCTGTGAAAAAAAAACTAGAGGAAAAGAGAGGAGAGACACAGTGAGATGCATCAAATTTTGTGACCAAGTATCCAAAGGCACATTACACAAACACAAACATGTACTACCATATGATCCAGTTACTGGGTATGCAGATGCTGTGAAACAAGCTTTGAGAAGGAAGAGACATCTGCATGCTCATGTTTGTTGCAGTACTATCAAAATTGTCAAGAAATGGGAACAATAGAAGTGTCCATCAAGTGATTAATGAGAAAAAAATGTGGAACATACATGCTATGAGATATTAATCTGCCATTAAGAATCCAGCTTTATCAAGTGTGACAACATCAGGCAGACAGAGCTCAGCTCCATTGTGTTAAGTGAATTAAGCCAATTTCTTATGGATGAATACTTATGGTCTCACTAATATGGAATCTAAAAGTAGTGCTGTGCTGGGATTTGAGAGTAGAATAGTGGACTGAAGATGCTGCAGGGCCCAGGGTGAAGGAAGGGATGGGAGGTAGGTTGGTCAGCAGGTACTATATTAAAGAAGGTAACAGCAAGTTCTGATTTACTCCTGTGAGGCAAGATGACTAGAAATGTGAAGAGTGTTCCTCATACTATAGACAACCAGAAGAAAAGATTTTGAATGTCTTCACCACAAAGAAATGAATACTTGAGGAGATAGCTATATTTAACCTGGTTTAAACAGTACACAATGAGACATGTGTTAAAAATATCATATGGAACTCTCTAATATGTGTAAATCACTTCTATGTTTTATGTATCGGTTAAAAATAAATTTAGATAAAATATTCAACAGGAATATAAGGTAAAAATTATCAAAAAATGAATACCGATCCAAACATAGAAAGATGTAGAACTTCTTAGTAATCTTATGAGTGCTAGATCATATTTGTTAATTAATTATAAATATGGACTAATCATAGGGTATCTCATATTGGGGAGTGACTTACTACTAATTAAACACTAACCATGTTTTTTTTTAATTTTTGAGAATGATATACATCTATACAATGAAATATGGATCATATATGCCTTTGAAATTCCTTCATATTCCTCCAAATATTTCTCCTTTCCAAATGTTTTTTTAAAGACATGATATTGCTAATTTTACTTAGGCTGATCTCCAATTTACGATCCTCCCATCTCCATTACCTGGGTAGCTAGCATCACAGATGTGTACTCCACAACATCGATTAAGTGTAAGTATAGACACTTCAAATAGCTCCAGTAATGTTTTTACTAATTTGGAAATTATTTATTGCTATGGGCGGTAAATATAACCAAATGTGAAGCTGAAGAATTTGGACCATGGTTTGCTGTATTCATTTTTTTTTTTTTTACATAGTATTGGCTCTGTTTATATACCACAACATCTTAGTTATTCATTACAGACAAAACTTTGGCTTTGTGAATTGTCTGTAAGTTTCTGAAATATAAAATCCAGGTTATTTTGAAGTTGTGCCTGTTTGTATCATTCGCCCACTTAAGACATCGCACATTCTTCAACCACCCCCTACACTTGGAACAGACACCCAATTAATACACGCCAGGCAGGCCACCTTGCTCTTCTCCTTCAAAAACTCCAAAAAACCCATCTGCTCTGGGAGGCTTTCCAGCTACAAAAACCACCTACTACTTTCCTTTGCCTATAATATCTGCATCATTTTTTGAGCACTGCTTACATAGTTTACCATTACAAAATCAGTAAGAAACTTTCTAAATGCCATATAGTGGTATGTATCCTCTAGAATAAGGGCATATTCCTCCAAGCTTTCTTTCCATGACATAATAGGGAAATATGAGCTTCTAAATACTAAGAGTAAACATTGACTTGGATCAAGATTTTTTTTCAAAACCAATTAGGTGTTCTGATTAGTATTATGTGTCATACTATAATGGGTATTTTTTTCTTTTCTTTTTTTTTTTTCTGAACCTATTTGGATTTTGTGAACATACTACCTTCTAGAATGTAAACAATGAAATGCATTACTTTATAATGGGCATATTTTAAACCTCAAATTATATTATGAATAACTTGCAAGGCAACATTAGTTAATTTTGATTTCATGATATGTTGATAAATTATTACATAGAAAATACAGCAAAATGCAGTGAAAAACCTGAATTTTTGATATTATAATGTTATATATGCCTGTTCTGAATAATAGGAAACATTGAAACTCTGGGAATCTCCCCAATGTCAACAACACACTTCTCTTCAATAAGGCTGTTACTGTCCAGATAGGAGGCTAAAGCATCTGTTTTTGACTCATGTAAATGTCAGGTGCTCTGTATATTGATGCTATACACTAAGGAGGCACTGTGGAAGATATCACTCAAGATAAGAATGCAATGCAAAGCTCTCTGTAGGGGAATTGGATGGCAGGATAAAGCCTAACTCATAAAAATACAGAACTAGGACTTTAGAAGCAGATGTTGGTTTTATCAATAATCAAGTCTAAATGGAACAGAAACACGTAGAATAAGAGAAGGCTATCAAAGAATCCTAGAAGTCAGGGAAGACCTCTTTTGTTCCAGGAAGCCAATGCTGCTTTAACAACTTACATTGCACAAAGTAGAAAAACTGCAATGGTTTGAACTGGTTCCCTACCCAGTGGATGCAAGGAAGGTTAGAGCCTGACAGCTTACACTTTAGGCCTTCCCACAATAAGTACTCAAGAGTGCTGAGGGTCAAACAGGAGGAGGTGATGGTTAGAATCAGAACATTTGATAATCCAATCGTTACTCCACTAATGGGAATGGAGATTCAGGGTCAAAAGTCACTTTAGAAATTAAAGAAAACACACCTTTTTTATAAACATAGGAGTGCTGTATATCTAGTTGCTTATACCAATATAGTTATTTCAAAATATATATAAATAAATTGGCAATTATTACCATTAACTCTATTTCACAAACACATACATCATAAAAGCACCAAAATATTTACCTATCTATCATTTAATGGCTATTGACTGGTACTGCCCACAGCATACAGCAGGCAACAGACATACAGGGACAGATGTCACATCATTCTTACCATGCCTGTAAAAGTTTAACATAATAATTAATGGCAATAATGATCTCCATATAAAACTTCTGAGATCATTTCTCCTCACCCTCTTTAAAATAAGTCATTCAACAAATTTGGTTTGAATTTTATTTGGAAAGATACACCTGTTTTTGACTGTTTAGAAAATATTAATTATCACCATCAATATGCTTGCAATATTTCTTGCCAAATAGAAAAGAGCAGGCATGGCATACATCTCTGGGCGTAAACATTTCAAGATCACATGACATATTTTACATAAGTTGCAAATCTAAAGCGGTAAATCAGTGTGTATATACTGCTTCTTTATTTACACAACAGCACTAAAGGTCAAAAGCCTTCTTAGGATGTAAAAACAACGAGGCAATTACTTACTCTTTTAACAATGTTCTCATATGAATTCCAAAACATTCCAAATCATTTTCAAGATACTATCTATTTTGAAATTAAGAGGCAATCTATAAGCCTAGAATTTGAATTCCTCCTTTCTTGGGAAATAATGACACTTCCTTTCTTCTACTCAGGCACAGGAGAAATATAAACATAGTAAGCAAGGTTTGATATCTATTGTTTGGCAATCAGTCACTTACAGTATAAGTGTATCTTGATAGGGACATTTTTTTTTTTTAAACTATAAAGTTGTGGATAAAATACTCTGAGGGGAATTTGATGTAGAACTCCATAAAGACAAATGACAAAGTGAGACAGAACGCCTTAATATCACACAGGGAAATGTCTAGTTAGTATATGAAAGTGAAAAAGCTAACTAAGCTAACACAAACATCTGAACAGTTAGTTAATAATAACTGTGGCCCATATATCTGGGCATTACTATGACCCAGGTATCTTTCTGAGCTTCTGACTCACTTACTCACTTATACTCTATAGAACAGTTCTCAAACTGTGGGTCAGGATGTCTTAGGGTTGTCAAAGGACCCTTTCACAGTGGTTGCTTAAGAGCAGTTGTAGAGAAGAAGGAGTGATGAGCAAAGGTGTCAAGACCATGCTGGAGAAACCCACAGAAACAGCTGACCTGAGCAAATGGGAGCTCATGGACCCCAGTCTGACAACTGGGGAAACAGAATAGGACAGACCCAGACCCCCTGAATATGAGTGTCACTGGGCAGTCTATAAGGCCTCTGGCAGTAGAACCTATATTTATCCCTAGTGCATGGACTTTGGGAGCCCATCCCCATGGAGGGATACTCTCCTAGCCTAAATACAAGGAGGATGGCCTAGGCCCGGCCACAAATGACTTGACAGACTTTAATGCCCTCATGAAGGCCTTACCCTCCCTGGGAAGTGGATGGGGGATGGGAAGGGAGGGTCAGTGGGGAGCATGGTAGGATGGGAGGGAGAGGTAACTGGGATTGATATGTAAAATAAGATTGTTTCTAATTTAAATACAATTTATTTTTAAAAAGACCATCAGCGAATAGCTATTTATATTACTATGCATAATGGTAGTAAAATTGCAGTTTTGAAGTAGCAATGAAAATAATATTATGGTTGGGGGCCACCCCAACACAAGGAACTGAATTAAAGGGTTAAAGCATTAGGAAGCTGAGAGCCACTGATCTATAGGGGAAGAACTTTTACTATGTCATTTTACAAAGTAGTATGTACAAGGGTCACCCTGCTGGTAAGCAAAGTAGCCCAAAGATTCACTTTGACTGGAAGGCTGCAGAATGGGCACTGTCTCTGATGGCCATCAAATTCTCTATTTTGATACATGCTCTATTTTTTTTCTAACTCATGAACATGCAGTGCTGAGGTGTATTAGGGGCTATGGTTTGTGGTTGTATGTGGCCTGTGTGGATGGGACCCAGAATGAGCAGTATTTGGAGAAAATACTTTCTTGATTACTGGGGGTTCCCACATGTTGCAGAGTAGGATTCTACTTGCATTACTCATACTTTCCTTTCCTCCCCCATGTGTATTGTAACCTGCAGATCCATTCCCTTCCTCAGCTCTGAGATCCACCCTCAGACCTTCAAATACTTTCCCTTATTGTAGAGAATCCCATCTGTTAGAAGTGTGACACACATTCTCTGATGTTAAATATTTTCAGTCTTGCGGGTCATATGGTCTCTGTCATAACTCAGCTCTGTATGGCCATATGAAGGAGAACCCATAACCTTGGCTATGTGCCAACCAGTAACCTTGGCTATGTGCCAACAAAAGTTCTTTTTTTTTTAGCTAAAACAGAGGATCTTGCAAACTTGCATGTGGAGCTTCGTTTGCTGTCCTCTGATCTAACTTGTGCAATGTAGGCAGCTATTATTTTATTCTGCCTTTTAGAAATGAATATAATTACTTGAAAACTTGATTCCATACTTAGAAAGACAGTTAATCACATGGCATCCCCTTGTGTCTCTCAAATTCTTATCTTAATCATGTAAGCCAGTTCGTATGGATCCCATGTTTCAACAATCTATTGTGTTTAATCATCACCCTTGAGTCATCTTTACTCATCCAGGGCTGCACAAGGCTTGGAAAACAAACAAGAAGATACTTTCCAATTTGCAAAGGAAATAATTTTTAAAATCAGGAAGTATAATACTTCTTCCTTGTCCAATGTCATGCTTTTATTGTTTGTTTGTTTATTTTGTGTTTTGTTTTGTTTTGTTTTGTTTTCTTAGACAGCTGTCTTCTTGTTGCATAGAAACATCATGGGGGATTACTGTCAGATGTACGTAAAGCTTTAATTTCTAAAGTTTTCAAAGACTTCCAAGTCCATTTTCACACTCTTAAAGTGGGCCAATGTTTTAGACATAACTTCCTATGTTTTAGGACAGTGCTTCACAACCTTCCTAATGCTGAGACTCTTTCATGCTTTAATGCAGCGACTCGTGTTGTGATGACCAACAATCATAAAATTATTTGGTTGCTACTTATTAACTGGAATTTTGCTACTGTTATAAATCATAATCTGATATAATACCCCACAGGTTGAAAAGCACTGTTTTAAAAGACCTATAGGCCCTTTCTTTACAGCATGACTATATCTTACTCATTGGAATCAGACACAGGACTTTCCTTGTTGGTTACATTTTGTTCTGCTTTTGAGACAAGGTTTCATGTAATCCAGCCTTGCCTGGACAGCTTTGAATAGCTTTGAACTCTTGAACTGCCTCTGCCTCCTGAATGCTAGGATTTAAAACAGGTTTGAGCCACCACAGTAGCATATAGTGGTTAATATATCAAATTCCTATGGAAATAAAAAGGAATGGCATTATACTAGCTTTTTCACATATATTATCCAATTTAACTTAACCACAGCAAGGACTATGAATTACTGCTTCATTGTTCTAAGTGGTGAAGTAGGGGTTCCTAAATCACAAATAATTTTCCCAAATGTTCACAGCTGGGATGAAGCAGACTCAGATTTTCAAAAAGAGAGAATTAAAAGCTTGTGGTTTTTATATGACATTGTGAAGTTTTTGAGGTGAAATTATCTATGAAACCAAATATCATATTCACATTTCCAAACCATCAATATCATCTTGATTAGAATTTTATGCATTTCTTAGTAAGCATCAGGGCAACTTGGCTTTACAAATTGAACAGTGAAGTTAAGACCCACAGAAATAACTCCAGTGTATGTTGTATGGCTGTTTATGTGCCATAGCACTCAGAGCTTCTGAATGAAATTAAAATGCATTTCACTAGGGTGGAATCATGAACATTTGTCAAAATTGTTTTGTACAGAACTCCCCAGCTTTTCACAGCTGTATAAACGCTCCCGCAAAGAAATGAGCACAGAGTGAATAAAAACAGATGTGGCATTTTGCGTATTATCAACAAAATCTCTTCTGTTTTCATCTTGCCAGTGTCTTACCATAACTTCATTTATGTCATAATTCTGTACATAAAAATACGGAAAAGTACCTGATGTTGGCATGCCCACAGTGGCTTTCAGTATAGTGTTTGGTTACTTACATTTCCCTGGAGATCACCTTTGCACAGGAACTAATTTTCTCTATTTTCTAACTAAAACCCCGACCTTTCATGCAGTGCACTCAAAGCTACACCAAACATTCTCCACTCTATTAAATGTAATTGAGTCAGAACATTTAGAGGTATCTGAAATGAATGTGCACTGAACATTCTCCATTTGGGTTCAGGAAATAGATTTAGGGAATTTTTTAATACCTTGTGAATTTTAAGGAGAGGAAATTACCTTTGGTTATTTAAAGAGAGAAGATTGGGCTCAGAGCCTTAAGCCAATGTGCTATCATTGAGTCCAAGCTAGTTAAAAAGTTCTGCCTCTGGAAAGCCACTAGTGGGTTTGCTTTATAAGTTGTGTTTTGACAGTTCACATAAAATACCATACACTCTATATTCTAGCTAAACTCCATATGGGTACTCATCTTGAAAAGTTAACTGTTTCTTACTTTGTTTCTCCAACTGTTTGCCATCCAAAGAGAGCCATGCCAGTCTTGGATTAACTTGGTGTAACAGCTTCACAGAAATAGGTTTTACAGCTTTTAATTGTTTCAAATTTCTATGAGGGTTGAATACATTTTAACAGGCATCTCCATAAGTGACATGACATTATTATTTTATTCTAATCTGAAAACCCAATTATCACCTTGTTGCAGAAGACAAGGAACAGCTTTAGAGGCAAACTAATATATCCTATCTGTGGGACAGTTTGTCACTTTTGAAATCATTGTCGTCTTGGCAAATAAAGTTGTTACAAGCTTCATTGGAAGAGGAAGAGAAGTACAACCCCTTTTCGCTGTTACACATTAAAATTAACTTCCCACAGGTTTTTAAATGGTTTACTACATGTTCACTGTATTGGATCATAAAATAAAAGTGACAGCATTGACACTATAGAAGATGAAATAGAAATGAGCTTCCATCAGATAGATATGTTACATGTGTAACTGTACACATGTAAAA
Source organism: Phodopus roborovskii (assembly GCF_943737965.1). Lineage (NCBI taxonomy): Eukaryota > Metazoa > Chordata > Mammalia > Rodentia > Cricetidae > Phodopus > Phodopus roborovskii. The sequence continues at coordinate 9,569,027 of NW_026125391.1, forward strand.
AAGAATGCCCTATGTCATAGTAAGGAGATGTCACAACATATTGATAAACAGTAGAAAAAAGACCTGCATTGTCAAAAAATTGGTATTTTTAATTATCTCAAATGGACAGTAGCCAACAGTTTTAGTCTGTTAGTTGCTTGCTTGTGTGTGTGTGTGTGTGGTTTTTTTTGCTTGCTTTCATAATGTCTATACAAAATGATCTGCAATAATAAACGTATCTAAAACACAAAATTTAGTAAACATGTTTAAGTAAATGATAGCATTGCTTATATTTGTTGAAACCTATGAAATATTATTTTTGCAAGATCGTCACATACTTCTAAAATCAGATTTATGTTCGATGTTTACAAAAAATAAGCTGTGTAGTGTGTCACAGAAAGACTATGACACATTTAATTTCTCCATGTATTTATTTACCAAAAAAGTTAGGAACCATTAGGAAGTAATCTGAGGATATTTCAGTATTTCTTTGCTAGTAATGCATCAACTATGCGACTTTTAGTTTGACTGCAGCAAAGCCTCTTCCCCTTCCACATAGGGTTAAGGCTGGGCTTTTTCATCCAATGTGATCAAAGCTCTTTAATTAGTCAGTGGGATGAGGCATATGAATGTGCTTTGACCTACCACTGCACACTGCAGAGACTTCTGCACTTTGTAACTGACTCTCAACGTGCACTGGCTGCCATTCAAACATAACTCAGATTACACTTCGTTAGAAGAGATGCATACTTCCACATGAGAAGGACTACTGATATAAATAATCTAAATCCTGGCAACGCAACAACCAAACAATGACTTTGGCAGTGAGCATATTCAGCCAGGGCTCATCCAGTATTCTTTAGAAGGCTGAACTGCAGCAAGGCTGAGTGCGCTCGCGCCCTCTGCTGTATGGATTCTATAACTTCTTCAAGGCATTCAAAAATCTTACAGTTTTAAAAAACGTGATTTTAGGGGATACTCTCTCAGCTTGGACACAAGGGGAAAGGCCTAGGCCCTGCTCCAAATGATATGACAGACTTTGAAGATCCCATATGGAAGGCCTCCCCTTCCCTTGGTAGCAGAAAGAGGATGGGATGGGGGTTGGGAGGGGCACAGGGGAGGAGGGGAGGGTGAGGGAACTGGGCTTGACATGTAAAACAAGCTTGTTTCAAATTTAAATAGAAAAATGTTATTATTAAAAAACAAAAAACATGACTTTCTTCCTTCTTCTCTCTCCACCTCCACATACTGCGAACTTACTATATATATATATATATATATGTATATATATATATATATATAAATAATTCCAAATTGAATTCCAAAATTTATTCATGAATACACTTTGGAGATCATAGTAAAATTACATCCCTACATTACTTATATTAAAATAGCAGAAAAAATGATGAATTTGTATTCTTTAATAATAAGAAATTCTGTTAAATAAATTATAACAAAAGAATTAAAAAACATTGTTTTTGATATATCAATTAAAAATGAACAATCTTGCCAGATGGTAGTGGTGCAAACCTTTAATTTCGGCACTCGGGAGACAGAGCCTTGTGGATCTCTATGAGTTTGAGGCCAGAGTCTGATCTACAGAGCTAGTTCCAGGACAGCTAGGGATGTTACACAGAAAAACCCATTTCAAAAAAAAAAAAAAAAAAAAAAAAAGAAAGAAAGAAAGAAAGAAAGAAAAAGAAAAAGAAAGGAAGGAAGAGAAAGAAATCACAAAGTAAGTGTGGTTAATAATTTTCCTCAAAAGATATGAATTACAATTTGGCAATGATTTTAAGTTAATACCTCAAATGCAATACATTTATTGTATTTTTAAATAACCAAATTCAGTGAAGTAACCTAGACCATGCTACTTGGAATCATTCCAAGTTTGAAAATGATGGGTCAAAAGTGACCCCTTTATGGCAGTAGATGATTGGCTCCAACACACAGTTCATCTAATGACTGTTCAATAAACTCTGCTGCCATGGCATTGGCCTAGATGTTGTATCAATATCTCATATACAACAGATATGGAATTGGATTCATCATTGTCATCTCAGCCCAAGTGGAGCCTTTCCTCTGTTTTGACCTATTGGTTCGCATCACTTTCATTCATCCTGCATGTACTTGCTTCCATTTCCATTCTCTTGCTTTTCACATCCACTCATCAATTTCTAAGCAAGGCAACAATTAGCACTTTTCTCTTCCACAGATATATTTCCTTAGTCTTAGTGAATAAAATCTTGTTTCAGATTGCTCACAAAGGTGTGTGTGTGTGTGTGTTTGTTTTTTTAATTTTAGGATTGAACTCTTATGTAGTTCAGGATGACCTTGATATAATGATTCCCCCTGCTTCTACCTCCAAGTTCAGAGTCAGATCTATACCATCACACCTATTTTTATTTAGTGGATAAAAATCACAGCCATAGCTCTATGCCTGCTAACCAGATTCTTTACCAGCTGAGCAACACCCAAAGTCATCATCTGTACTATATTAAAGGCAAAACTAAATATCTGCTACTTCATTTGCTATCACCATCAGACTTTTTGTCAGTGAAGGATAGGCTCTGGGGTTCAAGCATCTGGGCATGAGTGCCCAGCAGTCAGTATCTGAGCAGGTGACGCTGCACTATCCCCATCAGAGTTTCCAATTCTTACTGTGACGCTGCACTATCCCCATCAGAGTTTCCAATTCTTACTGTGCACCAGCACAAGTGCCCCCTGCCCCTCCCAAAAAAACAACTAGCCCAGGTTCAGGGGACAATCAAAGAGGTAAGGTGATAAAGGTGGGAGAATTAGTGTGTCCTAGAAATAAAAAAGGATGAACTCGATGGCAAAAGCTTTAGTTTGAAGCAAATGATAAGATCGTGAATAGTGGTCATTTTATATTTGGCAATCACTATTTAAAAGTGCTAACAAGAAGGCAAAGTTGGAAGGCCAATACTTCAGAGTAACTAACAGCAATTTGAAGTTTTATACTTTTGCTTTCTTAATCTTTCCAGGCCCATTAAAACTTCATTCTTTCAATTTTAGGGCTAATTCCCATCAATATATATCAGTATAGGGGATGCCTGGATTAAATCCTCTACTTAATCTGCATATTGTTCCTGTAAGATCCAGAGAAGAAAATACAACTTGAAACTACTATACATGTGAATATTTTCCTTTTCAAAGAATAATTTATGTGAGGGAATCCCCATTTTTCACTCCCGCAAAAACCCAGCCATTCAAAGTTAATATTTTTGAGTTAATTTTCTTCATGCAGAAACTGATGCTGAACATGCTCATGTAGCCACATATTCTCTAAGAGAAAGTTATTAGTAATTAATGCTTAGGTGGAGCCAGAAACAGCTGAGAGCATCTAATTAATTCCAATTAACCATGGCAAGGGATTACTTTCTAGGTAAGATTATCTTATAATGAGGTCATTAACTTCTTTGGAAATAGTTCAAGATAGGCTTATTTTATATTTAATATACTAAATAAAGAAACATTACAAGAGGGGTCTTCAAATTGTTCCCTGAGATAATTTCTATGAAGTATCTATTGATCTTATTCCTGAAAAGCTACAAGACATTTTCATTATATTATTGATATAGTGAGTCTTCATGCATCTAGAGACTAGAAATTAGGTAGGTTTCATGTCAAATCAGCTTACTGATATAACACTAAGATTATATACTTTAAGAAAATAAAAACTGAACTCTAATCAATTATATGTGCTGTCTCTAGGCTACCCATGAACAGGAGAAGAAAACAATATTGCCATCAACATCAATCAAGGAAATATGCTTATTTCTCAAAGCTGGTTGTTCATTATGTATTAATTTATAGAATCATTTCCATGCCAAAAACACAATTTGATCTTGTTAGATTTAATCTTATGCTAACAAACAGAGTAGGTAAGAACATAAGGACAGAGTTCTGTGACTTTAGTACTGCAAATACTTGATAAACTAGATTGATAAACTAGATTAAGGGTCATGGCAAAAACAGCTTTAACTGCTGCTTAAATTAGTCTCATGTTTTTGTTTTAATTTACTACAGACTAATTGAAATTTAAAGACTAAATTATGTTTACAGCATATTATTTCATACATATTTTACACATGTTAGCTGTCAGACTGTTATGAACAAGTTGTATTCACTTTGTGTTTTAATTTGATAAATATTTTTCAAAAAATTCCTGGGAGGTATGGAAACCATACTACTGAGTAGATTTGTTTTTCATCACTGCTTTTAGTAGTTAAGCATCTTCCTTATAAGGAAATTTTTAGATAATTCTTGTGGATCTTAGGAGAACATCTACATCTCTGAATTAGCTATTCCTGTTTTACAAATCTTGTTTCCATATTTTCTTAGGATGTGTATACATAAATTTTTTGAATAGATTTCATGCAAATAATGTAAGATCAAGTATAAACCCTAATAATAGAACAAAAATATCAAGAAAATATTTAAAGTATTTGCATAGAAACCATACAAATGAAATCTAGGTATCTTGTAAACAGAAACCAGATGTAATATTTTTTTTTTTTTACCTCAACTGGAGAATATATATATACTACTTTTATGTATATCCTTTAGTTCTCTATGGGCACATTAACTTGGGGATTCACAACCTGTCTTCTTTTGTACAGTGTCAATGTAGAGTTACCTGAAGATATCTCTTTTCTTGGAATCTCTGACAAATTCTACAGACTCACCATCTAGTTGAATGACAATCATTAAAATAGGACATATTAATCTGGATAATAAATAATCAGCCAGATCAACAGCAATACATTATCTAAACCCAGAACCTTCACTCATCTTTTTCGTGATTTACTTCAGTGACAAGAAGAAAGGAGTGGATGGGGAAAAGAAGAGTAAGAAAAGGGTGAGAAACAAAGAATGATGAAAAAACGACTAAATCTCATCCTTATTCATCCCCTAGTTCTCACATACTCTACTTAAAGCAGCTACCTCACAAATAAGTGTTTTACCATCTAGGACAGGGAAGTTTGTGTTCAAGTAATGGCATCAGGAAATAATGAGGAAGACTGCCAGACAAGAAGAACCCTTGAACCTTTGTGTGCAGGGCTCTACTCATTGATCCACTCAAACTTCTGTTCATTCTACTCAAACAAAATATCTGTAGTCTCTGTTAGGATTCGGGCATCTGTACTGGCCTGCCCATCAGGTTCTGACAGGATACACCTTCAACTGTAGTCACTAAGAGAACCTCATGTGCACATTCACTATATTCCCTTTTAGAAGGGCCCTGCCCTCCTCCCATCTTTCCCTCCCCCTCTCTTTCTTTCTCCCTCTCCCTCTTTCTCTTCCACCACTGTTGTCCCCAGGGACTGGTCTCTGTCCTCATCTCTGCCCATTTTTCTGCCCTTTCTCTCTTTTAATAAACGTAAGTGTGTCCTGTTGTATGACATGGCATCTCCTTGTGGTGTTTTTAAAATTACAACAGGAGATGGGAAAGAGGGTCAGTGGGGGGCAGGGGAGGAGGGGAAGGACAGGGAACTGGGATTGACAATGTAAAACGAGCTTCTTTCTAATTTAAATAAGAAAGAAAGAAAAAAGTTAGAACAATCTCAACATACAAATGAAAACCTATGAAGCATGGTTTATATGTTAGCCTAAGACTATTATATTAGAAATAGGACAATTATGAAAAATTTTACTTAAGTATAATATGAAAGTAGAGCCTATTACAAAAATATTTGTATAGGGAAATATAAACCGTGTATCATGGTCTACATATGTAGATATAATTATATTAATTTATTATTTATGTATCTACTTATGCATTCATCACTGACTGCCAGCAAGATGTAATGTGGTGATATATTGTTTATGATTTAATAAAGCTTGCCTGAGGATCAGAATGCAAAGCTAGCCACAGCCATAGAACCTGGGTAGTGGTGGCACACACCTTTAATCCCAGGACCCAGGAGAGAGAGGCAAATGGATCTCTGTGAGTTCAAGGCCCACCCCAGTCTACATGAGAGTAAATCAGTCTAAAAGAGAAACAGAGTCCATACCTTTAATCCCAGCACTATACAGGTATATAAGATAGAAGCAGAGTCTCATATTCAGACAATTAGTTTCCAGCAATATTGAGGTTATGATCACCCCAGCCCTGGTAGAGTTAGGAACTTTTTGGTGGCTTGGCTGCTTTGCTTTTCTCATTTTCAGCTTGAACCCCAAGGCTTTTATTATTTGTGCTACAATGTAATACATCTAGAAGAGATGATTTAATAATAATGCTTTTTCAGAGAAATGCTCATAGAATTTTATATAGATGATAAAATTAAGTACTCATATGAGTCAGATAGAATATGAGTATGTGTATTCTTAAAGATAGGAATGGGTACTAGTAGGTAGAAAATGTATACACAAATGAGCTTAACACTTAGAATTTTTATGGGGAAAAAAAGGTGTCAAAAAGGTCCCTGTGAAATGCTTATAGTTCTAATGAGTAAATTCTGTGTTAAAAGTACTTAAAGTGACAAGTATTCAAAGTTGATTGTTGAAAGTGTTATTTACCTACTTGGCCTATAAAAATGTTCTATGTGATAAGGATAGACACGAGCCTCAAAAGCAATAATTTTCATTTGTATCGTAAAGAAAATCATTGTGCAACAATGCTGTCCTAACAGATACAGAAACAAGACCAAATCTTACCAAACACATCAGAAAATCTGTCTTCACTTGTAATATTTGAATGTAGGTCATATATAGTAATGAAAAACTATTTCTACATACGTAAATATAAAATCAGAATATTAATGGAAAACTTGAATAATTCTTTGGTGTTTCAACACTCATTTCATTGATTTTAGAGGAACAACTTCTCAGTGGTACTTTATAGTTTTAGAATTACTTGATTGTTTTTCATTATTAAAACTTTTTTTTCTCAGTGTGAAGGATCAAATATTCGTGCAAGTTGTGCGCATGATAGACAAGCATGCTATAACACCGAGTCACTCCCCAACTCATTAAAGCATTTCATTACTTTGAACTCCATGTTTCTTTAGAAAGTCTCAATTAGATTTTTTTTTCTTAGATAAGAAATGATGGCTTTTGACCTTGGCACCCTGCACATGTGTTACTGTTGTGTGACTGGGTTTTCCATTGGGACTCCTCGTTGAGGAATCTAGAACTATCTTGATTCAGTTGCCTGCTCTTTGGACCCCTTCCTCCTACTGGTTTTCTCTTCCAGAGTTAACAGCAAAAGTGCCTAATCTTTCTGTAACTTGATACACCATGGCTTGCTGATATACATGGGAAGACTGCACTTTTTTGAAAGGAAGGAAGAGGGAGTAGATGGGGGGAATTAGGTGAAGGGACTGAGAGGAGGGAAGGAAGCAAAATTGTGATAGGACTGGGAAAATTAATTGATTAATTAATAAAATAATCCTCTGCTTTATTATTTTTCTTTTTACTTTTATTAATACGAAAAATTTAAAAATGGATAGATTTTTGTTTCTCTCTTCTTATTTTGTATAATTTCCCATATTTAATGGAATAATGTCCTTTCTCTGTTAAGACTAAATAAGCACTATCCTTACAGTTCAAAGAATGTGGTTGTCAGCATTTTAAAAATCAATAAACATGATTTACAAGCTATTTAATTTAATTAATAAAATATTGTTTCAATAATATATCTTTTCAGATGGACAACATTTATTAGGGTTGAATTTTGATGTGTGTAAGAAATAGATGAATACCACATATTAAAATGAAAATATACAAATACATAGATGTATATGTATAACATATAAAGGATCAGACTTTGTACATTTATACAGTACCAGGTAAGCATTAGTATGTAGCTTATAATTACATATTGCTTGCCAACTAAGTGGAGAATAAGAAGGACAAACTAATGTATAAATGTGTTATAGTTCCTTTGCTCAATGCTGTGGAATAACTCCTGTCAATATGCAAATTAAGAGAGAAAGAGCTTATTTAGTTCATTGTACAAGGAAATTCAGTCCTTCAAGTCATGGACGGCTTGCCACCAAGAAGGTACTACATATAGCTGCTCACGCCGCTCTTGGAAGCAGAAAGTAGTGAAAGATGGATTTCAGCTGGCTTTCTCCTTGTGTTGCTATCTGGGTGTTTGGCCTGTGAAATCAACTGCCCAGGTTTAGTCTTCACACTATACTTTTCTAATGTAGAAAATCCCTAACATACATGCCCAGAGATTTGTCTCTAAGTTTATTATAGTTCTTGTCAAATTGGTAGTCAATATAAACTACCATAGGTTCATCACATGTCAACTTGATACCCCCATGTATGACCTTGAAACTGTACCATCCATAGGCTCATGATTATCTCATAATGCAAACTGCATCCAGTCCAACTTCAACTATTCATAGTCTTTAACAATCCCAACACTGTTAAAAATGGAAACAAAGAGTCTCTTCTGAAACTCAGGCAATCACTTCACTGAAATTATTAGGGTCACATAATTACCATTTTATTGGAAGGACACGTTAGAGTGGCCAGTTAACAATTATTAATGTTTTTTTCTTAAAAACAAGAACTTAAAAGTACTCTAAATATAACCAGAAGAGGTGAACTATCTGTGAAATCACGACAGCTTGAAAAATATTGTAGACACTAACAGTCAAGTTATATTTATATTTTAAATGCCAATATTATGTAACATATGGTTTTAAATTGTATTAACATGTGTACTTTAAACACTATTTTTCCTTGAGTTTAAATCTGAGAAGTCTTTATATACTTTCCATTTTATTTTAAAGTTGAGAAAGACAGAGAGCATGTTATATTTTAACAGTTAACTTAGATCTATCTAGGAACTTGGAAAGAATAAGATATAAACCTTGCAAAGAATACTTTTTTAAGCACCAAAAAAAAAAAAAAAATCAGTATCTTTCCAATTTTTTTCAAGTCCTACCATAAGAAGCACAGGGAGCAGAAGTGTATATACATATATAGGTAATTAATTTCCTTAAGATAATTTTAGGAATATAGTGTTCTCTACAATGTATATGAATTTCAAGGTGAATACGCTGGAGTATGGCGTTAATGGCAGATGTCTTATTGTGACAGGAGCTCTGATGAGAGACACTGTTTTTAGTATCACTTCTAAGAACCCATTTGCAAATTCTTGAAAATATGAAAGTATAACTGTGACTGAGCTTGCCTTAGTGATGAAATCCGATATCTACCCTGGCACATGTAATTGTTTTATGTAAAATTTGCTTCCTCAAAAAACTTCTCAGAAAATACTCATATTTTGAAGTTTTATAATAGAGCTTAGAGAATTGCTGAAATGTTTGGGACTTTAAGTGAGAACCATCTACAAAATTATAGGATGGAATATGCATACTTAATTGACTTGGAGCTAGAGGATGTTTTCTGTCTTTTTGGTTATTGTTATTTGGTTTTTCGAGATAGAATTTCTCTGTGTAGCTTTGGAGCCTATCCTGGAGCTTGCTTTGTATACCAGGCTGGACTCAAACTCAAAGATCCACCTGCCTTTGCCTCTCACATGCTGGGATTAAAGGCATATTCCACCACTACCCAGCAATGGTTTCTATCTTAAAGTATTTTACTAATTGTGTATTCAGATCTGTACACCTAGGACTCTGTTTTCCATTTTTCAAAATTCTGATCTTTGGATTAAAGAAATCTAATGAAACTGAAAAAATACATAAATAAAAATTTGAACCTACAGAAAACAACCAGTGTTCCTAATAGTAGATATATGTGATAAAAAATAAATATTTAAAAATCAAAAACCAGTAAAGAAAATACCAAAGCACATATTATGTTCCTCTGCCTTGTGACATTAAGCCCTGCTTCTTGTCCACCACAGTCTCTTGCCTTGTCTAAAAACAGTTGCTTCCACTAGATCATGACTCCCCTAGAGGCAACAACATGTTTAGATACTACTGGTGGGTGGGTAGCATACAACAAGCAAGTGTGGTGTGCAACCTCTGGTTTCTCCTTACATACCATCCTTTATAATAAATGATGAGGTATCATAGGCTGGAGAGGTGGCTAAGGCAGTAGATGCTTTTCATAATCACAAAAGAAGCGAAAGATCAGCTCCCGAGATAATGTGAGAGGGAAAAAGATGGTTGCTGTTGCATTGTCTATAAGTACAGCCTTGGGGGCAATAAAGGCAGGTAGTCCCATGAGCTGACTGAGCAGTCATTCTAGCTGATTAGTGATCTCCATGTTTAGTGAGAAACACTGAAATCTTTACAAATTGATAAAAATATAATGGAAGAGAAATGTGGGGATGGATGGGAAAAGCTCAGTCCCTGGAGGCAGTACCTAGGCCACACTAAGTCCCCTGTGTTCTCTTACCTTGTCATTTCACATCACTAATCTTGTGTGAAGAACATCTAGATACACACCAAAGGTATATACTGGTACCACAGGGAGCACAGATCAAGACGGCCATGAGAAATAGTCAAAATTACAATGGGAGGAAATGGAGAGGCATATACAAGGCAGTTGTACCTTTTCAGAGGTTCATAGTAAGGTGAAACCTGAAGATGCTCACCTTTTGTTCTTGACAGCATTAACAAATTCAAAATTTTCATCCACTACCCTTCAGCTCCACAATACAAGTGGTGTGACTTTATGTATTCATGAATCTTTAATGTCCAATGCAGTTTAAAGGTACATACAAGTCCAGAAACCTGGAGGTATGGCTAATACTTCTGATTACCTTTTGTCTGGCCTTAAAACATTCTCATGAAATACCTTCTTGAAACATCTGCTTGTATCTCTGTTTTCCTAACATTTATTACTATAATCACGGTGTTTGGCATGCAATGAGCTCTGAAACGCCTTGCTTGAATCAATGCAACGTGCAAGCTAACTTTCTTGAGTGGTTGACATGTCTCCTGTTCTCACTGTCTGTAATAATATTGCCTCTCTGCATTCACCTTCCTTGTTTATTCCAACAGTTGTGACTATTCTGATTATTATTATACTATTTGTTTATTGTCTCTACTACTAGATTCAGTACCCCAATAAACTCCCTTTATTTTTCCTTTTAGTAGTTCCTTTCTCTTGTAGCTACAGATATACTAGGTGAAACTCTCAGATTCTAGAGTGTCTTGAGCAATGGGCACAGAACAAATTTCTGTGTAGCCAGTTCTGTAGGTGCATGTTATTGGGCTAGTTTTAGGTAATAGCTAAAAGTAGTGTCATTCCTTAAGGAAAATATAGTATACCAGAGAATTACCAGCTGAGGTCTTAGTTTATCACTTGATAACATGGTTGTATTCTTTTCTATCTATAAGTCTCAGTAAAATGGGTTACTCCATCCAGAATTGAAGCTCTAAAATGCTGTGTTGGCTTGTTAGAATGGGAATTATGCCCATAATTCTTTGTGAAGGGAGCAAGTAAAGGCCCTTTAATATCTAGTACTCAGTAGCTAAAGTTTTCATATGAGAAGAGAAACTATGAAGGCTGACCTTCCTAAGACCAATATCCTCACTGTGTTCCTTTCAAAGTCATCTAAAATGCAGAGGCAAATGCAAGAGCTAAATGCTGGTGTTGGTTTGGGAAAAATGTCTTATTCATCAAAGTGGAGTAAAATGGAACATTGGAAGGCAATGAGGAGTGACACATTTCCTGGTTGAGAACTATTTCATAAGAAATCTACCAACTACAAGGAAGATAACTTCCCAGGCTAGAAAGTTCTGCATAAATGATGCTTGCAGCAATGTGGAAGTGGAGAAGGCATATTACTTTCACTGGTTCTATATTACTTCCTATTTCTTATTTCCCACTAGTGAAATCATCCTTCCTAAGCAGCAAATCTTGGGAAATTCTACTTGCTAGCAGCTATTAGTGAGCAAGATTCCATGCCCTTTGATGGAGCACTGTATCCAAATCTGAGCATTGTTGGAGGAGAAGGAACTTGAACATGTGATAAATAAACTCCAGAAGTAATCTGCTGTGGTATGTGTGATGGGCTAAACACAGTTCACTATCTTTTTTCACATTTACCATTAGAGGAAACAAGTTATAGTGGTCAAAATAAGTCTAGCATGTCTAGAAAGAAATGTAGCATGGTTGTAGATGCTAAGGAAGAATAAAATGAAAACCACACAATTATGTAGTGTATAAAAATGGCTAAATGATTTGAGAGTTAAAGTTTGTAAAGCTAGGAATAATATGAAACAGTCATCCACCTTCTTCATCCTCCTCATTTTTGTTCTTAGTGTTTGAACTAGAACTCTTAAACAAAATACTTGGTCTGTCTATACTCTGCTTCCTTTCCTCTTATGGGTAAGCAGAAATAAAAGCAGAAGTCTCTTGGAAGGGAGAGCATTCAGGAAGTGGTTGAATATCTGTGAGGACTCTTGGCACAGGTTCTAAACTTTCATTTGGGGTTAATCTCTGCCTCTAAATTTTTCTGTCTATAACCCAAATTCTACTGGAGTGAATAGTTGGTTAGAAACAGGAAGGATTCAGGTGGATATAATGTCTCATATAGTCAGTTCTCATGTACCATTGGCCATACATATACCTTAGATGTCATACCAGATAGATGTCTTTCAAGTATGCCACCCAAGCACATTAGAAGGGGAGAAAGACCACATAGACCCTGTGCATCTGTAGAGTTCCTATCAAGGTAGTCAAGAGCAACATCTGTTTTGGGTCCGTCCATTTTTTTTCAGTTTCATTTCAGTCTGGAATCAACCACAAATAGTATCTGCCCAGGGGTCTAGACCTGTTTCAGGCCAGAGGAAATCCAGCTGTCATATCACAGAGAATGTTCAATAACACAAGTATTCTTTTGAACTCATCATAAAAATTCTTTGAATTCATCATAAAAATTCTTTGAAATCATAATAATGGGTATACTTATGCAATTACAGATAATATTACCATATTATTTTCAAGTAAATTAACCAGTAGAGCCTATTTATAAACAAGATTATTCATGCCACAAATTTCCAAAGAGGTTTCCATAAAGTTTCTTATCTGAAAATACCATCAGGGTATTCAAACATGCAAGCAGTATCTAACCATATATTAGCAATGAAGATGTCATAAATATTTAGCTGTATTTGGAATAAAAATTAAAAGACAAACAAGTAATATAAGCCATTATTATTAAGAAGAATAAAATTATCTTTCTAGAAGGAATTCATTATCCTCTGAAACTTGAAGGGGGAATCATAAATGTTTGCAGTCTTATCTACATGCTATCAAATTTGATTGCAATATAAACACTTTGATGTTACTCTACATATTCAATATTCTGACACACTGTCTTTCTGGTTTTCTCCTTCCTAAATATAACTGTGGAGTTAATGTCTTAAATAATGCTATTCCCCATTCTGATGTATTTCTAATCTTTTAATGGGTTTTTAATGCACAGAGCATTGAATGGAATGCAGTGCATGGTACATCTTCAAAGGAAGTTTTTTGGGCCTTATCCTTCTTTTAATATATCGTTATAACCTCTTGAATGCTCTTGGAATGACATTTGAGAAAATATATTCTGTCTTATAAAGTAGTTTTACATACAGTAACTACTAATTTTGTTTTCAGAATATGCGAGGTTTATTATCAAGTGACAAAATCCAGAGTAAATTTAGTTTCACTTTATTTTATTTATTGTTTTAAAATCAGCACATAAAGAATAGTTTCATAATGGCTTCTTCATACATATATGCCATTTTTTTTTGTATTTATCCATCTGTTCTGTATACATATACATACCATTTAAATTCAGAATCTTCTATGTGGCTCTGTGGCGCAATGGATAGCATATTGTAATTCTAGTGACAAAATTCAGAATCTTCCTTGTACGAGAAAAAACACAACATTTGTCTTTCTGACTTTGACCTACTTTGCTTAACATAAGGATCTCTAGTTATAAAATTTTTTTCTGAAAAATCATACATTAGTTTTCTTTATGTCTGAAAAGACTTTTATTGTATATATGCATCGTAACATCTTTATCAATATATGTCTTGACACTCATCCAGACCAAATTACTTTCTTAGCCATTGAGAACAACTCAGCAATAAACAGACATGTGCAAGTATGTCCATGGTATGTTAACACAGACGTTTCATGCTATATGCTCAAAAATGGTACAGCTGAGTCATATGGCAACTGTAATTTTAGATTTGTGAAGAAAATTCATAACAATTTCCATAGTGCTTGTTCTAGTTTATATGTTCATCAGCAGTGAAAATAATAATAGTTCGTCTTTCCCTACATCTTTTCCTGCATCTTGTATCCTTGGTTTATTCAATTACAGCCATTTTTACCTGATGACAGACTGGGAGACATGAGCTAGCATTACTATACTTTGGAAGGAAGTCCAGTTTTGCCAGTAACTTTTGCTAAAGACTCCTTGTTCCAATAAACATTTTTGACTCTTTTGTCAAAAGTTAGGAGGCTATAACTATTTTGTTTTACCAGTTTTTAAAAATATTCACCTTTTTTGTTTAATTTATTTATTTAAATCCCTACTATATTTCTCTTCCCATTTTTCCTTCTCTCCCCATACACTTCTGTTTCTGTTCAGAAAGGGACAGGTCTTCCATGGGTGTCAACAAAGTATGGCATATCAAGTTCCAGTAAGACTAACAACCTCCCCTTGTGTTAAGATGGGGCAAGACAATCTATCTGAAAAATATCCTCCCAAGAGCCTGGCAAAGCATTAAGGATAGCCTCTGATCCTGTTGTTAGGAATCCCACAAGTAGAACAAGTCACACAACTGTCACATATTTAGAGGGTCCAGGTAGGCCACATTCAGGCCCCCTTGTTGTTGGTTCAAACTCTGTGAGTTCCTATTTTTCTTTTATATTTATTTGTTTTTGGTTTGTTTTCTATCCTTTATTTGTGAATTTGCCTTCTTGTGATGGTTTTGTAACTATACCTATATAGGATTATCAGATATTGTAGTACCTCTGCCATTGCTGTTTCTTCTCAGGATTGTTTTATCAGGTTGAGATCTTATATGCTGTAATATGAAATTTAGGATTGTTTCTCATGATTATGGAGAAACGGCCTTGTCATTTTTATGGAGATTTCATTTAATCTGTTCTATATATACTTTTAAAATATTGATGTTTTTCCAAGCCATGGACATGGAAGGTCTTTAACCATCTAGTGATTTCTCATTTTCTCTCTCCAGTGTGTAGAAGACATTTGCTTTCATCAGTTAGAGCTTTTGCCTAGAGATTTATATGTTTATTTTCAGGCCACCATGAATGCTATTTTCCCCTATGATTTTTTTGAATTACTAATTATTGGTACTTAAAAACCTGTAGGTTTCTGTACTTGGTTTTGTATCCTGTTACTTTATTAGATCTAAATTTTCTGATAGAGTCATTTAGATCTTTTAAGTATAAGATACTTAAAAAAACCTATATTCATAATTTTAAAAATTTAGAAGAAATGAATAAATTTCCAGACACATATGACTTAACCAAAATTAAATCAAAGAGATATAAATACTTGAAGAGATCCATAATAAGCAATGAGATTGAGGCAGTAATAAAAGTGTCTCAGAAAGAACCCCCAAGGCCATATGAATGCACTGCAGAATTATTCTAAAACTTCAGGAAGTTCGCATACCAATACTCCTCAAACTGTTCATCCAAATTTGGAAGGATCAATATCAACTCATTTACAAAGCTAGCATTTTCTTAGCACCAAAACCAGATAGGCATGTAGCTACCACAGTGAAAGAGAATAATAAATTTTGAGCTTATAACATGTTCTTTCTTGTCTCTTAGATCAGAAAGCTATATAGTCATCTACTATTTGTAGTTTATGAAACAAATCAAGGCACTAGAGGTATTAGCAGCTTTTGTTTCACAAAAATATTTAAATGAATCTATTAAAATTAGATAGGACATGACTAATCATGAGACTTTTATTAAAATTATTCCATATAAAGATTATTCAATAAATTATACCCTTAAATCTACAGTTTAGAAAGACATAACTTTGGAAATATATTTTATAGCACTTAAGTTTATAAATTTCGTTACATGTAAGAAGATTCTGTCTAACATTAAGATATGGTGAAATTAGCATAGACAGTGGTATTTATGAGATCACATGCAATATTCATGGCCACGTATCAGCTCAGCCAATAGAGAAAACAGAGTTTAGGGCTTTGAATACCAGTATATAAAGTCATATAATGTCTACATCCACATACAGACTATGGTCTTCTCACTTTGTGAAATACCAGGGGAAAAGAGAGAACAATGAAAAGGCAATTTACCACTTTTCCCCATTTTTCTAGGGTTCAGGCATTTTTCACTATGCAACCAAACTTCTCCTGTTTCCCTGAGTAAGGACTAAGGTCTCTGTCTATATTGCTTCTGTTAATATTTTTGGAGCAGCATTTTTTACTGGGTTTTACTTGAAGCTAATATGGGATAGTCATTCAAAGGACAGTGACCTGAGATACCTGTGTAAATATGATGGCTCAAAATTATCAAATCAGAACTCCATGTTTTCCCTTGAGATGAAGAATAATCACCCTCACATACCAAGCCATGCATAGGCCTCTAGTGTGTGTTATTAACTGTTACTTTCAACTTATACTTGAAACACTTACTTTAAAGCACATGAAATTGAAATAGGCATGATGCCCACTGCACTCTGCACTGGAATCTCGTTTTAAGCAAAGAAGAACAACACATTCAGTTATACAGTCACCTTAATATGACCACCGAAACTGAACTTTTAATCAGTCCTTACATAATAAGGGTGTATTCTATGTAGTGATCTTCTATATTGATGCAGTTACCAATAGCAATCATAATTAAAAATCCATTAATTTTTGCCTTACCGGCTGTTGAATTTCTCTGGGTGCTTTTCTCTCATGATATGGAATCTGTGTGCAATGGAAGCATCCTAAGAGAAGAAATAGAGGGGAGAGGTGTGATTTTGTTATCTTGTAGAACTATACATTAATAAACAAGCCTTTCCCATCAATTCAGTTTTACAATGTTGTTGACAAAAAGATAGTCTGAAAATAGTGAATGATGTACAATCCATGGGAAGTCTAGAAAAGTATGACTATAGAAACCTGTCAAAACTAGTCATTTGTTAGATTTAGATAAAAATCACTTTTTATTTAATTTGTATATCTTTTAATTCCTGGTTTTGGTTCCATGTTTAGATTCTACTTACCACAGTACATTTTTGTCATAAGGTCAAAGAGTAGTTGAAATCATTTCTAAATAAGAGTAAAAATGATGACTTAAGTGGGAAGGAAATGATCAAGTAGTGAGGAAGTTCCTGCTCCTTTGTTGGGAAAAAAAAAAAAAAACATAAGAGGCTGGTGACCCTAATGAGGCAGTGCAATCTTTGGTTTCAGAGTTTTTTCAGCATGCTCCAGATGAGCAATTAATAACTGTTCAAAACAAACACAGCTTTTTGACCCACCTCCTGTAATGGAGAAATCCAACGAAGAGAAAGTCACAAAGAAATGGTGACAATAATAACTTTTCTCTCAGATGTTAAATATAACAGTTCTGAAACCTAATTTGGTAGTCTACTTGGAGTTTCTCTTTAATACAAGAGTTACATTGGATGTGTAAGATTGTTGGATGGCTATGACCCAAGCTTTTGGAGTACAGACCGTTTAAACCAGTATCAAACAGTTGTCCCTATTATTCCAAGTGAGAAGATATTTTGCCATTCTTATGCTACACATACTTAATCATGAAAATGAGAAACTAATATATTTGCTAATCTTCTTAATAGAAAAGGCCTTTTGTGACTGAATTTTAAGTTTGCTTCAGAGTGAAGTCAAAAGGAAAAGAAAACTAATACAACAGAAGTAAAGAAGTCGTGTATTTGAGAAATCTTAAAAACACTAATCAAGGATTAAAAGTCTAATGAATGAAATAAAAAGGCTAATGTGTTTGCTCATGCATAACAAAACACAAAGCCCAACAAGAGGGACCAAGGGCTGCAGATGGCAGCTCTTTCTGACCAAGGAGCAAGCTGCAGCTATTTACATTTTACACTCTAGCAATTGACAAGTAACTGAGTTATTTTGCAAGGAAAAGGGTTCAAAAGTGTACACAGAAGAGCATAGAAACAGCATTTACAATAAAATTTAATCAGAATATTCTCCATGGATTTATTTACTAACACATAATTTTAAAATGAAAATAAAACATTGTTCACATAGTTCATTTTTTTGGTTAAAAGTTTGTATATTTTGTAGTAATTTTTATAAATACTAATAAGTCTTAGTAACTTTTAGGTTATACATTTATCTTACAGTGTTACAAAGTTATATGGAAATTTAAACTGGGCTATCTGCGGTACATATGCACCTTGATTCATAGTTGTTTTTAAAAGCATTTGTCTTAACTTTATTATTTTTTAATGTAAAATGATCTTGGAGTACCAACAGCAAAAACCTAGCAAACATTTACACAAAAGCAAAAGAATGGGAATCAAAGACTAATAGAGTCAATGGGCCAATACTTCTGACCCATTGGGAGAAGAGCATTGAATTTATTTTTACTTGAATTATATGTTTTGTTCCACTTGCAAATTGTGTAGAGTGATTTACTTTAAAGTACATACTTTTGCAATAAAAATCTTGTCTTTGAAAAGCAACTTAAGCTTGGTAGAGAAAGATAAATAAGAAGAGAACATAATTGAGTAAACTCCTAATATAGAACATTATCATGCCAACTAGTCAAAGATAAACTGAGTATTATCTCTATCTCCAAGATACTCAAGCAATTGACCACTTAGTAAAAGGAGAGGGAAATAAGAATGAGTGTAGAACACTAGCAGGCTTTTTCCCTTTGAATGGATTCCACCACAAAGAGAGCTGGCCTTGTTGAGTGCAGGATTGATACTGGACAATAACAGCAGGTGTTCATTTGGATGAGAATCCAGCCCCAAATTGCTAGAGACTCTGTTCCTCTGGCACTACCCCAAGGGGCCTGAAGGAACACTGCCAGCTGCTGCCAACTTGCTCAGTAACCATTGGTTTCGAGATACTTAGGATTCTCTAATGAGAGATCACATAAGAAAATGCAAACGTGGCATTTTAATTTTACCCTTTCTGACTCTGTGTTATATAGTTTTGAGGGAATAAAAGCCAAATCAGCCTCACTTCAACTTCCTAGCAAAAAAACAATTCAAATCAGGTTTTGGGTTCTAGGCCATGTGCCTTTTAACAAATCCATGCTCTTGTAATGGTGATTAAATGCAGTGACTCCACACAGTCAATTTTGTTTAGTCAGGATGTTCATGTGACTCATGAACATGGTAGAATGTCTCTGAAAGTAAATAAGATGCTAAAACTTACTTATCATATTGTATAATTTTCAAATATATATTTTCTGACTTTTCAGTTGATTTTATTATTTTCTTAACTATAAAAGTTGTAAGTTAATTAAATTTAAGAAGTAGAATTAAATGCATCAATTCATTAAAGCAAAATAAATTGACATTTTACAGTTTATTTAAACAGTAGTTTCAGTGTTGTTTTGACAGATGTAGTTTCACATATACAAGTGCATATTAAATGAAAGAATTTTTGTACATGAATCTCTATATCAGCTTCTAGCCACATGTGTTTTAGACACTCTTTCCTAGATGTTCTTCTACAGTGTTATTTTCTGTTTCTATATTGTTATAATAAAAGTACCCTATTTTGAAAGGACTTTGTATAGTATAATGGCAAACTATTTTTGGCATTTCATTATTTTTAAATTTGCAATTTTCAACAATTTGGACTAGTTCAGTGAAGTTGGTCACAGCCACATGATTCTCTGTGAACTTGTTAGAGAACAAAGTGGCACTTATATGTGGGATAAGAACTGTATGTTTCTTAAAGCCTGACCTCCTTCATTATCTCCTTATAACATCCCCTTTTGCTATATGCCCTATAGGTAAAAGGTTTCTATAAACAGAGAAAGAGAAGTATTATCCCTCCACTGAAATACTTGAGTCTGAGTGGTTGCATGGCTGAAATAGATGAAAAGTCCACTTTGTAAGGATGATTAAGAAAACTCATATAAAGTATACTAAATACTGGAGTATGTAAACTAAGGCTTTTTGCTACTCATACGGCCACAGGTAAAATGTTCAAGGCTGGTTACCAGACCTAGCAGAAAGAGTTATACAGAGTTTATGACCATGAGAGGAAAAATCATCCAGTCCAAGGCACCTTTTCATGGAGATATCCAAGAATGTAAGAACACTGATTTTTAACTTCCCCATTTTATATCTCTTGCTGGGGAACTTCATTGGTACATTAACCACAAACAAGAGAACAAGGACACTATGATGTCACCTGTAGTGGTTTGAAGGAGTAGCTCATTTATTTGAATATTGGTGTTCAGTTGGGTGAACTGTCTGAGAATGGTTAGATGGTATGGCCTTGTTGGAGGACGTGTCACTAGAGGTTGGCCTTGAGGTTTAAATAGCCCATTCCATTCACTGTTCTTCTTCTAGTTTCCCTCTGCCTTGTGGTTATGCCTCAAGCAGTATTCCTGCCCACCTGTTGCCATGCTACCCGCCATAGGCTTACCTTCTGAAATTAAACCTATAATAATATCTTTTTTCTCCAAGTTTCCTTTTTCACAGAGTCTTATTACAGAAATTGAAAAGTGACCAAGATATCATCTATAAATTGTACTTCCCCAGGTATATAGTAAAGTAGAAAATGGTAGAGAGATATGGAGGTGAACAGATAAAACCTGGAGCAGAGGAACTATGGCTCAATCTATGTACCAGAATAGAATATATGTGTAACTGTAGAAAAGCATCAGTATAAATCCATGAGAAAGAATGGACACTATTATTAATATAGAAAATATATTATTTTATTAAGAATAAGCTATATACATATATATATATATTATACTTTAAATGAATAAAATAAAATAATTATTGCATGCCATCTGAAAATTTTCTTAGGTGAAGAAAAACCTAAAATAAATTAATATTTAAGAAATCTTCAAATGATTATTTTGAGTTTCAACTACAAAATAAAAAATCCACAGCTAAAAACATGGACAAGAACAAGAATAACTATTTTATATTTTAAATACTCTTATTATAACCCCTCTGATTTACATATATTTCACACAGAAGAGCTCTTGAAACTGGGACAACTGAGTTAGGATATCAGAAAATAACACTCTTCCTCACCAAAGCTGGAGATGACTGCCAAGCAGAGCCCGTAAATGCTAAGTCTCACTATTGCTCCATCTTGCACAAAACACATGGTATTAGAACTGCCAGAAACTTCTGGAACAATTTCTTCAAATAATTAGCCTTAAGTTTTGAAATAAATTTTAGAAGGAATAATAATTTATCAACATATTATATTATGTGACTCAAATGTTCAAAATGCTTTGCAATGCACAAATTTTCTTCTACTTTGTAATTCCTATCTTGTTTCTATTGAGAGAATGAACTTAAATTTCTTCCAGAATAATTATTTTAATTAAGGTTTTCTAGACATGGAGGCCCAAATTATATGGATACACAATACAAATAATTAGTTTTTATAATATGTTCAATACATAAGCAGGAATATCATTACAAAGTTATGAGAACCCAGCAGTAATAGGAGCTCTTTTTGTTCTTTGCAATTTTTTTTTCATGTGTGGGTATGTGTATGAAGTGTCTCCCATCCCCAACCCCCTTGCTCTCTTTTCCTCTCCCTTTCTCTTTCTACATGTGTGTATATATTTTTATGGAACTGTATACTTGTGATGAGAAAGACATTATTCAATGCTGTGAATCTTCCTTAATCATTATTTCACTTCAGTCTTTGAGGCATGGTCTCTGAGTCAAACCCAGAGTTTGTCAATATGGGATCCAGGCACTCTCTATCTTTGCCTTCCAAGTCTGAATACGGGCAAGTTACTAGACACACCTGCTATATACATAGGATCATGGGATCCAAACTCCATCTTCTATCTGTGCAGCAAGTGTTTTAAACCCTAAGCCACTTCTTCAGCCCATAACAGCTTTAATTAAAGTTGATCATGAGATCAGCAGATCCTTTTCTACAGGACATCATGTCAGGAAGAAAGAGTATATTATTCATATCATTGGCACAAATATTTGATCTTCACTACCAAAGAAACTGTTAGACCATACTGTTACTGAAAAATAAAATGTCTAATTATTTTATAGTTCTGACAGACCTGGGCAAAGAAATGAAAGTCATCCCAAAGCCTACATGATTTTTAAATTCTTAAGGGCCATGGTATTGTAGTTAGACCTACATATCATCTTTAATGCAACTATCATGTACCTGCTTTCAGTTCACAAAGGAATACTTCAGCTAGTATGATGGAATGAAATTATTTTGTGTTTTCCAGGGAAGGAGACAGTACTTTTCTTACTTGAAAGTGTTAGTAGGTCTATGTTCAGGCTATGAAAGCCTAGCAAACTGCACTAATATTTAAGCTAAGGGTTAAGGACAATAAGGAAGCTTGTTCACACTTGCAGGATAGTAACCAGAAGCCCTTGTTTTACAATCAGATCAATGGTTATTTGTGCAGCTTGCATATCTTCTCTCTGCTGCTGTTTCCTCTCTCAACAAATCAAAATTACTAATATTTGCTCTATAACATTGACATTAATACTAAATGAAATTATGGTAATACATTTTTTTATTCTTCCTATACAACTGCACTAACTACACAAGAATACTGTTATTATAGTGCTTAAATATAGGGCCAAAACACTACTATTCAAAGCATAATCACAGAAGAGACTCCAGTGTCTATATCAAGTATTATTCTACTTTGCTAGTCATCAGAGTGAAAAACACTTAACCAAAAAATTTATAGACCTTGACTGTTTTATAAATTCTCCCAGGATCTACAGTTTTATAAATTCTGCCAATATCTAACATATATCTTAAACATCAAATCTTGTAATTCTTACTCAAAAGTTTATATTTTTTTTCCTAACAAGAACATATTTTTTTCAGACAGACCAAGGGGAAGTCTGGTTGGGAACAGGAGGGATAGAGAAGGGGATGAGGGGAGATATGGAGGGAAAAAGTACCTAGTACTATGGAAACTACCTGGAATCTATGAGAGTGACTAGCAAAGTAATTCAGGATTTGGAGCCTGAACTGGTCACTTTCTATAACGAGGCAAGGCACGTAGGCCCATAGCAATGGGACTGGGATAGCAACCCAACCAGAAAAACCCCTAACCTATAATATGTCCTGCCTGCAAAATTTTCTGGTGACACAGAACTCTTGAGTGTATCCAATTAATAACAGGTCTGACTTGAGACCCATGAGAGGAGAGAGCACCCACACCTAACACTGCCTGAATGGTCAAGAATCAGAGAGTCAAGGCAGCCTGGAGACTCAGAGTAGTACCAAAGAGGATTGGCTAAACTTATGTCAATGAAATTATCTTTATGATATTCTCCTATACTCATAAATCATTTCTTAGCCAAATTGTCATCAGAGGGGCCTTATTCAACAACTGATGAGAGTAGATACAGAGACCCATAATTAAACGGTAGGTATAGCCATGGGAACCCCAGAGAAGTAGGGGTAGAAGGACAGTAGGAGCCAGAGAGAATGAGAACACCATGAGAACATGTGTGTAGAATGAACTAAGCAGGGCTCACAGGGACTCACAGATTGAAGTGAGAAACGTGGACCCTATAGGGATCTGAGCTACATCCTGTGAATATACCATATGATTGTGTACCTAAGTGTTCTTGTGAGAACCCCAAAGTGGGAGTAAGGGTGTCTTTGACTTCTACTGGGATGCATGGTCCAGCCTTGATATGAGGATTCATGCCTAGTCTTATTGTAACTTGTTAGGTCATGCTTGGTGAATATCCCTGGGAGGCCTAATCTTCCTTTCTTTTCTTTTCCAAGGGAAACAAAGGAGGTGCATTTCTGAGGTGGTGGGAGGAACTAGGAGGCTTGGAGTGAGGGAAAATTAGTCAGTATGTAATATATGAGAAAAAAGAAAAAAGAAAAAAAAAGACAGCAATGAACTTAAATAGCTAAAATTTTATAATCACATCACTTGCCTGAGATCTTGAATTAATAAATGTTGGGTATTTGATATTATGCTTTCTTAAATTATTCTTTCTTAGCCCATCACATATGTGTGTTTCAAAGTTTTCCATGCCTATTTTCAATGATCATGGTATGTTTTTCAGTTCATGTCCATATAATAGATCCATAAATTACATTTATGTCTGTATTTGCTTAATACTGGATCACTTAATTGGTTAATGATTGAAAGTGTGTCATACAATTTCAACAAATCTTTAAATAAAAATTGTTTTGAATACTAAGGGTATGGATAATACCTGTCATGTTGACATATTTAGCATGATACTCAGATTTTTAAGTAAATGAAATTAAATGTCTATATGTTATAGTTTGATTTCTCAGAAGCCATGAAAAACAACATGACCAAAAGCAACTTGGAAAGAGAAAAAATGCTAATAGATTACAGCCCATCACTGATGGAATCCACGACAAACGATCAAGACCAAATTCTGAAGGCAGTATCTGAAACAGAGATCATGGAGGAACTCTGCTTAGTGCTTTATTCCCTTTGGCTCATTCAGATAGCTTTCTTAGCATAAACCCACCTTTCTAGAGCTGCACTATTCACAGTGGGCAGGGAACTCATGCATCAATTAAAAATTAAGAAAATGCCACACACATGCCCACAGGCCAGTTTTATGGAGATAGTTCTTCAGTTGAGGTTGCTTTTTTCAAAGTATGTGAATTTAGTAGCATAGATATAGTACCAAAATATGGAAGGCAGCTATGCTCACTACTGTAAGACTTGTTGCACCACAACATGGAAAGCCATCAGTATTATACCTGAGCTTGGAATGACCACAATGTAGCCAGTAACCCACAATTTTGGATGCCAGAGGAGGAAGAGCAGGAGGTAAAACAGACAACACTGAACATAAAGGATGAAAGAAAATAAAATTAAAGAAAAGATACAAAAAAAAATATTAGTAGAGCAGCAATGAACATAGTTGACCAAGTGTCTCTGTGGTAGGATAAAGCATCTTTTGAGTATATGCTCCAGAGTAGTACAGCTGGATCATGAGATAGATTAATTTCCATTTTTCTGAGGAACAGCCACACTGATTTCAACAGTGGCTGTACAAATTTGCAATCCCAGCAGCATTAGATGAGTGTTCTTAGTCTACATTCTTGCCAGCATGAGTTGTCACTTGTTTTATTAATCTTAGCTATACTGACAGGTGTAAGATGAACTCTAAAAATAGTTTGATTTGCATTTTGCTGATGGCTAAGTATGTTGAACATTTCTTTAAGTGTTTCTCAGTCATTTGAGTTTCCTCTTTTGAGTATTCTCTGTTTAGAACTGTTCCTGATTTTTTTAATTGGGTTGTTTGGTTTTTGATATCTAGTTGTATGATTTTTTATATAATTTTGAATATTAACATTCCAATCAATGTGTAGCTGTTCTTTTCCATTTCTGTAGGCCTCCAGTTTGTCCTTTAACCATGCAGAACTTTTCAGTTTCATGAGGTGCCCTTTGCTAATTGTTGATATTATTGCTTGTATTTAGGTTGTTCTGTTCAGAAAATATTTCCCTGGGTCAAGGAGTTCAAAATGATTCCCCATTTTCTCTTTTATCAGCGTTATTGTATCTGGTTTTATGTTGAGGTTTTTGATCCACTTCAAATGGAGTTTTGTGATGAGTATGGCTCTATTTAGTTTCTTCTATATGCAGTTTGACCAACATCATTTTTTTGAAGATGCTGTATTTTTTCATTTATGTGTTTCTGGCTTCTTTATCCAAAACTGTGTATCCATAGGTATGCAGATTTATGTCTGCATCTTCAACTATATTCTGTAGATAAATATATCTGTTTTGAAACCAAAACCATCTCTATAGTACAACTTGAAATCAGGGAAGGTGATATTTTCAGCAGTTTTTTAATTATCAAAGATTTTTTCAGCTATCCCGGGGTTTTTATGTTTTCACATGAAGCTAAAAATTTCTTCTTTGAAGATCTGTAAAGAATTATTTTGTAATTTTGATGGAGATTGTATTGAATCTCTAGATTGCTTTTGGTACAATGCCATTATTAATTTATCACTCATACCAATCCATGAGATTGAATGATCTTTCCATTACTTGATATATTCTTCGGTTTCTTTCTTTAGTGTCTTAAGGTTTTCATTATTAAATTCTTTTCACTTGGTTAGGGTTACACTCAAGTGCCATTATTATGTTGAGGAATGTTCTTTGTTTCCCTAATATCTACAAAACTTTTATCATGAGGGGTGTTTGAATTCTAGATGTAATAAGTTGATCATGTTTTTTTCTATGCTTATTTAAATGATGGATTACATTTATTGATTAAAATTTATTGTTGAACCATCCATGAATCTCTGGGAAGAAGCCTACTTGATCATAGTGATCTTTTTGATGTTCTTTGGGATTCAGTTTGCAAGTATTTTATTGAGTATTTTTGTATTTGTGTTCATAAGGTAAACTGGTTTGTAATTATATTTCTTTATTGGATCTTTATGTGGGTTGGGTAACAGAATAATGTTTGCCTCCCAAAATGAATTGGACAATATTCCTTATGTTTCTATTTTGGGGAATTATTTGAGGAATATTGACATTAACTCTCTTTTTTAAAATATCTTACAGAACTCCATGCTGCAACCACCTGGCTCTGGTCTTTTTTGATTGTGAGATCTTTAATGACTAATATTTCACTAGGGGTTATAGTTTTATTTACAGTGGTTATCTGATCTTGATCTATTATTAAGAGTCAGAAATTGGAAACAACCTGAATGCCCTTCAGCAGAAGAATGGATAATGAAAATGAGGACATGCAATGAAATATTACTGATTTAAAATGAAATGATTAAACTCACAGGTGAATGGACGGAACTATAAGGAATCATGCTGAGTGAGGTGACTAGTATGTCACCAGAAAGACAAGTATGTTATGTACTTATTTGCCTGTGAATATTTGCTCCTAAGTCAATTATAACCTAAATAAAATCAATAGAACTGCAGAGGTCAGATATAGTGTAAGGGACAATGAGGGATAGATCTATTTAGATAAGAGAAATAGGAAAAAATAGTTATGGATGGATGGTTGTAACTGGAGTGATATAAGCAAGTGAAGTAATGAAGGAAAAATGGCAATGGGGGAGTGAATATGGGAAGAGACACCAAAATTAAGGGAAATTTGAGAGGTTGTATGGAAATCTAATATAGCAGAAACTTCAAACTTCAAAAAAACATATACACATATTAAGGTGATCTAAATGAAATCACCACGTAATGGGAGATGACAGCCCCAACTGGGCATCACTTGTCACCAAATTAGCCTTCAAGTCCTAAGTAGATTGGGTTATATACATCTAATTGAATTGTTTGCCAGTGGGGTCCTATGTGAAACCCTAATCAGACCAGGTTGTTGCCAGTACTAAAGTTTAATCTACACAAACTGATGGGAAAAGCTCCATTACTGAAAACACAACCACACCACTAATTGAACATGGAGAAGTCAATCTTGTGCCTCCACAGAAATGTCATTCCTACATTCTAGAGTCTTTGGTAATGGAAGGTACTCCATATGCTTCCATAAGAGAAGCATAAACAGCAACCCAGCAACAAAACCTTTAATCACATTAGTTTCCTTCCTACAAAATGTGCTAGAGTAGTAGTGACACAAAGCTTATGGGTATAACTAACCAACATCTGATTTGAATAAAGCCCACTCCACCAGAAAGAACTCATACATGACACTACTTGGATAACTAAGAACCTGAGACTAGATAATCCAGGAACCTAGGGGAAAAACAAAACAAATACTAATCTAAAATACAAACAAACAAAACTAACTAATCAACCAAACAGACAAACAAAATGTAGCAATGAAATGACTCCTTAAGATATTCTCAATACTTATATATCGGTGCCTGGCTCATTCATCACCAGAGAAGATTCCTCTTGGTAGCAGACTGGAAATAATACAGATACCCACAGCTCAAGATAATGCAAAGCGTGAGAGACCTCGGAGCACTCATCCCTAAATGGGTTGTCTTCATCAAATCCCTCTCCTCAGGGCTAAGGAAATGCCATGGAATGGGAGACAGGATGAGTGAAAGAACCAGGGGGGGATGGAGGACACCAAGAAAATGGGCCTGCTAAATCAACATGATCGAAGCTCATAGGAACTTCAGAGATTGAGACATCATGCACAGGGCCTGAACCAGTCTGCAGCAGGTCCTCTGTGTATATATTAGGGCTTAGAGTTACATGGCTGAATGCTTAGAGATCTGTTTCTTCTTCCTTCTCTTGGTCTCTTTTCCTTCTGTTTTGTTTGTTTGTTTGTTTTGTGTGTGTTAGCTTTTGTTTTACTTTATTATAAAAAGAAAAAAGATACAGAAATTCAGTTTCCTGTCTATAATTAGGAATGAGAACAAATCTCAGAAGTCAGGAGAACATTATATAGTATCTGAAATGAGGGAGCTGCTAGAATGTTATATCAAATTAGGGTCCTTAGCACTATATTAGAATAGAATTGGAGCTAATATAAAATACACAGTAAAATGTGTATTCATCAGCACAAATTAATGATCAGTATAAAGGACACAGTAAAAAAAATGAAAAAACATAAATACATAGCTTTAATTTCATTGTCCTTCTTAAATTTGTAAAGGATCACATCGTTTTAGAAGGAAATGGCCCAAGTTAGATTTAAAGGTGTTTACATATATTAATTTATCTGTGTGTGTGTGTGTGTGTGTGTGTGTGTGTGTGTTTGCGTAGCAGAGGATAGCTCAAAGGAGTTGCTTTTTTCCTTTTATCGGTTCGGTCGAGAGCTTGAACTTTGATCATAAGGTTTGTTATCAAGCACATTTACCTGATAAGCCATCTAGTTAGCCTTCTTAATTTGATTCATGAACTCTGTATCATAAGCCATCAGACAAAGCAGTCAAAAAGAACCCTTAAAATACATATCTATAGGTAGATAGTAGGTAGTCTTGTTCTGTCTGCCTGTGAGGCATACTTCTGAAAGATTTAAGCTTTATTATATTTGGCTGTGAACCTAACCTTTAATTGCTGAGCCATCTCTTCAGCCCTCAAGCTTTTTATATGAAAATTTTACAAAAATGATTATATTCTTTATATTTAAAATAATATTTATAGCTTGATTGATTTGAATAAGATCTCAAATGACAGTTTTAGCATGTTCTTTGACTTTCATTTTATCTTAGTAGCTATCTACCTGTTGCATAACAAATGAATCCTGAGTGGCTTTGTACTCTTAATGGATGTCCAAGTATTATTATTTTTTTTTCACTACTAACACTACCTTGCTTACAAGAATGTGGATATAATCCCTGGAAAATATAGTAAATAATCTAAAAACATGATGATAAAAACCATTGCTGAGAACTTCAACAGCTGTGAAGAAGAATGATGTGTTCTATATAATATCAATATCACTGACAAACTATTGTCGGGAATGACCCTTATGACTTTAGCATGTACAGTTCTGTGGATGGACAGAAGAGCTAGCCAATCAACTACAACTCCCTTCTGCTGCTTTCATCCAACTAACTTTGCCCTTACTCTGTGTTCTTTAAGGAAACCTTCATTTCCAAAGTAACTTTCTGGGGTAAAGCATACTGTAAGAGAAAATTGTAATCCACCATGATTTACGAAAGTAAAGAAGGGAGAGAGGAGGATATCACTTATCTGGAAAACACCTTGTAAAGACATACTGGGGAAAATAAAATAAATACCAACATGGCAGCAGAACGGAAGAGGAACTAGTTCAAAAATAGAGCCTAGACAGTCCAGAAAATGGACAGGAGAGGAAAGCCCCACATAATAGAAATATCCAAATGAAATATGAATAGAAATTAAACATTTTGCTTGAGTCACTTTTCAAATTCAAATCTTTTCCAAAACAGGTTTCAAATGTCATTTCTTTATAAGCTGCTCAGATGCTTCATTTGTTTATCCATTTTGTAGTTTTAAATATTTAAAACAGTCATTCTATGAAATCTGCCTATGGGTGCATTTACTTTTCCTGACAAAACATACCACAAGAAAAAAAGCATAAAATTTTTTTTCATTAAGTGTAGACTTGTGGACCAAGGTGATGGCTCAAGGTGTAAAGTGACTTCCATGTAAGTGTGGTGAGCAGAGATCAATTTGCATGACTTGGCAGCATACCTGAAATCCCAGTATTTCAAAGACAGTCAGGATTCTCAGAACAAGTTGACCAGCTAGACTAGCTGAATGAAGAAGTCTGGGTTCTAATAAACCATTTTTCCTCAATAAGGAGGGGAGAAATCAAATAAGACACTCAGCAAAACAAAAACATGCATGTGAACCTGCACAGATGTGCGTGTTCATACAAATATGAACACACATACAATAATACACAATACTCCCATGCACATATGCAAATATAGGCATGAGTATGTATAATGTTTTATCTTAGAGTTGAAATTCTACTTTTCTCTTGGCAGATATTTGGTTATTCTTGCCAGTTCATGGGATGAAATACATGTTCAAATAATCTCTGGATACCAACTGTAACATGAAAATCATAAACCCAGAGACTGGTATTGGGGTTCAAGCTTCAAGCTGAAGATGAATATAGCAAATCAGCCATACTAGTTAGCCATAGAAACCTAGTATACCCCTTTAATCCCAGGACTCTGTATTAAGAGATAGAGGGTCTCTGAGTCCAAGACCACCATGGGATACAGGAGAGTGAATCAAAGCTCACACCTTTAATTCCAGGATTTGAGGGGTATAATTCAGTAAGAAAATTAGTCTCTAGCAACATTGAGGAGAGCTTATCAGTCTGAGTGAATCTGAGGAGCAGTGAAGTTGGAAGCAGTTTGAGGATTGCCCCTTTGGTTTCAGCTGAGGAAGAGGTGAGAGCTAGTGACTAGCTGCTATGCTTTTCTGATCTTCAGCTTTCTGGGTCATTTATTTTTCCCAGGACTAAACTGACTCACTCTAACTTGAATTGTGAATCTGCACTGACTAAGATTATTTCATACAGGTATGTCAGGATGGAATTTCATGCCCCTATCATGTCCAAAAGCTATGGCTGAGGTAGTCATAGGGAATTTCCTAGGTTATTATTTTTCCAGACTGTTACACTGCCAATTTACTTTCCAAATATTTATGTTTATACCTATATATTCATCCTGGTCATGGCATGCAAATATACTCTATGCCATAAAATTTTATACTCAAAATTTGGGATGGAAGTGCTCTCCAACATTCAGTCACTATTCTGTTCTATAAATATATATCTAGAAGCCTACTCTTATTTAAATGTCTTTAAATTGTTTATTTCTATTTTGTAATCACTTACTTCTTATTGTCAAATATCTATGTAATTTCATATTAAAATACTTCTACTAATAACCCCTAAATAGGTGTCAAACCATGAAAATTATTTTGATAGTCTATATTCAATAGCAGCAAATAAATATTTCTAGGAGCAGAAAGCCAGGGTCAAACATGAATGGAGTTGAAAACACAGTTTTAGTTTTATAGATTGTAGTATTTTGTATTAGCCATAGTCAAATTTTTAGAGAAGTAGAACCATCTTTGTGTGTTTATGTAGTCATTTTTAACAAATACACTTTAAATGTTTACTTTCTGCAAACTTTGAGGATCATATTTACCTACTCTAAAAAAGTTTTATATTAGATTTTACAAAGTAGTTCTAGAATTGGCTTCTGAATAAGTGTTAATTACATTTGGTTATTAAATTATGAATTAAAATGGACTTTTTGCTGTATATTTCTATTTGGAGACAAGAAGAAAAGACTATAATCTAACACTTGATAAATCAATACATGTTAAAAGTATAAAGCTTTCTTAAATTATGAAATCTTTCATCATGAAAACTTCATACTTAACAACTCTAAAAAGAAACAAAAATATTAGAGTTTCACTTCATGGTAATCTACAATGCAGAGCAACTAGACTGAATTGCTACCTTAGACCCACTGCATCATCCATTGCCATTTATGTAAACCTTTCTATGGCTGAAAAGTTATTTTAGTACAAAAGTATCAGCTTTCATGTTTAAAGGTCTCTGAACATTTAAGACATACTAAAATGCTTTCATAAAGTTATAAGGAATAAAATCCCTCCTTGCTTGGACCAGTACACAAATAAAATATGGTGACCTTTGAAATTTTGTCTTTAAAATATATTTTCCATTATATTAATGAATTTATCATCTATTCATTTGTTATTTTACAAATTAACCAGACTTGATGTTTTACGCAATGCATATGAACAACTGAAAAGTCTCCACTTAATGTTGAAATGTAGTCTATTTCTGACTTTTGATTATTGTAGTTGAAGTGTCCACTGCCCCAGTGATAAAATTAATTTGCTTTTACATGTGCAACAATGTACAACTAAACTAAACATTTATCTTTTACATTTGTCAAATTAATATACCCCTAGCATAATGGGTATATAACAAAGAACAACCTCCTTAAAGTTCACAAACAAAATATTATGGGATGCATAGGAATGAAATGTTTTGTCAGGCAAAACACCACTCACTCTCTGACATCAAATATGTAAAGCCAACAGAAAGATGAAAGCTCCTTTGGATTTTGCAAATTTTCAAAATGACACATTTGGAAAGCAATGCTTTGCTTCCCTGATTTAGTTAAACCGTATTTTACTGGTAATCTGCTGTTCTTTTCCTATAGCAAAGAAAAGGGAAAAACAGAGAACCAGCATTAAGACTTTATCACTTGCATGTGTAATGGATGTATGATTCATGATTTAAGATCAACAGTAGTTATATTTGATTAGTAATACTCTCCAAAACCTCTGAGGAAAGCAGAATTGGTGATGGGTACTTTAAACAAAATTGATTGGCATTGTTGACTTCATCACAATCCAATTATTTGTTCTTATAACCTAGAAAGAAAACCTCAACTATATCCCTGTGTGTTTAAAGTTGACCCATAGGTCTAGGTGTAGAGTTCAGTAATCAGTGGCACCATGGAATTCAGAGACAATTTCTTCCTGAGACACACAATGGAGGTACTTTAATAAATGAACACACAAGAATCTATAATACCAGTACACAAAGAGAACCACAATAATGGTCAACACATGGCTTTTTAAAATGCATTATTTGTCACTAAGTAGAATGCCATTATAACAAGAAACCTTTTGTGCCTTAAAAGGGTATGTTTCTCAGTAAAATATTTATGCTTCTAGAAATTACCAGACTGTATAGCTCAACTACAAGAATTTCACTTTTATTACATATAAATTGTAAATTATTTCTTTTAAATTATTAATGCAATAGAAAAGAGAATTGTTCAGGCAATAGCCTTCTCAAAGGCCTGCAAATAGATGAAACAAAACCTAGATGACAATTTCAGCATTTAAAATATACACATGATAATTCAAACAAATGTTATGACATTTAAGATAATGAAACCCTTCATTTATTCTACTATCTGGTATGAGTTTTATTTCACATATAAGGAGTCAGAACAGATGTCCAAATATTATAATGCCAAAAGAAAGTTAGGGCATATCTTCATTAGTACCCTCTGAGCAGCCTGCAGTGTCTCTTTACAACTAGCAGGCAACACTTTAAAACCACCATTAAAGACCTATCCTAAGAAAGACAGCTAGACAAAGCAGTTCCAAACAAAAAGAGAGCAATGAAGCTCAGAAAAACCCTATCTGCTGTGTGAATTACATGATATTACATACCTAATCTCTGCAATCAGAAAATGAATAATTACAAATTTATTACTAAATACCCTCTCCTCCAGGGGAGAAAATGTTTGGGTAATTATTAAAGAGAAAAATTGACGTGAAAAATTATTGGAGACTTTTTGTAGTGAATTAATTCTAATCAATATGCTTATTGACTACACAGTGAACTAATGACTTCCTTAAATAACATGGGTAGCCATTATTGTTGACATTCAAATTAATATTTAACCTAATGACTCTCATGCTTTTAAAAATCTTACTGAAGTAGCTTTTTTTTTTGTTTGTTTTTCCCTTAAATACAGAGCCTGTGTTTCATCAAGCATGTACATGCTGTTTCTTTCTATGTTTACAATGTAAATTATAGAAGCAATATCCATATAGTCAAATGTTTAATAACTGCTTGGAGCAGCTTGTGGATTAATCTATCAACAAAGATCTAATAGCATATAAAACAAGAGAAGATATGGATGTGTCCGAATGCCTTTTATTTCTATTCCAAAATGTGCTTTGGGATTCTTTTATGCAGAAGAGTGAAAGAGTAAAAACAATTAAAAAAACTGTTCTATATGACACAGTACAATTGTTATATATGGTTGTTTTATAAAACTAACTTTGAAGTTATTTCTTTAAAAATGTTCAACAATCATCTATGGCATGTCACATACCAAACTAGATACTTAGAAGATAAAATTAAGTCTAACCTGAGTCTGTGCATAGGAAATTCATGATATTTATAAAGCTCTTATTCGCCTTAATATCTTAGTTTTCATAAAACTTAAGGGGAATGAATCAGTAAAGCATGGGTATTATTAGGAAAGTCTTTCACATTAATGCTGAAAATTGGAAAAGAGAGTGGAGTTTCTTCAAATATTTATAATTATTTGATGATTAATGCATTGTTTTGATTATTTTTCAGGCCCATATACAGGGAATGAAAAAAATCAACATTTTAGTAGGAATGCATTTGAAAACACATATGAAGAAGCTTCCACATACATTACAGATGAGACATATTATAAAAGGGAAGACCTTCAATTACATTACTAGCCTTATATTGTGACTGTTGAACTTTGTAGATAATGTTACTCGAAATTCTAAAACTCCATTGTCCCTTTCACCAGAGAGGTCGTCTTTAGCCAGCTTTACACTTCTGAGTTCTTCCAATTCGTATGAAGAGACTGGATCGATACAGTGTTCAGCACATTGCAGCCAGGCCACAGAAAGCCTCTGTGCTCCTACTGTGCAACAGAGAGTACAACGTAGTGGTGAGATACTATACAGGAAGTGGAGCTTTGCCCTGTCACTCTGAAGAGTAATCACTCACCGACTTCCTGAAAGTTGTTGCTATTACTGCTCATTTATAGAAGAGACTGAGCCCATCAAAGCTGGGTAAACCGTGCAATAGTGCAAAAGCAGCTGATAGTCTGAATTATTCCATTGACTTTGTCTGTTCTTGGTGACAAATGTCATTATTTTCATAATACTACTGGATGCTGGAATATTTATTTCAAATCACTGACTATCATTCTTAGGAAGACAATTGGTATTCCATACTATTAAAACCTAAAACAGAGCCTTCCATGATGGTTTATCACATAAAGGTACTTGCTATCAAACATAATGACCTGAGATGAGTACCTGAGACTCACATAGTGGAAATAGAAAAAAATGCCCATTCGTTATCCTCTGTTCTGCAAATATGTGCTGTAGAATGCACACCCTCCCAAAATTATACATAAATAAACATATGAATACAAAAACTGTAAAACTTAAGGTGTGTTGTACATTTATATTAATATTAGCATATATTTAGGAAAACCTTAATTATTTAGATGTTTTGGATCATTGTTTCATTAAGTTATTTTAATTTAAAAATATATGATAAATACATAGCCTTTTCCTAGCATTGGATGAAATATTAATTCCTTTTAACTGGAGACAAGCATCTTTTATAGCAAGTACACATTGTTTTGGAGAAGCAAGTTTGTGTTATTACACATTTTGCTTAATAACATCTGTTGAAGATGCTGACTTGGCTGAAATGTGTTTAAATCTCATTAATATATATTCTTAATGCATGTACCCCATTTCTTAAATTGCACTTTTAAGGATATATTAGTATAGCCAAATTAATTAAGATTTTGAGTTATGTAATCATACTGATACAATTTTTTATATTAGGATAAATAACAAGACATGAAATTTTAACAATTTGAAAGTAATTATAAATCCAAGCGCATAGATTGAGAAAATAAAATAACTTGCCAAGTGTTCCAATGCAACCAAGAACAGAATGAAAGACTTCTCACTTAAAGTGCAGCTTCTTTTTATATATGATGATAACTTGCTTGATTGAGTTCTATTGAAAGCAGTTTTCAGGAATTGTCAGTTTAATGAGTGTTTTCCTCAAAATGTATACCATTTTATCAATGACATGTTAGAGCTTTTCTACACACAAATAAGTATTTTGCCAACAAAAAATAAAAGAGCCAATCTAATCCATACTCGGATGAGACAATATCGATTCCTACAGACGAAATTTACTTATATCTAAAATTATGGTTTAGCTTCCTCACTCCCATTAAGGAATATTTGGCTCATATGTAGGAAAAAGATTGTGATTGGTGTGGAAAACATAGAAGAGGGATTGCCTGGAGATGAAGATATAAAAAAGATATCTTCAGCACACCATAAGCAAACAATGGCTTTAGAAAATGAATGTTAAAGAGTGTTCAACGCCTGTCCCAGTGTAGAAGGACAAAACCCAGAATGAATTTTTATTTTACATATGTTGAGAACAGAAGTGATGTCACGTTGACCCAGATCTATGGCTCATGAAACCGAAAAGAAGATGTCTCTTTGTCCACAAGTTACCTCTGTGGGTTTAAAAGTTAAATGTAATTAGCCAAAATGGTCACATCTAAGAAATCTGCTAGCCCATGCAGAATTTCAGTGTGATCATGGTGTCCCATATCTAATGGTGGTGTGATAATGATGCCTCATATCTAATGGCAGTGTGACCATGGTTCCTTATATCTAATGGCAGTGTGATATGGTCATTAATAGAAAGGTGTAGCTTAGTTTTGGGATTTGCTGATGGGAAGACACTCAGGAAATGTTACAGTTTTCTGGCAGTCAGGAGAAATGTTTACCAACACTTTTCCTGCCAAATGAAAAATAAGAAAGGTGTGATGAGAACATGAATAAAGCTGTAGGAATTTCTAACCAAAATGTAGAGATGGGTCCACTCACTGATTCTGTCTATAATAAAATATGCAGGGGAATGAATCACAATGACTCCCAGGCCTTAAAATACAATTTTGAGAAATACCAATGAGCCAGTGCTTTATCATCTAAAATAAAATTATTTTCCTTCCTCAATTCTCCTCCAGCAAGGAGTACTTAAGATAAAACACAACATTACAGAAAGAACTAATCTAGTGCATGCCAATTACATAGAAACTAAGAAAGACAGAAACGAAAGAGGCCATAAACATAGAATCATTTGTAAAGGGCTCAAATTTAGTCAAAGGGTGTCTAAAACTCTAGTAGATTCTGGGGAAGGAACTCAGATCCTCATGCATTAATGAAAAACTTTATCCCGATAGAGCCGTCTCGCTAATCTTTAGTGAATCAATTTTGCTGTCTGTTTGGAGATACCATTATAGAGGGAGCCATTATAGGTTTTAAGAAAAATTTGACACTAGGGAAATGTCCAGAGATCTACAAGGGTGACCCCAACTAACAATCTAAGAAATAGTGGAGAGGTTACTTTAAATGTCCTTTCCTAATAATGAGTTTGATGAGTACCTTATATGCCATCCTGGAGCCTTCATCCAGTAGCTAATGGAAGCAGAAACGGACACCTAAAGCTAAATGCTGAGCCGAACTCCTGAAATCCAGCTATAGAGAGGGAGGAGTAACAAGCAAGTGGTCAACACCAGGCTGAAGAAACCCACAGAAACAGCTTACCTGAACAAGGGGGAGCTCATAGACCCCAGTCTGGTAGCTGGGAAATCAGCATAGGACTGACACAGACCCCCTGAATATGGGTGTTAGTTAGGAGGGCTAGGCAGTCTATGGGGCCTCTGGTAGTGGATCAAAATTTATCCCTAGTATAGGAATGGATTTGGGGAGCCCATTCCACATAGAGGAATACTCTCAGTCTAGACAAATGGGGGAGGGCCTAGGCCCTGCTCCAAATGATAGGACAGGCTTTAAAGATCCGCCGTGGAAGGCCTCACCCTCCCTGGGAAGCAGAAAGGGGGGGGGATGGGAGTTGGTGGGACAGGTGAGGAGGGGAGGGTGCAGGAACTGAGATTGATATGCAAAACAAGTTTGTTTTAAATTTAAATAAAATATTATCATAAAAATATTATCATTAAAAAGTATTACATCCCACAGGTACCACAGATAAACTTCCATTGGAAAGAAATTAATGGTATAGCTATTGTCTAATGAGTGTAGTTTCATACATAGGCAGCATGAATAGTTTCAAAGAATCTTTACAGATAATATAAAATGATGACTGGTGGTGGAACCCCCATCTACTACAGAAAGACATCATTAAGGAAACTCCTTAAAGAATTTCATGATTTTCATTGTTTGTTTTGTTCTGTTTTTCTACAAAAGAAATAATGACTCACTTATTAGAACCAAAAGTTTAAAGAATGGTTTCTAGAAAAACAAACTTGATTGTTAAAGCAGCCACTATGGCAAAAATATCTGTTACTATGTGCTGTCCTGGATAACTATTAACAAATTTGATTGTATTAAAACTTACCTAGAATATTAGTAATATTACTCTTCCACATCTTGGTGGAACTGTAAGTGCATTTCTAGAGAATAAGTTCTCTAGAGATGATCCATCCCACAGACTGGTAACCAAATGGAATGAAAAGGGGGGCAGGGAAAGAAAGCTAGCTGAGCTATGGCATGTTCTTTATTGCTTCATGACTGCCACTAAGTGACTCAGGTTCTCTCCCATCTCACTCCAGGAGGCATGGTTCTTGGCCAAGCACATAGGCCAACAAGAACAAGGGCAAATCTCTCTAAAACTATGCAACAAAGTAAGAATTTTTTGCTTAAATTGTTTCAGTCAACATTCTGGTACAATCATCATGTAATAATGTAGGTGGATTTCAGAATGTCTGTAAACTAGAAGTCATGAGCTCCCCACAATTGAAATGGAATTTTTTGTTGCTACTATGTTGTTTCATCCTGGGCAGGTGTTTTGGGTATAGATAATTCATCTTAATCATTTGGACTTTATTTTTGGTTGACTCATAAAGAGTTATACCTAAATAAGTACAATTATGAGCCATACTCATAACTAGACTTGATTTACATAATGAGATTTCAGCCTCAGAGAATAGTGCTATAATGAGATGGAACTGTAGGGTCTTAAGTGGTCACA
This sequence comes from Phodopus roborovskii, assembly GCF_943737965.1. Lineage (NCBI taxonomy): Eukaryota > Metazoa > Chordata > Mammalia > Rodentia > Cricetidae > Phodopus > Phodopus roborovskii. The sequence goes on from NW_026125391.1 coordinate 9,608,217, forward strand.
CATTTTGCATATATGATGGCAATAAATTTTGTGGGTAAGAGTGTGGCTGTTACATATTGGTTGAGCAGTATCTGTTACTCATTCTTAATCTACCCAATCACACTGTCATATTTCACCTTAATCTGGGCTATAGTAAAATAATTTAGTAAAGTCATTTTGATGGCCTTGAAGCTTTTATCTGTAGTTGTTAGAATCCAGATACCCAGATTTTCCTTAAGAATTCCCATAACCCCCTGACTTATAATTTTGTGACAAGAAAGAGAGAGACAGAGAGAGAGAGCTCCACATATTAGAGAGAGATTAAGAACATAGGTGCCAGACATGGTTATAAACAAACTATATTGAGAATAAATTATCTAAACTGCAACTACCAGAAATAATGTTCATGATTTAAACAAAACCAAACCACACAAAACATCAAGGTGAGCACTTTCTAAATTCTTACCTACTAAAACTGTGAACAAAATACAGCTACTTCTTTCATCCATTGCATTTGATATTGTATAATGCATGGCAGTCAATATGATTCAACAAGAGAAACACAACTATATTACCACTTTGGTATTCAATCATGATGTTGAAGGGCTGTTGAAATAGTATTTTTTATCTAGTAGTAAAATTCTGTGTATGAATAATGAAACTTTGAATATAATTTACAGAAGTATAAGAAATTGTAATTTTGACTAGGTTGATAATTTGATAAGATGGTGAATTTTTTATCTTGGATTATATCACTACAGCTATAATTTCAACTAACTACAAACCCTTTTGGCTGTTTATTTTATTCATTCAAAGTCCAACGTGATTCTTCCCTTTATAGAAAACAACCCAAATCACAGCCAGGAATGGTTCTTTTCCTTTTTATTTATTTATTTATTTTTATTTTACAAGTCAATTCCAGTTCCCTTTCCCTTTCTCCCTCCCTCTTACCATCTCTACCCCCTCACATGCACCCTGACCACCCTCCCCTCCCATTCCCCCAACCTAATTCCACATGTAGGGCAATGCCATCCAGGTGGGGTCCGTGTAAATATGTCAAGTCATTTCAAGTAGGACTAGGACTTCTCTCCTGTCTCTAGGTTAAAGGAGTATCACTCCATGGGGGATGTGTCCACAAGGTCCTTTTGTGCACCAGGAACACATCCTGGTTTCACTGTATGAGGTCCCTTAGACAGCTCAGTCCTTCTAGCTGAGACCCATATGCAGGGGGTCTGAGTCAGTCCCATGCTGGATTCCCAGCTATCAATCTGGGGGTCCCTTAGCACCTCCTTTTTTGGGTCAGCTGTCTCTATGTGTTTCTGCAACCTGCTCTTGTCCTCTCCCTCTGCATCTGGATTCTAGTTCGACACAGTGTTAGTTATGGGTGTTTGCTTCTGTTTCCAACAGGTACTAGATGAGGGCTCCATGATGGAGGATAAGTTAGTTGTTGATCTCACTATCCAGGAAGGGATTTATGGTAGGATTTCCTCGGTTGCTCAAATTGTTGGCAGCAGTCTTGTAGGTCTCTAGACCTTTCTTTAGGTTCAGCTTTCTCTTCAAACCAATAATGGCTCCCTCTTTTATGTTCTCTCTCTCTCTCTCTCTCTCTCTCTCTTTTTTCTTTTATTCCTACCCTGACTCAATCTTCCTAGTAGCATGTGCTTTCCTCTCCTGCCTTTCTCCTTCTCCTAATTTTGTCTCATTTCACTACCCCCCCCCCCCACTTCCCGTATGCTCTAGGGGACTTGTCCCTTCCCCCTTCTCTGAGGTACTTTATATGACTCTCTTAGCATATACCTTATATCCTAGTTCCTCTGGTGATGTGAATTAGAGGTTGGTGATCCTTTGCTCTAAGTCTAAAATCCATATATGAGGGATTACCATGTCCCTCTTTTGGTGACTGGGTTACCGGATTGTTTCTTCTAGTGCCATCCACTTGCCTGTGAATTTCAAGATTCCATTATATTTTTCTGCAGATTAGCATTCCATTGTGTAGATGTGAAACATCTTCTTTATCCATTCTTCAGTTGAGGGGCATCTAGGTTGCTTCCAGGTTCTTGCTATTAAAAATAACGCTGCTATGAACATAGTTGATCACATGTATTTGTTGCATGGATGTGGATCATTTGGGTATATGCCTAAGAGGAGGATTGCTAGGTCCTGTGGTAAACTAATTCCCATTTTCTTGAGGAACTGCCATACTGATTTCCAAAATGGCTATACGAGTTTGTACTCCCAGCATAAGTTGTTACTGGTGTTTCTAATTTTAGCCATTCTGGCAGGAGTAAGATGGTATCTTACATTTCCCTGATAGCTAAGGATGTTGAGCACTTTCTTAAGTGTCATTCAGCCTTTTGGATTTCTGCTATTGAGAATTCTTTCTTCAGTTCTGTTCCCCAGTTTTAATAGGATTATTTGGTGTTTTGTTGACTAGTTTCTTGAGTTCTTTGTATATTTTGGAGATCAGCCAAATAGGACTGATGAAAATCTTTTCCCAGTCTGTGGGCTACCATTTAGTGTCCTTTGTCTTATGAAGCTTCTAAGTTTGAGGAGGTCCAATTTATTAATTTTTGATCTCAGTGTCTGTGTTCCTGGAGTTATGTTCAGGAAGCTGTCTCCTAAACCAATTTGTTCAAGGGTATCTCCTACTTTCTCTTCTAAGAATTTCAGTGTGGCTGGATTTATGTTGAGGTCTTTGATCCATGTAGACTTGAGTTTTGTGCATGGCAACAGACATGGTTCTATCTGCAGTCCTCTTCACACCATCATCCAATTGTACTATCACCATTTGTTGAAGATGCTTTCCTCACCCCATTGTATTCTTTTAGCTGTTTTGTTGAAAATCGGGTGTTCATAGATGTGTGTGTTTATATCAGGATTTTCGATTTGATTCCTTTGGCCTACTTGTCTATTTTTGTGCCAATACCAGGCTGTTTTCAGAACTACAGCTCTGTAGTAGAGCTTAAAGTCATGGGTTGTGATGCCTCCTGAAGCTCTTTTATTGTACAGGGATGTTAAATTTCTGGATAACTACCACTTACCAAAATTAAATCAAGAACAGACAAACACCTTAAATAGACCTATAACCCGCAATGAAATATAAGCAGTCATCAAAAGCCTTCCAACCAAAAAAGCCCAGGGTCAAAGGCTTTAGTGCAGAATGCTACTAGAAATTCAAGGAAGAACTAATACCAATACTCCTCAAATTTTTCCACACAATAGAAACAGAAGATTCATTGCCAAACTCTTTGTATGAGGCCACAATAATCTTGGTACCAAAGCCTCACAAAGACCCAACTAAGAAGGAAAACCAATATCTCTGATGAGCATTAATGCAAAAATACTCAATAAAATACTGGCAAACCTAATCCAAGAATACATCAGAGAAATTATCCACCATGACCAATTAGATTTATCCCTGGATTGCAGGGATGGTTTAACATACAGAAATCTATCAACGTGATCCAACCATATAAACAAACTGAAAAGGAAAAACCATATGTTCATCTCCCTAAATGCTGAAAAAGCCATTCGACAAAATTCAACACCCTTTCATGATAAAGGTCTTGGAGAAATCAGGGATAACAGGAACATACCTAAACATAATAAGAGTAATATAGCAACCATCAGCCAACATCAAACTGAATGGAGAGAAGGAAGATGATTCTTCTAAAATCAGGAACAAGACAAGGCTGCCCTCTCTCTCCATATTGTACTTGAAGTTCTAGCTAAAGGTATAAGACAACAAAAGGAGATCAAGGGGAATCAAATTGGAAAGGAAGAAGTCAAACTGTCTCTATTTGCAGATGATATGATAGTTTACATAAGCGACCCAATAAGCTCTATCAGGGAACTCCTACAGCTGATAAACACCTTCAGCAAACTATCAGGATACAAGATAAACTCAAAAAAATCAGCAGTCCTACTATATTTAGACGATAAAGAGGCTGAGATACAAATCAGAGAAATATCACCCTTTATAATAGCCACAAACAACATAAAGTATCTTGGGGAAATGCTTTCCAAACAAAATGAAAGACCTGTATAGTAAGAACTTTGTGGTTCTAAAGAAAGAAATTAAAGAAGATACCAGAAAATGGAAAGATCTCCCATGTTCTCGGATACGTAGGATAAATATAATAAAAATGACAATCTTGCCAAAAGCAATCTACAGATTCAATGCAATCCCCATTAATATCCCACCACAATTCTTCACTGACCTTGAAAGGGTAATAATCAACTTTATATGGAAAAACAGGACTGCTTCTTCACCTGGAGTCTCCTCCCACCTCAGATTGAGCTTGCTGAAGGCTTACCCTCTTGGAGAAGTCAACTTACAGAAAACTGAAATCAACAGAAGCACCTTAATGTTTAAAAGACACCATCTCTTGTTTTCTTTTGGCTTTTAACATTGACTTCACAAATTCACCTGCTCAGTTCTTGTCCTTTCTTCATCAATTTTATCTAAGATGTGCTACTGAACTTCTTTGATATTGTTCTTGCTCCTGAGGTCTACTTCTTAAAAAATCTCATAAAATGAATACCATAGATGTTTTTTTTATCATCATCTCCAGGAACTGATCCACCCTTACCTAGAGTGTGATACTTTTGAGGTGACTATGAATTATACTGTTATCTCACAGTTGCCACCATATGACTTAGATGATACTGACATATATTGATGCCTAAATGATGATTTATATTTTGACTAATTTTCATTTTCACAAAGGATTAATTCTTTCCTTACCCTGGAAGCATATTTGAAGCAATAAAAGAGAAGAGTATTATACCTGATATTCTTATTACAAAAGTGATTTAAAAAGTTAGCAGACTAACATTCACTCCTAGACTTAGTTGGATCCTCTGAAATGGGGTTTAGACTCTGCCTTGTACCTGCTTCTGGCTTCCAGTTGTCTGGTGAAGGCAGTGTAGCTAGACCACACTGGAAAACACCTCTGCAGTGAAAGAGAATGAGATTCAAGATCACAGTCATGTAGAATCAGATGCAAGAGTGTAGAGAAGTCCAGAAGTCCAAAGCAATGCTAGCAGAGGCCTGATCTAGGCAGTCAATGGCATTAGGAGTGCAGAGTAGGGGACAGATGTGAGCTAAGCTAGCTATTAAGAAGTTCCCCAAACTGCTATCTATTAAAGTTGCCTTAGAAAATGAAAATGCACTGTTGTAAGCACTAAAACAAACACAACCAGAAAGATGTTTTCTTAACTGGGAAATTATGATGTGCAGTTATGTTTGGTATCTAAATGCAAATTTTGCATGTAGGCTGCATTTATGGAAGTACCAAAAACAACCACAATATACTATATCATAACAAAAACAAAACAAACTAGCTGCACTTGGCATAGTAATGATAAGCCCTTTAAATTAAATCTTTATGCAGATTCTATTTTATGCTCCAAACTTTTCATGGAGCCTGTGTAATTCTGATGTGTAAACTAACAAATAGATATGCTCTGTGCATGGAGTAGCTGGTTTGGATAGCAGCTGGCTTGGCTGCACGCCTTTCTAATGGTAATGAAGTCACACAGCTGCTAGGACAATCAGCTGGGGTTCATATTATCACTAGCTAAATGGATATCCATTGACTGGCTTCTTATCCGGACTCATTAAAGTTCAGTATTGATGAATGAAATGTGGGCTCAAGGTTTACAGTGAAGATGTATCTAGAATTGAACTTGTTGGTTTCTCCCCTATAGTTTTTCTTTGTGATTCAAAGAATATCATTGCTAATGCACTGTGAAATTTAAGCCCTTATTTGTTCAGAGTTTTAAATTAAAGAAATGTTCTGAAGTAAGTCTCTGAACTAAAATTTTAGTGAATAAATTAGAAATTATTAAAAATGGAGTTGGTGGGGTGTCTCAGCCAGTAAAGGCACTTGCCAAGCCTCACAGTTTAAGTTATATCCTGGAAGTCACATAGTGGATTCAGAGAGCTGTCACATACTTACTCTCTGAGCTCTATGCACATACCATGGATTGTACACAACCCCATCCCAGCAAAAAAATAAGTAAATACATGTCAAATTATATTAAATGGTCAAAATTCTTAGTTTAAATAATGAAAGCAATACAATGTCTACAAAAGCTTTATCTTGAAATTGATTTTATTTTAGGTATGCATAAGAATTTTTGTGGGTAGTTTCTAATATTTGACTGTTTCTCTAGTAGTCAATAAGTCATTGAAATCTAAAATGATTCCTCCTAGGTAACTGTGTGGTGATGTGGCATAATGTATGATGATTCAGATACAGCTGATGTTGTCTATCATAGGTTAAAACTTTCTAAATCCACAGTGATAAGAACAAGGATACAATACTTGCTAGGTCAAAAGTTGACAGCACCTACAAGTTACAGTTGTGGACCCCATCACATACTCAAGGCACAACACTTAGGTACTAGGTCTCATCTTTGTCTGTCTTATCCTATTGAACATGTGGTTTTAAATTTTCTTTCTTTATTTATTTTTTGTTTTAAGATTACCTGACGTCAATTCTTCTACTCCTTCCTATCCTACAGATAATCCTGAAAAATTTTGAGAAAGTTCAATATACACATCTTTTGCTTCCAAATATCAATTAAAAACATGAGCACTAAATGCTTGTGCATACAATCATTTGTTTCACACTGTGACTCAATGCCCTTTTAATTCATCTCCAAAGAGTAAAAAAAAAAAAAAAAAAAAAAAAAAAAATACAAGAGACCTTCCCAACAAGAAATCGAAGTGGAAATTTCTCAGCTGGAGCAAAATCAATAGACATACAAATATAATGTGTGTTTGTTTTTCTCATACTTATGTAAGTGTTATCTTTGAATACTCTTGATTACAAATGTTTACTGTCCAGATCTGTTTACTGCTAAGTCTAAAGAGAACAATACTCTTTCAATGGCGACAGTGTGTTCTAAGTGCTATCATTTTCAGGAATGTCCAGACATTTCTGTAAGTCTTCCCAATCTTTTAATGTGTAAATACATTATGACATTTCTAATTAGATAATTAATTTCTAATATGTATAATATCTAATTCACAATGTGATACATAAAAGTACAACACAACATAACTAACCGTCTTTCCTGGATACTTAGACTATTCTGATAGAATTCTTTGATTGGAGAATAAAATTCCAGACCTTTCCTAAACCAATGGAATTTAACTTACAGATGACATGGACGATGCTGTTTCAGTTGTGAAACTCCAGGCAAGTCTTAATTGTGATGTCAATAAAGACTGGGGGAAGCCAACTAGAAAGCTCTTGTATTTAAAAGTAAGTTTTAATTGTCATTCTCAATCTTTTATTTGGAGCAGTAGGCCATCTAGCTTCGAAACATTGATAAGAAGGGGTAAAGTATATGCAAATAAAGTTGCCATGTATTGTCACAGAGCTACAGACGATATTTAAAGACCTGGCCAACTATGTGAACTCAGGTAGGTTTTACCTCTTTATGTCTGGTGAGTAAAATTGTAATTTCACTTTTATATGTACTTTCCTTCATTCATTAAACAATAAGTGTCATGAATTGTGGGAAGCAATGGGAATGTAGAATTGGTGAGATATTCTCCTCGAGGGTGATAATTACAGGGATTTTTTGAATCCCTTTTGGTCCAAAATTCTAGAACTGGGTCAAATACAAGCAAAAAAACTTCTTTGTACTTCACTACATTTAAAGATGAGTGTTTGCCAAGGTCATCTGCTATCATGAAAGTTGATAACATTGGCCTTCTATTCTCTATGTATTTTCTAGCATATGCCCACTGTCTAGTGATGGTCAGTAGTTCACAAGAGGAAGTACCATTTCTGTTTTGGAGTAGGTTACATATTCCAAGTTCATTCTTATTGCCATCTCTCCCATTCCATCTGTAGGCTGGATGATGTTGAAGTGATAATATAATATAGCACAAACACTCTACTAGAACCTAATTTTTGGGTGACTTAAAGGAAAGTCCTGAGAAGGGGAATAAATATGGCTCCATTGCCTTATAACAGTGAGAGCTAGAGGCCAGTTCATTATTGCTGCATAACATAGCCCATTGTGTTTAATCTAAACAACTGTATACTATTAAAGCCTTCACTCACTGACTTAAAATTTAATACGTCTTTCTGTTATTTCTCCTAGGACTTACATTATTTTATTTCATGACTGTGGGCCTAAATATAAATATGAATAATGTATGCTCTACATGTGCGCAAGGGGTAGGGAGAAAAGAAGGTATAAAACTTCCTTAAACTGGAGTACAGGCTATTGTGAGCCACCATGGATACTCAGAAACAAATCTGCTCTTTTGCAAGAGTAGCAAGTGTTTTTACTCACTAAACCATCTCTCCCACTCTTACCCATTTGAGATGTTCTAGTTTGGTGTCAGACTTTCTATGTATCCAAGACTTAGCCTTAGAATCTTGGTTCTTTTGTCTCTGTCTTCCAAGTACTGGTATATAGGCATGTGTCATTGTTTGGATTACATCTATATAATTTTAATTGTGAAACCTATTACTCCATTATCTGGCCTTCAAGACTTAAGAATGACATCAAGGCTCTGATAGTTTCATATAGCATATTTCTTACTTGTATGATGTAAATCTTCTGAGGATGCAGTCAGTGGTGATTCTGAAATATTGACTATGCTATGTAAAATTACAATAGTCCTCATTGACTCAGGTTATTTGGAGATTCATATGTATTTAATATATTAACCCATAAAAGTGTTAGCAGATAGTTTTATTTTGTATCTTGCATAGATTCCTGGGGTGTTATTTTTGTTTGTTAATTTGGTTTTTGTTTAATTTCATGGTCATTTAGGCATTTCTGTGGATTCTATAACTATCCCGTCTCTTCAGGTATCCATGAAAGGCCATATGCTAAGCCAGTGTGGTACTCCCTAAAGCAGGTTTTTCTCTTTAGAATGCTGCATCTTATAACATCCTATGAACTGCCCATAGAAATTCCATTATGTTGGCACAAGTCTGACCAACTCACAAGAAGGCACAATGCCAAACACACAGATGGCATGGGGGGAAAGTGCCAAAAAAACATGAGAATCAACTGTGGGTACTGATGGCATGATTCCCAGACATGGAAGTCCAAACACTTGTCCACCCTAAGCTTATAGCACATACTTACAGATATGCAGATTTGCCAACAGTAATCTCGCACTGTTAGGTTAATTTTTAAAAATATTTTAAAGTCACCATTGGCTCCTGAAGAGAGCTAGCAAGCAGGCAATGATTTTGAGAAAGTTGCTATCCATGCTTTTCACTTTATTCAGGTAATCCATCAAAAGATAACCAAGGAACATATTAAAAATATTATACCTACTTAGGGTGTAAATAACAGGAAGACAAATACATTGTGAGTTTCTCAGCAAATAGTAGGATTAGAACAATGTCAATAAATAAAGTGTCAAAACGAAATATCATTAGCACAGTGAGATTCCAGCTGTGAATATTAAATGCTTGTCTTGGACTCTACCTGCCTGTGGAAAGAGAACCTTTGAATTTCTTCGCTAGGTAGTGGATATATCCCCAGCTTTGGACCAGTAAACATACTGGACTGTCCCTGATCTGAGGGTCATTACCCAGGCTGTTCCACTATTTTAGGAATTTGCCTGAAATTTCTTAAATTCTTGCCACCTAAACTACTTTGTCTCATAAAAGTTCCTCTGTTAAGAAAAATGTATTCACACAGGGGAAAGTGGGTTTGATTACCTAGCAGGATGAAATGAAATCGGTATTGGAAATAGTCCTTTGACTCACTGTAGAAGACTCCCAGAACTCTTCAGCTAGGAATCTCCTAGGGATAAGGACAAATCAGCTTTAGGTATATTACCCATTAAGCAAGGGCACTTTATCTACAGTATTCCGTAGAATAGTTGATGTAGAAGTCTCAAAGGCAAAGTTGGAAACATTTTAAAGGATTAAACTGTGACCTGGAGAACCTATTGAGCACACAGTTCAGGGAGCTACTTATTTTAATCTGGTCTTTTCACTCCAGATCCAAGGTAATTTTCAACAGTCCTGTCATATTGCCTTGTTAGAGAATCAGAATAATTCATTTGCATTAAGATGCAAATAAGGATACTACATTGGCTTTCTAAGTGAGCCGTCTGTGTCAGAGTCATAAGAGCACAATGCTTTTATCTAACATCTAATACTGTATTCTTTCTAAGTGGTGAAGCCCTGCCACATTCCATAACAGTTAGTAGACACAGACATTTCAAACTCTTCAATGAGTGGACAGCATGCTGTCATTTATGCTTTGATTTCTAGTCAGTTTATATCAATCAAGTTTATCTTGGTTAGTGAATGCAGACTGCAAACTTCAAAACAATACCCACTTGTTCATACTGGCAAAACACGAAACAAGATCACAAAAGCTGATGTCTGAGAGGTGCACACTATTCTTGCTTTATATATCAGATGAAACTATTTGGCCCATTTTGACTGTCAAGAAAGATAGTCTTAAGAGGGTCATCCAAAGACTACCCAGAAAGTATTTTTCTTGTCATCTAATGTCCTGTGAAGAAGTAGCCTTCCTCTTGCAGTATAACTTATGGCCTTAGTTTATTTTAAACCTTTGAAAAAAGTCTTCCTTATATATGTGTCTCCCTTTTGTATGTGTGCTCAAGCAACACTATAGATAGCTCAGGTGTTACTAAGTACCTTCTAATCATTTCCAAGCAAAGGAGCTAGTATAATACTATGCAGTTTTCTTCAATAATAATTGAATTATGTGGATTAGAAAATATTTTATATTTTATCAGTTTCTGTACTCAGTGTAAGTTGCTGTCATTTAATTATATTGAATGGATCAATTATGATGTAGCTTACCACTATTAAGGTTATGAAACACAACACATTATAAGATCTATCCTTATAGCCAAAGTTTATACCCCCAAACCTACAATAGCTTATTTGGACTAAACACAGGAGTTTCTGACATCTATTTACTTACTGACATCCTATGTTTTTGTCCTCCCCTTCATTCGTGTGGCCATTTGATCACTTACTTAAAAATTTTCTACCCCTCAGGAACTTAGGCAAATACAAAGAAGATATGGCATCTATCCAAAAGAGAAGTCCTCTGTGGTACATGATTCAGAACTGAAGAGATTATATAACCTCAGCAATGAACACATGAAAGGAGATGGAGTTTTCATTCAAGGTAGAAAATGACATCCATTATAGCAGTGCTATTAATAACAGCCTCTTAATATTTAATAGAACAGAGTGATTAAGACAGAATCCATACTTTATTATTCTATCTTCTACATGTATTAAATATGTTTGACCACATTTGGCAGTATTATGCATAATTAAGGATAAAACTAAAAATTTTTTTAAATCCATTTGGACACTGCAGTTATTTATGTTCATATACAAAAACCACATTTAATTAATGTATTTAAATTTATCTTAATTATGGGTAATGTTTTATGTGCTTCTCACATGTTTCCTAGTAAAATGAGTTAGTTATGTGAACATTACAAAAGGAAGTGTTTTGAGAGTATATTCCCTAGACTTTATAGAGTTAAATGGTCTAATTCCAAGAGCAAAAAGAACTCAAATAACTATGAGCTTCTTATTTTCATCTTATAGCAGCAAAAAATTTTAAAACACAAAATTATTTTCAATATACTTTTTACTATATAGGCACTATGCTCAAAGGGTAATGTTTTTCTTATAAGAAGACTGAAAAATTTGTATCCTGAAACACAAATAAAAAATAAAATCATTGACTAGCTCACTAACATATTTATAGACAAATACTAAACCTTTGTCTCTATTTAGACTCTAGGACAATTTTTAATTAATTAAAAAAGCATAAACTTAAATGACAAGAAATGTATGAACAATTTGATAAAAATAATAATATCCAGTTTAGTTTATTGACCCTTAAAGCTATTAACTCCTAAGATGGTTGTCTTTCTACTTTGTACCTAGAATTTGTTGGTACTGCTTTTGGTCTACTGGCATTTCTAGGTACTTAAATACCACTGAAGTAACCCAATTTTCTTTTAAATTAATGATAATTAAAATTTTTGAAAATCCATGGAAAAATAAATGTTAGATAGCTAGAAAATGTCGACAAACACTGTTCTAATTAACTTGAGATGTGGCTACATTGCATTTAGGCAAATCTCATGGCTTAAACAGTTTTGCTAATGAAGCTATTTCTGCATAGTTCTAAGTAGTGATGTAAATGTCTTAAAAACTTGATTCTTCTTGTTGACTCAAGAGGGTATGTTTCCTCCTAAATACCAAAAAGAAAAAAAAAAAACAATGGAATAGAAAGTTTGTTTTCAAAATTAGAAATTCTACTTCAGATCAGACAAATTAATAAAAAATGAGGATCATTTTCCTACCACAAAATAACTTTATAAAAACAAGATTTTCAGTTGACACTGTTTTATCTTTCTTTTTTATTTATTCTTTTTGTCTTTTATATCATGTATCTCCATCCCATTCATTTCCCTGTCCCATTGTATCTGCTCTCTTCCCTTACAACACTTCACCTCCTCAATAAATAAATAAATAAATAAATACAATTTAAGGAAAAAAATACACAAGGAAAAATCTTACCATGGAAGCTATAGTGTGACACAGTGAGTCATTCAGTAACCCTTATGTTCATATTTTTTTAATTGCAAATGTTTATTTCATAGTCAATGGTCTGATTCAAAGAACTTGGGGCCTCACTATCAATGCTGGGCCCTCACTGGAGCTCCTCTTGGGTATCCTGATGTTTCTCTGTGTTGTGGAGATCTTGCAGATTTGGGTCTGCAGGACCTGCCCCTTCTCCTGCTCCAGCAGATCATGGATGGGTGAATGCTGGGTTGGGTCAACTCATAACCTTGTTTCTGGGCTTGGGTAGTTGCAGGGTTTTTCAGCCTGCCAGCTCTCCCCTGTCCTCACCACCAGGGTGAGCTCTCCAGCATTGCCCCAGATAGTTCCACCCTTGAAACAATGAGGAAGAGATGGGGGCCAGATCTTCTGTTTATACACCCTCAGGGTCAGTGCTCCCACACCTGAACCATCAGGGACAGCTCTACTGTGTTGCTCAAGTGAGATGCAGGGCCCAGTTTCCCAGGTGTTGCAGCTGGGAGGGGAGAGGGTTAGCTCCTTCACTCACCACCTGTGGCAGGGACAAAGGGGAAGAGACTCTATTCCTAGCCCTTACTACATTATGACAGATGAGAGGAGTGTGGCCAGTTATCCTCTCACTCCCCAGGGCCAGCTCATCTATGTCTCTGCCAACAGGTTCAGTTCTACTGTGCTGCACAGGAGAGTAGCAGGGCCCACTTTCCAGAAGGCTCCAGCTAGGAAGTAGGGGAGTCGGCTCCCTAGTCTGTCACATGTGGCAAAAGACAAGGTTTAAAGAAGGGCATCTCTCCCAGCTCACAGGGAATGACAGACAGTAGTAGAGGCAGCTCACAAATTCGGTGCTGGTTCACCCACACCTCCACCAAACAGGTTGGCTCTCCTGTGCTGACCAGGTGAAGTGCAGGGCCTGCTCTTTCAAGTGTCACATCTGGCAAGGTCCAGAAGCATCTTTCCTCCTCTTTTGACCTCAGGGTTAGCACTCCCACCCACTGCAGGCATGTGTTGCCCAGATGAAGTACAGTGCCGACTTTCCCCAGTGTAATAGTTGGTGAAGTGCAGGGTTAGCTCACTTTTACTAACTGAAGACAGTAGGGTGATGGGGAAGGGCACCTTTCCCTTGCTCTCATCACCTCACCACAGATGAGGAATGCATTACGAGCTATGCCTCTCTCATACCTTGAGGGCTTACTCACCTGCACCTGTCTACAGTGTCAACTCTGGTGCCCAGGCAAGACACAGAACCTGTTCTCTCTAAAGCTACAGCTCGTGAGGAGTTGGTTCAGGTCTTCCACCTGTTTCAGGTGGCAAGGGGTGAGGGGAGGAGGGCATCTTTCAGTGGCTCATGACACCACACAGCATACAAGAGGGGTGCAACCTGCTCTTCCATTTACACTACATTAGGGCTAGCTCACCTTTGCCCCTTTCAACAGGGTCAGCTCCATTGTGCTGACCAGAAGAGGTGTAGGGCCTTCTATCTTGAGTGCTTTAGCCAGTGAGGGGCAACCAGAGAGGGGCAGGGCCAACTCTGTGCAGCCCTATCCTATCTGCATTTGGTTGCATCTGGAGCCACAGATGCTGCTTCAGAGTATGAACCTAGACATGGGCCTCAAAAGCATCCCAAGGCCAGACATTACCATAGTCCTGGTGGAAACCAAGACCACTACTCATCTCACTCGCCTCTTCAAATATGCCTCCTTCCACAGGAGGTGAGCCATTCTCTCTCTCTCTCTCTCTCTCTCTCTCTCTCTCTCTCTCTCTCTCTCTTTCTCTCTCTCTCTCTCTTATACCATAGCACACTTTTGCTCACCATGATAGTGCCCTTCTGCCTGGCACCAAAAGGTGCTGGGTGAGCCTGGGGCAGCAACCCTAAACCCATGTATGTGTCTCTTTATACCTCTCAGTCCATCATGGTACTGGGTAGGACCATGCTTCTTCATCACAAAGATATCATATAGTGCCCAACAGCTAAGTTCTCTAACTGGGTGGGCTTCGGGATGCCTTCGGTTGAGTCCTGACCACCATAGCCACATGGCATGGGATGATGGGATGGAGCTGTTGGAGTCCTCTTGCTTCAGCTGACTCTCTTACTTGTTACTACTAAAAGAACCCAAGTTTTCCAACTGTATCTCTTAGAAGATGTTAAGGAATCCCCAACTACTACATGCATTGCATAGAAATAAACTATAAATACAACTCTAATTTAGAGACTTAAACATATCCTTATTTATTATAAGTTGTTAACCTAATTATGCCAAAAAGTCATCCCTGAAAACATATTTACTAGTAACATTGTATGGACTCAATAGCTTATATTTAGAATTATATATGTGTATTAAATATGTATATGCAAGTGATAACTAGTTATGAGGCCATGAATTTTAAGGAGAGCAAGGGGTGATAAATGGGTAGGTATGGAGGAAGGAATGGAAGGGAATTGTTTTAATTAAATTATAATCTCAATAACAAGAGAAAAATAAACCTAAGTAATGGTGATTTCTAGAAGGAAGCTGTGCTTACTACTGTACAAGCACACATCTACGGGTTTAATATCTCTATTACTAGGTTAACCTATGATTTTTCACAATCCTAAAGATAATGATTAGCTGATGAAATCATCTTATTTTCTATCAAAAATGAATACATTTCTAACCTTAGATAATATTGTATACAGCAGCACAATGAATGCATTCAGTTAATGCTAACAAAACCATATTATTTTTTAAAAAAGGCACTACTGATATATGATTATAAAATGGGGGCAGAAAGTAGGAGAAGGAGAAAAAGATGAAGAGAGGCAGGATTAGTAATCTTAAGACCAGCCCTCAGACCTGGGCCATTCTTTCAAAGCTAAGCATTATCCATAGAAAAATCTCTCAACTTTAGAGGGTTAGAAAAGTTAACAAATACCTGTTAAAAATGTTTTTAAAGCTCACCTAAAGATGAACAATCACCCAATAAAACTATAAAATCAGCATAACAAAGCTATTGTTTAATTATTTTTATTTGATCAGTTGTAATAGGGGAATTAGTCCAAACCTATGAAGAAATTGATTATAGCAGATCTGTGATTATTTGCCAGGAAAATAATCAAGTCAGTGATGACTGTGTTCAGGGTCCTATGATAAGTAGCCGGGTTGTTTGTTTTTAGATGGATTGTGTTGCTGGTGCTGGCGACAGGCAGACCAAACTCATTTTCCCCTTTATTCTGGGAATAAAATAAAAAATAAAAAAACAGAATCAAACAATCTAAATGGCCTAGTAATTTAAATGTATTAAACTCTGTGCTTATTTATTAAAATTTGCATTAACTACTTAAATAAATGCTTTATATATGTTATTCAGCAATCTTCAAATCAGAGAGACAGAAACATAATACATTTCAAAGGTCCACTATTAAAGAAATCCAACAACATTGTTGCATTCCAACAACAAACCCTGACTGCCACTACATTATGGGAATAATCACCATTACTATTTTCTGAATTCTTCTAGGATTCTGCTTGAATAACAGATTTTTTCAGAACTGGTGTGTAAGAGGTTGGCTACTTTTATGAGGAAAAACTAATTGTTTCAGAGCCCAAGTGTTCTGGTTTACTTTTGGGTACTGTGATAAACATCATTTGAAACCAACTAGGAGGAAAGAGATTTTGGCTTACACTTCCTTACCATAACTCATCATTGAGGAAAATAGTGGAGGAACTCAATGCAGAAATCTTCAGGCAGGAGCTGGAACAGGCACAATGGAAGAGATCTGCTTACTGGATTGCTCATCGTACTATATTACACAATCTGCCTCCAAAAATGGAAATCAAGAAAATGCCCTACATATTCACCCACAGTCCAATTGCATGGGGAGTAATTCCTCAGATGCGGTTTCCTCTGCCCAGTTGTTTCCAGTGAGTGTCAAGTTGATAAAAACAAACAAGAATAAACAAAACTAATCAAGATAACAAGTGAATAGTAACTTGATACTCCCATAACCTGTTGCTGGAATTCTCAGCATACCTAGCTCAACCTTAATGCAGAGGTAGGGGCTTGGTCCTCCCTAAATTTAATGGCCCAGGTTTGTTGACTCCCCATGGGAGGCCTCAGTTTTTCTGGGGAGGGAGTGAAAGGCATTGGGGAGGAGGTGAGGAGGAATGGGAGGAGTGGACGGAGGAGGGACTGTGGTTGGTATGTAAAACGATAAAAAATTTTAAAATGAAAAAGCAGAAAAATAAGATATAAGAAATATATAGTAAGAACCAATTTAGACCTAGAAAGGGACACAAAGGTTGTGAAGAGTTGAGTTTCAAAGGACTGCCAAGAACCCATGACACTCCAGGTGTGTTCAATTCTGTACCCCAGGTTTGTCCTGCCAGGAGGACATCCCAGCATTACTGGATTTTGTGAAATCATACATTTATTTAAAATACAGATTAATTCTATATTTAAGAAATTCATGAATACATTTTTGACTTCAGGGAGTTAGGAAGTTTCAGATAAAAGAAAAGACAGACATGTGTGCCTGTAGGAATCTATGAGTTTTGTGGCTGTCACATGTAGCATGTGTTATGGTCTCTGAGAGGGCTAGCTAAAATCCCAATTGGCTGCAGTGCCCAGATGGCCTCATAGATTTGGAGCAAGGTCTGATATTCTATATGTCTAGCAAATTTCCACAGATGGACCATAGTTTGAGATGCACCAACCTGCATGATATGTCTTTTATTCTAATGAAACTGAACACATCACAGATTTCCATTAACTTTTTGAACGATATTTTTAAGGTCGTTATGCCATTTAAGACAGATTGGTCTCTGTCTTCACAGTCCTGGGATTACAAGTATAAAGCACCATATGGAGGTTTACATTATATGGGGGCATATCATTTATGAAGTAATAAAAATTGCCTGAAGGATCAGAATGCAAAGCCAGTCACACTAGTTAGTTATGGAAGCTGGACAGTGGTAGCACACACCTTTACACCCAGGACTCCAAGGACCGAGACAGATGGATCTCTCTGAGTTCAAGGCCACGCAGGGCTACAGGAGAATGAGCCAGCAGAAAAGAATAATAGAGCTCGCACCTTTAATCACAGAACTAGATAGGTATATAAGGAAGAAGCAAAGGGTCTCATTTTGGCAATCAGTCTCTAGCCACATTGAAGAAAGCATTGCAGCCTAGGATTCTGAGACTTGGTGGAGAGCAGTGCAGTCTGGAGATGCAATCTGAGTTTCAGTGGATTCCCCTTTCAGTGTGAGGTTTGGTAGAGATGAGAACTCTCTAGTGGCTGGCTGCTTTGCTTCTCTGAGCTTCAGTTTGAACCCCACTATCTGTCTCGGGATTTATAATATGCATGCTACATTGTAATTCTAAGGTACATTAATAATGAATAATGTTATCACTGTTTAACAAGCATACACATTTTGGAAATACCTGCTATGGCAAAATAGTTCACATCATTTTTGCACTTCATATTTGGTAGTTAGTTATCACTACTAATACATAGTTTATATTTTATAGGTGACTATATTAATATATATGGATATATTTATGTTATGGATATTGTGTCTGTACTAATAGGACATTAGATTGTTTTTAGGGGCTGGAGAAATAGCTCAGTATCCATGTCAGAACTTCATAACTATCTGTAACTCCACCTCAGGCATTCCTGACACAACTAGTCTTCACAGGCACCATATGCCATGTGTAAACACACTTAAGCAGGGATACACATTGTATGTAATTTAAAATAACAATAATAAATCTTTAGAAAGTATAATTTCTACAATTTAGAAAATCTATATATTAGTATATATATATATATATATGAATTAAAAATATTTATGCACTATCTTTTTATTTTTTTATTTGGAATAATTTAAAGAACAGTTTTAATTTTATTGGATTCTGATATATGATTTTTAAGTATAAGGGCATAACTTTATTGTGTCAAAGATAATTCTCAAAAGTTAAAAGTATAATTTTCATGTTTTCTTTAGAATGTTTTAGTTTCAGTAACTGTAATTATGAATTACTAGTTACTAGTTTCCTTTCTAACATTTCTTAACAATTTTAGAAATAATTTTGCCTGTTCTTTTTCTTTCACTTCATTCAAGTACAAGTTTTCAGTTAGTCATCTCTTTGACTGGCTAAACACAACCTATAGAAAGGAGCCTTACCTTCATGTATTTTAATAGCCAGACTACAGCACAGCTTTTCATTTAGCAAGCTCAGAATGCCTGGGGTGATATTTTTACTAAAATTATACTGAAAATCTAGGTGAATATAAAGATAAGTATTTGTACTATTTTCCACTGAAGTATGAATAATATCGATGAATATCTATGGTACATAGTTCAAAGATTGTTCTCCAGGTGCACCTACAAACAATGGAATTGCATGATATTGACCTGTTTATGCATGTATTTAATGAGACTAGTGAAGCCAACTGTGCTAATAATGCCCTTCTGAATGCATTTGTGTCAAATATCATTTGTTGAAGTATAAAGATTTTGAGTGTTGATCTTGGACACTGTTTGAATCCCAACCCCACTACATACTAGCTGTGTGATATTCTGTAATTAGCAACTCTGCATTTTACACTCACATTGTTTATTAGATATTAAACCTCTCCACATTGGAGTCACATGTAAATAATATGTTGTATGATTCCTTGCCCTGTAGGGATGGTCACAGATGTATCAAGTACGCTGGCCTTATTTTTTCTCATACTGACATACCAGAGAGTATGTGTGTCATATGTTTAACCAAAGCTGGAAAAATTGACTATTAAATGTTTTTACCATATAGATATCATTCTATATTAAAATATAGATGTAAATAATATTGCCAAGTACATTAGAAAATGCATCATAGTTTGATATTAGATTTGAAAATCAAAATCCCCACTACTCTGGTGAGACAGCATGCCTCCTGCATTGGTTTCCCTGCCTCCTGCCTTTGGGATCAGATAAACATTCCTAGTTGAGCTTGAAAAGGTCTAAGTAATAAAGGTGACCATTCTAGTATAATCACACCTTGCCCTCCTCCTATCTCTTCTTTCTTCCAATTGCCCCATGCTTCTGCAGAAACAGTCTGCACATTAGGCACCACCTCAATAAAAATAATTCTAATTTTAATATGTTATCTATATTCTGCCATACTTAACAAAATTATTGAGAGATGTCCATTAGTATTATTCAGCATGATAAAACTAATATTATCATAGTAAACAAAGTAAGTTTAGTGATGGGAAAGACATGTTTAATAGATACAAGCATCATTTATTGAAATTAAAAAATTTGCTGAACCACAGAGAATTAGCCTTCCTTAAGGTTGAGTGCTCTAAACTTATCCAATCCCCACTGATACTTCCCATTCCAGTTAAAACTCTGTTTTCTCATTGATTCCAAACTTCACCTTCATTTATTCCAATGAAACTGGAGTTCATGTGTGACTTTTGTCCCAAAGGAGTAAGAAGATTCTCTGTGTGGTTCGGTTTGACTCCTCACCAAACAATGACTGTTCTGGAAATTATACTCTTCTACTACATTTGCACCCTGCCTTGTGAAGAGTGTTATCAAGTTGTCTTCATTAAGCAGCAGAAAAAAAAATCAGTCTGCCCAATAAGGGATACTCTCCTCTTAGTCTAATAATTGGGTGCATGTCCTTGGCAGGTCACTTATGTGACTGGATCTAATGACCTTTAAGTTAGACATATAATGCTATTGATAGTAGGCAAGATGTGATGGCCCAATTATCACACAACCGATACAGTTTTTGAAAAATCAGTAGAGAAAGTAAAATCATTTCATTTGTTTAGTAGAAAAAGTATATTTTAACTTTTAGATTATTCGACAGTGAATAACTACCTTAATATATTTTCTATGACATATTAATGTGTAGATGCTATCTAAATGAATTCATAAAATTAAATAGTGAAGGAACTGTATTTGAAAATTATAATGAGCTCAGGAAGTAAACAATTAGAATTTTAAATAATTAAGAAAAATAATTTAGAAAGACTTTTTGTAAATGGTAAAGATAAGCTGATACTCCCCTAAAGTTTTGCAGACTAAATTTTACTTTGTAGTTTATGTGATAGTAAACTTAGAAATGTAATTGAATGTCTTCTGTCTATAATATAATAGTTTTTTTTTTCCATGGGAGAGTTTGAACTAATCATGTCTTAAAATGCATTCTTTGTAATACTATATGATCAATTATACATTATCAAGGACTATGTATACTTATTCTTACAGGTGGGGCTTTTAAATGTCAGCACTATTGACCTTCAAAGTTGGCCAGTTTTTGTTTTGGAGGGTCACACAACACAGTACTTTACTATACTTACTGCTTAGGAGCATCCCTGGCCACTTCCTACACGAAACCAGTTCCACTACTACTTCCTGCTCCCCAAATCCCCCACTATCCTGACAACCAAAATTACTTCCTGATATCAGCAGGTGTCATTGAAGGCAAAATTGCTTTTATCATGAACAGGTGCTTTAAAGTAATAAGACTTACTTAGAACCTGTCTGAATTCCAACTACTTTGCAAAGGACTACAACTAAATAATGTGTCCAGAAAACAAAATATGTAAAAAATAGATCTTTTTCTTTCAGAGCAACTTAAATAGTATATCAAAGTATAGTCTGACTTTGTAACTTACATTAGCCTCAAAATTTCTATCCGGCCCTGTTCTGCAGCATGCATGTTTGGATTTTAGCTATGTATCCATAAAACATATTTTCTTAATTAAATAAAACAATTTTAAGTATCACATGTTGAATGTGAAAATCCCTGTGAGAGTTAAATGAATCAATGGTTTAAACGACAAATTTTAGTACAGTCTACAAAATTGGTAACATTCAGAAAAATGCATTTCAGCAAATTTACTCTTCATTAAATGCAATTAATCTTAGAGGAAAGATGAATTTAATTCCTCATGCATGACAACTAAAATTGAGCACATAATATTACACACACTATTTTATGTGAATAAATATGAATAAATACTTTTTTCTCAAGGGCTTAGTTATTTCTGTCACCTCCCTCCCTCCCTTCTTTTCTCCTTCCCTGCCTTCCTCCTTCTCTCTGTCCTTCCCTTCCTGCCTTCCTTTTCTTTTTCCTTCTTTTTCTTCCTTCCTTCTTTCCACCCTTTTTCTTCCTTGTAATAATGTACAATTCTTTTTTCATAATATGTCATGCTTTGTAATTTGAATAGCTAATAGGGTTTACATTGTGTACTTATCAATCCTACCAATATGAATATATTCATTCATCAATTTAGCTTAATGAACACTATCTCATTCTACAAATTTCGCAGCAATTGTAGTTAAAGCTTGTCTAGCACATACCTTAGCATTGACCTCAGATAGCTTGATTTCATTTTTAGAACCATGGCTAAACCCTGCCTGACATTAACAGTATTACATCTTTAGCTTAAGTTACATAACTGACCTTTGAAAGAAACACACACACTCAGTCATAAGTGGAATGGGAGAGATCCTTCAGACAATGTCAACCATTAGCACTTTCTGCTTCAATCCGTACAGCATTATGTATACAGTAAACATAAAGAAATACTTGAGATAGAACAAAGATCTAAAGGGGCAGATAGATCTCCTTAGGAAGGGTAAAGAGAATCAATTGCTAACAATGGCTAAGTGGGTGAAAGTAGATTAGGAGGATCAAGTGGGAGGGAAGAAAAACATAAGGAAGGGAATATGGATAGAAACAGATAAAATTAAAGGCTATTGGAGGGGTAATATAAAACTTAATATGGTGGAAGCTCCCTAAAATATATACATATATAAAGGCAATATAAATGAAATTGTCAAAATATAGGGACAACAAAGACTCAGTTAGACATCTCTTGTTATCAAATGAAGCTTCCAGCACTGGGATCAGGTTATGTTTAGAAGAGTTGTTGCCCAAATGGGTCCTATAGAATCCTCACACAAATCAGGCTATATGTTGCTCTCTCCAAACTGACATGGGGACTTCAGTCCCATTACTGAAGTCAATGCCTCCGCAAGAAGCAAATTTGGTGCCAACAGCGAGAGCTTTCACCCCTACTACCTAATTTCTACTTCGATACAGGAAGAACTACTGTGCACACTCCCAAAGGAAAAACATAAACACCAACAAAGGCACAAGCGCTTTGATCTACAGTGTGTCCTGCTTGCAAGATATACTAGTGCAATTGTAGCCTAATGCTTGTGGGTGTTATCAATCAATATCTGATTTGTTTTGAGGCCCACTCCATGATATGGAACACATATCTGAAACTCTTTGGGAGACCAAGAACCAGAGATTAGATAGTTCATGGACCTAAGGTAAAAACCAAATACTACTAATTTTTTAAAAGTAGTAATAAAATGAATTCTGGTGATATTCTGCTATACTCATACATCAATGTCCTGCTCAACCATAATTATCAAAGAAACTTCCTCTTCCAGCCGATGGGGGAAAAATGCAGAGACACAGACAGACATTATGCAAAGAATGAGAGATCTTTGAACATACAGCCCTAAATGTAAATTCTCCATCAAATCCCTCTAGTCAGGGCCCAGAGAAACCTGAGGAAGGAAAGGCAAAAATGCCCTTTGGGTATATATTATGATTTTCAGTTTAGCTTTTTAATGGGATTTTGGAGTGTGCTAACTTGTCTGCCTCTGTATCCACATCTGTTTATTGTGCCTTTTCTTGGGCTCTTTTTTTTCCCTGTTTTATCCTATTTTGACTTGTTTTTAATTTATCATATTACATTTTATTTTATTATTATCCCTTAGACGTTTGTTTGAGTTTTTAATAAGATACAAAAAAAAAAAAAAAAACAAGTGGCTACAAATAGGTGGGGATATGGTGAGGAGCTGGGAAGAGTAGACAGAGGGAATACAATGATCAGAATATATTATGTGAGGGAAAACAACAGCTATTTTCAGTAAAAAGAAAAAGAAAAAATTACGTAGATTTGAGTTTTGCATTATAAAGGTGCTATGGTGCTATATAAATTTCAGTGTCAAAGTTTTTAGTGCCAAAGTTTTACTGAATAATCAAATGTTTTGAAGAACTATTCTAGCTGTTGCCTTAACTGCTTCATCAGGACTTTTATAATCCCTTTGTTAAATTTACTAGATTCAAAATGATAAAATATCAAACATTTGAAAAGTAATAAGACCTGACATAGACCTAACATCAACCAAAAACAAACAAACAAACAAACAAAAAACATGAGATTCTACTAAGGATAGTGTGATTAGTTCTTAGCTTGGAATTGCTGTTCAGATATAAATGGAAAGATACAATAGCAGCTTCAGAATTAATAGGTGCCTATCACTTTCCTTTATGTTTGCACTCATATGTGCATACACTTGTCAAGCAACTCCTAGGAATGTGTCTACATATTTTTCTTAAGATTCATTTATTAATTATAAATACAACATGCATGCAAGTCTGCACACCAGAAGAGGGCACCAGATCTCTTTAAAGATGGTTGTGAGTCATCATGTGGTTGCTGGGAATTGAACTCAGCACCTCTGGAAGAGCAGCCCATACTCTTAACCTCTGAGCTGTCTCCAGCCCCCAAGTGTGTCTATCTCTTGGTGTGTAAATAGTGAATGTGGATGGAGGTCTGATAGTTATTTTCTAGACTTCAAAATAGTATCCTTTCTGTATACACTACAATTAATATATGCTTGACTATTGGTATTGTAAGTTATTGTTATTTACTAAAACATAATTTAAATTACATGATTGTCATTATTCTAGAGTGATATGAAACATAATAATTTACTGATGGCTTCTGATTGAAGTATGAATGAATAAAATATTTAAGAACTATCTTAATTTTGTGGTCATTTACTTTTAATTTAGAAAGGACTACCAAAAAAGGTAACATGAACAAGAATAAGACAAAAAATAAAAACCAAATAGGTAGTGAATTGGCAGTTTTGTAAGTATTGGGGAGAATAAGATTATTGAACAATTTTCAACTTAATTTAGTTCCAAGAAATCTTATTATACTTGACCACATATGAATCAGTTTTGAAACTTCAAGGAAGGGCATGTTTTATATTGTCTTAAAATGCTGTGATTTTTGTTTGAACTTAAGGTTTTTCTTTTGGTAACAGGAGTAATCTCACTTCTTCAATAAAATATGGCTTCACTAAAAAGGGTACTTATAACAAATATTATACAATTAATGAATAATGTTGTTGATAGGATGACAAAATATGGAGATTTATTTCTAAAGAGGCAATTTTACTTAACTCCCGGAGTGGGAAACTGTCAAATCTCACAATGGAAACTCTCAATAAAAATAGTACTATGATCTTTTTCTGAGGTGGCAGGTGTTAAACACAAATATTCTTGCTATATGACAGTAAAATAAAATATTAGTGTATAAACCTTTTACTACTTAACATTAAACTATCTATTAGAATCTTTGTGTACAGTTAAAAGAAATACCTTAGAGAAAATGACTTAATGAAAAGAGCAGATTTATAGACTTCAAAAGTATTTCAACAGCTGGTCTAATGTCTTTATTCATTCTAAATTCTTACAAACCAGGCACTACAGCTTTCTGGGAACAGACTTCTCCATTGTACTGAAAGCTGCTTTACCTCTCCAGAACATCCTACTCTCTCAAACAGTTTTGCTGCACTGAATCCTGCAGTAACCTTCCTATGACTGAGTCACAAATTCCTAAACACAGAAAAGGAAATCACTAACTGTGCCTTACATACGGTGGTGTGAATGTACAGCAATAATTGCTGTGTAATTACATGGTAATTATTGACCATTTAAGTACACTTAAGAACAGGGTGAGAACTATGTAATCAAAGACTAATTATCTGATTATTTCTGTCTTTTAAACTGCAGGCTTACAAGATATAAAAATTGCAAGTAACGTGGTGATTAGTCACTGATCTACATAGTAACTTCAAATAACCTGTAGAAAATGTATTTGTATTGTAATTCTCTTGAGAGTAGTAATGGCAGACTAGATATGATATTCATTTTAAGATATACTCATAGGAAATTTTATCAATATATTATGACTATAAACCATATGTCCTTAACCAAGAACATACATGTTTCATTTAAGAAATAAATAATGGAAATATATATATATATATATGTCTTACATATTTGAAATATGACTGGCTATGTTAGTTCCTTGTTGATTCCAGTGCAGACTGACTTAATGTACAAGAACAATCCATCAGAACAGCATCATGGGTGGGGTGGGCTCATGCAGTCCAACCCCTAGCTGAGAAGTTATGGACAGCTGATGGCTGCTAAGGGATGAGTGATTTTCCTCATGAATATATCCCTGAATGTCTACTCATTTCCAGCAGTTATTCCACACCCACATTCATAAGAGGCAACAATAAGTGCACTCTGAAGCTTTAAAACAAGAGAGAGAGACAGAGACACAGAAATACAGTGAAAGACACAGAAACAGAGACAGAGACAGATTTTTTTCAAAGCCCCAAAGTTGAAAAGAAAAAGTGGTGCAGAGGGCATTTGAGGGAAGGGAAGGTGTGAGTTTGATCACAATGCATTACACACGTGTATAAATTACTCAAAATAGGCAAACAGGCATTTCAATGTGCCATTATCCTTTTAAACAATTTCATTTGCATATCCTATTTTTCTATTTTTTTAAAGGATACTTTAAACAACTGTGGAAGTGACAGAAAAGGATTTTGAACACCTGATGTCATGACTAAACTTAAATCAAAACTACAGTTTATCCTAGGTATGAGGGCTTACAACCCTAACCCAGAACAGGGACCACTGACACTTAGAGAAGGTACTTGCAGATTTGAGACTAGCCAAGGTTCCAGAACAAGATGCTTTTCTGAAAATACTTTATAAAGAGAATGTGTCTTAATTTGCATGAAAATCAGATTGGTGTCATTTACAATTTTCCTGGTTTTCTTCCTGAATATCAGGTTCAATGAAGACTGTATAGATAACTATGTGTGATTATGCTGAAACACCCAAGATGCGTATCAAAAGTATTTGCTGTCAATTTTAAAATGAAATGTCTAAGGATTCTTCTCTCAGAATCAATCTGATATGAAAATTCCAAAAGAAACAGAGGTTTAGGGGTGACAAAATTGAACAATAAAGAGATGGAAATTCATGCTGTTAACATGTGTTTTTTCTAAGAGACAATATTAACTACTGTGCTGAGTATTTGTGATTTAAGTTAATTATGAAAATCTATTTAAACAAGGTGCTATTATCCCCTTGATGGGAAAAGAAGATGACTAGAAAAAATTGTTGTTTAAGCCCTGAAATAAGGATCATATTTTCTATCATGAAGAGATTATGATATCTTATATATAAAATACATATGGAATTATAGAATAGTGATATAATCATAAACAGTGTTTATGTGATGGACTTAAATCTTTCATCTGAAGGCTAAAAATGACTAACAGTATCTGGATGCCATCAGAATAAAACATGATCATATCAATTTTTAAAAAATATTCTTGGCAAGTTCAGGGTCATGAGTTTTTAATTGAAATTTATTTTAATTTTAAGTATATTTTTAATTAAAGCAGAATCACATTACTTTACCCCTTCCTTTTCATCCCTTCAGGTCCTCCAAGGTGTTCTTACTTCTACCCCACCTTTAATCCTTTACTGTCAACTTAATAGCCTCTTTATCTTTGATTATTATTATTACATATACATGAGCGGTATACTGGTAAGGGGCAGGTACTTCTCTCCAGTTCTGCTCTTGTGGCCTCCAAACAAGCTCTCCTAGCTGCCACTGGCAGCAATGAGTAGGGTAATGGGGGGAATCTCTCTGTTGCACCCATCACCATATGGCAGATGAGGGACAGGAGTAGATCATATTCTAGGAGCCACACTTATATTCTAGGGGCCAGTTCACAAATTGACAGGGTCAGCTATACTATGCTGCTCAGGCAAGGTGCAGGGCCTGTTCTCCTGAGTGCACCAGCTTGGAGAGGGGTTGGGTCAAGTCCCTCGCCTGCCATAGGCTAAAAGGAGAGGGATGATGGCATTTTTCCCTCACCCATGCTGCTGCATGACAGATAAGGGGATAGATAGGACCTGCTCTCTTATTCTCATGCCCTCAGGGCCAGATCACTCATGCATCCTGAGAGAGGTTCAGTTCTAGTATGCTGCCCAGGTGAAGTATAGGACCTGTTCTTATGAATTTTACAGTCAGTGATGGGAAGGACAAATTCTCCCAAATGTTGCAACCAATGAGGGACAAAGCCAACTCAATACAGCCTTTTCCTCTCAGCCATTGATGTCAGAAGCCACAGACATCAACGTGACTGCAACAGGTCCATGCACTTGGACATTGGCCCTGATAACAGCCCAGGCCCAGACATCACCATGGCACTGGGTGGCAATGATATCACTCACATCAGTCCACGCCTCACACTTTCATCCCTTCATATGCCTCTGCCCACAGGATGTGAAACATACTGTCTCACTCTGTTTTGCTCACCATAATAGTGCCTGACTGACTGCATCGAAGCCTGTGTCTCTTCCCCAGCACCCTTGGTGCTATGGCTGAGTGTTGTTCTCCTTGTCCCACAAAGTCCATAATGCTACTGAGTAGGGCCAAGCTTCCTCTGTGGTGTCCTAGGCAGATTCGCTCTTATAATCTTTCCAGTTCCAATTACATGATGCTACCTGAATCAAATATACAGGAACTGTGGTGCTCATCTATCCACTGGGACTTGGTTTCCCATGTACTGTTGATGTATCTCTTCATTGTGTCCAGCTATAGTTTTCTATTATATGCTCCACTTGCTAAAAAGAGAAGCTTCTTTTATTCAGTCTTCCTCTTTCTGGGTCTGGGTCAACTCTATCACTATAATCTTTTCCAGGTCTACTCATTCACTTACAAATACCATGATTTTATTTTTTCTTATACCTGAACAGTATTGCATTGAATATATAAAGCACATTTTTATCATCCATTCACCTTCTGAGGACCATCTTCTGGCTATTGGTGAACAGGAGGTAATAAATAACACTAAGCAAGTATCTAAAGTATCTATGCAGTAGGAGGGTTAGTTTTTCAGGTATATACCAAGGTGTGATGTAACTATATCTAATAGTAGATTTATATTTATTTTATTGAGAATTTCCCACAATGATTCCCAGAGTGTTTTCTCAATTTACATTCATACTTGTGGGGAATGGATGGGAGCCCTGAGCGAATGAAGTCCTGAGTGAATGTGACCTGTTGTTATGAACAAAGCTATGTCAATAGCCCCAACATCTCAACACCATGGAAATGGCAAAAGCTTATCACAATGACTTTCACAGGAGTGACAAAGCCTTCCCCTGGTCAATTTGTGAGTGTTCATAGTGTGTTCAGAAGTTGTTCGTCCAAGCTTCCCCCCTGTTTAGATTTACTGTGTGAAGATTGTTCACCTACAGAGATTAACTCCTACTAAGATCCGTTCAACGTTCCTCCTTGTTCAGCTGTACAGTTGCCTAGCACCACCTCTCTATTCAACTAGATAATAAACATGCTCAACTTCCAGGGTGCTAACGCTTCATCATCAGAGAACACAATCCACTGATTACAGCTTTTCTGTGTGTCACCTGGCTTGTCTTTCTTTGTTTCCCCTGTGCCCCAGTTAGGTCAATTTCTATAGCTGAGAAAAATGAGGCAGCAAACAGCATCAACAGTGAATGAGGGTTCTTCTTTCCTCACAACCATCATTTCCTAAGGGCTGTTTTGTTGCTCTTAGCTATTCTTACTAGAATGAGAAGAAAAAACATCTTAAAGTTTTGATTTGTTTTGATTTGCAGTTCCCTATTTATTAATTATGAGCATGTTTTGAATAATTTTTTAGCCATGTGTTTTTTCTTGTATTGAGAGCTCTGTTTAAATCTTTAGCCCATTTTTAATTTGGTAATTTGTTTCCTTGAATTTTCGAGTTCTATATTCTGAATAAAAATCCTCTGTTGGATGTTATGACAAAGATTATCTTCCTTTCTGAGGGTTTCTTCTTCACGTGATTCTTTCATTAGTTTTAGAGAATCTTCTTTGTTTCATATTGTTCCATTTTTTTTGGTTGCTGATTTTGCCTTAATTCCTAGGAAACAGGAAACAAGATATAGGAAACAATCTTTCCTACACTTATATCTTGCAGGGTATTGTCTAGAAATTTAAGTGTTTCATTTTCATTCTGAGATCTTTAATTACTTGGATTTAGAGATGTGGGGCTCATTTCTTTCTGCATGTGGACTTCCAGTTTTCCCAACACCACATGTGAACACATTGTCTTTTCCCCTTTTAATGATTTTTGCCTCTTTATCAAATATCCGATAGCAATATAGTTATTTGTACCTATATTTGAGTTTCTATTTTATTCCATTGGTCTCTATATGTGCTTTTGTTCTGGAATCATATGTTTTTACAATGATATCTTGAGGTCTTGAATAGAAGTTCCTATGTAATTCCTTTATGTTCTCAGGATTTCTATGGCTATGTTGGGACTTTTCAGCTTCCATATTAATTTCACGACTTATTATTTTCCATTTCTATAAAGAATGCTGTAGCTATGTTGGAGTTGTATTTATTCTGCAATTTATTTTTGACGGGATGGTCATTATCACAATGTTACTTCTACCAATTGATGAACACAGGTTGCCTTTCTTTTTCCATTTTCTCTATCTCTTTCTTCAGAGATGTGAAGCTTTCATCATAAAGTTCTTTACCATTTTTGTTTAGGTTTACTTCAAGGTTTATTATCTTTGGTGTTATTATAAATAGTAGTGTATCCACGATCTCTTTCTTAGTGTGTTTGTTGGTGCTAGAGTAAATGGCTGTTAATTTTTCTAAGTTGATTTTTCATCCTGCTACTTTGCTGAAATTGTTATTAGTTTCTACAAGTTTTCAGATCTCTTATGTATATATAATACCTTTAATTTAAAAATAGGAATAATTTGACTTCCTTTTCTATATTTATTTGGTTACTTAATTTTTAAACATTTTAGAGTTACTCTACTCAATAGCTCTTTGAGTATGTTTCTTTTTTAAAAAATATTTATTTATTCATGTATTTTATGCATATGAATGCTTTGTCTTTGTACACATAAGAGAAAGGAATCACATCCCATTACAAATGGTTGTGAGTCATCATGTGATTTCTGGGAATTGAACTCAAGACCCCTGCAAGAGTACTCACTGGCTCTTAACTGCTGAGTTATCTCCACACCCCTTGATAGGTTTCTATGGCTTATTTTAGATTTATCCTTAATTTATCAGTTTATCCTATTATTTTTCTTCTTCCTCAAATTGGATTTTAGAATAAGTTACAAATACATTTTAAATATTGTTTCGTACAGCAAGCTAGAAATAAATATAGTTCAATAAATTAGTATTGGTGGCCATTTATGATGTTGTTACAACTCAGAGTAGAAGAGCTATTCATAGAGTGAAACAATAATTGGACTGCAGTAGATTTAGTTGACAAGAATAAATTAATTCATGTATCATTCCTAAAATGTTATCTTTAGTTGGAACTCATTAGTGATATTTACCTTATATTAAAGTGTCAATAATATTTATTAGAGAAGAATGTTAGTTTTATCAGACTATGTATTCTGAGGGAGTAATATATGATTTATATAAATAAATCTAAATTTCTAGTTTTGAATGCAAGTAAAACAGGGGTTCTTGAAGCATAGAAATAGTAGCTATCAGCTGGGTTGTGGTGGCACATTACTTTAATCCCACCACTCAAGAGGCAGAGGGAGGCAGATCTCCATGAGTTTGAGGCCATCCTGGTTAACAGAGCAAGTTCCAGGACAGTCTCCAAAGCTACACAGAAAACCCTGTCTTGAAAAAAAAAAAAAAAAAAAAAAAAAAAAAAAAAAGAAAACACAGCTATCAAGATAAGCTTTCAGCTTGAAGATATATATATCTGTGTATATATATATATACACAGATATATATATTCATAGTCCTTCCTCCCTTATTCTTTTTAATACTCTTTAGCAAGGTATGAATAACCTGCAATTAAGTATGCATTCCTTTATATCTTTTTAACTTGTGTAATTGATATTTTTACCTCCTGCATTAACAGGTGACAACTGAAAATTGTGTGACATGTACCAAAAGTAAAAAGAAACATGTGATGGCTTGAATTAAAATGGGCCAGACAGGTTCATATATTTGAATTGTTATTCATTGGGGAGTATCAGTACTTCAGAAGGATTAGGAGGTGTTGTCTTGTTGGAGTAGGCATGGTGTTATTAATTAACTGTGTCATTGTGAGTGGGCTTTGAGGTATTACAACACCATGCCACATCCACTTCTCTCTCTTCTTCCCACCTGTGGATCAGGAATTACCTCTCAGCTAAGACTCTAGTGCTATGCAGGCTACCATGCTCCTTGCCAGGATGATGAGAGAGTAAGCTTCTATAACTGTTATGAAGCTTCTAATTAAAAGCTTTCCTTCTTGAAGAGTTCTCTTCATCATGAGGTCTCTCATCAACTTTTATGTTTAAAATAAAAGAGGAATTTATTATTAATATCAACTTTAATTAAAATAAATTAACATATATTAAAGACAATGAACTCATAATAGTAAAATTCCATAGAATGAGAAAAATTGAGGACCTGTTCTTACTTTAAGACTTCCTATAAAGAATACAGGAAAAATCCTGAGTGTGCTCTTGATGTCTAGATGGGCATAAAGATCAATACAGCAAATTTCATTAAAAACAGCCTTGTGGCTCTGCATTGGTAACATGTCTTTAATCCCAGCACTCGGAAGTCAGAAGCAAGCAAATCTCTCCAAGTTCGAAGCTAGACTGGTTTACACAGCAAGTTCCAGGACAGACTTTTACTTATCATTAATTGTGACAAAGTCTTCAATAAATAAAAAATTTGGAGAAGCCCCAGTTTTTAACCAACATACATATTATAATTAGATATCAATAAAAATTAGTTATTCAAATTACATATAAAAACTCCATGGGAACCTGACTCTAACATGTACATATGACACATGCACCCCACCCCACAAATATATACACATAAAGAAAAATAAAAATAAATCTAAAAATAATCATTTCCATTGTGTCACACAATTGAACTAAATGAAGTAAGAAAACAATACCTCTACAAAAGCCCACATTTTCCAGAATTTTGAACTCTAAAAAAATATTATGTATAACACCAAAAATATTACTACTAGGAAATTTTTACCTTGTTAAAATTGAAACTATTCCATGTCAAAAGGTGCAATTAACAATAAATATGTTACATTTTCAAATTAAGTATCTAAAAATGGTTGTTTCAAAAATATATAGTTAATGTTAGTAGCCATTTGGTCTGTTTGACAAACAGACTAAAATTTTAGATAGATATTTTATTACATGAAGACATTAATAGTTTATAGCCATGGCAAAGGATGATCAAAATAAATGATACTGTGGCATGTGATATAATCTCCTGACTAATTAGAATGACTGTGATTGCATACATATAACATTCACTACAATGAAGACAGTCTATTAAAGTTGGAGACTATATGGAGAAACTTGAATTCCTATTCATTGCTGATGAATTTTTTTTTAAAAAAAATTTCAAGATTATTTGCATTTGTTGTTCCTTGAAATTTTTAGCAGATACTTCCTACATAGTACAGACACTCTCTTTTTATGACTCTGTTCAAAGAAAAAGAAGTTATACCCACACAAAAGATGTATGTAAAAGTATCCTATCTATAAGTTTCAAGCTGGAAATAACTAAATAAACAATATTAAAAGGTAAATGGTAGTACAAAAATTGTGGGAGTAACAAACCAATATCTGATTTGATATAAGTCCCACACCACAAGATGTAACCCAAATCCATTACAGCTTGGATAACCAAGAACCAGAGGCTAGACAGCAAAGGACCTAGTGTAAAACCAAATTCTACTAATCTAAAGAAAAAAAAAACATAATTCAAAAATCAAAACAACCATGCCCAAACTGTAGTGATAAAATGATTCCCAATGACATTCTGTTGTACCCATAGATATGAATGCTTTCTGCAGTGACCATCAAATAAACTTCTTCCTATTGCTGATGGGACAAACACAAAGATGAACAGCTAGATATTATGCAGAAAGTGAGAGATCTTGGAACACTCAACCCTAAAAGTGTTGATTCCATCAAAACTCTCTCCTCAGGGCTCAGGGAACCTGGCTGAAGAAGAGACAGAATGAATGTAAAAGCCAGAGGAGTTAGAGGAAATCAAGAAAATAAGGTTCTCTAAATCAACATGACAAAACTCAGATGAAATCACAGACACTGAAGCAACACACTTAGGGTATGATTGACTATGTACCAGTTTGTCTGCAATATATATATATATATATATATATATATATAATATGTATGTATGTATGTATGTATGTATGTATGTATGTATATATACAGTGGGTTTCTGTGGGATTCCTGAGTGGGTCTCTGATTCTTGTGTCTTCTCCTGAGTTGGTATCCTTCTTTTTTCTTTTTTGTCCAACTTCAATGTGATAGTTTTTATCTTATATTTTATTTTGTTGTATTTTTGTTAATATATTTGAGAAGCCTGCTCTTTTCTAATGAGACACAGAAAGGGAGTGGATCCAGAACAGAAGGTTGTTATGGAGGAGCTGGGAGGAGTAGAGGAAGGAAAATTTTTAATCAGAATATAACATGTGAGAAAAGAATATTTTCAATAAATAGAATATATATGCTATAGCTTATGTATCAGTATGTTCGAATATGGGTTAGCAATAAAACTATGAGTCAGGTTGGGAGGCAGAGACAGGTGGATCTCTATGAATTCAATACCAGCCTGGTCTACACAGTGAGTTCTAGGATGGGTCCTAAGCCACACAGTGGAACCCTGTGTCAAAAAAATAAACAAAACAAAATATTGAAATAAAATGCTTAGCAAAATAACAGTAAGTGAAGAACAAAGAAACAAAATGTCAGATGATTGAAGAAATAGGTAAATGTAGTGCATGTGTGGATTGATTCAAGTGAGCATAGGTCATTAATATCAGTCGCAATGTAGAGCTGCCCACTTGCTCCATTCCTATAGTACTTGAAGAATTAGCTAAAGCAGTAAAACCAGGATAGCATAGGAATATATTAAAGCATACTTCTTTGTAAATAATCTTATTCTGTATATAGAAACCTCAAAGACTACACCAGAAAACTCCTAGAACTGATAAACACTTTCAGCAAAATGGAAGAATACAAAATTAACATACCCAAATCTGTAGTTTTTTTTAATTTTTATTAAAACAAGTTCAAACTTAGTAGAAAGACTGCCCTATTCACATTACCCATACAAAATAAAAACATCTTGGAATGAACCTAACAAAGGGAATAAAAGACATCTATACTGAAATTTTTATCACACTGATGAAAGAAATTGAGAAATACCAGATGATAGATCTATGCATCTTTCACTATCCATCAACCATCTATCTACCATCTATGGACTATATGTCATCTATGCTATCAACTACCCATCTTTTCTCTAACATCAATCTATCTCTATCAATCATCTCTCTATCTTTCTATATCACCTATGTGTTAATCATCTATTTATCTAACATCTGTGTATCATCTATCTTTCATGTATCTATCTCACATCTTCCTATCTGTCTATCTATCACCCAGCACATGAAAAAGTAAAACATATCATCAGCCAGCAGGGAAGTCTGCATAAAAACACACACAAACACACACACACACACAAACACACACACACACACACACACACACACACACACACACACAATAATGAAGGTACAACAAGTGGATAGGATATAAATTTACAACTGAATATCAAATGGTAGAGTCACATAAACTTTTTCAGTCAGTTTGTAAGAATGACATATATTTGCCATGTGACTCCAAAGTACTTCTCCAATACATCTACCCCATAATAAATATATAATTGCATAAATTTTACATATGAATATATTAGTTTATTGGGAAAAATCTGAAAAAACATTTACATTTGGGTTAAGTAAGTTAAGTATTCATTGGATTTTGTATGCTTGCATATATAACAAAAATTGCTCAACAACAAATAACAATTATGACATGTTCTTTAGAACTTTAATAGAAACAACTTTACATTGTATGGTTCTTTTATTTTAAATTTCTGAGAAGATAAATGTGGGATAAAAGTTGGAGAAGGGTCTACTTCCAAATGAGCAGAGAGAAAAAATGGACACATTCTGGAATCCAAGAGAGAAGCAACAGCAATCTTGGAGAGGTTATTTTGTTTGTTCACTAAAAGACTGAGAGAGCAAGAAAAAGAGAGAGACAAGGAAAATTTGTTTGTTCCATTCCACATGATAACACAGTGAACCCCTTGATGGTCATGCTAAGCAGATAATTTGTCTTACAAGGGAAAGAAAGACTTATGAGTTTGCTCATCTTCCTTCATATTTCAGAGGAATGTGAAATGATTTTTTTTTCTATTCTACCTCACAGAGAACACACGGGAAATTTTCATAGTAACACTACCGAAGGGAGCTAGAAGTAAGGGAAATTTTTAGCAGACAGCATGAAGACACAAATAATTTTGCCGAATAACAGGGCAATGTGAAACAGCTCTTGCCAACTATTGAGTACAGCCAAGTGTATCTGCCCATTGTCTATAGAAGCAAAAGAAGCCTCCCATACATAACCCTCCTCTTCTTGCTCAGAACTGAAACTGAGCTAAGTGGTTAGATTTTTCTTAACAAAACCATCTGTGAAGAGTGATATAACCATTTCTTCAAAAGTATGTATACCATTACAAAGAATAAAAAAGGAAACAAACAAACAAAAAAAAAACACCATCAAAAACAAACACAGTGTATAACTCACCCTAAGAGAATAGATTTCTACAGGTTGCCTGACCGTGAATTAAATTGGGTTTTCCCAAATAAACTCAGAAATCTACAGGAAGATAGGGATAGACAGTTGAATAAGTAAATACAGTGAAATTAGAAACTTGTCATAAAACAGAAAATTTTAAGGAAATTCTCCAGCTGAAAGGGATAGTGACTGACCTGAAAACCCAATAGAAAGCTTTTATTCTATACTCTATCCAGAGGAAAAAATATGGAACTTGAAAACTGGTCATTTTCAAGAAACCACCTAAAGGAAGCCAAAATAATATTAACAAATGCATTGAACAAATATGAAATACTATTTTGTGAAATTATGTGTGTTCATTATAGAAGAGCAGAAAGAACAAGCTATATAAAAGAGGTAGTGATCTGACTTAAAAAATCAAAAACAAAACAAAACAAAACAAAAAAAATGACTCAGAAATTACTTAAGCTAGGGAGAGAGTTAGACATTCAGATTCATGAAGCCTTCCCTAACCCAAATAAGTTAAACATAAAGATTTACCCTTCTTGACACATTAAAAATTAGTTTTTAAAAGTAAGAACAAAAGAGAGAATTTTCAAGAAATATTTTAACACAAAGAAGACAATATCTGTCAACTATCTGAAGACTGCTCAGGTCAAAGCATGTGGGTCAGAAAATAGTGGAGTAGTAAGTTAAAAGTTCTTAAACAAACAAAACTGTCAACCAAAGACTCTACACTTAGCTATTCTATCCTTCAGTAATGAAAGGTTTTCTCAGATAAAAGAAAATGGAAAACAAACATTGCTACTAAATGTATGCATACTATGTATGACATTCAGCAGCAGTAAAGCATGTTTTCCCCTATAAAATAAATATAAAAATACATGTAGACACCATTTTAATTCTAGTATGGAGGTTACAAAACAATTGTATAATAATTATATTGTAAAATATAAACAATGCACAAACTAGGAACAAGTAAGTTCTGACAATATTACATTTGTTTTTGTGTGATAGGGAGTAAAATTAAAAAGTTGACATATGGAAAAAAAATCAAACTCATCACATGATCCACAAAAATATGAGTGAACATTCCCTCAAAACATAAAATAAACTTACATTGACAGACAAAGGTAAAGGAAAAAGAATGAAAATATTAGTAGAGAATGTAACCCATCAGAGAGAAAAGACAGACACATAAGGATAGAATACTATGAAACAGAAAGATATCAATACATTGCCAAACAGTAACTAGATCAAACTTCTCAACCAAAGACAGAAGAGAGAGTAGGGAACTTCCAGTGTCCCAAAGGATACTCTGATGGGAGATGCCATTCTGTAAATATGTTTCTCTTATTGGTTAATGAATAAAGCACTGTTGGCCAATAGGAAAGTAAGACAGGCAGGACTAAAAGACTCAGAGGAAAGAGGTGATAGGGAGGAGATCCAAGATGGAGGACAGGGAGAGAAGAACGCCAGCCCCTCTTTCCAGTAAGATGAGACCACGAGGAAGTACTTAGATTAATAGAAACGGGTTAATATTTAAGACAGAGCTAGCCAATAAGAAACTAGTAACTGGCCAACAGAATTATATTTAGTACAGAGTCTCAGTGTGTTATTTGGGGCTGGCACGGAGGTGGGACCAGGCTGCTGGGGGAAAAAAACCTACTCATAACAATACTCTACAAGAGACTCATTTTATATTTGAAGATATACAGGGGGCCAAAGGGAATGAGTGGAAATAAAAGTCTTTTACAAATAGCAAGGATGCTCAGTGTTACCACTTTAATTCCTCATATGATAGGAGGTTCAACCAAGAAGTTTAACAAAGACTGAAAAACAAAGAGGAAGAAGAAAACTTGTTCAAATTACCAATTTACACTTGCAGAAGAAAACTTCTCTGTTTGATGATAACATGAGCTATAGAGAAAACATAAAACTGAAACAATAATACAAAACAAAAACCCTTCATAGATTCAGTAATTATATAGAATACATGATTGTTCTAATCTACTTCCCTGTTGTGATAAACTGCAGCTGAAATGAATTTGAAGGAGGAAAGGATTTTTTTTTTTTTTTTTTTTTTTTTTGTCTAAGTGGTTACTGTTCGTCTTTGAGAGAAGTCATGTCAGGCACTAATGCAGGAAGCTGGAGGCAGGAAATGAAGAAAGACCATGGAGGAAGAAACATGACTTGCTGCCACCACTCACACTCAGTTTATTCATACAACCCAGAACCACCTGTCCTGGAGTGTCACCACCCACAGTGGACTGAACTCATTCACATCAGTCATCACTCAAGGCAATGTCCTACAGACATTTATCTGAAAGAGGTAATTTCTTAATTGAAGTTTCTTCCTCTCAGATGTATTAAGCTGACAACCATGATTGGTTATCATGATAATAAACAAAACAAACAAACAAACAAAAAATCAAAACAAGAATAAAAAGAAAAATGAGTACTTTTAGAAACCTACAATTACTTATCCAAAAATATAATTAAGAAGCTAGTTTTATTTCCAACAGCACCGAAAAGAGTAAAATACACAGCAAAATTTATTCATGAGGCCATTTCTAAAAACCAGAAAAGCCTGCTAAATCAATTAAGAAACAAACAGATAACCTCTTATGATCATAGATTAAAACACTTAACGGCATTAAAATGTCCAGGGCACTCAAACAGAATTTCCATATTCAGTGACATCTTTATTGTAATCTCAAAAGTGTTTTTAAATAGAAATAAACAATTCTAAAATTCATATGGAATCACAAAAA
This sequence comes from Phodopus roborovskii, assembly GCF_943737965.1. Lineage (NCBI taxonomy): Eukaryota > Metazoa > Chordata > Mammalia > Rodentia > Cricetidae > Phodopus > Phodopus roborovskii. The sequence continues at coordinate 9,647,452 of NW_026125391.1, forward strand.
ATACATAAATTAGCAGAACCACTTTGAACAAAGCTGAGACTTCACACTTCCTACAGCAATCAAGATTGAACAACAGGGACATAAGGCAGGTACATAGACCCATGGAGCAGAATGGGAAGCTCAGAAGCTAATCTGAACATATGTAGCCAACAGATCTTTAGAAGGGGTGCCAAGACTATACCCTAGAAAAGGAAACTGTATTCAAATAGTCTTAGGAAGACTGGGTCTCTGGATCCAAAATAATAAAATTGGTTTATTATCTTATATCACAAAAGATTATTTCAAAAATAGATTTACAAGAAACATAAGATATGACACTAAATATTCCAGAAGAAAAACACAAACTTTCTTGCTTTGGAACTAGATTCTTGGATGCCCCACCAAAAGGACAGACAATAAAAATAGAAATAAAGATGGTGAATCACATTCCACTAAAATGTAGCTGCCCAGCAATCAAGAAAATAAAAATAATATTGTCAGATTGGTAGTAATTACTTAAAAATCGTACATTTAATAAATGGTTAATTTCCAAAATCGTCAGGGAATCCCCACAACTATAAATGTGAATCTTCAGTAGACATTTATCCCCAGAACAGGTAATAAGTAAAAATTGAGAATTCCTAATATCATCTAAACATGATTAGCACTTTAAAGCTATCAGCTTACTATGAAAGAAAGTGTGTTTTGGTGATTTACAAAAAAAAAAAAAAAATCTTATATGTTTTTACTGGGAATGTAATATGGTAGATCTACACACACACACATACACACACACACACACACACACACTGACACACACACACACACGCACACTAAAACTATCAATCTCATGTCTGTGTAAATATCCCAAAAGAACAGAAACCAGAATCTTTTACAAAGATATGTTTGCCTCCAGCCCCATGTTCACAATATTATTTACAACAGCCAAAAGACAGAAACAAAGCAAATATCCACTGGCATATGAGTAGATAATGAAAATATGGCATTTAAGTATATTGGGATAACATTTATTCTCAGGGAAGAAGGAAATCCTACATTTTGAAATACTGTGGGCTATAGGCTAAATGAAACAAGTTAATCTGCTGCTGTAGTACAGTGTGATTTCTTTTGTGGAGTGCATATGTATAGAGAAGTAGAGAATAAAAATAGCTTACCAGGTATGGGGGGGGCAGAGAGGGAGGGGAGGAGAATGGTATAGGGAACATTAAATGGTTATGAAGAATTAAGTTCCATAAGTTTTCTATATAATGTGATTTCTGGAGTAACCAATAAATTAAATGCTCTTAAAATTCATTATGATGGCTTTTCCATTGAGTACTCTTACTGCAACACAATGCTAAATCTAAAACAAAGAGATATGTGTTTACTTTTAGAAGAGCTTAGTACGTTTAGTGCTTGTAATAACTTCCATGAGTATATATACAAATCCATGCTCATGAACTTATACGAAGTTAGTATCACATAGTTTCATTTTGTAACCAATTATACCTCAATAAAGGCAAGAGGAAGGTAGTCAAAACTGGACACTGCAGTTTTTTTCCATCTCTGTCATTGTTAGTGCTTAACAAATAAAGCAAAAAATACCACCTCATGCGATGGTAAATCCACTAAAAGTCACCGAACACCATCCGTATAGAGGCTAATTGTAATGTGTGTAAATTTTATTTCCAAAACCTGTTTTGGACAGAAACTTGAGTAGGTTACTTACCACCTTTGTCTGCAAGGTTTTGAAAACTATCTCATTTGTAATTGCAAAACTTACATAATAAATGGCCTTCTTGACAGCAGCAGTAACTCAGTAATATAAAGCTTGGCCCAAAGATACCACACAACTCATCCTACAGTGCACTAAAAAGCTTTGTAGTCAGTACACATCTTTCATTCACCTCTATACTATTGATTTGCTATAATACTTCATCAAGATCAGAATGTGTATGCTGAGATCAAATAAAGGTTCACATGGCTGGGTTTCACAGGTAATTATTTAAGAGTATAATACTGTTTACATTTTTATTAATGGTTACAGTATACCATTTTAACGTTCAATAAAAATTGTAAAATTGTTTTAATGAGTTGCTTATAATACAAATGTTAAAAAAGTACACAAAGGAGACTGAACATGCCTGCCTTTCTCTTCTGTGACACATTTGTGGATTACACTGAAGTGAAATATATTCAGGCAGTCCCTGCATTTGGTTTTTGAAGATATCCACAACTGATTTTCTGACAGTCAATAGTAACACTTAAATAAATTTTTCCCATACATCAATAGTTTTTGAAGTTTTTGGTAGAGTATTTGCTCTTACTCTTGCCATTACAGCTATGATGCTTCCAGCCAACATGCATGTACTTGCAATGAAAATGAAATTTTAATGATAACTTAGAAGGGCTGGTCTCTTCCTTGCCTTTGGCAAAAACAATAGTAATTTATTTTGCAAGCATTGTATGACAATTGTCTTGAAATAACTCAATTGGCTTAGAAGAGATGCGACTGTGCTTTGTCAGAAAATTAAACAAAAGTTCATGACCCAAATTAGCAGAGATGTCTAACCTAAAAGGCTCTAGGGGAAGTTACGAAAGTCGTCAATTCAATAAAATTTCATTTCAAAAGATTTTTGTCTTCTTAATTCCTATTGTACTCTCCTGTTTGTTTTGTCTGTACAATCTCATCACAGTTGACAGTTCACTGATATGGTAATGTACAGATTTACTCTTTACAGGTTTGTAATGTAGTTTGGTTCACTCACTGTTTCACTTACTAATTGATGAGGGTTTTTATTTCTCATATTTTCTACTCAACTGGCACATTTCAAGTTTCTACTTTGTTTTTTTTTTTAATGCATTGTGCATCAAACAAAGCAATAGTTACAATGTTAAATACAAAATATTAGTTGAAGAGAAACATAGCCTGCCATCCTGAAAAGTGTTGTCATTCAGCACTGGTAAAAGCTTCCAATATGGGGCTAAGTGGGATAAGAGGCTATGATTTTAACCATATATTTGACTCACCCAACCAACTGATCTAATTGTGATTTTACAAGAATCCACAGATCTGCTCAAGGGCATTCTAAAAATAGCAAAGTTTCATAAGCTGTCCTGCGTTTTTCCTTTGAGAAATGCTGCAATGAGGATACAATTTGTGAGGCTGGAAAGATGGCACACAAGTTAAGAGCACACATAACACTAGAAGAGGATGTTGATTTCGGGTTCAAGTAGCCATTTTGTTGGCATTCTGTAGGACCTGTTTCCAATTGCCTTCCAAGGTCTCCTATTGCTCTTCATTACCCTTTTCATGATCATCTCTCCTGAAAGATTCTGTAAGTCTGAGCTGTCACTCTCTCTTTAAAGGTCGTGCAATGTTACCACCTTTATTTTCTTACCTAATATCTACTTTCCCTTATTAATCTCAAGAAATTTCTGTATAGTTTTATAGTTGTTCATTCTGCCACTTTGCCTGGCTACCTGAGTCATTTTAGCTGACCTTACCTGAAAAGGTAAATGAGCCTAGGATTCAGATTTTCAAGTCATGTTTTGGCCTGCCAGGGATAAGAGCTCATAAGGCAAATCCTCTGTTGGGAAGCATTATGATGAAGGCATATTTTTGGATGTCGATTGCCACCATGGCTACAAAATTATTTCCATTAAACTTGGGTGAATTGTATCTGTTGGCACAAAAAGAAAGTGCCCTATTTTTAAAGCCACACATTGCCACAATTCTTTAAATGTCTCTGGATGTCTCTCAGTCCATTTTCCCTGAAGTTTGGCAAAAAGAGAAACCCACTTGGGCCATTTAAAAATTTTAAGATCAAATATGTTGTCCATGCCAGTTACTTTTGTATGTAAAATGGAAAGACTTTCCTTATCATTTTCATTGTCTTATGATTGCTAAGCACAGAAATACTTTCCAGATATCCCCTAAAGAGCAAATACACAACTTATTAAAACTATATTGTTAATGACAAAGCACGAGGAGAACCTTGGTGGATTCCATGGCAGGCAAGGGTGACCAAGGTGGGCAAACAGAGCTTAAGTGAGTAATTTTATTAGAAAGGGAAGAGGAAGGAGAGAAAAGAGTTAAAGAGACACAGAGACACAAAGATTAGAGAAGACAGAAGAGGGAGACTGGAAAAGTCCTGTCTTCCCCAGAAGAACAACGGGAAAGAGAATGGAGGCGTAAGTGGGCAGAGGTCTGTCTTTTAAAGGGGTCATTTGCTCCTTCGTGCAAACTATACATCCGTGGAATCCTGGGCTGACCACCGTACTGCCTGAGTACATTCTGCCAGATGACAGGGGCAGGCCAGTAGAATTCCTGAATCCCTACATATACCAAGTAAGAGGACATAGCAATTTATAAAAGTTTAATTAGAATAGAGTTAGAAGATTATTCTAAAGGAATGAATACGTCATTATTTGTTTACTTTTGTTTGCTTATGTTGAGTTTTATACTGCCCTACCAATGTATGGTGTATATATTTGGAAAGATACCTTCCCTGATCATATAAGTTTCCAACCCCAAGTGTGAAACAACAAAAATAAAGGTACTGAATTGATTGTAGCCACTCGAATATATTCACATGAAGTGCCATCTGTAAGGCATTTGAAATAAAAACTCATCAACAGAAGCTCAATAAACACCAACAAAATAGTTAAAACTTCACCATCAAGACATTCACTACTTATAATCCCAAACTGGAGGTTTCATAAATTCTTTCCGTGCCTCAGGGTATAGTGTACATACCACCTGAATCTGAGGACTTGAGAGCAGGAGAACTGGCCCTACTCCTTGTTGCAGGCTGCTTTGGGTGACCTAGGCAAGGCAGTGCTGGAGAGCTCAGCCAATTAGTGAGTGAGGATGAAAGTTAGCAAGTTGACCAACACAGCTACCACCCGGCCCCCAAACATGTCTATGAGATGGTCCAACTCCACCTTCACCTTATCTATGAACTTTTGGAGCATATAAAGGGGATGATCCCACAGATAAAATATAACAGGATCTCGACGAAACAGGACAACAGGATATCCAAAAATAGCACCATTGAGATCCATTTATATTGTCATAGCAGAAAGCAGGGGCCTCAAGCCAGACCAGTGACTCCTGGGAATGAACACTTGCAAATAAAGATACATGAACTCAATGTGCCACACCACAGCTTGCACAAAAAAATTCTTCTTTTTTGTTTATTTTGCTTTTAATTTAGCTTTTGATTTTTTGTTTGTTTGTTTGTTTGTTTGTTTGTTTTTTTATTGATAGGGGAGGTTGGCAAGAACAGTGGGCACATGCAACGGGAGGGGGAACTAAATGAATGATGTGAAATCCACAAAGAATCTACACCAACAATATTAAGATTTCCAATCCAATAAATCAAAAGAAAAAGGGGTATTGAAATGAGGGAATGATGAAGACTGAGTGCTCCTGCATAATTTTCAAAAATAAAATTATTAAATAAAGAAGTTGAAGTACATTATGCATATTTAAAAGTTATTTATAAGGCAGGAAGATCAGAATGCTGGTGCTACCTCATGTGTTTGCAATGAGCAAAAGCAAAACAATGAAAAACGTTTACAGTAGACAAATGGCCTGCACTAAAAGTTCTATACTAAAAGTTTATTTACATGTACAGTTAAACATTATATGTTTTCTGCATCAAATCATTGCTATCTCTCGAACTTAGTCATTCATCCTGAAAAGTCAATGAACTTAAAAAAAAATTAAATTCCTTTTTTAAGTGTAAGAATAATTGGACATATAAAAGTCGTACATAGGAAATTTCAATAGAATACTGATATAAAGCTTTGAAGGATGGTTCCTGTTATAAGGAATCAAAACAAAAATATTCTCAAAGTATAGTTCTAAGAGACTAAATAAAGGATGGGTACTAAGAATATTTGCTGACTAAATTAATGAAACAAGTATATGGCAATGATTCCTACCCTTCTGTGTTTGTAGATGCTACTTTAACAGTAATGGTTTTCATCAGACTGGCTGATAGATTTATCAAGATAGACGTATTAGTAGGTAATGTGTAAGACTTAAGAAAAATTCAAATAATGAAAAATAATCTGTACCACTGAAATTAAAAATTATTTGTATTTGTTTAAATTCACCTAATTTTCACATACAAATGTCAATAACACATTTTATTCTCATACATTTTTCTTGTTTCATATATGCTAGGCAAAACACAGTGTATAATAAAAAAAAGTTTGGGTAATTATTCTTTAACAAGGAGGAAACCTATATTAAATGACTTATACATGTCAGAAAATTTGTTGGTTTAGATAGCAGTTTATCAGTTTCCTTTTCTATTACTTCCTGTGCTATAACAGTTATTAGACTTGTTTAAATATAGTTCAGTGTCCTTTTTTCAGGTGTCATCAGGAGTCAAGGATGACTATTTAAGTCATTTTATCGGGGGGGGGGACCCAAATCAAAGTAATGTAGACCACTGCCAGCCAAACACCTCTCAGAGAAGGCTTGCAATATCCAGATATCCATGGACATGTATATTCACATGAGGGTTTGTGAATGTGATTTGTAATGTTATAAACTGTCCTAGTGAGACTATGGACTAGATGGCCGACTAGAAGCAAGCTGTCTGGATAGGTTCTATCCAGACATGAGCTATAGTCATATGGGAAGAGAAATTCTCAGCTGAGAAAATGTCTCCATCAGTTGCCTGTGAGACATTTTATTGATTAATGATTAATGTAAGTGAGCCCATTCCGCATGGTGTGGTGCCATCACTAGCTAGGCAGCTGATCATGACTTATGTAAGCAGACCATGTGGGAGGAGACATCAAGCAGTTATCCCCCCTGGTCTCTGCCTCATTTTGTGACTTCAGGTTCCTGCCTTGGTCCTCTGACTTCTGGATGGTGGGCTACATGCTGTAGACAAAATAAACCCTTACCTCTCCAACTTGCTTCTGGTGATGGTGTCTTATCATTGCAATAGAAACCTTAACTTAGCAGCTGAATAGTTTTAGAAATAAAGGGAAGAAGACATTATCACCCCATCAGCCTACTTCTCTAATTCCAAAATTGACCTAATCAGTGCTGAAGAAACATCTTCTACAATCAGAATCAAGTGCTGCCAATGCAATTTATCCCAGGCAAAGTGGGTGAATAGCCTTCTCTGAGGAAATCTGGAAAAGTGGTACCAACAGAGATGTTACATAAAGATTCTCAGAGACTGCTGACAGGGCCTTTATCAGAGTCTCAACAAGAAAAGACCAAGATGTGGGAGCTAAACGCAAGCAATGGCAGCTAGGTTGATTTTTCCAAGATAATCTGCAGTTCAGAGAAGAGTAATGAAAATTCTACACACAGAGAAGCTGTGAAACCTCTGGAGAGGAAAGAGAGCAGTGTAAGTCAACAGTGCACACACTAAACCAGGACAAGGAGCACAGAGCAGTGTGTTGGCCAACAAAGTGTTGTGTGGTTCCTTTCTTCACTAAGATGTTGATATTTTATCTTACCCTAATCAGAATAGTTAAGACTACAAAAGCAAAATGCTAACAAAAGGATATGGGGAACAGAGAATAATCTCTTGGTAAGACTGTAAATTGGGACAACCACTATAGAAATCTTTGAGAAGTTTATGAAAAATAGGAAATAATCTACCATATAAACCAGCTTATACATTCCATGAAGGATTCTATCTGCTATTACAGAGACACATGTTGTCTACGCTCATAGATGCTCTTTACACAGTCACTAGGATATAGAAGTAACCTAGATATCTATCAATTGATAAAAGGAAAATGAGTAATTAGTACCTTTATGTAAATGAATTTCATTTAACTGTAAAAAAAATGAAACTTTTAGGTTAATGGATGGAACTTGTGAACATTTACTGAGTAATTCAGATACAGAAAAACATAAATCATACATTTTTATTTGTGTGTTGATCTTAACATTGAATCTTGAGATGTGCATGTTTAAGTTGGAGTCTGTATAGAAACCAGGATACTGGATAGAACCAACTGATGGGGGAGAGCAGGAGGAAAAATAATAATATAGAGAATTAATATAAAATAAAATGATGAAAATTTCATGTTAGCAAACCCTCAATGTAGACTGAATTCTATAGGTCTAGTTTTGACTCAATGCTTTATACACTAACCTCCAAATGCTCAAAGAGTCGACATACAAAATCCTGCTTTACTTTCAACCAGCAGGAACTAATCTAATCATAGGATATCAGTATTTCATCTCTGAATTTTTTTATTTCTGTACATACAAGGAAAGGACACACACTTACTTCTGCATTTCAGATAAAAACAGTAAATGTAATAAAATGAAAATATATGACAATTACATTCTGATAATATGACTAAAGTATTAAGATGAATTGTTAATCATTACTTAGCAAATTACAACTTTCATATGGAGAAAATAATAATATACGTATATAATTAATAACATTACACTTGGGCTAATACTTGTAAGTTAATTATAGACTATACAGCTGATTTAGTTTCATTTACCTAAGGAGCTGTTCTGACCCTGTTTCAGATTAATTACATCTTCAGGAGAACACTCTCATTTATCACTGTCTTTTGTATTACTACAGCTCTTAGCAGGAGGACAGGGACATGCAGAATGTTAAAAGATCCTTAGTTGAGAAACACTTTGTAAGTTTGGTCATTAAAAGCATATGACAGCAAAAACCAGGCAGTATTAAATTAGCTATGGAACATTAGGAAAGCTCATGAAATCAAGTGATGGTATGAAAATAAAAGTCTTTGATGTAATCATTGAAGTCAGTTTGAAGTTGCTACTAGATTTTATAGCATTTTAAGGAAAATTTCATCCTATGAAATATATAGAATATTATGAATTTCTGAATATGTATTAGGCCCTGTTTTGTATTGGAAACATTGAAAAGGATAGCATATTTTATAGCAATATATATGCCAAGTATGTTGTGTATATATTTGTAAGTTTAGTTTTTTTTTTTTATAATTGCGTTGAGAGTTTTGAAATGTATTTTATCTTATAATGAAAATGCAATTAAGTGCTAGCAAAAGAAAGAATTAAGGATGCTTGTAGCCTTAGATACAGCAGAATGATCACTTAACACCTATTTGATAAATGCTAAATGTTAACATGCATATAAAGATTAGATATATTTTTATTTCTATTTCATATGCTAGGAATTAATTCAGGAGCCTTAAGCTTCCAATAAAGCTTTCTAGCTATAAGTTATGTCCAAAGCCCTGCAAAACTAGGCACTCTGAATAACCTAAAAGCTTTGGCTCTCGGGTTCAAACATAAGAGATAGTTCTACAGGTAAAGGCAGTTACTATCAAGACTACCAACCTAAGGTATTCTCTTAGAACTTACATAGTAGCAAAGAACTGGCTCCCAGAAGTTCTCTTCTGACTTCAACATGAATGTGCCTCAAGATATAAAATCAAACACACACACACACACACACACACACACACACACACACATACACACACACACACACACACATACACACACACACACACACACAAGGGCACACACACGTGCATACACACTCATGCAAACACAAATAAATACCTAAATACAATAATGTTGTTTTTAAGAACCTTCGTTTCAAGGGAATGATAAACTAGGAGATAAATTAAATCAGTGTCTAAGATGTGAGATGTGATCGTCATGAGATAAAAATGTGTAGAAAATGATACAGATCTGGAAAAGGAATTTTGAGAAAAGTGAGGTCTAAGATTATTATTCAGAAATGGGAACAAACATGCCATATAACCTGTGAATAAGGCAAGAGTAGGTATGCTCAATGACAGTGGGATGGTGAACCACCCACTGACAGCACTGACTAGCTAAGCAAAGAAACAGTGTCAAGACATTGAATCTCAGAATGCACAAGTAGTTTGTAGATATGAAGCTGAAGCAAAACAAGGCCAGACCTCAAACAATAGTTAGAATCTATTGGTATAAAAGGTAGGGCTAGGAGGCTTGATCTACCAGGAAGAATCTGACTCTGAATGAAGAATGAAAACAAAAGGTCCCCTGGAGAGGCATGGTGATGCTGAAAATGAAAACTGAGCTGAATCTTTGTTTCTTGGTATTTAGAAACCTATAAAGAAATTATTTAGGGAAGAGGCCAAGGCAATATTCAGTCTGTTCTTTGGCTAATAGTGAAATGTCAAACAGAGATTTAGGTGAGTAAAGAACACTGACATCTTCATAAGTGACTTGGGAATCGTCAAGAAGAATTAAAACAACTCAGAAAGATGCAAAGAAGAAAGTGTTTAAACTTAAATAAAACACATTTTCTATGAGTGTAAGAAATGAAAGAATATGGGAATTAATTATTCAAAAACATTTGAAGATGGCATACTCTCAGTGAGATGGTCAGAGAATCAAAATGAAAACAAATAGAACTTCTGGAAGGTATCACCCTACATGTGGAGTGTGCAAGGGTGGATGGGATGGGAGGGTGGTTGGGGGGCATGGGAGGGTGGAAGAGAGGGATGGAGGGAGGAAGAAGAAACTGGGTCAATATGCAAAATAAGAAAAATATATACAAAAAATGGTGAAATAAAAACACAAGAAAAAAAAAATAGAGATTGACCTGCTATGGTAATGGAACCATGGAACCAGTATTTATCCCTAGTACACGAATGGACTTTGGGATCCCTTTTGCTATTTTCTCAGCCTAGATATATGGTAAAGGGGGCTAGTTCTTGCCCCAAATGATATGTCAGATTTTAATGATCTCCCCCATGGGATGCCTCACCCTTCCAGAGGAATGGATGGGGGGTGGGATGGGGAGTTGGGGGGATTGGGAGAATAGGAGGGAGAGGGAACTGGGATTGGTATGTAAAATAAGATTGTTCTAATTTAAATAAAAAGTAATGAAAAATAAAAAGAAATAGGAGAATCAAGCCTACATGTTGTAAAGCATACACTACTTCTGAATAGTGCAGCTACCCATCTAATGTCAAACATATTTAAAAATGTAGCCCAGAAAACCAAATCCTTACTCATCTATGAAGCCTATGAACCACATCAATTACCAACATGGGATAATAACCTTAATGGTCCAGTAGAGGCACACATACCTTCACAGCTTTCTAATTGCACTTAATACCCATCAGAAAAAGGGAAACTGTGACTAGAAATCTGGCTAACTACCCAGTTCAGGTGAAGTTGTGGTTATTAGAGGAGAATATGCAACCACTAATTTGCTCAACCAGTATTATCCTTAACAACAACCTATACACATTTGTCCTTTTATTAAAAGGTAAGTGTAGTCTACTGCAGGTCAAGAAAAAATATTTTTGAAATAGACAGAGACCATTACAGAAATAAACAACAAATCAAAATGTAAAGTTGTGGTTCCATAGATACATCCGCAAGATATTCTCACACTTAAGACTTTCCACTTACAACAGATTCCACTGTGTCCCTTAAGTGTGGGTATGCTATGAATTCATTTTTATAGAATTCTAGGAAGTCTTTATTTATTTTCTTTCTTATTTCTGTCTTGACCCAGTAGTGTAGTCATTTAGGTGCACCATACATTAATAGTGGGAGACTTCAATTCCCATCTCCACCAATGGACAGTTCATCCAGACGAAAACTAAACAGAGGAATAAAGGAACTAACAGACAATATGAATCAAATGTACTTGACATCCATCTACAGAACATTTTACCCAAACACAAAATAACATACCTTCTTCTTAGCACCACATGGAACATTCTCAAAATGTAGTGAGCTATCCACCCACCTGCACCTGTTGCACTTAGAGCAAGGGAACGGCAGAACAAGGGAACAGTGGAGTGTTGCTGAAAGGCTGGGGTCAGAGAAGCAAGCACAGAGAAGCAAGTGGCTTAGGCTAAGTACTGCTGCCTGGGTGTTACCTAATTCCCCGGATCCGTGAAAATCTAGATGGATCGGGAAACCAATAGGTTGAATATATGTTTCAGGGAGAAATAACTTACAACAGAGATGGATGAACACCAGCAGGTTTCAGTACCAAGGATGCCTCCGGATGCTCTGTTCCAGGAAGCAAAAGAGAGCTCCCAGGTCCATGATCCCAGACCTATTTCCTCATGTCATGTCAGCACCTGTCTCCCCACTCCCCCAATGGGTGTGGTCAGTCCACAGGTGCAGGCAGGTGGATATCTCACTACATCCATAATTGACCACATATTCGGTCACAAGGCAAGTCTCACCATACACAGGAAAGTTTAAATAACCTCCATATACTATCAGATCAGCAAGGATTAAAGCTAGATATCATCAATAACAACAGAAACAACAGAAAGCCTACAGATTCCTTATAATAAATATGGGATTCAGAATATTGTTTTCTGTTACAAATATAACAGAAAAAAGGATATTACAGTTTTTTTAATTCACTAGTATTATGACTGATAGCTTTTAAGTTTCTCAGATGTAAAATAGAAATTTATGTTCTACATAAAAGATCATTAGGGGCTGATGGTTCAACAAGTAAAGGCACTTGCTTTCAAACCTGATGACCTCAGTTAGGAGGAGAGGAGTTATACATCCAAGTTGTCCTCTGAACTCTACTCATGTGCCAATGACACAGTGCAAATATAAACACAAAACAAATTAATGTTTTAAAATTTAATTATCATTAGTAGAAAATGATTATCAAATTAAAAGTAGAAAGTAGATAGTTAAAATGATCTTTTAAAAAATATTCCAGAAATCTATTTGATGTTTGCTTGAATACATTTTATAGAGAAACCAACACTTTTTGTGTAGGGTGGCCCTGGTAAATATCATGGAGGCATTGAACGATAAGAATACCAATCAATGAACAGCAGAAATGAAAACTGAATGCCCAATTTTAGGACTTCACTCTAAGAGTTGTCTCTGGTCAAATGAAGCCACACCTTTAACAAATGCTTGAGGTGTTAGAGTTTTTGTGTAAAAGCAGCTAACACATGAAGGAGGATGTTTAGATTGTGGTTTGTTGAATTCACAAATACTTGGAAATAAAATATTCAGCTTTTAAATTTTTGATACTGGAAAAGTATCAAGTCTAGAGTTTGCAGCCAAGAAGGGCTGTTTGTATTCTTTAAATTGGACTGTTTTCCACAAGGTTAATCTTCAGCTTTGGCTTCCATTTCTACTTCATCTTCACCTCCATCCACTTCTGCATTTTCTCTCTCAAGCTATTCCATCCACCTTGTAGATTCAGTCTCATATGTATCTGTGACAACATTGGACTCCATCTGAACATTGCACACACCTATGCCCTCCTCAGTCTTCTCTTTGATGGCCAACATAGCCAGACTGGCTGAGAACAGAGAGGTCTTATGTTCTCTTTGGTGTTATTTTTGTCATCACATATTTGGCTGAAGCTATTAGATTAATTTTGATGGGCATGGTTTCTGTGGAACAATTCAAATATGCTCTCAGGACTGCTTTTACAGCATCAATTCCTTCATTACCATAGCAAGCTACTTCAATATCTGCTTGAATTGTGACAGCTTGTGGGGTCAAATGCTTATTGATATTCTTAGTGAATATTTCTCATTTATTTTCATTCAAATATAAACTACCCAAGATATATGGGTCTTAGACTATAGCCTTAAAGGCATAAAAAGTACCATACCAACTTGTCAACTAAGACCCAGACAGTCCTCTGGAACAGGCTTTCCAGTTGCTCATCTTTTGAATATTCTAATACCTCAGCAACATGGCAAAGAAGTTATAAAAAGTTTTGGATTTTGTGAATCTGTCTTCCCGTTTAATCGCTTCCTATGGAGAAATTGACAAATCAATATATCCATCCTTTGTCCATGCTAATGACAACTGTGCATTCATTTCTGCTTATGTGGATCAGTTTGCTTATACAATATACATGTCTTCTGTATAATTCATTAAGAAGAATCATGCCTTCTATGTTATTTTATTCCAATAAGATGACATATGCTGCCATCTCAGCAATAGATTTTACATTCACCATCACTACATCTTCCATCTCATAGAATTTGTGTTGGCAAAACCTACAATTTAGACCTAGCATTCATAGAGTCTTTATCCTCCTAATGTGAGTGATATTAAATTCACAGGAAAACCTGAAAAGTTTGTTTCCTTGGCATTTTATAGATTTTACATTGGGAACTTGCAAGGTTTAAAAAATATGTCATATTTTACTTCTTTCTAAAGAATGATTAAGTTTTAGTTAACCAAGAGATGGCATTGTGATGAAAGATGGAAAGCCAGGCGAAAATTACCTTTATTTCCAAAAAATTTGACCAAAAAACCAATTTAAGAGATACAAGATAGCAGCAATTTAATAATTATTTGTGTGTTTATATGTTTTTCATTGTTGGTGATCAAACCTAGGAACTTGCACATTCTAGTCAATTGCTTTCCCATGGAAGAAGTATGTATTCAAAATAAAGACATATTTGAGATGAGTAAAAAAAAAAAAAAAAAAAACAATTATACTAAAAAGTGATTATGTTAATAGAATAATTTTATTGGCCTTCAGACTAATTCAAATATTTTTGCCTTCTGTATGAGTCAGTGACCAATTCTAAACTACAGAAGATATTTCCATTACATTATCAGGAAAACCGTCTACTATAAGAAGGAGCTGAAAACTGAAGATATTCTGATCAATAAGGACTCCACTACCTTGAAATTTATGTCTGTGAAAATTATGTAGTCATATTTTTTCTTACACTGGCAGAATAAGAGGCTCTTAGTGACTGACTAAGGCAGAATGGTGTTAAATCACAGCTATGAACATACCTATTTGATAGGGCATCTTGGTGGTAATATATGTGGTGCAGTAAAAGTCTACTTGTCTTTGTCAGATTTTTCGTAGTCTTGACAAATACTTCCAGGGTAACTTCAGAAGGACTAATGTGAATAAAGATTTCCTTTTCATGTCCCATTCCACTGCATGTTTTACTATGCATGATAGAAATGCATTCTGAAAATGCTCCACAAAACATAACTATTGCAGAAATCACTTTCCTTGCTGCCTTGCCCGTCTTTGCCCAATAACTCCTATGTATTTTGTAGAGGGACCCAATTAGTACTCTCTAGTATTATTAACAGCACTACAAAATCAATATTCAGTTCAGGGAAAATAGAATTGGTCTAGTATAGTCTTCATGAGCATTGTCTTTCAATTGAGT
Organism: Phodopus roborovskii; assembly: GCF_943737965.1. Taxonomy (NCBI): domain Eukaryota; kingdom Metazoa; phylum Chordata; class Mammalia; order Rodentia; family Cricetidae; genus Phodopus; species Phodopus roborovskii. The sequence goes on from NW_026125391.1 coordinate 9,662,599, forward strand.
ATCTAATTATGTTAGCAAACCAAGATAAATTTATATTTATGGTATTTAAGAGTTTTCATAGATATGATCCATGTACTTTCTTTGAAGTGGCCTGAGAAATCTAGGAGATAATTTGTAGTTCGTATTCAAAGACACACATACACACATGTACACACACACACCACAATGTTTCATTATGCATGGGCACACACACACACGCACACACACACACACACACACACACATTCAGTTGCTAAGATAACCACCACTACACTTAATAAGAAAAACCTTTGTGAAAAATTTTCATTATTTTAGCATTTATTAAATTTAAAAGATAAAGTTCTATTGCAGTTAGTAATAAAGTTTCCATCTACATCAGTCAAATTTTATGGTAAACCAATCATATCGAAAAATAATACCAATGTAAAAATCTCAATGCAATGTTCTAATTACAGAAAGATATAGTAGTTGATAACAGTGACCTAAAATCTGATGTATTTATGTTCAAAAATCTAAATGTGCTTTATAATAACTTAACATTAGGCAAACAGTAAGAAAAATACATTAATAGTTAAAAGTGAAGTGGGTGAAATAAAATCTCTAGGAATAAATACTGTTGTATTTCTTCTCACCACACTCAAAGATCTCTGAACCTTAACTACAATTCCTATTTTTCCATTTCTGGGTTCATTTATGTATCCTCTGTAATAGTAACTGCAGATTTAGAGTAAACACATTAGCTGGCAGAATTAGTAAATGAAATTAATAATTAAATATGAGAACTAAAACAGTAAAATTTCATGAAAACACAGATTTATATGTTTTACAATGCTATGTTGAGTATATGGGAAGAAGTTAAGAAATTATTATAAAACAATGCCATTTATGAATTCAAAGGAATGATCCAGGAAAGGAATATCAAATTAATCCAGCTGTTTTCTACATTGAAACTCGTTTTGAACACTAATTCCTCTCTCCCCAATTTGTAGAAAATCTTTTTCCTATTATAATATGATATATGATGCTTGGGTAAAATGTGCTATACTACAGAATAAATATAAGCCATGAAGTGACTCCAAAGTATATTTTGATGAAGACGTTTTCATTAATTTGGTACCAATCTTTGTATACCACAAAAAAGGATGAAAATTCTTTTCATTTTGTGTAGTTTGGAAAAATGAATGCTTTTGCATGGGGAACTGCCATGGAACATGGATGTTTAAAGCTCCTACATCCATAGGCTTTTCTGTCTTTGAAACTGGCATTCATCCAGAAATTGATATTTCAGCTCAAAGCCACAGGTTAAAAAATAAGATATGACAGAGCAGATTTGGTTTTGTTATGGAATGGAGAAGATACAGTTGTCAACAGAATCAAAATATCAGAAACTGAAATTAATGAGCCAATGGTTTGACAGTTTTGGGTTATCTCTTGTGTATATCCTGAAGGAAAATAGGTGAGGGGAGATGAACCTAAGACACAAATGGCAAGAAGAAATATAAAAATTTGCTGTTATTGACCCAAGACAGCATAACATATGTCATCTCCCTATTTGCAATGCAACAATAATAATAATGAAACAAAAATCAAACTGAAAATCTAGGTATTGTGATGTGGAGTTGTGCGATTTGAAGTATATTTGAATCATATTGTGACAGTATGAATGTCATCTATGGTCTCACTATAATTTTAAATCACATTAACTATAAGAAACAAACATTCGTTTATCTCTATATTCCCATGTAGTGGATGATATCTTTGCTGACATTGCATTTTAAGCATTTAAGCATGATATTAGAGATACAGTTGTAGTCAGAGTTTAAATGGTGCCCCCCAAAGTGAGGCAAGAATTTTCCATGTAAATCCTTACACAAAACCTTAGAAAGGAATTCTAAAACAAAAGAACAGAGGCAAGTACTACTTCTTGGTAGCAGCATTTTCTCTAGTGGGCTCTGTTTGCTTGAGGCAAGCAGAGGCTCGAGGGTTCTTTAAAATAGACTTCCTGACTCATCATTAGTGTCAAAATCTGAAAGGCTCTTTTAAGGGGCCCAGCTGCCAAACACTCAGAGGATGTTTATCAGCAGCCAACAGCATGCTTTTTGATGGTTGCATGAACCTAGAAACTCTACAGAGCTGTGGCAATAAGCATGGCCCCGACCAGTATTCTGCTGTGAATGTACTCTAAGAAAACCAAGAAAGAGAAGGGGTTAGCTGCCACTTTAATTTTATCCATGTTGTTAGCAGACAAGAGGCATGTGGTCAGAAAAAAGATAGAGATATACAGGAAAGCAGATTTTAAAAAAAGAAAGAAAAAGGATAGAGAAAATCATTAACAAAGGAAACAGAGTAGCTGGATGAGCTGGCACACACCTTTAATCCCAACACTCAGGAGGCAGAGGCAGAGCGATCTCTTTGATTTCAAGGCTAGCCTGGTATACAGAGAGTTAAAGGGCAGCCAAAGTTACACAGAGAAACCCTGTCTCAAAAACTGAAAATAAAGAAAGAGTAATAAAAAAGTCATATAAAATGGAAAATACACAAGAGAGTCTGGATACTATAGCTACTGTGTTGTCTTTGACTTGTTTGATTGCTGAGGAAGGAGCAACAGCTGCTAAAAGATATTTGATTATAAATGCAGCTGGATTATTCCAACCTATATATTCTGGAAAAAGAGTTTTTGGTTTTGTTGCTAATAAGCTGAAAAGTTGTTGTTTCCTTCTTTATTTTAATAAACCAAGACTCCCTGAAAATGTGTACCAGGTGGTTGAACATCCAAGACAACTGGAATGATGCAGCCTTGTAGACTATTATAGCGAGAAGTTGGCCATGATTCTGGAGTTTCTCAGGATCCCCTTGGCAGTCACAGTGCCCCCAAACAGCAGGGAGCAGTTTGGAGAGAACTACGTCCACACTCCCAAATATTGCTTATGTTCATTTTCATTTAAATGAGGCTGATTGTAAATGATTAATGATCACAGTCAATCTTTTTTTTTTTCAAGGAAAAAAACGTGTGGCTATGATATATAAATGAATATTTTGTATTGGTATGGATTTTGGTTTATTGATACAAATTTAAGTTCTATTTTGATATATATATATACTCTTGTTTAGATGTATTTGTAAAGCTCCTTTAAAAAATGTAATATATAATTACAGAATATAGATTGTATTCCATAATAGTCAAAATTTATAGTCATGTTATTTAGGTTTTTCTACATATATAGAGATATATTTGAGATGGACACATAGTCTTCAAACCTTTCAAAGATCTACAGAATATGACATTTAAAGGGTTTTTCATGACAAAGAGACACAACTATTCCTAGCAACACCAATTACAACACAGAGCAAGATGGACATCAAAGAAACTTGTTATGGGGTTTGCCTTCAATATGCAAAACTAGCCTATTGGACAAGAAACTGCTCTTGTCTCGACATCTTGACAGCATGCTGACCAAACTGAACATGCAGAACCCTCAGGAAAGAGACTGACAAACTTGCCAAAACAAGATGGGGAAGTCATACAGGGTTCCTGCCTCATGTAATAGTCTGCCAGGCATTCTTCAGGACACTGAGGAAGATGATTGGCAAACTGCTAATTCAGGTGGGGCAGGTCTAAATTTGCTGCTTCTCTGAGAAGTCTGTTAGACACTCTAGGCCTGTAGGCTGAAGATGGATACCTGACATTACAGAGGAACTTTGCATGACTGTCAAGACTGCAATGTCTCTGTCAATTCTAGAATTTATAATTATCCTTTCTGAGGTCTGTGTGTTATTTTGGGACTGATGCTACACTGGGACCAGGCTGGCAGGAATGTGCTTGTAACAAAATGACACCTGCAACATAGGTACTAAGAACTTCCATTTAAAATTTGGCAAAACCTTAGAAAGCGATTTAAAAAACAAAATGACAGAGACAAACACTGCTTCTTGGTAGCAGAATATTTCTATGGAGGGCTCTGTTTTGCTAGAGATAAGCAGAGACTTAAGCTACTCCTTTGAGGGAAGTTTCCTGACTCAGCATAAATCAGGAAAAATAAAAAATAAAAAATCCACAGGCTCTTTTAAGAGACCCCAGCTGGCCATGGCAGTGACCACATCTCCAAGCCAGCAGCATGTTGATTGATGACAGCATAGACCAAGGAAGTAAGCACAGCTCTCAGTGTTGATGGTAAACGTGCCCCTACCATATTAGAAAGGCAGCAGCCAAAACAGCTGCCACTTTAATTTTAGCAATGCTGTTTAGCAGATATAAGACATGTGGCCAGAAGAAAGGTAGAGATACACATTAATGACAGATTCAGATAAAGTAAAACCTAAGAGGTTTTTACAATGTGTTTAAAAATATACATAGGCTTGGCTGAGAAAATAAAAAGGAAATTTGTTAAAAAGGAAAAAAGTGACAGGGCAGTGGTGGCACACGCCTTTAATTCCAGCCTCCAGAGGCAGAGACAAGCAAATCTCTGTGATTTCAAATCAACCTGGTGTATAGAGTAACTTTCATCACAGCCAAAAGTTCGCAGAGAAACCTTGTCTCAGAAAATGAAAAAAATAAAATGAAAAGAAACAGAGTAATAAAAAAGCCACGTAAAAAAGGAAAATACACACTGAGTCTGGATACCATATACTATAATGCTGTATTTAAATTACATGGTTGCCTAGGAAGAAAGAGATACAGCTGCTAAAATACATTTGGATATCAATGCTGCTAAATTAATCAAACTTAAATATTTTAAAAATGCTGTGACTTCAAAATTTAAGTCTAAGGACAGTTTACTTGGAAAAAGTATTTCTATTTTTGTTTCCATGGAAAATGAAAAGTTGTGGATTCCTTCCAGACTAACATGGTCTGATCAAGCAAGACCTCCTAAGACATTGTCCCAGGTGATTCAGCATTCAAAACAATTGGGACAAGGCTGCCTTGTAGACTACAGCCAGGATTTCTGGGTCTTCTCAGGATTCCCATGTTATTTCCCCAACCAGCAGGAAGCAGTATTGAAAGAACGACATCTAAATTCCCAAATATTATCTAAAATGTTTGTTTTCATTTAAATGGGGTTGGTTATAAATGTTTAATGATCACAGTCAATCTCTTTTAAAAAGAAATAAAGGGGAATAGGATACAGAAATGAATACTTTGTATTGAAAAGGATTTTAATTTATTGATACAAATTTAAGGTCAATTTTGTGATATGTATAATTCTCCTCTTTTTTAAGTATTGTTTTTATATAGCTTTTCTAAAAATGTAATGTATAATATAGTACAGATTATAGATAGTTACCTATATTAGTTTAAAACTTATAGTTAGGTGTTCTAGATATATAAATATGTATTCTAGGTGCATAGATATTCTTCAAACCTTTCAAAGATCTACAAAACATGACATTTAAATGGTTTAGGGTTTTCTTGACAGTGAGACATAACTGCTCCTGACAACACTACATTCATCAGACAGGAAGATGGACACTGAAGAAATTCGTTATGGAGTTTACTTACAATATGGTAAGACTAGCCATTTGGGTGAGATATTGCTCTTGTCTGGACTATTTGACTTTATGCTGTATAAACTGGACATGCAGGACACACAGAAAAGTGACTGCTGATTCAAGATGGACAGTGCCATAGGGATCCTGCTTCATGGAAGAGTCTGTCAGACACAGAGAAAAATGACTGACAAACTGCCAACACAGGTGGGACAGTTTAAAATTTCCAGCTTTGCTGAGAAGTCTGCAAGATACATTGTGGCCTATGGGCCAAAGATGGATGAGCAAGTTTAGAGAAGAATTTTGTATGACTGTCAAGATCATTTCTAGAATTTATATATTATCCTTCTGTGGTCTTCAATATAGTTCAAAATAGATAGTTATAATTATAGTTTTCCTCAGTTAGGATTACAGGTAAGTTACATATAAGCCTTTAGACACACAAAAATAGGATAAACAATAGAATATTTTCTTTAATTCCTGATAATGTTAATGACAAAATATTGTTATTTTAGTTCTTATTTGATAACTGATTTGCTATATATTTTACTATGTTAAAGTTAAAGCTCTTATTATTTATACAGAAAAGAGGAGATGATGGGACATATCATTCTGTAAATATGTTCTCTTATTGGTTAATGAATAAAGCAATGTTGGCCAATAGAGAAGCAAGATAGGTGGGGCTAGGAGAAAAGTAGGATTATGAGAGATGTTTAGAGAAGAGTCAAAATGTAGGACACAAAAAGAGTTAGAGGTCCAGAAGAACACATGGAAACACTTAGGTTGGTATAAATGAGTTTATACTAAGACAGAGATAGCCAATAAGAAGCTCTAGCCATTTGCCAACTTTATAACTAATTGGGCCTCTGCGTGTTATTTTGGAACTGATGGGGCAATGGAACCAGGCTGGTGGTAATAGAGGTCTTTGATGAAGTTGAAGACACTTAGTTATAGTTTTCCTTAGTTATTATAAAGGAGAAGTTACATATAAGACTACCCACAAAGATAAGACAGATGATAGAATATTTTCTTTAAATTTTGCCAAATGTTAATTGAGAAAATTTATTAACTATAGTTAATAAACTATATTGATAGAATTATCAATATAGGAAATCAAAAAGGCTGAAAGACACTTAAGAAAGTGCTCAACTTCCTTAGCTATCAGGGAAATGCAAATCAAAACAACTTTGAGATACCATCTTACTCCTGCCAGAATGGCTAAAATTACAAACACCAATGGCAACTTAGGCTGGACAGGATTTGGAGAAAGAAAGGGGAACATTCCTCCACTGCTGGTGGGAGTGGACCCATACAGCCATTTTGGAGATCAGTATGGCGATTCCTCAGGAAAATGGGAATTAGTTTATCACAGGACCCGGCAATCCCTCTCTTGGGCACATACCCATATGATCCACATCTATGCAACAAAGATGTGCTCAACTATGTTCATAGCAGCTTTATTTGTAATAGCAAGAACCTGGAAGCAATCTAGATGTCCCTCAACTGAAGAATGGATAAAGAAGATGTGTCACATCTACACAATGGAATACTAATCTGCAGAAAAAAATAATGGAATCCTGAAATTTGCAGGCAAGTGGATGACACTTGAAGAAACCATCCTGAATGAGGTAACCTAATCACAAAAACAGGTACATGGTATGTACTCACTTATATATGGATTTTAGACCTAGAGCAAATGATCACCAGCCTATAATTCACACCACTAGAGTAACTAGGATACAATGTGTATTCTAAGAGATTCATATAAAGTCCCTCACAGAATGGGGAATGGACAAGTCCCCCAGAGCATATGGGACGTGGGGGGCGCAGTGAATGGAGAGAGAAGTAGGAGAAAGAGAAGGGGAGGAGAGGAAAGCACGTGCAACTAGGAAGATTGAGTCATGGTAGGAATAGAAGACAGAAGAGAGAGAGAGAGAGAGAGGGAAAGAGAGGGGGAGAGAGGGAGAGAGCATAAAACAGGGATCCATTATTGGTTTGAAGAGAAAACAGAACTTAAATAAATGTCTAGAGACCTACAAGACTGCTGCTGACTAACAATTTGAGCAACTGTGGAAAGGCTACCATAAATGACCTTCCCAGATAGTGAGATCAACAACTAACTTATCCACAATCATGGAGCCCTCATCTAGTACCTGTTGGAAACAGAAGCAAACACCCATATATAAACACTGAGTTAACTAGAATCCAGATGCAGAGGGAGAGGACAAGAACAAGTTGCAGAAACACATAGAGACAGCTGACCCAAACAAGCAGGAGCTAACGGGCCCCCATATTAATAGCTGGGAATCCAGCATGGGACTGACTCAGACCCCCTGACTATGGTTCTCAGATAGAAGGACTGAGCTGTATAAGGGACCTCACTCAGTAGAATCAGGATGTATTCCTCGTGCACAAAAAGACCTTGTGGACACATCCCCCATGGAGGGATACTCCTTTTATCTAAAGACAGGAGAGAAGTCCTAGTCCCTACTTGAAATGACTTGACAGATTTAAATGACCCCCACCTGGATGGCATTGCCCTACATGTCGAATTAGGTTGGGGGGATGGGAGGGGAGGGTGGTCAGGGTGAATGTGAGGGGGTAGAGCTGGTAAGAGGGAGGGAGGGAGGGAGCGAGGGAGAGGGAGAGGGAGAGGAGAGAGAACTGGGATCAGCATGTAAAATGAATATATACATATACATACATATATATATATATATATATATGTATATATATATATATATATACATATATATATATATATACATATATATATATATGTATATATATATATATATATATATCAAAAAGAAGCCTAAATCATAGGCTAAACATTAAAATTAATATAAGTTTCTGGGTGTTCACTTGGGACTAAATAGCTATGGGACCAGTCAGAACAGGAATCTTTGACTACATTCAGCTTCAGAAAATCATAGAAATGTGATTGCCACTGATCTCTTTGTTTTCATTTCAGTAGGAGCTTTAGACACACTTCAACCATTTAATTCTTATTATGGCCTTGAAGTAGTTTCTACAAGGGCCTCTTTCACAAATCATGAGCAGATGGAGTTTTACTCATGGACAAGTTGCTTTTCTCATTTAAAGAGAAATGAATGTGATATAGTAATATAACTTTTGGATTCAGAAACATTTAGATTCCTCCCAAGGGTATGTAAATGAATATAATTTGCACCCTCAATTTATGGTCTTGGTCTCTCATATGGTTCAGTTTTATAAATGAGGAATAATGGCATAGAAAATATTCACACTTTTTAAAATTTAACATATATTGTTAAATTATTTCCCAAACATTTTTGATTTATAAGCTTAACAAACAATATAAAGGTGTCCACTTTTAATCATTGAAATAATATATGATTTAGTATGTCTAATTTTAAAAATATGAAAAATGAAATATGGTAACCCATTTCATAACATTGAATTTCATTGTTTATTAAAATAATTTCCATCTGTTCATTAAGACTACTTTCAATTTTCTCAATGTTGTCCCATATTTCCATTGGATCAGTTCTTAACCTTTCTAATGCTGTGACCCTTTAATATAATTCCTTGTGTTGGGTGACTCCCTACCATAAATTTAATTTCATTACTACTTCATAACTGTGATTTTTTGCTACTGTTTTGAATCATAATGTAAATATCTGATATGCAGGATATGTGATTTATAATCCCTATAAGAAGGTTGTTGAACTCTCAAACCCTCAAGTTGAGAGCTATTGCATTAAATCCTATAGCCACTTATAATTTTGTCTTTTATATTTTAAGTCAGTAAATTAATATGTAATTCAGCCTGGCCAGGAACTTGCTATCATCCCACATAACTGCCCTGAGTGCTGATATTACAGGTACATGTCATAACATCTGCTATTAGATTCTTATTTGGGAGAAGGCATTTTAAAATGAATGATTCTATTCTATTTTATGTGTATAGGATTCTTGGGTACATTTATGTATGTTGACCATGTACAAGCATGGAGGTCAAAAGACTTTGAACCTGAAGTTAGAGATGATTGTGAGTCATCATATAGGAATTCAGTTGACTACAAGAACAACATCTGCTCTTAACCAAAGAGCTATCTCTCCAGGACCTCTTATTTTTTGATCATATAAGGCTGTGTTTTAATTTATTAATCTTATGTTTACTAATGACTAGAAATATTCTGTGGCATTTACTTATAAATAGTATTAAAGTACATTTAATGAGGAAAATCATGAAAAATGTTGTTTATTTCCTCTTTAAACATTTGAGATTTTTCTCCTTCCCTGAGTCAAATTTCTCCCACATAAATGATGTATATAACATATATACAGGAAAAGGAAATAGCAATATACATGATATATATCACACATGAACAGGAAGGTGATATATAAATTTATTTTCATTCAAATGAATAAATAACTCTATCCCATTATTTATTGTTTCCTTCAATCTTATCCAAGGATCTTGAATTTTAGCATATGCTAAATATATTCTCTGTTCATTTCCTAGCTCCCTTATTTAGTTTCACTTTCTACTCAGTCTGCTTTATGTATTTTTATTACAGTACATTAGTTATAACTAATTAGCAGTATTTGCATATGACAAGAACATTGGCTATTGTAGGTACATTATGACAGAAAAGTACAATGGCATTCATCCAATTACAAACTATAGTTAATTAATAGGACCACTAATCCCATTACAATTCTCAGCAGCAATGATCTATATGTGTAAATTGACTGAATGTGTAAACAAAAGTATCTATTCAATAGTCATCACCTTACCCTGATTTCAGATTTATTGTTAATTGATACACATTTACTATAACTGTATATCACCTTAAAATAACAAGTGTGTCTTTTTTCTTTTCTCTCTCTATATAGATATAAATACACATTCTTTAAATTTCTCATCACTAAATTAATTCACTTCCTAACAATTGATTAAAATAATGGTAGAAAATTCATTTTGTCCTTATTTATTTTATTTGGAACCCTGCTACAGTCCCTTAATGAAGATAATACTAAGAATAGATATTTAGTGATAAAAGTTAAAAAGAGCTGTTTCTCCTTAAATAACTGTGACAATTAGGGTTCATCTCTGTAATACAGCAAACCAAACCGTCAGTCACTATGCTGTGTTCTTTGTTACTTTGCCTCTGTGGTGCTGGAGAATTGATCCCAGGACATTGGATTACTAGATTTGTTAATTAATTTTTTTTTGTCACTTTAGCATTTACATCTACATGTGAATTTCCTTTGAGGGAGAGATATATTAGGATGGTGAGTTTTGCTAGCTATGGAAAATAAACTGAAAAACTCCTCTTCTTAACTTTCACTTTTAAATATTTTAAAATTTTGAGGACTTAAGCTCAAAGAAAAAGTGAGTTTAATTGTCCCTAGATTTTGTATATGGTGATTTGGTCCTTTTGTATTTTTGTAGCTACACACACACACACACACACACACACACACACACACACACACACACACAAACACAAACACAAACATATACACACACACGTGCTCAATGTTACTTAAAAACATGATAACACACAAGCAGATATGGAGATCAATGAGAAATGTCTTAGACATGAGAAGTGTTGGAGTCACCTCGGACCTACTGCAAGAACTTTGAGTGCTGATATCTGCAATGAAGCAGCATTTGAACAAATCCTGTTGATTCTGTCTCTTCCCTAAGAGCAGGTACAGGGATATTATCTCATTCCTTGGCAAAATTTAGCTCTTTACATGTCCATGGAATACATTCCATTTATCAGACAGAGTGAGAAAATTCAAGTGACACATTAAAAATTACTTAAATATCTCCTATAGCATGGTTACATCTTTTTATTTACTATGCCTCCTCCCTCCCACTTGCCTCTCTCTCTCTCCCCTAAAAACTACCTTTGCCAGCTGTTCATACATTCCTTTTATTTTATGGAGATGAAAAACTGGGTCTTTATGTCATTAGAATTTTTTCTTTTTACTTTCCCTGTTAATTTCACTTTTTCTTGTATGCTTTGCAACTCTTTAAATAACTATTTATGTATTCTTATTCTCTTACACACATATGTGGAAACACAATAGACAATACTTAAATCTCATGTAGTATCTCCAAAAGTAATCAGAGAGTTGATAAGAGCCAAAGGATCTTATCTGTAAGGCTGTGTCTTCCAGAAAAGACTGGAAGCACACTTGTGGAGTTTCAACAGTATAGTTCCCTAAACCAAAGCTGAATAATGACAACACCATCTGACATGCCAACATAGATGTCTAAAGTATCACAAGTCCACTCATAGATGAAGAGCTACAGGTAATTAATGGCTTTAATGGCTTGAGAGAGAGAGAGTTCCATAGAGAATGGATTCTAAATTGGTAATCCAACATCAATAGGTTAGCTCTAAAAGCATATAAAAATAAACAACAATAAATGGACTCAGCAATGCATACAACTATATCATATATATATGTATATGTATATCATATAATTATAACATAAATACACACATATGAGAAAGAAGCCATGAAATTTAATAGACAATGAATTTGAGGAAGAAAGGAAGGTTTGGGGTGGGGGAAATGAAGTGAATACAGTACACATGTATGAAGTTCTCAAAAAAAAAAAATTACAAGCAATTTCACCACACCTGGTTCTCTGCAGTGCTAGGCACTAGAAGCCAGGCAAGTACTCCATCAAATAAGCCAAAACCCTAGTAAAGTAGGAGCATGGGGTGAGTGGAGAGGGAGGTAGGAGAAAGAGGAGGGGAGAAAGGAGAGGAGAACAAGAGGAAGAATAGAGAAAGGGAGCTAGAAATGAGATACATTAATAGAGAGAGCCATTATAGATTTAAAGAGAAATCTGGCACTAGGGAAATATCTAAGGATCGACATGAATGACCCCCACTAAGAATCTAAGCAATAGCAGAGAGTCTACCTTAAATGCCCATCCCCAATAGTGAGACTGAGGACTTCCTTATATGCCATCCTAGAGCCTTCATCTAGTAGCTGATGGAAGCAGAAGCAGATACCCACAGCTAACCACTGAGCTGAACTCCTGGAATCCAGTTGCACTCAAAAGGAGTGATGAGTAAAGGGGTCAAGATCAGGCTGGAGAAACCCACAGAAACTGCTGACCTGAACAAGGGGGAACTCATGGACTCCAGTCTAATAGCTGGGAAACCAGCATAGGACTGACCCAGTTTCCCTGAATGTGGTATTAGTTGGGAGGTCTGGGGCCTCTGGAACCCTCCTACATAAATGGACTTTGGGAGCCCCATTCCACATACAGCAATACTCCCTCTGCCTAGAAACATGAGGGAGAGCCTGGGCTCTGCTCCAAATGACATGACAGACTTTGAAAACTCCCTATGGAAGGCCTTACCTTCCCTGGTGAGCACAAAGGGGATGGGATGGGGTTTGGAGGGGGCAACAGGGGAGAGTGAGAGGGTTAAGGAACTGGGATCAATATGTAAAACAAGCTTGTTTCAAATTTAAATAAAAAAGTTATATAAATAATAAGAAAATAAAAAGAATTTTACATCTTTATACAATTGATATTCTTTATGGCCAAGTATTTTTATTTTTTAAGATGGGAAATTTATTTTTTATAAACTTTTTCTTATTTTACATATTAATCCCAGTTCCCTCTTCTTCCCTGACTCTCTCTCTCCCTCCCTCCCTCTCTCCCTCTCTCCTTCCCTCTCTCCTTCCCTCTTTCCTTCCCTCTCTCCCTTCCTCCCATGGCCCCCCATTCTCCCATCCCATCCTCCCCCCACTCCACAGGGAGAGTGATGCCTTCCAGGAGGGATCAACAAAATCTGTCAAGTCATTTGGAGTAGGGACTAGGCCCTCCCTCCTGCCTCTAAGTTAAGAGAGTATGTCTCCATTGGGGAATGTGCTTCCAAAGTCCTTTTGTGCACCAGGGATATATTCTGGTTCGACTGTCAGAGGTCTCTTAGACTGTCCAGGCCTTCTAACTGAGACCCATGTTCAGCGGGTCTGAGTAAGTCCAATACTGGTTTCCCAGCTATCAGTCTGGGAGCCCATTTTCTCTCCCTTGTTCAGGTCAGCCATGTCTTGTTCTCCTTCTCTGCATCTGGATTCCAGTTCAGCTCAGTCATTAACTGTGATTATCTGTTTCTGTTTCTATCAGCTACTAGATGAGGGCTCTATGATGGTGGATAAGTTAGTCATCAATCTCATTATCATGGAAGTGCATTTAAGGTAGCCTTTCCACTGTTGATCAAATTGTTAGTTGAGGTCAGTCTTGTAGGTCTCTGGACAATTTTCTAGATTCAGTTTTCTCTTCAAACCTATAATGGCTCCCTCTTTTATGGTATCTCTCTCTCTATTTTATCTCTCATCTATTCTTCCCCTGACTCAATCTTTCTAGTCCCACATGCTTTCCTCTCCTCCCCTTCTCTTTCTCCTAGTCACAAAAATAGGAACATGAATGTATTCACTCATATATGGATTTTAGACATAGAGCAAATGATCACCAGCCTATAATTCACACCATCAGAGAAACTAGAATACAAGTAGTTACCTAAGAGATTCATACAAGGTCTATCACAGAAAGGGAAAGGAACAAGATCTCCTGAGCATATTGGGAGTTTGAAGGCAGTGAGTGGAGAGGGAGCTAGGAGAAAGAGAAATGTGACTGATTTTTTAATAAATCTTTCATTGATGCTTCCAAAATAAACAAACTAAAAACAAAAAAGCATAGCCATTCCAAAAAGAATGAAATTTCTGTCTAGTTTTTTAAAGTTTCTCAGTTTGTACGGAGAACCATAGACTCTACTGACCAGAGAGCCAGTTCAATGTGCTCTCATCTATAAGTTCCAGAAACATTTTAGCTTTTGTATTGCGTAAAGGTAACATCTTATTTCTTAGGACCTGGAAGCAAACTCCTGCAATAAGAATATGTTCTAAGCAAACATAATGTGAGGACCCCAGTTCACAAATGCCCTGGCCTTACGCATCTGTCAAAACCAGAAAAATCAAGGTGCTAGACACTATTTAAAGAATTTTACCATCACATTTGCCTCTAATGGGCCATAATTTTTTTTCTTCTTTTTTACCAACTCTTATTTCTACTGCCTACTGTTATGGAATATCAAGATGCATTACATTTATTTATACTGTGGAATATTTGTTTAATGATGCAAAGGTGTGTGCATTCTTTTATGTTGCATTTGTTTTAACTCTGTGAGGCTGTGTTACTTCACCTGTCTAAAACACCATGAGTCCAGTTTTTGCTATGCTGTAGATTTTTTCTTCTAACCCTGGAAGTATCCCTTTAGAGCTGGTCCCTGAGGCTACTAATAGTAGGTTGTTCAGTAACATATTTAAGTTTTAGATAAACTTTAGCATTATTTGTGGTAGTTTAAAGGAAAGTGGCCCCCCATAGGGGTGGAACTTGTTGGAAGAATTGTGTCTCTGTGGGGGTGGGCTTTGAGGTCTCTTCTGTTCAAGCTATACCCAGTGAGACAGACCACTTCCTGTTGCCTTAAACTCAAGATGTAAGAACTGTCAGATCACTCTCTAGCACCATGTCTGTTTGCATGGTGTCTTGCTTCCCCCCATGACAATAATAAACTTAACCTCTAAACTGTAAGTGAGCCAAGGCAATGAAATGTTTTCC
The DNA here is from genome assembly GCF_943737965.1 of Phodopus roborovskii. Lineage (NCBI taxonomy): Eukaryota > Metazoa > Chordata > Mammalia > Rodentia > Cricetidae > Phodopus > Phodopus roborovskii. The sequence continues at coordinate 9,677,708 of NW_026125391.1, forward strand.
TTTATAGGAGTTTTTGTGGTCATGGCATCTCTTCAAAGCAATACAAATCCTAAGACATTTTTTTCTCCACCTTAGCAATTGAAATGTGCTTCAGTGAGTAAAAATTTGCTCATATGTCCTCAAGACTTCAATTTTGTATTTGGAAACACAGCTGACTCATTAAAGGTCAGGCTTACAAACAAAAATATATTATTTTGATTTAAATCTTTCTGGATCTATCCCTTGAAATGAATTTCTGAATGACATGGTAGCTTTAATTTTTAAAGAATCTGCCCTATTTTGGGTGGAGAATGGAGATATATTTGTGATACCCACAAATGCTACAAAAGACTCCCAATTCCCCCACAGCCTGTCAATATTAGTTTTCTTCAAATTTGTAATATACACATTCTAACAGGAATGGAGTGATATGTCATTGTGATTATGATTGATATTTCTCAGATGAGTAATGATATTCAGTATATTTTCATATACCTCTTCTTTTGGATGTCTTCTTTAAAGAAATGCTTGTCCGTTAAAGATTGTGATATTAATTTCCTAATGTAAGTGTCTGGATTTTTATTTTCCTTGGAGGCAAATAACTTTTCAGGTACATACATACGTACGTACGTACGTACGTACGTACGTACGTACGTATGTATATATTGCACTTGGTGTTTTCTCACTTCATTATCATCTCTTATGATAGGCAGAAGATTCATACTTTGATTTATTCTTACTTACTATTTTTTTTTTGTCACCTACGCTTTTGTTATCATATTCAGAAAGTCACAGCTGAACTTCTGTCATTGAGCATACTCCTGTTTCTAGGAGCTCAAGAATCTTCTTCTGGGTATTCTAGAGTTTCACTTCTTCATAATTAACTCCACATTACATTTTATGTTTGGTGTGAGGTAAGGCTACAGTTCTCTTCTTCTGGATGTGGATATTCATTTTTTTTCTAGTAGCGTTTGTTAAAGAAAATTTCAATTTCCATTATATATTCTTGGAACTCTTGCTGGAAAATCAGTTCACTGTGTACCTGTGGATTTATCACTAAAATCTGTTGAAGTTTTGAACATTAGATAGAATTAGCATTTCTATCTAAGTCTTATGAGACTATCCTATGATTTTGTTTCTTTATTCTCTCATTGTGGGTATGGAAGCTATGGATTTTCATATGCAAAATGATCTCTTAGCTCTAGGATCCATTAAGATTGCTCATTGTTATATTAAGCTCTTAATGTGGTGCTAAATTCTGCTGGCCAGCATCATGCTGAAGTCCTTAGCATGGTACTTATCGGTGTCATTGACTTGAGATTGTGGCCTTACATGAACTTCGTTTTTAAGGTGGTACTGACCTCATAAAATAAATTTGATAGTCTTCTCTCATCTGGTGGGACTGGATTACATTCAGATGAGTTCTTGGTTGAGGGAATCCTGTAGAGATCCCTAAAGAACGAAGAATGATTCTAAGATATATGGTTCCCTCTGAAAACTAAAAGAAGGCCACATTGCTGAAGAAAACTTCTACTCAGTACTTTGAACTTAGATGGGGTTGGGAGTCTTCACCCCTACATTCAAGACTCTTTGACAGGAATGCTCAGATGGTCATGGAAAGAGAAACTTGGACACAAACCAAGTCATAAAACCCTCCTCCAATAATCAAGACTGCCTACACAATGTACTGAGGCATGTCACAGAAAAAGTGTACGTAAAAATGCAATGGTTGGTTTAACTTGAAGCTCACTTCAAGTATGGCCAGGAACATGGTAGCCTAGAGACCTAGGGTCCTATGGTAGAACCAAACACAGTTGGCAAAGGCACACGCACACACACACACACACACACACACACACATACACACACACACACACACACAGAGAGAGAGAGAGAGAGAGAGAGAGAGAGAGAGAGGTCCTTCCTAATGGTTTTCTGCTATGGCTATCCTCAAATTACTGTCTTGTTCAGTCATAATAATAGAGCTTCCTTTGACAGCAGATGGGAGCAGATGCAGAGACCCACAGGCAGACATTATGTGGGAAGATTCTAAATTGTAGGTTTTCATCATGTCTCTCCTCATCAGAGAGGGAGACCTGTGAGAAGAGGGGCAAGAAAAACTGTAGGAGTCAGAAGGAGTGGACACCAGGAGAGCAATACCTACTAGATCCACTAAATAGGGCTCATGTGGACTCACAGATACTGAAACTATAAGCACTGTCCTCCATGGGTTTGCACCAGGTCCTCTGCACATGTTTTAGCTGGTAGATTGGTGTTCTTGTGAGATATCTAGAAGTGGGAGGATTCTTGCCTGCTCTTGAGACTTTTCCTCCTGTTAGTTTGGTCTATCCAGCCTCTATGTAAGGGTGTTCACATTGTCTTAATCATCTTGTCTTGTCTGTGTCTGACTGCCCACTTTTGGTGACCTACTCTTTTCTGAAGGGGGGAGTGATTATGTAGAAGGGAAGTGTGAGAGAACTGGGGGGAGTGGAGGTAAGGGAAACTGTGATTGGGAGTTAAATAAAAATATTTATAATAATTAATAATAAACTTTTTGAAGAATTTGAGGATTGCCATACTTTAAATATTTAACAGGTTGGGTCTTTATTTTCTGTTCATTGGGTACATGTTAGTTACTGCTACAATTTCCATAATAAATATTGATAGTTATAGATCATTTCAGGTAAGTTTTTTTCATATTTAGTCTTGGTTGGCTCTGTTTCTACCAGTTTACTCACTGCCTCTATATTATGCTGTTTATTGGTGGACAATTGTAAATAATAAATAGACCTTTATATTTCACATTTATATGGTGTGATTTGTAATATGTATTCAATTTAAAATATGCTTTTTAAAGTTTTCTCACCTGTATTCTGTTGTATATCACACACACATACACACACACACACACACACACACACACACACACACACAAGAAATCTATATGTAACTGGGCATTGGTGGTCCAAGCTTTTAAGCCCAGAATTTGGGAGGCAGAGGCTGGCAGATATCTGTGAGTTTGAGACCAGCCTGGTCTATAAGAGCTAGTGCCAGAGCAGGCACCAAAGCTACACAGGAAAACCCTGTTTCAGAGAGAGAGAGACAGAGAGAGAGAGAGAGAGAGAAAAGAGAGGGAGAGATTTATATGTAATGTGTGTGTTGTGTGTGTGTGTGTGTGTGTGTGTGTGAAAATATCAAAGAAAGGATAATGAGTTCATCAAGATATAGTGATACATGTCTATAAAGACAGTACTGAGGATGCTAAAGCAGGAGGACATCATGTTCAAAGATAGGCTGGGATACACAGAAAGAATTTGTTTCAAAAACCAAAACAATCAAACACAGTAGCAATAACAAACTCTCTTAGCTTAATATAGTTTTGAATTTAAAAGTTTAAAATTGTTTTTCCTTTATGTTTGCCATTTCTTAGCATATTTTAAAATTTGTCTGAGTTTTCTTTTTATTTTTATAGTAATCTGCTGTTTTGAACTTTAAAAAATTTCAGTGCATACATAAAAATTAAAGAATTTTCTTCTTTGATTAAATTTTCAATTTCTGTAAATGAATTGAATCTCTGAATTGCTTTTTGTAAACTTCCATTTTCATATTAGTTTTACCTACCATGAGTTTGGAAGTCCTTTCTATAGTCTAGTGACTTCTTTAACTTGTTACTCATTGTCTTATGGTTTTATTCTACAATAATTTTACTTTCTTAGTTAGACTTATTCTGAGGATTCTTTAAATGAGATTGTTTTGGTAACTTATTTTTTGGTGTATTTCTGTATAAGACTACTGGTTTTTATGTGTTCATTTTGTATTCTGCTACTTTGCCAAATGTATTAATCATCAATATGAATTTTTGTGGAGTCTATGAGGCCTTTTATATATAGAATTACATCATCTGCAAATAATGTTTTTTTTCCTATTTACTTCTTTATCTCCACCATTTGTTTATTGTTCTAGAGATATTATTGAATGAGAAAGAAGAGAGTAAATATGCTTACTGTGTTCCTGACTTTGGTAGCAATGCTTTGTGATTTTTGTTTGTTTCTGGTTTTGTTTTTGTTTGTTTGTTTTAATTAGCTTTTTTTTAAAGCCTGATGTTTGCTGTGTGTCTTTTGTATATTTTCTTGATTATACTGAAAATATTGTTCCCCATATTCCCAGATTCTTCAGGACATTTTAAAATTTTAGTTTCGTTTTACATTCTAATCACAGTTCTCCCTCCCACTCTTCCTCTTGCACCCACAATTGCCTCCTTCAGCCATCTCCTATCCACTCAACCCAATGAGTAAGAGCTCCTATGTTGAGTCAACAAAGCCTTGTCCATTAAGTTGAGGCAGGACTAAGCCCCTGACCCCTGCATTAAGGCTGAGTACAGCACCCCACTATAGGGAATGGGCTCCCACAAGCGATGTCATGCACCAGGGATAGATCCTGCTACTACTCTCAGGGGCACTTCAGATACACCAAGCTACATAGCTGTCTCCCACATGCAGAGGTCATAGCTCCGTCTCATGGAGTCTCCACAGCTGTTGATTTAGTGTTCTTAGTTTCCATGAGCTAGGTTCAGCTGCCTCTGTAGATTTCCCGTTCATAACCTTAATCTCCTTTGCTCATATATTCCCTTCTTCTTCACTTCAACTGGATTCCCGGATCTCTACCTGGTGCTTAGTTGTGGATATCTACATCTGGTTCCAACAATTAACAGATGAAGGGTCTATGATGACAGTTGGGGTTATCACCAATTTGATTATAGCTGAAGGCCAATTCAGGTACCCTCTCCATTATTGCTAGGAGTCTTAGCTGGGGTCATCCTTGAGGATTCCTGGGAATTTCCCCAACATCAGGTTTCTCCCTAACCCCATAATGGCTCTATTTATCAAGATATCACTCTCATTGATATCCTACTCAGTTCCTACCCCTACTCAAATATCATGTTTTCATCCCCCATCACTCACTTCCCCTTACTGCCTCCTTTGCCACAGTTTACCCAGGAGATGTTATTGTGTTTCCTTCCCAGGGCAATACATGTGTCCCTCTTAGGGTCATCCTTGTTACCTAGCTTCTCTGGAGATGTGAATTGTAGTCTGGTTATTTTTTGATTTTCATTTAGTATCTACTTATGAGTGAGTATATACCATGTTTGTCTTTCTGAGTCTGGATTACCTCACTCAGGATTTCTTTTTCAAGTTCTATCAATTTGCCTACAAATTTCATGGTGTCATTTTTTTAACAGCTGTGTAAATGTGACAATTTTTCTTTATTCTTTAGTTGAAGGGCATCTAGGTTGTTTCCAAGTTCTGACTATTGTGAATAATTCAGTATGAACATTGTTGAACAAGTATCCTTGTGGTATGATTGGGCATCCTTTGGGTATATACCTAAGAGTGGCATCAATGTGTCTTGAGGTAGATTGATTCCAAATTTTCTGAGAAACTGTCATACTGATTTTCAAAGTGGTTGTACAAGTTTGTATTCCCACCATACCTGGAGGAGTATTCTCTTTACTTCACATCCCCTGCAGCATAAGCTGTCCTCAGTGTTTTTGAACCTAGCCATTCTGATAGATGTAAGATGGTCTCTTAGAGTAATTTTGATTTTAATTTCCCTGATGGCTAAGGATGTTGAGCAATTCCTTAAATGACTTTTGTCCATTTGAGTGTCTTTTTTGAGAATTCTCTGTTTAGGTCTGTATCCCTTTTAAAATTGGATTATGTGGTATTTTGGTGCCTATTTTCTTGAGTTATTTATATACTTTGGAAATCATACCTCTGTCAGATGTGGGGTTGGTGAAGATCTTTTTCCAGTTCTGTAGGCTCCAGTTTTGGTTTTTTGTCCATATCATTTGCCTTAAACATGCTACTCAATTTCAAGAGATACCATTTATTGATTGTTGCTCTCAAAGTCTTTGTTACTAGTGTTATATTTAAGTAGTGGTCTCCTGTGCCAATGGGTTCGAGGTTATTTTTGACTTTCTCTTCTATCCAGTTCAATATAACTGGGTTGATGTTGAGGTCTTTGATTCACTTGGATTTGAGTTTTGTGCATGGCAATAGATACATATCTATTTGCAATAGTCTACATGTTGACATCCAGTTATGTCAGTACCATTTGTTGAAGATGCTTTTCATTCCATGTACCATTTTGACATTTATTTTGTCAAGAATTAGGTGTTCATAGGTATTTGGATTAATGTTAGGGTCTTTGATTTGATTCTATTGGTTCATATGTCTGATTTTATACCAATTCCCAGCTGTTTTCATTACTGTAGCTTTATAGTAGAGTTTAAAGTCAGGGATGGTGATATCTCTACAAGCTCTTATATTGTACAATATCATTTATACCTCTACTGGTTTTATTTATTTATTTATTTATTTTTGGTTTTCCATGTGAAGTTGAGCATTCTTATTTCAAGTTTTGTGAAAAATTCTGTTACTCCCACATATCATTTGGTTTCTACCAAGCTCATAGGGGAAAATATTTTTCAATTACTTGCCTATTTTATTCATGCTTTACTTGCAAGTATGTCTCTATGAAAGTGTCAGATCACCTGACACTAGAGCTACAGACAGTTACAAGCTGCCATATGGGTGCTGGGGATTGAATCTGTGTCCTCTGGAAGAGCAGCCAGTACTTTTAACTGTTGAGCCACCTCTCCAGCTCCAGAAAATTGATTTTGTCTCATCCCATTTATTATTTGTATATAAGAGAGCTACTGATTTTTTGATGTTATTCTTGTATCATGCTATATTACTGAAGCTATGTATCAGCTATAGGAGTTCCTAGGTAAAAATTTTGTGCTCACTTTATGTATACTATCATATTATCTGCAAAGACTGAAAGTTTGACTTCTTCCTTTTCAAATTTGTATCCACTTGACCTCATATAATTGCCTCATTGCTCTACTGGAACTTCAAATTATATATTGAATAGATATGGACAGAGTGGACATCCTTGTCTTGTTCCTGATTTTAGTGGAATCACTTTGAGTTTCTATCCGTTTAATTTGACAATGGCTCTTGGCTTACTACTATAAATTGCTTTTATTATGCTTAAGTATGTTCCTTTTATCTCCGTTTATTCCAAGACCTTTATCATGAACAGGTGATGGATTTTTATTGTTATTATTTAAATGCATGTATCACATCATAATAAGTGTGAAGATTACTCTGTACTTATTTTTCAGATTTTGTAAAATTTTGAGAAAAATTCTTTACAGATAATAGAGTACACCAATTTAGTGTGGCAGGGTAATAATTGAAATACTAAAAGTGATAGTGATATTACAGTCACACTTTGTTCTCATACTTTATTTAGGTGATGATGCATCTTACTGGAATAACTACACATAAAAGACATATGTAAATCTTTTGATGTCTAGTATCTATGATAACAATTTGAGACATTCCTTTTATTCTTCAACTTTGCTACATTTTATTTCACTCTCTGTTTTTTTTATTTATCTTTTTTCTTCTTAATAAGTATCAGACTAAGAGCAAACACACTTGTTTGGCAAGTTCTATGTGACTGACTGAATAGCCCAGTTCAAGTTAATGACTTAGTGTACATTCAAGAATAGCTTATGACAGATTTTTTTTTAATTATATAGATATACTGACAGGGAAGAAAAATGCAATCTGTTGCACAGGAGGCTCCCTGTGATGAGTACTTGATAAAGAAACTGTCCATGAGGTATGTTATTCTGATGACAACACTACTGTGTAAAGTTGTAAATCTTTCCAGAAAAGAATCCTATTCCCATGTAATGCTGCATCAAAGGCTTCAAGTCAAAAGGACAAGGACCCTTCAAACAAAACAAAACAAAACAAAAACAAAAAGAAACATAAAAAGAAAAAAGAAAATAAAAAGAAGAGTAAAGGAGGGAGGGGAGGGAGGGAAGAAATAAACCCTAAATGAAAACTCTCTCTCCTCCTTATTTCTTTAGCAATGCGTTGCCTCACAATCATACACATATCCTATCCCACACTTTGATTAGGCCCATCATTTTGCTTTTCAATTTTAATTCTTGATACTTTTGCCTGAAACTTCAGATAGTTGCAATTAGTGTTCACCACCATGTTTGACTACAAATTAAATTCATGAACATTTACATCATTTGCTATTATAATGAAGAACAGGGTTATATCATGTTTTTTCCTGATAGGGAGCTTGTTTTACAGAATTATCAGCCAGGTTATCTGAACAATGTTAACGCCATTATTGAATACTTATGTCCATTCTATGTGTGACAAGATTATGGCACTCTAACAATTCTCAATATATTTATGGTATAATTTCAAGACAAATGCTCTGGAAAGTTTTCAAGAAAAAAATATTCATTTAGGGGAGAGAGAGAGAAAGCCAATAACAGAAGAATACAGCTCTAAACACAATCTTTGCTCCACCCTGTTGGTACATGATATCTAGGAAAACAAAAACCTTACACAAACTTTAAACAGGATTATTAAAATAAAGGAGCAGATACAAGCACAGCTTCTTGGTAGCAGCATTTTCTTGGGTAGGCTTTGTTTGCTAGAGATAAGTAAAGGCTCAAAGTTCCTTTAAGAGTGTCTGCCTGACTCAGCATAAGCAGCAAAAACCACATGGTTCTTTTAAAAGTTTCTGTTACCAAACAAATGGTGTTTATGACCAGCCAGCAGCATGCCGCCTGATGGCATCATAGACCAAGCCAGTGAGCAAATGTCTTTGATGGAGTTAAGACAGCTAGTTACAGTTATGGATTTTCTTAGTTATGATAAAAGATAAATTATAAGACTTTAGACTCACAAAGATAGCATAGATGTTAGAATATTTTCTTTAAATTTTGCCAAATTTTAATGGAGTAAATATTGTTAATTATAGTTCTTACTTCATAACTGTTTTGTTACATATAAATTTATTGTGTTAAATCTAAAACCTTTCTTTTTATTTAGATAGAAAAGAGAAAATCATGGGGGATGACTTTCAGCATATATGTTTCTCTTATTGGTGAATGAATAAAACAGTTTGGCCAATAGTAGCAGGAAGATTGGCAGTACTAAGAGATGAGGAGAATTCTGGGAGTGTTAGGCAGAGAGGTGCTACAGGTAGACACCATGTAATAGACACTTTTTAGGTAAGATAACACCACATAGAAATAATTAGATTAATAGAACTGGGTAAATAAATTAGAGTTAGCCAATAAGTAGTCTAAGCCATTGGCCAACAGTTTTAGGGATGATTTTTTTTTTTTTTTTTTTTTTGTGATTATTTGGGGCAAAGTGGCTGCATGCTGGAAAGAAAACTTCAGTAACACTGTTTAATTTCTCTTTAAGCTAGGAAATCACTGTTAATACATTATAGTGAGTCTCAGAAAAGGACTTTAGACATTATAGGAACTGCTAAAGAGTATGGAAACTTGATGATGGGTGGAGTGCATTTTCTGTTAGGAGATGATCAAGAGCCTGAAAGGCAAAGGTTGGGGAGGAGCTTGGTTAAAAGTGATGTTTTCACAAGTCAAGATGATAAGGGATGAGGTTATGATGGCTAATCTTCATCATCAACTTGATGGAATCATGAGTCACTTGTGGGATGAATTCCAGACATGCTTGTGAGGCATTTTCTACATTAGGTAATCCTCTAGGCATGCCTCTGCAGAAGTATGTAGATTAGACTGAATGAAGTGAAGAGTATGTTCTAAATCATTCTAAGATTCATTTGATAACAAAAACAGCCAAGAGTGATGTATATAGTTTCTTTCATTTGTTTACATCATGAAAATTTATGAACTGTTGATAGTCTGATTTTAAAGGAAATTGTAAGCTGTATTATTATGTAATAAGGTATTTCTAGGGCCATAGAGATGGTTGCTCAACCATTAAAAGCACCAGGGCTGGCGGTAAAATAGCCGCCACCAACTTTTATAAACCGCGGCAGAAACAACAAAGACTTTCATTTTAACAATGTTGTTGTTTAACAGATAAAGACTTGTGGCCAGATGAAGATAAAAATTTACAGTAAAGACAGATTCATATTAAGAATCTAAAGGTTTACAGTGTGTTTTAAAATAAGGAGACATGGAAAAAAATAAAATGGGTTTAAAAAGACAAAGAGGAACTGGGTGTATTGGCACAAGCTTTTAATCCCAGCACTTGAGAGACAGAGGCAAGCAGATCTCTGTGATTTGCAAAGTAAACCTCGTATGCAGAGTAAATTCCAGGACAGATAAGAGTTACAAGGAGAAACCCTGTCTCAAAAAATAGAAAAGAAACAGAATAATAAAAAGACACAGATGGAGAAAATTTGTATACTGTACGGTATTATATTGTCTTTGTATTATTTGACTGCTGAGGAAACACAACTGTTAAAGGAAATGCTGCTGGATTAATTCAATTTATATATTTTAAAAATGCTTTGACTCAAAAATTTAAGTCTAAGAACAAGTTACTGGGGAAAAGGATTTCTATTTTTGTTTCCACAGAAAATAAAAGGCTGTGGATTCCTTCCAGACTAATGTGGTTTGATCAAGCCAGACCCCCTGAAACAGAGTTGCTGGTGATACAATGTTCAAAACAGCTTAAACAAGGCAGCCTTGCAGACTACAGCCAAAGAAGATTTCTGCATCTTCTTAGGATCCCCATGACCGCGCCCCCTATCAGCAGGAAGTAGTTTGGAAAGAACGACGCCCAAATTCCCAAATATTCCCAAATATTGTTTATGTTTGTTTTCATTTAAGTGGGCTTGGTTTTAAATGGTTAATGACAACAACCAATCTCTTTTTAAAGGTAAAAAGGGAATTATGGTATAGATATGAATACTTTGTTTTAGAACAGATTTTCATTTATTGATACAAATTTAAGGTCAATTTTGTGAGTGTATATTCTCCTTTTCTTTAGGTATTGTGTTTATATAGCTCATTTAGAAATGTAATGTATAATGTAGTACAGATAATAGATAATTATCTATGATAGTCAAAGTTTAGAGTTAAGTTAGTTAGGTTTTTCAAGATAGATAAGCATTCTTCAAACCTTTCAAAGACCTACAAAATATGGCATTTAAAATGGTTTAGGGTTTTCGTGTCTGTGAGACATAATTGCTCTTGGCAATACCACCTGCACCAGAAAGGAAGATGGAAGATGGACATCGAAGAAATGCATTATGAAGTTTGCTCTCAATATGGCAATACTAGCCATGTAGACAAGATACTGCTCTTGTCTGGACTGTTTGACTTTATGATGTATAAACTGGACATGCAGGATCCACAGAAAAGTGACTGCTGATTCAAGATAGACATTGCTACAGAGTTCCTGCTTCATGGAAGAGTCTGCCAGACAGTCTGCAGGACACAGAGAAAAGTGACGGACAAACTGCCAATACAAGAAGACAGTTTAAAGTCTCCTGCTTTGCTGAAGAGTCTGCCAGACACACTATGGCCTATGGGCTGAAGATGCAAGATTACAAAAGAACTTCGGGTGACCAGGCAATGAGTTGTCTCTGTCATTTCTAGAGTTTATATATTATCCTTCTGTGGTCTTTGAAGGAGTTGAAGACAGATAGTTATAGTTAGTTTTCCTTAGTTAGGATTAAAGATAAGTTACATATAGGACTTTAGACTCACAAGATAAAATAGATAATGGAATATTTTCTTCAAATCTTACTAAATGTTAATGGACTAAATATTGTTAACTGTGATCCTTACTTGATAACTGTTGTGTTATATATTTTGCTATGTTAAGCTTAAAAAACCCTTCTTTTTATTTAGACAGAAAAGAGGAGATGATGGGAGATGCCATTATGTATATATGATTCTCATACTGGTTGATAATAAAGCACTGTTGGCCAATAGGAAAGGAAGATAGGCGGTACTAGGAGTCAAGGAGGAAAGAGGAAGTAGATAGGAGGAGTCAGCATGGAGAGACCGGGGAGACCAGATGCTTGCCTCACTCCCCAGTAAGGAGACCACGTGGAAATACACAGAAATGGGTTAATACTTAAGACAGAGCTAGCCGATAAGAAACAAGTAACCAGGCCAACAGCATTGTATCAAGTACAGAGTCTCTGTGTATTATTTGGGGCTGGCATGGCAGCGGGTGGAAAAAACATACTCCTTACAACCTGTTTTCAATTCCTAGCACCTTAAAGTGGCTCACAACCGTGTGTAACTTCAGTTCAGCACCATTCCAATACCCTGTTCTGCCCTCCATGGGTACCAAGTACACATGTGGGACACAGATATACTATGTGCAGCCAGAACACCGTAGTACAGACTATGGGTAAGTTATTTTTTAAAGAAGAGGAAATAAATAGATATTTCATAACAAAATGTTACCAATTTTTTTGAATCAGTAAATTTTCATAGATTTAGATAGTAGTTATTCAGTATTTAAGACAGATTAAAAAAAAAAAAAAGATCTAGTAGAAAATCTTACCACGCCAATGGAAAAATAATTATTGATGATGCTGTAAGGCACAGGGTCTCCTTTCTCATCTTTGTCATTGGGTATGACTTCAAACTTCCACCTGTCCAGCATGATTTCTGTGCTGCTTTCAATGTCTTTTAGGATTTTCATCAAATTTTCACCTTCATAGCCTGATAAAAAATATTTTACAGTGAGATAAAATATAAACCAACAAAAGGAAGTTACACTTACATGTGTCTGTTTAATTGTACGAATTATTCTGAAGCTAATTAATACATTTTAAGGCTAAATTAAAAATCTTCTACTTGCACCAAGATTTTATGCTTAGTTTTCACTTCCAATAAATATTTCTTATGGCATAAATCCTCAGTTTATCCAACTGTTAAATAATAATTCTACCGTGTATCCTTTCACATTGGTCTGTAAGTTCATAAGAATGTAATTAATTTTCAACTCTATACTTTCTAAGCATCCTTTCACAGAAAATTACCAACTCCTCCCTTCTTTATTGCTGAAATTGCAAGCTAAGTGGCCAAGTTAGAGATCACATCTGTCCCTTATCTTCATGTTTCCTTCAAGTGACAATGGGAACTTTAAAAAAAAAAAGATGTTCAATTTTGGAATATTTCATAATTTGTCTTATAGTACACCTTGAGATAATTGGCTTTTATTTTTTCAACATGGTCTCAACTCAGAGGACACATCATTTGGCAGCCACCTCCAACATAAAGCGTCAATTGCACATTTCCTATAACTCCCATCCCCTGTGCTCAAAACTGTCCTTCTCTTATAAGTATACTGCATAATATGTTTGTTTTTATCACTATAGGCCTGTGGACCAAGTTTCATTTCCAACTGTCCTACAGCCATTTAGCCCAAAATAAACACACAGAAACTTGTATTGATTTATAAACTGTTAGGCTAATGACTTAGGCTTCTTACTGGATAGCTCTCTCTAAATTAAATGATGGGAGATGTCCTTCTGTATATATGTTTCTCTTATTGGTTGATGACTAACCTGGGGGATGTTATTGTATATGTTTCTTAAACCCATTGCATATTAGCTCACTCTTCTCCCCAAACTCAAATATAAATGAGATATTGCTTAAAAAGTACTTAGTACCAAATCTTTTTTTTTTCATTTTTTAAATTTAAATTTGAAATAAACTTGTTTTACATGTTAATCCCAGTTCCTGCACCCTCCCATCTTCTCCTTCCCCCCCCCCGACCCCAATCTCTCCCCCTGTTTGCTTCTCAGGAAGGGTGAGGCCTTCCATGGGGAGTTTTCAAAGTCTGTCATATCATTTTGAGCACGGCCCAGGCCCTCCTAAATACTGGAACACTGGAACCTTAAGCAAATGGAAGAGAAATTTTTTTAAAAGTTACAATTGTTGATGATAGTGAAGGCTAAAATATTTTTGAGTCAACGAAAGGCAAGGCATCCAGATGTAGGCAGTGTTACAACATTGGACAGAAATTGAGGTAATCCAGATTGAGGTGCCCTGATTTTTGGAGTTTCATAAGCAGAAGCTGCTGATCAGGGGTGGGGCAAGGACACACTCAGGAACAAGAACACGTGTCATTAAATATGCTAAAGGACCTACAGAAGCAGGCAGAAGGTCCAAAGTGAGGCTTAGATGACCAGGGCACAAGGTGTCCAACAATATGTGGTGGAAGCTGCAAATCCAGTGAGAATAGCAGATTTGTCCCAAGGCAAAGCAATCAAACTCAACATGTCTAACACCAGAGAAGATGTGGATCCAAGAAAAAACCTGGAGTTGACACAGGGAAAGGTACTTGACAACAGACTATGGTGGGGAGGCAGCTGGAGGTCGTTCAGAGATATATACCCAGGCACACGGACCCCTACAATAGGGGTGGGAGAATTTAGATGTTCTAGGATTTGGTGTTCAAATACAGGGATCATGTAGAAAGTAAAGCATTGGGAATGTAAACAAGATATTGGAATTCAATAATTCAGTGAAAGTCTTTGACAAATTTGAAAAAATAATAAATGAACAGGTTGTAAGAAAGTTTTGGAAAATGAAAAGTCCCAACTTTTGAATTATGGCATAAAATGATAGAATGGGGACAAGAATACCATATCAAATGCATAGAAAATACTTTAAATTAAAGAACATTTTCCAAACAGAGAAGTAGATAAATAGATGCCAGTATAGGAAAAAAAAAAAAAAAAAAAAAAAAAAAGGCATATAGAAGATGCGATAGGACTAATAAAAAAATCTACCCATGACATTTAATATTAAAACACTAAAAGTACAGAAGGAAGAAAAGGTATTGAAAGCTTCAAAAATGAATGACAAGTTGCCCTTAAAGGCAAATTCATACAGTAATAGCTGATTAAGTAGCAGAAACTTTTATAGACAGAAGACATACCAAGATATTTCCATGTTCTGGTAGACTAAAACTCTTACGCCAGAGAATTATATTCAGCAAAGCTGTCTACAAAATAATGGCTTTATATCTACTAGAAATTCACTGAGAAGATAAAAAGAGTATATAAATTTTAGGCAAATTGGCTAAAAGAAAGGTTACAAATAATTAGAAAGAAAAATGGTTACATTTCCAAAGATACCAGTGAAAAATGGTTACATTTCCAAAGATACCAGTGAAATTTAGGAAATTTTAACACAGTACCTTAAATAGTTTTACTCCTCTAAAATGGATTTTGTAAAGAAAGAAATTCTCGATGTGTAAATAAATACGCCAGAAATAAGCCATGATGAAATAATACTGAAATAGTCATAAAACTCTCACTACAAAAACCAAAGCACAAGATCAGATGGGTTCCCCTGCGCAATCCTATCAAAACCTCAGAGAAGAAAAACATTAGAAACCCCCAGTTATTTCAAAACATTGACAAGAAAGGAGAAAATCTACGTCTGAAATCTCACATCCACATATGTGTGGTGGCATGTGTGTGTGTGTGTGTGTGTGTGTGTGTGTGTGTGTGTATGTGTGTGTGTTTGTGCACGCACTCACACGTGCACATGAGTGAGGATAAGTGATAGACAGATGAAGAGAAAGAAGGAAAGAGGTTTAACAAAATGAAAATAAAGTTATTGAGAGTTAAATAAAGTAAAAACAGGAAGAATGCTGAAGGGAGAAAGGTTTAAGCACTGAGGGAGAAATCAGAAGAGAGAAACTTAGAAGCTTGCAGGAGAGTTAAGCAGAATGAAGGTGCGTGAAGAATCCTCACAAAACATACAATCCCACAATTTAATTTTTTAAAAAGTGCAAAATTTGAGGGACATCCAACACATGTTGTATGAAAGAAGAGAGGCAAGTACACTTGAGATTTGAATAGGGATGGAAGCAAACAAGACAGTAAGTGTAAATAAAGCAAATCTAGGGCTTTATTAAAAAGCATATAGAAATCTACTGGTTTGTATGTTAATTAAAATACCTTTTTATAGAATAATATGAGCTTGAATGGAAATCAGCTATATTTGTGGACAATCTACCCCCAAAAGGCACGGCTTATAAAATGAAAATTTAATAATGAATGGGATAACTCCATGGAGTTATTGTTTAGGGAAGCATCAGCAGTTCCCAACAAAACGCACAGTATTGATAATTGTTTTTATTTGATCACCATAATTAACATATTGATGGTAAGAACATATTGTTAAAAATAACACACTTTTGCTTTACAATTCATAGAGAAATTAATCTTGAGCCAAAATGGTTATGTCATATCTTCTGAATTTCTGCCATTGTGTCAGAGGTTGGTTGTATGCAAGGCAGACAGAGGAAGGAGAACCACCAATGAGCTAATGCAGTCGTGGGAACTACATGTTCTAATACTGGTCTGCCTGGCAAGATGTACTCACTGATACAGAGTCAAAACTGTTATGGGGGTAATCAACTGTTTTCTGGTTAGATTTTAAGCTTTCCGTGTAGGAGGGATTTATGCTTACCATGACCAACACAACAAAAGCCCATAACTGGGAAGGTCGTTGCATAGGAAACATATTGCTCTTGTTTCGCTAAACGGCAATTTCATCTTCTTAAGTATTTACTTATCCCCATAGGTTGGTGCTGCTCTTACCTTGACAACAGGCTTCTCTTTTGCAGTTGGTGTGGTTAATGCAGAGACAAATGTCTGGTCAGAGCACTGAGAACAGTGACTGTGAGTGCTAAATAAGATATTTATAACACTTCTCCCCTCCGTTGGGGTATAGGACATGTCACAAGAGAGGGATAGAAAGAACTTAAAAGTAGAAGGACTGAATTGATGTAAAACATTGTCTTCTGGACAGCTGTTGCACTTGTGAGCCTGCAGCAACTGTGATCACCTGCAGAAGATCAAGCCATTCAACCTTCCATTCCGGATGGGGAAAAAGCTCAGGAGGCATATAGGCAAGGAACATCTGCCAACTGGTGGTAGTTGTAGCAGAGAAAATAATTTTCTTTGGTTGTGGCCACTGATAGGTTACCAATGTTCTAATGGATGGTACACACTATACATAGACTAGCAGGACTAAGTTAGTCGATGGTCAACACAAAGTATATAAATTTGAAAGGGAAACTTGTCAGAGATGGTCTTCAAGAAATAGTGAAAGGGGGTACTGGGTTAGATATGAACAAAATGCATGCATTAACTTCTCAAAGGGTAAATAAAACTATTTAAAAATAAGATAACATTTGTTAGTAAGATGACCGCCTACGTCTTTTTCTATCATAACCATATGCACATATGCATATGCAGTCATATATTTTTAAAATGATAGCCTAAGTTGGAAAGCTTTGAATGGTTTCTGTCTCCAAAATTTGCCTCTAATTTATAATTTATTTTTTGAGCAAGTTACTGCCAGAATCTCTGAGTATTCATTACATCTGGTAGCATATGTATTACTGTTAGAAATCACTAAGTTAAAAGATAAAGGAGGAGACATCTTGAAATGCATCATCATCCAATACTGCATTTAAGATAGACTTGTTCAGTCACCAACACCAAAAATTACACTGTTGGGTCCCGTTAAAACTTTCATTCTAGAATTTATAACTAAGCACTATTAAATAGATAGAGCAAAGATTCAAATAAATAGTAATTACACAGGCACTCCTGGGTACTTTCTTAAAATATATTGTGTAATACCTAATTTTAAAGCATAAATATTAATAGCATGCTTAATAGAGTCATTAGCAAATCAGAATAGTTTAAACTAAAATATATGGAAACATTATGCAAAAGTGGTTGCAAATTAATATATTTTACTGATGTTATGTGAACAGCTAATAATGTTATTATACAATTTTAAGAAAAATAATAATTACTATGACCATGGAGTACTCAAAGCACACACTAAATAAAGCAACTGAATAATTTCAAATTGGCTGTTTCAGCTAGGCCCTCTGCCAAGAAACCTGATGTTCACAGTTCTTGACCAGCATGTTCAGTGTTACACATCTGGTGAGTAACAGTCACACTTCCACATGCTGTTGTTTGTAAATATATCCTAACAAATGTTACATTTCCTTGATGGCTGTTCTTGGAAATGTTGGTGTCCTAATTTCGCTAGATTCCCTTCGTGGTCTTCTGGTAGGTTCAGTAATTTTGATGCTGAAACTGTCCATCCAGTTTCTGTACTGATTAAGTGGATATCACTAAGCAATTTAATACAGGCTCTCCAACAATAATACCCATCAGCTAAGCAATGAGTACTTTGACAATACCAACTGGCTCCCTTCAGCTTTTGCAATACTAGACACTATGTCTCTTTTTTCACAGTTTAGCACTGGTGAAATGTGAACTCTTTAGGAGGGTCTTATTGACCATCTAGCTAACAGTAGTTCTTTTCTAAAATTCACTCTGGCTGTATTGAATACATACATATATATATATATATATATATATATATATATATATATATATATAATTTTCACAGATTTATAGTCCATGATACTTAATGAAGATTTAGTCTCTAAAAGGATAAGAGCCACTTATTTCTTTCCCCTTGACTGGGCCAGAACACAGTAAGCACTTTGAGAATTCATCTTTAATCTAATCTTTGACACAAGGTGAAACCCTTATTTAATCCATCAATAATATTTATGTGGTTTTGTATGAATCTAACCTTCATAAGTGTTTAATTCATTACTCAATTTGAGATGTAATTCACTTGATAGCTTGAAAACAAAAATAATGTATTAAATATCAGAGACCAAAATTTTTTAAAAAATCAAATATATGTGCAAAAGACACAAGAATGGTCCCCTCTCTTCAATCAATACACATATCTGAAAATCAGTGAAAATAAGCATCTTGTAATGGCTATTTCTTCATCTCTTCCAGTTTCATGGTATTTAACTGAATACTAAAAATATCACTTCAATATAATATTATTTTGAAAATTCCAATATGGTATATGCTAAGTATTTTATTTTGCTTCCAATTTTGTCTACATAACAGATACAACAGATGAATGGATATATATGGAATAAAAGTTTTAAACTTTGTGGTAAATCAAAGTTGCTTAGAGTTTTTTTTTTTTTTTTTTTTTTTTTTTAATGACAGTTGTCCACTGGAGTTCCATCTCAAGGGATTTGTATTCAGCATATTGAGGGTATGGTCAACCAAGTTCTCCTGTCTTTAGAGAATCTTCATACTTTTCAAAGTGTGTTTAGATTTAATAAAAATATTAAGAATTTGCCCACACCTCTCAGAGAAGCTCACTGTTCTACTGGAGAGCACTCAGGCACACAAATGGCGAGATAACCTCCTGCCTATGGACCACCAATACACAGCCAGGACCAATCCAGCCTCCCTCCTACATCCCCTCATCCTTATCATCATCTCTGGGACCAAACTTCTGGTGGAAGCCCTCTGCTCTAGCAGTGGACATACTTATACCTAAAATTCCAGAACCCTTGGCTAGACCAGAGGCCATGTCAGCCACCATAACTCCAGGTCCAAGCATGGGTGGAAATACCCTGCTTGACAAGTTGTCACCCCAGCTATCAGAAGTCTAGTCTCCAACTAGGAAAGAAGCCCTTTATTAGCTACAGGCTACACCTGCTAGAAGTCTGGAGATGAAATAGAAATCAGGAACAAAACACACATTCATCAAAGACAAACTTAGAAATCAACACCTAGACCTATATCACCCCAAACTCAGATGCCTAGATACCAGTATATGAACACAATCAACAGAAGTCAGTGAAATGTTATCACCAGAGTTCAACCATCCAACAACAGCAAGCCCTGAGTATTTCAACACAGCTGAAGCATAAGTCAAAACCAACTTTATAAAGATGATAGAATTACTTAAAGAGGAAATAAATACATCTCTTAAATAGAAAGCCAAAAAAAAAACAGTTTAAGAAAACCAATAAAACTGTTCAATTCATGAAAACTGAAGAGAAGCAAATAAAACAAATACTGAGGAAATTCTGGAAAAGAAGTAAACAACAACTACAGATGCAAGTATTACCATCAATATATAAGAGATCTAAGAAAGAATCTCAGGAGTCAAAGACACGATAGAAGGTATAGATCCATGGGAGAAATGAAATATTAAAATTAAAATATTCCTGACACAAAACATCTGGAAAATCTGGGACATTATAAAAGAACAAACTTAAGAATAATAGGAATAGATTAAGAATAATAACAGCTCAAAGGCCCATATAACATTTTATGAAATGTCATAAAAGAAAAATTTCTTAATCTAAAGAAGTGTATACCTATAAATTTACAAGAAGCTTTCAGAACACTAAATAGATTGAACTATAAAAGAAAGACCAATGGCCATATAATAACCAAAACACTAAGTACACAGAACAAAGAAAAAATATTAAAGGCAGTAAGGTAAAAAGAAGTAAAGTAGCATAAAGAGGTAGACATAATTATACCACACTTCACAATGGAGACTCTAAAAGACAGAAGGGCCTGGAAAGATTTCCTGAAAAGTATGGCAGAGAACAGATGCCAGCTGAAACTACTATACCCAGCAAAACTGCCAGACACCATAGAGGATGAAAACAAGACATTTCATGATAAATCAAATGTTAACAATATCTGTCCACAGACCCAACCCTACAGAAGGTACTAGAAGGAAAAATCCAACCCAAGTGGGTTAACTAAAACCATGACAACACAGAAAATAATCTCACACAAGAAAAAAAATAGAACTAAACACACACACACACACACACACACATACACAAACACAAATCACCACCACCACACCATAGCCACCATTACCACTACCACTAACAATAATATAGCAAGAATCATGAATACTTTTTTAGTGATATCTCTTTATATGTATGGAACCATTTCCCCAATAAAAAGACTCAGTCTAAAAGAATGGATTAAAAACAGGATCTGTCCTTCTACTGCATAAATAAAGCAGACCCCAACATCAAAGATAGGCTACCTTAGAGGTCTATCTCTATTGACCCAAGAAACAAGCCGATGTAGCCATATTAATATTTAACAAAATAGACTTCAAAACAAAGTTAATCAAGAGAGAGAGGGAAGCACACTTCATACTCATTATTCAATTCTTAACATCTATGCCTCAAACACATTGACTCTCACACATTGATAATGCAAGACTTCAATACTCCACCCTCACCAATGGACATATCACTCAGACAAACCTGAATAGATAAATACTGGATCTACCAGATGTTATGAATGAAATGGACCTAATGATATCTACAGACATTTTCTCCAAACACAAAAGAACACATCCTCTTCTATGTACATCAAGAACCATCCTCCAAAATTGACCATACACCCAATGACAAAGCAAGTCTCAACAGATACAAGAAAATTGAATTAATTCCCTGCATCTCATCAGACCACCATGGATTAAATCTGGATTTCAATAACAGTTACAACAGAAAGCCTACAAACTCACAGAAACTGAACAGTTCTACTGAATGATTACTGGGAAGAGGCAAAAATAAATAAAAGAATTAAAGATATTCTAGAAGTAAGTGAAAATGAGTATACAACATAGCCACCTAATCTTATATACCACAATTAAAGCAGTGCTAATAGAAAAATTGATTGTACTAAGTGCCTACATAAAGAAATTGAAGAGATTTTATACTAGCAACTTAACAATGCACCTTAAAGCTCTAGTACACCCAAGAGTAGTAGATGCCAGGAAATAACCATACTGAAGGGTGAAATCAATGAAATACAATAGAAAAGAACAACCCCAAAATAAAAGAAAAATAATTGTTTCTAGAGAAAATCAACAAGAGACAAAGCCTTACCCAAAATAAGTATAAGGCAGAGAAAGACAAGGACAAAATTAGAAATGAAAAGGATCCAAAGAATCATTAGGTCATACTCTAAAAATCCACATTCCAAAAAATTGGGAAATCTATAAGAAATGGATGGTTCTATTGATAAATTATATTGCCAATGTTAAATCACTATCAAATAGTTTAAATAGTCAAATAACCCCAAAGAAAATAGAAGCAATCATTAAAAATCCCCCAACTGAAAAAAGCCCAGGACAATATGGTTTCATTGTAGAATTCTACCAGACTTTCAAAGGAGAGCTAATACCAATACTCCTAAAGTTATTCCACACAATAGAGACAGAAGGAACATTGCCAAATTCATTTAATGAACCACAGTAACCATAAAATCCAAATCACACAAAAGATTTAACAAACACAGAGAATTACAGACCAATTTTTCCCATGGGCATGGATGGAAAAATACTCAACAAAATAATTGCAAACCAAATTCAATAACATATGAAAAGATTATATATCACAATCAATCAGTCTTTATCCCAAAGATGCAGGGAGGTTCAACATCTAAAAATATATCAGTGTAATCCACCAGACTGAAATAAAAATCACATGATCATCCCAGTAGATGCTGGAAAAGCCTTTGACAGAATTCCATATCCCTTCATAATAAAAGTTTTGGCAGATCAGTGATAAAAAAATGACACATAAACACAAGAAAGGCAATTTGCAGTAAGCCAATAGCCAATATAAAATTAAATGTAGAGAAATTTAAAGCAATTTCAGTAAAATCAGGATCTAAACAAGGCTGTCCACTTTCACTACTAATCAATATAGTAATTGAAGTTCTTTCTGGAGTAATAAGACAACTAAAGGAGCTCCAGAGAATATAAATTGTAATGGAAGAAGTCAAAATAACATTATTTGCAGATTATATTGAGGTTTCCATAATAGACCCCAAAAAGTTCTTCCCTAGGAACTCCCACAGCTAATAAACACCTTTACTGAAGTAGATAAATACAAGATTAACTAAAATAAATCAGTAACTCTCCTGTAAGTAAATGACAAGAGAACTGAGAAAGAAATCAAGGAAACAATACACTTCACAATAGCCACAAACAGTAAAAAATATCTTGGGTAACTCTAACAAGAAAGACTTGTATGACAAAAACTTCAAGTTATTGAAGGAAAAAGTGGAAGATGATATTAGAAGATGGAAAGATACCCCATTCCCATGGACCAGTATGATTAACATAGTAAAAATGGCCATCCTATTTAAAACAATCTACAGATTCAGTGAAATCCCCTGAAAAAATCCAACACAATTCTTTAAAGAATTTGAAAGGACAATTCTCAGCTTCATATGAAAAAATAAAAATAAATAAATAAGTAAATAAAAACAGGATAACTAAAATATCCTCTACAAAAAAAAGAGCATCCAGAAGTAACACCATCCATGATTTTCAGCTATTCTATAGAGGTATAGTAATAAAAATCACATGATGTTGGCATAAAAACAGACAAGTTGGTCAATGTATATTAATTGAAGTCTCAGACATAAATCCAACACCTATGGACACCTGTTTCTTTTGTGTGTGTGTGTGTGTGTGTGTGTGTGTGTGTGTGTGTGTGTGTGTGTGTCAGAAATACAAACTGGATAAAATAAAGCACCATCAACAAATGGTACTTGTATAACTGAAATTCAGCATTTATAAAAGTGTAAATAGATCCATATCTATCACCATACAGAAAACTCAAGTCTAAGGAGTTCAAATACCTCAACACAAAAGTAGACCCACTGAACCTAGTAGAAGAGAAAGTGAGAAATAGCCTTGAATATATAAGCAGAGGGGACAGTTTCCTTAACAGAACATTAATAGCATAGGCACTAAGAACAGTAATCAATAAAAGGTACCTCATGAAACTGAAAAGTTTCTCTAGGCAAAGGACACCATCAATAGGACAAAACAGAATAGTAAAAGATTTCACCAGCTCCACATCCAACAGAGGGCTAATATCCAAACTATATACATAAAGAAACTTGATATCAGTAAAAATTTATCCAATTAAAAATGGGGTACAGATCTAAACAGAGAATTCTCAACTGAGAAATCATAAATGGCTGAGAAATACTTAATGAGACATTCAACATCCTTAGCTATTGGGGAATTGCAAATCAAAACAACTTTAGATTTCATCTTATACCTGTCTGAATGGCTAAGATCAAATACACAAGTGAAAGCTCATGCTAGAAAGGATATGGAGCAGCCTGGAGAACACTCCTCATTTTCATTCCCTGGAGTAAAAATTGAACAGAAACTTGATATAAATATAGTGGTTGTATAGAAAATTGGAAATTGGTTTAACAAAGACCCTGCTATACAAGTCTTGGGCATATACCTAAAGGACACTACAACCTATCACAAGGACAAACTGTCAACTATGTTCATAGCAGCTATATTCCTAACAGGCAGAAATCAGAAATAAGCAATATGCCCATTAATGGAATAATGGATAAAGAAAATGTGGTACATTTACAAAATGGGATATTATTACACTGTTAAAAACAATGACATGATTTAGCAGGCAAATGGATAGAGTTAGAAAAAAATCATGAGTGAGGTAACCCAGACATAGGAAAACACACATGGTATGTATTCACTTATAAGTGGGTATTAGCTATTACGTAAAGGATAATTGTGCTATAATCCACAGTCAAAGAGAGGATAAGCAACAAGGAGCGCTCAAGGAGGAGGGGTGATGGCACATGGATCTCCATGGGAAAGGGGATTAGAATAAATTTCATGGGCAGACTTGGGGTTGGTGGGGATGGGAACAAAAAGGGTTCATTCTGGACAGTGTTTGGATGGATGGAGAGAGTACCCAGAGAGACAACTAGAATGAGGGGGGGGGGGCACTTGAGGAATAATGTAACCTGTTGCAGTGAAAACTCCCTAGAATCTGAGAGTTATTCTAGTGAAGACTCCTATTAATGGGGATTAGAGAGAGGGAGCCCACACCTGAGACTTTGTGAATGGCCAGGAACCACAGACTGGGTAGCCCAGAGACCCAGGATAGAAGCAAGTACAATTAGAAAGTCAGTGATATGCTTCCTAATGATATTCTGCTATACTCATACAACAATGCACAGCCCAGTTGTCATCAGAAAGGAATTGTTCAGCAACTGACGGGGTGACCCACAGCCAAATACTAAGCAAAGCTAAAGGAAACTTTAGAAGAGGAGGAGGAAGTTTTCTAGGAACAAGAGGTGTCTAGGGCATAATGAGAACATGACCCACAGAATCAATTAAGCAGAGCTTATTGGGGTTCACAGAGACTGGAATGACATCACAGACCCTTTATGTTTCTTTGCTAGGTCCTCTGCATAGATGCTATGGTTGTACACTTTGGTGCTCTTTTGGGACCCTGACAAGTGGGAATGGGGTTTTCTCTGATGCTTTTTTGTATGCTCGGGCCCTTTTCCTCATACTGGGTTGCCTCTTCAATATTTATATGGGCCTTTTAACTTTAGCTTATTGTAATGTTTTATGCCATATTCAATTAGTGGCTTGCTGCTTTTTTTTAAGAGAAAATAAGGAGTAGATCTAGGGGAAGGAGAAGGAAGGAGGGATTGTGAGGAGTGGAAGTGGGGGAATTTGTTCAGGATGTAATATATGTAAAAATATATAAATAAATTATTTACAATTTAATTATGGCTTCTTTGGCATTATCAGGGGTTGCCCAGTAATCTGTAAGTAACTACAGCAACTCATTGAGATATTTTAGACTCCCCCTGAAAATAAAAATGTCTCCATTTGCACTCTGCTCCATACACCATCCCATAGTCAGTTCTATAAGTGAAAAAGCCTCTTCTGAGTCCTCCAACATGCAACTTTTCCCCTCTGCTTCTGAGTGCACACTCAGTTATATGTGACTTTGTCACTATCATCCTATTAGTGTTGCCCTCCATGTAACTGGGAGTGCTTTCCTTTACTGGAATCAATTCCCTTGTTATTACAAAGTCTTAAGAGTTATGTATGACTTCATGTAAATATAGAATTTACATTATTATTTCTTCCTCTTCTCACTCTTACACACCAAGAATAAAATCCAGTGGTCATGATAATGTAAATCTCAAATAACAGTGCTTAGTATATTCACTCCTATGAAAGTCACACATTAGTGTTTTTATTTTTTCCAATTTACTTATCATATTATTAATAAAGTCAGTCTAGAAAATGATCTTTTCCCATTGCGCACTCGTACTCCTTGGGCATGCTCCACTTTATAATGTAATAACCTCGATTTCCTACACTAGAAGATAATAATGGCAAATTAAAAGTCTGAATATTGGCTTAGAGTTGTTCATATGTATCTTACTTTCTAAGCTTGAAAAGTTGTCCTATGAAAACTCAAATCTGCAATTGATATTAAATTAAAGCCCATCATCCAATCTAAATTGTTAACCCATTTTGTCCCTCCCAACTCTTGATTATTGTTTAAAATGCTTTAGTAGTAAGTGAGAACACCTCTTACATTTACTATAACCACATGGTAGCCAGTATGCAGTAAGTGCATTCTCTTACTTTTTGATAAATTCTATTGCAGCTGTCTTACCTCCACCCCATCGCAGGCATCTTGCTAGGTCATTGCCAGTCCCAAGAGGCAGAATAGCAACTGGAGGGTGCTTGACTACATTGGCCTTTTCTGTGTAATAGGACAATGATAATAAAAATGTTAAACCAAGTTGGCCAATAGTATCAAACAAACTTACATTGAATGAATAATTCTACAAAGAACATGTAAATAGCAACAAGTTGAAATTTATAAATACTATTATAAATGGCAATGTTTTAATGCAATCCTGGTAACTGGATATATATATATATATATATATATATGTATATATATATACATATATATGTATATATGTATGTATATATATATACATATATACATATATATATATATATAATTCTTCAAAAAGTAACAGATTTTTCATGAATATCCATGTATGCAGAAAACCTTTTAAATATCTTGACAATACTCAAAATTTTGTTGTGTGTGTGTATGTTTTCTTCTCTTTTATCTTGACTAAAACACGTAAGAAAGCAGGTAACATGAAGCATAGGAATATTTGCCATCAGGGAATATAGGTAGGGTCCTATATATGTTTCTTTTGCAAAATCTCTATTTTCTTAGAGAACAGTAGAATTTTAAAAATAAATACTAAGTAATTCTGATAAAATGTTCCTATCCATAGCATTGCAAAATTTCAAAGCAAATGAACAGTCCTTACTGTTGGATTACCTTACAACATCAGGTTTATTTGTGTATTATTTATTTAGCTTTACATCATAGCCTGTGTTTGTGGGGACTTTGTCAATTCCCACCAGCTAGTTTGGCTCACACCTGACACAGTGGTATGGATTGAGGAAAGTAGTAGGCAAAAAACAAAGGTAGATTTGGGAGGGCATCCTGTGAATACTGAATTTCCATGTTTACTGTGCATAGCCTTTTTAAACCCCCATCAGAAAAGCAGGAGAAGGCAAAAGACTTTCTTACAAAGATATGAAGAACAAGCAAGCATAACTACCTTGTCAATATTCAAAGCATCAAGTAGCTATTTACTGAGTTAAGTATTTGTTGTTTAGGCAGGACATGTAGCCAGCACAGTATTCATTGGATGCCCTCCGGACTCTATCTCCATCTCCTACCTATTCCATTCCATAATTTACACTGCCCCTCTCAGGTAGGGACTGGCCTAGCTGACAGGATTAGGCAAAAGCCCCCCAAACACATGGGCTACAACAGATGGTACCGCAAAGTGAGCCTGGTCATGGCAGACAGAAGTGATGGACATGGCAGATGGAAAAAGATGAAAAAAAAAATGAGTGCTAGGATGATATAAGTGAAGTGAAAGGCAGTGGGTTTATCTAGGTAGTAAAACATTCATAAATAACAATTATAGATAATTGTAGAGAAGGATCAGGAATCAGGATAATAGTAATCAACTGAATATATAGTTACTTGGTGTGCTAGCTACATGTTCTGCCTAAACAGTAAAGTACATAACTCAAGAGATAATTACTTGATGTTTGTGTTATTAAGGTAATTATGTTTTCTTGTTCTTTATATATTGGTAAAAAAAAAATTTCTTTCCCCTTTTCCCACTTTTTGATGGGGGTACAAAAACCTGTCAACAATAAACATGAGTGGTTCAGTATTCACTGGATTCCCTCCCTTCTATAACTCTGGTCTCCTGTCTAATCCTTTTCTCAGTCCACACTCCCCTCTCTCAAGTACTAACCAGACAAGACTGCTGCACCAACTAAAGCCCAAATAATAGAGGCTACAACAGCTTTACCTTTGTATCTCTTAGTATTTTAGGTTTCAAGTGGTATAGAACTATCACCACAATTCCATGTACTTTCCTTTGAATCATCCCACACCTTGAGAGAATCCCAAAAATACATATTTTCTTTCCTTTTCATTCCTAAGTACATAAAGTCAGCATGCAGTATGTGCATGAATCACTTGATGAGTGACATGGATAAACAAAGTACAACACCACTGAATTTGGGGGACACAATGAGCCAAGATTTCCTATGGTTTTCATTTTAAAATTACTCATATATTTGCTGAGTAATTTTATAATTCTTGAATTTTAGTTTTTATCCCATAGGAGTAATTTATTAATATTTTCTGTCATTTATTAGAATGCCAATACCAGAATCTTCACTGACTATTTTCATGCAATATTAGTAGATTAAAATGTTAGATTTATAAGAAAAGTGTTGATGACAACATGTACTTTCTTTGAGTAACTGCAAACTGGAGAACAGGAGGGGGGCTTCCAGGCTGGAACTAATGACTGCCACGCCCATCATGACATTTTCAATTTGAAATGTTTTTCAGGGAATAACAAGACAGAATGTTCTAATTTTCACTTCTTTAAAAGCAAAAAAAGTGTGTATTTTATAGAGAGAACATAATTTGTTTTAATTAATATTTATTTGGAAAGGACCTGTGTATCTAATAAAAATTACTCAACTCAGAGACTAAAATAAATTATAGAAAATGTTTGTTTAAAATATATAAGCTTCTAAATACCAAGTTTTATACTATTAATATGTTCTAACAAGGGGCACATCTGAAAAAAAAATGCAAAAGGTTACAGAATTCACCTATCTAGATATTTGGTACACTGAAAGATTGACAGATGACAGAAGACAAGAGAAGATATGGGTTCTAGGCTCACCCAAGCCACATCAAACACAGGTCTTCATTACCTATGCAATCCAAAATCCAGCCCACAGTCCCATCTCCACCGCATGCTAACACTCTGAAGTCAGGGACATCCCGGAAAAAGTGTAACCTGAAAAATAAGTATTTTATGGCACATGATTTATATTTCAGGAGAACATCTCGTGGTTTGTTGATTACTAGCTTTTTTTTTTTCGAGTAAATCATATTTTTACCTTTTGAAAATTTTAAATATTTAATTGCTATCTTACATATCATTCAAATAATATTTGTGAATACTTATTACAGGTTCTGTCCTTTAAATTTGTTTAAGTTATAATATCCATGTTCTATAGAGTACAACTTATTTTTGTAAACAGCCAAATTAAAAATATAAATTATAACATACAAAATCCAGACTAGCAAATGTAATATAATTTCTTTAGTAACTTTTTGTCAGTCAGGCATTTTCTTTTTAAAAAATATTTATAAATGATTATCATGTCAGTCAATATAATATGTTCAACACTTTACTTTCTCCAATACTGGGAGACATTGTTCAGCCTTCAGTTAGGATTTTAGCTTTCCGAATTTTCTCATGACTTTCAATCTGCCAGTACAGAAGGTAAACCTCATTCCCCTTGTCTCTGACCTGGTTCAGATTTACTCCCCAGGATTGTTCAGACTTAATTGCTGGGTCAGCTGTGTTAAATGCCCACTGTTCTTGTTATCACTGCATGCAGTGAACTCATTAACACAACCTACCTGTGTAAAGTCACAAAGACAGCTAATGTTTCCAGTTATGAAGTCCTACATGCTATTTTTCAGCAAATAAAATATGAAAGCAGAGCAGAAGCTGGTGTGCCTCCTCCTCTTTGTCCCACACATCAGGGTAATAACAATATGGTATAGAAGCATCAAAGTGATTTTCCTCTACACTGGATATTCATATACAAATAGCCATCTACAAAGCTTCATTGTGAATATTCTATATTTTATTTACTTTAGAATTTTACTGGGAAAATTTCTCACTTGAGAAAATGAGGAGGAGGAAAAAAGAGAGGGAGGAAGAGAGGGTGAGAGAGAAAGGGGGAGCAGCGCCTACATATGTGAATGGCAATGGAGGTTAGAATAGCTTGGCTTACAGTTAGAAACAATGTTAACAGTGTGATGTGGATGCTGGGAACCAAAGTCTGGTCCCTCAGTAGAGGAGCAGGTTCTCTTAAATCACTGAGCCATATCTTCATGGCTACTGTGCTCACTGTAAGCATCAGTGAGAACATACTATATGCATATTTTAAAAATCTTTTACATTACTGAAAGATCTTTCTGTATTCTCACTACCTGCAGATGTATAAGTATCTTCACAGATTTAGTTGTTTATGAAAGTCTTTATGGGTTACCTATGAAGCATGCTCTGTGGTAGTTGTCACATGAATGAATGGATTCCAACATTAAAGAATTTGCTTTTGTGACCCTTTAAACTGTGTCTGTTATTTCATTATTATGGGCTGGAGAAGCAGCTAAGTGGAAAAAATATTTCCTTGGCATGTATGCGGTACTAAGTTAAGTCCCTAGTAACATAAATCTTCAAAACTTGTTTTTTTCACTATTATAAAAATTATTATTCTAGTTACTATCTGAGTCAGGTTTGCATGTGGGTGAAGGCTGTTTTAGAGTACCTTGTTCTGCTACAATTACTTTATTGCTCTTAACATCTCCCAGAGTGTTCAGTTCCTTGAAACCCTTCAATGGTAAGTACATTTGATTACAACATGGCTTCCAAGAGTTTAAACAATAGCTGATTTTGTATGTGAGTGTAATCTAATCTTGTTTAGAACAAAGTTCATTATTCCCATAAGAATCTTGGTGACATGTGATATTTCCATGAATGGTATTATCAAAACCTTGATAATCTTTTCAGTTGAGTGTTAATATTGTATGACAAAAAATTATATATCATGAGTGATATTTTACATTTGAATTAAATTCCTTTCAAGATATTTTTCAAAGGTATACAAACAGTAAATAATTATATTAGAAACGGCATAAAAGTTAACTGGACTTAACATCTGGTAATAAATTCATAGATATTTAACATGGACATTTCGTTCATTTATTTGGGTTATTGTGTGTATTTATTCTCTGATGTATATGTTTCAAATATTTTATTTCATTCTTTCACCCTTCATATCCCTGCAGTATGCACATGTAATAAATGACTTTGTACCAATCTCCCTCTTTAGCAGAACACCCATGGCAACTTGTGTATGCTTCTGGTCTTTTCCCCTATAACACTTCTCCCTTGCTCACACAGGTTGGCTCATCTGAGTACTGGGGTGCCATATTTAAATTAGTCAGCATTCTGCACTATGTCCTCACGCACTAGTACGACTTTCAACAATGTTGTTACTCTAGACAACTCTTTTTATTTTTACAGACATGTGAAGTTCAAATTACATGAATTTGCTCTTCAAATCTATTTCAAGAGGCACTTGGGCTGGTAGATTCATGTTGTTAAAGAGATGCTTTTTTATGTGCTTTCTACTATTACTAGCAGTGTTTACTTGGAGAGTATAATAATATGCGGCACTACAAGACAATGAAATTAACTTGAGAAAGACATCAAACAAATGTACTCCACTTAGTCCATTCTAATATTTTGCTTCTTTATTTTTTTATTCCTTGAAAAGAAAAATTTCAATTACTCTCTATTCCTTTAATTCTTGTTAAAATTTTGTAACTTGTTCTGATTTTAATCATTTAGTCTGCATTTTGCAGAAATCTTTTATGAATATTTTTACTCAAATATCCACTGATATTTGAATTTCAATGAAAATGAAATAAATTATAATATATTCAGAATTGTAAGTCTCTAGATAAATAAAATGTGTACATATTCTATATTGTGGTAAGAAAGGAATTCTTATATTTTTCCTTTTCATGTCATCTTCTTTTTGCCTTTGTTTTAGTCTAGCATGCTTTTCTATTCATTTTTACATTTATTAAATAACTTTTTCCATTCAGCAACTGCAATTTAAACCTAATTTTATTTGAAAGCATGAGAACAATTCATTCCATTCTGCCCTTTCTGTGCTTCTGTATCCATCTGTGCTTCAGTACTGTTCTCTTCCAATCACTTTTGCATTTAGGAAGTGTATATGTCAAAGGACATAAAGAAACTTTGCTTTAAAAATATGCTTTTAAAGTAAACTGATATTCTACAAAAATAAGAATAAGAAATAACAAAGTTCAATTGACATTAAAGATATACAACTAATTATAAATATAATGAACTTCCTCTCTACTGAATATTCATAATTATTACTTAGTATTTCTCAATAAAATATAAATTTCTGAATACAAATATAAAATATTACATATGTTTTGTGTCTGTTAAGATGGTTTTATTTGTATTTCAAAGATGTTTCAAATTATGTCTGCTGATACTAATGTTATTTGTAGCTGGGAAACAATTTGAGTATTATATATTATTTATAAAGATAGTCATATTACTATTTTTGCCTATATTTTGTTTATATTGTTGTGCATATTATTTTTCTACATACTAATTAAAGTAGCATTAGTGATTTCAATTTTACAATAATTCTGCATCTCTTTTCATTTCCCTTGCTACAATTCTAATATTTATTCAAATGTGAGTATTCATAGAGACTAATAATATTTTGTTCTTTGCCTTAAATGGAATAAGTCTATTATGTATCCAATTCAAATGATATATCTTTCACAAATTCCTTTTTCTGTTCCCTTTTATACATAATACTCCAGAAGTTCAATGAAATGAGTTTCTACTCTTGTAATAGGATTTTTATTATGAATATGTACTCTCTGGCAATCCTGTTAAGATTTCTCTGGTTTAAATTGTTAGCACAAAAATGTACATTCACATGTAAAATAAAAAACTAATAAAGTAAAATAAAAAAATGAAACAAAATGTACATTCACACATGCCTGATTTATGAAAACATTCTTCCAGTCTTTTCCTTTATCCCACTGGGCAATATATCTTTACATCGCTGTAGAAAGACTTGGTTTGCTAACTTCTACATTTAGGATCATAAGATACCTAACTTTTGATTTCCTTATCAATTAAATGTGTTTTTTTTTTTTTTTACCAGATTTATATTGTAAAACAAAATAAAAGCGTTAGGATGCACTGTAATTTCTTTCACTTCTGAAAAACGTATATCTTTTAGTAAATTATTAAATCTGGTATTATTTGATACAATAGTTTCTGGTAATTCCTTTAAAATAGAGGGTTCTAAGTAATGCTTAAACTCCTGTAAATATTACTAAAATCATATTAAATATAAATAAAATTGAAAATATGTGCTTTGTAATTATTCCTAACCAAGACTTTTCCAGTTACAATTCTGTATAGGATCATGGCTCTCATCTGTATTTCTGAAAACATTGGCACTGGAGGCCAGGAAGATTTCAAAGCATGGCAGCAGAAGCAGTTGTCACATGGCTTACTGCAGTGATGTCTATCCATCCAAACTCACCACTGATCTTCTATTCCAGGGAACTGCATCATCTGTAATTCAGTATTGTGCTTTAAAATTCTCATCATTGGTTGCTCAGCAGTGTCCTACCCCCCAAACATAGATCCCATATAACTGTCAGGCCAGCTTATCTTCTTTCAATGCATTACTAGTGGATTGAAATTTGGCCTTTTAACTGAATTTCTTAATCTACTCACTCCATGCAATTTTCCTTAGGGATCTGGTCATTCCTTTTTCCACTAATTCATTGAATAGGAGGCTAGGAAAAATCCTGTAATCATTCTTAGTTTGAGCCTCCTTCTGCTTGTCATTAAAACAGAATTATCAGCTCTAGCTTTCCTGCACTCTTTACATGCGAGCACATAAATAAAAAGATTATGCATTATACTATCAATAGATATTCTCTCTCCCCTTCCCTCTCTCCTTCCCACCCTTCCTCCATCCATCCCTCTTTTTTCCTCACACCCCTGTGTTTGAGGGTTGAAAGGTATTGCAAGATATTGCATTAATTGAAGAGATTTGGAAAGAGACAAAATTCAAAGTTTCACATTGCACCCACTTCCTAATTTTCCTTCCAGTGATAAGGGATGAGCAAATGAGAAGATTCTAGAAGGATTCTAGAAGGGTTTGTGTAAAGTTTAGTAGTCTATGCTACACTTTCTATCTATCAGTTTTTATTTTATCTGTAAGATTAATGGGTATAATTGTTTTACAAGGTAATTATCTTGGTTTTTACCTGAGTTTGTCTAGGCTATTTAGTGCATATATTTTAAAGTTAAAACTTCAAATAGATTATTATGAATATTCATTATTACAGAATTTTCAGTGTAGTCCACAGTGTCACTGTTTCCCTAGCGAATTTATCTGGAATTGTTACATTTGGAAACAATCTTAGCCTAATAATTGGGCTCTGTAGTCCACTGAAAATGTTCAACAGCCATCTCTAAAGCTAGCTGTATGGTCTCTGTTATCCAAGAGACTTCATTCTGGAGTTTGGCTGTATAATATTGCAAATTTATAGATAACAATTCTGACTTTAGGATTTCATATCATAAACAGCATACTCCTCTCTTATTTTGCTCAATTCATGTTCACAATTGCATGTATTCACTTTAAAATTTTTCTTAAATTTACAATATAGTGCCTAGTCCCTATTCCAAATGACTTGACAGAGTTTTATGATCCCTCCTGGAAGGCATCACCCTCCCTATGGAGTGGGTGGGTGGAATGGAATGAAAGGGGGACAGGGGGCATGAAATGGAGGGAACTGAGATCTATATGTAAAGATATATATATATATATTCATAGCTGCCTCATAATTCAAAGTGGAGTTATACCTTGTGATATTATTCTTGATATGCCACAGTATTTTTAGTGCAAAACAATGAGTTTTATAATTTAGGTAAGATCTTGCTCTACCTTTGCCTGGACTGAAACTCACTATGTAGACTAGGCTATACCTGAATTTGTGATGCATTTCCTGTTTAGTTAAGAACATGTGATTGTATACTTAAAACACATTTAGGGAGACAGATCTTTTAAGTCCTCTGGATTCTGTTATAAAGAGAAAGAAGGAAAACTACAGCTGGTGACACGGTAATGCTGTTTGTGAGCCTTCAGTCTCATAGTTACTCAATGCAAAGAACACAAACATAATAAATGTAATAAAATAAGCATTAATGCTGCAAAAATAATGTACTTGTAGTACTTGGAGGCTTAAATAAGAAGTGAATCACAAATTCAAGTTCAGCCTAGTCCACATAGTAAGTTTCCCTCTAGCCAGAACTAGAGCCTCCAAGTACTATAAATATGGTATGAGCTGACATGCTAAGCCAGAAAGACAATTTTTCACAGCTTCTGCCATGATTTCTTACACCTAGGTGGTGTCTACAAACACCACACTCTCATTGATATTGGTACTAATACTTCAGTGTCTTGAAAATGGATTCAAGGAGCATTTAAGTCTCCTATAGTTTCATTCTGTAACTTGTGCAAAAAATGGTGTTAAACAAGGAGGGATTTTTTTCATTTAAACACTTTACTTTAGAACACTTAAAAGTCTGCTTTAAATGAAGGACTTTCCAACCTGTGACAACCCTCCCTGTAGCTCTGGCTAAAGGGAAGTTAATTAATTATGAGAATGTTCACCTTGTCAAAACATCCTCACATTAATTAAATGATTTGGATTTGGATACTAGAAAATCAACCACTCACAACAAACTTGTTTAGAAGGCTACGTTATTGTGTGGAGGATAAATTTAAAACACATTGGGTGCCCATTCCATCAGGACTTCAAGACAATGTTTATATGTTCCTGTACTAGGGATACATCCTGGTTTTACTATCAGAGGTCCCATAGACTACCCAGGCCTCCTAACTGAGACACACATTCAGGGTATCATTTCCAAGCTATCAGTCTGGGGTTCATGAGCACCTCCTTGTTCAGGTCAGCCCTTTCTGTGGGTTTTCCCAGCATGGTCTTGACCCTTTTGCTTATCACTTCTCCCTCTCTACAACTGGATTCCAGAACTTCAGCTCAATGTTATGAATTTTAATGAAAATCTTTGAATATTTATATGCTTGCCTATGTGTGTGTTAACATTTATACATCTACTAAAAAACTAATTTAAAATGTAAACTATATGACTGAAAAGCTTACTGAAATTTGAAATAAATGTGTCTTAAGTGAAAACTATAATAAAGGGAATGACAGGAGGGAAAAAGGTGGGAACAATGGAGGAAGGGGAACCTGTCACTTGGGAGTATTGTATAAGAGAAGAATCTATTCTTGATTAAAAGAAAAAAAAAACCATAAAGGCACTTAAGAAGTTGAATTCAGAAATGCAGGGAGAGCCAGAGATAGCCACCTCCCATGAAACAACAAGGATTTTAAATTTGGAGGTACAGTAGCATAATGTTTCTTGTGACCTCACAGGGTTTTGCTCCATATGTTGAAAACATAACTAAATACAAAAGCAAAGAGGAAGGGTAAAAGCTCTCTGATAGGAAAACCCAATTGACAGTCACGTCAGAATTAGCAATGTCCTGAAATGGTTGAAAAGAAGTCTGCCTTTGATGTCACTGCTGGAAACGGTCACCAGTGTTCTATATCTGCTTACAGTCTATACCACCACTACCAGTCTTTGCAAATGGAGTCTCTGGGTTACTGTTGCGTTCCTAGTAAGCCAAGCTACTGAAGGGAGCATTTTTCAGGTAGAAATAAATCTTGGGTTAGTTGGGTTTAAGGTAAATACTGATTTAGAAGATCAATTTTGCTTTCACATGTAGCCCAAGAGCTTGTGACTACAATATAAATAAATAAACAAACAAAAAAGCAAGAGAGCGACTGGGAGTGTTTTAAAAGACATCCAATGAATTAACTTAGAACAATTCACCTTAAAATTTCCAGATAAAGACCAAGAGATATAATTTATGTTTCAAATTTCACAATTTCTAATTCTATACTATAACAACAGAGTGATTAAACCCATTCAGGTCAGTTTAGTAAATTTATATAAATCTATAATAACATTTTTATAATTAATAAATAGTTTTCATGTTTATTCTGTAGCTATCAGATGGTTGTTGAATTAACTCAGAATGTTATATAAGAGCATTCTGAAAGGAAATAAATTTAATGAAAACTTCCTACTGAAAAGTAAGTTAATAAAGCTTATTTTATGGTTTCTATACCATTTTTACCACTAGACATATGTAATGAAGTTTATGATTGCACTAGAAGTCCCTCTCCTTAAAAGTACAGAGTAGTTAAATATCATATGAACAGATATGAAATATGAAATCTATATATTGTCCTTAGGATAGTGACTCAAAAATGTATATTATCTACCATTTAATTTACTTTACCTACACTTATGGATTATGAATCTATGCCAGTAAGTGAGCTAAGTATCTCAATATGCTTTGTCTTCAAATATTTTATTGGGTTTACTGAAGGCAGATAAAAGTATCAAATAACTGAAATTGGTTTTTTGTTGTTGTTTAGACATTTAATGTAGATTATATAGAGCTGAAAGATTTCTTACTAGAAGAAGATATATTACAAATGAGTGTTAAATTAATTGGTAGATTGAGGAACTATGAGGAAAACGATTAACAGGTTATTTGAAAGGGTATATGGTTTAGGAAAACAATAAATTTTTTTTTTAAAAGTAAGAGCATTGTGTTGGTGTTTAATGTCAATGACAAGGGTCTGGGGCTATGTTGGTTTCAGAGGACCATGCTGTTTCTGGGGCCATAACAATTTGAGTGGTCTGTAATGCCACCTAGGGGGCCATGGTGCTGCTTCCAAGGACCTTGTCTGGGTCTGGTCCTACCAGTTTGGGTCTGTTTTGATGTCTGTGGCTCATGTTGCCACCAAAGGCCACATGGATGACCAGGTTTTAGACCATGCTGGAATCTGATGCCCATGCTGTCACTGGGACTATGCTAAAGTGTGTGAAGTTAGTGGTCTTGCAGAATGATAACCACAGAATCTACATGACTCGGGGCAATAGCAAGATATCTTATATGATGGTGTGCCAGAGGCCTTGAATAAGACCAGTGACTCATTGGAATGAACATTTGTATGTGGGGCTGATTGGACAAAAGGGTATAATACATGAAACACCACATCTCCCAATGCCACTAGGACAAACGAAGAGGTGTTGGAGAGATGGAAAAGATGGAGGAGTGAGAAGGATTTTTGTTTTCTTCTTGTTCTTGTTATCCTTCTTTCTCCTCTTCTTCTTCCCACCCTTCCCCTTCTTCTCTCCAAAGACTTTCATACATACCTCCTCATTCTCTTTCAGATTCATGGTCATATTGTTGTTTTGCTAATATCATCACATGAATATATATGCACATTTTCAGATGTGACCATCTGGTACTGGATAACCAATTAGTGTACTCTTCCCTGTGGAAGAATGTTTCTCTAGTTCTTGTTATTCCTGAGTTTACTGTAGCAACTATTGAGGCCTTGTGGCCTTTCTCCCCCAATTCCAGTACATCTTTTGTTGTTACCTTAATACAGCTCACATTTAGACCAACATGTTGCTCAGATCTATGGGTATGGTTTCTGAGATGACCAGGATAAATAGTCTAGTGGCAGACACTCTGAAACCCAGGCTCTTTGTCATTGTTCACCCCTCTTCTACACTGTTAGATGGGCCTTTCTGTAACTTAAAATTTCCTTTGGCAGGAATTTATGTGTGAAGTCGTTCAGCATATTTAGATGTTTGGTGAGAAAAGTTCCTTATAGGCTCCTGTGTTTGAATATTTGGTCCCAAGTTGATGGTATAGAAATTTTGGGAGATGGAGTCTTGCCAAAGGAACTATATCACTTGCAGTAAGATTTGAGGGTTTATGACCTCACTCCCATTCAAATTTCTTTTGTATGCTACTCTTTTGCAATTTAAGGTGTGATATCTCAGCCTCATATCCATCGGCTCCATGCATGACAATGATAGACTTCCCCTCTAAAAATGTAAACCTACATGACATTCTTGGTTTTGCCTTGGATCATGTTATTTTATCATAAGAATAGAAAAACAACTAACACAATTATATTTTTATGTGTTTTTGTGTGAATTCATGGGCATATGTATTCATGTCTACATTCATGTGGACAATATCAATACTTAAATATCTTCTCTTGTGAATGTGCCTATTATATTTTCTATATTGTTAGAGTGTTTTGAAGTCTGGATAAATAATAATTTACAAATAATAATGTATACCATTCTAAATGCTTTTCCAATGGTTTAACTGTCTAAATAATTAAAGCTCAGAATTTTCAACATCTTTGTGGTCTTGACTCATTTAATAGTCAACATAGTAACTGAAGATTATCAGACCTCAAGTGAGGAAACTCTTGTGTGACACAAACAAGCTGGTGGTATTTGTTTTATCAGTCTATTGTATGTTTTCTTACTTTTCTCAATCTATAGATTTTTAAGCTGGGTTTTAAAACTGAAATTGAATGTAGTCACTCCAGTCCCCCAAACAACACCAGAAATTTGCTATACATTAAATTGTGTTAGAACATAAGCCCTGCCTCAATTATATTTTATAGTTCCTCCCGTGAAGTAGTGGGGAGAGTGTTTCATATTTACATTAGTGAGAAACAGATTTTTACATTTTTTGGACATTTGTAGTAGAATTTGGTTGAATGTTGTTAAGCACTTGCTACTTTGGGGGCTTTTGTGATGTTTGGCATGATCTCTAACATGATGCTGTAACAAGAGACATATGTAAGCAGTCATGAGCTCTGAGTGAAGAGAGATTTTATTTAAATAAAAATATGATAGAAAGTTTGTTATATAAAATGATATTTTAAATTAAGAAAATAGAAAACTATGTGGAATCTGTTATATAAATTACACATTGTTAATAGGAATCTCTCTCTCAAGATTTCACTAGCAGCAACATGAAATGTGAGAATATGAATTTATAAGACTGACTGTTGTTATTTTAAAAATAATATTTGCCTTATATTTAGTTTTAGTATATAAAATGATATTTCTCAAAATAAATTATATACTTCTTTATGGTGAACAATGTGGAAAAGAATTTCCCTATTTTAAGAATATTATATTTTATTTCAATTCATTAAATATCTTTTAATTAAATTTTAGTGGTGATCTGGGAATAAACTGCTATGCTTTTTTTATAGTTCATAGTCAAAAGACAATATGACTAGCTGCTTTATAAGTAAACAAACCTTGACATAGATTTGATGTAAGTAACTGTACCAAATGGAGAATATATAAGAATAGACATGAGTGCTGATTTTAATGGTGTGAAAGAAAATAACACCTCAATCTATGAAGATCAAATAGCAATGTTCATCATATAAATGTTTTTACCAATTAATATTGAAAGACAAAAAAAAGTAAAGTTAAAGAAACCCCCCACTTGAAATGAAGGACTAACCTGGAAACCAATATCTGTTCCTTGGAATTTGCTAACTTCCTCTCACAAGGCCCTG
Source organism: Phodopus roborovskii (assembly GCF_943737965.1). NCBI lineage: Eukaryota > Metazoa > Chordata > Mammalia > Rodentia > Cricetidae > Phodopus > Phodopus roborovskii. Next base: position 9,718,093 of record NW_026125391.1, read on the forward strand.
AGATAACAAGATACCAAGAAGTCACACTGCCCCTCCTTTCTTGTGAGTAAGCAGGTGGTGAATAGGGTCCTTAGGAAACAAAGAGCTGCAACTCCAGTTTGCCCAGACAAAATTAATTAGCACACTCTGAGGCCCTAAGGTCTGTTGACCCTAACAGCAGACCATCTGGCCTCAAAGGGTCAAGTACTCAATGGACAGAGGGTCCCACCCATCCCTAAGCTTGTGGGTTTGCCTTGAAAAACACCTGTGCCCAGGGGAGGGGGCTTCTCTCTAGCCTGTGTGCTAGAGGAGCCCGTTTGTGCACACTTTTCTTGTTCATTAAAGCCTCTTGCGTGTTGCAGCAACTGGACTGGACATTGAGTTCTTGGGGGTACCAACCGAATTTGAGAGACTCCTCATTCTGAGGGTCTTACAATATATTTCTTAGTAATCTTCTATTCAACTAATTGTATTCATCACCAGGAAAGAGTCCACTTGTATAAAACACATAAACTTCAGATGCCTCAAATATGATAATCAGAACCATAGAGAAAGCCCTTGGAACCTTGAAAGGAGATGCTACACACATGCACACACACACACACAAACACACACAAATACACACACACATATACACACTTGCACACACACATGCACACACATGCACACACATGCACACACATACACACACAGGCACACACTCATGTATGCATGCATGCAAATCTATTGTGTCACTGGGGAAAAAATAGACCAGAATGGGTACTCAGTTGAAATTCAAAAATAACAAAGGCTATTTGATTAACTGAGCAATTCTACAGACTGAAACACTCCAAAAGCAATGTGCAGAACCAAGAAACTTGCAAAGAACCTGACCTATAACCAAGGAGGCCACAACCAGAACCAGGGGTGGAAGGTAATACTAACAGTGGGGCAGAAAGATAAAGAGAAGAGGACAACAGAGACGCTCAGAGCTTGCCTTGGCATAGTGCAGAGGACTTTTGCACAAGGAAATACAGACCTGCATCTGATACAGTGTGGACATGGTTATTAGTGGTCTAACACACAGAACAGCCTGATGAAATGGGTCTAGGAACAGTTTTTGGAGAATCTATCCTATGTAAATCTTGAAAACATGTATGAAAGCAATAATATAGTTTTTGAAATAGATTAAATATAAAAATTTAAAGTACATAAAAACACAGGAAAACTGATTAATGGGAGACAAGGAATGCAATGAGAGTTGATAAAAGTACATTATATACAGTTATGAATTTGTCAAAATGAAACACAGAATTCTGCATAACTAACCCATTATTAAATTTTTAACAATGTATAAGTAATAAAGGAAGAATACTTTAATGACTAAGTCTTAAGAGTTTCCTATAAATTCTAAAATATTGAAAATTTATTTTGCATAGAAATAGTTACTAAAAAAACTCAATGTACATAGAAAAAAGGGAAAAACTATGAACTGAAATTACAAAGAACAAATTTGCATAATTCTTTTACAGCATATTAATATTTATGAGACTATATTTAAATAAACATTAAGATAATCAAAGGAAATTGAAAAAAAAAACCTATGTTTTATGTAAGAACCACAGAGAAGGTTATTGGATGTGAGAAAAGGGACCATGTTGAGAGCAACTTTAGTGTGGGCCTTATTTGACTTCAGTGAATCATAAGCCTGCTACAAGTTTGATACATTTTTCAAACCAATATGAAACACACTGTCTATGCAAGAGTACAGTCATTTGATCAGACTGTTCCATGAGGAATTTCCTTTTGTATATGAGTCTTTGGCAGAAAGTCACAAAAATCAACATGGTCTATTCACTTGTGATAATATGGCAGCCTACTGATGTAATAAAATATTGATTTGTACCAGTTGAAAATGACTAGTAGCATATTAGGAAGTTCTTTTATATCTGTGACATCCAGATAGCAAAGTGTCTACTAACTTGGTGCATCTCCACGGTACCTTCATATAATCACCTGGGAAGCTTTGAAGATATCCACATGATGTTAGTGATGTGGCTTCATCCTTTGTTTTGGGTATTGTGATTTTGTGACAGGGTCTTACTAGGTACCCTCACCATCTGGTAAACGACAATATACACAATTTGGCTTCAAACTTGCAGCAATCCTCCTGCCTCTACCTCTTGAGTGGTGAATGCATGCTTGCTGATATCTGAACATGATCATGACATTGTTTCCTATTCTTTTAGTCTCCAGCACAGATGAAACATTTTGAAAAAAAGAAAAAAAAAAGACAAACCACTACTATGAGTTAGAACAATATTCCAACTGAACTGAAACTATCAACTTGATTTTTTTCAGGCTATTGTACCTATCACTCAAAAAACAGGCACAAAAAATAGATCTGATATTGATTATGGTCACTAGCACTGATTTGCCCAGATTTTGTAGTTTGCTGCTCTACAGCTGAGATGGAAATCATCACCTCACCCAATCTGAATGGCTATCCTTGGGACAGATGTTGAGGAGAGTATAAGGAAAGAGACTCTTGGTGGAAGAAAAAATAATATAGCCATTATAGAAATCAGTTTAATAGTTTCATATATGTATGCATATATAACTATACATACACATATATATATGTATACACACACTATATATATATATATATATATATATATATATATATATAAATTTGGTTCAGTATTCTATTCCTGAACATATAGCCCAAGAGTTCATATCCTACCTCCTACTACAGGAAAACTTGCACACCTTGGTTTACTGCTGCATTATTCATAGTAGACAGGAAATAACACTATATAATATTATTCAGTTGTAAAGAAAAATGTAAAATGAAATTCCCATGAAAATAGATGTCCTTGGAATGTATAATATTACATAAGGTCACTTGGTTACTATAAGATTACAAAAAAATTCAGAAACAAACAAACAAATATCTTATAGCCCAAAATGTATTTCTAAGGTGTGTGTGGGGGGGGGAGGGTAAAATCTAACCATTTAGAGTTGAAACCTAAAGAGGATAAAGGGCAGAATGTAGAGAAAGGGACATGAGTGATGAAACATGGTGAAAATATGAATTTAACATTCTGTGTACTGAAGTAGAAAGAAGTAATTTTGCATTTTAAAAACAAATTATTCCAATATATGTTCTTCCTTTGACTCAATTATTGTGAAAGTTTGGCTTCCCTTAATCCCACTGCAATGGGATTAAGTGCAATGTAAAGTAACTTGACTCATCACTTTTGTCACATTGACCAACTTGGACAAAAGTGATTTATTAATTTTTTGAAATTGTAATTTAAATAAATCATCTTCCGCTTTTCTTTACTCCCTCCAAATCATCCAAAAGAAACTTCCCGGGTGGAGGGGTTTTATAACCTTTTTTTTTCTATTTTCTGTTTAAAATAACAATGCCTTGTTCTTTTATAATTTTACTAATTATTTATTTGATGTGCTATATGCAATACATTTTCTAAAAATAAAGTGTCATCTGTATAAATTTGTATTTGGAAATATGCTTAAGATTTTCTGCTTGCATCTGTATACAATGAGACTCAATGGAAAAGGAGAAAAGGGAATTGTCTTTACAAAGAGTTTCCCAGAAAACACTTAGAGTGCAAGCAGCTGTAATTGTCACTGTTGTAGACGTGCAATGCCTTTTATTACCAGGAATTTCTCTTTCACTGTCCTTGAGAAAACAACCCATTTATATTGTTTGGTAGAAACTGTAGCCAAGATTCCCTACTGCATGTCAGACAAGACTACAGTGAGGTAGATGTGCATGCTTCACTAGGAGGTTTGATTTTTATTTTTTATTTATTAATTTTTCAAAGAGCAAAAAAAAAAAAAAAAAAAAACAAGCAGATGTGGCTATTCTGAGCAGTCACGCCAGGGATATTGTTACTCCTTTGATTTTGATTTCTTAAACTGTCCTATCTCCCATCTGCTCTGAAACCTCCCCATTTTTCATTTTATCCTCAATTCAGCAAACAACTTCACAATTTTCCATGTTGTACTTGTTGCTAGCAAAGCAGATACACAGTTGAGAAAATTGTATAATTGATCAAAATGCACATAGATATGATAATACTGTATTTTTACCTATCAAATTACACAAAAGTAAAAACTTCAGAAGATAGTCAATTTGCCAACTACTATGAGAAATACACATCATATGCTTTTCTTGGAATTACATTTTAATTCAAACATTTTTATACACATTTAGAAGGAAATAGCATTAAGACCAAAATTATTATCAACCAAAACATTTTACCTGTTGCGACTTATTTTAAGAAATTATTTCAATATACTTTCAAAAATGCACATAACTTCATAGAAACATTCTATAAAACATCTATTAATATAAACATGCATGTATTTTAATGTGACAGATATATATACAGATAAATTATTTAGTGGAGAGGGAAAGGCAGGGAATGTGTCTGGGAGCTTAGGGACTATAAAGAGGAAATCTACAGATGAATTAAACTCATGGGAACTTACAAACTCTAGACCAATAGCCATAGAGCCTCCACAGTACTGAACTAGGTCCTCTGCATGTGAGAGACAGTTGCATTGTTTGGTATATCAGAGGTGCGTCTAATGGCAGGACCAATATGTATCAAGGTGGAAGAGCTATGTTGCTAGAAGCCCATTTGCTAGGGTGGAATATCATGCTCAGCCTTAGTGCAGGGGGGAGGGGCTTGGTCCTGTCTCAATTTAATGGACCAGGCTTTGTTGACTCCCCCTCCATGGGAGCCCTTACCTTGTGGAAGGAGTAGATGGGGGATAGGCTGAGAGATAGGTTGGGGGGGGCAGAGGAGAGGTGGGAGGGAGAACTGTGGTTGGAATGCAAAATGAAATTTAAAAGAATAAGCTTAAAAATTATTTAATGGATATATACAATAGATTGTTCAGGTCGATAAACTACCACACCACAGTTGCAGGGAAGTAGAAGTACAAGGGAACTTACTTTTTTTTTTTTTTTTACACAAGTACCTTTTATAGTGAAGGTGTATTACAGTTACGTAGATATATATGTATATAAACTTCCATTTATTTACTATAAAAAGGATTAGAGGATATTAGGATACATAAAATGTAAAGAGGAAAGCCAATCATGCGATACTTCAAGTAGTTGAAAAGAACTGAAACGAGAAAACCCTTATAAAAATCAATATTATTATGGTGTACTTACACATACACGATAAGCATGTCATTACTAATTATCAGGTAATATTACCACCAAGAGTGCTACAAATGAGTGTCATTTACTGAAGACATACTATGCAGTGATGTGTCTGGAAGACATGTGCCCACTTAATGTCATAGCTCTCCTGGGAAGTCAGTGCCATTCCTCTCTGTATATGTGCAACCCTGATGCACACCATCCAGCTCCAGTTAGGCTGAGGAGATTAACTTTTAAATGGGTTTTTCCTCAACACTTCAGAATAAGCTACTTCTGTGAAGTACAGAGAATATTCAAAAGCAAAGAAAAGCACAATCTCAAGAAACCCTCTTACCTAGCTAGGCACATGACTTTTCCTAGCCTTGATGCCATTTGTTAAGACTTGCTGCCTGTGACTAGTTGTTAACCTCTCTAGCTTAGCTAGCAGGATATGAAGCATGAAAAGGCAGCCTTCAGAATCAATCTTAGGACGAGTCTGCCACTGATGGCAAAGAAGCCCTGTTCGACACTACTCAGTGTTTGGAAACCTGTCCTGAATGGCAAGCAGCAAGGGGTGTGAGAAATAGACAATTACAGTTTTGGAAGACTATGATAATTGGGCTATATTTACATATTTTACATATGTTATCATGGTACTAATTTTATTCAGTTTTTAAGGGAACAATAGATTTGAATACTTAGATTCTAGTTCTTGGGGAAAAGTCTCCAGGACTTATTTTAAACTCTACTTGTTTCTGCTTTCTTTTTGTCTTTTCAGGGTACACAAAAGCTTATTCAGCTTCTCTCTGCTTTATGTGGTGTAATGTTTACTGCCATGCTGATAGAGAGAAAAGAGGTCACCACAGGAGGATGACATTAATAACTTAATGAGACCAAATTAATGATAATTTAGTTCAGTCTATATTTATTTCATCAAAAGTTCATGTTTCAGGTTGGAAATATAATTTTATTCCACTTACATATTAATAATAAACTATGTTATAAAAGAGTAGTATTCATTAGATTTTGCAAATAATAAATGATAAAATTATATTATTACTTCTAATCTTTGTTAATTAGTTTCTTTTTCAGTCTGCAACAAATCTATACTTAATATTAAACAAGTGAAAGACAGCCATTCTTCAAACAAGGTTTAGTAGTTTTAATTCCGGCTCTGTGTTTGTGTGTGTGTGTATGCATGTGTCTTTGTGTGAGTGTGTGTGTTTTTGATATGATTAGTAGTACATACACTATTTAGAACACACACCACCCTGAAGTGCATTTCTAGCCACTTTGGAGAACATTATGTGTGTTTGTTCTTCTTATGTAGTTCCCATTGTTTGTTATCGCATACTGATCCCTCTGCAGAAGTTAAATGTCTTTTCTGTACACATCACACTGGTTATTTAATTAGTAACTATTAAGTGGGTCAATGATAATGAAGTTATCCTCATGCTTACTTACCCTGGCATTGGTCCATTTCCAGAGAGACTGTAAACCTGACGAGGATTTAGTAGGTACTGGAATTTTCTGTAAATTCTATAAATGTGAAAAATAAGGAAGGCAGGCAATTTAGTGAAAACAATAATAATTTTTTCTAGAAACATTACATATCTCAGTTTCACAAGTATACAGGTTTGTATTTAAATGTATTTGATAAATTCATCCTTTATAATATCAGATGAATAATGCTCAAAGAACTAATGGCTCTCAAAGAAAGGACACAGACATAAAGATAATACAGTGTGAAAGTCTGAAATGATGCTCATGCTGCCATAATGCAACAACTGCAACTCCAACATTGAATAATATTTTATTAATTATAATTTAAATAAGTATTTAAAAATATTTCAGCATAAAATACTTAAACTTATTCTATTAATAAATGGCTATTCTTCTCTCCACAGATCTCAATATTGTTATGGATCTAACTAATAAAGATAAGAATTATCCCATATGGAAAGTAGGGTTATACACTTTATAATGTACAGTCTTGTAAGTAAATAGTGTAGCCTCATTGCTATATAGATCAAAAATCTATGAAGTTATTCAAATAGGTAAATTTTAAATACTTTGTTTTCTGAAAGAACCCAATCTATTACCTCATGTCCAAATCTGCAAAAACCAACCAACCAACCAAACATTTTTAACTTAATTTATTATAGTACTTTATTATTATTATTATTATTATTATTATTATTATTATTATTATTATTATTATATAGTGTTACAAGAAATACAAATTCTCACTTTTGTCCCTTTCCCGTGCTTAAACAGAAAGGTTATATCAGTTCTTTGCCTTCTAAGGCAGCGGTGTCTCTCATCCCAAAGATGTTTCTACCCGCTAGTATCAGTCACCTGGTAATATGCAAACATCTTCATTGTGAGCCAACAGTCTATCTTTTAACTTTTGCCTTAGACTATAACCTTTGTAAGATGCTTCTGGTTGACAACATGCCCTTTCACGAATCTACAATCTCCTCCATTCATCTGGTGAACATCTATTTATGTAACGCCCAATACAAGAGTACTTATTCTGAGATTTCTCAGTTTTCACAGATATTTCCTCCTCTGAACTACCATTGCAACCATATTAAAACCTTTCTGTGTTAACACTCTCTTTGTGGTTTTGCAAAATGTGTTGAAATGCCCCCATCACTAAAACTTATGTATTTTACCCTAGTGGTAAAAGGTGCTAGTAGAGTTTTGGATGTGCCCAGTAGGAGCTGTTTGAACAAATGATATGTGAAAATTTTAACACCTGTTGGCTATTACAGGAAGCTTTGTGTGAATACATAATTCTGTGATATTTTTAACAATAAAAGTAAGAAAAAAATGTAGAAAAAAGTTAAAAGGAACTGGCAGTATGGAGTCCTATTGGGAAATAAATCTCTCATAGGACAATTATTTACATTCTGAATATCCTTTAACACATCTTTTAACTTTATTTGTCAAATATTTTATTCTTTGAGACATTTACCCATGTGCAAAATGAAGCATGGTCATCGTTACCCCACACACACCTGTTTCCACTCACTGGTTTCATTAGTGAGGACAATGTTTCTTTGATCCCTCTTAAGTATATACACATGCATTTGTCATTTGTAAGTTGAACTTGACCATTAAACATAAATGTAAATGGCCCTGAGAACTCACTTGCAATTCAAACAGAGAACCTTAGCAATGGCTGTGCTCTTGACTGAAGGTCATTTCTGCTCTGGCCGGCAAGGTTTTCCTCTTCACTGTGAGCACAGCCTTGATGAAATAAACTCAGTGGTAGGAAAAGGAGGATACCTCCTATTCAGCTGGATCCAATGACTCAGCCCTTGTGATCATAAGGTGACCTTCAGCCATGTATCCATCCCCTCCTTCAGGTCCTCTCAATTTTTGGAAAACTGTCCACTAACTCCATTTGATACTACCCATCTCTGCATGGTTATGGAACCATCCATGGATCATGTTCCACCTGTCAGGTATCACAGCCTCAAGAGAATGATGGCCCACCCCCAGCTAACAATAGCCACTCAGGAGTAGGTCTCTTGAATATCTCTACCATCTATACTGGATTTTGCTGTCTTGATCTTGTCAGGTCTTCTTGAGATAAACATTGCTACTTTAAGTTCTTAATTGAAAAGCTTTATTGGGTTTAGAAGACAGAATTTTCCAGAATGTTTTCAATGATCTAGTAGTCACCCCATTGGTGATTAGTATTAACTCAGCTGATCTGGCTGTTTCTGTTTACAAGTGTTTTCCTTTCTTCTCTTATCACTTCATATGCATTCCTTCTTAGGCTGTGTCTGCAGTGATAAGTTGATTGTTGTTGAGACTTGATCCTGGCTAGCTTAGAACAAACTCACACTATGAAGCATGAGCTAACCTCATACTCCCAATGGCCATAAAACCAAGCATGTACCACAATAACCAGTTCGGTTTTCTTTCTTGATTTCTATTTGAAATAATTTACTTTGGACCAGCAGCAATAGTACCAATGCCTTGTGTTTATTTGTATCCTTTCTTTTGGATGAGATTATAAAATATTCATATTTTTTGGTAGCATTCAGGGAATTTTCAATGATGTAATGATTTTATTTTTACTAATTTGGATGTCCTATCTTTTTCCTCTTCCATGATTGCTTTCTATAGATTTCTAGTACTACATTCAATAGTGATGAAGTTGTTATGGTTGTCTTTTTTCAGACCACAGAAAGAAAGCTCTCAGTTTTCCTACATTTCTCATGATGCCAGTAGTAAGTTTTTCATGAGTGAAACTGTATTATGAACAAGTTAATTTCTTCTATATCAAATTTCTTCAGAATTTTTCCATTAAGGGTGTTAAACCTTGTTGTTCAATAACCTTTTTTTTACATTGTGAAGATGTATGTTTGTGATGGCACCTTCTGATTAGTTTAATAAAGAGTAAAATGGCCAAATAGTTAGGCAGGAGGTATAGGTGGGACTTCTAGGCACAGACAGGACTCTGAGAAGAAGTCAGAGAAGCCAGCGAGATGCAGAATGATTTGTGCACACAGAATGAGATAGAGATAAAAGCCACATAGTCAAATGCAGATTAATATATGTATATAGGTTAAGTTATAAGAGCTAGTTAGGAACAAATCTATATTATAGGCCAAGCTTTCCTAATTAATAACAAGTCTCCATATCATTATGTGTGGGTTGGCAGCCCAAAAACATAAATCTAAGTATGAAATCTTCTGCATTCATTAAGATGCTAATATGGATAAAACATCTCTGGACTAGGAAAAAAAATATTCCCAAAATATGTAACCTGATGTCAACATTCATAAGAATTTAAAAATAGAAAAATTCTGATTAAAATTATAAATATAGCTAAATGGACATTCTTGAAAGAAGACTGTGGATAGTCAACAGTATATGTGAAAAAACAAAGCAAAACAACAACAAACATTCTTATCCCTACCACAAGCCCTTAGGGGCAAGCAAGTGAAACTACAATGTGCGATCACTTCATCTAGTAACAATGGCTATTATTAAAAAGACTGAAGACTGTTGAGGATATGGAGAAAAACTACCCCTTATCTGCTGTAGGTAATAATGCCATATTTATTATTGGAAAGAGTAGAGGCATACTTCCAAATCTTAAAGACTGAAGTACTTTTTGATTCACTGAACAATATGTATCTAAAGTCATTAAAATAATGTTTTAAGGAACCACCTGCACATCCACACACACTTTACTATGGCTCTCAACAGCCAAGTACTGGAAACAAGCAACATGTCTACCATCTTCTGAGCAGATAAAGTACATGCATACAGACTGACTGTGAATGAACAGCACAGAAGCCTGTTGTTTTGTTACCCCATGGATAGACCTAGATGATAAGTACAGTGAACTATGGACAACTGGGTAAGTACAGCATGATCACATTATGGAATATAAACATGATGATCTCAGAGGTGAGAGTACATTGTAACTTAGCAAAGGCTGTGGTAATCATGGAGAGGGAACAGCTGTGAGAAGGTTTGATAAACGGGCACTAAGGTACAGTTTCATGGGAACAAAATGTCCTGATGTGCTGTTGCCCAGTTATGTAGCAAGAGATAATGCACAATTCATTAGGCTAGTAAAAAAAAATTCAGTTTTCACCACAAAGAAAATGATAATCATTTGAGGAGATATGTTTAGCCCGATTATACATTAAACAATGTATTAAAAACACCATACGACAGCCTGTTAATAATTAACATTTTCATGTTCTTCATTATTTCTGAAATAAACTGAATTACAAAGGCACAAGTAATAAGGTTTTCAGAAAAGTAACTTTGCATTACTATTTAATATCTATTTTCACAAGTGAGGCAACTCATCTCTTTAATGAAATATTGTAGAACTTTAAAGATTTGAGTCATTATTAGCTTAAATATTTGCCAGAGTAAAACATAATTAAATGCTGTGAAAAAGCAATAGTTTACTATATTTTATGGGAAGAAAAAAAATAAACTTCATTTAGTCAACATCTCTGAAAAGTTAAATGACAGAAGAAAAACTAATTTTCAAATTTTATTGGGATGGAAATCTTTGTCATTTGTTGTAAACAACAATGGACTCTGATCTACAGTCATTTTTTAAAAACCTCTTTTCATACATGAGACTAAAAACAACATCCCAGCAGAGTTAAGGAAGGTGTGGCTGATTTTATAATTTTATACTAGAAAACACTCTTCAGTTTGCTGTTCATATTTGTGTTACAAATTATGACTTAATTACTAATTCATTGCAAAAGTAAATTTTAGGTTATTTTGGCTAAATACATACTGAGATGTCTGATGTAGTTAGTTTTTATTCATATCAGATATGTTATGATTCAACTAGGAAAACAGTATCATGAATCCTAAAATGTACACATAAAATCACCATAATATATTTTGACTAGATGTTGCATATAAATTCTATTCCCTATAATGGCTGTGATTACTTAGGGCTTACCTGTTGACCACCTAGAAAAACAATTTCAACTCAACATTGTTTATGAATACCTGCCATATACCAACTCTTTTCTAGGAGGCAAAGGTCATGGGGGGGGTAGAAAAATTGAAAATACACACATTCTGATAGTTAAAATACTTACAAAAGGCCATCATATGAAAATTTCAAATATAAAAGAGAAGTGATTGATAGCAGTTTGTTACATTTAGGTATTAGAAGTAATGTTGCTTACATCATGAATGTAGTTTATCTTTTTATTCCTATGCTATAGAAAAAAGGGAACAACTTTTAAAACATACCGTTCTCCTTGCTTCCCACCACTTTTGGGGTTGACAAAAACTAGAAGTGGATGTGTGCCAGGAACAGGAGTGATCTAAAAAGAAATATGGAGAAATTAGTAGGCTATAGTATGAGCAGAGGAAGCAAGTTATCTCTCATTATAGAAAACCCACTTACAAATGAACCTTTTTTTAAACTGTGTCTGTAGCCACCATGAAAAGAATAACGGGATGGTGAAAAAACAAAACTCTCTGTTTGTGGAACATTCTGTAATCTAGCAACAATAAATCAGTTTAAGAGAAACAAAGAAACTTGTTACATATAGAAAAGCATCTTCAGGCAGAGTGCTGCTAATTTAGAGCTGGTGTTCCAAGTGGAATCCATCTCCCTTTGGGGGCCTCTTTCAGACTCAGTGTTCTAGTCCACACCATTTTGCCTCAGCACTTTTTCTTTGTTTTGAAAACAGAGTCCCGTCAAGTCATGCCTATTTGAGCACTGACTGTGGGTCTCCCTTGTAAACGGAGTTGGCAGTGATCTCTGACTGTCTTGTCTTTAACACTATTTATTCAGCTGTGTATAAATAAAGTGATGTGCTTCCTGGTAGAATTTTAAGTTAGGAGGAAGTACACACTAACTACACAAACACATGAAGGAATCTGGACTCTGTAGAGAAATGGGTCAGGAAGGAAAATAATACTGGTCTTGTGCTGATACAATGAGGACACCCGATCTTTGTTTTAGGTATCATGGCAAAGAAATTTTGTATCTGCTTCCATTGTTATTAGGTAGACACCAAGAAAAATTTATACTAGGTGGGAACACAATTATTCAAAGAATATTGATACAGTGTTTAAACTCATGAAACCAACAGGAAACATTAAATATTAAGTTGGGAAGTAGATTCAGTTTATTCTTGATGTGGTATTATTTCTCCCCTTGAGATGATCCTTAAATATTTAATGTGACAATTGAAAGCGATCATTTTATTACATCATGCCCTTTATGCTCTCTGTTTTAATGATATCAGTTTAATTATTTCTTCCTCCAAATCTTAAGTGAAATGACATCTTTCTAATTAGTTTGTGCAATAAAGAAATGTTAAAATCTTCACATTGGCTAAATGTGAAAGATGAATGAGCTAGTCTTCATTTTTCTACTGTAAACCAACTAATTCTGGAGTCAGTCATTGTGTTTACTTTTCCCTACTAAAGAGAATGAAGGTCCTTCTGTCCTATTTTACCTCTAACCGGTTCATCAAGGGCAGGAGAGCTGTAGGGTCTGTAGTTACTTCCTGTTCCTTCCTGTAACAAATGTGCTCAGTTAATGTGAAAGAAGTGTCCACTATCATAAAGCCTACTCTTGATGGCATGAAATAGCTGTCATATTTACTCATCAAAATAACTACAGTGTGGAAACAAAAAAAAATTCTATCTGAAGACTGGCATACAAATTCCTTTAGATTCCCTCATATTGCAAAACTGGAACTCTTTAATTTATTCTATGCAAAAAAGGGGGGATAATAATACATTGTATTTTAACTTATTTTAAGTTTAAGTTAAATTGCTATTCATTGGTTTTATACATAAGCATTTCAAAATAAGATTGGGTATGTGTGCATATGTATGTGTGTATACATAGGTATATGAGTATATGTGTGTGAATGTATATTAAGTTCATGTGTATAAATGTCTTCTTCAAATACTTCTCTATCTTATTTTTCAATATTAAATATCCCAGTGTCTGTAGCTCATTAATTGTTACAACTTTGGTTCTCCCTGTTTCTCACTTCACAGTGCTCATATTACAAGAGCAAAGTACTGGGGAAAGGTGGGTACTGGGGAAAGGTGGGTACTGGGGAACTGAAGTCAGATCCTCATTCTTGCATTGCAGCTACTTTCCTGACTGAACCATCTCCATAGATCATAAAGGAGGGTTTTGAGCAAAGAAATGAAAATTCAAATATTTGGGGTAATGATCTTTCTCATTCCTAACCTTACATGGTTAATTATCATATCGGGTTATATTTAAAATTCATTCTTGATCAGAATTCTTTTGAAATATTTTGAAATGCCTCTCTGAGATAATTATTGAAATATTTAGAAGGATAAGTATAAATCATTGTAAAGACAGTTAAAAATTTGGTTCCAAATTTCTATACCCTTATGAAGTAAGAAATACATCTCTGAGAAGACTATAATAAACAGTTTTGTATATGACACAAAATTGTATTTCTGTATATGTACATATATGCATATCTATATAATTTTGAGGCTAGTAAAATGACTTATCAAAATATAAGAGAACTTGTTTGGTTGCACCATTTCTTTCTACACCATTGTATTTTTAAAAATAAAACATATCAAAGACATTTGTGTATTCCATCAGTTACTGTGGATCTGTGCTCCTTTGAGAGAGCCTGACTAAGTCCACCTAATACCCATTGTCTCTTCACTTGGTGCATACGTTGGAAGCAGTGGCTATGAGGCTCAGGGGTTAAGGGAACATAAAATGTTTGCCAGACCAGATATGTTATTCAGGCAAATATGGCATATTTTTCTATGCTCAGAGAAAAAGCTTTAAAATTGTGTTAACCTTTGCTTCTATAAAAAGAAGGCCTATCTACTTGAGTAAATGTGGTGCTAAGTAGACAGAAGTCTTAGTTTTGAGAGCCAAAGACCTGCAGTGCTGTCTAGTCTTTGTCAGGTTTGATAAGTTAAGATGCTTTTGCTCCGAGAAAAGGAATGGTAAGAATAGAGTTGAGTGATCTTCCCTGTCTTATTTGCATCTTGGTAGCTTGTGATGTTTACAGAACATGAGTGTATCCATATGCATATGTGTACAAATATAGATGAGTGTTTAAGATATTGAACTTCCAGTGTCTTGTCAGGTAAGAGGATAAATAACAAGTAGGAAAGCATGTGAATGTCTCTTCTGGTGAAACATTGCTGGCAGTTTCTATGATTGCACTCCTCTGTCCCCATTTCTCTCAGCACACAGAAAGGACGTGTGAGCACACAGTGAGCTGCTTGCTCTCTCCAAAACCCAAAGAAGAGACCTCATAATCAACAAGTTTGCCTGTGACATCCATGCTCTTGAGTACCTCAAACCTCCAGCTGCATGAGAAATAGTCTCAAGTGTAAGCCATAGCTGTCTGTAGCACTTTGTCATTGCAGACCCAAGATCCAATCACTAAATGACTGGAACATGTACTCTCTAAAGAAAGAAGAGAATCAGATCGAATCCTCTCCTTCCTATCCAGTGTGGGTCTTGTCAATTGAGATGGCCTAAAGGTAACTGAAAATGCCACAGACTGAGTCCTACTCCTAATGAAAAGGTGGAGCTGTTCCAGCACTCCAGGTAAAGAGACCCAAAAAGTAATGGTGATCTTAGGTATGCCATTGCTTTGTTTTCTCTCTCTCTCTCTCTCTCTCTCTCTCTCTCTCTCTCTCTCTCTCTCTCTCTCTCTCTCTCTCTTTTAATTCTTATATGCTGTATAACCTAAATGAAAAACAAGGACCATGTGTGCTGAGCACATGATACATATAGAATCAGGCACAGTGAAACTCTTCATTGTTCCCCAATCATACGAATACACATACTCCCTCAGAAAAAGAAATTAAACACTTGATAGGAAAACCACCAAAGAGCTCCTATTTTATCTTATATTATGCCACTGTCAGTTAAGGTTATTGACATTCTTGTTTTTAGCCACTTGCTTAATAACTTAAAGTTTCTCAGATAAAAGAAGATATGAAGTTAGCATTAAATGTGGTACTTTTCCTACTGAATTCATTCAAATTCTGCATCCTGATTTTGAGAGGTCTGTCTAGGGAAATTAAGTTCCTTCTTTGCAGAACTTGGTCTAAAGCAAGTTGAGTGTGTCTTAAGTCCTATTAGAGTTAAATATTATTGTTATAAAACATTTTGAAATACAGTATAATAAAGTATTTTTTCTGAAAACTCAAGCATTGCTATACTGAAATATTAGATACATTTTTTTGAGATGACAAAGCAAAAGAAATAGCCATCAACAAACCATCCTTTTAGCCTAAAACTATGCACACTTGAATGTGTAATTCACACAGCACATAAGATCATTGCTGAGTTGATGGGAGATGTCATTCTGTATATGTTTCTCATACTGGTTAATAAATAAAGCACTGTTGGCCAATAGGAAAGGAAGATAGGAGGGACTAGGAGACAAGGAGGAAGAGGAAGTAGTAAGGAGGGGTCAAAATGGAGAGTCTGGAGAGAGCTGGATGCCAGCCACCTTCCTGGTAAGAAAAGGCCATGTAAAAATACATAGATCAACAGAAATGGGTTAATAATTAAAGGCAGAGCTAGCCGATAAAAAACAAGTAACCGGGCCAACAGTATTGTATCAAATACAAAGTCTCTGTGTATTATTTGGGGCTGGCACGGCATCAGGACGAGACTGGGCAGCAGGCCGAAAAGCCGTACTCCTTACAGATGGTGCCCAACGTGGGAAGAAACCTTAAGATAATGACGCCCCCTTTCCCTACCCTTGGAATTTTGGGATAATAGTCATCGTCTTTGGGTTGGTTTTAGTTATTTAGGATCGGGTGATGCTTACACTCGGGTTTATCTTTTAGACAGGAATAGGGAATGGTTGGGAAAGGTATGGTTTAGATGGGATATAGGTAGATTAGCCTATTTTCTTGAGAATTTGAGTAAGAATGGGATAGTATTTTACAGCTTACATTGTTATGTATTCTTATGTGGTAAGCTATGTAAAATTAAGTTTATATTTTGTTATATTGTGTTAAATCTTTCCACTTACAATGTTTTATGCACATTATTTTTTACCATATTCTATGTATGTATACTTTTCTTGTTTTCAAGACATTTTATATATTGATATAATTTGGGATATTTATCTTGCTGTCCTTTATAGTTCTACCTCTTGTCTTGACACTTATACTCTACCTCTATTTTAAGGATTTACATGTATGTGTATGTAAATAGTTATATTGTTTAAGTATTTGTTCCTGCTTTACTCAGGGAGGTTTTAATCAGTCTTTTTAGCTAAGTTCCTGAGTATTACAGATTATCTTCACTCATATTTCCTGTACCTATGAGATTAGTCAGATATAGATGCTTAAACTTCAATCACTTCATAGACATGCAGAACATGTCATTTAAATGTTTTAATATTAGTACTCCATTGACATGAGACACTGTTGCTCCTGACAACACCGTGCACTTTCCCGAAAAAATGTTGGACACTGTTGTTGCTCCTGCTGGATTTCATTCTCACCTCAGCTAATGGCCTGTTGGGCAAAGAACTGCCCCCACCTTGACCACTGATTTGGACATGCGGTCCTATGTGCTTGCAGGAGACAAATATAAAAGACTGCTTGACCTTGCCAAGTCAGGGTAAGACAGCCATTCTACCTCCCTGCTGTTGTTGTGGTCTGTCAAGTTCTCTTGGCCTTAGCCAAATCTGGGTGTACCAACATTGCCAACGTTGCTGTAAGACCTAGGGTGACTGTTCAGGTGGCATGCTGTTTCTGTCCTTGCTGCACCTTTTGGAAGTTGTCCATCTGCATTTCCTGTCTACTCTAGTATTGTTAATTTCCTTCTCAGGTCTTGATGAGGTTAAAGATTAAACTATCACAACTATTATTCTCTCTTCCTAGTTAGATATATTAGGTACTAGACTTACGTTTTCCAGCTTAGGACAACTCTATTGTAAACTCCATTATGCCCTCACCCTAGGACTAGATATGTAGATCATTTTGTTCTTGAGTTTCCTTTTCTTAGAGCACACTTGTTATTCACTGTTTTGTATATAGTTTTGTATTAAGCCTAAATCTTTTCTTTAGACTAAAAGGGGAATTGTAGTGAGATAGTCCTTCTGTGGCACTGACCACGCCCATTGGGGGTGGAGCCATGGGCGGAGTGACCTGTGGAAGGAGGTCAGAGGGGAGCCAGGAAAGGCTCTCTTTCTGGCGTGACTGGGACAGGAGAGGATCAGGTTGAATTTCCTGGTGTTCATCTGTCTAGGTTGTAAGTTATTTCTCCCTGAATATACATCTATTCGGCCTATTTGTTTATCCTGATTCTTATTTAACCGCGTTAATTTTTATCATTTAAGTCTTCCATATTCTCATATAGGGGAAGACAAATACTGTAGATTTAAAGAATGTGACTCTGGAGTTAAGATAGTTCATCACCTCCCTACCAAGCCCCCTGCCTTCAGTAACCTCATCTTATTCAATCATTCTGAGTACCATGAGGACACGCTTTACATAAAAGTCCATAGTCATTCTTTCCCTGAAATTATGGACTTAGCTGTTGGTCTGACTACTTAGTGTTATATACTTGGTCATCAGGAATTTTTCCTCTAACCACAATCACCCAAGCTCTTCAGTATTTCAGCTGCTGTCAACTCTGCCATGTTTGTCATTGCCAGTTACATACAAACTATCCATTTAGTCATTTCACCAGTCTGATTCTATTCCCAAAACATTTCTCAACCTCCAAAGCTCTATGGTGAGCCTTTAATCCTATAACCTTTAATTGTCCATGGTAGTTATGCAATGGCCAACCAATTCTCTAATAAACTAAACTTATCAAGATTGCATCTTTTAAAATAGATGGGGAATCACATCCTTTTCCTACTCACATCAAAAGTCAAAGTTTTCAGGAAAACTTTCTAGGACTTGGAACACACAATACGTGTTACTTCTCTATAGTACTATCTACAACTTTCTGTGTTGGCTTTCTCTCTCTCTCTCTCTCTCTCTCTCTCTCTCTCTCTCTCTAGTTCTTGGTCCTACAGCTCAGGAGGTATACTCTTGATACTGATTAGAGTTGCCTATTTGCCATAAACCCAAATGACTAATGATATTGCCAATTTGAATTAGTTACCCATGTATTACCTTCTGGGCTGTCTTCCTTAACTATATACAACTCCAAGTTTTCGTTTTGATATTTGTCTTACTCAGCTCTGTCTTGCATAGTATTTATAATATAACATTTGTACAGACAGGTGAACTCAGGTGACAACTTATATTCCTTCTCCCTTTCCAAGATAGGGTAGCCCTGTGTAGCCCTGGCTGTCCTGAAACTCACTCTGCAAATCAGGCTGGCCTCAAACTCAGAGTCTGCCTGTTTCTGCTTCCTGAGTGCTGGGATTAAAGGCATGTGGCACCACCATTATACACCCCATTGAAAAATTGTAGTTCTTAAAACTATAGACCAATAACTTTGCACATAAACAGGTACTTAGAATGATTATAAAGATCAATTAGAAAAAAGTTAGGACATTGTAGAAACTGATCAAAGAAATGAACTGACTTGTATGCTTACTGAGCAGTTGTCATAGTGCATGTGTTTATGTTAAGTGATTGGTGATTATGAAATATAAAGTTAGAAAGATAACATGGTAATGAATTGTATGGAACAACATACCAGTTTGTATTAAGGTATTATGTATCTAAATCATTTTGTCATTGATATGAAATATTACAAGCTGGATCCTTTCATTCTCTAGTGATATTTTACCCAGAAATTTTATGTAATGTTTAGGATCAAGACAAGTATCTCAAAATGAGGTTGAACAAATTATTGATTTTTACTTATTTGTTCACACATCAGATTATCCTCATTATTATTAAAGTTCTTGCACGTTAAAAATTGACATTTCCATTACACTTGATATTGTGTTTGAAGTGTAAACCTATGGTATGAGGAGCAATGACAAAGACAGAGTGCCAAGCCACTGCTATTTGAAGTCCCCTAGGACTTGGGTTAATTAATGAGACTCATCCTAGAGTTATGCATGATCTATTACTTCCTCTAATTAGAAATAATAATCCTGATCATTATACTGGTTAGCTGAAAAGGAGGAAGATGAATGTGCCTAACTATGATTAATCTTCTTTAAGCAGTGTAGACCTCTCATGTCAATGAGTTATATGCAAACTGGGCTGCAATTCAATGCTTTTCCATGACATGGACATTTTAAAGCTCACAGAGAATTAATTCTCTGGTATATATTTTTATCTTACCTCAAAAAACCCCAATAATTATTTTGTCCCAACAATGATAAGCAACCATAATATATTTTCCACTTTGCACAAAATCATTAAGAGTTTTTCTTTTCAATTTTTACATTCTCTTCAAAACTATGTAAATTCCCATATCCAAGGTGAATTCAATTATGTTGTGGATAATACACCAACTTATCTAAACCTTTTTTCAAACTCACAGTTTTATTTTTTGTTACTGTTTTGTCTAAATTGATGATTGAATTGGCCAACTGAAAACTGTATGTGACAATTTCATATATCAACATTGTTATGAAGGTTATTACTGTCTTATAACCACAAAGGTAAAAAAATATTGATCATCTGTGTTTTAATATTACCGTCCCTGTCAATATAAAGCTAAATATATCAACTTTGCCTCAATAAATATTAAAATATAACTTATATCTATGTCACTGCATCATACCAAACTTCCATGTTACTCTGAATACAACATTCACTTCTTACTTTAAAGTGGGATCATTCAATTTTGACTATTTAATCTTAGGAAAGATAAAACATAGTCATTACTGTTCCAGTGAATACATTACTGTTGTTTAAGACCTTGAAACAATATTTAAAAAATGCATGAGAAAACAAAGTGTTCAGACGTTTAACACTTACACAGGTTTGGATTTGTTGAATAAGATAAAAGATATTGTAGGCATTAAACACAGAATCTAAGCCAAAGCATTCCTCAGTCAGACTTTGGCTCTATCATCTACTATTGGCAAGGACATGGAGAATTTTTTAAATTTAGAACATCAAAACAATAGTTTCTAAAGTGATAACAAGAAGTATAAAGACCCCAAGATCCTGTTAGTAGAGAGAATCATCAAACATTAATGTATGCAAAATATAGGTAGAATAGTGCCATAGTGCTAAGGAGCAGAACAAATGATCCATGCCTGTTTTTCATAATGAGAAATATGTACCTAATATGTACTTAAATTTACAAATTGATCTTTTAGGCAGTAACCCAGAGTTATTTGCCATTTTAATTGATTAGTCTTTCTAATTTTTGTATTAAATGTAAGTGTTGATTGTCTTTGGCAAAAATTTTTCGGATCACACAGTCAAAGTTTTGCTATCAAAATTGTGAGTAGATGTCAAATTTGAGATGAGTCACATGTAATATTATTAAACATGTTGATATGATTTCCAAAATGACACAGACATAGTCTTATATAATTGAATTTTATATACATGAATATAATAGCTTCTTTTTAAAATTTCTTTTTATGCTTGCATTTAATTACTTGGGAAAGAGTTTCTATTTGTAATATAACTTAGTAAATTACAAAAAAAATATCTCATTGTCCATAGGTAAGCAATTATTTGTTGCTGAAGTTTGTTGCCCCAACATGTCTTGCCGCCCTTCTAAGCCCCAAGAAAGCACACAGAGACATATATTAATTATTAAACTGTTAGTCAATGGCTAGGGCTTCTTATTGGTTAGTTCTCTCTTAATTATTAACCTACTTATATTACTCTAAATATTTCCACGTGGTCATATCTTACCAGAGGAGGGGCCAGAACTGTTACTCCTTCCTCCACTACATAACAACTCCTTTTACACCCTAGGGCTGCCTATCTTTCCTGAATTCTCCTAGTCTCTTAGTCCCACTTCTCTTCTAGCCTCTATTGGGCAAACAGTGTTTTATTCATCAACTAGTAAAAGAAACATATATGCAGAAGGATATCCCTCATCATCTCCTCTTTTCTGTCTAAATAAAAAGAAATGTTTTAACTTTAACATAGTAAAATTACATACAACAAAACAGTTATCAAATAAGAACTGTAGTTAAAAGTATTTAGAGAGTCCTCAAAGCCCTTCTTTACCTTCTGGTCACATCCGCACCTGAAGCCATGCTCAAAGGGATGTGGCCACTAACACAAATTCACTGGCAAGGTGAGATGCAACTAGAATTATTATTTAAGTTTCATGAATTTTTGAATTTTCTTATTAAGCAATTATTAGACATATTCAGCTTACTCTTAACTGTGCTACTTATTATGGGTTATGAAGTATCATAAATAAAATACAATTACAAAAGATAAAATCATTAATTAAATCTGTTTAAAATTAATATTTAGTGGAATCACATGATTTGTATGTAAATGTGTGCCACAGCCATCCATGTGGTAAGCAGTTGCTAAGAAGTCTGAGACTTCAAATACATTAAGAAGAGAAGGAATTACAGTTCAGACAAGCATGTAGGTGAAAAATGAAATAATCATACAGGTCTAAAGATGAAAACAATGTTGTTATCAAATACTCATTATTTATTAGCATGAGGAAATTAGTTAAATAGATTTACTGCATGATGTAGTTAGATAAGATGGATTTTTATGTCAGAGGTCATAGTTATAATTCATAGATTTATAAAAAAAATTAAACCACTTCTCTTTGTCTAACCTAGAAATATGCATGATGTTTGAGTTTAATTTAAAATGCAGAAATGAGGATATATTAACTTGAAACCTCATTTTATTATTTTATTTAAAAGGCAATTGTTTATAATGCATTTTTTTCTTTTCTAAAGGCATTACTTCACAATTAACTATTTAATATTAGACTCAGTCTTTACATGTGTGTCTGCATGTGTGAGTATGTATGTGTGTGTGTGTGTGTGTGTGTGTGTGTGATTACAACTGGATAGAGACAGGTAATATGTGTAAATAACACATCTGTACATAATAAAGTTTTATATTAGTTCTAACTTTCAGGCTCACAGATGAATTTTTGCCAATTTCATTTAAAATGGAGATAACATTATAAATGATTAATCTACCCAGAATGTCATTCTGTCAATCAAGTATAAGATTGACATTTTGATAAATTAATAATGATCTTTCTTGAAGAAATCTACTGAGATAATATAAATGATAAAAGAATGTGTTGATAACTGAACATATGCCCTCTCAGAATAAAAAAGTAACAAATATGAATGGTACTGTAATTTGAATTTTTGAAACCCTTACCTGCAAACCTTGTCCATCCATAGTAACAGAGTTAGCTCTTTGCATTTTGTTCTTGTCTGTCACTTTATTTGGCTGCTGGGAGCTGCCCTTTTCCTTTTTAGCTGTTGATTGTCTATCCTGTAAAAAAATTTAAAAAATATATTTGATAAATTATACTAAAACTTAAGAGGCATAAATGGTTTAAATGGGAATCTTTTACAAAGACATCCATAATTATAAACTTGGGGCCAATTAGCTAATCTGGAATATTTTCTGAAAACTAAATAGTTTTTTCTTTCAATCAAATCAATATATTTCATATCAACATGATTGAAATATTATATCAGTTAAAGATACATGGGGAAGAAATCAAAATTTGAATGATCCATACACACCCAGTATCAAAAGTTTGTAAGAACTACTATAATTTATTACTTTTGTTAACAATAAGGTAAATAAATTAAAATTTAAAGATTTTGATAATAAGCACTAAAAGTAGTACTTATAAATATATTCAACATTGAAAATGATTTTTAACTGAATGATGAATTTTGAGGCTACTGGGTACTTTAATAATTGTTATGTATTGGGAAATTCAGTTTCTACTTCTAATTCTTTTGTTTCCACAATGAAATAAACAGAAGAACAAGTAAATAAACCTATGATATGTGTCTGAATATGTATACAGAATAAGAATTGCTTGCTGCTTTCCTCTCTTTTCTCTTTTCTTATCTTTTTAAACCAATCAGCAATTATCACCATTACTCAGCTTTTATTAAAATCATCATTAAGCTTCTCATTGATACACTGAATGGTGTTTTCCTCTACCTAAACCACATTTGTGACAGAATGAATTTCTTGCTATGTCTTGAACTTATGCCTTCTTCTGCTTTGAGGACGTGGCTTCTCCTCATGTCTCTCCTCATACTTCACTATTTGCTGTCTCAGTCTCATTTAATCTTACTCTTTTATCCTCTTTTGAATCTATAATAAGCCTCTCCTTGGCCCAATCATCTTGACAGCATATGTTTGCATCCAAGTTACCGTCTTTCCATGACAAACCTTTCAATTACAATTTCATGAAGAATTTTACATCCATAATTTCAATTCATATCTCATCCTAAAACTTAGCTCTTATACACAAATGGCCTTTTAATCTGTCCTTCTCAGTATCTAAAACATTTATCATTGCTTGAGTAATTACACACTACCCACCAATAGCTTAATAAGTATACTACTATCATTTTTCCTACATTTTTGTAATTATTGCCTAGTAGACCAACAGCCTTTTAACTTCCCATAGCCAATACTCTACAAATCTGACACACCCCTTTTGCTCTGTCTAGCTGCTCTGGCATCCTCATTGTCCCTTGATGATGCAAACCTTTATCACTGCCTGGTACCCGTCGAGGCAAACAGATAAAGAATCAAATAACAACTAAGATTGAAACACTAAATTTTTTGAAGTTCATTAGATATTGCATTTAGAATTCTTGGATGACATCTAGTTTCAATAAGAAACAATATGATAATTGATTAGTAATGTCTGGCCATGGGCACCTTACTGGTTTAGTGCCCATATACTTCCTATTACTACTTTACATGCATATCATATTAACTCTAGATACTTGTTTATGTGGGATTTTATTTTCTTTAATTTGGATGGAAATTCATGTATAACTTTAAAAGAAAGGTTATTTTAAATAATAAGTGGTATATATATATATATATATACATATATATACATATATATTCATATATATTTTTATATGAAATCTTCTTGAAAATAATAATCAATGTAGTTCACTTACCTTTCAAATTCACTGAATGTATTTCTGATATGTCTAAAAGTGGGTGGTGTATTAGCATTCCTCTTATTTAAATTCTTTGTGGTTTCTTTTCATACAATGAAAATGGTGGGTTTTTTTCATATAAGCATAATTTCTGGTAAAGCACTGATATTTTTGTAAGAATTTTTTCTAAGTTTAGAAATTATGAGTTGATTCACAGATATTTCTAAACAGTACAATGCGTATGAAGATTCCATTACAAGCTGAAATTAGAAATTAGGAAGTGTGGGTTGAATCACACCTACTACATAATCCCGAGCTCCTATACAAAACTATGATCGTTTTAATTTTACAGATTTGTCTAGATTTAGTAGAATAAAAATATATAAATTCTTGAGTACTCTATCTCATTTAGAGTATGTGTCCTATAAACAGAAAGTACAAAATGGGTATACTTTCCATTCAGGGGCTCACTGGTATTTCTATTAGAAAGAAGTTCATAGTTTCAAATTCACATTGATGAAAAAAAAAAAAACATTCACTATATCAGTCACATATTCAAAGAACCTAGGTTAGTGCTTGTATGTGAAAGTGCTCAACTGTGTCAGTTCAAAAATAAATGCTATGATGCATGGAGATAAAATAGCTTATTTCTGTGTCCTTTGATTCAGGTATATAAGGTACGGGGTCAATACGCTACTGTGAAGAACACTTCTAAGCAAAGGTTCTGCCAAATGATGCACTAATTGTTATTTAGCATTAAATTTCTAAAATGCTAGCATAATAAGAATCACAAAACTCATGGTGGTTAGTTTCTTTGTAAGTGATAATTTTGCAGTGTGTGTCTGTGGGGGGGTTGGGGGGTGTATACCACACTGAAAATGTATAACAAGAAACACTGGACTATAGATATCTAAAAAAGCTGTGCTTTAGTTATTATTATCATTGAGCATTTATAAAACTGGGAAATCCCATGTGTGTTAAGACCCTCCAATTGGCAGTAAAAGCACATAATAAATGAACCATTTTCCTGGAATCTCTGTGGATAGCATTATATAAATTCTGTAGAACATAAATTTATGAAACATTGAAACATTAAAAAATTAAAACTCAAAATTCAGTTTTCAGCTGATGAGCTTTTATTTTTGAAATCTAGAGCCATATTAAAATGACTATAAAACAATTTCCAAAATCATCAGTAGAGTGGGAAGGGATGATTGGCTTATTGCATTTGCCTGCCTCTCTAAGCCCACACTACACAAAAGGCACATGATGTTTATTGTATATTTCTGCACATAGTTTACCAATACTAAAAGAGTACATATTAATTTAAAACACATATTTCAAGAAAAACAAGGGTATGTCTTTGTTTGGGAAGAAATTTAGTTGTCTTAATTTAGAAAAGTAATCAAGACTGTAAATATGTAAATAAACGGATAGGAGAATATAATGGTTTAATTGCCCCCAGTGGTTGCTCATTGTAATACTCATTTGTTTAACATCTGTTTCCAACCTGTCTGTGAGTTTTATGAGACTTTGTGGTATTTTATGTATGCAACATAAGTTAACAAAGATGGTAGCTTGACACAGTCTCTTATGTTCACTTAGAAAACCCTTACTCATTTTCTTCTTGTATGAGGGCCAAGGAGGGAAAACTGTTACATCCTTGAAAAATACTACACAGAGTGTTTCACCTGCCAGTCTAAGAGTACATAAATCTTGCCTGGAAACTTCCATTGTGATATTAAGAAAGTGAATTTCCAATGTTTAAACTACTCAGTTTCAGGAAGAGCTTCCCATTCCCCCACCCTCAACATCACACAGGAAAAATGCTTTGGGAACAATGGCAGGCTGGGTTTGCCTTTTCAACTGCTGTTTCATTTTTCAGCTTTTTGAGCTCTAAACCACAAATTAAGACAAATTTTCTCTGCCAGATAAATTATCCAAGATAAAACATACTGGGAAAATTATTGCTTTTGTCAATGGAAATTATTCAAACATTGAAAAGAACTGCTCTAAAAGACCACAAAAACTATATAGAACATTTAACCACAAAGTAGAAAATACAGTTATTGATATTTGAGCATTTTCAAATATCAACTCTTGTGTTTGCTATGCAGACATTTTAAACACAAAATTCAATATTTTGCAATTCTTGGGCTCCACCAGTCAAGCAACAGATCTTAAGGGGGAATGCATTGTATTTGAATTCCAGAAGAATAATCATCATAATAAACAGAGCAGTAAAGCCAGGCAGCATTCACAGAAAACAGAATGATGGGATAAATGAAATAAAAAGACCCCGCTTAAAATATATGCTCTACAAACAAGCTTTTTTTGTCCCATGCTGACTCTAAGAGGAATAGCATTTGTAAATTGGTGAAAACTGCTCCCTCAAAAGAGATGTTCGTGACAACATGTAAGCCTGCTGCTATCGATCACTCAACAACTATGATCAGCAAGTGATGATTACCTCGAGCACGGGAGTTTCTCCTTTCTGTGCAATCTCAGCATGAGAGACAAGCAGCCACAGAGCATTTGGCTTCATACAAAGCCACAAAAAATAATGCTCTGTGGTTAGCTGGAGCTACTGCTTGGGTTCCAGAACTTGCCCTAACATGAATGGTCTGAAAGGGATTACCACCCTGTCTGAGACTGGAGCAAGGTCAGATTTAAGGATTTAAGGATTCCTTTCCATACATTATGGCTCACAAACTCAACAGCCAAATAGCCGAATCAGCTCAAAAAATAAAGAAAAGAAAAAAGGAAAGAAAAGAAAAGAAAAAAGAAGCTTCATAGTTACTCCTGCCTTTGGGAGGGATCTACTCTACAGTCAGTTTGAATATTTTCCTGGCAAGATTCACCTCAAAGAAACCAAACCCTTGAAATCTATAAGGAATCCTTGGAAACTATAACAAAATTTAGTTGTGGCCAGAAGTCTTAATTAAAATTATTTAAAAACATCAAGAACACATAAAAGAAATGGGATAAAATTTAAAGATACCTGTTTCTTATTTCTTATTAAATCCTTCTTTTTAGATTTATTTCTTTAAATGTATGTGTATGAGTGATTTGAATGCATATACTTATATGTACCATGTGTGTGCCTGCAGATGTAAGAGGAAGGTAACAGAAAAGGGTGTCAGATCCCATGGACCTAGTGTTACAGAGAGTTGTGAGCTGCCTCATGAACACTGAGTAGAGGACCTGGACCCTCTGCAGGAGAAGCAAATGCTTTCAAACACCCAACTCTCCTCCCAGCCCACACTTCTCAACTTTAATAAGCACTTATTAAACAAAAGTAATCCAACAAAGGCATATGTATTGGGTTTAGAGGCAAATCCATGCCTTGTTGCTTATAACTGTGAAAGCTTAGGCACATTCTTTCCCACTGCGGACTCATCATTTATGTCACCTTAAAAGTGGGAGGATTTTAGCCAGCAGGAACAGAGAAAATGGAGTCAACAAACTGGCATGAAATAACAGTTCAGTAAGTGGCAATGCTTTGAATGAATGAGTAAAGCCTTCTTCCTACATGTTGTCACTAAGTCTGTCACATGTTGCTGAGGTTGTGGGCTGTAGGAAGTGGTGATGTTGGAAGCCCTGTGTTGCTGTCATTGATTACTGAGTCCTGATTTGGAATACTTGCTGTTATGGTATTGCACATTCCTCGGCGGAGATAGGATACCACAAATCAGAAGGCACTGCAGCCTAGCTTAAAGTGGCTTTAGATGTGGGGCTCATGCCCTCAACTTGAAGGCATGTTTTATGATTTGAATTACAGGTGTTGGGTTTAAATACCTCACACAAGGTTTATATACCAGCAGATAACTCCAAAGATTCATATATGGTGCAGTATTTCTATTATAAATTCCCAAGTAGAAAGAAGAAACTTAAAGAATGGGAGTCCCTATGTCTAAGTAATTTAATTTTTATTTTATACTAACATATGATAGCACAATTACAAAATAAAACCATGGTATGTATAAAATAAAAGCAGGCCTGACAAGTTTACTCATCCTTCTGTGAGCATGCTGCCTTCTGGCTGCAGCCTTCCATCTACAGTTTCAGAACCTCAAGATGGGAGTCAGAGCTCTCGAGTGTGCTCACCCTCATCATCTCTCTTAACAAAATTCAAAGTTCAATGAGGTGGTTCCTGTGGCATTCTCAGTACAGTACTGCTAGATTTAAGTAAACTTTCTTATTTCCTTAAGAGGAGTTAGAATTCAGTTATTATTCACTGTTTCAAATTGAGACTATTAATCGAAAGATTTGTTGCCATAAAAATTAGGTTGAAGGTTCCGCATAGAAACAGTTTTGAAAACTGTATGTGTGGAAGTGGGGGTGTTCCAGTTATATGTAGACACAATTGTGCTGGGGAATGAGTAATGTAATTATTGCACAGATGTCTTGAATTTTTGTAATACTTTAAAACAACTGAAAATGCCCTGCAAGACCATGCTATAGTCAAGAAACACCGTGTGTTGCTAATTAGAAGATGGACTCATAGGAAAGCCCGGGGTTCTATGTCAAGAGTATAACCAGTTATTAATAGTTTAATAGTTAAATGCTTAATATGTGTACATTTCTTTGTGCTCTTTCATTATTTTAAAGACTAGCACATAAGGATGTAGATGGAGTGAGTATGTGTATGCATCTGTGCATTCCCTCATGCATTTGTCCATACCTGGCTTGAAGAATATGTTACATCAAAAAGGATGATTTTGAGGGTGAGTGAAAAGCTACAATTTATAAAGAACCATGAAGAAAAATATACTACAGGATGACTTTAAAAAATACAATATATAAAATTTCTGTCTCTAAAACTGAAATAGCATATCATAATAACAGATACTTTTAATTACAACCTGTGGAAAATATGAGTAACTTTCTAGGTTGTTGTTAATTTCTAGACCTACAATAGTGGCAGGCATAATGCGGAAAATTTGCAGTTATTTTAAAACAAAAGGCATTTACTTTTGACTGCATATTCTGGTGAAGTTATGTGCAAAGCCATATGCTGCATAATACCTTCTTAGCCATTCTTTGTAGTTTTGGCAGCTGCTGATTAAGCAAAAGTTCCTCACTTCACTATTATCAAGTGCTACACAATAATTGTCACAATGTGTTGAAGTGAGTTTGGTTTTTTGTCATGTCCTTAACATTGATATTTTGTGATATACAATTTCCTCATTTTGTCACAAAGATAAATTGAAAATTCTTTAAGACTATCCAATTATTGAAATACAAAGAATTTTATTTCTATTATAAAAATGTTGACAAATAGAAAGTTACCATTATTGTATTAATTTTAAAGTGTTAATATTATCTATTATTTGGAATCAATGAAAATGTTTCTTACATCAATATAATATGATCATGACTTGAAGTTGTAACAGTTATTACATTTTTCTTACATACCTCAGGAACAGAAACTCCTGCAGTGGGCATAGTCTGCTGAAAAAGAGAAGTTTATATAAAAGCAGAAAAACTAAAGCTGAAAAGCAAGCACCAAAAGCACCAATGATATTACCATACCACCATATATCTGTAAGATGCACAAATTGGAACATACATACATACATACATACATACATACATACATACATATATATATATATATATATATATATATATATACATTCCCTGGATTAAATATTAAATAAATGGGCATCTTTCCACTAAACAAGGAATGCCCAAAACAAAACATGTCAGATTATGAAATAACTAATAACTTACCCAAAGGATGACTTCATTTATTCAGACTACACTGACAAACTCTCCTGTCAACTATACCAGCTTCCATTGCCTTGGTACATATGCTTCATTTTTACAGTGATAATTTATTAATCTCAATTTAGTTCTTAGCATAACCATTAAGAATTTTTTCTTTTACTTAAAAAGATAATTTTTTCATATAAAATATCCTGATTGTAGTTCTGATGGGACATGCCATTCTATAAATATGCTTCTCTTATTGGTTAATAAATAAAGCACTGTTGGCAAGCAGGAAGGCAAGATAGGCGGGACTAGGAGACAAGGAGGATTCTGGGAGAAGTAATAATGGGAGTCAAGATGTAAAAGTTGATATGTAGGACCAAGAGGTGTAAGAGATCTGGGCTCTCTCTGGTAAGATAAGATCATGTGGAAACATTTAGATTGATAGAAATGGGTTAATATTTAAGACAGAGTTAGCCGATAAGAAATGCTAGCAACTGACCAACAGTTTAATAAATAATATAGTGTCTTTGCATGTTATGTGGGGCAGATGTGGCTCTAGGACCAGTCTGGTGGGAAAGTGCTCCTAATACAGTTCCCCTTCTCTACTTCTCCCAATGTCTCCCAATCTCCCCTCCTATCAGGATCCATTTCCTTTCTGTCTCTCATTAGTAAACAAACAGGCTTCTAGGGGATAATAATAAAATAAAACAAAAGCAAATACATTAGAACAGGACAAAACAATCAAACATAAGGGCAAAAGCCGAAGAAAAGGAGTAAGAAACAAATATAGGAGACCCATTCATATGCACACTTGGGAATCCCATAAAAACACAAAACCAGTAGCCAGAATACATGCATAAAGGACCCATAGGGTAAAAATATATGTAAAAATATTAATGAATAAAAACATTTTATATATTAGAAAGCCCTGACACAACATAAGGAGATAAGAAACTTCCAAAGATGGCATTGTTTGTGAAAGAGCTCATTCTTAAGTGGCATAGACCTTCATGTAGCAATCCCCATATCTTTATGTCTTTCTC
The DNA here is from genome assembly GCF_943737965.1 of Phodopus roborovskii. Taxonomy (NCBI): domain Eukaryota; kingdom Metazoa; phylum Chordata; class Mammalia; order Rodentia; family Cricetidae; genus Phodopus; species Phodopus roborovskii. Next base: position 9,749,556 of record NW_026125391.1, read on the forward strand.
TTTATCAATACCAGCATTCCATTTTTCAGCATGCTCTCATCTCTTCCTATATACTCTGCCTTCTGGATGCAGGCAGAGCTAATGGTACTTGCCTCTTACCAAAATATTAAACATTACTATAATTAAATTCTATTGCTATTAGTAAATGTATTACAATTTGTAAATTCATTTACTATTAATAAATTGCACAATTTGTGTGTAATTAAATAAGTATCACCCTTTTATTTGAAAGTAGTTTGAAAAAATTAAACTATTCCAAAAATTTCATGACAGTACATCTTTCATTATCAACCACTGCCATGACTTTCTTAGATACCTTAGAAATATGTGTGCACATGTACATATATGTTTCTGTGTGTATTCATTTGCATGAAAGAAACAGAGAGAAAATTAATAATTTCCAAAAGCCTACAATCTTGTCTTATGTGAAACTTACTATACAAAATACCAATTTGTAAATATAGTTGAATCTCACACATACAAAATACTAAATAAAATTTCCTACCATTTTTAACTTTGAATTTCTTATGAATATGTATATATTTATATTTCATCTCTCCCTTCCTGATCTAGGCCATGTGAGGGAACATCACATAATGTTGCATTATCATGATGAGTATTAAAACAGCAGACTCACAGAACTTTGTTTTACTCTCGTAACCAGTAGAACTCTAAGAGCAGAAAATTGGCTTCTAACTCATTCAGTGTGTAGAACAGGTAAGCCAATGATGATGACCAAAATGTGTTCCTTTCTAACAAAGCTAGTTCAAAGCAATGTGTCAGCCATATTAACCATCTATCTCCTATTGATCTTTATCCAAGTTTATGCGAAGAATGAGGAACTGTGATACTCTTGAGCAACCAGAATGAGACCTTCCTCAAGAACCCTGAACAGAAAGAGTCTAACATTTGCAACTTAGATAAGTATAGTCTTCTTTGCTTGTATGAGGAAGCAAATTATTAGAAAGCTAAATGAGGTGGTTGTAGTGTAATAACTTGCTCAGGATAACAGCTAAATACAAAATGTATGCATCTAAAATGATACCCCATTTATATAACATCTAAATAAACAAATAAAAGCAATAAAACATATGTTTTAGAATACTCACACATATTAAAAAATGTGCAGTATAATACGTGATATATGGGGATTGCTATTAGTTTTCTTGGGTGTAAATATAAATATTTTATGAAGCAGAAAATCATGCTCAATAGTAGAAGGTGCTTTGCTGAAATGTTTAGGGATTTCATATCACAGTAGATTTGATTTTCTATAAAAATGCAAGTTAATAAGGAATAATGATTATGTTGATAGGTGTGCATAGTATATATTATGTATAAAGTATGTAGTATTTATACATATAAATGCATTTCATTCACATAAAATATATTAATTGGAGTCTACATTGAATTACATATGAAGAAACACTATAGATGCATAACAAAAATAATAGCACTGAATGAATATAAATTTGAAACTTCTTAGTATGCACTGTAATGTGTTTGGTAAGCATTGAAAATTTTGCAGAAATAAGATATATGTTATATTTGCATTCTAAATTTTAAAATATACATCAGATTATTTCCTAAGTGACATTAAAATAAAAATGTGTGCATTGTTCTGATAAAAGCAATAAAGTTTCTAGGTTTGGAAAAAGTAATGGCTGTACATAGATAGGAGAGAAACAATGAGCAAGCAAAAGTGAAGGCCTACTCCAAGTTAGGTGACAACAACACTTAAAACAGGAAGCTACCAGCTTGAGAATTTCTCTGCCTCCTAAGAAACACTTGTTGAAATGTAAAAATGATGAAATTACCCCATTTGAGAGTTCCCTTACAATCAGAATGAGTAGGTAAAGGGTTGCTATTAAATCAGCATGTCAGAGCTAGCATCTTATTGGGTTAAATTAAGGCCTCAAGCAGACAAAAAATCAGTTGCTACTTCGCAGAACACATTTTCAGATATCATATTACCACTTCTCCTCTCTTCTGTACATATTTTTAAATATTGAAGACAAAAAGAATAAATGTTTTAGTTTTGAAAACTATCTAGAGTATATAATTCTCAGTGTAATATATTTTTAATTAGAATTAATACAGGGACTGTATATTTTTATTTAATCAATGAGAGATGTGACTACAGAGGAATGTGATTGATTTTATTTAATCAGTTTCTTTTTAATATTAAATAGAATACACAGAACAGATAATTAGTTTAAAAGATGCATTTGCCTTTAGGGCACTTATTAAGTTCAATTTAATATTGAAGAAATTTTAAAATCCTATTATTCTTAAGTACGTATTAGGATATTTCTTGCCTTTGCATTTTCTAATGTAATCTAAATGTAATCACTTTAAATTGACAATTTAATCCAAATTGCCACAGGACAAAGAAAAATCTTTGCTGGAGATTATTGGAGGTTTTAGTTATTATTATAGGGACATAGTATTCATGATAAAAGAGTCATCAGTTATTACAGGACTAAAGTACAACTATCAAGATTAGGATTTAGAAAACATTCCATTTATATTTGAAATCTCTTAACTCTCTCATTGAACCAAACTAAACTGTTTTCAGATTGGAGGCAACAAGGTTTTCAAAATTAAATGGTTAGCATCAAAAATTAGAGTTAGAAAGAGAAACCCATATTGCAGATCAATGTTCTCAATTTCCAAATAACAGAAAAATAATCTAAATTATTGGAGCTTAAGATGTAGCTCAATGGTTATGAAGTTTCCTAGTATACTAAGGCCTGGGTATGATTCTCAGTACAACACAGAGAAAGGGAGAGGGGGAGAGAGGGAGGAAGGAAAAAAGAGAGAGAGAGAGAAAGAGAGAGAGGAAGAGAGACAGAGAAAGATGAAGAGAGAAATACAGAAACTGAGAGAGAAACAGAGACACATGCACAAAAGGTTACATCTGTAAGTAAGTTTCTAATTTCTGGCTGATGAAAAGTAAAATATCTTTAAATATTAATGAAGAATTCAAAAAATTCACATAAGTAAATAAAGAAAGTCACTGCTAAAGGGGATCACTGATTAACTCAGCACACCATTTTCTGCAGTGGTATTCTGAAAATAAAGTACCCAAATAAAATTATTTTAGTACTGTTTCTTTTCATTTGTTTTGTTTTTGTTTTTGTTTTCCAAGACACAGTTTCTCTGTGTAGCTCTGACTGTCCTGGAACTAGCACTGTAGACAAGGCTAGCCTCAAACATACAGAGATCTTCCTGCCTCTGTCTTCCAAGTGCTGGAATTAAGGTATGAACCAATACTGTTTGGCTATAAAATTATTTTAAACTGTTTGTTTTATTTTACATACAAGTATATATCATTGACTTAAAAAATGAATGGTAAGAGTGTTTTAAATAAAAGGAGAAAAATAAAACTATAAAAAAGAGAAATCAGAATAAAGAAAAATAAAGAAAATAATTGCTCATAAAGGGCACATGGTCTTAGCTAGAGGGGTAAAGTGATGTTTTACTCATACATTAGAATAAAACGTGTAAAGGCATAACTCATGAACTTTGTTTCTAATTTATGCCTTATAATATTGTGAACTCTCATATGTGTGGATTCAGACACACTATCATAACACACCTTTGTAAGTGGTTCTTTGCTCCTGGGGTCTTAGTAAAGTGCAGGTCAATGAAGTGTATGAGCCAGATAGACTGGAAATTATTTTTTATTTTCTATAGAAAATATTATATCCAATTAAAATGTAAATAACAAAAACAAAACCTTTATAAGCCATATGCAGCAAAGAATTTTTCTTCTATTGAAAGTAGATTTTTTTCATACACTATATTCTGTCTGTGGCCTCCCATCCCCCCACTCCTCCCAGTTCCTCCTTAGATCCCCTCCCAACTGCATCCAAAACCTTTCTTTCTCTCTCTTGTTAGAAAACAAACAGGCATTTAAAACACAATAATAAAAATAAAACAAAAACAAACAAGACTAGGACAAAGCAACAACAAAACAAAAGAAAAAGCACAAGAAACACAGCTAGACACAGAACCATACAAGTGTGCACATGTGTAAATCCCATAAAATGTAACTGGAGAATATAATACATGTCTAAGATGATTACAAGGTTAAAATAAAAAAGGCTGACCAACCACTGTAAGACAAAGAGCCTCCAAAATAATGTCCCTGAGTTTGTTGCTTGCTTAAGTGCATGGGGCCTGCACTTAAGAATGGTTTGTATTACCCGTGACGTGCCACTGAAGAAGACAGACTCTCTTGCCTAATCACCAAAGTCGATTTTATAAGCTTGTATTAACAGAAATTTGATAGCAAAATTATTTTAACTGTGCCTGTGATTACTTCACTATTTCTCCTATTAATAACATATATGGCATTTATGTTTGATGAAAACATCTACAAATATATCAATTAGTCTAATGGAAGAGAAAGAATGAATGATACACAAGCAAGAGGAAGAGAAGAGAATCCACCTTACAAAAGCTAACATAATAGGTTAATAGCTCTACATCTGCTACCCATAGTACATCCATAATACTGTCTACGATGCCTGTTGTTCCTCTGCATAAAACATGACTAGTTATAGAATTCTTGCACAGTATATTCAATGTTCTACTGCTTTTCCAGAAAAAATATAGATAATGAAAGAATACAAATAACAATATTTGCAACCAGAGTTTAGTTTTTATTTCCATCATTCTTTGAAAAAGAAAAAAACCTTTGAAGACACATTAGTTTATAGAATTTGTTCTGATAATTTGTTCATCTGAGTATCCACTGATCACATGCCAAAACAGTTTTTAACCAGGTTAAAATCCAGCTCTGTATTCACTTTTGGTACAATTAAATTGAGTCAAAAATTTACACTGACTGCCAGTCAACCTTATCATGAACTTTCATTATGTGCTTGTAATTAATTGGGCCCAACGAACAATATCAGTACTGAGTTATAGCCTCTTTTCCCCTGACCATATAATTAGAATATAATTACCCACAGGATATCAAGATGATGCGGAACCTTTCCTCTAAATGCGCCCTCATTAGGAAATAAGTCTCAATGTACATTTATTCAATCAGTGTGAATTAATTAAAATGTTACTGAAATAAAAGAGGGTAGCAATAAAGAGTGGCTGGCATCTATTAAGAGACTACCACTTGAGATCTGCATGCACAGTTTATCCTCAAACACATTTAGCCTGAATAGAAACTTTGGTATGTAGAATATGCTATAAGTACTATGAAATCTGAGTAAACAAATGCATGAGTATCTTCATTATGAAAGCATTCATTAGACAGTGCCTAAAATATCTTCAAGGTTTGGGTAAGCCTCTAAACACACCATTATCTTCTGCGAATTCCATAGAAACATTATCATGAACTTGGATGTATTTGGTGCACAAAATCATTTTGATTTCAATGTGTCTAGGCAACTATATTTTTACCCCTATACTCATTTACAAATATGGATAGTAAAATAAATATTTTCACTTATTAAGCTTATAAAAAGTACAAACTACTTTTGTCATATTAAAACACCTCAAACCACATAATCTAGCTCAAGCTATTTCAATACCACATTTTTTTAAGCTGAACATATGTATCCACCTAAGAATATATTCCTTTTTAGGCGATGCATATTATATCATACCACACATTCAGATTATATAAAACATGGTAAAAATAGTAAATGCATAAAGAATCTGAGGGACATGTGATGCTTCCCACAAAACAAAATGTGAATTTATGTGAAAATAGTCTACCTACAATACTTTTATTCATATTTCACTAATATAAGGCTTATAGTCCACTTCAATAAAATTGTTTCAAATAAATAAATGATCTATATATGAACTTTCAGGATTAAAAAAGAACAGTTGAAAACATTTAAAATATCTATCTGTAATGAATTGATATATATTCATATTTCAAGCTTTTATATCTTAAAAATTGGATTTAAAAATAGGTTTTATAAAACTTAGTTCTGTTATTACAATTTGACACTCTTTCCAAAACCATACATGCACTGCTTTTGAGTGGAAACTGGATCAGCACTAGGGCAAATTGCTATTTCCATATGTTCTTTAGGAGTAAACTCCAATAAGTTTGCAAATAATCATTTTATTTTTCAAAAATATGTGTATGTGTATAAATGTGTATGTGTACATGTCTATGTATATATTAGGAATCCATGTTTTGCTTATACCCTTGCATAAATTATCACCAGGCATTAGATATATCTTGTTTGAAACTAAATAATGAAATAAATAGTGGGATAACATTAAAAAAAAAAAACACAGGTAGAGGCATGTTCTTTTTTTTAACACGAAAGATGTTTTCAGTACTTCACCGAATGAAATTCATATGCAGCCATATATTTTCATAGCATGCTTGGAGAAGAAAAATTAAAGGAATAAGGAGGACTAACCATACTGAGCATGGCACAGGAGTGTTTCTAATGTGTCAAACACCATAGAAGAGTTAGAAAGGATTTCTGTCTAGCAAAGCCTATTGGTAGCTCAGTGCTGTTCTGAGGGTCTCTGTAGGAAGTACCTACATGTAGGGTGGAAGCTACTGAGAGCTCCCAGCCCCCATCTTCCAGAGAATCATTCTTTTTTCACAGGAAAAGTTGCTCCCAGAAATGTTCCTGGTTCTAGATATCACTGTCTGTGATGTATTGAGGTAGTCAGAAAGTGCTAACCCTTAACTTCAGATAGTTGGGAGCAAGTCAGTGATTTGTTTGGTTTTTGTCCCAAATTCCCCAGTGAAGTTGTGACCTCAGCTACTGTCCCTCTGAGCACAGTCTTGATAACCTCAGGTTGCATTTCTACTCCTCCACTTCTCTCAAATGTTTTCATTTTTTTCTCCCATGAAGGGCTTTCCATTCCTCCATAATCACATACAGCCAAACTCCTGTTTCAAGTTCAACTCCTGTGCCACTCTAACAACTAAATTAACTTAATAAATAACCTGAGAATTTTCATCATCAGAACTGAAGAATAATGTGGACTGAGAAGGAAGAAGCACTTGAGAATGGTTCTACACATCTGAGTATGCTTGAAGTTACAGTTAAGAGACAGATTCATGTGCAAACACAGAAGACAAGATGGCTGTTTCATTGGGAGGGACTCTCAGGCACACAAAGGCACTGCTAAGAAAGTTGAATGGCTAGAGGTTTTGTTTAGTTTTCTATTTTAAATTAAAGTGCAAATATATAAAATGTTACAACAGTTATAACTAATCAAGAAAAATAACTAGTCATAGGAAGAGAGAAGGCAGAGAATACTAGAATGAAAAATGGAGGTACATAGGCACAGTACAAATCATGGGTATGGAAGAAACAAGAATCGGGGGGAAATACTTTGTAAAACACTTATGAATGGTTTAGAGTAAGCATTACTATAGAAGAGAAGAGAATATTTCAGAGCTACATTACTTCAGGATTAGTGTAGCTTAGGTAAATGAAGATAGAAATGCCATGACTCTTCAGAGGGTGTTTTAGGATTTCTCTTACTATGATGAAACATCACAACAAAAAGTAACTTGGGGAGGAATTGGATTATTTCATTTTACAAATCTCATGGCAAACTCCTTCACTGAAGCGTGAGCAACAACTCCAGGCCTAAACTTAGATGCAGGGACTGAAGCAGAGGTCACGGAGGAGCTCTGCATGTTGCCTTGCTCCTCATGGCTTACTCAACCTGATTTCTTATACAACCAAGGGACATCTGTGTGGGATGAGCCCTCACATATCAATCCCTAATTAAGAAAATACTTCACAGGCCAGACTGGTGGAGACAACTCATTTGAGACGCTCTTTCCCCAAAACACCCTAGCTAGCTATTGCAAAGTGGAAAACCCAAACTAAACAAACAAACAAAAATTAACTAACAAGGAAAAAGGATGAAGAAGGGAAGGGAGACCCCAAGTGACAACTTTTATCATCTGGATTTCACCACATGGAGGGGTCCTAGTGGCTCTAATAGAACTACCACATTCCCTGGGTAAACAGCAATACAGATTGACCTAAGCAACAAAAATGGGAGTGAGCTACAGATCCCTGGACAATACCAAAATGAGGAGTATGGAAAAACTTACATATTTATTTGTCCTTAGGTTCCCAGCAATAAATAAATAAATAAACTAAATAGCTGACATTGAATATGAAAATGGAAGAAAACTTAGGGATGGACATGAGGGCTTTCTGATTGCCACTCTTTCAGTAAGAAATATTAAATCCACGTGTTATTTTTGCTATGTGGAATCTATCCTTATAAATCTAATATTAGGCTTTCAGACAGTCTGGATTGGGCTACATTTAACATCTTAAACTCAGGACATGGCAGCATTAGAAAAATATTAACTCCTAATGTCAATACTTCTGATTCTGTCCTGCTTACCACAATCATCTCAGGAAGAAGACAGGCAGAAAAAATAATAGAGAAGTTCAGTTATCTAGACACATTCATGTCACAGTTTGTGGCAAGCTTGCCTTGTCCAAGTTTTACTAGAACATCCAGTTTGACACATATGTGATGACAAGGGACAGTTTTAGCAATTACTTGTATTTTACGAGGATTGCCTTTGGATATGGTGTAGCACAGTAACTTTTGACTCTGATTTGAAAATTTTGATATTCACCATTTCAAACTATTTTCTTACAGGAATTGCCATATTTTAACATTCTCTTTCTATGAAAATGGGGCTTTAATAGTGGTCTATCAAGAAATTAAATATTTAGTTCATATGGATTATTTGAGGTTAGACATGACATGGAATTTAATTTTCTTTTGAGTGTTCCATGTATTTATACAATAATTTTAACATGGCTGATGTTCTAGCAAATGTGCATGAGGGTTTATCTAATATATCATTATTACACCTGATTATATGTGTCTTCATACTTTCTACCAGTTTTTATTATCTAGTGCTATTTCCACATTACTCAATCAGGGTACCTTTAATAAGACAAAAGTCTTTCTAAGGCTCTTAGAACAGTTCTTCCTCATTATTCTCTTCAATACTAGGTGCTTGAGTACATTTTCCTTTCCAGGCAACTTTGGAATAATTTCATGAAGCAAAAAAATAATTTTTTAGGAATTGCCATGAAACTTGAAGCCATGGATTCTTTGTGTTCAGTTTAATTTTTTTTCTTGGTATACTTAAAATTAAGAAAACTTTTTAGTTTTGTTTATGTCTTCTTAGGAATAGGATGGCACCTTCTCCTTGAATAGTATTCTCCTGGAATCCAGGGCAGTCTCTTGGTACTCTTAGGCATTGGGGGAGGCCAGCTGCCCTCCATGTTAACTATGCATTACTCTGATGCTGGTGCACTTAAGCTGATTTTTTTCTCTCTTCCTTTCCTTCTTTATCCTTCAGTTCTCTAGACATATATTTCAACGATGGTAATTTGGAGTAGATATCTGCATTAATATCCGTTATCAATAAAAATTGCAATTGCTATTTGTTTAACATTTTACAGTGACTCTTCAGGCATGCAATCTATGTAAAATCTATGAGATATGCTAATTTCTCCTTCTGTAGTTGCAGAATTATTACTATTTTTGGCAATACTAAAATGAAATTTAGCCACAAGTCATCATTCTATATTTAAATTAACTCTTGTTATAAAAATGCAAGAACAATACTTCCTTATTTCACTGACTGTTTTGATATTGATGAGATGCAAGGCAGTGCCTAGCACTGTCATGTATTGATCTCAGGATTGCATAAAAATAAAACTCTAAAGTGTTTCTCCAGATAAACACTATCTAGCTTGGCTCTTTTTTACTTTTTCTTTTTTTCTCTTTTTTTTTTTTCCTTAAAGCTACTAAAATCAAAGGTTCAGAAAATACAAACTGACACTGTCAAATTTTTAACATTTTGTGAAACAAATCTCTAGTTCTCACTTAACTTTGGCTTGAATTTACTCACGTTTTGGCTGGACCTTACTTAAACATTGTTGGCAATTACTTATAAAATAGCCTAAATCATTCATCAGTATGCAATTCCAAATCCTTATTTTTGAATCACAAATATACATGAGTATTTTGTTTCCTTTGAATTTACTTTAAGTTTTTCATCTTGTTATGGTTGTAAATCCTTTTGCTCTTTATGTATGGGTTCAGATTCTTTTATTTTCATTAGATTTTATCTTCTTTAAATTTCCAAATTATACATTACTGGCACTGTAGTTTGGCTTTCCTATGAGCTGTGATAAACTTTCCATGGCACAGTTTGTGTCCTTAAAAAGAATTATAACTTATCCTATGTACAACTATATTTTAAGTAGAAACTATGATTGAAACTTATAGAAATATTGTCATAGCCTTATTAAAGGAAAACACAAAAATGGACCTGTATGGTTATAAGTAGAAACAAATATAATGCAATAAAGATAATGACCCTTTCTTAATAAAAAAATATCCTGTGTCTTTGTGTGTCTATATGTGTGTATGTTTGCACATCATCAGACAGATGGTTTCTGCAGAACATAGCAATGCAAACATTAACAAAGACAATGTAATGCATTGTGGTCCATCTGATTTCACAGGTGATGTAATAATCACATAATGGCTTTCTTTGTTGCCCCCTTTCCTATTATGTAGACTTTCATTTTGCATATGAGGAATATGCTAAACTAGAAACAAATGTAGGCCTATTTTATATGCATCATCATACTCTAGTGCTCTGAACTGTTTACTGGGATTTGCATGCTACAATTTAATGCCACCAATCTTAAAAATTGCATAAATGCAAAGCAGCTTCCTTTTATTAATAATACCATGAAACTGAACCTTTTAGACTTTCAAAATATAGAAAAAAATGAGATTCCTTTTGCCTATCATTACCATGATGACAATTATGAATTGACCTATAATGAATATTAATTAAATGAATATTAAGTAATGACACTGATGAAACATTTATTGAGAACTGACAATGTACTTTATCCCCATTCTTTTGACAAAAAAAAAAAAAAAAAAAAAGATGAAGAAAACTGCAAGGGTACAAATTCATAGGTAGGCTATACAAAATATTTAAAGCATATATGTGAGTTCAGTGACTGTTGCTAAAGGTGAAAGAGGTAAGTGGAAAAGAAGAGTGAAACATCCGTAACTGTATAAAATTAAAATGTGACATTTGGAGCAGCATGCTCCAGCCTCATTCAAGTGTTCACACCTCCCCATCACACACTACATCTATGGAAGAACATGTGTAGGGAAGAAAGTTACAGACAGTTCACAAGTTTCAACAATGTAGTGAATTCAGATGTGTACCTCCTCCTATCATCGGCTGATGCTCAGCATTGTGCTTGTCGTTATTAATTCTCACTTGCGTGAGGTAAGTGATAGATAGATGCAAAAAGATCCCATAATAACTGAGCTGTGAAGAAGAATCGCACATCATCGTCACTCCAGCAGACCTTCTGACATTCTGTGGAGTAGTGACTTAGTTTAACACATGCTCTAAGGAAGACTTCACATACCCTCTGCTATTTAAGATGCAATCACCATATTTACAATGTATAATTTAGAATTCTTAAAATTATGGAAGAGTAAGAGAGATCGGAAGAGGAGAAGTTAATATGGCATATGGTTCTTCGAGGGTGTTATACGTAGGACTACGTAGATAGCTGCTGCAGTAACACCATAATTGGCTACATTACAGAGTTAACAGTAAGAAGAAAGAGGTAGAATCAAGACCATTTGACTCAAAGCTAAAGAATATTCATAGATCATACATTTCCCAATTAATTTTGTTTCCCTTTCTGTGATATAAAAAGTTTTCCTATTTATCTGGTTGGCATTAGTATACACTCCATTACTAAAACTTAGTAAGATGCTATAACATGGAGATTATCCCAGAAATAATTTCTCAATTGTCAAAAGGAAGCATTTATATGCATGATCTATCAATTCTTTAAGATATAGTCTCTTCTTTTTGGTGAATACTGCTGTGATTATATCATCCACTGAAATATTAAAGTTTGAATGGAGATGTGATAATCATTTGAAGTAAATTTAGAAAATAAAATTCATTATTCCTGTCAATACAAGGTGTCGATTACACAAATATTCCAGCTATTATGCTCCTGTGCTGCAGATGTTTTTGTAGGACAGTAGCAACTAAATTTCTGCAAATAATGATCTTTTGTAGAACAAAATAGAATGTGATAGTGATACTATGCACAGATGGTTGTAAGTAGGAGAGTGTGTTCTTTAGGAAGATGTCCACTGAAGGGTTATTTACAACAAAATGAGGGAAAGGAATGGGTACTGTGGTAGCCACAAACAGTGCATAATTTGGATGTGCTTGATTGGAGAAATTTTGTAGCCATTCCTCATAATAATTCACAATACACTGAAATATATTTAATCATATATATTTACATATTAAAGTAGTATGCCACTTGACATATCAGATTTAGTTACAGAAACATAAGACAAAAATCTAAGTACCAAAGAGTTTTTTTTTTGTTAGATGGTTCTTTTATTTTACTGAATTGAAGATTAAAAATTTGTGTCTTTTTTCAATTTTGTGAGTATTTATAAATAAAATTTAGTTTTTAAATCATAGTGAAATCCTCATGGTTACAGATGATATGAAGTAATCATTTTCTAATGTTAGGTATATTTTAAATCGGTTTTCATGAACTATCATGTCTTTCTATTTTCCAAAGAGAAATTGGGAGAAATGTTATTAGCTAAACTGGTATAATAAAGTGGTGTCTGTCAGAACACGAGTGCAGATGACTCATTGTGTGTGGTCTAGAGTGGTGGCTCCAGGTTCACTTCCAGCTGAAGTGGAGGAGCAGTCACTTGCCTAGATAAAATGTAGGTTATTAATTCATCTTATGCTTCAGGTGGGCCTGTGTTATACTTCTATAATTTGTATCATATCTTTTCATGATGAATGATGAGAAAATGCCTATTTACAAATTATAGATAACTCATATACATACTTATTTAAAGTGTATATGTGGGTCTTAAGCATAGCCTTTTGAATCAAAATTGTTTTCTTATTGATGACTTTTATATTATACTATATATATATATATATATATATATATATGTATAAGAATGTATAGTCTGTCACTCTGGGATATTCCAAAGGAAATGTTGTAAATTTATATCTAGATATCTAGGACTGGCACTTAAATGCCAACAGCTTATTAAAGATCCTGATACCAGAGTCTCATGCTTCTTTCTTTCCACTCAGTCTTCTATATCTATTCTTTTTCTAAAGGTTCACTGGCTGGTCTGTGACCTATGAAATAATTGCATTTTCTTCTTTAATCACTTATAACACTCCTGAAAAAAGGTTGTGTACATTCTAGCTATTACTAGTTCTATAGATCCAAGACAGAAAAGTCTTGGCTTCCAGCTAAAAATATTCTTCTAGCCCACAAAAATCTAACAGTTCCACAATCTTCCCCATGCATCACTAATGTAAAGTGATCTTTGGGACAAGGCCTGGGATTTATGATGAGTACTCTTAGGAACAGCATCCAATTAACTACTCTTAGAGTTCCTTTACTTTCAAACCCATAGTAAACATTCTATAATCCAGCTTCTCTATTGTAACTCAACTCTTGCATTACAAAAAGAAATGAAGACATGACCATATCAGACATACACAATTTTGTGAGATGAGGTACAGTGTTGCACAACTCCAAGTACACTGAACTTTACTGAATATGCCCTATAAGAGATCAAATATTATGGCTTATCATCTTATTTCAATAAAGCTGTTTTCAGCAGAATAGCTAAGGAAAGAGGGCAAAGAACCAGTTACATTGAATTCTTCTTTGACATCTTGTATAGTATAATAAGGACTACATGAATGGTCATTTTATAACAACTAAGCTCAACACCCCTGGCCTTCATGGCAAATACATCTCCAAAACTAAGCTGTATAAATTACAAGGGATGAAACTTCCACCAAAGTAAAGCAATGATAGCAAAAACACTTAGTTAATTTTTATTTTTTTTGTGAGGGCTACTCTTTTTCTTTGAATAAATAGTAAAATTTTATAGCAGATAACTGTAGATTCATTCATAGAATGGTCATGTGGGTCCATAGGTTATAAAAGGTTCAGTGGCCACTAGTTTGGACATTTTAACCAATTCTCTACGCAGAACTTTATCTTGTTTAAAAGATGAACCTTTAAATAGTGTATGGGTGTAATATTCAATCTATTTACTCCATCATACAAAAATGACCTTTAATTCTTGCATAGCAAGGCAGGGGGAATTCTAAGATGAGGTAATTTCACCAGATTTATTAGCATATACAAGACTGCAAAAGCTTGAGAGAACAAGTGTACTTTGAGAATTACAAGTTGTTCATTTATCCTTGATTTCCAGTGTCTAATGTGGTTTGCAAGAGACTGGGTGGGTTGATCCAGATAAGAACCCTGTTTACTATAAAAGAGAGATTGGAATTCAACAAGGAATTTTTGCAATTAATTTATGCATGAAAGAGACTTTCATATTTGCATTTTTGAATGTAGACCCAGAAATCATCAGAGAAACGTATAGAAAGGAATTGGTTCTGGAAGGATGCCTCTGGAATATATAATCCCAGGGAGAAAATTGTCAAAGATATATGGGATATAAAGTGTTTAACTTGAAATTTATCTTGAGGAATACAAGATAAGACTTGGATTTGGGACTTGCAAATATTGTCCAATGAAGGGTTCAATTGGTGAGATAAGACAAATAGGAGGCATGGGCTGAGATCTGGAGGAAAGTAGAGAAATTGATTCCATGTTTGGTTTTTTTTTTTTATTTTGCTCCTACATTATCCTTTAATCTTCTTAAATTTCTCTATTTATTTGTGTATAAATTTAGAACAATTACTATCTACTTATGGGCTCACTGTGAGTTTCAAATTAGTTTGTATTTCTCATGACCAATACCTCTAGTCTTTTATAATCTGTATTTTTCTCTCCTTTATTATTGTTACCTAATGACATCAACCCTAACTCCAAGACTTACCTAGCATATAATAGCTATCAGTGTACCATTCTCTCATTGAAATGTTTAACCAAGGTTACTGTTTTTATATAATTGTTGTTGTGCAGAGCTTTTCTGATCTCTGTTCACCCCATATGGAATACAGTAGCAGTATGATTTATGCTGGACAATAACTGTTCTGCTCTTGGAATTGAACGTACCTAGAGAAAACATGATGGAAGTTTTGACCAGAGAATCACATTTACTTGAGCTTTCTAATCATGTTCTACATGCAGGATGCTACCTAGAGATGGTTTCCTCTCATTTCTTGGTAGTTAAACTGTGCTGTTTGATCCCTTTAATCTTCATCTTACTGGCTGACTTCAGAATTAACCTCTAGCCAGTTTTCAAACTTCTTACAGGTCTTACACTATCCCCATTTACAAGCAAGGATTCTGCTCCCTCTTTCTGTATATGCAAATTCTGTATATTTTTTTCCATCAGAGCAGACAAAACTTTTTTTTATTTCAAATTATAAAGTAGATCACTCCGTATCTAGGGAAATCATCTGACAAATTCTCCTGTGATTGAGAATAAAATGTAACTAACTTATAATAGTCTGACTACCATACACAGTATAAAATGTCCTTCATCTGTAAAATTCTTCCTACACATACTCTGGTCAAGCTATTAATATTATTCATTGTCCTTCCAATATTTCCAGTATCTCTTGCCTCAGAGATTATTCCCTTGCTAGACTTTTATTAAGCTTGATCCTCAGAAAGCCACATGGTGTCTCCTTCAAATCTCTTTCTTCAATGAACTTCTTGTATATAGATTCAGAATTTCTTCAATGTGATTTTATTATGTTCTGTACACTAAAAATATCATATGCTTTTTGATTGGGTATGAATAAAATATTCAAAATAATATTTTGGTATTATTCAATAAAAATATAGAGAATATCATGATGTTTTGAAGTCTTGCATTAATTCCAAAAGTCCAAATCAAATACAAAAAAATGGAGTTACTCAAAGTGAATTCCTATAAGCAAACCAAGAACTTATGGAAGTAAATAGTTTCCAAAACAGACTCCTTTCTCGAAAAGAAAAAATAAAAATAGAAAAAGAGAGAATAAAAGAAAAAGAAATAAAAAAAGATAAAAGAAGTTTTGCCTCAGTAAATATAATGAGAAAGGTCCTTCTATCTTAATTTTTAAATATTATGGTAACTAATATTTTATTTCTCTATCATTATATTACTTGACTTTACAAAAATATCATTATGTATTTCAGTTGGGACCTTTATTCCATGATTTGTGAATCACAAATAAAGGCAAATACTGAATTTGCTGTGATTTTATTCTTGTATTATATCAACACTAGAGACAATCAAATAATTTATTCTTCTGTCCATTTTTTTTTTACGGTAAAAGTACCTGAAGTCTAGTCTGTTTACAATTTATCAGTGTCCTGTATAACTATAATCTATAGCCATCAAACTTCAAATTACACTTCTAAACTGACAGTTCCTATATAATATGGATTTTTCCGCCTTTTGGACAACAGCCCTTTATCCTAGTTAGGGTAACTATTGCTATGATGAAACCATGGCAGGAAGGAATGACTTTATTAGATTGTACTCATATATCATAATGTGTCATTAAAAGAAGTCAGAGCAGGAACTCAAACAGGGCCAAAACTTGGAGGCAGGATTGACAGAGAGGCTGTGCATGGGTACCACTTACTGGCTTGTTCCACATAGCTTGTCCAGACTGCTTTCTTACAAAACCAAGGACCACCAGCAAAGAGGTGGCACCACTTACAATGGCCTGGCCCATCCAGCATCAATCACTAATTAAGAAAATGTCCTATAGGCCTGCCCACAGCTTGATCTTATAGAGAAATATTTTCAATTGAAACTCCTTCCTCTCCAATGACTCTAGCTTGTGTTGACTTGACATATAACTATCCAGCACAAGCCTCTTCTCCTTTCTCCACCTCCTGGCAACCATCATGTGTTTCCATATGTTTTAGTACAGTCAAGGTCCACATAGTTTACTTATTTGTATTACTCTTTATGATTATTTCACCCAACTGGAATGTAAGATCTATGAAGGCAATGGTGTGGTGTTCCTTTTCACTCTTTAATTCTATGTTAAAATATTCTTAATAACTCAATAGATTCCTGCTGAAAGAATTAATACTTTTAATACAGCATCTGCTATATAATATATGAACTCAACATAAGCATAAATGCTAATACAGTAATACATAATAATTTACTGGATGTGTTGAAGTGAATGTAAGAGAGATCGCCTAGGTTATAGATCTGCATGTCTGTGATTAGCACAGAAATAAAATTACCCAGAGATAAAAGATCTCTTTAGGAAGAGAAGTAAATGTGTAATAACATCCCCCCGACACACACAAAACAAAACTAGACTCAAGTGATGTACTAATATCAGGCAAGTGGCATAATAATACCTCAAAGATGATGAGTTAAAAGTCCTTAGAAAAGGAAAGGATGGTGAGGCATATTGAAAGTCATTAAAGGTAGATAAGGATTTGCCTCAGAAAGGAACATATTTCAGAATAGCCTGTAGTCTAATGAATCAATGATAAATGTTGAGATAAAAATTATGATAAACACCATATAAATATTTGATGATATACAATAACTTTTCAGAATAAAAAATATCCAAATGTAGCAATGAAATTTTTTTTCTAGATTATTGGAAGGCAGGGACATCCACGGAACACATGTTACTAAGCCTTTCAATTTCCCAAAGAAACTAGTAAAAGAAAAAATAAAATGAGCTTAATGACTAACATTCTGTGACACATCATGATCAACATGACCCTCACTCAGCAGGGTATCCCACCTGAATCTTGATAGTACAAAAACAAATTATATTTTTTGTGGGAGTTAAAACCTTATGTCAATGATATATCTAAGTCAGAAACATTATATTTTTAAAGAAAAGAAAAAGTACTGTAAGATATTTAAAATGCCATCAGCATTTTACAGATAATCAAAAAATTAATCATAAGTATGTGAAAATTGACTAATTTGATTAATTTCTCAGTTGACCTTTACAAAACTATTTGTCTAATATTTCGTAGTTGTTGTACTTTTGTTATATAAAACCAAAATTCCGCCCCTTAATTCCCATGTATGTATGAAATTGAGATGTATGTTATATAAAAGAATTTGTTTTGTGAAATAGATTTCCATTTAAAAACAATTTTGGATTCAGAAAATGAATATTGTCTTTGAACTCCTGTTTCTCTCCTTATTAAAAATCCTCTCAGAACTAACCCCCCTTCATTTTTCATTCCTATATTTATTTAATTAGGTAAATAATCTTTAGGTAGTAAAATGTATTGTTTAATATTTTTTAAAAAGCAGCTCATGAGAGTTCATAACATATTTCAAGATCTGTGTCACCATTTCAGTTAGCCTCTTACCTAAAGGAGAAACTTTAAAAGTGAATACATACAATATGCATTTCTAGCAAAAACACCCACAAGAGTAACTTCATTATTCTGAGAAGCTAGGTCTATAAAATATGTAAAATGTAGGAGCATTCTGCCCATATAATTTCTGGTAAGTTCAGCATGACTAAGAGACAACACTAGCATCAGCTTCAATTTGAGCATACTTTATCCTACTGTGTTTGTACACAAGGACAAAGAGAATGAGTAGAGTGATGATGTGGGTTAGGCTGGCAGTTTTGCCTTGACTAATGAAAAATTATTTCCAGAAATACTTGTTGGTACAATGTTCCACTTATTCACAAGTGACATCCAAATGGTAAGGACAAACTCACCAATACCACTGGACAGATTGTGGTGGGTGGCAAAATATGATCCTTCAGAGGTCCACAGTCACATTCAGGCTTCAGATGAGAAGCACACTTATTGTGCAGCTAGGAAAAAAGAAAGGAATAATATCAAATCTACATGACAATACATCCAGAGAAGAGTGACTTGAACCTTAGATAGAATAATACAATATAAGTGCATTAGATTTTTAAGAACAAAAAGGCTTGAAATTGACTGCAAATTTTACACCTAACAATCCTGCTTTCTTTGACAAACACAAATTATTGCCCATTACAGTGTTTCACTGCTTATCTTTCAGCATAATCTTGAAACCACTGTGCACTGTAAATGTTTTTTTTTTCTTTTTGACCCTCCTGTTTTCTCAAAGTCATTCCAAAGTGCACAGCTCAGTATGGGGCATAATTGATCCCATCATTAGTTTTAACTTTGTAATTCAATATGTAAATGTAACCTGAGATTCAGCTCAGTAGGAGCAGGATATAAATAAAAGAAGATGATTATGATTATAAAAATGTATCTTTATATTGTATTTACCAGCCATTCAGTTAGCATGTAATCATATAATATGGTATTTATTTTACAGTATATATGAACCTTAGCTGATATTTTTAATCAACCCTGATGACAACTTTAATTTCAAGTGTATAAGAAAATATATTAATTAGTTACATTTTTAAAGCAGTGCGATGGTCTTGAACAGTCAATTATTTGATAAAAAGATAATTATCAAAAATATTTAGAAATTTCTCCCTTCACCACTTATATCAATTTAGTATAAAATATTCATACTTTGGGAAAAGTAACAGTAAAATGTGCCTTGTTAAAAAAATATAATACCTTAGTAATTTCCAAAGTCCACTCCATTTATCCTTAGTTGTATTAATTCCCCTCTATAAGCAATTAGTTAGCCAGCTAGTGTAGAATCATTGTTGATTTACTGTTGGTGGTAGGATTGCACTGAAGGCAGAATTTCTACTGTCTTGTATTCTAAAACATTTGTCACTAGGGCCCTGCCTTGGATTTCAAGTGTTTGTTCTACAGTTGGTGCCTATTTGGCTGCATTATAGGAAATAAAAGTATCTTTATGCATCCACCCACAGTAGCATACAGAAACTTCTGTAGAAAGGTGGGGTGAACATCTTCTTAGACACTGCTGACTTTTGCGAGATAAGAGGCATTAAAGACAGAAACAGCTTAATCCTTGTGTACAATAGAATAAGTAAACCTACACTGTGTTTGGGCAAGGAAAACACAGCTTCCTTAAACTAGTTCTAAAATATATTATTTTACTAAAGCTATTCTCCTAACATAAATAATAGTCCTGGATATTTGCATGCATTGGTAACAGGCTGTCAAGTGTGAGGTGGATGGGTTCTGCTCTGAATAATACGTAAAAGTAAAAACCTTAACTTGTGAAGTTTTTATTTTAACAAATAGAGTCCATGCTAATATATACTAGCTAAGATACATACATGATAGATTTGACTAGGCCAGATCTACCAACTGGAAGCCTTGTGGAGGAAAGGAAATCTGGACCCAGAGATACCAACACAATAGGAAAGCTGCATGTGACAAGGTGTTGATATGTGAATGCTGTCTTTACAAAGCATGCAACACCAAATGCTTCCAGAAGTAAGCAACTCCAAGGACTACCAGAAAGTGTCAGGATCTAGGAAAGGTAAAGGACACTTCCCCAAATCTATCACAGGAATACAGCCTTGCTGATATTGTTATGTTAGGCTTCTTGACTCCCAGGTGATAAGTCAAAAAATTAATGTTGTCATGAACCACCTATCTTATGGCATTTTGTTATATGAGCTCTAGAAATTGAACACACTGAGACTATGAAAATCCCATACAGACCCTGTGTCCTAGGGCTCCTCTTGATCGTGACTTGTCACAGAGACAAAACTTTGGCTCTTTGATACTGTGTAAACATCTTAAAATTAAGGGCAAGAGGATCAGAACTTTCCGATAAGGAAAACCTCTTGTGTGCATGGTGAAACTGCATTGGATTCTTCCTCTTTGGGAAATTCTAAAATGACTCATACAGGTAAAGAAGGAACACTGCTCACAGATATCATTTGAGTCACAACTCCCTTAGCCCCTGCATCTCATGTATTTCCAATATAAACAATAAACAAAATCAATGCCAAAAATTTATGTTAAGGCCTAAATGGAAGGAACTAAGGAATTAGAAATATTAAATGGGTCAGGAGACTAGAATATAGGTTCAACTCCCAAGATCTCATGGAATACTGCCTTTATTATCCTAACTAAACCTGTATGGTATTTTCAAGTGTAACTGCCACAATGTCCTACAGCTATGAATTTTAATGGGCAACGTTGGGCAATCTTAAAGCATTAGCATGCATCAGGATCCATAATGTCAGTAAGTATCTTGTCTGTCATTAAAACAGGAACACATACTAAAGAAACTTCTCTTAAGAAAGAGCTTTGTGGGGGGAGGGCGGGGGGTTGAGCTCATGGACTCCAGTCTGATAGTGGGAAAGCAGCATAGGACTGACTCAGATTCCCTGAATGTGAGTGTTAGTTAGGAGGACTGGGCAGTCTAAGGGGCCTCTGGTAGTGGATCAGTGTTTATCCCTAGTATATGAATGCCCATTGGGAGTCCATTCCTCAGCCTAGACACGTGGTAGAGGGCTGGGGCCCTGCTCCAAATGATATGACAGACTTTGAAGACTCACCATGGAATTCCTCACCGTCCCTGGGGAGCAGGAAGGGCATGGTATGGGGGTTGGTTGGAGAAACAGGGGAGAATGAGTGGGTACAGGAACTTTGATTGAGATATAAAACAAGCTTGTTTCAAATTTAAATTAAAAATTATTAAAAAAAAAGAAATATCTAAAATTTAAAGAAAAGAGCTTTGTGTTAACCAACATTGTACTGGAATATCCTATTTTTAAAGGAAAATCATAATCAGACATCTGGAAAATATATTATAATGGTTGTCTATTGCATGATATTCTTTATAGTGGGGAAGGGCAAAGCTGTGAGCAACATGGTAAAAGCACTGACCATTTTTACAAGCTGTGAGTTAAATTGTGTAGCAGATGTCATTGATGAATCCCATTGCCCAGAAATGTATCTGGTAACAAATCAGAAACTAGGAAAACAAATGAAGACAAAGCTGGAAACCAAGACTATCAAACATAAATTTCTGTTACGCTTTTTGTAAAGTTAAAATGCTCTAAACAAACGTGTCTACTAAAAATACAAGTATTAACAAAACAAAAAATATAATAGAATTCAAATAAAATTGGCTTTCTTAAGGTTACTTACTGGTAACAGTATGTTTTCTGAGAAGGTGTGTGTCATCTTTTCAGAAGAAGGGACAACAGAAAAGCTGTCAATATATAACACGAGCAATAACAATTTTCTGACATTGGTGCTCTATCTTTTCTTTTCTTATTTTGTTTTGTCTGTTTTTCAAGACAGGTTTTCTCTGTATTGCTTTGGAGCGTATCCTGGAACTAGCTTTATAGACCAGGCTGGACTTGAACTCATAGAGAACTGCCTGCCTCTACCTCCCAAGTGCTGGGATTAAAGGAGTGCACCACCAACACCCAGCTTGGTGCTGTACCTTAAATACATTTTTACATTCCATATACTGCGAGCAATTCCTAAATTCTTATGATGGGAATATTTGGAAACAGAGCCTTAGGGGCTAACTAGAACTAGGTGAAGGTATGGGAAGAATACCAACCTTAAAATAAAACAGAAGAGAGTAAAATAGCAAATATTTGTTTTATTTTGATAATATAATGTCATCTATCAAGTAATGAGTCAAAAAGATGCTTAAATATGACATATACCCTCGGCCTTAATCGCCTGAATATAAGAAACGAATCAGTTTATATTGGAAACACTACTCTGTAGTATTGTGTGATAACAATACAATTAGTTTAGTATAATTTGCTGCCATGTTATTACATGGGTCAGAATGGATAAAAAAAAAAGATGGTGTTCAAAAGGTATCAAGGACTGTTGACTGTCTTTAAGGATACAGGTACAAAGTAAGGAAAAAGAGACACTAAGCTCTTCCTGGGGTTATAAAGGAAATAGAGCAGAGATGCATCCTTCCTCCTTAGCAAAATTTCTAATGGGAATACTTCCAACCTTTCCAAAGTTCTTTGGAAAACGTTGTCCACAGTTATTTTTATATATTTTAAATAAGACCAAAAAATAAAGTTTTTCTTTAATATGCCCAGAAACTCTCTTTCAAGATAACACATACAGGTTTATATCTAGGAAAGTCATATAATATGAACTAGCTTTTCTTGGAATTGAGTTAAACACTTGGAAATAATTTCAGAATTTGACAGCTCACAGTAGCACCTAATTTAGAGCCAGCTCTATGTTTATTAGAAAAATCTGTTTCAAGTTTGGAAGAAAAGTGTGTGTGTGTGTGTGTGTGGTATGTGTGTGTGTGATGGAGTGATGTTGAGCTAATGAGAGAAGTGGATAGTAGAAATAGGGAAGAAAAGCAGGAAAATATTTATTAAAATCTAGAGATTCATAAAAGAAGGAAGTTAGTCGTTATGAACCAAGGTTCACTGGCCTGACTTAAAGAACTATGTTTGTTCATTGACACTTTCCTGTGCATCAATATTTTACAAATTCAGGGTACTTCCTTAATGATGATATTTGCTAAGGAAAAAACTTCCTATAGCTTGGAACACTTAAAAAATCACTGGAGCTTAATGTTTTCATTGAAAGTAATTCCTTATATGATATAAAGTTAGTCATTCGAATGTATGAGATACACTTTCCCTTATGAATCACAAGTAACTGTATTAACCTCACATCCTAGTGATTCTTGCTTGACAAGGGCTGGACCAGAAGCAATCCAGCACACAGAGTTAAAAGCATCTCAAGCTTGTACTCAATAGTGTCAGGACATAAAGGACATAAGCAAGAAGGAGAAACAAAAAACAACAAAAGTGAGTATTTTGCTGGTTCAAAGGACTGAATCTGAAAGCACAGAAAATTGGTGCTTATATGGGAGACATAGATTTTCCCTGTTCTCTTTAGTCAGGATTTTACTGATTTTCCTTGTGAAGTAGGAAGCTTTAGAAGACATAAAACCATTCTTATGATAATATTTTGTATTTAAATTTGAAACAACCTTGTTTTTCATGTCAATGCCAGTTCCCTCCCCTCCCCTCCTCTCCTGTCCCCTCCCAATCCCAAACCCATGGCCTTTCTGCTCTTTAGGGAGGGTGAGACCTTCCATGGGGGAATCTTCAAAGTCTGTCAGTTTGGAGCAGGACCATTCTTAGAATTTAGAGGTACATCTACAACATGGTAGGCTACAGTAAAGAATCAAATACAATGAGGTTTCACTGACTTAGAAGTGCTGAAGAATACTATTGTCATTGATCCTTTTCAAATTTACTGAACTCTCTGAGACAGTTTGGAGTATTACAAGGTATCTTGAAACACAATTTCAAAAGGAAGCACGTTTGAAATTCAGTAGTTAACACTAAGATTAGCACATTAGTCCTTTCAGTGAACCCGAAGACTTTCTCAAAAACCTGTCCCTACACCCAGAGCTTCAGGTGATTAGAAAACAACATGTGTCATCCACCTGTGGCACTGGAGGACAAAGAGAAGCAGTGGTAACATACAGAAGTCAGGCCACTAGAGAATTATACAGGGTTCCCCTATAGATAACATTTTAAAAAAAAGTCTGAAGAAGAAAATATTAGCATCAAAGAAAATACCAAGAGAAATCCAGAACTGAAGTTGGTTACTATAAGTACTTATGACCAGTGCAGTTCAAGGAATGGGAAGCGTTCAATGAGAGGTGGGAATTACTCATGGCCTTCCCAGGGTTTCTCGGCAGAAACCCACAGCTAAGAGGGGAGACAGTGAGGAAGGAGGATGCAAGAACTTGTGTTTCATGCTCATGCCCGAGCTTCGTGGGACTCAAAATCAAAATGAGTTAAGCAATGGGGAGGCTGCACTTATTATCGTGGAATTATTATAGATTGCTGAAGGGACATATTATAAGAAATAAGTATTTTCAAAGACTTTTCTGGTGGTGATATAGAAGCCTACATTAGAGAAGTACCTTCTGTTAGGGAAAAGAGCCAAGAAATTCTTACTCTGATCCAGTCAGGATGTGCTGAGAGCTTGCACTAAGGTTGGGAATATGAAGTCAAAAATCTCAGATCTGGGAGAGATATTTTAAGGAAGAAATGTGAGGGCTTAGCACTCAGCTCTGTGAAGGAGATAATGTGAAAGACAGGGAAAAACTGACTTCTAACTCCCACAGTGACTAGAACCCCATGCTGTGATCAGTGGGGTAAGGGACAGTACAGGATAAGGTTTGAGTAGTTGCTCTTGAGAACACAGATCTATGACCTTGATATGAAAGTTATTGATGCTTTGAGCCACACAGTTCCCTATGCTCTTTAAAGATGCATTCTATTCTATTCTGACTAATTTCCAGTTATAAATCATGCCAAAATGAGATATAAATATCATGATTAACACTCAGGGTTGGTATTAGACACCCATGCCAAATTTTACCTATTTCCCACTAAGTTGAAACTTAATCACTAAGGATTGACTAAATTTATGCTCCATTTCTAAACACATCTACACTGCCATTTTACCCACTTAATCCTTAGACAATCTTATGGGATAGATATTGAAAATCCTTGCTACCATGGAGAATATGGTCACAAAGTGACTCAATATGTAGATACAATGACACAGCTTATAAGTGCCATAGATCATTTTAATAATGATCTGTTTTCCTCAAGTTATGATTTCAAGTAACATGAAGTATGTAATGACTTTTTGGAGAAATCTTGAAGCTGCCATGCTTCATCCTCCAGTCTTCTGTATATGCAGCTCCTGTGGAATCCACTCAGGTGGCCACTTAGACAGCTTATTAGGGACAGTGCCAGATCTCTCTGCACCATCCTGATTCCCAGAGACTGAAGATGGCATTTAGTTCTTTAGAGATCTCTCTCAATTTGTACCATTAATTTAAAGATCAGTCTTAGGGTAAAATTTCCATAAAATGGCTCAAGGAAAGTTATGAATGATACTAAATGCATATTCTGTCAGCCAGCTATAAAATAAATAAATTAATTAAAAGTATTCTTTCTCTTGTTGAAAACTCAAATTCTGAAATTACTCAGAGATAACTGAAAATGGGTGGAGATCAGTTTTTACTTACTCAATTCCATTTTAAATGTAAGTTAACTTGTATTTTGCATTATTCATGTGTGTGTGTGTGTCTGTGTGTGTGTGTGTGTGCTTGTGTGTGTGCTTAAGAAGACTGTTTAACATATAGGCTCTGGCAGAACCTTGTAGCTCCACCAAAATAAATAAATAAATAAATAAATAAATAACAACTGATCTGCATAATCAACACAGTTCCCTCTGCTGTTTATTCTGACAAGGAGAAGGCTGTTAATAATGGAAGGACCAATATGTTATTCTGTGGGAAACAAACAACAAGACAACAAAACTTCCCTCCAGGCTGATAAACACTCAAAAGAAGAAATGTTTGTTTACATTAAATTTCAGAAATTGTACACATACGGCAGACCATCTTATAACTTCTTATTCTGAATTTTTTTGGGTCTCTTTGACAGTCAACCTGGTAGTATCTCAGAACTTCTCATGAAGGCCCTTAGTTATTGCATCAAAACCTCTCGTGTGTCAGTTCACAAAAAGCTGGATGAAAGCAACATGGTTGGAGGAATGGGTGGATGTGTATTCCAAGAAGCAATGATTCCCAAATAGAAATGAACTCGTCCTGTTTGCCAACTTTTCATCTATTGTTTCTGATTGCTTTTTTGGGAACTTCTGCAGCTCTATGGGACCTCATGCAAAAATTATATAAACACGTCATCTCTAAGACCAGCCTTGCAATCCTGGCTTCTGTGAGGACAAACCTGAACCTCAGGCAGATGGTATAAGAAACCCCTAAGATTTTAGCTGATTTATTCTAACTCTGAAGCCCTTTCAGGGTAGTTTGTCATGTGTTACTCACTGTGGTCTGGCACCAAACACAGTGCAGCCCCGTCAGGCCCTGGTAACATTTAACTGTTTTGTGGCACTTATCACACTTGGTTGGGCAGTTGCCTTCAACCCAATAATGGTGCATGACCTAGAATAGAAGAAAAACAGGATGATAAGAGGAGGTACTCATGATGACACATCCAGAAAGCCTGTGGGCCAAACTTACATCTGTGTTCTTCTTGGACTTCACATATGTCTTGATGCAGGATGGAGGGGCTCTGGCCACACAGCGCTCATGGACTGTGTACTTGCAGACTGAAAGGAAACAGGTATACAGATTCAGAGCTGCCCCTGGTCCTGATTGCCATTTTACAAGGGGGGATGACATTAACAGAACCTCATTTCACATCCACAGTTCCCTAATCAATCCAATCAGCCACATCAAGGAAAAAAGTCCAAGTCGGCTGTTTTTATCATGGAATACAAAAGGCCAATTAGTACAGGAAATAGTATGCATATGAGAAACCAAGTCTCCTCTATCATGGCATAGCAGGAAATGCTTAATTAAATCAGTCCTTGCTCAAATTTTTCACAATAATTCCCAGATGACAAAAATATTAAAGACAAATTGATGGCTGCCAAATGGCTTAGTGTCATTTGTAGAAGGAAGAGGTCTATATTTCACAAAGTACAGACGTGAGAGCAGCTGGCAGGCATGGGAGTGAATGCCTATGGTGTATACTGCTTTGTATATTGACTTATCTAAACATTAAAGGGCATATTTGTCTATATCTAGAAAATAGATTTCATCATCCATGTCAGGCCTTCAGGGAATTTCGTCTTTCATATTTCATCATGATATTGTTTCTCCAAAACCACTCCGTTCACTAGGCAACCTGTGGTGCTAAGAAGCAAAATTTGGCATTTATATGAACGCACATATACATACATAAATACCAGCAAATGTATATGTGTATGCATGCATGTAATCAGTGCCACAAAACAAAAACATACACTTGGGGGGGGGGAGTTGCATCTCTACATCTTGTGGTTTCAATTTAAATATTGGTTGAGTTACTTATTTAAACTGAATGCTGACCCCAAACTAATGACTCAGAGTTCACAAATACGTAGACATTTGCAAAAGTAAACATATCAACACCTTAAAAATTAACTTCTTGAATTATTAATGAAATGCATATAATGCTCATAGCATTTTATAATAAAACTCTGGAACATCCTGTCTGTGAGTTCTTCAGGGAAGAGCCAGGAAGAACACATACCGATGACCATTTTACAGTAAAAATGTGTTCTTTCTATTATACCCCACACCTTCTTTGAAAGTTATCTTGTTTCAATCAAATAAATCTGCCCTAAAATGTTCACTCCCTTAAAAAGTTATAGAAGTTGTTTTTATTTGCATTTCCATAAATGCCTTTCCCTGGTAATGAGATTGATGACTAACTTATCC
This sequence comes from Phodopus roborovskii, assembly GCF_943737965.1. Lineage (NCBI taxonomy): Eukaryota > Metazoa > Chordata > Mammalia > Rodentia > Cricetidae > Phodopus > Phodopus roborovskii. The sequence goes on from NW_026125391.1 coordinate 9,777,825, forward strand.
ACCATCATAGAGTCCTCATCTAGCTGCTGATGGAAACAGAAGCACACACCCACAGCTAAACACTGAGCAGAACTGGAATCCAGATGCAGAGAGGGAGGACAAGACCAGGCTACAGAAACCCACAGAGACAGTTGACCTGAACAAGGAGGAGCTAATGGGCCCTCAGACTAATAGCTGGGAATCTAGCACTGGACCAACTCAGACCCACTGAACATGGGTCTCAATTAGAAGGCCTGGGCAGCTTAGAGACCTCTGACAGTGGAACCACATTGTATCCCTGGTGCTCAAAAGGACTTTGGGAGCACATTCCCCATGGAGGGATACTTTCTTAACCTAGGGGCAGGAGAAAGGGCCTAGACCCTACTCCAAATGACTTGATAGATTGGATTTGCCTCCTGTAAGGCATCACCATCCCTGTGGAGTTGGGGGGAAGATGGGATGGTAGGGTGATCAGGGTGGTATGGGAGGGTGGAAGAGAGAGAGGAAGGGAGAGGGAACTGGGATCAATATGTAGAATAAGAAAAATAAAGAAATAAGAAAAGTTTTTTAAAGTTATAGAAGTTCTGAAGCTGGTTTTTCTGTTTGTTTTGTTTTCGAACATGGTGAATGTTCTAGTACATATGAATCTTCCAAAGTGGCTATTAGAAATTTTCTTCTTATGTAATATGTGACAAATGTAATCTTTTAAAATAATTTTTGTTTAAATTAAAAACAATCTTAATGTACATATCAAGCCCAGTTCCCGCTCCCTACTGTTCTCCCATTCCCACTCACTAACTCCCCCAATCCACTATCCAGGGAGAGTGAGCCCCTTTTGGGGGATCATCATCAAAGTCTGTCATTTGGGGCAGGACTTATACATCATTTGGGGCAGGACCTAGGCCCTCCGCTGTGTATCTATGCTAAGAGAGTATCCCTTCATAGGGAATGGGCTCCCAAAGCCCATTCTTACACTAGGCATAAATACTGGTTCCACTGCCAGAGGCCCCATACATTGCCTAGGCCTCCCAACTGACACCCACGTTCAGTGGTCCTGGTAAAATGATCGTAGTGCTCTAGAAATTATGTAATCTATGACATTAAGTACCGTTTTTAATGTCAAGTAATACCCCTAGAGAGACAAAATTTCAAAGCATACTACAATGCAGAAAAAGATATGGCTTAACTGATGATCAGTAGAAAATTTCCTCCCTACCTCAGGGACTATCAACTTTATTTTCAGGTAACAATGCTATAAGTTAAATAAATACTAGATAATTTTATAAATTAGCTAACACATAAGTGCACAGCCACCCTCTTAGAAAATCTCTAACTGGTAATGCAGATTTATTGGAATAAAATAAATATTGTAAGGCAAGGGGACCAAAGTTATCAAAAATGAACATAATTTATAGTGCCTTATGTACCTATGGCTATACAATTCATATGAATATTTTTAAGTAAAATAATGTGTCTAAGGGATTAGGGATATGGTTCAACAGGTAAAGGATTTGCCTCACAAAGACTAGATTTTAGCTCCTAAACACTTATTAAAAAAAAAAAAAAAGGCCATCTATGAGGCTAGCACAGTTAGTGGAGACAGAGTCTCCCAGGGGCTAGACTAGTTGAGATGTGAGTCAGTAGGAGAATCTAAGTCAATAATGAACGTGTGAGAAACCAAGGAGGTCAAACTTGAACCTCCACATGAACACAAAATCACACATGGTAATTATAAAGTTTTTGATAATTTCAATGAATAAGATCTATTTTTATTCATTTGATCTGTCTTTTTTTTTTTAGATTTGAAGGTATTTTCTCACTCTGAAAAGCTAATTACAAATAAAATGGTTAATGTATGAGTATAAAATATAAAAAAGATATACGTATGAGAAAGTAGTGGGAGATGTCTAAATATTCCAAGGAGAGATGAGAAACATGAATACATGAAATTAAACAACATTAGAAAGAAATGTCTAAGGAGTTGGAAAATATCATTAATTTCTTTTGAAAGGAAGTTTGCAGGAGCCCTGAGCATTGAGAAGCTACAGGGAAATACACTCCATAAGTGTCACGGTCTCGGGCACGTCACACAAATAAAATGATTGAATGAACTCAGTTTTCCCTCAAGCAAGGTGACGCCTTCAAGTCAGAGCCAGTGTACTTACAGGAGCAGCAGAGGCCTTGCTTCCCCACGCCAATCAGCATGTTCAGACAGAGATTGCAGTAGGCAGGCTTGTTAAAGTGCTTGAGTCGCCACACATGCTGTCCATCATCCTTCACATTCTGCACAGACCGTGAGAGAAACAGATTTTACTTAATGGAATAAACAGTAGACTCTGTAAGTGCCAATAAAGAAAGCTCAGGCTGGACCGAAGCATCTGAAGACAATCTGTTCCCTCATCTCTGACTCTCTACATACAAGACTGCCACGGGGACTTCAGAAAAACACGTGAGCTCTAGCCTGACCAGATACCACCAACGTTTCTGAGATGCTGTGACAACCCATGAAATCTTGTCTAATGTGAACAGTTGGACAGCATTCCCTGCCACTGCCACAATGGATGCCAAACAAAACTCTCCCTGAACAAGGGACATGCCTGCTTCGCCTTTCAGGGCTAACACACAATTCCACAAACAAACGAATAAAGGAGAGAAGATCTTGGTGCGAGCCTATAATTGGAAACCTGTAAAGACTCTTTAATAATGTCTTTGTGTTGGGAAAAACAGAACTCAGAATAAAGTTAAGTTTTATAAGACAGAAAAATGGGGTGTAATGTCATGAACCATGTTTAAAAGTCAGACATAGTGATTCTAGAACTTTTAGTGTAATCTTTAAGAATATATTCTGTATTAAGTACTAACTTTGATGAAGAGGACAAGGACATAATTATATTATCATTAATTTAGCTTTCTTGTAAGAATAGTGATTTTATCCATAGTGAAAGTTTGTAAAAGTGTAAAAATTCATTATCATGTTTATAAAAATCACTGTAGTTACATGCCACAATAAAACCCTGGGTTTATATTAATTCACAATTTTTGTTAAAAAAAATGCTATATAGTTTACTATGCTAATTTAATCTACACAATATTTTAGTGACTAGTGGTATTTATTACATCTAAAGATCAAAATACACAAATTTATAGGATGCTACTTTATGTTTAAAATCTCTATAAAAGAGCCAAAAACATTACATGAAGTTATCATGTTACCATCATTTTGTATATTATTACATACCCTACATATCACATTCACCAATTTGTGTGAAACTGAATTACGAAATTACTGACAGATATTCTATCAACACTCACACAATTCATAATATTTCAAGATAGCAAGTTACATACTTCTTACAGAGTGCTCACCAATTAATATCTGTATATATATTACATATTTTGGAACTATAGAAGGATAATACAAGCACAGATCATTTTATTTTTATTAATAATAAAATATCAATAATAATGTTTCTAACTACTCTCCTCTTACCACAGTAAAAGGTAGGACACTGATTTATAATATCCATAAATCCATAGTAACTAATTCTCACATTAGAATTAGAAATGTCAAATTTGCATCATAAGATGAAACATTAATGAAATTGCTTCCTGGGAGGTACTTATCAATGGGCCCCTTGAAGTTCTGCAAGTTTTGAAGACAGAAGCACTGAGTTGTTTTTGTCCCAAGAAGACACTTAAAACACAAGTGGTTATTAAATACATTGCACAATAAAGACTCAACTCAGTCCATGGGAGAGAACAGGCTCATATGATATCCTTGCTAATGAAGACAGGCTGAACAAACTTCTGTCCTACATAGAGACTGGATTCCCAATTCAAGGTACCAGGCTCTGAGTTGAGTGTTGCATTCCTCAGCTCACTTCTTTAATCTCCTTAGGCTAAAGGAGAAAGGCAAGCTTGCTCAACTTTGAGATGCCTAGTGCTATAAGTAATACAGCCAACTGTCTCTGGCCCAGGGAGTCTCATGCTTTCTGGTACTCGGAAACTGTAGAGAGCTGATCCCTTACTTTAAATAACAGATTAGTTTCAGGCCTTTTTTAATTTCTTAGCAATATTCAAATTTGTCTTTTGGGATAAGGGGCTGGAAAGCTCTCAACAGAAGCAGCTATGAGAGGATGCAGATGACTATCATGGAGGCCACATCATGAGACAGAATTTTAAATATTTTCCTCCATAATTTAAAAAATAAGCTTCTCAGCTAGAAGGACTGATCAGTCTAAGGGTCCTCAGACAGTAGAACCAGGATGTATTCCTGGTGCACAAAATGACCTTGCAGACACATCTCCCATGGAAGGATACTCCCTTAACCTAGAGACAGGAGGGAAGTCCTAGTCCCTACTTCAAATGACTTGTCAGATTTACATGACCCCACCTGATTGGCATTGCCCTACAATTGGAATTGGAGTGGGGGATGGGAGGGGAGGGTGGTCAGGGTTCATGTGAGGGGGGGGAGAAAGGGTAACAGGGAGGGAGGGAGAGAGAGGGAACTGGGATTGACATGTAAAATAAAAATAATAATAATAAAAAATAAGCTTCATAGTAATTCTGAGTTCAGTACTGGTTTGGATATATCATCATACTTTTAGTAGCTCTGCAATCTAAAGAAGATAATAAATGTTTAACTTTGCTCTATTTTATGATCTGTATTTTTTATTCCATCGTGATAAAAGAATTAAACATCTTGATATAAAATATTACTATGAGACTGCGATTTTTGGTACTCTTTGAAAGTAGCAGTGCATTGCTTTAAGAAATTTTCGACTAAAATGAGAAAGGGATACATTCTACTTTCCATATGCTTTGCTGTTTTTATACTCCCTGTCATTTAATTTTAAGTGATTGTCCATTCCATGTGAATAAGCATCATCCTGTTGGAGAGCACATATGGACAAAGTTAGCTGGCATTTTCCTTATCAAAAAATAAACAAGTCTGAACGTGGGTGTTCTGTCAATCAGAATACTTAGCCATGTTACAGGCTGCAAGTGATGTACAAATCTATTACCCAAGCAGAAAATGCTTTACCAAAAAAAAAAATCAGTTTTATATCTCTTAATCCAATGTACTGTCTAAATATGCCATAGATGAAATATGTATGTGGCTTCTCTCAGAGAAGAAATGGGAACCAAGAGCCACGTCCTTCTCAGTAGTGCAAATTGCAACCTGGCTATCCAGATTTCATGTCTTGTCCTGTCTTATTTAGATTATATACTTGGTAGAAGAGAGAGAATAAGTCTCATTCTATATGAAGAATGCATTTGTATTAATGTTTTAATAGCAAATAAATATTTATCAAAAAAGAAATTCACATTCTTATGGAATGGACAGAGAATTTAAAAGGCCTGAATCCTAGTCTACTACAAAATGTGAAAACTCTATCTCACTTTGCTCTCTGCTCCCCTGTCTAATAAAATTAAGGCACCCACTTTCTTTTCTCAGGACATAATGTGAGGTTTCATTATATAACACCTGTGAAATTAATATATCTCCTTGAAGACTGGTGTTATAGAAACAGCAAGTATTATTAACATCATAGGGTTGAGTTGTGTAACATCAAAATGTCCCAGCCTAACAAAACTGAGAAGGATATGCTCTGGGTCCATTGTACCTTATTTTACAAAATTTTGCTTTTTTCCACTCCCTTTATCTCATATATAACACAGTTCTGTGCTTGGGACAGAAAATACTGTTGAGTGATTCCTGGACGAGTCCCCAGTAAGAAAAAGCTCTCAGCATATTTCCTCAACTTTCAGTTTTCTAAAACCCAAACATATGTGGGAAAATGAAAAGAGGAATGCCTTTGCCTCTATTGTTATTTGCCTGCTTATGCTACAGTTCTGAAAGTTTATTTTTTCCTTAGCATTTCCCAGGATGTACACACATTCAAGTGAATTAGGGCTACTCTAAATGTTATTTTTGAAGGACTTTAAAGAGATATTTAGCTGATATCCCAGTCCAAATCCCTCCAATCCCACATCTTACCAAGTTTCTTGAATACATAGAGTGAAATTTTCAAGTTGCTCCCATTGGTTTGATAGTGACCATTATGGTATCTTGATTATTTTGTCCAATAGCTATAAAAATTATATCACTACAATAAAATCTATTCTCTTTGGCAAAATGTCGAGCAAGAAGAATTCAAAGAGATGTGTTAACATCTAGACAGAGTCACAGTTGGTTGCTCATTTCAAGACTATACTTTCTGCAGTCAGGAGGGAGTCCTGCCATCCTTAGGGCTCCAATCAAAGTGTTCAGCATATCACACTATATAATAACATAATGGTTTTCCCTCAATAGCCTGCAATGGACTCCTGAATCTTGTCTGGTTTTGCAATTCCTTAATAGATTGCATAGAGAGTAGAAAAAATATTTCTAACCAACTTAAAAATTTTAATTGAAATGTGGCATATCAGTTTTTTTTCCAATTATGATTTTGTTTAATTAAAGCATATCACCGACTGTCACTCATAAGACTCACCAGGGAACACATCCCTTCCTTGTTATTAATTCAAGTAGAAGAATGAAGAAAAATGTACTCTTAAACATTCTTTATCAAAGGCATAGTATATATTACATATAAAGACTAAATGCTATGTTTCTTTGAAGCCATGTAGTGAGATGAAAACATTTCATTCAAATGCAGCTCAAGCTATAATGAAAAGGCGAGGTTTTTCCTTCTAGTACTATGTTTGCCAAATGGTTGTGTTGTGAGAGACTATCTTCTAAATATTCATGTTTGTTCTTCTCCACCAGGACACCTTTAAACCATCGTCTGAGATACTACGTTACGAAGCAGGCAGCAGTCAAAGCAGAGACTATTAATGGGTCAGTGTCAAGAATAAGTGACTGTGAGTTCTCAGTTCCAAATGGGACACCTTTGTCCCTGCCATGTCAATACTCACAGAACCGCAAAAAAGAAGTGGATGTGCGAACAGTGTATGAGCTGGTGGAAGGGAAGGAAGGCTGGGAACTCTGTCTTCTGGACATGACATGGCTATTGCTCTCATGAACTCACAGCACACGTGCTTATCTGACCATGATACACATCTAAGCCAGCCAAAATGCAGACATAGATGAGGGAGGCTCATGAGAATGCATCCTTAACTGGAATTCTGTTGGCAGCCAAGAGGTCCTAACCAAGGCTTCACAACCTTCCTATTGTTGCAACCCTTTAATACAGCTCCTCATGTTGTGGTGACATCCGACCGTACAGTTATTTTTATTACTACTTTATAACTGTAGTCTTGCAACTGTTATGAGTCATAATGAAAATATCTGTATATTCTGGTGGTCTTAGATGACCTTGTAAAGGGGGTCCTAACCCACAGGTTGAGAAGCACTGTACTAAGGAGAGACTGTGACCACCGGCATGTTATGTGTGCTAGAGTGATGGGCCCTACAGCCATGCATGTGAGGGTTGCACTAAAGAGAAAAGGAGGTGAAAACTGGGGGTGGGTGGTACAGGATCTGATTTTGTTGATTGTAGGTATGAATTTCTCAAAGAACACATTTAAAATAAAATCAAATCTTTTTGTACGTTTTGCTTTTGTTTTTGTTTCTGCTTTCTTGGGAGAGGCTCCCACTCTGGCTGTTTGGGAACTCTTCATGTCAAGTAAGTTGACCTCAAACTCACTGGTGGTCTCTCTCTGCCTCCTAAGTGCTGGGCTTAAAGGCCTGTGCCACCAGGCCTGCCTACAACTAAACAATTTCTTAAGAGGGGTTAATGTTTCTTATTTCAAGCAGACAAGAGTTTTAAGTACTATTTTATGACAATATAATAAAAATTTTTAATGTTAATGATTGCAGATTGTTAACATAAGGTTAGGACTATAGATTTCAGAATTGAAGCATTCTATCTCTTGCATCTGAAGGAGGGAGTTCTTCAATTCTGAAGTGTCAGGAAAAGGGCAGACATGTTCAGGGCTGTCTCTTTTCCTCGTTAGTTAATGACGCTGTGGGGGACTACCTGTTTGAAGATATCTGTGTTCCGTGCTCTTTTTTCTGTTACTGCTCATAGCTAGCTTGAGTTGTCAGTGCTCCTAAATTTACACTCATTTCTCTGCTTCTCAAGATTAATTAAAAATTAATTGAAGTTTCTTTTGTTTGTTAGGTGTAAACTCAGAGTGAAGGCCCACCTAGTGACTCATACCTATAGTACTAGCACTCAGGAGCCTGAGGGAGGATCTTAAGTTTGAGGCCGGCCTGGACTGCATAATGAGACCTCACTAATGAAAACAAAAGCAAGCAAGCAAACAGAACAGTGACAGACTAGATCAAATTCTGACAAACCATAGCACTGGTCAAATCTGGCTAGTAACTTGCTTTTGTGAATAAAAAAATCTTTATTGAACCAGAGCTTTGTTCAATCATTTATATAAGAACTGTGACTGGTTTTATCCTACCACATCATGGAGGGGAGTTTAGATAAAGATATGTGGCCCTGGTACCTAACTTATTTCCTATCTTTTATAGTCAGTGTCTAGTCTCTAAAGAAGTAGTAACTATTAACAAATAGTAACATTTTTATTTGCTGGTAGCTGGAAATATGTTAGCCTTGTTTCTGTCACAAACCTGCAAGCTTCCTTCAACAGTGGTCATCTCTTGTTCTCTTGTGCCTATGGGTGACTTTCTGGGTATCAATGCCACCAGCTACTCATTGCTGGTCTTAAGCATTGTTGGAGTCACATTTAAGATCAGGTAGAATGGTCAGGCCAGTGCTCAGTGTTCCTCCAGCTTCTGGAAGTTCTTCTTCGTGGCTCAAAACCTGAACCTATCACAGAGAACTTGGATTCCTGCCATGATTTTACAAGGACACTATTCTGAAATGGCAGAGTGAAGTTGGGCCCTCTCCTTCTGTATGTAATGAAGAAAACTTTGTTTTCTAAGTTTTGAGGTGAAAAAGTGACAAAACATATTACTATTAACCATTTCAAGCAAGCCTTATATACTGACTGTCTCGGAAGACACGACTTTCAGTTTTGTTTTATTTATTAATCTGAGTTTTATAAGATTTAAGCTAAAGTGTTACCCAGAAAGCAAGCAAGCAAACAAACAAACAAAAACCCTAAACATTATTCAATGACATGAATCCTCAAAGGGGAGGACATAATTCTCAGGTCACCAAACTAACAAAGCTCTTAAATTCCCCTCACAGCTCTAAGATGGCAACAGTTTGTCCTTTTCTGATTAGTTTATTTGGAATTTTGTGACGTTTGTAGAAACTCTTAGACAGGAAAAGATATGGCAGCCACGCTCTAGTAATTTAGTGAGTATCAGGTCCCGAGGAATGGCTATCCTGAATTGTGGAGCAAAGCAGTCACTCTTGAAAATAGAGAAGCGCCTGGAAATGTGTTGAAGAGAAATAAGGTACCATGCAATCAAGTGCTGTTCTAGCGTCGTGCTGTCGGAGGTCCACTCTTTGTCAAGACAGGACAGTGTGGTTAGCTCACTGCAGTTGCTTTCATATACACTATGAGAGTTAGGAGGTGGTCAATTAGAATCTGCTCCCCAAGATCACACCCGAACATACACGCGAATATACAGAACAGTTTAACAAAGCACACCTAATATAAATGGCCCATTTCAAGATGAAGTGCCTGGATCGCCAATTTAATAGCCCACAATCAGGGTGGATGTGGAGTAGAGGGAACACAGCATGTCATGAAAAACCTCCTCTGTTAGTGATAACACAGTAAGGATCCTCAGCAGAGAAGTTTCAGTTCCTAAACACAATGGCTTTCTCATCACTCAACTATCTTTAGATTGATTTCAAACTATTGCATTATACTTTTATATAAAAAATTAAAATATGTGAAATTCCTTTTAAAATGGTTCTTTACAGCAAAAAAGAGGGTCCATGTCATATTAAAATAAATAAATAAATAAATAAATAAAGCTATCTTCGTATTAAGCAATGTTGCCCTGCCATCTAGTGGCTATAATTGGGAACACAGTCCTGATGACTAAGGAACTCCTACCCCCAATCGATTTCTCCTATTAAATTCCAATCCTTTTGCACTCAAAACATATGGGATTAATTTTCAAAGACAGTTATAACATAAACAATGTAACTGCTATGATATTAAAATCAAAACATTTTCATACAGTTACTGCCACACTAAAATGAAGTATACCATTTCTTTAAAACACTCTGATTTAAAATGTTATAGATCTATAGTTAAATAATGCTATGTTTTAATAATTTTTAAAGTATTTATGTAGTATAATATTTTAAAATCACCAAATAATTACCTCCAAATAAAAATATCTGGTCAGGTTTTTTGTTTGTTTGTTTTGTTTTATCTCTCACTTCAAGCTAACAAACTCCTTGCTTTTGCCCTGTTTCTTTCTGTGGAGCCAGGGATGATGTGGTAGACAGGTGCTGTCCCATTGTGCCACGTCGCTAGCCCCAGAAAACTACACATCCCTCATACATCCCACACCTTCCTGCCTTCCCCCCCCTCCTCCCATGTGATCACTTCCACCTAGAACATCCAAATTTTAGTTTTGAAATTGTGAGGTTAATTTCTGAGAAAGGGGTATTTTTGGAAGATCCTCGGTGATATTTGTTTATGATATAACAAATAAAGCTTTCATGAAGGAGAAAATGCAAAGGTAGACACAGTAGCTACCCATAGAGGGTAGGTAGTGGTGGCACATGCCTTTAATCCCAGCACTCAGGAGACAGAGACAGATGGATCTCTGTGAGTTCAAGTCTACCCTGGACTACATGAAGTGAATTAGTCTAAAAGACAAACAGAACTCACACTTTGATCTCAGCACTTGAAATCACATGCCTTTAATCACAACACTAGAGAGATGGAGACAAGAGTGATATGGCTTGGCAGAAAAAGGAATTTAAGGCAGAGGAAGCAGGACTTTGTTGGAGTCTGGGGGTTTGAAGAGACAGATGCAGTCAGATTCAATCTGAGGATTCCTGGGGACAGGATCAGGCCCTTTTAGTAGAGAGAACAGCTAGTGGCTGGCTGCTTTGCTTACTTGACCTTCAGTTTTAACCCTAATATCCATCTCTGTGTTTCTATTATTAATACCAAGTAGACTTTTGCTACAGAGCCTAACCTAAATTATCTGATAGCTGCACTTTAATGCGTAAACATTAAAACTTTGCAATTTTATTGTTTTCCTTTTATTTTCCTTGTTGATCTGTTAACATTATGCTTTCCTCATAATTTCCTTATAAAATATTATGTAAGTATATGTGAATTAATCATTAAAAATTAGAGATTATGTACAGCATAAAAATTCAAAACATACTTCATCAATTTTCAAGGTGAATGTGTGTGTTAGTTCCCTTGAGTGGGTTTTCTTTTCATTTTTGTAATCTTGCAGTTATTTTTATCCTTATTCATATTAAGTAGACAAATAATCCCTAAGCCCTGAAAGTGAATAAATATTTTAAAAAACCTGAATTGTGAACAATAGCATTTACATTTTAATAATGTATTTTTATATTTTTATTATAAATCATCTTATTTTACATATAAATCCCAATTCCCTCTCCTTCCCATCCTCCTGAAGTCCATTTACATATTCCTACTATATCCACATATATTCCTAAACCGTAATCCCATTTATATTTCCTATACACATATGTGCATATGTGCAACATTTTTTTTTTTTAACATGGATTTGTGTTTCACAAAACCACACTGTGGAATTACTAGAAATTAAGAGACACATGGTGAATGATAGAAAATGGCCCAGTCAACTAATCATCAAAGGCTGCCAAAGAGTATCTCATGCACCCAGCCACACACCCTCCTGAGCGCAAAGGCTTACACTTTCCAAGCCCAGTAGCACGAGAAGCGGAATAGTGGTCATTCCTCCTTGAATCCACTCCTCCAGAGACACAGTGCCATCACGGTCATAGTCAATTTCTTCCATCATTTCATGAAGGATCTGGAAAAAGAATTGATTTATAAAATCCCTATTATTCAGCAGAGCATTGACCCCCCACTGGTTAGGCCATACTGTGACTTACACTTAGTGAGAATAGAGAAACATATCTACAAATAAATACATTAATTCTGTTATTGGGGAAAGATAATTGACTTTGTTATGATTTCAAGAAACAGGCTTTCCTTGATATTCTACTTTTAGAAACAGTAACTCAGTTTTTAAACTTTTCCACCCTCCCAAGGGAAAAAAGTGAAAATTGAAAGGTACTTTTAATCTAAAGATGAAAGTAGTCTCTAATTACTTCCTCAAGATTACTTTTTAAGTTCATATATATGCCAGAAAGTGTCTGGACAAATTAACATCATGGCAAAGAGCTGAAATATTTCTTTCTTAAGTAGTAATGGGTGAGGGAATTAAGTTGTTCTTAATTGCTTATAACAATTTAACAGAGCCCAAACTTAACGACTTGATCACATTTGATTAGATTTCTTTAAAGACTTATTGCAAGTAATATACAACAATGTGTGACTGTGAAACAGTCGCCTCTTTATAGTGTGGTGATAATGTGGATAGTTATTTTGAAGGTTTGGGAAAATGGAATGAGATGATGTATTAGAAGTTAAAGACCCCTGGCACAAACCCGAAGTTCCATGTAGGGTTTGGGTGATTATTAACAAAAATATATACATATTTAGGTATACATAAATTTATACATATGTCTAGGAAAATCAGGTAGATAAACATGGTAAAACTTAAGAAAAATAAGGAATGCATTGCCTTTATATTATAAGAACATTTTAATCACTTTGAAAAATGCATCCAAACAGCTTGAGAACAATGATCCGAAAAGGTGTTATGAATGTGACCCTTGAATTGGAAGTATAAAAAGTATTCTGTAGCATTCTGCTGTTTGCTTGGTGGTGTCTTTTGTCAGATTGTTTTCTTCCCTAGCAACACAATGATCTATTGGGAGGAGAAAAAGACTTTGAGAAGTGTGGAGCACACAAAGAATGAAAGACAGAAGATTTAGAATTAGGTATAATAGCATAAGATCTGATTAAAACATTCCAGGACTCAGGAGAAGGAAGAGTGGGAACTTAAAGCAATAAGGCAATACTATACTAAACCATGAGATCCTGTCAAAGCAAAGAACAATGCATGATGAGACTTGTCTCACAAAACTATGGCTTTTTTTTTTTTTTTTTTTTTTTTTTGTAATGAAGGGTCTCTGTAATTAGCTCAAGTTGGCTGAATGGCTCAACTTCTTTAGTACTACCAGAGTGATGGGACTGAAATGATGCAGCACTTATACTCAGCCTCATACTTTAATAACTCATGCTCAGTAAACTCAGTGTTAGAGTCTGGATTCATATAACAAAGGTTCTTGCCAAGGATATCTAGATCTTCCTGTTAGTTTCTACCAACCTCATGGTGTTCACTTTCTCTATTTGTGTAGATGAAAAAAGTCTATAAATGTTAAAAGAAAAAGAGCTGCTAAGGCTGTAGCAAGATAAGTTGGTGCACTCTGACAGCAAACACATGCTGAAAGTAAGGATGTTTACATAACTCTCACCATTTGGAATGTACAGATGTGAGGACAATATTATCAGGATAACTCAGGACTAATGATGCCATGGCTGTTATTTGTAATCTCCAATAGATATCAGTCATAGTCAAATGTCCAGCCACAAGTTTCTGCCTCCTTTGGAATACCCATATTTCACTTTGGAACAGTAGTAAGCACCCAAAACTATGTTTTTTGGAAAGCTGGTGGTATCATCTTCTGCTATGATAACTGACAAAAACAGATAACCCCTTTGTTTGCTCCCACAAGAATAAGCATATGAACAGTTAACAGTTGTCACAGACAGAAAAGTTAAACAGGTGGGAAAATCCTATTTTGGTTTTTGGTATTTTTTTTCTGATCAAAAGGAACAACAAAATGATTTCAGTAGATTATTGAGATGAATTCTCTGATGAATTAAATACAAAACTTACCAATTCTTTGAGTTCCACAGACAAACTACAAGAATGACAGTATCACCTGCTGTGAGCACAGCAGGCACATTTCCACCACAAAAAACAATGAAATTTAAATACAGTTGAATTAGAATCTCACTCTTGGTAAGAATGGTGTCACCTTGATTAAGACAGAGCTTTTGCCTCAGACTCCTGCCTTTATCATGATAGTAGCTGTATAATATGAGGGCTGGTTTACAAATAAGTTTCTCAGATTCATATGGTATGCAGACCTTTTAAATAAATCGAATTGCTTCCTTCACGGCATTTCATAAACTTAATGCGCTTCAACAATAAAGCAGCCCACTGTCTCCCATCAATTTCCCCCCAAATATTATTTATGTCTAAAGTTAAATTGCCTAAAAAGGAATGTTTCAATACATTTTAATGATGCTAGAGTTTTTAAAAAATTCATACACAATAAGACATCTTCAATTTCTTAGAAGACATCTTTCTTTTGTGTTTATTCATTTTGGAATTTTTAAAAAGCCCTTTCTACTTTTTAAAACTGTTTATATATATATTGTTTTTATTTAAATTAGAAGCAAGCTTGTTTTACATTATCAGTCCAAGTTCCCTAACCCTCCTGTCCTTCCCTGTTTCTCCACCAACCCCCATCCCATCCCCTTTCTGCTCCCCAGGGAGAGTGAAGCTTTTCATGGGGAATCTTTACAGTCTGTCATATCATTTGGAGCAGGGCCCAGGACCTCCCCTATGTGTCTAGGCTGCAGGAGTGTCCCTCTCTCTATGTGGAATGGGCTCCCAAAGTGTATTTGTCTACTAGGGATAAACACTGATCCACTACCAGAGGCCCCATAGACTGCCCAGTCCTCCTAACTAACACCCACATCCAGGGAATCTGGGTCAGTCCTATGCTGGTTTCCCAGCTATCAGACTGGGGTGCATGAACTCCCCCTTGTTCAGGTCAGCTGATTCTGTGGGTTATCCCAACCTGGTCTTATTTTTATTTTCTCAAACATGGCGTCTTTTAACAAGTTGATAAAAATTTCCTAGCTGTTTCCGCCACATAAGGAATAAATAAATCAGTGAATCCTAGAGCCTCTTCTGTAGCATGATCTTGGCAGTGGCCGTCAGCAGTGTCAGCTTATCCCTGTGTATGTAATCTCACCATTCAGAACAAAATAACCAGGAATAGAAAGCCAAGGTCACTGTCTGCAACTTCAGAAGACCACATGGACCATATCATTCCATGCAGAATCAACTCATCTTCTGGTTAGATATAATAATTGAAACACAAAATTTAAAAACAAATGATCACAATATATTAGATCCCAAGAACACTGGAAAGGAAAGCGTCCGTGCACACATCAGTGAATACTTCCCTCATCCATATGCTTACCGGGTTAAGTTCAGTGACATCCCATTCCAGGTACTCTGCAACGTGCATCATCTGGCTGATGATATTTTCTAGTTCCTGGAAAATGTGGGAGGGGATGGAGGATGTGAGGAAGTGAGGAAAACAGAAAAAGTAGTTAATCTTGGATTTAGAGCATTTTTGTTCAGCTAGCACAAAAGTTTAATTGGTTGTATGACCAATTTTTGAAAATCATATACATACTCAGAAGATATTTATATATTTTAACAACATAGAAAGAGTGGCTAAATCTAAATTTTATTAACTGTTATAAAGCCTTATAACTGATACACAGAAAAAGGTAGTGTAAAAATCCATCCTGCCCCTCAGTTTAAAACGTCACCAGAAGAGGGCGCCACAACACCAAACAGAACTTTCCTAGAGCCAAAATTTCTTGAAAAGTAGGAGTACATGTGCTTTTTCTCAAGTCACCAGAAGCCCTGAGACTTGAGGTCACAAAAAGACACCTGAGAGCTTCATTTCTATTTTCATGCACTGAGAACATATGTGATCATGCTGGTCACTTCTCAGTATACTTCATTAGAATGGTGTTTTGGGATCAAGGTTTGGAGGCTAAGCATATGCAGGGTTTATTTGCTGAGAAGGTCAAATTTTGTTTAAAATTTCATATTCTGTCCTAGTCTTGGCTCTTTGAAGAAGTGCTAGTGAATACACATGGATTGGGTAAATGAATTTGAATTATTTTTAATGTATATACCTAAAGCTTTGTTTTCTCAACTATCTCAAGAAAAACAATAATGTATTTTCATGTTTGTTTACCTATAGAAATTATTTTATTTAAAAAGTAGTATTTCTTTTAATTTGAAATGTAAAATTATATAAAGATGAAGCTTGAAATTATATAAAATCAAAGACTTTTCTACTGGAATCCTTGTCACATTTGGTTACAGTTCATGAGATAAAGACAGTAAGTAATATGGCAAGAAGAGGTTAACTCATGAGGACCCAAGAGATTCACTGGGAAATGAATGAGAGCTACACTACTTCCAGAAGAAATGTAACTGATAGATATGTGATGTGAGAAATGTCACAGAAAATACGATTCAAGTAAACTTATTCGAGACTGCTAACTCGAATGCCGGTTGACAATTCAGTAGGAATTACTAACCTCTTATTCATTCCACCTTTGCTGTGGAGGTGTTAAAGCTTCTGGACCAAAGAACAGAAGCTATGGTTCACAGACTTTGCCATAGGCATGCAAATTAGATAAGTATATCTCTTAGATAGTTTCCTTACAAGTGAAATGGACATCCTAACCTAACCAGATTTGTGATTACCACAACGATCTACAAAGCTAATATGTGTCATTATATGAAATACATTCATCATGTCACCAGAGTGTTGAAAATAATCAATAAACATTAATAATAATGTGAGACACAGTCAGCATTCAAGTCAACAAAGTTGTTAATGTTTTGCTTCAAAAAGGTAAACTGTCATGTCTTTACTATATCATTGTAAAATTTTAAAAGTCAAAATATTAAGCTGATATTAAAGGAAATAGCAACTGTGTAAAAAAAAAAAACCTGGGGATTATATCTTTACATTTCATTTAAACAAAAAAGAAAATAGAAATTAAGAATTAATCTATTCATTCCCAAGTCAATGTTTGATATTGGGCATTTAATTATAAATGTTTGCAGCAATCAACTACATATGCTCTTTTAAAATGGCCATAATCCAGGGGGAAAAAAAGAACTTGACAGAAGTTTCAAATCAGTTGCCAACCCATGGCTAAATGCCTAGTTAAGACATATCATTTTAATTTAATTAAAAAGAAACATTACATAAAACAAATCTGCATTAGATGTATTAGAATATAATTTGCATTAGTGTAGACATGAATGATACAATAAACATTTTCAAACATCTACAAGAAATCAAAATGCCTTTCTGCAAATTGGCAATGGGAAAAAATGAGTAAGCTCATTCTGTATTTCAGTATTTCTAAGTGCAGATTAATGCATAGAAGTCAAAGGTACTCTGAAGTTTAGACCCAAGAAGTCCCCACGTTACAGCATCAGTTCATGGTGGAGTTCATTCTCTGATGAAGGAATCACAGTGTTTTCCTTCTCTCTGGAGAAGCAAACATGCTACAATTCTTAGTGCTATAGAAACACATGTCTAAGATCACTACTATCCTTGTAAAAGTCCATGTAGCAAGGTGGCTGGGCAGGTTAAGGCTTCTGCCACCAAGCTTGATCACCTGAGCTGGTGGAAGGAAGAGCTAAAGCCTGCACATGGTCCTTTTAACTCCACACATTCACAGTAGAATCAATGCACACAAACATATGCACAAGTAAATTCAGTACTTAGGTCTATTTGAGCCATAGCAACATTTGCCAGTAGAAAAGAAACATCCTCCAATGAATTATATCATCCACTTATGTGTGTTTCCTCACTGCTAAAAGTATTTTAAAAGTTAGAGCTGAGTCTGCTCTTCAGTGGTCCATGGGTTCAGTCTTCAGAATCACCACAATGACAATGCAGAAATCAATGAACTCACACAGTTGGGAATGCCTAAACCAACTCCAACATCAAGTATTGTATTACTATTTGTAGTTTTCCAGGAGGAACAAAATATACTATCAGCAAATACAGAATAGTATTGAGTGTGGTATGGAGTGCTGACATACACACTGGGTGTCTCATTTCTATTTCTCTGAAAGCCACCATTGAATCCCATATGTTAGAAATGAAACATTTAATTACACTTTTCAGGTTATCATTCAGGTGTACTCTTTGCCTTTCATTATTTTTCTGGCTTAATCTATAGAATGAAAGCTTCTCACAAAATTAGATGAGACCTTGTCAAAACAGATTTCTCACATCAAGTTATAAGTATATTTTCTTCCCTAAACTGCATTTATGAGTGAGAATACTTTAAGGGAGAAATTATCAATCAGTTTTACAATTTCTTTAGATTCTATATGCTTACTCAATTCTTTTTCTCAAAGGTGAAACTTAAAGGTATTTTTTCTTCTTTTCTAGGTCATGGTTTCAGCTCTGGCCTGCCTTATTCATAATGTTAGAATTCTCATTTATAAGGTTAGTGCAGAAATAAAGTCATTTTTTTCAAATCCATTGGATGGAATGCTCACAATCCTGTCTGTTCAGCTGACAAAAATGCTGCATGAGTAGATGTAAGTTCTATGAGATGTGTGTGCTTTTTGTGGGGATAGCTATGGATTGAGCCATTGCAGTTTTTAAAAACAAAATAACTATTTTGCATTTTCAAAGAAGTTTGAAGAAAAAAATTTACCGAGCTGTCCAGGAAGCCATTTCCATCTGTGTCATAAAGACGAAACATAACTAGAATAAGAAACATGAAAACAAAAGATTAATGATGATAAATGCCATATCAGGCAGAGTTCTCAAAATTTAGTTTCTGTTTAAGACAAATGCTTCAATTCCCCTGCTCAAAGCCTTTATTTGTGAGTTTTGCTAAATTGAGAATTAATTAATTGGTTAATTAAAATACTGGGTTTCCAATATTAAGTTTGCAAAATTCTGTTTGTATCTACAGAAAATTAAGTAGCATTATTTGCTTAAGTTTTAATTTTTGATCCTTAGTTATAATCTCAAATGTGAAGGAGAACTTGAATATTTATCTGGTTATTACAGGGCTGAGTGGAGGTTGGAAAGCAATGGATTTAGAATTGATGTAGAATTTCATAAATCAGTTAAAATTCAGAATTCGTGGAACTATTTTCTTATGCCTGACATGTGAATAACCACCCTGCCATTGGGCTCACACTTGCTTTGGCACTCAAGTGAAATGGGACACACAGGTGCATCCCAGAAGCTAGAGCCCACTATTATCATTTATCCTAAAGAATGTGAAAGAGGAAACAGAAGTTTATAATAAGAGATACAAATACACATACAGTACTGGCATTATCATTTGGTGTCTTAGGTTGGATCTGCAGCCAGGCTTCACTAGCTACCTCATCTTTAAACTAATCAAGGAAAGATATTCAGAGCACAGACTCTCCTACTGGGCTAAGAAAAGCTATGCAGGGGTCCAAGGCCTGAGGTCTCCCTTGTATAATTCAAAGACCCCAAAGGAGGCCATGGAAGAGGATGCAGGTGCCATATTAAGGTAAACACATGGGAAAATGATGCAGCTGTAAAAACAGAGGAGTGGAAGTGAGGGTTTATGTTAAGTTTGCATAATTTCCGGGAGGATCTTATATCTGTGTTATGTATTTTTATAGTGATATTGGTAACTTAGAGAGTGTGTACACTGTAATTATTCTTGAAATTAATTGTTACATAATTTCAACAACTAAGACATAATGTATACAAGTTACAAAATTATTCTGTATGTCACTATAAATTTTTAGATGTCATAAAATTAACTATGGCTGGAAGAAATGTATATTTATTGAATTAAGGTTGGATGAAATTCTAAGATATGTAACCAGGTTAAATATTGATCTCCCTTAAATATTTAGTAACTGAAGATAAAATGGTAAAAGTGAAAGAATAAAGGCTTCTGTAATGTAGACACTGAGCACCTAAGATTTTCTAGTATAGCATAAAATACTAAATATAATTTCATAAGTGAAAAGAATACACAGACTACCCATACAGCAAGAACAGATGAGACGTGGTAAGCCTAGCTCCAAATCAGACGTAGGGGCAGAGCAGCTCTCCTTATTTCTACTGGAAAATATGTCAGTAAAACCTACTCAAATGCCTCAAACATGTTGCAGTTTTCTGACCACTGGCAGCTGAACCAAGGGGACCCAATAAGAAAAGTTTCAATCTAGGAATAAGAATAGATGCATAAGAGTTCTGCCTGGGTGCAAATAGAATCTAGATAAAGTTAAAAAAAATCAGAAAAATAAAGAAAAGGGCATCACAAAATGCAAAATACATCCCAAATGTAGAATGAAAGAAAATGGGAAAGTGAATGAAGAAAATAAATTCAAGCAAGAAGTAAATAAAATTCTGCCTTTGAAATGATACATTCAAATAATATTTCCAGAGAATGTACCAAGTGTCATCAGTGATTAAGGGAAGATGTAAAAGAAGATGAAAAAGATCACAAGTGCTCAAACAACATTTACTGTTGAGAATGTGAAGACTCACTAGTTACTGGAAGAGAAAAGTAATCAAATAAGTGTAGGGCAGGCATTTGTTCTAGGAAACCAAAAACTATGCAGCCTGCTAAGTCTTTGAAAACTTTTCCTCTAAAAGCCATCTTTCTAAATAATATCGGCGACAGTACATTTTGAATCTTAAATATTAGTAATGTTCTTTTTCCTTGACACTTAAAGGCAGAGACAGACCATTATAAATTTATAGATGTTTTCCATACCAGAATCAAATAAGCCCAATATTCAAATTATTCTGTCAACTTGATGTTTCAAAGGTGAGGACTTGCTACAAAAGTTTGAGCTAGCTTAGCCCACTTTTTTTCTATTTTTATAATCATGTCATTTTACTTTATGTAGCAACAGTAATGTGCCCACACTTGAATTCAGCTAAAAGGTCAGAGCCGAGGCATATTATGTAAGATGAAAAAAATTCTATTTTTCTAAAACTTTTTGTCTTTCAAAAATTTTGAAAATTTCTGTCTAAGATTTTCACAGAATGCCTTTCAATACAAACTATATAGCCTTCGTATTTTGTGTGATATGCCACTTATATGAAATCACAATGCTGAATTTATTAAACAAAACAAAGTATTCATTTTAATGATATTTAATTTTGAACTTCTCCAATATGCCGATTTTCAGTTACACATTTTTTTCAATATCTAATAGTAAAGTTTAAGGACAGGGGTTTAAAAAAATGACAGCTTAGAAAAATTTTTAAATCCAATATAATGGGAAAATACTCTCCATCTTTCTCATAAGAGAAATAACAAAACGTAACTAACAGCTTTTCCAAATAAAAATGGACCATAAAATGGTTAAGAAGTTATAAACCTTCCTTGACTAAGAAAACTAGTGATTGTAGTCACTTTCATTCATAATCTATAGGAAATCTCACCAAATGGTGGTCATTAGGGCCTGTTAGAAGTACATTTCAGAATTTCAGGTTAATGTTACACACAGTGATAACATGGAAGTTCTTAATGACAATCATGAACTTCTCACATGCTTTCCTGCTTATTTTCCTTGCTATACATTTGTCATTTCTACGAGATATCAGGGTGAACAGAATATGTCCTATTAGGAGTATTTGTAATGTGAGAGCAGCCTCAAGTGGCAGTGAGCTAGGTCAGAAACTCTGGGACAGAAGGAAGGCAAATGTGGGGACAGGTGGCAACATGTATAAAAAATGTCATCTGTGTCCAGTAACCCTTCAGCTGACCGATATGGCCATCCAAATGATAGCCACCAGGAAAGAAAAAGGAATCCTCTTGCAACCCCAATACACATATCTTTGTTGCATACTTTCCAAGTGAGTAGGGAAGACATTCACGGAGACTTGAGGACTGGGTTAAGGAAAGGCAGGTGAAGAAATGGTTTATGTTCCAGCACTTGTACTTGCTTCTTTAAAATGGAGACAAGGTGAGAATTAGTTAACAGCCAGAATTGCCGCTTTGGTAGAAGACACATTGCTTTCTTGAATGTTGAAAACAATGTAGTCCCTCTATCTAACGCCAATAAGAAAGAATCAGAAGTGCCAAGGCCAAGGCCACAGCTCTTTCTGGTAAATTGGTGGTGATGAGTTTTCACTGTAGAAAGAAATTGCATAATCCATTCCCCGTCTGAATGGGGATCCTAGGCCAAAAGCACCAGTGTCTCATGCACATTCCTTTTAATCAGCCAATTGTCAAGTCCTACATCCTGGGGCACCCAGTTACCTAAAGGTCCTGCAAAGTATTCTGGTAGACAATTGTGTGGGAATATCTGACCTAAACCCAGGCATGTGCATCCCATTTTGGTGAGCTACAACAAAGGAAGATCGAAATTTAGTTCTCATCCACACGAGTAATTATTTTCTGTTTTCATCGCATCCAATTCTGATCCTTTTTAATTACCTTTTCTTTGTTTTAGTTCTGGTTCATGTTTTGTTTAATATGGCATGGCTCTTTTGGAAGTAACTATGAAGTCCATTAGACACTAGTAATGTTCGTCTTAATACAAATAATTCTAGGAACTGAAACTATAAATGAATGTTAGGAATTTGTAAATGTGCAAACAAAGACAGGTTAAAACCCACAGAATTGCCAAGGAAGTGGATGAAGAGTAGATTTTATTCACTGATGTGTGGAAATACCAGACATTTAAAAAGAAAAAGTAAAACCACACAATTCCTGAATGTGGTGGTGTATATTCAGAGCGATGGCCACACAATCGGGCCAGAAAGCACGTGTGTATTTTGAGCAGTCTTAGGAAATGTGTAAGAAAGCTAGGGCACCGAGGTAACACCAACAGGGCACCGATGTACTACCAGAAGGACAGAGGTAACACTGCAAGGTGCAGAGGTAAGTTTGTAGAAATTTCTGAAGGCATAACTGTAAAAAAAAAAAAAAAAAAAAAAAAAAAAAAAAAGGAAAATGGCACCCAGTTGGCAGCTGTAAGTGTGTAAAAGAGCAGACAACCTCAATGAACAAAGAACACCACTGGAGAAAAGCCAGCAACAGTAAGATTTACTGGAGTTATCTAGCGCTTCAGAATGAGTGAATGTCCTGCCTGCGATTGTGAACAAAGGATGTGTGACATTAAGAACAGAACCAAGAAGCATGATTCTTACGGATCCAAACTGTGCTAGTTAGCTTACAAATAATCAAAGTGCAGGGCCAAATTCCTTTTGGCGGGAGATAGATGGTGCCTTCGTTAATTCTCAGATCTGGGAAAAAATATTTATATTTATCATCCCAAACTTGGCAGTGATGACACCTGAGCAAACGTTACTTTTGGCCGCCACTTCAGTAGAAATTAAATTCACTGTTTTCTTTGGAATGAAAGAGATTTTTTTACACCTTCTTTGGAATACAAAATAAATCTTGAAATGAAGTTATTCAATGTTCATGAATAATAAATACATATTTAAAGAATAATGCTCATATGGTTTATTCATGACCTAAGCTGGTGTGACTCCTTAATAAGCTTTGTAAATGTGTTACATGTGAGAAATAACAAAAAGTTATCATTAAATGTAACTAAACGGCTTTGTAGTTATAATTTAATGCATTACAGTATTTTAAATTTTATTAAAAATACTGAATTTTGGTTTTATTGACTTCACTTTCATTCAGTAGTAAAATTTTAATTTATTTTAATGATCTCTAATTAATCTGGTTAATCCAGTTTCTGCTTTAGTGGTAAGGAGCTTTATTGAGAGGCCAGGTTATCAATGATCAGTTCCCATCAATGTTTGAGTAAGCCTTTTCATTGCAGTTTGTGTGCTTTACCACCAGAGAGAGCTCAGTCACCACAGTTTATTAAAAAGAGTTAACTGGGTTTATGAAAAGAAGGTCCTACTTGTCACATTGTAAAAGAAACAAGGTAGTCTTTAATTATTTATAGTATACAGAACCAAGTCCTATAAATGAGATATTTGAGAAATTGTTCTCTGCCAAATAGATTGTTAACCTGATGTTGAAGGGAGGTTGCAATGGAGAAGAGTATAAGGAGTGTGTGTGTGTGCATGTGTGTGTGTGTGTGTGTGTGTGTGTGTGTGTGCGCGCGCTCTCGTGCCCTTGCATGAGTTTATAGAAGGGGAGTAAGGAAGTCCTCTTCATATAACAGGACTTTGGCATTTGGTAGAGCATTTGTTCAAAAAGTTCAGTTTCTAATTGCTTCGTGTTAACCCCCCTAAACCCAAGAGAAAACAGCCTTGTGATAGATAGACAAGTTTACAAAGTCAATGGAAACAAATGGAATTTTATACATTACTAGAAATGGATATAATTTCACATTGTAGCCAACCTTCAACATTTCTTAACAAAGTGTACTATTTCAGAATTCTAATTAAAATGCATTTTCAGTTAAAGATAATAGTAACTTTTTGTTTGCTTGGCTCTGAGAAAATGTATTTCTTTTCTTTGTTAAGCAAGCTCATTTAGGTGAAAAACAATTTAAGTAATTATAATTGCATTAACACACAGTCCCTCCTCCTACCCCAGCTTGGTGAGCAAACACAATTACCGAAACATACACTCAAGTTTATCCTCAGGTCTTCCTCTTTCAAGAAGAGACAGATAGCAGACAATGTCCTTGAGGTGGATCACTTCTGGGGAGCATGTATTAGCTGGAGAAGAACGCGGAGGGGTGATGGCACCCTTATTCATTCTCAGACCTGGAAAATATATTTATAATCATATACTTAAAATATTCACTTGCTCTAAAGTATAAAATAACTAAAGAGGAAATTGCATTGGATATTATGAACACACACACACACACACCTTAAATATAAAATAACCAAATGCATTCAAACACCAATTGGTATTATCTTTCTATGTGTACAGTGCAAACAAGATGGAGACTCTCAGGACCCAATGGCAGGGGCTGAGTGGCCCACCACCATTGGATGTTAAAGTCACCTTAGCATTGTCTAGGGTGTGGGAAATGATGCAAAGGGAAAACACATAAGGAACCCATTTCCAGTCTTCCTGTCTCTATATTAGAAAGTGACAAATAAAAATTTACTTGAAAGATACCAAGAACTGCCCTTTGAATAAAATACTGAAAAAGTAATGATAGTCTGTCATATGATGATTTATATAGTGAGAGTATTTAATCCTTCATAAAATACATATTTATGTCAAGTATTTGCCATCACCATAAATAAGATATCTACATGCCATCCTGATATTCATGAGTATGAATAAGCATAACATAAAGAGGAATCAGGGCCAGAATGATGGGCACTTTGAGAAAAGGTAGCACACATGAAAGTAGTTTGATTTCAGTATAGTTTTCCCTTGATGTGTATAGTTCAAGATTGAACTGATAAATTATAAGCCAGCAAGCTCTAAACACTGAGTTTGTCTATTAAAAAAAAGTCTTCATGTTACTTTCAAAATCTTAAAAACGTACTTTTAGCTACATCTCATTTATTTGGTGTGTGTGTGTGTGTGTGTGTGCATGTTATGGCACACAAGTTGGGGAGATCACAGGACCACTCTTTTTTTGTTGCTTTCTTCTACCATCATGCAGCTTATAGAGCTAGGATTCAGATCATTAGGTTCAGCAGCAAGTACTTTTATTTGTGGAGCTACCAGCTCAGTGGCCTCTGTTTCCAAACACCTTATGATTGTCCTGTTCTAAGACAATGGTGGAGAAATTGCATATTTGTTCGAAACTGCTGATGATAATGTAACTGGAGCTTCTTCATAGAGAAGATTCATCTCACAGGAAACCACATCAGGAGCACCTGAAAAGGCCTGAGGTGAATCTCAATTACAACCAAAGTGGACATTGCCAAGAAGTATTTGACCAGGGTGATGAGTGGGCTGAGTGTCTCCTGGATTCCTAATATGTGAGCAATTGTGGGGAAGATTAACTAGAAGCAAATGTAATTTGACCAGCTGTCCTTCCTTGGCAAGCATCTTCCTGACAGAACTGTTTGCAACCCTGAATCCCTCTGTACTTCTTATTATATCATCTGGGTGTTTTGATATTCTCAAATATCAAATGTAATGCTCCTCAAAAGACAGAGTCTTTGGTTTTTATCATTACTGATATTGCTCCTAATAATGAGTCCCAATTATAGTGTTCCTAATATCAGGTAGGAATTATTAACAGGGGCTTTCACACATCATCTCACTTAATTCTCATGTTAACCTTGTGAGGTCGACTACATTATCCTCATTCAACAGAGGAGAAACAGGCTTATGACATGGCTGTTCCAGAGTTTCTCTGCCAGCCCTACACATCTGCCTTCCTCATTCAACCCTGCCAACCTATACAGTAGTTTCCTTTAGTACACTAATGAAAATAAAGAGAACAATTCACACATCAACACAGACACACACAAGCACAACCTGTGGCTTTCCTAAAAATGTAAATATTTTCCACGATAACTTGTCATGGTTCTTACTTCTCATTTCATTCTTAAAATTTAATCAGAGAACCTTCTGAATGAATCCTCTGCGCATGTGGATATCACAGCCCCATCTGTGGTGCACTCTTCATCCCCTCCCTTTGTTCTTACTTACTGTGATATGGCACTTCATTATCCACAACGCTATCTCACTCATAGTTCTCAGTGAGCTATACATTTTAAAATAATTTCTCTGCATAATGCAAGGATTACTGCTCATCCAATACAAACTGTAATTTCTTTTTAGTTGGAATGAAGAAAAACATTACAGGCAAAACTGAGACACAAAAGGACTTCACCATTCCCCAAATTTACAACTGGACTACTAAAGTTCGTCCAGTTTCAGGAAGGAATCAGGGCTTCTGACTTATGACGGAAAACATTGTGGCACTGGCCTTTGAAGATTTGCAGAACATAGTAGTGAATTACAATGATAAACTATCTTGAGTCATCCTTCTCAAATGCCCATCACAGTGCCTTGATGAAGTAATCAGCTCAATTTATCTTAACTCCTTTTTTTAAGCAAGATTTTAAAAATTTACTTCATGTGTCTTTTACATCATTTGCCTTGATTCCATTAATTTCCCTGTCCCTTTGCATCTGCCCCCTGCACATGCACCACCCCCAACAAAACAAAATTTAAGAGAAATAGGAAAAATACTTAAAGGGGGGGGTTAAAATCTCATCATGGAAGCTGCATGTAGTAACTCACACCTCATAAACCCCTTTGTTAACTCTTTAACACAACATTTTCAAATAGAACAATGGATAAAGGAAGGAACATTGTCTCATTTAGGTGGAAGAAAGTTCAGCTGCATTGTTTTTAAAGGTTAAGATGTCTGTCTACCCAGTTTCATAATAGTACATCCAAGGTAAAATGGAGAAGATGAAGGTCACATCATTTTCTTTTTGTCTTTGCACTGTATAGTATATATCTTGAGAAAGCCTATATATGTATGTTAAGGTTAAAACCCTTCCTTTTATTTTAGACAGAAAAGAGGAGATGATGGGAGATGTCATTCTGTATATATATTTCTCATACTGGTTAATGAATAAATCACTGTTGGCCAATAGGAAAGGAAGATAAAAGGAGACAAGGAGGAAAGAGGAAGTAGTAAGGAGGAAAGATGGAGAAAATAGAACAGCCAGCCGCCTCTCGCTGGTAAGACCACGTGGAAATACATAGAAATGGGTTAATACTTAAGACAGAGCTAGCCTATAAGAAACAATTAACTGGCCAACAGCATAATATCAAATACAGAGTCTCTGTGTATTATTTGGGGCTGGCAGGACAAAACTAGGTGGCGGGAGGAAAAAACCGTACTCCCTACATATGTACATATTTCATTTCACAGTACTTTTTGATAAATATTAGCTTTATTACAAATATAAAATTAATGTACCATGGAACTCCTTTATTTAAGGTTTGCAGCTCAGTGAATTTAGCCTCTTCACAGAATTCAGCATCCATCGCCACCATCAGTATTAGATTTTTATCGTTGTCCAAAATATCTGCATTCATGAACAGCTACTGTCTCCCTCTTCATTTCTAGGCACTCAACTTCTTCCTGTTTCTACGGAGTTTTAGCATTGCCTTTTGAAGGAAAATATTTTTATCATGTTTGTTTGAAGATAAATATTTCTCTCTTTGTGCTGATGATATTTTGTAAATGAAAGCTTCACTGAGCATTTAATTTTAATCATTACATTTTAAATATTTTAAGGTACAAAAATATGGGCATATATGCAATCTGTGCATTGAAAAAACTAACAAGTGTTTCCAAAGACTAATTAAAACATATTTGAGTGCTAAAATATGTACCCTTTGTAAGGATTTATAGGGTTTATCTGAGTAAAGAAATTTTAGTCAGATAATAATAAAGTTAAGAAACTTTATTCAGATAAGACAAGACACTTTTCATGATCATTTTGACAATATCAAAGTAGATGTTATTAATGTTTTAAACTTATATTCGTGAAGACATTTATTTTTGCAAATGGAAAATATGATAAAGAAAGATATGTCTCAGTTCTCATCCTGTGTGCCCTTCCCAATATGCACAAATCCTCACTGTCAACATACCCATCCAGTTACTATACTTGGTGACTGTGCTGGGTAGTCTTTTATGGACTAGATACAAAAACTAGAATTATCCAAAAGAGGATGAGAAACTCAATTGAGAAAATGTCTCTGTAAGATTCAGCTATAAGGCATCATCTTGACTAGTGAATGGTACCATCCCTGGGCTGCTAGTCTTGGGTTCTATAGTAAAGCAGAATGAGCAAGCCATGTGGAGCAAGCTAGAAAGCAGCACCCCTACATGCCCTCTGCATCAGCTCCTGCCTAGGTTCCTGCCCCATTTGAGTCCCTACCCTGGCTTCCTTCCATCATGGACAGTGATATTGACGTGTAAATAAACACTTTCCTCCCAAACTTACTTTTTGGTCATGATGTTTTATCACAGCAATAGGACTCTAATACAGTGACTGACATAGGAATTCTATTACCCATGTTACTTATGGAATCAATGCAGAGTTGCAATTGGAAGCTGAAATAGCAGGTTATTAGGGCACAACCATGGTGCCAAAGTTAAAGCAACATTTCTCAGTCTCAATGAATATATTGGCATTTAAATATTTTAGAGTATAGTAACTGAATATCATTTAATAGTAAGTGTATGGTAGATAGTTTTTCAATGAGCTTATTTCATTTAATAGCTTTTCCATTTTTTGTTAGTCTAAGGACATGAGTTAATCATTTCTTTTTGCATTGAGGAACATTCCAATAACTGGATACTACCTTTATTTAGCCACCATAGGATTGAATAAACTTGAAGTGGTTATCAAAGAAAGTGCTTATCAAACAGGTTTATTTCTATTCCCAAGGCCTCCCTAACACTAGCACACTCACTTAGGGAATAAAATCATTCCTTCATATTTTCAGTTTCCAAAAACAGGCATTGTGTCTCATTCTTTCTTTATAAAGGACACTTTTATAGGATAGCCTTTAATCTTACTGTCTTTACCTAAATCTAGCTGGGGGTACTTCCTCTTATTTCCTTCTACTTTAGACTTCCCAAATGCCCTTTTAATAAGTTTGCATTAACCAGTATTGGCTGGTTAATTGGTTAAGTGGCTGCTCCCTAGACCAGGGCTCCTCAATTGTGTGATGAGTAGAGTCCCCTCTGATGAAGAAGCAGAGGCCCACATTCTATTTCCCATTAATAATGACACTTATGTCTCCCAATATATAGTTCAGTATCTTTCCTTTTACATTTTTTGAGAGTGAATATGAAGACCAAGTAACACAAAAGCTGTTTCTTTTGCTTCAAGTGATTGTATTTAGCTCTGCATATCGTGTGATTGATATCAACATTCAGTTTCTCCCACTTGCCTTACTTTTATGGCTTTAAATGCTTTACCATAAAAATGAAGAAAGTGCACACAGAGGCGCTACATATTCATACATTTTTATAACTATGTTCTATACACATTTATTGTAATACAAAAGAAAACCACCAGAAAAGTAAGAATTATAATTAAAGTTCACTAATTTTATCAGGAATAAATAATTTTTACTTCAAGGGTATTTTTGAATGATGTCATCATGTGCACATATGTGCATATATATATATATTCATAAACATTTTTCCCAGAGTTGTAATTATAAGGACGACATTAGTAAAATTAAGTGATGCCTACTACTACATTCTGCAATAGCATGGCTTTCACTGTATTCTCATCTAGACACATTCACATTCTGGAAAAAGCTAAAAGGATTTGTTTTTGTAACTTGTTTCTTCAGTCTCTTTCTAAGGACCAATCTCAGGACCCCAGACATGCTAGGTGAGCACTTATGACTCACCACCTGGCTTAAAATGATCCTCATAATGAATACATTTAATTTAACATCAAGGCTCAAAAGTGTGTGTGCGTGTGTGTGTGTGTGTGTGTGTGTGTGTGTGTGTTTAAAAGTTTGTGTTTATATACATGTGGGGGCCAGAAACTGACATGAGCTGTCTTCTCCAATGTCTCCCAGTACATTCTTTGAGAGAGAGAGACTCTCACTACACCAGGGGTTCACAGATTCAGCTAGACTGGATAGCTAGAAAGTCCCAAGGATCTTCCTGTCTCTGATCCTCTGACAGAGGCACACCAATGCCTATCATTTATATGGGGGCTGGGGATCAAACTCAGATTCCCATGCTTGCAGAGCAAGCATATAAAGCTGGAGTCATCTCCTCCGCCTCTCAAGGTTCAGTACTTATTAAATGCTTTGTCCCTTTGCTTGTTTTGCCTGTTTTCATTTATTTGGTTGTTTCATTTTGTTTTGTTTGAGACAATGTAGCCTAGGATGGCTGTCTAGCTTGCTAGATTACTGAGATAGGCCTCAAACTCCTGATAATCCATATTCTATCTCTAAAGCAATTAGCTAGGTCACAACCTTTCCACAGTAGGCCCAGTTAGCACATGAATTTCTAATATACATTAAATAAATGCCTTTACTTCAGTTTGCATTGTTTTTAAAACCATTCTGTTTTAGATAATGACAAAGGCACCACTATTTCTTTAAGCATTACAAAAGAAATGTGCAAAATTACTATCATAACTTATGTTTCTAAATCTACAATGAAACACTAGAAATTGTGGTTTTATTTTTTTTATTCTGTTAATATGCAGACATTCATCTCTCCTATAAAGCAATGTATTGCAGCCATATTTATGACCATGGTTAGTGTCATGGATAGGCAAATAAATACACTTGACACAGTACTGTCATATATATTATTATTCTGACACTTAACCTTTTAAACTACCAAATATACTTGTCCTAAAATAACATTATAGTTATTTTTATTCTTTGTACCAGAAAAGACTAGAAGCAAAAGAGGCTCATCAATAAAAAGAAATAAAACATGACACGTCATAATTCCTAGTAGTGTCTGAGGCTAAACAAATCCTGACATGTGTTCTGCTTTCATCTACATGAACATGGAAAAGCAATACCAATTATAGAGTCTTAAGTAAGTAGCAGATGACAAGAAATATAGGCTCATGTAAGTAGGAGCACAGAGATCATTTTGAAGGAATGATACTAACAGGCCTTGGGCTGCTGTGTCCAACAGTTTTCAGAGTGGTCTTATTTGAACCCATAGTTCTGTTTTGGAGATGTAGAGGTAAAAAGTCAGTGATTAAAGTTAATTGCTGCTCACAAAACTTCATGGAAGTAAACTACTAAAGATATTCCACTTAATTCAGAGTTCACTTCAGAAGGCTAAAAGCTAGATCTATCTGTACCACTATGGTCCAACAATTCCAGCTGACACCTGAGAGCTAGAAACTAGAAGACCCAAAGTTTAAAGGCAGGATCAGCTACACAAAATGAGACTCTTTCACAAACAAAACAAAATTAAACTCTAACAACAGTAAAAATGTTCTAAAGTTCCACTCATTAGTACAACAGCGTAAACTACATAGTGATTTTGACTAGATACAAGGTAGTGAGTGAAAATGGACATTTGCTTCATTTAAATTTGAGTAGCTACCAGTAGTCAGTAGCTATCTTGTTGTATTTTGCCATGCATGGTGTGTATATGGAGGCCAGAAACTGACATCCAATGTTTTTCTAAATATTTTATGTTGTGTATATTGAGACACAATCTCTCCCTTCACCTGGAACTTAAAGATTCAGATACTGTTCAACTACCAAGCCCCAAGGATTCTTTGCACATAATTAAAAGTTGACTAAAGCTGATCATGGTGGCATCTACTTGTAATACCAGTGCCCATGAGGTAGAGTATCATGGGTGAGCTTGAGCGTGAGCTACAGAGTACCTGACCTCACTAAAATATGGATGCCTATTCCTTGTTATCTGGATATAAATAATAATAATAAAATAATAAACTATTTATTAGGGAACATAATTCCCATTTGCCCATAGTCCGCACATTGACTCACCGAATGCAATTGAAATAGTACTGTTTAAACTTATGGCTTGTCTTTCAGAATGTATGATATACAAAAAATTTAAATAAAAGGAAAATTTGTTTATGATGTGAGAGAGAGAGAGAGAGAGAGAGAGAGAGAGAGAGAGAGAATCTGTCTCTGACTCTCAGTAAATGATCTAAGAGTACATCAGTTAGTCCATAGACATTTGGAAGAAAATAGGGAGTCCTGGACACAGCTGAGAGTTTTAAATTTTCATCTTCCATTTGACCATGCTTTGTAACAGCCATTGTAATACTGTACATTTGTGAGTGTACACGTGTAATTATACGTGTTCATATGTTTGTCCAATTTTTAGCAAAGTTGGTTATGGTGAAATGGGTTATAAGACAGATATAAAACCTGCATGCTGCTTAAAAACACAAATCTGAATTAATACACAAGGCATTTGCCACTGAGCATTTAAATAGCTCTTGAGTAGTGACATGAAATTACTGATGAAAGCAGATTCCAACTTCTGCTGCAATAGAGCATTGGGCATATGGGAAGGAAGCAATCTCTCAGGACTGTGATCATTTTCTTCCTACTGTGAGAGAGGACTGCAACAAGTCCCTGGTAAGGGCTGTGAAGACTGATCTGGGTTTCTGCAGCACCAACTGTATTATTTTATTTACCTTTATTAATATATTACAAACCCTGAATATCTTTTTGAACATGGGAGTACAAAACATTATGATAATACTATTATTTAACATTCAATTATTAAGATACACATTTTAATATTTTATTCTGCAAAGAGTAAATTAAATAAGAGAATATTTTAATGTTTACAGTTTGAAGATTTAATTTATGGAGAAAATTCGGGCAAGAGAGTATTTTTAAAACTGAAAAATCCACTTAGTAATTATAACTAGAGAGAACACTTCCTTATCTGGCATGAGTAAGAGACTTGGAGATCTAAGTTTTGTTGGTGGCAACATAAAATATTTGTTGATGTCAAATAAGTGAAAATTACAGCTACCGCTACTATTAACAATTAGAAAAGTGAGGCTGGTGCAAAGCAGTGTGACACATGCAATGGTTTGTGTAAATAAAGGACATCCTTAATGGCTAGAAATTCTTAGATTTTTTTCCTAGAGCAATTATGTATCAGTTTCTATGATTATTTCATCAATAAAAAATTATTGCTATCAGTTGATGGAACACTGTATTTTATATGCTGACTACTTCTTCAGTGTCAAACACATATTAATGTCTGTGTGGTTTGAGTGTGAGGAGACCTTGTTTACCCTTGGTTCACTTCCAAAAACTCACATAGTTTATTATATATAATAAATAATTTGGAAGTCATTCAGGTCTACACAGTGAGACCATATCTCAAAACACAACCCAAACATGAATAAAAAACGAAAATATGTCCAATGGGCTCAGAAACCTGAACAAGAAATGTTTCATAATTCAAACAGTTAGAATTTGGGGATACAGGAGACTTAGCCACTCATTTCAGAGCTATTGACAGAGGATAGCTCTGTAAGGAGGTACAATGTTATATAAGGAGTGGTCCCTGGTAGGTTGATTATACATTAGTGAATGACTGTACACTCGTGCATATTTGGCAGCATTAGTTGTTCTCAGTGAGTGGTGGTGGTAATAATGATGCTGGTGATGATGATGATGATGATGATGACGATAAAAGAGGACAGGAAATTGAGAGGCCATATAGAGGTGGATTTGATAGGGCTTAAAATAGTGGAGATGAGTATGAATAAAATACATTCCTTGAAATTCTCAAGGAATTATTATATTTATTTAATTATGTTAAAACAAAACAAATGCCAAGGGTCTTATGTAGCCAACCCATGCTTCAATCATTAGAAATAACTGGCTAAAGAAGAGGATTGGAGTTCATGGGGAAGAAAGATGGAGAATTAGTAAGGCAGAGAAAGACTGTAACATCATTACTTTCTTAATTAGGTTGCATGGGTCAAGGAGCAGAGCAGGGTATCTCAGAAGTCTGGAGTCATCAGGAGACTATGTGTTCTTTTTCTCTATCACTGATTGGTTTACCAGTAAAATTCTACTTTTACAGGTAAGTTTAATACTACCAATCCATGAGCATGGGATATCTTTCCATCTTCTGATATCTTCTCCAATTTCTTCCTTCAGAGACTTACAGTTCTTGTTATATGTGTCTTTCATTTACTTGGTTAAAGTTACCCTCAAAATATTTTATATTATTAACAATATTTTGCATTTTGAAGGTTGTTGCTTACCTGATTTCTTTCTCAGCTGCTTTGTCATCTGTATATAGAAGGGCAACTCATTTCTTTTTTAAGTTTTCCTTATATCCACTCACTTCACTGAATGTATTTATCACCTGTTGGTGTTCCCTGGTGGAATTGGGATCACTTATGTGTACTATCATATCATCTGCAAATAGTGATACTTTGACTTCTTCTTTTCCAATTTGTATCCCCTTTATAAAATTTTGTTGTCTTATTGCTCTAGCTAGAACTTCAATTACTATATTGAATAGATATGATGAGAGTGAATAGTGGGATTGAGTTTCCCTCCATTTAATTTGAAGTTGGTTTGTTGTATATTGCTTTTAATGCGATTAAGCATGTGTCTTATAATCCTGATCTCTCCAAGACTTAAAAGATAAATCATAAGGACATATTGGATTTGTCATGAATTGGCAGTATTAACAATAAAAATGACCTTTTTACCAAAAGCAATTTACAGATTAAATGCAATCCCCATCAAATTTCCAATGTAATTCCTTTCCTTACAGATATTGAAAGAAAAACTTTATATGGAAAAACAAGAAAATGAACAATCCTCAATAATAAAAGAAAATTAGGAAATATTACCAACACAGATTACAAGCTCTACCGCAGAGCTATAGTAATAGAAAAACAAACAGGTGACTTAATAAGACCCAGACATAAACTCTGGGTTACCTTACTTTTTTGACAAAGAATCCATTTTATAAAATAGAAAACAGAAAGCATCTTCAATAAATGGTGCTGGCAAAACTGGATGTCAGCATGTAGAAAAATGCAAATAGGTCAATATCTATCACCTTGTACCATATTGAAATATAGATGGATCAAAGACAGCAACATATAACCAGATACACTGAACCTGATTGGTGAGAAAGTGGGAATAGAATTTAATGCATTGTCATAAGAGAAAACTTCCTGACTAGAACACTAGTAGCAAAGACACTAAGGTCAATAATTAATAAATGGGACCTAGGAAACTAAAAAGATTCTATAAAGCGAAGGACACTGTCAACCTAAAGAAACAGAAAAGATCTTCACCAACCACACATCTTATAGAGGCCTTATTTCCATGATTTATAATGAACTCAAGAAACGAGACATAAAAAAAATCCAATTTAAATATGGGATTATGGGATACAAAAGAATTCTTCTCAATAGAAGAATTGTAAATAGTCAAGAAACACTTAAAATGCTTGAACATCTTTAGCCATAGAGAAATGTAAATCAAAATGACTATGAGGTTCCATCTTACAACTACTGGAATGAATAAGATTAAAAATACAAGTGATAGCTTATTCTAGTTAGGATGTGGAGCAAGGAGACACTGTTCCATTGCTGGCAGGAGTGCAAAATTGTACAGACACTTTGGAAATCAATATTGCAGTTTCCAGAAAACTGGGAGACAATCTACCTCAAAACCCAGCTGTACTACTCTTGGGAATATACCAGAAAGATGCTCAGTCATACCACAAGGACTATGCTCAACTATGGTCATAGCAGCTTAATTCATTATAGCCAGAACCTGAAAACAACCTAAATTCCCCCCAAGAAGGAAAAAAAACCTAAACAAAACAAAGCAAAACCCACAAAAAACATGGTACATTTACACAATGGAATAGTATGCACATTTTAAAAACAATGACATGAATGAGAATTAAAGGCAAATGAGTAAAACTAGGGGAAAAAATCATCCTGAGTGAGGTATCTAAAACGCAGAAAGACAAATATGGTATGTAGTCACTTACAAGTGGATACTAGTTATACACTATAACCATGCTACAATCCACAGCCCCAGAGCAGCTAGGTAACAGAAGGCCACAAGAGGCGACACATGGATCTCCCTTGGAAGGAAAAAAAAAAGATCTTATGGGTCTACTGGAGGAGGGTGGGAATGAGAAAATGAGGGATTGGATTTGGGGGGACAGAGAGAGAGAATAGAAACCTAGTGCAAGTGAAGTTCCCAATTATCTAAAAGGATGACCCTAGGCAAGGCTCATAGCAACTGATGATATGTAGCCTGAATGGGTATCTAATGTAGCCAGGCAAGTGGGATACCAACCAGCCACACAACCTTTGACCTATAGTCTGTCTTGCCTATGGGATGTGTTGTGTGTGGGGGGGCAACGTTGCCACAGGGATTTTGGGAATGTCATCCAATTACCGTTCCAGCCTGAAACCCATGTCATGAGAGTGTACACACCTCTGAAACTGTGTGGGGTGCTAGAACCAGAGGATGGATGGCCCAGAATCCTAGGATAGGAGTAAACCTGATTGGGAAAAAAAAGTCAATATAATGATGCTGAAAGATGCCCTGCTATTCTCATAGACTGCTGAGTACCCCAATTGTCATGAGAGAGACTTCATCTCGGTATTGATAGAAACAGATGCAGAGGTCCACAGCCAAGCTAGGGGAATCCTGCAGAAGGAGGGAAAGGATTGTAGTAATCAAAGGGCCAAGATCTTCACAGGAAAACACGACAGATACAATTAACCTGGGCTCATAGGAGCTCACAGAGACTGAACTAACAACCAGGGAGCCTGCACAAGATTAACCTATGCCCTCTATATACAAGTGACAGTGTATAGCTTGGGGGGCTCCAAGTAGAGCAGGGGCTGCCCCTAATGCTTTGGTTGCCTTTTGGGAACCTTCTCCTCATACTGGGTGCTTAGTCTTAGCACAACTTGATATGCTGGACTTCGTTGATACCTGTGGTAGGTCTGCCCCTTTCTGAACAGAAACAGTAGAGGAGTGGATGCCAAAGGGATTGGGCAGGGTGTAAGATAGGGTCCTGAAGGAAAGGAAGGAGGGGTATAAAATAAATAACTAAAGCTAGTTTAAAATGAAATTTAATTAAGAGGCCATCTTAAAACCAAATAACTTTTCCAAGGGATGGATTTAAAACTGAAGAGGTGTATCCAGGCATGGTGGCCCACACCTTTAATTCCAGAACTCATCAGGCAGAGACAAAGAGCTCTATGTATGGTCTATGCCAACCTGGTCTATAAAGACTTCAGGATAGCCAAGAATATTCCACATTAAAAAATAAAATACACCACAACCAATCAAACAAATTGAAAAAGGTAAAAAATCCCATCTACCCAAAACTAAAGAGGCACCAAGGCTATATAAATATTAGGGAATACATATGAAAATGGTAGCAATATGCATTTTTATAACATTTCTCTCAGTACTAAAGCTGTAGGGATTGAAACAGAGATCACAATACATTTGAGAGTGTGAGAGTCACTTTTATAACAAAGAAATGGCGTAATATCTGTAACTTGGGAATTTTCTTGGAATGGAGGGGAAATCAGAAGTTGTGTATCGCAGTGCTACATCAGGTACCTAACACACTGAGGAGGTGGAGTGGCAGGATAGAGTTATTTCAGCATGTTAGGAGGGGGTCCACATACCCAAAGCCAAAGGTAGATAATGTAGAACAGATGGCATTACAGATTCTCACAAAACTAATTTCTCTATTTCACAAAATGTCACACAGATTATTAGGCATTCAGTGACAGTGTCAATGAATGGGTTATGGTTATGATTACAGTTATGGTTATGGCTATGATTAGGATTATGGTTAGATTTATATACAAAAACTTTGTTACTATTTATGATAGTTAACATCTTGTTGTTCAAGACAGGGTTTCTCTGTAGCTTGGGAACCTGTCCTAGAACTAGCTCTGTACACCAGGCTGGCCTCAAGCTCACAGAGATCCACCTGCCTCTGCCTCCTAAGTGCTGGGATTAAAGGTGATAGTTAACATCTTTATGCAAAGAAAATTGAATATTTTAGTTTCTTATAATATTATCATATTTGAGGATAGTATATTGGTGATAGTACCTTCATTCCTTTTTTTTTTTTTTTTTTATTCTGTTTTATCGAGGAGGTCTTATTTTTCAGTTCACACACATATCTTATTTCTGTTGAGATTGTTCTAACAAATGAAGTTCTATGAGTTTGATCATAGTCATTACAGTGACTTTCTGTTCAGAAGAAACCTGCTATTTTCCAAATGCAACTTTATTTTGTGTAGGTAAACTATTTCAAAGAAAGTTCCTAGGAATAGAAAAAAAAATGTTTTCAATTTCTGGTCTAATGATACCCTAGTCTTTGCACTTTTATGCATTGTGTCCATTGTTTCTTGTTCCTCAGGAAAAAATATCAAAGGTGTTACACAAACATGGGGTAGAATGGATCATAGAAAGTATGCTGGACACAGTTCTTCAATAAGGAATCATACTTTGAAAGGGAACTTGGATTAATTTACTATTGCTGCATGAGAGTTGCACAAGCCTTATTGCTTTCAGGTACATCTACACAGAATATGAAGTTATCACAAATCAGGTAAAGCCTGCATAATGCTTTATTTGTCTGTATTTTGGAGCCTAATTTGGATGTTATTCCTATTAAATTTGACATTCCTATTTTGGACTAGTATGTGTTATTGGGGCAAATAGGAACTTAGAGATCCAAATTCTTTATAAAAAGCACTGAAGTCATTAGAAAGACAATTTCCCTTATTTAATGCAAACACATTTGTAGGGTACAGGTAAACAAGTATTTTGTTTCCTTGGAATCCAATGACAATGTTGCTCATGTTAATTTTACTTGCAGATCAAAATAGAAACAGTCTCTTCTAAATATGTGCAGTCAAGAAAATCATGCAGTTCTAACTATTATGACTTACACAGTAGCAAAGGGGCTTGTGTGGAGAGCTTTCTAGAGCTACTGTAACATGAGTGATACTCAAATCACTAAACACAATAGGCAGAAGCCAGTTATGATAAGCATGACTAGCCATTGTCATATATAATGAACTTTTGTCCCATGGAAGCTTGATTTTAGAAAGCTGGCACCACATGTGATTCTACTTGAAGAAATTAGTATTGCCATTTGTGTGGAAGTAGCACATCGTGTCATGGTGCAGGGTAGTTATCAGATTGCCTGGGTTTTATGTCTGTTGATGGTTCTACCATGTACACAATTTTAAAAAGTGTATCATCAGAGTACAGGGATTATCCTCCTGCTGTCACCCCTGGTCTTTGCACCACACCCTTCTCATTACACTGCTGTGCTGTCCATGGTGCTATGACTGGTACTCCAAACCGGTGACTCTATAGAGGACTGAGAGCTTTCTGGGATTGGAAATGTCCGAATGATTTTCATAAAGATCCTAAGTGTTTTTCTCATTCTCACTTTCTCAAGATTGCATGCTGAAATATGGAAGAGACCACATGACATAGCACACAAGTATAAACAGGCATAGATGGAATCATACAGCTAAAAATTGGAAGGTATACACAAAGAGTTTCAAGTGTAATATAATCTCATACTTCAAAAAATCACTTTAGGTTTGCTTTTAAGGATAGGAATAATTTCTAAAATGATTTACTTTGTTATAATATGATGGGTTCATTACTTCTAGAATGCTGCATCTTTAATGAATCAAATATTAATAAATATCATTCAAATAAATTTAATTATTGAATCAGAATATACCTAAAATCTTATAAGACTACTATGCAATATGTAAACTGGATATCTTCTAGGTCTCAAGAGGCACACTGTCAGAGACAAGAATCTGGGAACAAGGACAAAGTGTGGTGATATATTGTTTATGATTCATTAAAGCCACTAGAGATCAAAATAGCAAAGTAGCCAACTAGTTAGCTATAGAAGCTATGTGGTGGTGATATAGACCTTTAATCCCAGGATTGAGGATTAAGAGGTAGATGGATCACTGTTAGTTTAAGGCCACATTGACTACTCAAATCAATCCAGTTTTAAGAGAAACAGCTGACATTAAGATGATCTCAGCTGATGGGAGATGTCATTCTGTAAATATGTTTCTATTATTGGCTAATAAATAAAGCACTGTTGGCCAATAGGAAAGCAAGATAGGAGGGACTAGGAGACAAGGAAGTTTTCAGGGAGAGGTAGAGGAGATTCAAAATGTAGGACCAGGACAGCAGAACTTTGGGCCCTCTCTCTGGTAAGATAAGACCACATGGAAATTCTTATATTAATGAAAATGGGTTAATATTTAAGACAGAGCTATCCAATAAGAAATGCTAGTAACAGACCAATAGCATTATTTCTAATATAATATCTCTGTGTGTTATTTGGGGCTGATGTGGCTGTGGGACCAGGCCGGCAGGACAACCTACTCATAACACTTAGCACTTGGGATCACATGCCTTTAACCCCAGGACCCATCAGAGGTATTTAATACAGGAACTGGGTCTCAGAGCTGGAATTCATTCTCCAGCCACATTCATGATAGGAAGGCATTGATTCTTCAGCCACACTGAGGAGAGGTCTTTCAGCCCTTTCAGCCTGAGGCAGATGTAAGAACTATTGTCTGCCTGCTTTGCTTCTTTGAACTTCAGCTTGAGCCTCAATATCTGTCTCTGGGTGTTTTATTATCATGTTACACACAAGGTCAGCTTCTTGCTGGAATAATCACCTTAGCATTTCATCCTACAACACAGGATTTGGGTAGCAAAAGTGTTCCATCTCCAGCTTGAGTTAGCACCATCTGAGTCACAGTGAGACTCCTACTAATTGGTAAAGCATAGCTGTCCTTATACCCATTCAGAACTCTGAGGTTCAAGTCTGCTAATGTTACCACCGAACTTCCCATCTGAGAAGCTGCCAAGGAAGTTGTTCTACACAAAAGAGATCCTTGGTTAAATCACCCAAAACTGCTCTTATCTGAGAGCTTGTCCCAGCTGCAAGACTCTGGTTTTCTGCTCCTCCAACCTAAGGACCATACAGGTTGTATTGTTCCAGCAACCTCAGTTTACATGCTATCCTTTTTTAGTTCTCCATGACCTACTAAACAAATTCATGTTTTATATTCTTGGGTAAAAAACAGTGAAATACCTGTTTTCCTGATTGGATTAATTAACCATAGTGACTAATGCACTATGCATCCATTAAAAGCTACATGTGGTCAATGAAGCAAATACCATGCTGTACAAAATCTAAGTAAGAAAAATAAAAAATGTTCTCAGCTCACAGCTCTAAACCTATGTGTATAATAATATATGTCATAGTTGATTTTGAATATTATAAATTTACTATGTATCAGTCCTTTTTTATCATATTTTCAGATATATATCTACTTATATTTGTGTAGTAATTTTTTTTAAAATTCCAGCTTGATGAAAATGCCTCTTAAGATCATTACAGAAAATTAGACTTGTATGCCAAATTATAAGTCATAATGAATCTGTGTTGTTTATTTATTTAGAATATTTTAAAAATCACCATTAAGTATAAATTCCATTGTAAACATACAAACAATTTTCAGTCAAATGTCCTTTCTTATGATATGATACTCAAGTCTCTGCTACAAGGTTTACTATTCTTCACTTCTAAGCAAACCTACTTACCACCTGAAAGGAGAGCAGGCTTGCTCTTTACATTTGGACTGGAATGGGGGAATTTGTTGCTGAACGACATGAATAGGTGTGCAGTGAAATCATCTGGGAGGTCAGCTTCCAGAAAGGTCTTCATGAACAGTTTGAAGCCTTCAAAATCTATGGTCTGAAAAACAAATTTTAAAATGTAATTTCACATCCAGTGCAATGACAAGACATTGGATCCTGTTTAAATCATTAGTAACACAAATTACCTTAGATGATTTTTTATAACCAAATCTAAAACAAAATGAGAGTAATATGAGGCCAAGGCATGGTGGTTCTATGCTATCATGGGCAATGACAGGTATGTGTCTCCCCTTTGATTGTGTAGAACAAAGAAAACATGATTTTGAGTTAGATGTTCATATCTCCATGGCAACCATGTGACATAAAATTTTACCCTTTGAAATTTTCTTTCCACCTCCATCAACAGGGACTGTTATTTCCAACCCCACAGATTTGTGCACAGTAGCTTAGATATTTAGTATGAAAAAGCTAATATAGATTCACATATTTATATTGCAGGCTGACAGAATGATAGAACTCTCACTTCCTTTTTTCATGGCAATGGTGATTATTTCTTTTTAGAAATGTAAAAAGTGATCAACAATAATTTCAAATCAAATCAAGCAGCAACTGATTAAAAATTCCAGAATGTCACGTACAGACTTCTAATGGAATACATTGTAAGGTCTTTAAACTTCTCAAATTTGTAGTCATCTGAAAGCAATTATGTCAGAGTGAGAGCCTTAAGTCCAACTTGAAAGGCTATGAAAGGAAGGCATTGCCTCACTTCAAGCTTAATATGGACTTCACAGGGAGTCTCTGGTGAGCATGCCTTGTCTCAGCAAAGGAGGGCAATGGGTAAAACGACTGTTGCAGAAATATTGAAGCAACTGTAGGGACTTTCAGGACAAAAGTATGTGGATAATATTGACTAGGCTTGACCAATACTC
Organism: Phodopus roborovskii; assembly: GCF_943737965.1. NCBI lineage: Eukaryota > Metazoa > Chordata > Mammalia > Rodentia > Cricetidae > Phodopus > Phodopus roborovskii. The sequence continues at coordinate 9,820,796 of NW_026125391.1, forward strand.
CCACGACTAAAGGAACATGTTAAATGACTGTTATCTGGAAACAGGTGCAGTTGGTGGACAATAAAAAAACTTAGGGAATTGTCCTAATCAATTGAGGGGTTTGGAAGACTTATAGAGAAGACAGAATAAAACCAGGCCAGTGAGGAACAGTAATATGTATGGGATGACCAGCCTCACAGGAACCTGGTGAGACCTTCTGTCATCCAGGTTAGTCAGTACACTGAGATGAAACTAAAAGTCAGGAAAATCTGGTGATTGATTATTTTTCAATTTATTACAGTTCCTGGAAAGTAAGAAAAATGTCTCTAAACTATTCCTTTTTCAATGAGAAAGTGCATATCTTGTATGTTTATTAATTTTTGAGAAAAGAAAATGTAGATCTTTTATATGGTTATTCATTATTAACATATTGATTTCATGTTATCATATTTGGAAACCAAAACAGTATCTTTCCTAGATATTTACAAAAACATAAATTTTTAAAGTATGTATAGTAAACTGCAAACTATGGATAATAAACTGGTTGTTTTATTTATATATGGTATATATTGTTTATATTAAAAGTTATCTCAAAAAATTAAAATAATCTATTACCTTTGTTATTAGTAATTCCTTCCTAAAATTATGTATGAAATTAACATGTTGACTGAAAGAAAATGATTACAAAGTACTTTACAGAAACTAGGGTGTATTTTAGTAAAAAAAATATAAAAAGTATAAGAAAATGGTAGTTTTTTCTTGGAAATAGATGGGTTATTTATTTTGCAGATCAATTTGCCTGTTTTATTATCTCAAAAATTATAAAATTCACTGTTTTATCCTAAATCAAAACCTCACTTTTGTCCTATTATTAGGTAACACTTTGAAACTACTGAGTTCAGAGACTAAGACTTTTAAAAATCTTTAATTTAGACTACATGCACAGGGGGAGGGCCTAGGCCCTACCCCAAATGACTTGACAGCTTCTGATGGTACCTCATGGGGAGGCCTCACCCTCCCAGGGGAGTAAGTTGGGGGTTGGGATGTGGGGGTTAGGGGGGGTTGGGAGAATGGGAGAGAGAGGGAATTGTTACTATAAATAAAATAACATTGCTTCTAATTTAAATAAAATTTATATAGACAAAAACATCTCTCACTTCTCAAAAGAGAAATATTGTAGACACAAGCCTGGAATGTCCCCTTAGGTCCTCAATGAATTCTAGGTGGTAATTTCACAAGATCTGTGGCTAAAGTTTATATTGAAGATGTGAAACTGTTTTCTGATAATCTAAACTATTCTTGGAGGAAAATATTTCTATTGACCTTCTAATGTTATATATGGTACAATGCTAACAAACCCAATTGACTTCATAAACAAAACTTATCTGACTCGATGTTTCCAATTCAGTCATTAAGGAAATATTTTCCAATGCTTTCTAAGTTACCCATTACTTTTTCTATTAAAAGATTTCAAATATAACCTAAAATCTTGCTGCCTAAATAATAAGACGAGTGAAAAGTGCATGGTTCACTTAATTTCCATATTTCCTTCAGAACATATAATAGTGGAGAACTTTCAAATGTATATGTCAGTTCTACTATTGTCATTAGTTTTGGAAAATTCAAACTTGAATATAACAAGATCATTTTAATGTACATTAATGGAAACATGAATGGAAGAATTGCATGGGACTTGAATATTTAACGTAGAATTGGCTGTTAATTCTAACACACACATAATGCTTAATTTTTAAAGTTATTTTTAATACTTTTCTTTATGAAGCAGCTACAGACTGATTGGAGCAATAACAGAAAATTTTTAAAGAACACCTACTTCTCTGATGCTGCTGCCATGTTGGCATGAATCCAAAGCACACTTCTACATCCTGTTCATTATTTCATTTGGCCGTGTGGACCCTTTGCTCTCAAAGTTCCCTTAACATTAAAGATATGACAATAATAATCATTCTAGTACATTAAAATGAATAAAAATAATGGGGGTTGTCCTTATGGACATATGTTTCTCTTATTGGTTGATGAATAAAACATTGTGGCCAATAGAGGCAGGAAGCTTAGCAGGACTAAGAGAAGAGAATTCTGGGAAATGCAGGCCAGAAAATGTTGCCATGTAGTTGCCAAAAGGAGAAATAGGTCCAGACATTCTCCAGCAAGCAGAGACTATGTGGAAATACTTAGAATTATAGAAATGGGTTAATAATTAAGACAAAGCTAGCCAACAGTTTTATACTTAATATAGTGTCTGTGTGTTTATTTGGGGCTGAGAAGGGTGATAGGACCCATGCAGAAAATATAATTCTTGATGATCATATCAGGTTCAGTATCTGGTGCTGGGGTAAAGATGTAATCAGTCACCCACCTTCCAGAGATAGTATTTGGAGAAACACCCTATTGAGTATGACTAAAAGCAGCATGTAAGAGTTAGGGTATAATGATGGGAGATGTCATTATGTATATATATGTTTCTCATACTGGTTAATGAATAAAGCACTATTGGCCAATAGGAAAGGAGATAGGAGGGACTAGGAGACAAGGAGGAAAGAGGAAGTAGGGAGGAGGAGCCCAGATGGAGAGTCTGGAGAAAGCAGGATGCCAGTCCGCTCCCTGGTAAGAGAAATACATAAATCAGCAGAAATGGGTTAATACTTAAGACAGAGCTAGCCAATAAGAAACTAGTACCAGGCCAACTGAATTATATCTAATACAGAGTCTCGGTGTGTTAATTGAGGCTGGCGCGGCGGTGGGACAAGACCAGGAGGCAGGTGGAAAAACCATATTCCTTACAGTATAAGACTCAATAGTTAAGTTGGAAAATTTATTTTTTCTGGAAGACTATAAACTTTCTTTTTTTTTCTTATTCTGAGTCAAGTCTATCTAATCTATTATTTTTTTTTATATAATTTTTAAATTTAATTTTATATAACAAAGTCCAATTAAATGAAAACAAACATTTATAAATATATATAACATGCCTTGTGTGTTGATGGAATCCTCACAAAATCAAGAAGTGAATGTGAACTTTACTCTTTTTTTATAGACAAACAAGCTATTAATAGAGCAATAAAATGAATAAAATGCTTGTCATCAAAAGTTTTACTAACTTCAATGAGAAGATTATTCTTTCATAGACATATTTTCAGTGTTCACATATGCTTTGCAACTTTTCATATTATTATTATTTTTTTTAAAAAGTGTATCAGGCTCCCTTGGTTATCCTGAATTTTACCATGTAGATGAGATCCTTGAATTCCTGATCTTCCTGATTCCATCTCTCACAAGCTAATATTACTAATCATTTCATCTACTTTGTAAGTGGTATTTAAGATAGAAGCATTAATTATATTTAAATAAGCCTTTGTTTCAGAAGCAAGAGATATAAATTAAAGAGTATAGAAATAAAAGTAAAGGACTATTCAGTTGCACATTTTGAAAACACCTGTGACTGGTTTGGTCCTTTGATTCCCCAGTGTGCCCAAATGTGCTGGGGTGTTGAAGTATAACACCCCAACTTTATGGAAGCTTTTAACACAGTTGCATTGCCATTCTCTCTGTGCACTTATGCACACAGCTTCCATAACTGGTGTCTACTCTTTCACACAAGAAAGTGGGGCATGCTACCTTTGGAAATATTTTCACTCACTTAAAACATACTATTTATTCTTTCCTGTAGCTATTAAAAATACCTAAAACTGCTTTCAAAAATTTTAGATTTTCTATTCTCTTCTACCAAAATTCCTAGATGAACTAATGATTTTCAATGGTTTTCTAAAAATCTCTATCCCTAGTGATAGAAACATAGAAATAAAATCAGGCAAAATCCCAAAATAGTCAGTGTTTCAAGGCAGCATTTTAAAAAGTATTTTTGAAAAGAAGCCAATATATCATTTGAATATTCCAAAGGCATGATTTACCCTAACAGTTTTGTAATTCTTGTCCAATGAATGTCATTAAAGTAATAAACCAACAAAACATTAGCTATTACCAGCTGAAAATAGACAACCTTTGAGTTGGAAAGAACTATGATGTTATGTTTGTTTTAAATCAAAAGTGAGGAAGTAAGCCTTTGGTAAATTTAATAATTTGTTATAGTTGGGGCTAGAGATGTTACAGCTTTGGTGTATAATTGAGGAGTTCTTGGTAAAATAAGGCTGTTCCCAAAGCATGGCCCTAATCACTATTATTCAGCGCTATTATAACAACTGCTTTGAATCAGACAAATGATTATAGATTTTTCAAGTACTTTGGAGTTCAAAATTTATCAATATAAAACACTTAAAAATGTCAACATTTCATAGATGAATAAACTAAAGCCAGGGGGCTTATCTTTGAAGGTGACAGATGTGAGGAATTTGAACCAAATACTGTCCCTCAAAAAACTCATGTTTCCTCTTGTATTTTCCTCACCTTTAATAGAAAAGGTAGAGCTGACTTCGGGGGATAATTATCTTATTTTACAAGACATTGTTAAATATATTAGTGTCATTATCCTTACTGAAGGCATTTAAAATAGAATTTAGTTGTCAACGTTATGCACTGTAGGTTTTGAGTTTCCAGGTTTCCTTAAGTAAGGTCAAAACATCTCACTTGTGTGAATATGAAAGTTCTAGACTTCAGCAGAAACAGAACAGAGTACCACAGTTGAGGCGAGGTTTAGGAGCTGTAAAAGCATACCTGATCCTTAAGTCAAATATCACACAGACAGGGATCATGTGTAGAAAGCTCCCCACCCCAGTCTGGAACAGAGAAGAGACACAGAGCAGCAACACATTCATGCTCTTAGCACCTTCTCTTAATTTGCTTCTTCTCACCTTTGCCTCCTTGTTCTGTTGTACAACTGATCAGATGCCTACTGATGTATTTATGCTAGCACATATAATACAGGTTGGGCTCAATAACATACAAACATTGTGGTGACAAAAAGAAAGAGTTGATTCTGACACCACCTTTTAAACAGTCCAAGTGATGGGGCAAGTCATGTGCAAAGATGTCTTTGTTGAGTAAAGATGTTGAACAATTCTACTTAGTGATGAACTTGCTGACACAGAAGAAAACTACTTATTCTGTGCACCTGCCTCCAAAGAATCATTAAACACTATGAAACCTGTATTTGAGGAGCTAATATCTCTTCACAAAATTTAAAGACAAGGTGACAAATAGCTATGCTTTCCAATGGAGTGTGTTAACTGTTACTATGGTCAGTGACTACTATCTCAGTGGAACCTCATTTTAGAAGGATGTACACAAATATACCTAAATGCACATATCCATCACAATATGAATATCTCTTATATATAGGCTCATATATTTGAATATTTGGTCACCAGTTGGTGGAACCATCTGGGACAGATTAACAAATGTGGCTTTGTTGGAGAAGTTGTGACACTGAAGTGAGATTTTAGGTTTTAAACACTGCAATTGTCACTGTCTCTGTCTCTTCTACTGTGTGGTTGTGAGCTTACAAGATGTAAGCTCTCATCTAGTGCTCCAGCATCATACCTAGTGCTATGCTTCACACTGTAGTCATCATAGAATGTAACACCCTAAAACCCTAACCCACAAACAAGCTCTTTCTCCCATAAGTTGCCTGGTTACAATGTTATGCCACAGCAATAGAGATGTAAAAATACATATGCATATATATGTTAGCATGTTTATGGCGACGAGAGGTGGGTTCTAGGTATCTGAAATAGGTCCTTATATCTACACAATAAGCATGTGGACCATGGAGACTTCTCCCTGGGTCTAGAAATGGCATTAAATTGAGAAAACCTGTCTACTATCATTTCTACTGTGTTGGGAACACCTATTTAGTGTACCAAATAATGTATAGATATTCTATGCCTTTAACTGAACTAACAGAGTTTTGTTTACAGAATAGAATTCATTGGTGCAAACTGTTGAAGTAATGATGCTTACCTTTCTCCCCAGAGGGAAATATTATTAGCCTTAAACTCCTCTTCTCTCCACATAGTTAACAAAGAATTATGGACAAAATAAAACAAAAAACCTTACTATTAGATTTTACATTCAGTTTTTAAGTCACATAATGTGAACTAATTAACTATTTCTTTAAATAAATTAACTTTCCCTAAACTAATATGATTGGTTACCCAGTAAAATTAGGAAATTAAACTCCAGATTCTCTAAAACCAAAATCCATATGTTGAACACATTTTCATTTTGTCAAGGTATCAGATCTTTACTAGGAATAGTAATTGGGACATTTTCTATAGTTCACTTACAACTTTATGTATTGTAGGTGATCTAGTATGCTATGAGGGCCTAGTTAGTATATAAGGATAACTTAGTGGTGGGTAAGGAATTCATAGTTCAAATAAGAAGAAAGGTCTCAAGAGAAAAGAAAATGTCTTACTTGGTTAAGAATGTCTTGTTTCTGTGCATGCAAGGAAAGAAAGAATACATGTGTTAATGTAAGAGAATTTGAACCCATTTTCATATTTTGCTGATATTTTCTCTAAAAGTTAAAGATTATGTATTGATTATTTAAATGTATACTGTGCAAATGAGTCTCAAAATGTTGTTGCAAAACAATAGCATCAACATACACTGAGAAACTGTCAGAAAAGCAAATCATGAGCCGAGCTCCAGAAACACTCAAGGAGCTTCTAGAACAGAAAGGAGACAGGCAACAGTCCATGCTTTCAGTAGACTTCTGTAAGTCTGTTGGAACAGAACAGAATGGAAACTCCATCTCCATGATGTAGACAAAATTTGAGAACAACTGACTAGACAAGTCTTTGAGTATATGTATATGTATGACTATAGTTCCTAGTGATGAGAAAAAAATATAATGAATAACACACAATATGATTAAAACTTCCTGAGAGGGTAACGATATATATATATATATATATATATATGTATATACATATATGTATATATGTATATATTCTTTTCTTTCACTAGCAAAACATACTAAGTTGCCCTCCATGCCTTAAAAGACTGAAATATTTTATAACCAAATTTGACACCCATAACAAAAACAAACAAAACAATCCAACATGCAAGATCAAGCCGAATTTTCTCATATACCAAAATTCACTTCTTTCATGAGAAGCATCATTTCACCTCATGAAAATAAATTTGTTTCAAAACATTACTTCTATTAATTTAAGAATACAAGGATTTTTAAGATTTTAATTTTTAGAGAACAATTAAAACTTTTTTTTTTAGATTTCCCTTACATAGTTTTTGTAGAAAATGGTTTTTAAATAAAAAAATTAACAGTAGTTAATTCTGTCCATGTATTTTATCTAGTATTTCTTTACTATTAAAAAAAATTCTAAAAAGACCACACTTTCTTTGATAAAAGTTTCCAACACAACCTCTTGACTAAAAAATTTAGCCAAATATAAACAAAAAGAAATTTTAATACCTGTTTACAGAAGTAAGTAAAACTCAAGGACTTTATGCCTGCTTTCAATTTGCAAACATATTTCATAGAAATAATAAAAGTTATGCTTATTTTAAAGCAAGTGCTCAATTATCATTTCTAAAACCAAGCTTGGTTAAACACTCTATTTTTTAAATATAAATTATCACTTAAAAATAGTTAATAATGCCAAATAAATTTGGGGCAATCTGACTAGTCAAGACAGTTAATAACTTCCTATGTTTTGAGAGTAAGGATAGTTTGATAATGTTGTTTCATTTGTTAATTAACCAGCTGAGATCTCTAGCAAGAAATCTTGAGTGGTTTTATATTCAATGATAGGTAGTCCTAATTATTTTCTAGTAGCTTTTATAAAACACAGATCTGTTCTTAAAGAGTCATAATAGCTTTAATTTTTTCTCTTAAAGGGAAAAGTTCTTACTAACATTCAGTTTAAACAGTAATTTTGTTCTCCTTACTCTTAATTTAGAGTTGCTAGTGGGTCATAATGAAATCTAACTTTCTGTTTTTCAAATGTTATCTTACTGCATTCAATAAATTTGCATATTTATGGAAGGGTAGCACATTTTGAAAGGTCTGACATTATATTGTATTTAATAACATATACAGTAATTACTCTGCTAAATCCTATGGTGACTGTTAATCAGCATGAAATAGATCATAATAATAAGAGTGTTTTGGAGGTTTTTATACAGGAAATTCTTAAGAGTAATGTATTACAGTGCAAACAATATTGCTACATACAAATCCTAAGTCAACTGAGGATAAGATGTTATGTTTAGAGAAGATAAATATTTTTAAGTTTACATATAATGAAGTGTATTTTCAGGTATTACTGCAACAATGAGTATTAAAGGAATTTGCAGTTTGACAGCAATTCAGTCATTGGTGTTGTCTACTCTCTTTACCCCAATCTATTTCCCTGGACTTTGAGATTTTCTGTTTTACATTCCTATCCACTAATTCTATCTTTTTTTCTCAACAACAATAAAAAATAGTAGGGAAACACAGGCCATGTGTGTGGTTTTTTTAAGCACCAGATACAGGAAATGGCACCAAAATTTCTGATTCCTTTTCATTAGAAATCACCAAAATTACATTTTCAAAAGAAGAAAGTAAAGTATGTCTTACTTTTGGCATTTATAATTATTTATCATATGTTGAGAAAATAAGAAAACATGAAATGAAGGCAGATGTGGTATTGTATGTATGCATTCTTCACACTTGAATAACTGGGGAAAGAGTATGCAAGTTTGAGAATAGTCTGAGTTACATGGTGAGGTCTTCTCAAAGGGAAAAAAAAACCTGTGAGAAATACTTGTGGGAATTATACAACTTTATGAAAACTCTTTGATTGTTATTTAGACATTGGGCTACATATCCCACAGAAGAAAAATCTTGAAAGATAAACAGAAATTATGTTCTTATAAATATACAAAACCAAAAAGTCACCCTTCAATATGCAAACAAATCTATCTTGATGACATATTTAGACATAATTTATTTTTTGCAAAGATATTTTTTATATATTCAAATTTCAGTTGGTGAGTGTGCACATGAAGTAAGAGAAATTTTGATTGGACATTCAAATAAAAATATCTATCAGTGGATATTAAGTAGAGATTTAGTTAATAAATAAGTTGGAAATGAACTCTGTAACATAATGATATTTAAAATGAATTCATGGATCATGAAAAATTTTTATGAACAGAAAATTTATAAAAGGGAAGTTTAATTGTTCTTTAGCTGGCTCCTTAAGCTACCATGCATACACCTACCTCAAAAGTCTTCTTGAAGAATAATTTCTTGAAAGTAGTTACTCCCTGTCCTCTACATGCTCATTTTGGATTAAACACTGCAGATCATGAGGTAAGAATTAAGTGGCCCCTTCTTCTTTTCTATCTAATCCTGTTTTCTAATTCTAGAAAAATCTTCAAACAATATATTATAGTAATATCCATTTTTAAGCACATGAACTCTGGGAATATTTTCATTAATAAATGTTGTATCAAAAATATGGTATATCTAATGGCTTGCCAAAATATCAATTATTTATGAACTTTATTGTATGGAATGTGCTAATGGTTTATGGTATGTGAGATATACACATGTAAGTGTATAAATGTATATGTATATACATATATGTGTGTGTGTATATACATATACAGGAGTATATGTATATGTGCACTTATATAAACACACAAATACATATTTTGTTGAATTTTCCATGGAGAAAATTCACCCAACAAGCACATTGTTAAACTGGTAAAGAAAAAAGGAAGCTTTACCCCTTCAGGATTATACTTTGCAAGCACGCCATTACCATGAAATTCTTCAAGAACGTCCTTTAATTTCTTTGTAGAATCTACAACAACAAAAACAACAACAAAAAATTATGTCATTCTAATATGTTCAAAAACAAAGACATATGATAAAAATAATCACCAAAGAGAACATGTTTTAAAGTCAGCATATGAAATGTATTGGAGGAAGTGAAAAAGTTGAGGAAGCAATTCACGTCCGGGCATCAACTAGATAAGCATTCTATCATTGTAGTACATCCCTGTTATGAGTGTTTTTTCCCACCAGCCTGGTCCCACAGCCGTGCCAGCCCCATATAACACACAGAGACACTGTATTAGATATTAGATGCTATTGGCCAGTTACTAGTTTCTTATCGGCTAGCTCTGTCTTAAATATTAACCCATTTCTATTAATCTAATTATTTCCATGTAGTCTCATTTTCCTGAGACAGGATTGGGACCTCTGTTCTGTTTGTCTTACATGTTGACTCTCTCCCCTACTACTTCCCGCATTCTCCTTCTCTCCTAGTCCTGCCTATCTTGCTTTCCTATTGGCCAACAGTGCTTTATTCATTAACCAATTAGAGAAACATATTTACAGAACAATATCTCCCATTACATTCCCAGCATTCAAAGTCTATCCTACAAAACATATAATGACCATGTCATGAAAGAACTAATACATGTATTTGGTCAAGTGCATTCTATGAGATTCAGTTCAACATCTATTATATATCCCTAAGTAACAAATAAATGAAGAGACTTTTGTGTTCCCTTGCTGCATTTTATCATGTAATATACAGTTGAATATAATAAACCTAGTTTAAAAGGAAAAAAACAGAGTTATCATCCCTCATCAAACTACAGCCTACAGCTTTCATATCACTGTTGTAGATTACATCATCTTTCAACAACTGTAAAACACCTTCTGTGCTCATATTATATTTTTATTAGTAAATGGAAATTTTAATTTTTTTCCTGGGTTGGATTAACCTAAATAATGCTGCTTTGAACATTCAAATAGATCAGGTTGTTTGTAACCAAAATTAATAACACCATTGTGGCCTTTCAAATTGATAAGTGATAACTAACATGGTATTAAAATGATTTCAGAAGCTGGTAAATGTTACTATTAATTTTTCTGCTATACAGTTCTCTCCTAAAATTATGATTTCTGATCAAACAATTAGAAATTTATTATTCACTTAAGTTTAGAGAAACATAATAGAAGAAAAACTGTATAAATGTTCCATGTTGTTTATAGAGGGTAAGAAATATTGAATTTGAAATGTGGGAAATAGAATTTTCAGCTCTTTGATACGAAAGTTGATGTAATTGTTTTCTATCATTTGAACACAATTCTCCTGAGACTTGGTGGTCATGAACTATTCACAATAAGATATCTGTACTTGATGATCCTTCAATGTAGCTTTGACACATCCATTTAGGTACTATGAGTACATCCATCCTCCACTCTTCTTTCTCCTGTAATGTATGGTTTCTTTCCCTTTTCTTTATATTGTAATTTATGTTGGTTTGTGTGTCTGGGCATAGTAATCAGAGTGTAAAGTGCACCACTTTCAAAGTTTTCAGACTTTTCACCACTTTCTGTAGCCATCACAACCTCATATCAGAAGATTTCACCAGCATTAACAGGAACTATGAAGTTTTTTAAATCCTCTTTCTTCTTCCCTTCTTTGTAGCTCCATCACAATTAATCCTTTTCCTTTGTCAATGGATTTGCCTATTCAGAACAGTTGTGAAGGAGAGGAATGAAATCTCATCCTACACTGCTTTTGTGTCTGGTTTCATTCCAGTATCATATTGTCCTCAAGTTCTATCCATTTCCTTCTACACCTGATTAATAATCAATTGTATAGACATTTTTTATAATAAAACGTACATTTGCCTTAATTTTAATTTGGGTTAATATGAAAATTGCTGCAACACACACACACACACACACACACACACACACACACACACAAATACAAGTTTCAGGGAAACCATGTTTCAATTATCTGTGATTAGAGAATTGCTCAGTCATTCCATGTGTGTGATAATTTGAGGAACTGACATGACATGAGGATTTTCACACTAGCCATACCATACCATTTTATTGTCTTACAGAAAGTAACAGGTGTAATTTCTTAGTATCCAGATCCAACACATCATTTTCTAATCTCTCTATCATAATCATCTCTGGTTGGGCAGTGTTTATCTTATGTATATGATTAGTCATTTGCTAATGAATTATGAGCATTTTATGAGATTATTGTTTATTTTTTCATTTATATGTGTATATGTGCATGTTTGTATGTGTGGAATTGCTTATGCATAAAGAGGTGTACAAATGGCCAAGTGCACTTGTCAGTCCTCAGGAAACATCCACCTTATTTTGTGAGACAAGTTCCTCATTTGTTCTGAATCTTGCTAAGTTGTCTAGTCTGTCTTTGAGTCCCAGAAATGCTCCTGTCTTTTCTTGTCCAGTGTAAGTGGACTTTCCTTTGGGTATATAGCTCGCAAATAATGACACAGATACTTATTATTAATTATGAAAGCTCAGCCTTACCTTAGGCATGACTCATTAACTCTTATTACTTAAATTAACCCATATTTTATTAAACTACATTCAACCATGTGGCTTTTACATCTCTCCCCTTGTGTGTGTCCTACTCATTCTCTGATGGGAGATGTCATTCTGTAAATATGTTTTTCTTATTATTTAATGAAAAAAGCACTGTTGGCCAATGGGAAAGGAAGATAGGAGGGAGTAGGAGACAAGGAGGAGAGAGGAAGTAGTAGGGAGGAGTCAACATAGAGAGATTGGAGAGAGCAGAATCACTGGCTCCCTACTCTCCGGTAAGATGAGACCATGTGGAAATACTTAGATTAATAGAAATGGGTTAATACTTAAGACAGAGCTACTGATAAGAAACTAGTACCTGGCCAACAGCATTATATAAAATACAGCATGTCTGTATGTTCATTGGGGCTTGCGCCATGGTGGGTCCAGGCCTGCGAAGCAGGGGGGGGGGGAGCGGAACCTTACTCCTTACATATGGCACCTATATGATGCCGCAATGTGGCTAATAAGAACTTCCACTTAAAAATTAACAAAAGCTTAAAAAAGGGTTTTAGAAACAAAAGAACAAAGACAAGCAAGGTTTCTTGCTAACAGCATTTTTTTTTGGGGGGGGGTTGGACTTTGTTTTGTGAGAGACAAGCAAAGATTTGCGTGGCTCCTTAAAGGAGATTTCCTGACTTAGCATAAGCAGCAAAAAACTGCACGGCTTTAAAGAAGCACTGCTAACAATTTATTGGTGTGTAGAGAGCTGGCAAAGGCAATGACCATATCTCCAAGCCGGCAACATGCTGCTGGGTGGCAGCGCAGACCAAGGCAGTGAGCACAGCTCTCAGTGCTAGCGGTAAAATAGCCACCAGCATCTTTGATAGACCGTGGATAACACAGCTATGACTTTCATTTTAGCAATGTTGTTCTTTACCAGATAAAAGACTCATGGCCAGAAAAAGATAAATATTTACAGTAAAGACAGATTCGCATAAAAAAAAAAGCACTAAAGGTTCACTGTGTGTTCTAACATATATGTAGGCTTGGGAGAGAAAAGGACTAAAATGGTTTTAAAAGACAGAGAGGAGCTGAGTGTGGTGTCACATGCCTTTAATCCCAGCACTGGGGAGACAGAGGCAAACAGATCTCTGTGATTGCAAAGTAAACCTGGTATGCAGAGTGAATTCCAGGACAGATAAAAGTTACACAGAGAAACCCTGTCTCAAAAAATGAAAAAAAAAAAAAAAAAAAAAAAAACAGCATAATAAAAAAGACACATAAAGATGAAAAGTACCAAGAAAATCTGGATACTGTATGGCATTATATTGTCTTTGTATCGTTTGATACTGTTAAAGAAAATGCTGCTGGGTTAATTCAATGTATATATTTTAAAAAATTCTTTGATTGCAAAATTTAAGTTCAAGGACAGGTTACTGGGGAAAAGGATTGGCATTTTTGTTTCCACATAAAATGAAAGCTGTGGATTCCTTCCAGACTAACATGGTTTGAACAAGCCAGACCCCTGAAACAGTGTCCCAGGTGATACAACATTCAAAACAGTTGGAACGAGGCAGCCTTGCAGACTACAGCCAAGATTTCTTCATTTTCTTAGGATCCCCAAGACAGTGCCCCATACCAGCAGGAAGCAGTTTGGATAGAACGGCTCCCAAATTCCCAAATGTTTGTTTCCATTTAAATGGACTTGATTATACATGGTTAATGATCACAACCAATTCTTTTAAAGGTAAAAAAGGGAAATATGGTATAGATATGAATACTTTGTTTTGGAATGGATTTTCTTTTATTGATACAATTTAAGGTCAATTTTGTGATATGTATATTTCTCCTCTTGTTTAGGTATTGTGTAGAAATGTAATGTACAATTCAATACAGGTTATAGATAGTACCTATGATAGTCAAAACTTATACTTAAGTTAGTTAGGATTTCTAGATATATAGAGAGATGTATTTAAGATGAATAGGCATACTTCAAACTTTTCAAAGACCTACAGAATATGGCATTTAAAATGATTTAGTGCTTTTCCTGACAGTGAAGCACAAATGCTCCTGGCAACACCACCTGCTTCAGAAAGGAAGATGGACATCGAAGTAACTCGTTATGAAGTTTGCTTCCAATATTACAAGACTAGCTATTTGGACAAGATACTGCCCTTGTCTGGACTGTTTGACTTTATTCTGTATAAACTGGGCATGCAGGCCCCACAGGAAAGTGACTGCTGATGCACGATGGACATTGTTACAGAGTTCCTGCTTCATGGAAGAGTCTGCCAGTCTGCTGGACACAGAAAAGTGACTGACAAACTGTCAATACAGGTGGATAGTTTAGTTTCCTCCTTTGCTGAGGAATGTGCTAGACACACTATGGCCTATAGGCTGAAGATGGAACATTACAGAAGAACTTCGGGTGACTGACCAGTGAGTTGCCTCAGTCATTTCTAGAGTTTATATACTATCCTTCTGTGGTCTTTGAAGGAGTTGAAGACAGATAATTATGGTTATAATTTTCCTTAGTTAGGATTAAAGACAAGTTACATATAAGACTTTGACACTGATTACTATCACATGTGTCTTGTCAGAGACTTATGCTAGCACAGAAATTAACTAATACATTTTTACAAACTTCTTTATTCCAAATTTATCCTTTGAAAATGATAAGGGGCTATTCTCAATGGGAAAATCTTTTTTACTTCTTGCTCATAATGGCAGAGGCAGAACAAGCTGTGTATGCACTGAAGCACTCATTCTGGAGTATCTTTCTTTGATAGACTATTGTTTCTTTAAACATGGATTAAATAACATATTCAGTAATAATTTACAAACATTGTTCAAATTATACATGTCAGATTTTAATAATTTACTACTCAGTTTACATTATGTCATTGGTACTAGGGAGAGAGCAAAAGCTAAAATCTTGTATTCTATTGTTTTCTGATATTAGGAAGAAGTATGATGTTGATCCTGGGCAATTTAAGAAAGGGATTCATATTCACAAGACTTGCCACCTATACAACTCAAACCTTTGCTAACTTTTAACCTCCAATATGAACGTCACAGCATGAAAATCACCTATGACCTGAGCTTGACCTTACAATCTAGTTTGGAACTTAAGCATTATTTTTTTTCTTTCTTTTCTTGGACCCAGTTCTTCCAAGATAGAAACTTAATTGTTCAGAGGTTTGTAAATAAAGTTCTTAATTGGTCACAGTAATTAAAAACCCATAGGTAGATACTGAGGGAAATACTGACCAATCAGAGAGAAGGAGCAAGCCACAGTACATCTTACCTCTTTTGCATTTCAGCAGATAAGAAAGCAAGTTCCAGCTTTCACGTTTCATGTTTCTACAAGCTACCTCACTTCATGTCTGTCTGTACAGGCCTTCAGACCTCTATGGTTAGCTAGTAGCATGCTACATTCTCTGACCTCCACAAAGGGTTTATTTGCACAAGCAAGATATTACCATATATCCCCCTTTTTGTCTATATTTTCAAAAAAGGTAATAACTGATATAAGTAAAACTATATGCAGTAAGTATAATAACTATATACAGTATATATAGGGAATAAGTACATTAACATTGGAAAAATTAAGAAAAAATACTCCATTGTCTATTCTTTCTTGATGAGTCCAAAGTCTTGTAACTAATTTACTTCCTATTCTTATTTGCTTTATCAGGATAAAGAGAAGGAGAGAAGAGGAAGGGAGAGGAGAGCATGAGGGAGCAGAAAAAAATAATAGAAGTAGCCATTAGAAGTATGAGAGAAACCTGGTATTAGAGTAATGTCCAAAGATCTACAAGGATGACCACAACTAAGAATATAAGCAATAGTGGAGAGGCTACATTAAATGCCCTTCCCCTATAATGAGATTGATGACTATATCATATGTCATCCTAGTGCCTTCAACAAGTAGCTAGTGGAAGTAGAAGCAGACACTCACAGCAAAAACAATGAGATGAACTCCTGGAATTCAGTTGCAGAGAGGGAGGAATGATGAGCAAAGGGGTAAAGACCAGGCTGGAGAACCCCACAGAAACAGCTGACCTGAACAAGAGGGAGCTCATGGACTCCAGTATAATAGCTGGGAAACCAGCATAGGACTGACCCAGTCCCTCTGAACATGGATGTTAGTTAGGAGGCCTGGGCAAACAGTGGGGCCATATAGAAGGATACTCTTAGCCTAGATACATGGGGGAGGGTCTAGGCACTGCTCCAAATGATATTACAGACTTTGAACATCCTCCATGGAAAACCTCACCCTCCCAGAGCAGTAGAAAGGGGATGGGATGAGGGTTGGGGTGAGAGAAGTGGGATTGAAATGTAAAACAAGTGTGCTTTAAATGTAAATTAAAAATATTATCAAGACAAAAACCCCACAAATTATCTTTTAATGCCTTTCAAAACTATTATACTTAATGCATATATAGTAATTTTCTTTACTGATGCTTGTAAACAATGAAAACTATAATTATACTATTTAGTCTTCAACTCCCTCAGAGATCCTGAAGGAAATAATATCAACTGAGTAAATGGGAAGTGTGAGCAAGCAACTTCCCAAGATGTGAGAAGTGACAGTAACAGCTGGCAGTCTGGACAGCCACTCAAAATTGCTCTGCAATGTTGGGGTATATACATTTCTGTGAACTAAGATATTCCGAATGGATGGATCACCAAGTCTTGGCAAAGTTTGCAGTCACTTATTTAACTATCCTGTTTGTCCAATTTGGACAGCATCCTGACAGAAGTTGAGGCAATGGTACTTTCTTGACCCAGTGGCTTACCTTTACCACAAAGAACTTAAACTCCAAAGCCCTACTCTTAGTTTTTAAATGATGACCTTTTCAGAGTAGAACAATGGCCTAGGACTTCTGAGAAGCTAGAGGTTCTAGAGAGTCTTCTATAGATTGGGACTTAACATAAGATAGCAAAAATCCTCCAAACCACATAAACTTTCAACAAAACCATTAGTGAAATATCTACATATGCTTATGTTGTCTGTCACAAAATATCACACTGTGGTTGTTATTTAATTATGTGCTTTCCTAAATCTCTTTCTATGGGCTCTCACCAAGAATACATCTTTCTTTCTTTCTTTCTTTCTTTCTCCTAATGCCAAGTCTAGCTTGTGTTGCATATAACAACAACAACAACAAAGACACAAAACAATTGATCAAGAGAGACAGAATGGAAACGATGACCTGTCTGCACTGCCCTCAAAGACAATGCAGATAGGAAAATGACACCTATATGACAAGATACTAGGACATATTGCATGTCATATTTCTGCTAACACCAGAGCCCCATGTCAAACATCAGTGACAGTTTCTGGTCTCAGCACTGCTAAAGAACCCCAGGGTAGTAGCCATCCAGGCAGAAGCTATGAGCTAGGAGATAAATTTCCAGTTAATACATATCTGTGATAGAATAACATTCTGGTCATCCAGAATATTGGCAAATAGAGTCCACAGCCATGTTCAAGCAGCTCTTTAACTTTTGGGATATGGGATCAGAATGAATATTCATCACAAATTCCCTTAGGAATCAAAGGAGGGCCACAACTTGCAACTCTAATACATAGGAATAATTGTTAAGAGGGTCACTGTACTTGGCTAGAGAGCCTGGAAACACATAATACAACAATGGACACAAATATTGATTTTGTTCTAGTTTATTCATCTTACAAGTATAGCTTAACACCAATAACTGTGAGAGAAAGGATGTGTTAGGGATTTATCTAGGGGTATCTCTAGTGATCTCATTGTTAGATCACTTATGAACTGAGGTGATTTTGAGTTTGAAAGTTGGAGTGACACAAACAACCTTGTTATGTGGTTGGACAGAAGATTCATACATGGGAGTGGCAGCTGGCACAGCAGGATGACTCCATGCTACAATAGTCTTAGCACCCGCTTTAGTACAAACATTGTTCCTTGTGCCTTATAGTGTCCACTCTGTGAAGCCTCATGTTGGGTATTTCATTAAAGTTAAAAAGTTATATTTTGGCAATAAATATTGTTATTACTTATTTCTAAGCATTCTAAATTTTCTATAAACTTTGAAGAAATTAAATTATTTTTCCTTGTCTCTGAAATGAGCACAAACTAATAAATGCCACTGACAATCTTCAAAAAATAGCATATGGATCTTCAAAATTGCTACAAGATAAATGAAACATTTTTTAGTTATCTTACATACCTTTAGGCATCTGTAATATCTCAGAATAGGTGTGTGTACGTGTGTATGTGTGTGTGTGTTTGTGTGTGTGTGATTTCATTTCCTCTTCTTCTTTTTGAAACAAAACCAACATACTTATCACACACTGATTCAAGAGGTCCATTGGAGTAAGGGAGTAATGTAAATATAGATATATTTGAATCTACATCTTATTCTGGAATACTCAGCTGAATGTTTTATGTATATTTCAAGCATTCTGTGGCTCAGTTTTAAATACATAACATCAAAATAGTAAAAACCTTATAATACTGAATCTTGAAAACTGTAGCATCTAATAACTTCCTGTTAGGTTGCTCCATCTTCAATGTGATTTTAAAGGCAGTGACACCCATTAAGAATTTTATATTGCACTTAGAATTCAGGATAAACTCATTTATCTTGACATAGTAGAAAAGTACACAGGAGATGCAATCTTTTTTATTTTTAATTTTTCTGTAGTCTTTATATTTACAATTCAGTATCTGGCCATGAATTTTAAAATCATCCCATGACTTCAGAACTCTCATATGGTCCATGATGCTCCTGTTGCCCAGAATTCATTCAATTAGGTTAAGTCCAAACATAAAGCATGCTAGATTTTATGTCCCCCATCCATAAAACCTCTTGAGGGATAATATACAAAGCAAATACAGTAGAAATTTCCAAAAATATACACTTATATGAAGGAAATGTCACTTAAGTCATCAAATAATTGGAGGAGACACAGCCCCAACTGGATATCTCTTCTCATTAAATAAAGATTCAAGTACCAGGAATTGGTTATATAAATGAGTTGGTGGTTCAAGGTGTGCCATGGGAATTTACAATCAACCCAGGTTGTTGCTGAGATTATGGGTTGCTCTACAAATTGACAGTAAGTTCCTATTGCTAAGGAAAACACTCACACAACTCTTTGAACATAGAAAAGTTAAGTGGTGCCTACCTAGAGCGCCTCTATGGACTAATATTTATGGTACTGAAAGATACTCTTTACTTTTTTAGAAAAAGAAAAGTAAACACCAAACCACATACAAGCTCTCTGACGTCTAGTGGTGGCATGATATGCTGATACAATAGTGTCATAAAGTTTGTGGGAATAACCAACCAATATCTGATTGGCTTTAGGACCCATGCCCAGAACTGCTCAGGTGACCAACAACCTTACACTAGGTAACACAGGGATCTAATGGAAAACCAAATACTACTGAATCTGTAGTTCTTCACCTTCCTAAAGCTGAAACATTTTCAGAGTTCCTCATTTTGTAGTGATTCTCAACAATGAAATTATTTCCTTGCTACTTCATACTGTACTTTTTCTACTGAGTGCTGACTAAGGTCCTAAGACCATTAAAAATATGTTTTCCAATGGTTGTAATCCACAGGTTGAGAACCTATGTGCTAAAGGAACATTGCAATAAAATGTCTTCTAACAACATTCTGCCACACTCAAGCATCAGAGTTATTACTTAGTCATCAGCAAAGGCTTCCTCCTGGAGCAGGTGGATATAAGACAGAAATCCAAAACTAGACAATGTACAGAGAGTGAGAGACCTTAACACATTCAGTCCTAAATGTGATGTCACCGTCAAATCCCACTTTGGTTTTAGAAGAGGGTGTCAAAAGAATGTAAGAACCAGAAGAGATGAAGGACACTAAGGAATCAAGGGCTTCTAAAGACAGCACATATGAACTTACAAAGAATGCAGCAAATACACAGGGCCTGAACAGGTTTGAACTATATGGGGACATAGAGCTAAAATAGGGAGTGGACACAAGATCCCTTCCCTAAATCAGAAGGTATCTCCAGTTGATAACCACTTGTAAATGAAAAGTTAGTTTTCTCCTAGAGAGTCTTGCTTGGGAGGGGGTGTGGAAGTAAAAAATCACTCTTATGTATAGGCCCCATGCCTAGCAATAGATGACCAACAAAATAAATTCAGTGGCATCTTTAAAATTTCTTTCTCATAATATATCAGGAAGTGTTTTGTTGTTGCTATTATGTTTTGTTTGTTTGTTTGCTTTTAGTTTACAAGTCCTTTGCATATATATTATGGTTTTCAGGTTTGTGGTTGTTTGGGATTTCTGTCTGTGAGAACATGTATATCTCTGAGTATGAGTTTCTTACCCTTTTGTTTCTTGGCTATTTTCTTTTGTTTGTTTGTTTTTGTCATATCCCAATTTGGTTGCTTTGGTTTTACTTTATTTTATTAATATTCATTAGATGCCTATTTGTTTTCTAAAGAGACAGAGTGGCTGTGGGTCTTTACAGGAGGGTATGTGGGGTGCAAATGGGAGCAGAGGGGGGAGGTAAACTGTAATCAGACTATAATGTACAAAGAAAACTCCTAATTTACTTTGCCAAGTAGAAATACAATGATACTCCCCCACCAGACTTATCCTTTCTATTAGAAAGAATTTACATCATTACCAATGAAAGTGTATAGGTTACTAGACAGTTCAATAAATCTATAAAACAATAGCAAAAAATGAGGAGATTATAGTTGTCCTACATATATATTACAGGAGAAGATTTTCATCACAAGACACTGGAATAACGTTCCACCTGTCTTTTTGTCTTATTTCAGTATTTGTGTTTTCCTTTTTACATTTTCTTTTCTTCCATTTATTAACCACAGATTGCTTTCTTATATGTAATATAATCTGCATAAAGTTTCCAATGCTCCACTCTCCCTGTTCATCCTCACCTCCTCTCCAATCCAAATCCACTCTTTTTCTGTCTCCCATTACAAAATAGCAGGATTCTAACAGATAACAACACAGAAAATAAAATATGATAACAACGAAGTTGGTTAAGACAACCCAACAGAAAAATAAAAGAGCCCCAGAGAATTCACAAGAGTGAGAGTGAGAGAACTACTTGTTTACACATTCAGGAATCCCATAAAAGTTCTAACTGTGAGCTATAGTATATATTCAGAGGACCCAGCACAGACTCATATAGTCTTGAGACTTTCAGTCTCTATGAGTTTATATGAGCTTTGCTCAGTTGTTTTTTCTTTTAAAGAAGGCTTTGTTCTGATGTCCTACATTTCCTCTGTCTTCCCCACTACTTCAGCCTTCTCTTCCACAGAGCTATGTGTTCCAAGGTCCTCTTTATGCATAAATAATATCTGAATATGGGTCTCTGTTTTGTTCCCATTAACTGCGGTATGGAGCCTCTCTGATGATGACTGAGTAAGTCATTGCAGATTACTATGGAGAGCCACTTTCTTGTTACTTTTTCTTTTTTATACATATTAGTATTTAGTTTTACTCTAGGTTACTGGGGTATCTAGACTCTTGTTCTTGGTCACCCAAGCAGGTGTTAGGTGTTAGGTATGAAAGAATGGAAATTAAGTCAAATTAGTTATTGGGTGGATACTCACACAGATAACCCACTGCCACTTCATACCATTGTTATAGTAAAATTTGTAGATCAAAGGTTTTGTAGTTGCAGAATACTTTCTCATATCATAGACACTAGACCATGGGATGTAAGTTCAGTGTAGGCATCAGCTTGACCTATACATGTACAATGAACTGTGTAGGTGTCATCTTCACCAACAGTACCTTGCTATCAGTATGTGAAGAGCTGCCTATTGTCTTCCTAACATCCTAGGTTGTTTGGAGATAAACATAATGCATTTTCAGCCAATGATTCAATCACATGAACCATAATCCTGGCACTTGAAGTTTCATTTGGTGACAGGGGTTGGCTAGTGCGTTCTGTCTTCCTCATCATTTGGAGACATCATTATGATTGCCTTCCTATTTCACAGAAAGATTCCACTGCACTAGGTTTCCAGACCATGCTTCAAATACCTTTTAATTCTATCTGTCTCTCCCCTCATTCCCTTCATCAATCTCATCTTCACTCCCCTCTGCCACCTGAGCCTCCCATTATGTCTCCCCAAGCCAGATCCAGTCTACCCATGATATCTATTAAATTCCCTCCTCCCAGGAAGATCCATGTTCCATGTGCCACCCTCCAGTCCCCTTCTCTATGGCTACCTCCTTAGGTCTATGGAATGTATCTTTATTATTGTTTATTTAATTGGTAATATTCAGATATATGCCATATTCATCTTCTGTTTCTGGATTACTTCACTCACGATGATTTTATTTTAGTCCTTCCTATTTGCTTGCAAATTGAATGATATATTTTTTAAGAGCTGAATAATATTCCACACTATGGATGTATCACATTTTATTTATTTATAATTCTGTCAAGGGACATCTAGGTTGTTTCCAATTCCTTGCTAGTATGAATAGAACAGCAATGAATATTCTTGAGCAAGTGTCCTTGTGGTAGGTTGAAGTACCCCTTAGGAATATACCAAAGTGGTGTAGTTGGATCTTAAAGTAGAATGGTTCCAATATTTCTGAAACGGCCATACTAATTTCCATAGTGGCTGTATAAGGTTGCATTCCCATCTATGATAAAGGAGTATTCCTTTTGCTCCACATCCTTGCCAGTATCACTTGTGTTTTTCATTTTTGTCTTTTTCACAGATAGTAAAAAGACCTATATACTGAGGAAATTGCTTGCATATTAATTCCAATAGCTTCTGTACAAAATAATGGCACAATATGGAGCTATTCAAAACACCCTGTGGGAGAACCTTCAATTGATATCTCTTAGAAGTCTGAGAATTATTATAAGAAGGCATTGTGAATGCATATTTTTCTCTGTTCTTTTTTTGTAATGGTTTACAAAACACCTAATCTTTGAAATCAATAACTATGGAAGGCTATCCTTTAGGAAACAGAGAAAATAAAGGAATTTTAGACTATAAAGAGCCCATTGAGTGTATCACCTTATTAACAGCTCATAAATATGTTACCATTCTCCACTTTCTAGATTTCTTTTTAACAATAAATACAGGAGTATTCTAAAGGCTGGTTGATTCCTCTATATGCTCAGCAAATAGTTGCTTTTGTACAAGATCTTATAAAGCCTACAGTTTCTCTGTTGTTAAAGGTCATTGCCAACCCATAAAGGTTTGTCTGTTAGCCATTTTAAAGGTAGGGCTTTTGGTGTCTTTGGAATATTGACAGCTGTTGTATCATGTTCTTACTCAATCTGAACAGTGGGTAATTGTTCTTCATACTACCTTCTTATAAATTTTCTAAAACCATATGATAAATTTTGGTTTGTTGCTAAGATTGGGGGAATGTTTATCTTAGTATTCCATTGCTGTAATAAATCCCATTCCTACAAATTCAATGCAATATTAGCAACATATTGTTTTAACATTTCTCTCTGTCCTTCTGGCCCTATACATTTGAGCCACTTTATGCTCTGTTTTACCTGAGATAAAGAGACAGTACCTAAAAGTTGAACATTTACTTCCTAAAGAGGCCAATTTGAAGGCCAAGATTCTTGTGATATATTTGTTACATCCACACCTGTGTCTATCATACCTTCAATGATAACAACATTTGTTCATACTTTTAAGTTTGGTAATTTCTCATTATCATAGAAGTTTGCCAATACTATGAATTTTTTTCTGACGTTTGTTTTGTCTTTTAAAGCTCTTCTAAAACCCAGAATAGGATCATTGCTTACAATATGTTTTAGGCTTTTTAATTTTTCTGGGAAGGGGTTTCCATGGTTACAGGAAAGGACTAAGTCAGACTTGGTATAGGGTCTTGTGAGAGACCACTCAAGATGTTTCCTGACTGCAAGATATTGCCTTGATTATCTTTGTTGACCTACATTCTTTTGTTCAAAACCTGCCTTTGCCACATCTTCTGCATAATCTGGAAAGGAGGAACATTCTGTTTGGATTATGTTTATAAAAAGCATTGTTTCTAAAATTGCCCTTTTACAGTCCCATTTAAAGTTACCTTGTCTACCACAATTAAACCATTTGACATTTCAGATTTTCTTTAAACCTCTGGAAATCACCTCTCTTATATATTCATTATCATTATAGTCATGAACTTTAATATTGATTTTATCTAGATCCAATTTTCCAAAGGTGTTGATTTCATCTTTGAAGGTCTAATTCTTTTTGCATTGAGAAGTAACATTTTAAAAGCCATAGTTTCAATTATTATTTTTCTAGCATCTGAATCTGATATTATTGTATTTACTCCTGATGACCTCATTTGTAAGAAATCCATGAAGGCTTCTCTTGGCTCTGTATATCTTTTTTAAATGACTCAGTTTTCTTTCCTACTTCTGCAATTCCACCCCAGGCATTCCAAGCTGCTGCATGACATAAACCAAAGAAGAGATCGTAATATAGACATTGACTTTCTAAAGTAGAATAACATCTTTCTCCATGAATTTGATCTTAGGAGATACATAAACCTCTAGTTTAGCCCATTGTTAAATATTCTTATCCTCTTCTCTGAACCAGAAAGTCCATAGTGATCATAGTCCAGGCTTTAGACCAGCTTTAATCAAATCTATCCAGTCTATAGGGATAACTCCATTACTAACTGACTATGTGTTTACCATTAGCTTCAAAAATAGTGACTGAATGCCATATGAAACTAACACTTCCTTGAATTTCCATAAATATAACATTGTCACAGATTTCCAGGGAGCTCTTATAGCATCTCCATCACTTACTTGGTAATTCCTATAAGGTCACTGGATATATTAAGATTGTTTCTCTTAAGACCTTAGGCTGTTTTCCTCTATTGAGAATTCTTTCTTCAGTTCTATACCCCATTTTTTAATACAGTTGTCTGGTGTTTTGTTGACTAGTTTCTTGAGTTCTTTGTATATTTTGGAGATCAGCCCTTTGTCAGGTATAGGATTAGTGAAAACCTTTTCTCAGTCTGTGGGTTGCCGTTTAGTCTTGTGGACTGTGTCCTTTGCCTTATAGAAGCATCTAAGTTTGAAGAGGGACCATTTATTAAATGTTTCTTTCAGTGTCTGTGCCCCTGGAGTTATGTTCAGGAAGTGGTCTCCTATACCAATTTGTTCAAGGGTACCTGCTACTTTCTCTTCTAAGAGGTTCAATGTGGCTGGATTGATGTTGAGGTCTTTGATCCATTTGTATTTGAGTTTTATGCATGGCAACAGACAAGGGTCTATCTACAGTCTTCTACACACCCTCATCCAATTGTGCCAGCACCATTTTTTGAAGATGCTGTCTTTGCCCCATTGTATAATTTTAGCTGTTTTGTCAAAAATCAGGTGTTCATAGGTGTGAGGGTTAATGTCAGGATTTTCAATTCAATTCCATTGGTCTACCTGTCTATTTTTTGCCAATACCAGGCTGTTTTCAGAACTATAGCTCTGTAGTAGAGCTTAAAGTCAGGAATGGTGATGCTTCCTGAAGTTCTTTTATTGTATAGGGTTGTTTTTAGCTATCATGGGACTTTTGTTTTTCCATATAAAGTTGATCATTATCCTTTCAAGGTCAGTGAAGAATTGTGGTGGGATTTTAATGGGGATCCATTGAATCTGTAGATTGCTTTTGTCAAGATTGCCATTTTTACTATGTTTATCCTACCTATCCAAGAGCATGGGAGATCTTTCCATTTTCTGGTATCTTCTTTAGTTTCTTCTTTTAGAGTCACAAAGTTCTTATTATATAGGTCTTTTACTTGTTTGGTAAGTGTTACACCAAGATACTTTATGTTGCTTGTGGCTATTGTAAAGGGTGATGTTTCTCTGATTTCTTTCTCTGTCTCTTTGTCGTCTGAAAAAAGTAGGCCTCCTGATTTTTTTGAGTTTATCTTGTATGCTGCTAGTTTGCTGAAGGTATTTATCAGCTGTATGAGTTCCCTGGTAGAGTTTATTGGGTCGCTTGTGTAAACTATCATATCATCTACAACTAGAGACAGTTTGACTTCTTCCTTTCCAATTTGGATCCCCTTGATCTCCTTTTGTTGTCTTATAGCATCAGCTAGAACTTCTAGTACAATATTGAAAAGATATGGAGAGAGAGGGCAGCCTTGTCTTGTTCCTGATTTTAGAGGAATTGGTTTAAGTTTCTCTCCATTCAGTTTGATGTTGGCAGTTGTTTTGCTGTATATTGCTCTTATTATGTTTAGGTATGTTCCTGTTATCCCTGACCTCTCCAAGACCTTTATCATGAAAGGGTGTTGAATTTTGTTGAAGGCTTTTTCAACATCTAGTGAGATGATCATGTGGTTTTTATTTTTCTGTTTGTTCATATGGTGGATCACGTTGATTGATAGATTTTCGTATGTTAAACCATCCCTTCATTCCAGGGATGAAGCCTACTTGGTCATGGTGGATGAATTCTCTGATGTATTCTTGAATATGGTTTGCCAGTATTTTATTGAGTATTTTTGCATTGATGTTCATCAGGGATATTGGTCTGTAGTTTTCTTTCTTAGTTGTGTCTTTGTGAGGCTTGGGACTAAGGTTATTGTGGCCTCATAAAAAGAATTTGGCAATGAACCTTCTGTTTCTATATGGTGGAACAGTTTGAGGAGTGTTGGTATTAGTTCTTATTTGAATATCTGATAGAATTCTGTACTGAATCCATCAGGCCCTGGACTTTTTTTGTTTGGAAAGCTTTCGATGACTGCTTCTATTTCCTTGCAGGTCATAGGTCTATTTAAGTTGTTTGTCTGTTCTTGATTTAATTTTGGTGATAGTTATCCAGAAATTTGCCCATTTCCTTTGAATTTTCAATTTTTGTGGAATACAGATTTATAAAGTATGACCTGAAATTTGTCTGGATTTCCTCTGTGTCCTTTGTTATGTTCCCCTTTTCGATTCTGATTTTTTAATTTGCATGTTCTCTCTCTGATTTTTTGTTAATTTGGATAAAGGTTTGTCTATCTTGTTGATTTTCTCAAAAAAACAACTCTGTTGCATTGATTTTTTGTATTGTTATCTTGGTTTCGATTTTGTTGATTTCAGCCCTCAAGTTGATTATTTCCTGGCGTCTACTCCTAGGGGGTGAGTTTGCTTCTCTCTGTTCTAAGGATTTTAGTTGTGCTGTTAATTCTCTTATGTGACTATCCTCTGTTTTCTTCATATGGGCACTTAGTGTAATGAACTATCCTCATAGCAGTGCTTTCAAGGTGTCCCATAAGTTTGGGTATGTTGTGTCCTCATTTCATTGAATATTAGAAAGTCCTTAATTTCTTGCTTTATTTCTTCTTTGACCCAGGTGTGGTGAAATTGCACATTGTTCAGTTTCCATGAGTTTTCAGATTTTCTGCTATTTGTGTTGTTGTTGAATTCCAATTTTAAAGCATGGTGGTCTGATAGGATACAGGGGACTATTCCTATTCTCTTGTATCTGTTGAGGTTTGTTATGCCACCTAGTATGTGGTCGATTTTAGAGAAGGTTCTATGTGGAGCAGAGAAGAAGGTATATTCTTTTATCTTTGGATGGAATGTTCTATAGATGTCTGTTAACCCCAGTTGAGACATAACTTCTGTTAGTGCTTTTGTTTCTTTGTTGAGTTTCTGATTTGTGGTCCTGTCTAGTGTTGAGAGTGGTGTATTGAAGTCTCCCACTATAAGTGTGTGAGGTTTTATGTGAGCTTTGAGTTTTAGTAGTGTTTCTTTTACGAATGTGGGTGCCTTTTTACTAGGGGCATAGATGTTCAGAACTGAGACTGTGTGTTGATGAATTTCTCTTGCGATGAATATGAAATGACTGTCTTCATCTCTTTTGACTAATTTTGGTTTGAAGTCTAACTTGTTAGATATTAGGATAGCCATGACTGCTTGCATCTTGGTTCCATTTGATTGGAAAATCTTTTGCCAACCCTTTATCCTGAGGTAATGTCCATCTTTGAAGCTTAGATGTGTTTCTTGTATGCAGCAGAAGGATAGATTCTGTCTTCGTATCTATTCTGTTAGCCTGTGCCTTTTTATAGGTGAGTTAAGACCATTAATGTTGAGGGAGAGTAAGGACCATTGATTGTTGATGCTTGTTTTATTTAGGTTTGTTGTTGGCAGTGGTATTCTGAATATATTTGTTCTGCTTTACCCTTGGTTTCTGGTGTAGTTGGTTTATCTGTTGCCTACATTTTTGTGAGCGTAGTTGCCTTCCTTGGGTTGGAGTTTTCCTTCCAATACTTTCTGTAGGGCTGGATTTGTAGATACATATTGGGAAAATCTGGTTTTGTCATTAAATATCTTGTTTTCTCCATCTATAGTGATTGAGAGTTTTTCTGGATATAGTAGCCTAGGCTGGCATCCGTGTTCTCTTAATACTTTTAGAACATCTATCCAGGACCTTCTGGCCTTGAGGGTTTCCATGGAGAAGTCAGGTGTAATTTTGATAGGTCTGCCTTTATATGTTACCTGTCCTTTTTCCTTTGCTGCTCTTAATATTCTTTCTTTATTCTGTATGCTTGGTGACCAAGCCCAGTTCAAAGGTGTCGAAAACATATTCAACAAAATCATTGAGGAAAACTTCCCAATCTGAAGAAGGACATGCCCATGAAAGTACAAGAAGCATTCTGAACACCAAATAGGCTGGACCAAAGAAAAAAGACCCCTCAACATATTATAATCAAAACACCATTTAAATCAGGAATGGTGAGACCTATAACTATTATTCTATTATTCTAATATTCAGGTTTTATTTATCTATCCCATATTTTCTTGTTTTAATTTATTGGTTTGGTATTGTGTGTGTGTGTGTGTGTGTGTGTGTGTGTGTGTGTTTACATATGAAGCTGAACATTGTTCTTTTAAGGTCTGTGAAGATGGGGACTTGGATGGGGATTGCCCTTTATCTATTGATTTCTTTTGGTGGGATAGTATTTCTGCTGAAAAAAAAAAGTCTCTTCAATAAAAGAAAAAATTGAATATAGGTGGAGTATGTGCACATATATGTATAATTAATATTTCTATGCATGTGCACCTGTGAGGTCGGTACACATGTATGTGTGTGTATGTTTGTGTATTTGCATACTTGAGGAGACTTAAACTTAATATAGAGTCTCCTCTTTCATTGCTTCCATTCTTATATATTGATTAAGGGTTTCTCACTTGCCTCCAGTGTTTACCAGTTTGAGTAGTCAGGTTAGCCACTGTGTTCCACGATTTTCTGGGTTTTCTTCTCTGGTTTTAAAAGGGAATTTCCATACCCACCTGAATTTTTCTTGTGCATATTAATTTAGAACTTAGTCTTCATGCTTGGACAGCAAGTTCTTCACCCACTGACCCATTTTCTCATCACTCAAAGGAATTTAAAAAATAAACATATACTAGCTTCTGGAACACCACTAGAGGAAAAGCTATAAAAATATTACAAATTTAGTTCTGCAAAGCACAGTCTCATTATTCTCCTTAAGAACACCAAATTTCGATGGCTCTAAAATAAATTACATACTTAGATATGTATAACCTTAAATATATGACATATATGTCTATATTGACAATTTTAGTTGTTTTTTGTGGAGAGTCTTATTGTATCTGCTTGCCTCTCATATATATATGATATATATATATCATATATATATATTGGGTATGCCAATGGCAATAATTTTACATGTTAGATCATAGTCACAGCTGTCATTAGAAAAGGATGATATATCCTACTACTACCATTAAGTATACAAAACATACGAAATTCATTTGTCAATTTTATAATTACATTTTTTTAATAGACTGCATTGGTAGTCTGGTCCTTTCTTATCTAAGGATTCCACACTCTTGTTTCTTATATTTACTAAGGTTTTGGGTAGTTACAAACAAGGGTAAAAATAACTACTTTTTCTTTGTGATTTTTCTAGGATTCATATCTGATGCATAACAAAATATATTATGCTCTTACTATGGTCTCTACTGTCAGTCTTTCTATATCCTCTTTGATTAGTCTTTTTCATAACTGGAATTTTAGGTTATCACCAAGGTTACTCAGTAATATTTTACTTTCTGTCTAGATGTCTTAAGCTTTTTTTCTAAACAAAGAAAAAGAATGTGATATAACCTCTAAAACAATATTTAACGTAGCACTTTAAAACCCTTTGTTGTAGCAAATTTGCTTCTGTGGGTAATGGAATTAAATGCAGGCATTATATGTGTTAAATCAAAACATTCAGTGAAATAGAATTATGGGTTACTGTTTTGAATCTCTACATTATTAAAAAATAAGCCCACACTAGTTCAGAAGATGACAGTTTTGTTTTTTAAAAAGTTCTTATGTGGGTTGCAAAACACTTAGTGAGAAAGCAGACATTCTGGCAACAATGTTACATCTCTAGTCACACTGATAATAACATCCTGTTTTAGAACAATGCAAAATCCAAAATTCTAAAGTTTGCAAGTAGTTTCAGCTCTTTGTACATTTAGAAACAGACAAAGTAATCGGCAAAATGTAGAAATTAAAGTCTATTGATTGTGTAAAAGCATAATTTGGGGTAAGAGAAAAATAGGCAAATGAATAAGAATACATTCTGTGCAACCATGAGGACCTGAGCTTAAATTCTTGGTACCCACATAAAAATTAAAAAGTTGATGAACATGCTAAAATACACACATGCTTGTGCACGTGTGTGTGCTTTATGGTCATGGCACATGTATGGTCAGAAGACACCTTCTGGAAGTCACTTGTCTCTTTTTAACACGTGAGACCCAACATCTAAACTCATTTTGCTTCCTTAGCAACAAGTACCTTTACTGTCTGAACTGTACTCCAGGGTCCATATCCATATTTTAAAGAACATATAACATTTGGGGATCTGCTGGCTTGGCACTAGTGGTTGACTCACTCCTGGTGGATCAAGGAATCCAGAGTCTGCTGACATCTCTATGCTAGAGAAGGGGTGAGAATGGGCCCCTGTTTTGGGTTCAACTTTCACTTGCCCTCTTTGGGATGTCCTGGTCTAATGGCTGCATTTAAGTCAACTCCCTCCTGGTGGATCAAGCCATCCAAGGTCTGCTGACATTGCAGAGCTAGCCTTTCATCAACTGACTGGGAATGTGAGTCTCTCATACCCACCTTCATCCATCATGAGACCCATCAGATTATTGGACCTGCATGCACCCAATGGAAGAGAACCTTGGATATGTACCCACCAGGAGAGGAAGATACCACACCTGCATACACTGGAAAAAAAGATGGGAAGATGACAATATAAGAACACATTCAATAACAGAAAAACCATTATGACATTGCCAGAGTCTAAGGACTCATCACCAGCAAGATCTGAACATATTAACACAGATGAAGCAGAAGAGAATGACCTTAAAAACAACTTCATAAAGATGATATAGTCCCTAAAAGAGGAAATGAGAAAATCCTTTGAAGAAATGGAGGAAAAGACAAACCAAAAATTGCAAGAAACAGTTCAAATAGTGTATGTTTTGAAAGCTGAAATAGAGAAAATAAACACCCTCCCCCCCCACACAGACACTGAGGGAATGCTGCTTGATAAAAGCTTGATAAATTATCAGGGACTATAAATGCAAGCATAATCAACAAAATACTAGAGATGGAAGGGAGAATACCAGGGGCTGAAGTTACACTAGGGAAATAGATTCATAGACCAAAGAAAATCTTAAATGCAACAAATCCATAATATAAAATATCTAGGAAATATAGACACTGTGAATAGGTCAAACCTAAGAATAATAGGTATAAGAGAAGGTGAAGAAACCAAACTCAAAGTTCAGAAAATATATTCCACTAAATCATAGAAGAAAACTTTCCCAACCTAAAGAAAGTCATGCCAATGAAAGTATAAGAAGCTCACAGAACACCAAATACAGCGAACCACAAAAAAGTCCCCTTGCCACATAATAATCAAACCATCAAGCATACAGAATAAAGAAAGTTTATTAAGTGTAGCAAAGGAAAAAGGCCAAGTAACATATAAAAGCAAACCTGTTATAATCACACTTGACTTCTCCATGGAATCTCTGAAAGCCAGAAGGTCCTAGATAGATATTCTACAAACAAGAAAAGATCACACATGCCAGCCCAGACTACTTTACCCAGCAAAGTTTTCACTCACTATAGATGGAGAAACCAAGATTTATTCCATGACAAAACCAGATTTCAGCAATACATATTCACTAAACCAGCCCTACAAAAAATATTGGAAGGAAAACTCCATAGTAAGGAAGTTAACTACACCCACAAAAACACAGGCAACAGATAATCCCAGGTAATTACAGCCAAAAGAAAAATCAGGGTATTTCTACACATAATACTACCAACAAAAACAAATTCAAAACCAAAAAGAGTTAACAGTCAAAGGTCCTTAATTTCCCTCAATATTAACTTGCCTATAAAGTGACACAGACTAACAGAACGGATAAGAAGACAGAATCCATCCTTCTGCTGCATACAAGAAACATATCTGAACTTCAATGACAGATGTTACCTCAGAGTAAATGGTTGGGAAAAGGTTTTCCAATCAAGAAACAAGCAAGTGTTGTTATCCTAACATGTAACAAATTAGACTTCAAACTAAATTCAATCAAAAGAGATGAAGAAGGTCACTTCATATTCATCACAGGAAAGATCCATCAGGATTAAGTCTCAATTCTGAGCATCTATGCCCCAAATACAAAGGTACTCACATTCGTAAAAGAAACATTACTAAAACCCAAAACTCACATTTATAGTGGGAGACTTCAACACCCAATTCTTACCACTAGACTGGACCACCAGACAGAAACTTAACAAAGAAACAAAAGAACTAACAGAAGTTGTGACACAAACGGGGTTAACCGATATCTATAGAACATACCATTCAAACACAAAAGAATATATTTTCTTCTCAGTGCTATATGGAAGCTTTAATAAAATCGACCACATACTCAGCAACATAGCAAACCTCAATAGGTACAAAAAACTTAAAAAATAACCTCCTGTATCTTATCAGGCCACCATGTATTAGAGTTATATTTAAGAGCAACATAAATTTCAGAAACCCTACAAATTCATGGAACCTAATCAATGCACAATTGCATTCTTGTGTCAAGGAAGAAATAAAGAAATAATTAAAGACTTTCTAGAATTCAATGAGAATGAAGACATACCCTAACCCTAACCCTAACAAATTCTGAAATACCATCGTACTCCTTTCAGACTTGGTAAAATCAAAAACACCAATAACAGTTTATACTGGAGAGGATGTAGAGTAAGAATGCAACTTGTACAGCCACTTTGGAAAGCAATGTGTTGATTTCTCAGGAAAAAATGGGAATCAGTCTAACACAAGATCCAGAAATTCCACTTTTATGAATAAACCCAAAAGATGCAATTTTATATACCATAAGGATATTACTTCAACTATGTTCATAGCAGCATTATTTGTAATAGCCAGCACATGGAAGTAACCTAAATGCCCCTCAACTGATGAAAGGATAAAGAAAATGTGGTACATTTAAACAACAGTGTACCCTGTGGAGGATTAAAAAAAAAAAAAAAAAAAAAAAAAAACGGAATCTTGAAGTTCACAGGCAAATGGATTTAACTAGAAGAAATCATCATGAGTGAGGTAACTAAATCACAAAAAGACAAGCATGGTATGTACTCACTCATGTTTAGATTTGAGATATATAGCAAAGGATCGCCAGTCTACCATCCACACCACCAGAGAAGCTGGGAAACAAGGTGGACCTTAAGAAACACACACTTGGCCCCCTGGAGAAAGGGAAAAGGAAAAGATCTCCTGAGCAAATTGGGAGCATGGGGGAAGGGGAGAGGGAGTTAGGAGAAAGAGAAGGGGAGAAAAAGGAGAGAAGAGGAGGACATGAGGGAGCAGGATGTTTGAGTAGGGGAAGTATAGAGGAGCGCAAGAAAAGAGATACCATAATAAAAGGAGCCATTGCAGCTTTAATGAGAAATCTGCCACTAGGGAAATGTTCAGAGACCTACAAGAATGACCCCAACTAACAATCTCATATTAATGCAGGGGCCACCTTAAATGCCCTTCCCTGATAATGAGTTTGATGATAACCTTATATGCCATCCTAGAGCTTTCATCCAGTGGCTAATGGAAGGAGAAGTAGACACCCACAGATAGGGAAGAGTGCTGAGCAAAGGGGTCAAGACAAGGCCAGAGAAACCCACAGAAACTGCTGACCTGAACAAGGGGGGACTCATGGACTCCAGTCTGATATCTGGGAAACCAGCATAGGTTTGTAAAACAAGTTTGTTTCTAATTTAAATTAAAAAAAAAAGAAAAAAGAAAAAGAAAAAAACAAAAGAGCATTTCAACGTATTGACCCAAATCCTGAATTTGTGAAATTACACAATATTGTTAAGTTGTCATAAGTTATTTGACTTCACTGAAAATCTGACTGGGAATGGAGCTTGCTTCCCTCTATATGTGTTTCAGTGTGCCCTCCCAGAACCTTTTTCTTGAGATAAGATACTTCACTTAATCCTGTGCCATAGAAGATAGAACAGCAAATAGCCTAAGAGTAAGACACTGTGTTCTTAAGAACACTTGGTATGCAAACCTTTTCAACAGAAGTTACTATTATTTATTCCACAACTTAATTGTGGCATACAATGGGAAACTGAAGGAAGTCAGACACAGCAAGCTCAGCCACAGGGACTCAATTGGGAATTTCAGCTGACTGCCTTAGTTTCCCCGGTCAACTTCCTATGAAAATTTATATACTCAATTTGATGATGTTATTATTTCCTTTTTGTTGTAACAGCTTTTCATTGTTTCTTTTTTCTATTTAAAAAATTTCATTTTACATTCCAACCAAAATCTCCCTTCTACCCTTCTTTTTACCTCCTCTCTCCTTCCTCTAGCCCACCCACCCAAATTAACCTCCCAGTGGTAAGCCTTACCATGGAGATTCTACAAAGTCTGACACATTAAGTTGAGGCAGGATCAAGGCTCTCTCCACTTCCATTAAGGCTGAATATAACCTCCTCTCCTAGGGAGTGGGTTCCAACAAGCTAGCTTATTCACCAAGAACATTTCCTGGTCCTACTGTCAGTTGTCCTTAGATAACCCAAGCTTCATAACTGTCTTCCACACATGGAGGCTCCACAAGCAGTAGGTTCAGAGTTCATGAGCTTGCTTCAGCTGTTTCTGCAGATTTAACCATCATGATCTTGACCTTCCTTGCTCATCATCTATTCCCTTCAAGAATCCACAAAGATGACCTCATCTAAGACTCATAGCAATAGTGGAAAGGATGAATGAACTGGCCTTCCCCTATAACCTAATTGGTAACTATCCTAATTATCATCATAGAGCCTTCATCCAGTAACTGATGGAACCAGATGCAAAGATACACAACCAAGCCAAAGTCAAACTCTGGGAATCTAGCTGCAGCTACTAGTTTTTTACTTTTATTTGTTCAAAGCCTCCTTTGACAGGACATTGTCCTCTACCTGGGCACTCTCCCAGACATGGTTGCTGACTGTAGGAGGCCCCAGTCAATTTCCACTGGGTATTTCAGCATCTATTCTAATTATGTCTTGCTCTTTGTCTGTCTTTGTCAATCTAAGTATCCATTATTTAAATTAATTCTTTTCATTTCTTTACTATATATTCAGAGTATTGTAAGACATGCTAAATGGAAGGCAAGAAGTGGCATGGTTATCTCCTGACTTTGTATACCTCATTATCAGAACTCAGGGAGTTCTAAAGAATTTAGTGTGAAGAAAAGGCTATAAAGTATATATATATATATATATATATATATATATACTTTATATTTTGTATTATATTTATATAATTTATATTATATTTATATATAATTATACAGAAATAGATAATATTTGTATTATACATTAAAGAGTATTTTTTTAAAAATCTGGGTCCTTAGATGTCAAAAGAAATAATTTTCTCACAAAATTTACTCCTTGTCCTGTCCTATTCTGTCCTCTCTGTATGAATATTGGAGACATTATCAGGATCAAGATCTTTCATCTATAATGTTCAAAGATTTTATTAAAATAAAAATTTCCAGATGCACTAAATATTTTCCACCTGGTGTTTCTATGTCTACTTTGGGCTTATCTCAACTCCTATTGGAGTTTTTTTAAAAGGGAAAGTTGTATTGAAGAACTTGAAAATTTTAATTTGTTTACTGAGTAAGATGAATAACGATAAAGGTAAAGATTCAGTTCTGCATCCTTTCCTTTGCTAAAGGCTATTGAAGCGTTCATACAGGTTCTTGGTGCTCTCTCAAGGAAAATTTGGCTTAGAGGTGAGTGACATCAAGCTACACTCTATCCCCTAACCTTTCTATTATAGAAGCTGGTAATCAAAGACAGGTAAAATCTTTTTGCCTGATAGAATGTGAGTTCCAATGGTAGGTAAGCCTGGAAGGTGAAAGAAGACAGCCTAACACATACTCAGTCATCTGTTCTGTAGCAGAAGCACAGGTATTAATTAATTAAATTTGGGAGAGGGAGTTGTCATGGTCCATAAAAATGGCTTTGCTTTATCTTGACTTATGGTCAGAAAGTTCAAAACTATCTTTAATTTTCCAAGGTTAAAATCATAGGACCTAAAGATCTAAATCATGGATGTTTTACCTAAATAACATGGGATTTGGTCTAAGTAGTGGTACTCTTAACTCTCAAGGCAAGATAATTGGATATTTAGGTTAAAGTGTGGTTATTAGGTATTTGGAGAATTGAGGAAGAAAGTCTGTTTGTTCCTTGTCTCATGATAAAGAAGTCTTCCCCTTTTTGATTGGGGCATATAAGAATGTTGAAGAATAAACTTAGCATGTTCAATATTCACTGGATTTCCCTCCTGATTTAAAAAAAAGAAAGAAAAGAAAAGAAATTAATTCAGTTACTAAAGGAACTTGACTTTTAGATATGTCTAATTCCCCAATGGTGTATTTGGAATTTTCTTTGAGCTTCGAACCAGCTTACAAATAAAGACATGGTGACTTATTATTAACTATGAGTGTTTGTCCTTAGCTTAGGCTTGTCCCGCAAACTCTTTTAACTAAATTTAAACTACATTTCATCTCAGGGCTTTTTACCTTTCTTTTATACTGTATGTCCTACTTACCTGCATCTTCAGTGTCTGTGTGGCTGGCCCCTAACATCTGTCTGGCTTATCTTTTTCTCTCTTTCTTCAAAGTCTAAATTTCTCAATTTACTTGTACTCCCTGATCTGAAGTTTTGCCTATACCTCCTCCCTCATTATTGGCCATCCAGCTTTTTATTATAACAATTAGGAGCTGCAAGCAGGCAAGGGAACACAGGAACACATCTTTACATAATTATACAAGTGCAACACAACTTTGTATGGTGAAAGAAGTATTGCACAACACAGTGTTATCAGAATTTCTGTTTTCCTCAGTATTAATATTTTATTTCAGAATGATGTTACATACACTAAAAAGTGACCAGCTTTTATCTAGCCACCTTAAAGATTAAGTGGGTCATATTCCACTTTGTGTTGTACTATGTTTGACAATCAACCTTGGTGCTTTACCAGAAATAAAAAAGGAGAGTTGACGGAAAGAGTATACTATGTGTATGAAGCATTCTTTAGTTCTTCCAAATATCCTGTGGATATATTCAGGAAATGCCTATGTTACAGTTTATTTTAACAACAGAATGTTATTTATAGCAACTGAAAACAAACTTTTCCAAAATATGGTATCAGGGAACAGTGCTACTCAAATGGCTGGTACCTGCATTTGTTATTCTTGATGATGTGTTTCAACAATTTCTCATATATCCATCTAAAAATTTGAAGCTAGTCCCACATTATTTAAACACTTTCAAATTTTTAAATGGAAGGAGGAGGGGGAAGAAGAAGGGGATAGAGGAGTGGGAGGAAGGAGGAGGAATGAGAAAGGAGAATTGGGCACATTTAGTTTTTCAGAGAGCTGTAGCTCAGAGCTGTAGAATCAGGTCTTCAGCAGAAATGGTTGATGCTAAGGCTGATAAAATACATTCAGTCCTTCTCCCATACTTATAAGTGCTGGCTGTGGCTAGTGGATACCTCACTCCATCTCTGTCTCTTTTCATATGCTTTAGATGGCTTTCTTCCTTCTAAGTTGTAGGATACTGGCTATTGGATTCAGCACTAGCCTATCCCAAATACAAAACAAATTCCTACTGAAATTCTTTACAGCGAATGTGTAAAGTTCCTCATCATCCACACCCCACCAAGTATAAATGATGTCTCAGTTTAGAGAGCTTATGACTTGAGTGTATCTTTTTTTATCAACTACTATTATGTCAGCAGATATCTGTTTTAGGTTAAAAAAACAACCTGTTTGAAGGGTATATTCAACTAAAGTTTATTAACAGTTTTTATCTGACAACTTAAAGCTTTAATATATTTTTGTTTAGATTTTAGTATTTAAATTTTCTAATGTTATTTTAAGCCATTTTAAACACCAATGAAACACACAAACACATACTCCTACACATGCATACACATAGAAATAAACAAAATCCATCCTATTGCCCTCCCCGAACACTAAACACCTACCTACTAAAGGTCAACAGAAAAGGATTATAAAGTCCTTTAAACTATGAAGCATTTGCAAGAGGCACACAAAAAAACAGAGCCCTGGGTAGCAGGACTTTAGGCTGTGCAGTTGTGTTATGTCTCTTCTGACCTTAGGGATTTCCCAGCAGGCATAAACTACTGACTGAAGTCATTGCTTAATATACTTTCACCATTTTACGGCATAAGTACCTGGTTTCAGTCCAGAAAATATTATCTTTAGAATTCACACTGGAGCAAATCCTGTATTATACCTCATAATTAACCACCAACCAAAGCTCATGTAAGAAATCTTTTTTTCCATATTTACCACAATTTCAATTGAAGAGGAAAGCTCTGGCAAGCATGGCTCTCTTTTGTGTGTGTCTCTAGGGAATCTGAATGAATTCCAGAGACTTAGGATTGCTGATTATGAAATGATGGCCAAGTGATCTTCATACCTTCCAATGCCACAGGTATCAACCTGGGAAATATTGTCAACCTGATAATGTACTCTATGGACTTGGGGCAGATATGAATGAGTTTCTCTAATAGAGGATCAAACAAATGACCCTATAGAAAAAAGGTTCCATGCTTGATTAAGCTATAGCAATGGCCAGGTTCTTACAGATGTTACTAATGATCAAGGTTTTTATGAGCAGAATTACACAGCAGTTCTTTGTGCTACTGTGGCAACCTGACTTTCTAAAATGACCTGAAGAACATTATTATTCCCCTAAAGTTACAATGTAGAGGACTTTGACAAATCTAATGTTTTTAATTGGAATAAAACATAAGTACATGAAGTAATCTTTAAAACATGATAAGCAATGACGTGGTAGTACAATATCTTGGTTAGCAGGCACAGTCTATTTTCTATATTACTCTTTGCATTGACACTAGAAGAATGAATGGAGACAGGCAAAGAATGGGATCTTCAAGGTCTCTACTGTCTTTCCTGTGGTGGCAGTTGATAGATGACATGGCTTTCCAGTCCAAAGAAAATCAGCCATAGAAAGAAAAAATTACCCACTAGCACCTTATCTATGAACATGGACAATTATCTCCTGTTTTTTAGCCTTCACCAGCTCTTTTTGCACCTCTCTTCCTCTTCAATTTTTCAGTTTTCCATATGAATCCTCATCTACCATGTCTTAAATATTTTAGTAAGAATAAACCTGGATTTTATGAAGTTGTCTTGTCATCCTTATTTTTAAGAGTACCTGTTATTTATGCTTCAGTTCTGTTTATAAATAAAATGTTATGTACTTTGAATACAGAACAGCATTGCTGTGTACTTCCCACCCATGAATAATAAGCAGAAATGTGCTGGATAATTAGATACTTAAAGATTAGTTAATTGCTACTTTAGTGATTTATTCTATGCAGAAGTCTTTGTTAAATTTCATACAGGTATTTAAATGTGAATTATTAGATGAACATTTTG
Source organism: Phodopus roborovskii (assembly GCF_943737965.1). NCBI lineage: Eukaryota > Metazoa > Chordata > Mammalia > Rodentia > Cricetidae > Phodopus > Phodopus roborovskii. The sequence continues at coordinate 9,861,118 of NW_026125391.1, forward strand.
CTTGGGTGTTTTCATAAGCTGAGACTATATTTTCTTCTATTAGAAATAATGGTGTAGTAGTCTAAAACAAAATCAATATTCAACATATTTCCAGTATGCTAGGTCTAGATACTAAGAAATAGATTCATGACTATTGATAAATCAGAATATAAATTCTGCATTCAATAAAATTATTTGAATGATAAGGAAGCAAATAAGGAAGTGATGCATTGTAAAAAAAACAGAAGAAGAAAAGAAGAAGGAGAAGAAGAAAGAAGAAAGAAGAAGGAGAAGGAGAAAGAACAATAGAATTCAATCAAGCAAAATACATATAGATCAGGTGTAGTCACCAGTGTTGACTCTTGTAAATAACAGCTTCTATCCTCACCTTCACTGTTTTCAGAGAGAAGTAGTCAATAATGAGGGTCAGGAAAAGAGAGAATCAAACTACTTCTGCTTAGAGAAAGCACTTCAAGGAAGTATATGGGAATCTTCACACTGAACAAAAGATGAGAATACCAGGAGACATAACTGGACTATTACATTAGCCCAGTGGCTTACACATATGTGATAAAGGTATGTTAGTATTAGACAGTTATATTTTCCTGCACTCACACTGGTTAGCATTTGCATTATCTAACTGCAATGAAAAAATTTTTCCTAATCAATAAGCTCAACTCGCTAAAGAGTGTGGCTTCTGAAAACAAGTTTAGTAACCAGATTTGTGACCATTATTTGTCTGATTATATCTTCCAAATAGCTGGTGTTATTTGATTTCACTTACAGGACTGAGAGACGCATAAAAGCCAGCTCAAGTTTGAATGATTTTAGCTGATATGTGATCCCTATAGGAATCTTTTGAATGCTTCCTCTGGAATGGAAAGAGACTGAGTTTCTAGAAAGATAAAGATTTTTTTTTTCTTTAAATAGATGAAATCTTAGGAAATCAAACTTCAATGCTAGCCTGTAAAGAAGTTTGCCTTAGACACATTTGTGTAAGCACATACAATATTGGAGAAATGGTTAACAACTAATTGCATATTTGTTCTGCTTAAAATTTAAATTACAAAAGAACACAGAAGGGCCAGGCAGTGGTGGCATACACCTTTAATCCCAGCACTTGGGAGGCAGAGGTAGGCAGATTTCAGTGAGTAAAGGCCTGCTTTGTCTACAAAGTGAGATTCAGGACAGCCAGGATGGTTATATGGGGAAACTTTGTCTTTAAAAAACAAAATAAAAGAAAAAGAAAAACCAATAATAGTCTTTATGAAAACAAAATAGTCCCAATATTAGTTTTTCTCTTATTTAACCTATTGGCAATATTGTTTTGCAATAGCATAGTTTTATTAGCGACATTTAAATAACTAGCCATTTGAAAATATTACTTATAATTGGACTAAATTATGATTGCAAATCAGCCATACTTCCTTCAAAATAACTTCCATATAGTCATGTGTAATGGTGTCTGTAACACAAATAAATAAATGACCCTGTAACTGATATTGGTGTTCAAGCTTCAAGCTGAGGGTCAGTAAAGCAAAGAACCTGGACACTAGCTCCTTAATTCTACCACAGGCTGAATGTGTTGATCCTGTCTCCACAAGCTCTCACCAAGCCTCAGAATGTAACCTCTACTTAGTGTGGCTGGATATTGAATGCCTCTCTGAAACCTTGTTCTTTTTTTTACTATTACTATTATTATTATTATTATTATTATTATTATTATTTTACATATCGATCCCAGTTCCCTCTCCCTCCCTCCCTCCCTCCTTCCAATGTCCCCTGAGTCCCCTCCTATCCCTCCCCCCCCACTACTCCACAGAGAGGCTCCCCCAGACTGATAGCTGGGAAACCAACATTGGATCGTCTCAGACCCCATTGTTCCTTTCTTACATACTTTTCTAATATTGGGATTAAAGGTGTGAACTATAATTCTCTTTTAGACTTATTCACTCTTGTGTAGATCTGGGAGGGCTTGAACTCATAGAGATCCATCTATCTCTTAATCATCAGTAGGATTAAAAATGTGTACCACCACCTTCTAGTTGCTGGCTACTGGGAATAAAGGTGTGTTCCTGGCTCTATGGCCTGTGGCTGACTTGCTTTCTGAAATCCTAGGCAAGCTTTAATAAATCATAAACAATATATTACCACAAATCCCCCCTTTTTCTAATATAAAATGAAAAAAGGCTATAACTAATATAAGGAAAAAAATTATACATTAAATATAATAAGTATATATAATATATACAGGCAACAAGTTTATCAATAATATCTAGACAATATTCACTTGACAAATTCAGAGAAAACACTTCATTATCTATTCTATCATGGTGAGTACAGAATCCTGCACCTAATTTAATTTCTATTCTAATTTAAATTATCAAATTATATTTCTCTTAGTCGTCTATACACCTCGTTAGAGTGTTTCTTTTGTGAGTCTGCTAAACAATGAAAACTATACCTGCCTTATCTAGTTTTCAACTCACTTAGAGACCCCAGAAGGAAATAATATTAACTGAATCAATAGGAAGTGTGATCAAGCAACTTTCAAGAAGAAATGTGAGAAATGACAAAAACAGCTGACATCCTAGACAGTTACCGAAGATTTCTCTACAATGTTTCAGCATACATCTTCATGTATAAGACTAGCATCTCTTATAGACTTTTCTGTGAAGCAGAATTTTTGAGAGTTGTCACACCTTCTCTTAGCAAAGTTTGAAGTCATTCTTTTTTTTTGTGTCCTGTTTGTCCATTTTGTACAGCATACTGTCAACCACTTTCTTGACAAGTAGCTTGTTTGTGTCACAAAGAAATAAATTCCATGTGAGTTTCATTGGTGTCCATTATCTTCTCTTAAGTGGATTGGGCTGCCACAGATATGTCTCATTATCATAAAAAATGAGCTATGTTATCAAAACATTTAAAATGCTATTTTCTGTAGATCTCTGAAGTGTTTAAAGAATTCCTGTCTTTATAAAACATGTCTCTGTTTGACTTTGATAGCATGCCTAATGTGATAACAAGTTCAGTTGTAATGTGTGGCTAATTATTCACCTATATTTCCAATTATCTTATATTGTTGGCAATGTTGTTCTTTTGCTGTGGCTAATGCCTATAAAACATAAACACGAGACTCAGCACCCACGTGGAGTTTATTGAGAGAAGAGAGAGAAAGGGCAGTGGGTAGCTGGTGGCTAAGCAAAAGCAGGAGAGAGAGAGAGAAAGAGAGAGAGTGAAAGAGAGGCCAGAGAGAGCAAGAGAGAGCGAGAAGCCAGAGAGAGAGAGCAAGAGAGAGACCAGAGAGAGGGGCGTGCTTGGTGGGCTTGCTTTAAAAGGGGGGCTTGTGCATGCATAACTGAGTCCTCTGGCAGCTAGGTAAAGCTTGAGCCGCCGGGTTAGGCTGACTTGGCAATGACATGGCCATGAGCATCTGGCCCATCGTCGGGCAGGGTTAGCTGGCTGCTAGTTCCTAACAGGCAATAATAACTTTCAAGAACTAGAAATTTGCAATACATTGATAAATGAGTTGTACTGGTACAATATCTTGAATAAGGTTAGAAAAATATGTACAATATGTTTTAACAAATTAATATCAAATTTGTATCAGCATACAATATTTGCATACAATATACAAAAAAAGTGCAATTCAATGTTAAATATTTAAAATTAGTAGTTGCTTTTCTAAAGTAGTAGATTCAATAATCTACCACTTTATCCCATATTTGTATCTTTTTTTCACAACTAAAACCTTTAATCTAATCTTTTGTGTGGAACTTTCTTCCTGACCATAACCAACAAAATTTTGTAATCAATCACCGTAAACAATGATAAATATTCATAATCTGTAGAATGACAAAAAAAAAACACAACCAACCAAACAAATAATAAACAAAACAAAACATTAACCCCACCTCTTGGGAATGTGGGTATCATGTTCTTAAAGTTATTTCCTACAGAAGTGGAGAGGGTAACAGCATGTTTAGGACATTATGAGAGGAAAAATTGTGGATTAACTGTTTTACTTTTTTTTTTTTGGGGGGAAGGGAGGCTTGTCTCAGATCCTGTCTAGGGCAATCTGTGAGCCTAGTTCATCTCAGCTAACCTCCTGGAAATTGTACTGAACGGTGTCGGTGAGGCTAGATCATCTCTGCTGGCCACCTCAAACTTATTATAAGCAGTGTCTGTGAGGCTGCATCATTTCAGATGGCCTTCTCGAAATTGTTCTCAGCAGTTGGTAGTTCAAAGCTAATGAGATTGATAACTAACTTATATGCCCTCATAGAGCCCTCATCTAGTACCTTGATGGAAACAGAAGCAGATACCCACAGCTTAACACTGAGCAGAACTCCTGCTATCTAGTTGTAAAGATGGAGGAGTGATGAGAAAAGGGGTCAAGATCAGGCTACAGAAACCCACAGACACAGCTGACCTGAATAAGAGGTAACTCATAAACTCCCAGACTGATACCTTGGAAACCACCATTGGACCGACTCAGATCCCCTGAACTTGGGTCTCAGAAGGCCTGAGCAATCTAAGGGACCTCAGACAGTGAACCAGGATGCATCGCTGCTGCACAAAAGGACATTAGGAACACTATCCCCATAGAGAAATACTCCCTTAGCCTAGAGGCAGGAGGAAAAGCCTCATCCCTACTCCAAATGACTTGACAGATTTTGATGATCCATCCTGGAAGGCTCCCTCTATTATGGTATCTCTTTTTTATCTCTCTCTCTCTCTCTCTCTTTTTTTTTTTTTTTTTTTTTTTTTTTTGCTCTCATCTATTTGTCCCAAGACTCAATCTTCCTGGTCCTACATTTCTCCTCTCCTCCCCTTCTCTTTCTCCTAGCTCCTACTCAACTCACTGCCTCCCCCACCCCCACATTTCCAATATGCTCAGGAGATCTTGTTCCTTTCCCCTTCTATGAGGGACCTTGTATGAATCTCTTATTATCCTCCTTGTATCCTAGTTTCTCTGGCAGTGTGAATTATAGGCTGGTGATCCTTTGCTCTAGGTCTAAAATCCATATATGAGTGAGTACATACCATCTTCTTTTTTTTTTTTGACTAGGTTACCTCACTCAGGATACTTTCCGCAAGTTTCATCCATTTGCCTGCTAATTTCAAGATTCCATTTTTTTTTCTTCCGCAGAGTAGTATTCCATTGTGTAAATGTACCAGTCTTCTTTATCAATTCTTCAGTTCAGGGCATCTAGGTTGCTTCCAAGTTCTTGCTATTACAAATAATGCTGCTATGAACATAGTTGAACAGATGTCTTTGTTGCATGAATGTGAATCATTTGGGTACATGCTTAAGAGTGGAATTGCCAGGTCCTGTGGTAAACTGATTCTCAATTTCATGAGGAACCTACATACTAATCTGCAAAATGGCTGTGTACAAGTTTGCACTCCCACCAGCAGTGGAGGAGTGTTCCCCTTTCTCCATATCCTCTCCAGCATAAGTTGTCATTGGTGTTTCTAATTTTAGCCATTCTGACAGAAGTAAGGTAGTATCTCAAAGCTGTTTTGATTTGCATTTACCTGAAGGCTAAGGATGTTGAACACTTTCTTAAGTGTCTTTCAGCCGTTTATGCATCAGTCTATTGAAAATTCTCTATGCAGTTCTGTACCCCACTTTTTAATAGGGTTATTATGTGTTTTGGTGATTAGTTTCTTGAGGTCTTTGTATATTTTAGAGATCATCCCTTCTCAGATGTGGGTTTGTGAAGATCTTTTCCCAGTCTTGGGCTGCCGTTTGGTCTTGTCTAGTGTGTAGTTTGCCCTACAGAAGCTTCTTAGTTTCAGGAGGTCCCATTTAATAATTGTCAATCTCAGTATCTCTGCTACTGGTGTTATGCTCATGAAGTGTTTTCCTCTACCAATTCATTCAAGGGACCCTCCCACTTTCTCTTCTAAGATGTTCAGTATGGCTGGATTTATGTTGAGGTTTTTGATCATTTTGACTTAAGTTTGGTGCATGGCGATAAACATGGGTCTATCTTCAGTCTTCTATACACCATCATCCAGTTGTGCCAGCACCATTTGTTGAAGATGCTTTCCTCCTTCCTTTGTATAATTTCAGCTGTTTGTCAAAAAATCAGGTGTTTATATATATGTGGATTAAAGAAAATCATAAGTCCAACACATTCATAACACAAAATTTCCAGGAAATATGGGACACTGTGAAAAGGCCAAACCTAAGAATAATAGGTATAGAAGAAGGAGAAGAAACCAAACTCAAAGGTTCAGAAAATATATATAAGAAAACTTTCTCAACCTAATGAAAGACATGCCAATGAATGTGCACGAAGCTTACAGAACACCAAATAGAGTGAACCTCAAAAAAATTTCCCTCCCCACATAATAATCAAAGCATCAAGCTTACAGAATAAAGAAAGAATATTAAGAGCAGCAAAGGAAAAATGCCAAGTGCCATATAAAGGCAAACCTGTCAGAATTATACGTGACATCTCCATGTGAACACTGAAGGCCTGAAGATCCTGGATAGATAGTCAACAACTCTAAGAGACCATGGATACTAGCCCATACAACTATACTCAGTAAAACTTTCAATCACTATAGATGGAGAAAACAATATATTCCATGATAAAACCAGATTTAAACAATACACATCCACTAATCCAGCCTTACAGAAAGTAATGAATGGAAAACTCCAACCCAAGGAATTAACTATATCCACAAAAACATAGGCAATAGATAATCCTACTTTACCAACAGCCAAAAAAATAAGTGGTGTAAAGCCATTCAAAATACCACCACCAACAACAAATTCAAAATAAACAATCAATGGTCATCAATATCCCTCAATATTAATGGTCTTAACTTGCCTATAAAAGACACAGGATAACAGAATGGATAAAAAGGCAGAATCCATCCTTCTGCTACATACAGGAAATATATCTCAATCTAAAGACAGACATTACATCAGGGTTAAGGTTTGGAAAAGATTTTCCAATCAAATGGACCCAAGTAACAAGCCGGTATAGCAATCGGTATAGCAATCGTATTATCTAACAAACCGGACTTTAAATTAAAATCTATCAAAAGAGATGAAGAAGTCATTTCTTATTCATTGCAGGAGAAATCCATCAAGGTGAACTCTCAATCCTGAACATCTATGCCTCAAATACAAAGGTACCTACTTTCATAAAAGAAACATTAGTAAAACCCACATCGCACATAAAAGTTCACACACTTATAATGGGAGATTTCAACACCCCACTCTTAAGACTAGACAGGACCCACAGACAGTAACTTAAGAAAAGAAACAAAGGAACTAACAGAAGTTATGACCCAATTGGGTCTAACAGACAATCATAGAACATTCCATCCAAACAAAAGAATATACCTTCTTCTCGGTACCACATGGAATCGTCTCTAAAACTGACCATATATATACTCAGCAATATAGCAAACCTCTATACATATAAAAAAATTGAAATAACCACCTATATCTTATCAGACTACCATGCTTTAAAGTTGGAATTCACCATAACAACACAAATTACAGAAACTGTACAAACTCATTAAAATTGAACAATGTGCAATTGCACCATTCCTGGGTCAAGGAAGAAATAAAGAAAAAAATTAAAGACTTCCTAGAATTCAATGACAATAAAGACAACATACCCAAACTTATGGGACACTGTGAAAGTAGTGTTAAGATGAAAGTTCATAGCCCTAAGTGCCCACATGAAGAAACTGGAGAATAGTCACACTAGAGAATTAACAGCACAACTTTAGGCACTAGAACAAAAAATAAATAATAAATAAATGAAAATAAAGCAAACTAACCCCAGAGGAGTAGACACCAGGAAATATTCAATTTGAGGGCTAAAACCATTATGTAGAAGTAGGAAAACAATACAAAGAATCAATGTAACAAAGAGTTGGTTCTTCAAGAAAATCAACAAGACAGATAAACTTTCATCCAAGCTAACCAAAAGGCAAAGAGAATATGGAAATTGACAAAATCAGAAATGAAAATGGGGACATTCCAAAGGGCACTGAGGAAATCTAGAGAATCTTCAGTTCATACTTTGAAAACCAGTACTGCACAAAATTTGAAAATTTAATGTAAATGGACAATTTTGTGGATAGATACCACTTACCAAAATTAAATCAATAACAGATAAACAATTTCTATAGACCTATAACCACTAATGAAAACTAAGCAGTCATCAAAAGTCTCCCAAACAAACAAACAAAAACCCAGAGTCAAATGGTTTTAGTGCAGAATTCTACCTGAAATCCAAAGAACGGTTAACACCAATACTCCTTAAAGTATTCCACACAGTAGAAGCAGTAAGGTCATTGCCAAATTCTTTTTTCGAGGCTACAATTACCTTGGTACCTATGTCAAACAAAGACACAACTAAGAAAGAGAACTATAGATCACTATCCCTCATGAATATTGATGCAAAAAAGAAAATCCAAAAACAAAAACAAAACTAAATAAAATACTGGGAAATCAAATCCAAGAACACATCAGAGAAATTATCCACGATGACCAAGTAGGCTTCTCCCGGGGATGCAGGGATGGTTCAACATATGAAAATTCATCAATGTAATCCACCATATAAACAAACTGAAAAAGAAAACACACATGATCACCTCACTAGATACTGAAAAAGACTTTGACAAAATCAAACACCCCTTCATGTAAAGGTCTTGGAGAGATCAGGGATGACAGGAACATACCTAAGCATAATAAAAGCAATATACAGAAAAAAAAAACAGCCAACATCAAACTAAATGGAGAGAAACACAATGTTATTTCTCTAAAAACGAGAAAAAGACAAGGTTGCCCACTTTCTCCATATCTCTTCAATATGGTACTTGAAATTATAGCTAGAGCTATAAGAAAACAACAGATCAAGAAGATACAAGTTGGAAAGGAAGAAGTCAAACTTTCACTATTTCCAGATGATATGATAGTTTACATTAAGTTACTGAAGAATTCTATCAGAGCAAATTGGGAGTGTGTGTGTGTGTGTGTGTGTGTGTGTGTGTGTGTGTGTATGAGGGTGGGAGTAGGAGACAGAGAATAGGATAAAAGGAATGGAGTGGAGAACATGAGGGATTAGGAAAATTGAGTCTGGAGAAGAATAGAGGAGAGGAAGAAAAGAGATACAATAATAGAGCGAGCCATTATACATTTAAAGAGATATCTGGCACTAGGGAAATGCCCAGAGATCTACAAGGATGATCGCAACTAACAATCTAAGCAATAGTGGAGAGACTACCTCAAATGCCCTCCTCCAATAATGAGATTGATGACTACCTTATATGCCATCCTAGAGCTGATGGAAGCAGATACCCACAGCTAAAAACTGACCTGAACTCTTGGAATCCAGAGAGGGATGAGTGATGAGCAAAGGGGTCAAAACCAAGTGGGAGACCCCCTGAACATGGGTGTTAGTTAGCAGGACTGGTCAATCTATGTGGCCTCTGGTAGTGGATCGTTATTTATCCCTAGTATACAAATGATCTTTGGGATATAGACCTATAAGTTTGTATCAATAATTATAAGGATGAGATCACATTATATTGAAAACTTCTTTTACTTCAAATATTTCATTTAAATATGTTATCACATATACATTTTTACTATCAGTATCAATGGTTATATGGTGTTTCCTTGGGGACCCGTGTCATAAGTTCTTTTACCAGCATACTCAATTTTGAGGATTCAGAGTACTAAAAATTTTTTATTAATATTGAAATGTTTAAAAAGTGTATGTGCATATTTTAGGAACATATTTCTTTCTATTATAAATAAATCATCAAAATAGTACAGATAACACCAAAAGATTCACAGATTTTCATTCTTGCTAACTTCATGTTCAGTGGGTTGAATGGTTTTAATTTTTTCATAGCAGAATACAAAAAGGAAGCATTATCCATTGCCAGTAATATCATCATCAATAATATCACGTATGTCATTATTTATTGTCTGAAAATAATTTAAAGATGCCCATATTTCCATTAATAATCAATTAGCAAATAAAGTGCCATTTTAACTCAACTTCACATCACCGGGAATTACCTATTGGAAATGCTGTTTGGGTTTCATAGCATAGTGAATACTGATCATCCTGCCCATACAGACAAGACTGAGGATGACAAGTGATGGGGAAGGCAAGTACACTGGTGGTAGGTTCAGAATTATGAGACTGTGCAGCAAGCAAATATAGGCTTGGTATTTCAATGATGGAAGTGTTTACTGTATTTCTCTCTAAATGAAACCAAAGAATTGGATTGTTCATAATCCTCTCAACACACTTTTATACAAAAACTACTGAAAAAGAGGCCATGTATTAGAGAGGGACAAGGGAGGTTATGGAATTACTTAGAGAAAAAAGATGGAGGAGGGAATAATATAACTACATTTTAATTATAAGACACATTGAGCAGAATAATGAAAATTATTTTCTATTTTTATAAAAGATTAATACAAATCCTACATAAAACCTTCACATTTGTTTTCTTTGTCTTTATTTATTTTTCTTATTTTACATATCTATCCCAGTTCCCTCTCCTCCTTTCTCTCACCCCCCCCCCACATTTTTTATGCTGCACTGGTTAAATAATTTGCATGTGAGAAAGCTAGGTGGCTTATGAGTCAAATCTCATTTAGTAGGCACATATAAACGTAAAGTAAGAATTGATTTTCTATTACCAATTACTCTGTATTTCTTGGCAAACAGAACCATTCTTCCAGTTCTTAATTTTTTGTTTTACAAAATAAAAAGGAAAAGAATTAATTATGGTCTCATGTAAAGTTATTAATAAGAAAACGTTCAGCCAACTAAGCAGTAGTTAGCTTTATATTTCTTCCTTATCACCAATACTAGTAAATAGCTTTTCATTTTTACCCCTAGATACATAATTTTGGAAGGTATGTGCATCCTTTGTAACTTTAAGTAAAATATTAATAACTCAGCAAAAAGAAGAAAATCCCAGTGTTTAGTCTGATATCAATAACTCAATGAACATACATGAAATTTTGGAAGGCTTGCTTCATTAGGAGACCGAGCTACTCACCTCGTATTATTTATCAGTTATGAAAGAAATAATTACAATCACTATTTAATATTAACATTGTTAAAGCTACATGATCAACTATTTAAAAAAATGGTAATGTACAATCAAAACCATAGGCACACAAAACTCCAGAATTAAACATTTAATCCATTTCTGTTTTTGTAAGACATTACTGATTTCCTGATACAGAAGTGGAGAAATGTGGTTCAAACATGCACAAAGATTTTATAATTAACTGCCGACATGCTGAAAATGACTGATAGTTTATAACCATTTCTTTAAAAACTTATCTTGGTCTGTCAACTGCAGACTATCTATTGTTTATGCTATATGGACCGGAGAAAGCAGATTAATACCTCTTACTTAATTCCACTTTCATTGGACATTGCTTTTGTTTTACATCTGAAGGAAGGACCAGGAAGGGTGTGAAGTGATAGGAAAACAAAACAATACAAAACAAAACAAACAAACAAAAAAAAAAACAAACAAAAAATATCAAACAGACAAACAACAAAAAAAAAAAAGGTGGTCTTTTCTGGTTTGGAGCTAGAAAACATCAACAGTGCATTTCCCTGGCTTTCTCTTTCCTTCCTGTTTTTTACCACATAAGAAACATTTGATACTTAAAGAGTATTCATGATAGAAGTGCCCTAGTATAACAGCACAGCAGGAGACTTCTCTAGCCCTGTTTATCTTCCAACTAAATATCCACCCTGGGTACTCATTAGGTACACTCTGATTTTTGTAAATTCCATAAGCTTCTCTATGTGAAAACAGTAGCTATGGGAAAGGCAAGATCCTACCACCTGTGAAACTTTCTGTTTCCACCACCAAATTTTACCATGCCTCTTTATGGCCATTGTTTGCTATGACCATCATTTTCTAAGCAAGCTTCCTTTTCTTGTTTTTACTTGCTTTTTGGTGTCCAATAATAATTGATTTCCAATTAGAGCAAAAATTATCCATAGACTCAATTCTAATCATTAAATGGAGATGGATACATTGTGGTTTACACATACAATTGAAAAATTGTAGTGTGTTATAAACAGCATTCTTACTTGCGATGTTTATGGTGTTGTATGTAGCTCTATATTCTATATACTATATAAAAAGAATATGTATTTATCTAACAGAATCTTTGCCAGTGGGCTATTTGTGTGTTTCTTTGTAGATTTTTTTTTTTGGGGGGGGGCTTGATTGGTGTTTGCCTGATGACACGAACAATTAAATCAGGAAATGCCATCCTGTCCTTTAATTATTCATTCATTTATTGTTTCTTAAGGTATGGCAGAGTCTGTTCATATTTAGCCCTTTATCTTTAGCAAATAGTTACTTTCATGAAATATCTTTAAAATATTATGTTATTATCTGAATCATTTAATAAGTGACAAATAAATAATAGTAAGATGACACTATTAATTTATATTAAAATGCTGCTCCCATCTGAAAAAGAAAAAGCTTATGTCAGCTAACTCTTGCTATTATTTCTGCATATCTCTACTAGCCAATTAACCTAATTGTTTCTTCAAGATATTTTTTTCAAATCTTTGTCTGTCCTTTGAATATTAGGAAAAACTATGTTGACCACAGAGGGATTTGCTCTTTTATCAAAATGTATAAGGAACAAATAAGAGGAAAAGATGATAAATTTTATGTCAGGAAGCAATTGTGCTGATATATAGTTTATTATTTATTTAAGCCACTGAAGATCAGAATATCAAAGCAGCCATACTACTTATTTCATAGAAGCCAGGTAGTGGTGGCAGACAATGTAAGGATGGAAAAATACAGCTTAACTCTCTAATGACCCCAGGAAGCTAGAAGTCTAAAAGAGCCCCAAATACCTTAAATTCCAGACCCTGTCTCCTGGCAGTAAGTAGGCAAAGGTCACATTCTTTGCTGTGACCTGTGAGTATGTGAGTACAGGAAATGAGGTTTGTCACCCCACCCAGGAGCCTGCACAAATGCAGACCTCCAAGGATATAGAAAAACTGATTGGTCTATAAAGTGCTGGCTTGGAGGGTTTAAACTGATTGGTCCGCACTGCACAGGCTCTGGATGCTATGAGATGATTGGTTTAAAATGTGCGGGCATTGTTGTAACCCTACAAAAGCTGTCTCAATTTTGTACTCAGGGTCCTCGGTCCTCTACCCCTGCTTGGCGCATGACTGTGCACGCCAGTGCGCTTGGAATACAAAAAACCTCATGCTTTTACATCAAGACGCTTCTCGTGAGTGATTTGGGGTGTCGCCTTTCCTGAGTTGGAACATGAAGGTCCAAGCTCTGCGGGTCTTTCAACAACTTTAACCCCAGGATTCAGGATTAGGAGGTAAATGGATCTCTGTTAGTTCAAGGCCACACTGACTAGGCAAAATTGATCCAGTCATAAAAGAAATACCTTACACAAAGGTAATCTCAGCATCTTTATCACATGCCTTTAATTCCAGCACTAAAGAGGTGGAGACTGAAGTGATATGGTTGGGCAGAGAAAGGAATGAAGGGAGGAAGAGACATGAGCTAAGAGTTTTTGCCTCTAATGATTCCTATAGATAAGATTTCCATTTCAGCTGGGTAGAATTAAGATCTACTGGCTTGGCTGCTTTGCTTCTGTGACCTTTGTCTTGAAGCTTCAACCCCAATATTCTTTTGTTTTTTTTGGGGGGGGTCTTTTATTTTATATGCAACAACTAATACTAGAGAATAAAGATGATAAGGGGCAGTGTGTGACTGAGGAAGGGCTAATCAAGGGGGAGAAGAATATTCATTCAGAACAGTGAACACTTTGAAGAGGGGGAGAAGTTCAAAAGGGAAGTCACAAACAAGCTGACAAAATTAATTCTATGCCTTGGAAAGGCATAATGACAGACAGAGCAAGCTGCTGTGACTGGATCATCAGTCTCTCACATTTTACATTGATCTCTGAGTATTTGTGGGGTTCTTATTTTCTTTTGATGTTCATGTTGAAGGGCAGAGCAACTGTATTCTAAGCAACTAAAGTGAATTTCAGGAAAATCCTAATCTTATTTGTTACTCTACATAAGAAAAAAAAAAAAAAACCAAACCACAGAATTTATATATACATGTATGTATACAAACATATACATATGTATATTACATATGTTGTGTGTGTGATTTATATTCCAGAATTTCTGATCACAAAATACCTGAAGGAACTGTGAGAGTTTGGAAACAATTGTACCAGTGGGAATATACTAATCTATGTTCTGTGTGACTTGTCCTTACACCTTAATTCCCTCTTAATAGAAGCTGGCTTGGTTTTCCCACACACTATCTCTATACCTTTCTCTTTCTCAATGCCTGTCTTGATGGTTACTCTCATGCATATTGATTTGTAAATAACAAATTCTGATCACTTGAAGACTTTTAAAATTTGCAAATACAAACATCTCTTCTTTTATGGTATCATTACTTATATAGCCAGCACCTTTTTCAACAGAGTTTACAGTTTACAAAGAAAGGAGAAATTTAAACAACAATAAGGTAATTCAAGGTTTTATTTTCCAATGAGTAAACTGAGACTATCATAAATTCAGTGACTTAATCATGTCTTCCAACTGTGGAATGACAGCAATGTGTCTCTTCAGTAGCATTTACTTTTATTAAAATATATTTCATATACATAAAATACTAAATTCATCATGACATCAAATGTCCTTATACTTCCACTCATTTTAACCTGTTTAATATCACGAACATCTATAAAATCCACTATATGTTGTGATGGCCATTTTTAATTGTCAAGTGGGCACAATGAAGAATCAACTGAGAAAGGAATCTCTGACAGAAACTATGTAGACTGTGCTGGCCTGTGGTAAAACATGTGAGGAATTTCTGTATATAAAATTGATTGAAGTGGTAAGACCCACCCAGAATATAAGTGATACCATTTTAAGGGTTGGGGTCTGGACAGAATGCAAAAGAGAGAATCTAGTAAGTATGCTCATCCATTCTCTTTTTATAATTGTAGATATGATGTGAATAGTTGTGTCATTTTTCTTCCACAATGACTTTATCACAATGATGGACAAAAACCCACATCTCTGAGCTGGAATGAATCCTCTATTTTCTGAGTTGCTCTAGAGTATTTTGTCACAGCAGTAGGAAAAGAAACTAGGACATAAATTGGTACTGAGAGTTGGATGATTGAGGCAATAAAACATGGTGCTTTTGTTGTAATGCATCTGTCCATGTTCCTTTTGCTAATAATTCCTTACTCAGAATGTGAATTTATGCTCACCTCCCGTCCTCCATTCCCCATTCTGGAATTGTTTCATGTTTGAGCATGCAAAGGTCTTGAGGCTGTTGTAATGACTCTAAAATTAGTTATTGTTGTTGTTTTTTTAAATTTCCTTGTGTGTTTTATGGAAATACCAAATTTTATAATCTTTTCCATTTTATTTCCATTTAAATTTATAGATAGTGCATAGTATGTATATTTTTATTTCTGCTTTAAATGACACTGCAATTGTTTTCAAATATATCTTTTAGTTGTTGGTTTTGGAATATAAGCTGGGAGACATTCTGAATTTCCATTTGCTATCATTAACCTTGGTACAGCAATTAGTAATTCCCAAAATGAGTCCAAAGTCATAACATTAAAAAATAGACAAATAAATTATTCATTGATAGTTTCTATACCACACTTTGTATCCTTAGTTTCCCTCTACATTTTACTAGTATCTCCATTACAATGTTTAACAGAATGTGTTATGGAAACCTGTGCTGTTTCTATTTTTGGAAGAAACTGTTTGCTTTGGTTTACCACTGAAAATAACATCTTATCCTAGGTATTTGTATAGAGTAAGTCCTTTTTTCTTGTCTCCTCTTTTACAAAGAACTTTGAACCATAAATACTTGCATCTCTTTTTTAAACATAAATATCATTATAAAATTAAAATTCATGTGAATTTTATCCTTTTATATTCAGGGCTTTCTTTGAAAATTGTTATTTGTTGTTTAAATATTTTGTACAATATAATTTCATCCTATTTACTCTCCTCCCACAACTTCTTGTAGATTCACCTCCCTTCTCTTAGTCACCTAACTCCCTGTCTTCTCTGTTGTTTGTTTTGCTTGTTTAATCAATTTAATTTATGCTTCCCATGTACTCTTGGATGTGTGTCCTTCCACTATAGCATTTTCACCATACCAGGAAACATCCTTCAAGAAAATTGACTCTCCTTCTCTCAGGAGCTATCAATTGCCAATGTCTTTTTACCTCAATATTGGGCTTTATACTCACTTCCCTACTTAATGTTGGGATTTCGCCTGACTTAAATTTGTGCAGGTCTTATAAGACTGTTACAACCACCGTGAGTTCATATGTGCAACTTTTCTGCTTCCCTTCTATTTTGAACATGAAAACTAAATAAGAAGTGCATTAAAATCAAGTTAAGATTTAATAATAAGAAATTATTGCAATTTTATGTACTTATGATCCTCTTAGTTTACTGTGGTTAGTCTACTCCCCAAAATAACCTGTCTCCTTTGTTCTCTTCCCTTTCTTGTATAAATAATTCATTTCTATTACTTTCCTTTTTTTCTGTCTGTCCATCTTCCTGATTTCCTTTTTTCTTTGAAGTTTTTGCTCCCTCTCTAATATTTGGAATTTTAACATAGTTATTGAAAATAAGAGTTAAGCATATCAATGCAAGTTTATTGTTGAGCGTTATATCAACTGTGTGACAGTACTAGAAGAGGAATAGTCTCAGTATTAATAGCATAGGTATCACAAGTTCAAGAAGTTATGTGTATCTAACTCTAACATGTTATCAATGTCTATTGCCACTGTAACATAGAGATAACAAGGCCCCTCTCTTGGAACAGCAAGTAGTTTCAGTTGAGTGAAAGTCTATTGCAAGATATTGCAAGATAATATTTATATGGATATTCTATTTTGCTTTAAATATTTCCATGTACTTTTTAACATGACTCTCAATGTCAAGTAAATTGTCATTTTATATTAGAATTTAAAATATCAAACTTTTCAACTGAGACAGACTCTATTTGATCAGAAAACTATTAAAAGTAAAAAAAACTTTATGAAGATACATTATATTGTCAAGAAAAAGAAAAATATTCAACAAAGGTAACTTAGTCTCCCCTGTAGTATAGTCTAAAAGCAACACCATGTCTTCATTTCATATTATGTATGTCATATATGGTAATATATAGGACAAATAGTAGTGTTAAATCAGAATTTTTTAAGATATAATTGGTTATTAAAATGATAGCTCTTTCGATGAACACCATTCTTTCCCTTGGGCAATAAGATTAGGCCAGAAATTACAAGTGTAATGTTGGGTCAGGATATCTTACATTTACAACTTTAATATATTAGAAACATAAAAATAAATCATTTTCATCAGTAATATAATCAGTAATATAATAACTTAGAAATAAATATAAGTTTAGAATTACATATGTATTTCTAACTTCAAGACAATGTTGATCCTACCAAATACCATAAAAAGTAACTTGGTCTAAAACATTTTTTGAGTTTAATAGATAATTGGATAAAGATTCATAGGTAGGAGCGTAAGAGGGAGAGAGACATGAATATACCTTAAGCTAACAGTGGGTCAGCTACATGAACAATTAGCTGTTGCTGTTGTCACTGAAAGACAGGGAATGTGAGAAATGCTAACACCTCCTCTGGCTGTTTAAGTAGACCTAAGACTCTGGAATACTAAATGACTCATAAATGGAGCCACATATAACTGAAGACCCTTTAATTTTGAGCCAAACCCCAGGGCTGCCTGCTTCCTGCCCTTTTGTTGGTACACACACTGCCCACACCCTCACATAACATGGTTTGCCATGCCATTTAGACTCACAGGACAATAACTTCATGTGACCTGAGCTAATTGGGTTATTTGCCAGTAAATGTACACATTAAACCAGATCTCCATCCTTGATCCTGGTCTCAAGAGTTTGTTTCTGGAACAAGGAAAGTCCTTGTGATTTGTCTCCTTCATCCCTTCCCCCACTGAGCCACAGGTGAGAGGGAGAAAAACCCTATGAGTAGCAACACCACAAGAAAGGGAGTTTTAGGGAAAAAAATGAGGGAGCCCAGAGTACCAGATCTGAGAGAGGTGGATGAAGAAAAGGAAAAATTATACCATTCTGAATCAGGGTAAAAAAGAAGGGCAGAGACAAAGAATTTCACAATGGGGAGTACACAGGCACAACAGGAACTGGGGATTCAGGGAAAGAAAGATAAAATTATCTCACTAAAGGGGTACTTACTCCTATCTCTTTAGTATGGCTCAAGATGAACCCACCCTTTCTGAAGAATGGTCCCCTGGCGAGGAGACTGGGCAGCCCAATTGAAGTAATGTGTAAAGGGTGAGACAATGAGAAGTAAGAACCTTTATTCTATCTGACCATAGTGGAATAAACTAACTATCAATGCAATAGAAATTACAGAAAATATACAAACTCGTAGAAGCCAAACAACACACTATAAATTGATAACTGAATCAAAGAAGAACTCAAGATGAAAATTAAATATTCTTAGAATTATTTGAAAAAAAAAGCAACATATTAAAATATATGGCACACAATGAAGACACCCCTAAGAGGAAAGTTATTACAGAACTAAATTTGCCAAAAATGGAAGAGGTTATAAAGGAGAGAGAGAGAGAGAGATAGAGAGAGCAAATAGCTCAAATTAAGGACTCAATAAAGCAGCCAAACTGCCTTTACTTGAAAATAGTGATTCAATAAATAAAACATCCTAAACCCTCAATCATAAAACATATATAGCTAATAGATATATTTAGTGAAGTAGCAGGGTACCAAATTAATTGAAGAAGTCATAGACTTCCTATATGCAAGTGATAAACATATTAATAATGAAATCAGGGAAACCATGTCATTCACAATATCTTCAAATATATATCTGGGAGTAAACATAGCTAAGCAAAGATAAGACTTGTGCACAGAAAACTTTAAGACACTAAAACATGAAAATAAAAAAATAGCAGAGATGGAAAGATGCCGATTCTCATGAATATGTGGGATTAATAATGTACAAATATTCATCCTACCAAAAGCTGTCAAATATTCACCTCAGTCTTCATCCAGTCCCAACATACTTCTCAGAAATTTGAAAGATAATCTTAAGTTTTATATGAAAATACTAAAGGCCCAGGATATTCAAAATAATCTTGAATAATGGAAAAAATACTAGATTACCACATTTCCAAATTTAAAGTTGTACTACTGGAGTATATTAATAACTTTATAGTAATGACACATACACAGTTTGGTAAATGAAATAAAATGTGGATCATATATAAGCCCTCTTCCTACAGCTACATAATTTTGGTAATGATGCCAATAACACATATTAAATAAAAGAATCTTCAAAAATAGTGCTGGTCAATCTAGATATCTACAAGTAGAAAAATGAAAATAGATATTTATCTGTGATATTACATAAAATTCAGCTGTAAGTAAATCAAGGACGTCAACAAAATTTCTGATATCTTAAATCTGATGCAAGAGAATATAGTGAATACAATTTAACTTGTAAGCTCTAAGAAGGAATTTCAAAATAGATAACTGTTAGTGCAGACATTCTGATCAATAATACACTAGACTTCCTGAACTAAGCAGTTTCGGTAATGTTAAGGACACCATCATTCACATAAAGAGGAACGCTACAAAAATTTTTTATTAGAAATACCATTTGGGGATGGCTAGTTTCTAGACTACATAAAGAACTAAAAAGAGTGAACATCAAGGGAAAAAAATCCATTTACAAAATGGGGCATGGAAGTAAACATCATCCTAAAATAGGAGATACAGACATCTGAGAAACATTTTTTATTTAAATGTTAAACATGTTTAGACATCAAGGAAATCTAAATCAAAGCTAGCTGCAGATTTTGTCATATGCTAGTCAACATGGCTAACAATAACAACAATAAACTAAACCACAAGTGATGACAAATGTTGGCATAGATGTGAGGAGAGGGGAACATTTATTCATTGCACGTTAGAGTGCATACACACACACACACACACACACACACACACGCACACACGCACACACGCACGCGCACACACACACACATTCACAAAAATAAAAAACAAAAAACAAATCTACATGCAGATCTACTGCATGCTTCTATACTGTAGTTGGTTGCTTTTACTCTTTACTCTTTGTTCTTTTGGGGTTCATCCATCCAGCTCAGCTCCCAAATAAGTCACACAAAGCTTTTATCTTACTTCTAAACACCAGACTTTAGGTTGGCTTGTTTCTACCCAGCTTTCTTTAACACAATTTATGCTATCTCTATTTTGCCTTTGTGCTTATACCATTCTCTATTTCTGTATGTCTCTTCTTTGTTTTTTATTCCATGTCTTGCTGTGTATCTAGGTAGATCCTTTTATTCTTTTATTGCTCCTCCCTCCTACTCTTCTTATTCTTAAATATTTTTTCTTCCCAGATTTTTCCTTCATTTATTTCTTTGCCTGCCAGCATCATCTATCCTTCCTCATTCCTGGTTATTTGTTGTTCAGCTATTTATTAGACCAATCAGGTGTTTTAGGCAAGGAAGGTAACACAGTTTCACAGAGTTAAACAAATGCAATATAATATAATGCAACACATCTATGCATCATTCAAACAATTGGTTCACAGCACAGAGAAGTATAACACATCTTAAAATAATATTCTACAACATTTTACCATTCTTGGAAATATAATAAAAGGACTCTACATCCTACAGTCCTACAATAGAGACCTGTTCATCCATGTTCATTACTAATGTATTCATAATAACCAGGGAATGGAAACAACTTACATGTTACTGATAAACAAACTAAGAAATATGCAACATGGTAGATTCATACAATGGAATGTAATTCAAATGTCAAAAAAATAAAATTTGAAATTCACTTGTAAATGGATGTAATTGGAAGATATTTTTCTGAGTGAAATGATATAGAGCCAGTAAGCAAACACTGAATTTTCTTAGATTTCTGGAAGCTATCTACGAATATCCAGAAAGTTATAATTCATTTAGAATAATATACCAATCAATGAATTTGTATGGTGTAGTGGGAAGTTACTTTCAAGGAAGGGAAGTTAGAATACATTAGTATATATGGAATAATGGGTTAGGAGATACAGGGGCTATATAAAGGAAAGAGTATAAGGTGTAATAATTAACATTTAAGACCTCTTTGTAAGTAATAAAAAACTTACTACTTTGTTAGTTTTCTAAAATATATACTTATACACATGGTAAATGAGTTTAAATAGAGTTACCCTACAATGAGTAGCAATGTCCCTACTTAATACCTTACCCTAACAAGTAAACAGTCCAGTGCCAGGAATGAATTTCTTTTTGGAGTTGTTGAATGAGAATTTCCTATAGATTATAAACATTCCATACAATTACCAATGTTTTTGATCCCCCCCCTCCCAGAACTTAACGGTAAGACACTATGGTGACAACCATACTTGAGTCATTGAACATGGGTAATCAAGCTTGCAAACTTGTATTCACCTAGAAGCTTCATCTGTACTGGCTGGCTTCTGTACAGATGGAAGTTACTATGCATACTACTAAAGAAGAAAGTAAAAAAGAGGAACATATTATGTACTCACTCATATATGGATTTTAGACATACAGCAAAGGATTGCCAGCCTATAATTCACACTGCCAGAGAAACTAGGATACAAAGAGGAACCTAAAAGATTTATACAAGGTTTCTTACAGAAAGGGAAAGGAACATGATCTCCTTAGTATATTGGGAATGGAGGGTCAGTGAGTGGAGAGGGAGTTAGGATAAAGAAAGGGTAGGAGAGAAGAATGTGTGGGACCAGAAAGACTGAGTCAGGGAACAAATAGATGAGATAGAAAAAAACAAACAAACAAACAAACAAAACAAAAAAAACCGAAGAGACATACTATGGTAGAGGGAGTCATTATAGATTTGAAGAGAAAACTGACTCTAGAGAAATGTCCAGAGACCAACTAACAATCTGAGCAACAGGAGAAAGGCTGCCTTAAATGCGCTTCCCTGATAATGAAATTGATAACTAACTTGCATGCCATTAATAGAGCCCTCATCTAGTAGCTGATGGAAACAGAAGCAGACACACACAGCTAAACACTGAGCCCAATTCCTGGAATCTAGTTGCAGAGAGTGATAAGAAAAGGGGTCAAGATCAGGCTACAGAAACTCACAGACACAGCTGAGCTGAACAAGGGATAGCTCATGGACCCCAGACTGACAGCTGAGAAACCAGCATTGGACCATCTAAGACCCCCTGAACGTGGGTCTCAGTTAGAAGGCCTGGGCAGTCTAAGGGACCTCTGTGGAACCAGGATGTATCCCTGGTTCATGAAAGGACTTTGGGAGCACATTCCCCATGGAGGGATACTCCCTTAGCCTAGAGGCATGAGGAGGTCCTAGACCCTACTCCAAATAACTTGACAGATTTTGGTGATATCTCCTGGAAGGCATCACCCTCCCTGTGGAGTAGGGGGATAGAAGGGGATGTGAGGGCTTTCATGGGGCATGGGAGAGAGACAGGTAGGGAGGGATGGAGAGGGAACTGGTATCAATTTTTAAAATAAGAAAAAATAAATATATAGATGAAAATTGATAGCTTCTGAGAAAGGAAGAGTCAGTTTTACTTAAGCATGTGACCCCTGGTTGATTGAGTACATTCCAGTGGAATTTCACACATTCAAGTATATGTGCAACATTAATTGAATTTGATGCACTTAAAAATAACAAAATAAGGTCGGTCAGTGGAAAATTTAGAGTGGGTTTGTGAGAAGATAGGGAAGGTGTGAAAATTACCAAAATGCATTGTACAAAATGACCAAAGAACTATTTTCTTTTTAATGATGAAACAATTTCATGTTTGTATCCAGAGTCAGATTCCATTCTTTTGGCCAGGAAATTAGAACCTTCTTTTAGGGGGCATTCCTCTAACTACCCCAACTGTCATCTAAACTCCTGGAATTGAATCCTGGATTCCTCACTCTTGAGACCAGTTTTAGAGACTTCAAGAACCTTCTTTTCCAATAAAGAAAGTCCAATGAACGGGTGCTATATAGGCCTATAAAGGGATTTTCATAAACTTCAATTTAGACATTTTACAATATCCTTTGTTCTGGTCTCTCTTGCCATACTTTCCTCATCTATAATGCTAATAAGTCTCACATCTGTATCCAGATGTTGGTCAAAGACTTGCTTTCCTTGATACATCAGATTGTTACACAAATGGAAGCAACAATCCCCTTATTGAAATCCTAGATAGACTCCACCAATCAGTAAGAAACCAGATACTGTGAAGGGCAGTTAATGTCATGTCCTCCAAAAAGAGAATGTTGGAAAAAGGGGTTAGTTACTGCACAGCTTGCTTCAACTGGCAACATAGAAGTAGTAATTTCAGGAATGTCCAAAAACATTTGAGGCTTTGATCTATGGTCTGGATCCTAATCAGAGTGGGAATGTTAACAATAACATCAAAAAGTTTATTTTTGTTTTTGTTTTTGTTTTTTTTTAATTCTGTGAGAAAAATTTTCAGAGAAACTTGGAAAAATTAAATCCAAAGAATAAGAATTTTTAACAGGTTAGACACACTAAATTTGGCATTTAAGACTCTGAATGATATAATCTGTGTACAGCATTTCAGAGGTGATTAGGTCATGATGATTTGCCCTAAGAAGTGGACTGACATTATTCTCACAGGAAAGCCCGAGTTCTCATGTCTGTATGTTTCTGAGAAAAGAAAATGTGACTTCTCATTTTGCAAATGGTATTGTCCTTATGATTTCTGCAATGGGATGGTATAGCAGAAGCCCTTGCCCAATGTGATCTCTTTGATCTTGACCTTGATGTTTCCCAGGCTCTGGTTTTATGAGAAATAAATCTGTTATTTCTGAATATCCATCTGAAACATTTTGTAATAACATGAAGTAGAAAAATATACACATGTCTACAGTGAGAGATACTATGAGGGATGGGTGATAGGGAGGGTAGAAAAAAATAGAAAAGTGAATTTTAAAGAAATATCTTAGGGATCGAGTTTAGACAAACATGAAGGGGCTTATAAAAAATAAATTACATAGGAAAGTTTGAATGAGCTTCCTTCCTTTTTTGTCTTTCCCAAGGTAGTACAATCATGTGTGTTCCTAGACAGTCTGCTCCTCTGAAAAAGTGATGAAGATAGAGGTACCATTACCAGTTTGGATTGTCTAAGAATATTCTTAGAATTTTTGTATCTAAAGCTTTACTTAGTCAACTAGAAGGACAGGTTTCCAGTCTTCATAGAATTTAGACTGTTCATTTTATAGTCATTTACCTTTTTTCTGACTTATCACCTGCGTTGCCTTCCCTGAGTAACATGTTCTAATGGTCACCAAATATGAGAATGTGGAAGCTACAAAGTTCATTGGTACTACCTCAGTCCCTCAGTCCAACTAACATTCAACCTTGTCACAAGCTACACTTCTAAACAACATGAAGTTCTATCTCCCTGATTAAAAGCTGTGGGTAGCCTTCATCACTTAAGGTATTTTATAAAATCTTGGGAACCTAGAATAGTTAAAAAAAAAAAAAAGAGAGAGAGAGAGACTGTGGTATAATTCAAAATTAAATACCTGTATCTCCCCTTATAATATGATTGTATAGATTTTTTCTCTGCATACATTTATATTAATAAAATTACATTAGTAAGTACAAAGATTATATTCAAATGATCAAAGAAGTGCCATTTATTGACACATTCCAAGAAACACACTTCATTTTAATCTACTTACTGGATAAGGAAGATGGAAAACTAGAAAATAGTCATCAATAGGCAATTTAACCAGAATAATACAATGTAGAGGGGAAAGAGAGTTCACAACTCTTGTGCCTCCTATATGTAAGATGTGCTATATGGCTAGTTTTATCAATCATCATTGTCTTATTAGTTACACAGTCTTCATCATTTATGGTAGAAAACATTTAACATAAGAGTCTAAACAACTGGTTGGTGATTGTGAACATAAGAAGTCATCAAATCCAGTTCTCTCAATCCTAAAGACCCAAATGTGATTGAGGATATCTTTCTGTATATATGTTTCTCTTATTGTTTGATGAACAAAACACTGATTGGCCAGTATCCAGGTAGTAATTATAGGCATGGCTATGAGATGAGGAGAATTCTGGGGATAAGAGGCAGGGAGAAGCCACCAAAGAGATAACATGTAGCTATGTGGAAGATAGTTTGCACTGAGCATTCTCTGGTAAGATAAGGTCATTTAGAAATACATAGATTAGTAGTTAGGGGTTAATATTTAAGAACCATCAGCCAAACAGTTTATAATTAATATAAATCTCTTGCTGTTTATTTGGGGCCAAACAGCTGCGGAACCAGGCAGAACAGAACCTCTATTTACCCAAATATTAA
The DNA here is from genome assembly GCF_943737965.1 of Phodopus roborovskii. Taxonomy (NCBI): domain Eukaryota; kingdom Metazoa; phylum Chordata; class Mammalia; order Rodentia; family Cricetidae; genus Phodopus; species Phodopus roborovskii. The sequence goes on from NW_026125391.1 coordinate 9,886,616, forward strand.
GAGAAAGTGTGGGTAGCTGGAGTTTTGTTTTCTTTCCACACAATTAACATCACATAATTTCATTATAAATATATTAATTATATTAGTCGCTTCTTAGTATGTCTATAATTGCTTTTGTTCAGTAACCCTGCAGGTGCTTTGGACTATCTAGCTTGAATGATTTTATCTATGTAATTATTTACAAATATGAAATACTCTTGACAACTCTTGTAAAAGGAAGAAATATGTTACTCAGTAACACACATGCATAATCTTTATCATGTTCATCAGAGGACTACTGCAGAAACAATTAGGTTATGTAAAGAACAACAAGGCTATTAAGAAAAACCTCTATAAACTACTTCTGAAATAGATTTAAGACTTCAGTAAGATTACACTATAATACAAATTTTACAGTTTAAACACACACACACACACACACACAGAGAGAGAGAGAGAGAGAGAGAGAGAGAGAGAGAGAGAGAGAGAGAGAGAGAGAGAGAAATAGATTCTTCTCCCGTACAATCGTACAATATGCCCCAATTACATTTTCTCTGCCCTCCACTCCTCCGAGCACCCACCTCACCTTCTTTATTCCTCATATCCCACTCCTCCTCCATTTCCCCTGAGAAAAGAGCAGGCCTAAAGAGATAACAACTAAATACAACAAAACAAAATATAATAAGACACGGCAAAATCCCTCATATCCTGGTGGAACAAGGCAACCCAATAGGAGGAAAATAGTCCCAAGGTCAGGCCAAAGAACCAGAGACACTAGGGTTTCTCTCCTGTCTCTAGATTAAGGCAGTTATCCCTCCATGGGGGATGTGTTCTCAAAGTCCTTTTGTGCTCCAGGGATACATCCTGGTTCCATTGTCTGAGGTCCCTTAGACTGCTCAGACCTTCTGGCTGAGACCCATATTCAGGGGGGCCTGAGTCAGTCCCATGCTGGCAGCTATCAGTCTAGTGGCCCGTTAGCTCCTCCTTGTTCAGGTAAGCTGTCTCTATATGTGTTTCTGTTGCATGGTCTTGTCCTCTCTATCTGCATCTGGGTTCTAGTTCTACTCAGTGTTTATGTATGGGTTTTTGATCCTGTTTTCAACAGGCATAAGTTGAGGCTCCATGGAGAAGTTAGTTGTTGATCTCACTATACGGGAAGGGCATTTATGATAGCCTTTCCACATAAGCTCAAATTGTTAGTTGGCACCAGTCTTGTAGTTCTCTAGACCTTTCTTTGTGTTCAATTTTATCTTCAAACCAATATTAGTCCCTACTTCACATGACCAGTGAGACCTACATGACCCCTACTGGATGACATTCCCCTACATATGTAATTGGGGTGGGGGGATGGGAGGGTGGTTAGAGTGCATGTGAGAGGGCAGAGAGGGTAAAAGGTAGGGAAGGAGGGAGGAAGGGAAGGAGTGAGGGAGGTTGGGAGGGAGGGAGGGAGAGGGAACTGGGATTGACATGTAAAATAATAAATTAAATTTAAAAAAATGCTTTGACTCCAAAATTTAAGTTCAAGGACAAGTTACTGGGGAAAAGGATTTCTATTTTTGTTTCCACAGAAAATGAAAAGCTGTGATTCCTTTCAGACTAATGTTTTGATCAAGCCAGACCACCTGAAACAGAGTACCAGGTGATCCTACATTCAAAACAGCTGGACAAAGCAGCCTGACAGACTACAGCCAGGATTTCTGAATCTTCTTGGAATCCCCCATGACAGCGCCCCTTACCAGCAGGAAGTAGTTTGGAAAGAACAACGGCCAAATTCCCAAATATTGTCTATAAATGTTTGTTTTCATTTAAATGTACTTGGTTATATATATAAAAAAAAAAAAAAAAAAAAAAAAAAAAAGAACCAGAGACACATCAGCACCCACTATTAGGAGTCTCACAAAACAGAAAGCTAAAAGCCATAGTATGTGAGCACAAGACCTAATGTACACATATACTGGTCCTGTGCTTGCTGCATTAGTGTCTGTGAGCCCATATGAGCTCTGCTTAGTTTATTTGGTTGGGTGGGCCATATTCTCCAAGTGTCCTCCATCCAATCCAATGCTTACAATCTTTGCTCCTCCTCTTTTTCCCAGCAAAGTTCCTCAAGCTCTAAGAGGAGAAGTCTGATAGAGACACTTAGATTTTTTGAAAGACAAGAAGAACTAAATAAGAAACTAGTAAGTAGCATTCAGAATGGAAAAGCAGAGGTGAGGAAAAGGATGCTCGTGGATAGCCCCCTATGTTTTTACTGCAAAGAATCTTCTGCAGCTCATTTCCTGCTCCACTTAAAGACAAGATGAGGATGCTGTATTGAAATTTCCATACGAGGAGATTGAAGTTAAGTTGGTGAAAATTGGGCACAGATTCAAACAACCTTGAATATAAATTATTGAATTTTTATTTTTCATTTGGGAGGTACTTATTGGTTAATTTGCACTTATTTGTGATAAATCTGTTGCTGTCTTCAAAGGGATATATCAAAACTAAACAAAATAATGAATGTAAGGTATCAACTACTCATTATGTCTTTTATATACAGTCAAAAGCCACTATTATTCACAACATTTTTTTTCATACATATTTTGGAGATTAGATAATGAAAGGCTATTTGGAAGCCATGAAGGACTGGGGCTAGGAAATCCTCACAAAAGCAGTTAGATAGCTAGCTAGAACTCAAGGAAGGACATTTCAGGTGTTCAGACAAATCAAGCACTTTTTCTAACCTTTGCCTACATGACAACCACAATATCCTGAAATGTCTTCATAGACACAGGAAAAATTGTCTGGAAGACTCAAATTAAAGAAGATGAAGAGGTCAGATAAAACATTTTTACAAAACTTTGAAAATTATTTTGTAAATATAATGTCAAAATAGTTAGAGTTTGTTATAAGTATGCTTTATGTTTTTCATAAATGATTTCAATTAAGGGTCCTATACCATCAGTGCAGATTGGATATCCATTAACACAAATGTGTGGAAGTATAAACATTTTGAGCTTGAATTTATATACATACATACATACATACATACATACATACATACATATATATGTATATATCTCCATGCCTCAGAATTGAACCTTACAATGAAATTCACCTGTGTGTCATATGGACTTTTCCACACATTATGAGGGTAATTTTATAGAACAGGTTAGTAATCATGTGTTTCAAATGCAAATGTTCCATGGTGGTCCAATGTGAAATTTTTCACTAATATAGTTAGCACCCAGGAGTTATATTGGGTGTTTCTTCATTGTTTGTTTGCCAAGTTGAAACAGCACTCATTTATTGAGTAGAAGGAACCTCATTTAAGAAAATGGTTCCATAGAATTTGTCTGTAGGCAAGTCTGTGGGGTATTTTCTAGATTAATGATTGATGGGGGAAGGCCAAGTCTACTCAAAGTGGTCCCAGTCCTGGACAGAGGGTCTTTGTGGTTTAAGAAAACAGGGAGCATGCCCTGGGGAACAAGCTGGTTAGCTTTCTTTATTGGATTCTGCTGCAGCTCCTGCTTCCCAGTCTGTGCCTAGAGTTCCTTTCTGACTTCCATTCATGATGAACTGTGGCTGGGATTCATACCACAAATAAACCTTTTCTCACTAAACTTCTTTTGGTTAGTTTTTCACAGCAATAGAAACCTCAATAAGAAAGACTATTGAAATTTGTGGAGTTTTCATGTGTCATATTTTTAACATTATGGAGTTACATATCAGTTTATGTTGTTGCTATTACTTCTTGATAATTTAATTGCTTTCAATTATGTGTCCAATATAAATTTCCCCATGAAAAAGGCATAAAATAAAGTACTTATAATTTTTAACAAAAGTATATTAATACAGATGAATATAATGTATATGAAATGAAATCATTTTAAAAGTAGTTTCCTTGTACAATGGCTAGAATTCATAAATAATGAAACTATAAATTAGGTATATAAAAATATGCTTTCTGAAAAAACACTAAAATTTAACTAAAAAGAAAAAGAAAATGCAGCAAAAATAAACATAGTCACAACCAGTATTGCGAGATACAGTCATCTACTGAGATTCTTTTTTAATTTAACACTTAAATTCATGTATATGTTTTATTTGCATGTGTACCTGTGTACCATATGCATAGCTGGTGCCTGTGCAGGCCAGAAGAGGGCATCAGATACCCTGAAACTACAGTTATACATGATTGTGTTGGAAATACAAACTGCAACCAATGCATTTAACAACTGAGCCATCTCTGCAGCACAAACAAAGTGATATTTTTAAAAATAGAGCATGTATATTCCTAGCATATGAAATCTGGTAGATTTCATGATCAACATTTTAGAAGATAGATGAAGGTGCAAACAGAAGAGAATCGGTTAGATTTATTAGAAGGCTATAAAAACAAGGGTTGGGTGCATTAGCTAGTTCACATAATTGTTTTGGTGACATTTAAGAATAACAATAACAGCCATTCTTGGAGAAACCTTTAGGGAATACATTTACAAGACAGAAATGAGAGCCAAAAGTATATATTCAAAAAGTAACAATCCAGGATTACTGGATTGTTCCCCTCATGGTACCAATAATAAATGCTCCCATCAGAAGATGTGTTTCCATTAAACTGGAATTTAAGAATAATACCCAGATCGTTGAAATTTTTTTACTCATTTGTCACCAAGCAAAGAGCAATTACACAGTGATCAATCCTATCTAAGGGAGAATAGACCAGTCAACCATGAAATTTAGATAGAAATAAAAGGAATAAAGGTTTCTTGCATTTGCCTTTCCTTTAACCCAGCCCTCAATCAATGAATAATATTCCCTCACTTCAGCATTTTGTTGACCCACAAATCTTACTGGAAAATCTCTCAGACACATTGAAAACATCAAGTTTTATCTGGATAGGGTCCCATGACTGAAGAATTAGACTCATAAAATTTACCATCACAAGTCCTCCTCATACTAACCTGGAGCCAACGTGCAACATCTAAGCCACATTAATTGAAAAGAAAAAAAAAAGATTCTAAGATGTTCTAATTTCTGCCTCGCATGATATATCTGCCTTCTATACAACTAACATTGCACCCATTCTTCCCTAAAGGAAGACATGTGAAGCATTTGATTAATGTTTTGCTCTTCTGAACATTTTATTACTTAACTATTATGACATAAATTCATAATGCTTTACAATATTGTCAGAATATCTAATGCAATCTGATAAGAGAACAGAAGAGGACACCAGTACATGCACCCCCAACACACAAACCTATTAAGGGTTTTAATTGGATTATTATTATTATTATTGTTATTATTTTTTTTGTCTAGTTTCTTGAGTCTTCACATATTTTGGAGATAAGCCCTCTGTCAGACATGGGGTTGGTGAGGATCTTTTCCAATTCTGTAATTTGCAATTTTGTCATATTGATAGTACCCTTTGCCCTACAGAAGTTTTTCAGTTTCATGAGGTCCCATTTGTTAAAGGTCAATCTTAGTGTCTTTGAAACAGGAAACTGTCTCCTATGCCAATGAATTCAAAACTATTCCCTGCTTTCTATTCTATCAGAGTCATTGTATGTGGATTTATATTGGGGTCTTTGATCCACCTGGAGTTGAGTTTTGTTCAGGGTGACTATTATGGATCTATTTCCATACATATGCATGCAAGCATCTAGTTATGATGGCACAATTTGCTAAACACACTTTGGTTTTCCATTATAAAATTTTGGCTTCATTGTCAAAAATCCGCTGTTATAGGTGTGTGGATTTATGTTAGGGCCTTTCGTTTGATTCCATTGATCTACTTGTCTGATTTTATGGAAACCCCATGCTATTTTTTATTACTATAGCTCTATAGTAGAGCTTGATATCAGTAATGATGATATCTCTGGAAGTGTCTTTATTGTTCAGGATAGTTTTAGATATCCAGTGTTTTTTTTTGTTTTTCCACATGAAGTTGAGTACTGTTCTTTAAATTTCTGTAAAGAATTGTGTTGAAATTTTGATGATGATTGTAATGAATCTATAGATTTCTTTTGGAAAGATGGACATTTTATGGATAATCCTATGGATCCATGAGCATGGCAAATCTTTCCATCTTCTGATATCCCTTCTACTTTCTTGAAGACTTGAAGAAGTTCTTGTCATATAGAAATCTACCAAGAAGTACCCATCGAAGACTCCTATCAATAGTGCATATGTAGCCTGAACTGGGCATCTCCTGTAGTCAGATTTTTAAGTACAAAAATTGCCATCATAGAACCTTCATCCTGTGACTGATGGAATCAGATGCAAAGACCCACAGTGGGCTGAGCTTGGGGAGTCCTTTTAAAGAGAGGAAGGAAGGATTGTTTGAGCTAGAGAGGTCAAGGCCATCATAAGGCACCCTACAGAAACAACTAACCTGTGCTGCCTGGAGCTCACAGATTCTTGACTGACAGCTAGAGAATCTGCCTCTGACCTACCTAGGCCCACTACAAGTGTGTGACAGTTGTATAGCTTGACCTACCTACTTATGAGATTCCTATTGGTGGGAGCAGGGCCTGTCCCAAAGGCTTTGTCTGGCTTCCAAGAACCTATTCCTCATACTGGTTGCCATGCTCAGCCTTCATACCAGGGAAGGAAGGAGCTCAGACCTAACTCAACCTGATACGCCATAGAACAAGCGGGAGGAGAGGAGGGAGGGGAAACTGTCATCAGTTTGTAAAATAAATTTTAAAAAATTAATTGCCACTACTACTAAAAGCACTTCCTCAAAAATGAATTATTATATAAAATATACTTTAGGGTACATTTAATAATTAGTTCTATATTTTATAGCAAATTTTCTCAAGCATTACTATTTCATTGTTACCTAGCATCTTATTTAGAGAAAGCTGTTATGCATTTTCTAAAACAAAATTATATAATGAGCTTTTATCTTCTTATCTTCTAGTTGCTTTATTTTCCCTCTTTTTTGTATATGGTACAGTTTCACATTACTGTTGTCTTTTCTATGTCTATAAACATATATATATATATATATATATATATATATTTAATCATGTATCTATTCCTCTCTATTCCTCTATCAAATTGATCCATTCAGCCATTCCTACCTAGAGCTATCCTTCCATCCATCGTTAATTTCTCTATCTCTCTAATTTGCATGGTCATCCAAGGGCTTTAGTTCTTTCATTCTAATTATTTTAAAAATGTTGTATAACTTATATTAATTTATGTTAATATTTTATCCATTATAAATTTATTATTAATATTTTTAGAACTTACTTTATTGGTATTATTTTGATTCCTTTTTGGGTTACTAGGCCTTGTTTTTTAAGGTACATTTTGAGTGAAATATGTTAATTTCTTTTGTATATTTTATCTTTCTTAAATAAGTTCATGTATGTCTCTATCAGTTCTAAAATCTATTGCCTGAAACAAAGATTTATGTGGATAAATAATTATTTCCAGAATGGCAGCATGAAGTTATTACCACACATATTAATGTACTCATTCATTTAGACAACAAAGTGAATGATAGCCTTGATAACTGGCCTACATATATTCTACACTCTGTGCATAGATGCACTAGGGAATAAAAGCCATAGAAATGTGAATATCTTGTGGATAGAATCAGCATTGTTCTTCTGTCTGTATATGCTTCCCAATGATGTAGGTACATCACTTTTGTACTTCTTTTATTCTGTCTGGCTATACTCAGCATAGCATGGCATTTGTGCCTTTGAGCTTACTTCACATATTTCATCTGTCTGAGGTCCTTTCAGCTTCCTTTTGTATACAGGATATGAAGTTTCATTATCTCTGTTTTTGTATACCAAACAGTCCTATAAGATTGAATATTCTTTGCATATGCAGTATTTTTTGTATCTCTCCAGTTACAAGTCTGTAGAGATGACTACTTCCCTTTTTAGAAAAATTATTTTCTTCAATGTTTGTGATACCTAATTTATCAACATTAACAAATGCTGTTCAAGGCATGTGGACTTACAACTCAAACTAATAAAAATTCACAGAAAATGGTCCTTATGCTTCCTTTTGGCTCAATATTCTTTCCTAATCTGTAAATCTTCCTTCCAAAGTAATCTTAGCAAATGTTCATGGGATTTGAATCTAGAGTTTATTTATAACCTTTTACTAAAGCATTTTAGAGTTATAAATATGTTTTAGATGACATTCGTTCTACTAACTCAAATCACTCCAAATTCAACTAGTTGTGAAACTTAAAAAGTTTTAGAGTAATGATTTTGTAATTACTTTTAAGTAAGATTACTATTTTAAATAATATTTGTGATCCCACATATTCTTGTTTTAAAAATAGTTGAAATGACTTCTTAAAAACAAGTGTATATTCAAAATAGTGTGGTATTTCTTAACACTCTTGCTATAAGTTTTCATGGGAACTAATACGGACCTCTTTCAGTGAAATTGTTATTAAATATTAGTTGTACTCCACAATGCTTCACTGTCCAGGAAGATAAAACTGCTTCAAACAATTGTTGTTTGTGTAATTATAACTAATAACACTAGCATTTCGCTATATGCTCCAATTCTTTGGTTTTAAGAACTATATTGAAGATCTTGATATAATCTACACCAAGAATACACATGCACGTTAAAAATTGGACTGCAGAGATTGCTCTGTGGTTAAAATCACAATGCTCTTGTAGAAGACTTGGGTCCAATTTCCAGCACCTGCATGGCATCACATAACTGTCTACAAGTCCAGTTCCAAGGAATCAAATTCCCTTCACATAGACATACATGCACAGAAAACACTAATGCACACAATTAAAAATAAATAGGAATTATTTTTTAAATTAAAACAGGAATAAAATTTTTCCTATTAATTCACTGAGAATAATATTAATACTGTAGCTCCAAGTAAAGGAATAATATATAAGTAGCCACTTCATATTTTATAAAGCATGCCAATATTACTGGTACTGCTTTAGTTTAGAACATATGAACATATATAATGACTATGTACATATATGTATAATGTATACATACATACCATATACATACACACACATATACACACACACACACACATATATATACATATATATACATATATATAGGCACTTAGTTCACAAGAAGGCTTATTTTAACTGACTATTTGATACTCATAATTTGCTCTTCCATTTCAGACAACTCTTCTGTATGCTTAAGCATCCCTTTTTCCATTATTCTCAGAACATGTTGCTTCAGAGGTCTCCATATCTCACAATCCCAGGAATGAGCATATAATGTAAGCACATCCTGGCAGGCACAGCCAGGATAGACATTGCAGACATGATCATGTATGCTGATAGCTCTGTGAGCATCATTAGCTCTAGGGATTTCAAGAAATAAAATAATAAAAATGTAGTATTGCTCTTGGTCAGTGTTTCAAACCGTAGACACTCCTGCAACTGCTAGAGACGATCTTTTAACAAAACTAAAGACAATGAAGCCAATGGAAAGATAATATGAGCTGAAGATAAAGACAAATTCTTAAGTGCATGAAGCTATGCCTGAATGCTGGAACAGCTATAAAACATTTTAGCTGAGCCCATAACTTCTTTCTTTGTTTGCCTACTGTAGAAACCAATTAAAGTTGCATTTTTAAGTGTAGGGTTTTTTTAACCTCACAGACTGTATTTTATAACTATCCATCTTCTTTTCTTTGCTACTATTATATACAATATAGTATATGCTTATCAAAAATCAAACTATGGCTTGTTAGGCATTTATGGTCAGTCTCTACTATAATGTTAAATCACTCAACTTAAAAAAAAATACAAACAACAAATATGTCCTAATTTTCATTTAAACTATGAAGTAGTTTAATTCCAAGTTACATATCTTGAGTTTACAGAATATAAATGTTATTTTTTTCTATTTTATCACATGGAAAACCGTCCTGAAGAACTGAGATATCGGATTTCAGAAATAGTTATCAACTCTGGTGACAGACAAACCTGCTGAGCTCAATATCAAGGCATCTCGACAATGAAATAAATATGGTAGAAAAAAAGGCATTGAATATCTGAATCTTCTTCGAATCCCCCAAGACAGCGCCCCTTACCAGCAGGAAGTAGTTTGGAAAGAACGACGCCCAAATTCCCAAATATTGTGTATAAATGTTTGTTTTCATTTAATTGGACTTTGTTATATAAAATTAAATAAAAAAATAAATAATAATAATAAAAAAAGGCATTGAAAGGAGAACTCAGAGTGTCTCATAGGCATCTTCCTCCTTTCTATAAAAAAGCTTTGCTTTTTATGATAACACTAGTTATAGGACACATTATCATGGCACACCTTTTAGGGTTTTTTTTAGGACATTAGCTATGCAAAATTCTAATAGGAGGCATCCAGAATGATTTATTGCTTTCCTTTGCAATGTATCTGGTGCATAAGCAAGTCAGAGATAAGAAGACACCATCCTTCAGTCATTTTTCAGATCATTAAGGCCCCACCTTGTTCTTTTCCTTGGATTTAGCTAAATCCTGGTAATTTAAAAGAATTCATGCATGCTATAAACATGTGTGACTTGTTATAATTAAAAATAAATAAAAAAAAAGAAACACAATCCTGAACGTTTAAATATTTTCTCTATCTTGTTTTTAGGCTATTAAAATACTTGCAAATATTTTACTTTAGAATGAAATAGATTTTTGAGTATTGCCTTTTCGGTTTGGTAGACCATGCAGATTTCCTCTCCATTAGAGAATAATTATCTTGTAGATAAACTATAAAGTTTTCTTCCTCTCATGTCTTTTACTGATTGCCATTTCTTTTTCTGAAGTCAATTTTCTGATTTATTTTTTTATTGAATAACATACCACATAGAAATGTTAGTGCACTGAATTCTTTAAAATTAAGAAGTCAAGTATATTCTAAACTATTACTCCCAGGGCCTCAGATAAATTTTCCTATTTTCTCAGTTTTTACTGGAACTTATCCTGTCAAATACCCCAGGCTTCAAACTTTCATCTCTCTTCACTCTATTAATTCTTCTCTCAGCTCCCACATATGAACTATTTTGGGTATTAAAAAACTCATTTTTATTGGAATATATTTTCAACAACTGAAATGCCATGTGTAGTTGTTCTGTTAAATGTAGCTCTGGGAACCATAGAAGTTTTAGCATCAGGAAGGATGCTCTTCACCTTTACTTCTGTCCTTCCTTATCCCCAATACACAGCTAGCACAGCATTGTGAGCTCTTCCCTTATAGTGAACACCACTTTTGGGGACACACAATCCAAAGGAAAGAGAAAAGTATACACATTGGAGTACTGAATTTACTTCCAGAATAGCTCATGAAAACCTGAGAACAAGTATTCACAGAATCACAGACTGTTTGTTTGCCTTTCAATGTCCTAGTTAGTGTTCAAAGACTTATGAAGGACATAATGATTTTATTAATAAATATAGCTATTCCAAGGACTTTCATCATTTTCCTTTCTAACAGTGTCCTCTCCTTCCAAATATTTCCATCAGGAAGTCTAAGGGGAAAGGGAGAAATGGATAAAGAGTTTGAAATAAAACATTTATGTTTTTGCTTTATTTGTAATAAATAATTTACTGTTAAACTTATAGCAATCAGGCAAACTATCCTAGCTTCCTCCAACCAAAGCTTCCACATGAATAAGCAATGGTAGAGAAGAGCGGCAGGGGGCTGACTCCTATTACAATCTTCTGGGGAGTCCTGCAGGGCCCAGGATGGTAAACATGGCACAGCATAGCAGTCTCCAGTTTCTTCCTCCAGATAGCACATTTATCTCATCTCTTGCTCACCTAATTGTTCTCTTTACCTTGAATTATCTTGGCCTGTTTTAAATGGTGGACTTACATTTTTAAATGACAATGAGGTAATGTGTGATTCACAAGAATGATTAAATCTCTTTAAATTATCATCGCTTCATCCTATGATGAACTTTCATGTTTTCAAACTTTCTTGTTTTATACATTTTGCATGCTTGTTTGTTTTTTTTATTGACTTTTAATTGTGATTCAAACAAATCACATTCACTACATTATTTTAAAACGTGTTTGGGAAATTTGTAGACATGGCTGAAGAACTAAAATCTGCTCACTTTTATGTTATATATTTGCTTTTTAAGAGTAATTTGAAAATTTCTATCCCACCAATACATTTGAAATAATTATATATAGAACATTTTATTAATCTTTTAAGTTGTAGACTTTCCTCAAGTTTGTATTTTGATTTACTTCTTAGTTGTTGGATGACCAAAGTAGTCACTGTGAATGTCTTTTCTATGTTTATTCTTAGATGTGCCACCCAAGACTGTGAGAGACTGATTTAGGGATGACAGTGTTGCCCAACTAAGTTCATCAAGAGATGAGAGAATGTTTTCTTTCAAAGAGTTTCAGAAGAAAATATCTTCTTTCCTAATAAAGCCATGAGAAAAATTGTGTTTTTCAATTTCTAGACATTGGCTGCAAATACTACAGCTACATAACTTGCAGTGTGAGGTCAAACCAGCACTAAAAATAGCCATGTAGAGATGGAAAAAAAATCAGAAACCTAATAATATTAGGCTATTTTTATCATCCCAAAAGCCAGGATCACTTCCTTCTTCTGTCAAATTAAAATAAAATAGAAACAGATACTGTAGCTGCTCTAAGCTAAGGCTGCATTTTGCTTTTTTTTTTTTTTTTTTTTTTTTTTTTTTTGCCATGTTTTCCTCGTCTTATCCACATTGCTGCTTAGGGGTTATTGAAGCTTTTGTGATACTGTTTCAGTCTCCAGCTCTTTTAAGCTCAAAGCCACTGTCTCAGTAACAGCTGCATGAGAACATCAGGAGGATGGAAGCAGAGAGTCAGGGCCTACGTCTGCCTTCCTGTTAAAGATGCACCACATCATTACACTTTTATTTTCTTGCTCAGAAAAAAATAGGAATATCAGTGGTATCCTTTAAGTCTGATGTAAAGATTGAATGAGACAATATAAGAACCCAGCACATTTTACACATTGGTGAATATAGTTTATTACAGTCAGATGGCAACTACAGTCTCTCTGGTTACTTTGGTCTAAGCAACAAAGCAGACTTAGAAATAAGCTGGTGATGACTTTGTATTCTGTAATAACTATAGGGCTTCTTAAATCACTAAACCCAAGTTGTTATTAGCTTCTTGTCTTTCACATTGTGTGTCACGGGTTGTCCTCTTTTCAAATCCCTATGAAAATCCAGGCACTTTTGGAAGTTTTGAGAAATAACCAATGGCTGAACTCCCTAAAGCTTCCTAGAACTTCACTTGTGATGTAAATTATTACCCACTACACCCACTAACCACACAAATACATATCATACCCAGCACAAACACACACACACACAAACACACACACAAACACATATCATAGTACCACTCACATATAGACACATGTCATACACTACTACCCATATATAGACACATATTATACATACCTCAACCACACAGACACATACATACCACTTATACACAGACACATATCAAACAAACAAACCACATACAGAAACATATTATACACATCTTACTCGCACAGGTACATGTCATATACACCCCAACCACACAGACACATATCATACATACCCCAATTACACAGACATACATCACAAACATCACCCACATACAAAAACAAATTGTACATGACACTTACGACACTTACACACAGACAGGTTTCATATACACTACTCACAAGAAGATGCATGCCATACATAACTCAAGTACACAGACAAATAGCGTACACACTTCAACCACACAGACACATATGATACATATATCCAACCACATAAATATCTGTCATAAAAACCTCTACCAACTTTTATATTCTCTCTCTCTGTCTCTGTCTCTCTCTCTCTCTGTTTCCTATCTTCTATTCCTAACCAGGATCAATCTTCCTGGTCTCACATGTTTTCCTTTCCTCCCCCTCATTTTCTCCTACTTCTCTCTCCATTCGCTGTCCTCCCCCACTTCACCTGAGCTCTGGGGGACTTGTCCCTTCCCAGTTCTGTGAGGGACTTTATATGAATCTCTTAAATACACCTTGTATCCTAGTTCCTCTGGTGATGTGAATTATAGGCTGGTGATCCTTTGATCTAGGTCTAAAATCCATATATGAGTGACTACATACTGTGTTCCTCTTTTTGTGACTGGGTTACCTCATTCAGGATGGTTTCTTCAAGCACCATCCACTTGCCTGCGAATTTCAAGATACCATTATTTTTTTTCTGCAGAGTAGTATTCCATTGTGTAGATGAAGCCACATCTTTTTTAACCATTCTTCAATTGAGGGGCATCTAGGTTGCTTACAGGTTCTTGCTATTACAAATAATGCTGCTGTGAACATAGTTGAACAGATAGATGTCTTTGTTGCATGGATGTGAATCCTTTGGGTATATGCCTAAGAGGGGGATTGCCGGGTCCTGTGGTAAACTAATTCCCATTTTCCTGAGGAACCGCCATACTGATTTCCAAAATGGCTGTATGAGTTTGCATTCCACCAGCAGTGGAGGAGTGTTCCCCTTTCTCCATATCCTCTCCAACTTAAGTCATCACTGGGTGTTTCTAATTTTAGCCATTCTGGCAGGAATAAGATGGTATCTCAAAGTTGTTTTGATTTGCATTTCCCTGATAGCTAAGGATGTGGAGCATTTTCTTAAGTGTCTTTCAGCCTTTTTGATTTCCTCTATTGAGAACTCTTTCTTCATTTCTGTACCCCATTTTTTAATAGGGTTATTCGGTGTTTTGTTGACTAGTTTCTTGAGTTCTTTGTATATTTTGGAGATCAGCCCTTTGTCGGATATAGGATTGGTGAAAATCTTTTCCCAGTCTGTGGGCTGCTGTTTGGTCTTGTCCACTGTGTCCTTTGCCTTAGAGAAGCTTCTAAGTTTGAAGAGGTCCCATTTATTAATTGTTTCTTTCAGTGTCTGTGCCCCTGGAGTTATGTTCAAGAAGCAGTCTCCTATACCAATTTGTTCAAGGGTACCTCCTACTTTCTCTTCTAAGAGGTCCAATGTGGCTGGATTGATGTTGCGGTCTTTGATCCATTTGGACTTGAGTTTTGTGCATGACGACAGACATGGGTCTATCTGCAGTCTTCTACACACCCTCATCCAATTGTGTCAGCACCATTTGTTGAAGATGCTGTCCTCTTCCCGTTGTATACTTTTAGCTGTTTTGTCGAAAATCAGGTGCTCATAGGTGCATGGATTAATATCAGGATTTTCAATTCAATTCCATTGTTCTACCTGTCTACTTTTATGCCAATACCAGGCTGTTTTCAGAACTATAGCTCTATAGAAGAGCTTAAAGTCAGGAATGGTGATGCCTCCTGAAGTTCTTTTATTGTATAGGGTTGTTTTGGCTATCCTAGATCTTTTGTTTTTCCATATAAAGTTGATTATTATCCTTTCAAGGTCGGTGAAGAATTGTGGTGGGATTTTAATGCAGATTGCATTGAACCTGTAGAATGCTTTTGGTAAGATTGCCAAAGAGACAGAGAGAGAGAACATAAAAGAGGGAGCCAATATTGGTTTGAAGATAAAATTGAACACAAAGAAAGGTCTAGAGAACTACAAGACTGGTGCCAACTAACAATTTGAGCTTCTGTGGAAAGGCTATCATAAATGCCCTTCCCGTATAGTGAGATCAACAACTAACTTCTCCATGGAGCCCTCAACTACTGCCTGTTGAAAACAGGATCAAACACCCATACATAACACACTGAGTCGAAATAGAACCCAGATGCAGATGGAGAGGACAAGACCATGCGACAGAAACACATACAGACAGCTTACCTGAACAAGGAGGAGCTAATGGCTACTAGACTGATAGCTGGGAAGCCAGCATGGGACTGACTCAGGCCCCCCTGAATATGGGTCTCAGCCAGATGGTCTGAGCAGTCTAAGAGACCTCAGACAGTGGAGCCAGGATGCATCCCTGGTGCACAAAAGGACTTTGTGAACATATCCCCCATGGAGGGATAACTGCCTTAATCTAGGGACAGGAGAGAAGCCCTAGTCCCTACTTCACATGACCTGTCAGATCTACATGACCCCAACTGGATGGCATTCCCCTACATATGGAATTGGGGTGGGGGGATGAGAGGGGAGGGTGGTTAGAGTGAATGTGAGAGGGCAGAGAGGGTAAAAGGGAGGGAAGGAGGGAGAGAGGGAGGAAGAGGGAACTGGGATCGACATGTAAAATAATAAATTCAATTAAAAAATGCTTTGACTCCAAAATTTAAGTTGAAGGACAAGTTACTGGGGAAAAGGATTTCTATTTTTGTTTCCACAGAAAATGAAAAGATATGGATTCCTTCCAGACTAATGTGGTTTGATCACGACAGACCACATGAAACAGAGTACCAGGTGATCCTACATTCAAAAAAGCTGGACAAAGCAGCCCTACAGACTACAGCCAGGATTTCTGAATCTTCTTGGAATCCCCCAAGACAGCGCCCCTTACCAGCAGGAAGTAGTTTGGAAAGAACGACGCCCAAATTCCCAAATATTGTGTATAAATGTTTGTTTTCATTTAATTGGACTTTGTTATATAAAATAAAAAAAATAAAAATAAAATAAAAAACCTCTACCAAACAGAAACACATCATACACATCACACACATATAACACAGTCACAACATATCACAGACACACAACACAGACACACACAGATTACATAATGCTTTGTTAACATTAAACTTTCTTAATGCTGATGAAAAAAAGGAAAAACAGCTGCAGAAAGACACTGTACAATAGAAAAAACTTCTGAACAAAATCAGCCAGGGTGCTTCAAGGATGTATTGACCTCAGAATGGAAAGCAGGATATGTGTTACGTTGGGGTAGGGGTTTTGTATTTGCATCTACAGGAGAAGAAGAACTATAGATACCATCTAAGTTAATCAAGAACCGAGTTGGAGTTGAACAAGAGAAATGCCTTTTTTTTTTTTTTTTTTTTTTTTTTTTTTTTTTTTTGTGGTTCTCTGGTTCTTATGCCTCCAGACTGAGTGTGTGAGTGTGTGGGTCTCTGGTTCTTATGCCTCCATACTGAGTGTGTGATGTGTAAGAAACATCTTAATGAAGAGAAATGACAAGTCATCCAACAAATTAGGTCCCATGAGTTGTGCGGAGACCTCTCAAAGGTAGGGGAAGTGTTCTGTTCTTGTTCTTACAGGAAAACAGAGAAAACCTATCATCAAACAGCCAAAAGACACTGAACATGTAGGTACCTATAGAAGAGAAAACAGCTCTTCAGAAACAATCACTTAGTGAAGCAGAATCTGATATATGGTAAAAATATTTAATTGTAGTAAACTATTTCTATACAGAAATCTATTTCTCTCTACTATCTAGTATTCCTGAAGTCCCAATTCATGTAAACCAATGCTGGCTTTGGAATTGGATTTGGCTTTCCTTCTCTAAATTCAAGCATGTTGTTAAGATTAAATTCATGGTTTCTGCCTTAAATTAAGAAGCCAATTGGTGTAAGTCAGAAGAAAACAAAATCTGGGGACTCATTTCTTACACAATTTTCTCTCTGAAATCCTAATTTTATCACATACGTTTTAATACATATTGTTGTCTTTCCCGAATGCATACCTTTAAGCTTGAAAATTTTACTTTAATATTGATATGTAACTTTTCTACAAGGAATAATAACGATTCCTAACAGCAGTCTTTGAAATCTCTGGAAAGAAGATGGGGTCCCACATCATCATTTCCACTTGACTCAACCTGATGCATCGGAACTACAAACACCACCCTAAAACCGGTTTGAGACTGTTTTGCTCGAGACAACTCATGACTAGCTAGCTGTAATGGTGCACCTTTTTATTACACCCTGACCAAAGTTTCAAATAGATCTACAGTCAAGCATCTTCTGCCACACAGTGACTAGCTACATATGGCACAGCCAGTTCTGTTGAGAAATTTGGTTGCTAAAAATTTTCTTCCTACAGGATCCATTGGAGCAATCATCGTCCCATTTCAGCAGGAAGTAACCTTAAGATAACGACACCCCCTTTCCCTACCCTTGGAATTTTGGGATAATAGTCATCTTCTTTGGGTTGGTTTTAGTTATTTAGGGTTGGGTATGGAAGGTGATGCTTACACTCGGATTTATCTTTTAGGCAGGAATAGGGAATGGTTGGGAAAGGTATGGTTTAGATGGTATATAGGTAGATTAGCCTAGTTTCTTGTGAATTTGAGTAAGAACGAGATAGTATTTTACAGCTTACATTGTTATATAGTCTTATATGTGGTAAGCTATGTAAAACTAAGTTTATATTTTGTTATATTGCGTGAAATCTTTCCACTTATGATGTTTTATGCACATTATTTTTACCATATTCTATGTATGTATACTTTTCTTGTATTCAAGACATTTGTATATTGATACAATTTGGGATATTTATCTTGCTGCTCTTTATAGTTCTACCTCTTGTCTTGACATTTCTACTCTACCTCTATTTTAGGGATTTATATGTATGTATATATATATATAGTTATATTCTTTAAGTATTTGTTCCTGCTTTACTCAGGGAAATTTTAATCAGTTTTTTAGCTAAGTTCCTGAGTATTACAGATTATCTTCACTCATGTTTCCTGTACTTATGAGATTAGTCAGATATAGGTGCTTAATCTTCAATCACTTCATAGACATGCAGAACATGGCATTTAAATGTTTTAATATTAGTACTCTGTTGACATGAGACACTGTTGTAACAAGTATGGTTTTTCTGCCTTCCGCCACCTGGTCTTGTCTTGTCCTGCCGCCATGCCAGCCCCATACACCTTACACACTGTTGCTCCTGACAGCACCATGCACTTTCCTCAAATATGTTGGACACGGTTGTTGCTCCTGCTGGAGTTCATTCTCACCTCAGCTAATGGCCTGTTGGGCAAAGAACTGCCCCCACCTTGACCACTGATTTGGACATGCAATCCTATGTGCTTGCAGGAGACAAATATAGAAGACTGCTGGACCTTGCCAAGGCAGGGTAAGACAGCCATTCTACCTCCCTGCTGTTGTTGTGGTCTGTCAAGTTCTCTTGGCCTTAGCCAAAACTGGGTGTACCAATGTTGCTGTGAGACTTAGGGTGACTGTCCAGGTAGCTTGCTGTTTCTGTCCTTGCTGCACCTTTTGGAAGTTGCCCATCCACACTTCCTGTCTACCCTAGTATCATTATTTTCCTTCTCAGGTCTTGATGAGGTTGAAGATTAAACTATCATAACTATTATTCTCTCTTCCTAGTTAGTTATATTAGGTACTAGACTTACGTTTTCCAGCTTAGGACAACTCTATTGTAAACTCCGTTATGCCTTCAACCTAGGACTAGATGTGTAGGCCATTTTGTTCTCGATTTTCCTTTTCTTAGAGCACACTTGTTATTCACCGTTTTGTATATAGTTTTGTATTAAGCCTAAATCTTTTCTTTAGACTAAAAGGGGAATTGTAGTGAGATAGTCATTCTGTGGCACTGACCACGCCCATTGAAGGGGTGGAGCCATGGTTGGATGCGATCTGTGGAAGGAGGTCTGAGGAAGAGCCTGGAAAAGCTCTCTCTTGCTGGCAGGACTTAGACAGGAGAGCATCGGGTGGAATTTCCTGGTGTTCATCTGTCTAGGTTGTAAGTTATTTCTCCCTGAATAAACATCTATTCAGCCTATTTGTTTATCCTGATCCTTATTTAACTGTGATACCCACCCACAGACACATACCATACATATACCCACACACAAGAATATACCATACATATCCCAACCACATAGACATCTCCCATACATATTCCAACCATGCAGGCACATATTATACACGCTCCCAAACTACATAAACATATATCATACACATCCCAACCAAACAGACACATATCATACATATCCCCAACCACATAGACATCATACATACCCCAGACACAAAGACACATACACAGCACAATCACACGGACATGTATAATACACACAACACAATTACACACACACACACACACATATATATATATATATATATATATATATATATATATACCACATATGCCACATATATCATGTGCACACATATAGCACACTTGCACATACAGTGCACTAGACACACAACATACAAACCACATGCTATACATGAATACACACTACATATCCACATGTATACATCATACAAACCACAATAAAAATATATCACACAAACATATATATATATATATTTATATATATATATATCCACAAACAAAACATATCACAAATACATGCACACAGATATCATACACACACACACTCACACACACACACACACTCACACATACACACACACACACCCTATCTCTGTTTACCTCTCTCTCTCTCTCTCTCTTTCTCTGTCTCCAGGCTACATAGACACATGCATTCACATCACATATGAATGGCTAAATATATCTGGAATATTTTAAGTTTTCTGTAAAGCATATCTAAGAATTGGTCTAATTTTACTAGTTATTTTTTCTTTTATAAGTCAAACCTGGTTAAATTAAAAATAAGAAATGATTTACAAAAATCACAGTGCCAAAATTTGGTTTGATTTGCATTAAAAGAATAAAATCTAGCCAGATGTTAGGAGATTTAAAAACTCAAACGAAAACTCAGATAGCCATAAACACACATGAACGTAAGATATGAATATAACATAAACACTCAAGGAAAGGTACAAAGATAATTTAAAATGAGTAACTTTGTGTTCCAATTTGGATGAATTTTTTTTCAGTTTCTGAGGTGTTTTACTTCTTCACTTCAGTAATAATTTATTTATTTTTGCAAGTTCAGTCACAGACATTTTAATTAACACACTTTTTTTCTTCTTGCTGGAAAATGCATATTTTTATGTAAAATAAGCACAAATGACACAATATTTATATCATAATAGCAAAACTAATTTAATCTTTAGTGTATATTTTCAAATTTCCAACAAGGATTTTGGTAATGATATAGTACACAGAGAAGCCTATTTTAATCCATTCCTACTGAAATAGAATAACACAGGAACATGCAGAAGAATACAAATTATGGTATGGCTTGGTAGCAAGAATCAGTTCCAAGAAAAACAACAAAAACAAACAAGAGACCCAGGAGTAACCTCCTGCACCTGCCAAGCTTAATTCTGAGTTCTCTGCCATGTGCTAATAGGTCCAAATGCAACTCAGTCACCAACTGGGAAAAACTCCATATTTTCCCTTGGGTGCCGAAATCATGACTTCTGCCAGGAAACTGTGATAATACCAATGTTCCAGAAGATTAGAACATGAATTCTTAAGATCCTTAAGCCTCAATACACTCAACCAAGTGGGTAGGCACTTAACAGCAAAGCATATTTGTTTCAAAAATATCAAGGGAATTTGGTCCATTGTATAAACCTCCTACAAGTAACTATTGAATGTAGTTTGAAGGCATTTTCCAGAAATAGAAGTAAAATGGAGAAGTCAGGGGAGGTCCAATTTCTACACATTATTAAATCAAAAATTAACTCTATACGCCATAATGCATTCAGTTCTAGAATCTGAAGCCAGCAAGTGTTGGTGAGTACCAATATCCATCAATAGAAGCTATAAGTAGCCTGGCTAGGTAACTGTGTTCACCAGTAGCAATGACCTGCAGGTAACCTTTTTCCTGCTGCTCCTGATGTCCTGCCATCGACTTCAAAACCTTCTGGGTAACACTCTTTCTTATTGTTTTATTCAATTGTTTATTAATTTATTTTTTATATTCCAATCCCAGTCCCCCCTCCCTCCTCTCCTCCCACTCCCCCCCACTGTCCTTTCCTCCCACCTGCTCCATGGAGAGTGTAGGACCTCCTCTAGGAAGTCTACTAAGTCTGTCCCATCATCTAGTTGAGGCAGGACCAAGGTACCTCTCCACTCCAAACCCGTGTGTCTAAGCTGAGCAAGGCATCTCTCCATAGAGAATAAGCTCCACTAATTCAGTTTGTAAATTAGATCTTGAACCCATTTCTAGTGACCACATATATTGTCTCAGTCACACCACTGTCACCTCTATTAAGGGAGGCTAATTCAGTCTTATGCAGGTTCCCCATTTGTCAGACCCGAGTCAGCGATTTTTCACTATCTCTGGTCAACTGATTCTGTCGTTTCCCCATCATGGTCTTGACTCCTTTATTCATATTATCGCTCCTCCCTCATTTTGATTGTATTCCAGGAGCTTGGCCAATTGGTTAGTTGTGGATTTCTGCATCTGTTTCCATCTATTTCTGGAAGAGGGTCCAAGCTTCTTTGGGGTTATGAATTGTAGGCTGGGTATCTTTTGTTTTATGTCTGGTATCCACTTATGAGTGACTACATATTATATTTGTCTTTCTGGATTTTGTTACCTCACTCAGGAAGTTTTTTTTTCTTTCTAGTTCTATCCATTTGCCTGTGAATTTTAGGATGTCATTGTTTCTCACCACTGGGTAGTATCTGTTGCATAAATTCCTTTTGGGTAAGACTCTTAAGTAGAAGACATGAAGAACAACCTGTGAAAATAACCACAACACAAAGGAAACAGAGACAAGGATATTGGGACTGAAAACAAAATAGGAGAATAAAAATGTAAATCACTTCTAGAGGTATTATTAACCCTCAATAACTTTTAACTGTTTTTTTTTCCTTGCAAGATAGAAGAAAATAATGATGAAATCAAGGGCATACTCACTGCTGTTGCAACTCCTTGTGGTATGGACAAGATTTGAGTGAGTCATGCAATGATCCACATGTGGACAGTTAATTCTAACGTGACGTTTTAAGAATATGGAATCTTAAGATGATTGTGATGTTTAGATATAGAGCCTCTTCCAGTGATTAGGGCTAGAAAACATAATCCAGGTGACAATTAGGGCTGAAAACACATAATTCTATAAGAAAGAAAAAGGGGGCTACAAATAGGTCAGGGGTAGAGTACCTAACATGCATAAGGTACAGAGTCTCAGCACCACAGAAATAAAATAATCAAACACAAAAGCCAGGCTAGTGAAGCCTGTCAGGAATCCCTTAACTTGAGTGAAAAATGCAGGAGGGTTACTGCAAGACTTTAAGGCAGCTAACTCTAATACAGAAAATTTCAGGACATTAGGGTCAATACAGATAGATCCTGCCTCAAAATGCATGAATAATTAATAAATAAACTAATAGCTTCTGAATCAAAAGAATAAAGAAAGGGGACAGAAAAAAAAAAAAGTGCAAAATCCTCCCTTCACTGTGCTCAGTGATATCTTATACAACCTGCAACTCCTCTCCAGCCACTGCAATGCAGCACTGGAACTCCAGGGCTGAGAAACAAATGCATAGTCTGCTCCATGCTACTGCACAGCTGCAGAAACAGACTAAAACCTGTGATTAGATTATAAGATGCTCAGAATATCTGTATTAGGGTTGGTAATATATAAAACTGCTTCCTGAACGTAACTCCAGTAGCACAGACACTGAGATCGACAATTAATAAATGCGACCTCTTCAAACTAAGAAGCTTCTGTAAGGCAAAGGACACAGTTGACAAGACCAAACAGTAGCCCACAGACTGGTAAAAGATTTTCACCTATCCTATATCTGACAGAGGGCTCATCTCCAAAATATACAAAGAACTCAAGAAACTAGTCAACAAAATACCAAATAACCCTATTAAAAAATGGGGTACAGAACTGCATAGAGAATTCTCAATAGAGGAATGGAAAATGGCTGAAAGACACTTAAGAGTACTCAACATCCTTAGCTATCAGGTGAATGCAAATCAAAACAACTTTGAGATACCATCTTACTCCTGCCAGAATGGCTAAAATTAGAAACACCAATGACAACTTATGTTGCAGAGGATGTGGAGAAAGGAGAACACTCCTCCACTGTTGCTGGGAGTACAAACTTGTACAGCCATTTTGGAGATCAGTATGACAGTTCCTCAGGTAAATGGGGATTAGATTACCACAGGACCCGGTAATCCCCCTCTTAGGCATATACCCAAATGATCCACACCCATGCAACAACTGTGTTCTTCAACTGTGTTCATAGCAGCATTATTTGTAATAGCAAGAACCTGTAAGCAACCTAGATGCCCCTCAATTGAAGAATGGATAAGGAAGATGTGGCACACTTACACAATGGAATACTACTCTGAAGATAAAAATAAATAAATCAAACAATGGGACTTGAAATTCGCAGGCAAGTGGATGGAACTTTAAGAAACCATCCTGAATGATGTTACCCAGTCACAAAAAGTGGAACATGGTATGTACTAACTCATATATGGACTTTAGACATAGAGCAAAGGTTCACTAGCCTATAATTCACACTGCCAGAGAAACTAGGTAACAAAGAGGAACCTAAGAGATTCATACAAGTTTCCTCACAGAAGGGGAAAGGAACAAGATCTCCTGAGCATATTGGGAATGGGGGGGGGGCAGTGAGTATAGTGGGAGCTAGGACAAAGAGAAAGGGAGAAGAGGAAAGCACATGGGACTAAGAAGATTGAGTCAGGGGAGGAATAGATGAGAGAGAGACAGGGAGACAGAGAGAGACAGAGACAGAGAGACAGGCACACAGAGAGATACCATAGAAGAGGAAGGCATTATAGGTTTTAAGAGAAAACTGACTCCAGAAAAATGTCCAGAAACCTACAAGACTAACCCCAACTAACAATTTGAGCAACAGTGGAAAGGCTACCAAAAATGCCCTTCCCTGACAATGAGATTTATGACTAACTTATCTACCATCATAGAGCTCTCATCTAGTAGCTGATGAAAACAGAAGCAGACATCCACAGCTAAACACTGAGCCAAACTGGAATCCAGATGTAAGGAGGGAGGATAAGACCAGGCTACAGAAACCCACAGAGACGCTGATCTGAACAAGGAGGAGCTAATGGGCCCCCAGACTGAAAGCTGGGAATACAGCATTGAACAGACTCAGACCCCCTGAACATGGGTCTCAGTTATAAGGCCTGGGCAGTCTAAGGGACCCTGACCAGGGAACCAGGATGTATTCCTGGTGCACAAAATGACTTTGGGAGCACATTCCCCTTGGAGGGTTTATCTGTTAACCTACAGACAGGAGGGAGTGCCTAGTCCCTACTCCAAAAGACTTGACAGATTTTGTTGACCCCTCCTGGAAGGTATCACCATCCATGTGGAGTTGGGGGGATGGTATGAGAGAGAGGTTGGGGGGCATGAGAGGGTGGGAGAGAGGGAAGGAGAGGGAAGTGGGATCGATATGTAAAATAAGAAAAATAAATAAAAAATTTATTGGCAAAAAAATATAAAATACAGTATAGAAGAACAAAAACAAAAGAGGAGAGGGAGAAGGAGGGGGAAAGCAGAGTGGAAAGATAATAAAAATGATGACTAGAAGGATGGTATTTTGGAGAAATGCAGTGACTTGATATTAGACATCTCTGATTACTACAAAAGCACTTTATGTTCCTAAAGCCTTATAGTGAAAATGATGCAATAAATATTTAGTTTACATTTCAGAAATGGAGGTTGTCTAACCGAGATGGTTCACATTTACTTTTATGCTACCCTTGTCCTACAAGCACCCATTTGCCTGCTCTCTCTTGACATCTACCCCACCATAATAAATTCCAAGGACTCACTGTCTCTCCATATTCTCTTGATTGTTCCCAATATACTCTGTCCATCTGACACATTCATGGCAGCTCCATATAGCCCTAGGTACAAAGGGAACTTTAAAACCCTGCCTTCATTCTGCATACATTTTATTTGGCAAACAAAGAAAAAATTGAATGGTAATATCAGTCACTACTTCTCTGTCCCTGATACAATATATTCCTTTTACAAGTCAAAGAACCAAGAAACAGAGATGAAAGAGCAGAACTACAGCTGTAGTTTGTTGAGTTAAAATTTAAAACTACTTAATTTAATTATAAGGCCTTAACCCATACATTATGCACATTTAAATGAAACATTTATATGTGAATATATATATGACAAAAACATACTAATTAAATTAAGTCATAAGACTAAACATAATCTAAAATTAAAGTTCAAACAAAAAGTCAACATATTCCTTAATGCTTGGAATTAGAACAGTTTTATTTTTTCAAGCGTTCCTTCACACCTTACCACACATGTATTACCAACTCTGGGGTTCTTGTTCAAATGACAAATGAAAAGAAAGTAGAGAGCTATATTAGTTAATTTTCAATTACTGTGATGAAAATACCGTATCCAAGCGTATGTATGTATGTATGTATGTATGTATGCATGTATATGTGGGGGGAGTGTGCACACAAATGGTTATGGAGGGTTAAATCATCATGGCAATGAGCATGACAGGCAGGCACACATGGCATTTCAGCAGTACCTATGATTCCACATCTTACCCAGAATCACCAAGCAGAGAGATATCATTCAGAACTCCATTAGCTTTTGAAAATTAAAAGCCTGCTCTCCAGTGACAGCCCCCCAACAAGACCATACCTCCTAACCTTCCCTAAACATTTCTATCAACTAGGGAACCAAACACTGAGATATATCAGCCTATGGAAGGCATTCTCAAACCACCACAACACATTTGCTTGGTTTTCTTCTCTTTCAATATAAATACTAATCTCTCTCTCTCTCTCTCTCTCTCTCTCTCTCTCTCTCTCACACACACACACACACACACAGACAGACAGAGAGAGAGAGAGAGAGAGAGAGAGAGAGAGAGAGAGAGAGAGAGAGAGAGGGAGAGGGAGAGAGAGAGTTTTTGCTCTCATAAAGGGACTTTTATCTTCCTAAGATGGTACGATCTGAACAACTCTGCAAAGAAATTATAATTGCATGTATCTATTAGGGAACTTCTTGTTTCCTAGCTTTTCTGGTGGTGTTGATTGTAGGCTGGTGATCCTTAGCTCTGTATCTAAAATCTATATAACAGTGAGTACATACCGTGTTTTTCTTTTTGTGACTGAGTTACCTCACTCAGGGTGGTTTCTTCTAGTTCCATCCATTTGCCTGCAAATTTCAAGATTCCATTCTTTTCCCCCCCTTGACTAGGACTCCATTGTATTAATGTACCAAATTTTTTCCATCCATTCTTCAGTTGAGGTGCATTCAGATGGCTTCCAATTTCTGGCTATTACAAATAGTGCTGCTATGAACATAGATGACCAAATGTCTTTCTTGTAGGATTATCTTTTGGATATGTATCTAAGAGTAGAATTACTAGATCTTGTGGTAGACTGATTCCAATTTTCCTGAGGAGCCACCATAATGATTTCCAAAGTGGCTGCACAAGTTTCCACTCCCACTAGCAGTGGAGGAGAGTTGCCCTTTCTCCATATCCTCTCCAACATAAACTAAACTGTTTTTGGTGTTTTTTATTTTAGCCATTCTGACAAGGGTAAGATGATATCTCAGAGTTGTTTTGGTTTGCATTTCCCTGATGGCTAAGGGTGTTGAACACTTTCTTAAGTGTCTTTCAGCCATTTCATATTCCTCTATTGAGAATTCTCTATTTAATTCTGTACCTCTCTTTTTAATTAGGTTATTTGGTAATTTGGTAATTAGCTCCTTGAGTTCTTTGTATAGTTTTGAAATCAGCCCTCTGTCAAGAACAAGATCTCTGGAGCAAGTTATGTGGGGAGTGGAGAAGGAGTTAGCAGAAAGAGAAGGGGAAAAGAGGAGAGGAGGATAAGAGGAAACAACATTTGAGTCAGGAAAGAATAGAGGAGAGGAAGAAAAGAGATACCATAATAGAGGGAGGCATTATAGGTTTAAAGAGAAATCTTGCACTAGGGAATTACCCAGAGATCTACAAGGATGACCCCAACTAACAATCTAAGCAACAGTGGAGAGGCTACCTTAAATGACCTTCCCCAACAATGACATTGATGACTACTTTATATGCCATCCTAGAGCCTTCATCCAGTAGCTGATGGAAGCAGAAGCAGACACCCACAGCTAAACACTGTGCAGAAAGAACTCCTAGAATCAAGGAGGAATGGTAAGCAAAGAGGTGAAGAGGAGGCTGGCAAAGCCCACTGAAACAGCTGACCTGAAAAGGGGGAGCTCATGGACCCCAGTCTGACATCTGGGAAACCAGCATAGGACTGACCCAGATTTCCTGAACATGGGTGTTAGTTAGGACTGGACAGTCTATGGGACTGTAAGGAGTAAGTTTTTTCCTCCTGCTGCTGGTCTTGTCCCACTGCCGTGCCAACCCAATTAACACACCAAACTCTGTATTAAATATAATGCTGTTGGCCAGGTATTAGTTTCTTATTGGTTAGCTCTGTCTTAATTATTAACCCATTTCTGTGTATTTCCACGTGGTCTTACCAGGGAGAGGTGGCTGGCGGTTCTGCTTTCTTCTGACTCTCCATCTTAATACTTGACTCCTCCTTAATACTTCCTTTTTCCTCCTTGTCCCCTAGTCCCGCCTGTCTTGCTTTCTTATTTGCCAACAGTGCTTTATTCATTAACCAGTATGAGAAACATATACAGAATGATATCTCCCATCACCTCTGGTAGTAGATGAGTATTTATCCCTAGTATACGAGCAGACTTTCAGAGCCCATTCCACATAGAGGGTGCTCTTTCAGCCTAGACACATGGGGGAGGGCCTAAGCCCTGCTCCAAATGATATTATAGATTTGAAGATTTCCCCATGGAAGGCCTCATCCTCTATGGGGAACAGAAAGATGGGATGGGGGTTGGGAGAACAGGGGAGGATCAGAGGGTGTTAAAAAGGAGTTCCCATTGTTTATTTTTAAAAATATTCACTCCTAAGTCATTAATAGCAATACTCACTCTCTAGAGAGTGAAGACTTAAAGTCAGAAAACTAATCAATACCAGAGCCCCTTCTGTCTCTAATGTGCCCCCTGCTATAAAAAAGGCAAAAAGCTATTTTTCATATTTATATTACCTTAAGCATGATTCATATTTATTAAGCTAAAAAAAAGCTCAACATCATTTTGCAGAATGTTAACAAACAAAAAAATCCCTTTGTGAGAGTAAATGTTGTGTGTGTGTGTGTGTGTGTGTTGTGTGTGTGTGTGTGATGTGTATATATTGCCAAAAGACAAAACAGAAGACCATACTCAAATTCTTAAGAATAATACACAATGCATTTGCTAACAGTTTGAAGACATTTCCTTACAACCTGGGGGAAGATAACAGTGTAAGTTCAATATATGTTGTTAACATGGAACTTTAGCTATATTTTAAATGTTACTTTGTGTTTGTAGTACAGAAACAAAATAAAAAAATTCAAGTTTTGAGAAATTAAATATGAAAATCCAATGATCCATCAAACTGAGGATGTCAATTAGACAGCTACACATTTAGAGCAGAGACTTAGTGAAGATTGACTTAGAAAAGTAAATTTGGGAGATACTGCCATGTACGTGCTATTTAAAATCTTAGAACAGATGATCACACAGGAAATGTTTTATAAGGGATTATAATCTATAAAGGCGCCATGGTTTAGAAGCAGAATCTGAAGGAGAGATGGAGGAAACTACTCCAGATGTAGAGAAGAAAATTAAAAGCATGGGCCTAGAAGTACTAAAGAAGAATTGTAATATAAGTCAAATAATTCAAAGCATTTGTGTAAAATCACTTAAGAACAATGGCTTTAAAGCTATAGACTTGGTGGCTGTTGGTGTTAAATGACGAATCCAGACAGACAGATGGAATAGCACAGTCTAGTCTTCATTTTATTTGCCAAACAGTTTCTCAAGTTAATATGAATTGATGGAAAGATGATAATAGGAGAACTAAGGAGACAGGGATTAGTGAATGGGTAAAGTCCTTCAGATCAATGAATAAGCAAACTAGGAAACCCATGGAGGCACATGCCTTAGCAAGCAAATGATAGGTGCTTGTCAATGTCTTTGACCATTAGTCTAACAAGCATAATACCACAAATTAATCACCTGCCACTTAAAAATGAAGATCCACTTCTAGAAACATTTTTTTTAATCTCAGAAATCAGAAATGTCTTCATACAGCATATTTTTCTACTCAATATGATAACTACTATGGAACATGCAATTCAATTCAGCTGAGTTCACTAAACATTTAAACCAATTAATAAACTTTTATTGATTACTTTTTAAATATAAGAAAAAATTTATGTCTCATTTTCTTGTGTGACACAATTATAAGGGCACTATATCATTCACATTAAGTCTACATTACAATAAATTAAGTGAGAAAACTTTTCAAAAACTGTTATTAAGTAGAAGGAGAAATTTCAGTAAAAAATAATTAAAATAAGCAGAAGACAAAATGAGTAAATTAAGGAATAGGCTATTTAAATAAATGAGAATATACAATTTTAATTTATTCCCTTTAATTTATAGTCATAATTTCCCCTAAAGTCACCGAATTCAAAACTGTTCTCACAATTAAAAAAAAAAAAAAAGAAAAAGAAATGATCCCTAATGCATTCTAAATATAGGCTATTTTCACATTATTAGAAATCTTAAAACTAAGAGCCTTAGTCATGCTCATTTTATAATATCAGACTTTAAATTGTAAATATTTTTATTAATCCAGGATTAGTATCTTCACCAATACAAAGTGAAAGTGAAGTTTAGGTTTCAATATCCCTGCATATCTTTTATCACAACAATAATAGTTTTCAAAAGTGAATTAAATAAACAGTCTAAAAGGAAGTGAGACTGAGGATATTAAATTTTTCTTATGATGCACATCTAAAAATAATTTATGTGGGTTTTTTTTAGAAATAAGTTTAACATTGGTGTTATTATAAATTTATTTTTCATTAAATTAAGCTCAATTGTATAAAGAAGTCTGGAAATGTATCCCATATAAAAAATTTGATGAGAAGCCATGTATCCACCATGTACCCACAATACATTTTTTTTTCAGCATAAACGAATGGTAGTTGGTAAGTACCAATAATATTAAAAATCACTATACTCTAGTTTTGATATATAATATTATTGTCCACAAGCTAATAAAGTTTATCATAAATGTTATTTTAAAATAAAATATTACTTTTGAGGGACACATCTTGATTCCTTGAGAATATAATACTTCATTGGGAACACATATTTTGACAGAAGTGGATTTAAGTAAAAGCATATGACTTAACCAGAACACATAGAGATCAGAGAGAAAACTCCACCTGTGTTTTCCCATATGTGAAAACAGCATGCCCAAACTCTAGGGAGCAGACACCAGAAGCTGAAGGGTCCTACTTCTTAGAAATTGCTCAAATTCTATATTAAAAATATCAGGTTCTTGCTCTATAATCCCCAGGAGAACTCCCAGACACGTGTTGAAGAAGAAAAGGGACAGTATGTAGCAAAGAATGATGGTCATTTTACTCTTGTATTTTCAGGTTTGGGGAGGAAGCCAGATCCCTACTGTGAGTGTTCATAATGTGATAGGGGATGTGTTTAGGAGAAACAAAATTGACACATGAAAGTCTTGGCCTTGTATGAGTCAGCTCTTCTATAATCAAATAAACCTCTCATGAGCTAAAATACCTCTATTTGCCTCAGTGACATTTTCTGTGCTGTCTTTGAACCCATGCACAATAAACTAACTGACCTTCCCACAAATTCGTTCTCTACTTAGCTGTCCAAGTTTCCCCTCCCCCCCCTTTGGAGAATGATTCCCTATTAGTCAAGGCTAGTCTTCTTCTCCCATTTTCCAGCCTCAATCTCCCAAGGCATGAACTTTTAGAAAACACCTCCAGACCCAGACTCAAGACAACTCTTTAAAGTTTAAAATTTCTTCAAATACCCTTACTCACCTGCTGATAACAGTGTAACCTGTATCATTGTTTGTGGTGATAACTTGCTTGTACAAATAAAGCCTGTCTGAGGATCAGAGGTGGAGCTTGCTACTAGTTAACCATAGAGGTCTGAGATCTATACAGACAGACAGGAAGTAAGGTATCTTGGCAGAAACATGACATATGCAAGGAGATAGGGAATCATACTCTTGTCTACTGAGATGCTGAGATAAGGTGTGGCCATGGCTTGCTCCTTCTCTCTGATCTCTCAGAATTTTCTTCTATATCTGACTCTATGTTTTTATCAGTTAGACCAATTGAAAACTCCATTTACAACTGTTGTTTTTTCTTTTAAAATAGTAACATTTTTTCACCATAAACTAGTACCAAATGATAAATAAATATTCATGCTTTAGAATATAATTTTGTTTTGCTAATTAAATTTATGTCAGCCAGGGTTCATGTGAGAGGGCAGAGAGGGTAAAAGGGAGGGGGGAAGAAGGGAAGGAGAGAGGGAGGGGGAACTGGGATCGACATGTAAAATAAATTTAAAAAAAGATTATGTCTTTTCCCAATCTCTCTCTTTCTCTCTCTCTCTCTCTCTCTCTCTCTCTCTCTCTCTCTCTCTCTCTCTCTCTCTCTCTAGATAAAGATCAAGGGCGTGTATCTTAGTTGCTTTTTTGGTTGTTGCAATAAAATACCCTAACACCTAACAAATGCTATTTTATCTTAAGAAAGAAAGGGTTTATTCTGGCCTTCAGTTCCATGGTAGAGCCCTTCAAGGAAGAAATAAGCAGTGTTATGAGATTGGAAGTAGCTGGTCTTTTCATATACACAGTGAAGATGTAGGTGAGATGATGAATTTGTGGCTGCCAATGCCTCTCTCCCATCCTGCATTTTATACAGTTCAGCATTTCTTGCCCAGAGAATGGTCCCAGGCATAAAATAGATCTTCCTCCATGAATTACTGTAACTCAAATAATCCCTCTCTGGATTTGTGTGGAGACTCATTTACTATGTGAGAGCTTAGATTTTTGTTAAGTTGACAATTAACATGACCCACCATAGAGGAATGAGAAAGGATAACAAGAGACTGAGAAAATAAAAAAATATAATTATTTCATGCAATAAAAATAGAAAGATAGTCTTGTATTTCTAATTGTCATTAGAATTCATAGAAGTGCATTATATCATGAAAAGCCTACAGCTGAAACCATCTTTAAGAAGCTTCAGGATTTATTTCACCTTTTTCAACATGGAAACATATTTTACATATGGTTTGATATGAAACATACAGGAAAGATTCATCAGAGATTAGAATATGGATTAAGTTTACTTACATTTACCTCCTCAATATTGCTAAGTTGTTTTGGTCTTTTTTTGGGGGGAATCATAGTATACGATGTTATATAAAACATCATTTAAGATTCAGTTTTCTCTAATTATCAAGGCACACAATTACAGACACTTAATTATTCCTTCCATCATGGGATCTGTCCCAAAATGAGATAGCTCAATGGAAACAGCTGAGTTAGTGGTCATGTGAAGCCAGACCAATAAAGTTGCATATGTATACATATTAAACACAACCTAGAAATATAAATAATTCCACAAATCATCCAAATCAGCAGAAATCATACTAAATTTTAATTTATCAGAACTGTCCTGAACATGTTCCTGAGTGCTGAATCATAACAATTCCTTGTTTGGTCAGCATTGTTTTAAATGGCTCCAGCTGTTCAACTCACCTTGGAATAGCAACAAACCCTTATCAGCTTCAAAACTCATCTTAAAAAGCTCACAGTTTAAATGATTTAGGGAAATTCTTCTGTTCTTACATTTAACTCTCAGAACAAAACTATTATCATTTCAGATGCTGAGGCAGAAGGATTGTGAGTTCAATTCCAGCCAAGGCTACACAGTGAAAGCACATCTCAAAAATGCATACATAAATAATAGATGTCTTGACAAATTTGCCTCTTTTTCTTTTATTCATTACATATATTCTCCTTGTTTCCTTTTGTGTCCTCAAGCTGTGACATCAGTGTTGTCTTAGGCAGCCTACCTCAATTGCTTAGGGAATTATGCACTGTAACAGTAGTAGATGTGCAATGAAAAGGAGACAAGCTTGTTCATTGCTTAAGCAAAACAACTTGTCTGAATTTACAATCCCTCTTTGAAAGCCCAGAATAGATTCTGCTTGACAGAAACATATATCCTCATAGAATAATCTTCCTATAACTTCTGATTACTTCTTGAGTACTTTTATGCTTTTAAAATGATTCCATACCTGCTTCCCACCGGAGTTATTTCAAGGATATATTTTATGAATAACTTATTTTATTCAAGAATAGATACCTCTGTTCCTTCATGAAAGTTCCCACGTCTCCTTATCCTTGTTTTGGAACAATCTAGCTGGTATATACTTTTATTATTAGTTAGTAATTAGTCCAATAATAATAAATCAAGAGACAGAAGAGCCAAAACAACTCAGTACTGGAATTCTGTAAGTACCATGATGGAAGGTTGTATAAATGAGGGTCTCTATGAATTTAAGCAAATATCTGAATTTTTCTGAATATAAATGTACTCATCTGTAATACAGCTATAACAATAATAGAAACTAATAATCTTATAGGTTTGTAATTCATGTGTTAGTATAGTAATGACATAGCTACTTAGTACAATATCTCTTATCTTTGTAAGTATAAGGTACATTGTAAGTAAAAGTATATTGTATTCATATACAAAATAAGCATTGAATGACAATAAATATCATTATATAAACACTTTTATATAATTTTTTCTTTGAAATGAACTACTTGACTGTCAAACAGATATAATTAAACACCTTTTACTTCCAGAGAATGACTCCTATACTACATAGGTAGGACACCAAAGTAGTAGTCTTGCTAAATTTAATCTCACAGAACTCATGTGGTTTGTGGATAACATGTTATAAATTACTGCATTCAGAAAAGAACAGAAACATTGTAGGTTTGCAGGATCTGTTTGTAATTTTGAACAGTAACTCACAATATTAGTGTAAGGAGTACGGCTTTTCCTCCTGCCACCTACTCTTGTCTCGCTGCCGCGCCAGCCCCAAATACTGCACAGAGACTCTGTATTTGATACAATGCTATTGGCCAGGTGCTAGTTTCTTATCGGCTAGCTCTGTCTTAAGTATTGACCCATTTCCGCTGATCTATGTATTTCTCTTACCGGGGAGGGAGCTGGCATTCTGCTTTCTCCAGACTCTCCATCTTGACCCCTCCTTCCTACTTCCTCTTTCCTCCTTGTCTCCTAGTCCCTCCTATCTTCCTTTCCTATTGGTCAACAGTGCTTTATTCATTAACCAGTATGAGAAAATTATACAGAATGACATCTCCCATCATATTAGTCTTTTTGTGATAAGGACTGTACTTAGCCTCAATTTAGTACATTGCAATAATAATCATCAGAAAAACACTGAAGAAGGCATTGCTTGAAATTTCTGATTTGTGCGTACATCAGTTGAGTAGGGGTTATACACTGTTAAGTACTGTTGAGTAGAATTTTCAACAATTTTGTAGTTTATCTTAAACATAATTCTGCAATATTTTATTATGTAATTATATGAAATGGCATTGTCAATACTGTCAGTTTTAAATCATAATATTGATCACCACAAAAATATATTGAAGATACTATATACACTCATGTATCAAATATCCAATCTAATTTACATTCTTTATTTAAAAATTTCATTCATGATATCAACATACAAATTGGCTTTCATCTTTAATGAATTATAAAATTATAGGCATGTTAATATATGTACTATCAGTAATTTTTTACCTATTTTATATACTTATATACTCATACCCAAGATAATGTAAAATTTTCTTATGCCAAAAACTGTTTTGACATTATGAAGGGTGAACATATACTTGGAATGATATATGTATGTACATATATGCATGCAATAACAATTCATGAAGAAATGAGCCATGAATTTGAACGATATCAAGGAAGGGTATATTTAAAGAGTTTATAAGTAGGAAAGGGTATCAAGAAATATTTTAGTCATATAATAAATCTCAAAAATTGTAGAAAAAATTATTGTTGAGTGGAAAAAGAGTGGGAGGCCTCTTTCAGTCCATCTTCAGCGATCACTGTGACCCAGGCTTTGCTGGACCCATGACTTGTGCTTCAGGAGGCCTTCCTCTGGTCATAACTACAACAGCTGGAACTGGTTCCTGGCAGCTTCACATTGTGTGTGCTCTTTTCAGTGAAACCTAGGATTCCTGCAAATTGCCTTCTTGTATTGTGTCATCATTCCCCCACCCAAACTTCTTTCAAAAGGCCTTTTATGCTTGCTTGTGAACTCACTCATGAGTAAAGAAGTCTAAACTAGAATGCCTGAAGAGCAGACAAAAGTGGGGCTGTCAGATCTAGCAACTGCAATGTGCTGGACCTTAGGCCTCTAGGGAATATCAGGGCTACGATGCCTCATTCACCACCATCGCTGGAAGCAGCTAATTTGTTGCAGGGAACAACTAGGGAAGAGGCTAAGAAGAGCCAAGACTAGAAAAGAGAAGCTATGAAGAGCTGAGTCTAAGAAATGAAGCTCCTAGCCATCGAAAAGTGCAATTGAGCCTCCAGGAGTTTAGATCTGAGGCTGGGCATCTGAACATATGTGAACCCAAAGGGAGCTGCATGCAGAATCACTAAGAGTCAAAGCATTGGCCAGTAAGCTTTGTACATTTGATGTCTTCTATGTATGGAAGTAATAGATCGCAGGGCCCAGAGCCATATTCTACTCTTGAAAACACAGAGAAATGTACCTTAAACTTGGTATCAATCATGTTACCATTAGACTTATATGTATAATTCTACAGCTTAGGTCTCATGCCCTGTGGAACTAAAAGCCTATGAGCTTGATGTATAGTGCATAAGCTCCTGTCACTACTCATGATTTCCAGCCAACCTAAAGAATGCTCTACATTTTGTGTCAAATTCATACATACCACTGAAAGTTCCAGAAAACTCTAATGTGGTATTTACGCCAATGATAAAAAATAGCCACAGAAGGTTGAGAGGCAAAAACCAATAACATTAGACTCTAGCAAAGAACTCACCAAAGGAAACTAAACACTGAAAGTCAGAAACAAGCACTATTATAAGTGTTTATTAGAAAGATCTTAAACAAATTCCCTCTAGGAAAATTTGGATAAAGAAGCTTGCTACAAATGTTGTATATTTATGATGTGATGTATATAAATTTTTTTGAGGTCTCTATGTAGAAGGCCTGTGAACAAACTGATTTATCGGAGGCAACCACTGAATCTATCTGTGTACTCTAGTAAGTATCACATAATGTAGCACATTTTATCAGGTGTTGACATCTCAACCTATTTATTAGACTATTAAGAAAGTTTCAGGAAACTGGAACTTTAATAATCCATACTTATATATTAGAACTATAGATCCTGGAACACAAATAGGATGCAGGGAAAGAAATTTCTCTGAGGTCTATGCTATTACTAGAAGCAAATACTCAAAATGTTAGAAAATTCTAGGATAAGTTCCTGACCACCTAGGAAAGAGAATGTAAGGCAAAAAAAAAAAAAAAAAGTCTTACCATACATGAAAGATATAGAAAGGAGACCAGAGTGGAAGGCTTAGGAAAGGGAGCTACTGAAATCTCAGTTAAAAGCTGGCTGCAACACGCCAATGTCCATTTCTCTAAGATACTTAAATACTTCGTGGCTCTGATTAAATTTGAGCAAAAACCCAAAAAGAATTCAGTCTATGGTAAACTAAGATAATATCATTAATTCAAAAGGGATGGATCATAAGTCAATTCAAGAGGTATGTCTGACTTACAGCTGAGATTAGAATGAGTGCAACAGATAGTTGAAATGTGATCTAATAATGACAGGAGTGGGATCTTGATTAAACTCCTTGGATTTCCATCAAAAAGATATTGTCCACAACAAGGAGCATTTGGGTAATTGTGGGAATCAAAAAGTTGGTGAGTCTTGTACTTTCCTAGATTCCCACAAGATTCTAGTCTTGAATTTGGACATGTTTCTGATCACAGTGTCTTATTAGAGATCTTAGAATAGCTTAAGACAAATTCAAAAACTCAAGTGTCTAGCCTAATAAATGAAAATGGTTCTGAGTAAAGGTCTGAGGGCGAAGAATATTCATTCCGTCTTTGGGTATTACACTCATTTCCCCAAAATGAATGTCAATGTAATACTCTAGATCTCAAAGGAAAACATTGTTTTTAGACCTAAGAGTGTGAACCAAGGAACTCTGATGTGGCTTAGAAAATGTTGTGACCAGAGACTTATTACTTAAATAACACTAATTTATTATCAGACTAATGAAATGATGCAAACTTAGCCACAAACAACATAAAGTCTCTTGGGTAAAGCTTACCAAACAATTGAAAGACATATATAGCAAGAACTTTGTGCCTTATCGAAAGAAATTAAAGAAGATACCAGAAAGTGGAAAGACCTCATATGCTCTTGGATAAGTAGGATAAACATAGTAAAAATGGCAATCTTGCCAAAATCAATCTACAGATTCAAAGCAATCCCCATCAAAATCCCAACACAAATCTTCACAGACCTTGAAAGGATAATACTCACCTTTGTATGGAAAAACAAAAGACCTAGGAAAGACAAAACATCCCTGCACAATAAAGGAACTTCAGGAAACATTACCTTCCCTGTCTTCAAGCTCTACTATAGACCTATAGTACTTAACATAGCTTGATATTGTCATAAAAATAAACAGGTAGACCAATGGAATCTACTTGAAAATCCTGATATTAACCCACACACCTATGAACACCTGATTTTTGACAAAACAGCTAAAATTACACAATGGAAGGAGGAAAGCATCTTCAACAAATGGTGCTGGCACAACTGGATGATGATGTGTAGAAGACTGCAGATAGACACATGCCTATTACCATGCACAAAACTTAAGTCTAAATGGATCAAAGACCTCAGCAAACCTGTATTATTCTAACTTGCTTTAGATACTTTGTCAGTTTGAATGTAAATGGCTCCTCAAGACTCATTTGAATATTTGGTCTCCAGTTGGTGGAACTGTTTGGGAAGGAATTACGATGCGGGGCCTTGTTGAAGGAGGTTTGTCATTGGGGATGGGCTTTGAGGTTTCAAAAGACATATTCCAGTTCATGCTCATTCTCTCTGCTTCAGCCTTATGGGTTGAGATGTGAGATTTCAGTTGTTCCTGCCATCATACATTTCCTTCACCATCATGGACTATAATCCTCTGAAACTATAAGCCTAATTAAATGCTTTCTTTTATAATTTGCCATGGTGAGAGCATTTTAAACAGCAATACAAAATAACTGATACATGCACTGACCTCTGCCCCCCCATGAGAGACATTGATGGCAAAGTATGCTTTGGTGGCAAGTTGTATGAAGTCAGTTTGTATCATAGTGGACTTTAAATGCCCAGCCTACACACTTTCATGAATACCACAAAACACAAAAATTAAATTACTGAGACTTTTTCCAATACTTAATCAATTAAAAGGATAGAGAAAAAAAAGGAAACAAGCAAGAAGAAAAAGTTATTTCATTTCATGTGGAATGTGGAATGTAGACTCAAAAGTAATAAAGTAATATGTGATTAATATTATCTTGAGTAGAACCTACCAGTGAGCATTTCATGAATTTGTTTTTCCATGCTGACCTTTTTCAGAGATTGCTTAAATAATTACTTTTTCATTGTAGATTCTGTACACTGATAGACAAAACAACATCTAAAATAATCATAGGAGAAGAAGTGCTGAGAGGTACACTCACCAGAGAAAAGCTTGACAAAAGGCAGAGGCTATCACTTTTTGAGAAGTGTGTCTTAGTGTTTCTATTTCTGGCATAATAATCATGACCAAAGCAACTTGAGGAGAGGTTGTAAGATTTTAATTTACAATTCCATATAATAGGCCATCATTGAAGGAAGTCAGGAGAAGAACTTGAAATAGGAACCTGGAGACAGAAACTAGAGCGGAGACCATTGAAGAATGGTTACTGCTGGCATTCTCAGCCTGTTTTCCTGCACAATGCAGGGCCACTATGAGCAGGGCCACCATGAGCATGACACCACTGTTCCATCTACTATAGGATGGGGTCATCCACATTAGTCAGTAGTCAAGAAAATGCCCCTTAGGTTTTCCCATAGGCAAACTTGGTGGGGTATTTTCTCAATTGATGTTCCCTCTTACAATATTACAGTAGCTTGTTCAAGTTTAAACAAACCCCCATCAAACTAGCAGCACAAAAAGATCAATGTGGACTGCTGTTGAATATTTAACTATGCAAAGATTGCTACATTTATTTATTATGTGGAATATTACTTTAACTGTATAAAGGTGTAGTGCATTTGTTTCTGCTGCATTTGTTTAACTATGGAAGGATGTGTGTTTAATTACATAAAGATGTGTTGCATTTGCTTTACCTTGCCTGCCTAAGGCACCTAATTGATCTAATAAAAAGCTGAATGGCCAATAGCTAGGCAGAACAGCCTATGTAGGCTGACAGCCAGAGAGAATAAATAGGAGGAAAAAAAAATCTATGCTCAACAGAAGAAGAAAAGAGGAGCAAAGGAAGAAGACACCCAGGGCTAGATATCAGGCAGCCACCAGACAGAGAAAGAAAAAGCAATGATAGTAAGGTATACAGAAGGAAGAGAGGTAAAAATCCTCAAGGCAAAAGGTAGATAAAGAGAAGCAGGTTAATTTAAGTTAAATGAGCTAGCCAAAAATGAGCCTAAGCCAGACTGAGCATTCTAAACTAAGAAGAATTCTCTACATTATGGTTTTGGAGTTGGGTGGTCCAAAAAAGGAAAAGCCTGGTATAGTAGAAGTGCTCATGCACAGTAGCTGCAGTGGCTGCTGCTTCAGAACTAGTCCCCAGAGATGTTGAGAGGTGTCTACCATCTTTAAGATCCAGGAAAGGAAGACAATAGAGGTCATTTGACACCTTTTTAGAAAGAAAAAAAATAGTTACTAGAAATAACTAGGTAGTTTCAAGAAACCCCAACTTACTTAGTGTTTTCTGTTTTGTCTTTGTTTAAAGTTTTCACCTGTAAACAAGAATAGTGGAGGAAAATAGTACCTTTTTCATGATTTCTGAAGGAGATGCATGCGTGTACATGTGCACACACACACACACATCATCATCATCATCAAAATTAGTCAAATTTGGTCTTATAATAGTCATATTAAATCATACCTCTTTATGATTAGAATGAGTTCTCTGCCTCATGAAAATTATTGTAGATTCTTTATGGAATTTCATGTTGTGAAGTTAACTGCCTAAGACTAAATTTCAATAACACACAACTAATAACATAACATAATTAATCTCTAACACTCATTAGGAAACTGTATGTCATAGACACTTTGTTGATGTTTGCAAACACCTGGGTGACTTACTTCTCTGTAAAAAACTATGATAACTAACTGTAGTGAGATAGTCCTTCTGTGGCACTGACCACACCCATTGGGGGGTGGAGCCATGGGCGGAAGTGACCTGTGGAAGGTGGTCGGAGAGAGAGCCTGGAAAAGCTCTCTTTCTGGCGGGACTTGGACAGGAGAGCATCGGGTGGAATTTCCTGGTGTTCATCTGTCTAGGTTGTAAGTTATTTACCCCTGAATAAACATCTATTTAGCCTATTTGTTTATCCTGATCCTTATTTATCAGCGATATCTGGTGTCAGAAGTTGGGAAAGGTATGGTTTAGATGGGATATAGGTAGATTAGCCTATTTTCTTGTAAATTTGAGTAAGAATGAAATAGTATTTTACAGCTTACATTATTATGTATTCTTATATGTGATAAACTATGTAAAATTAAGTTTGTATTTTGTTATATTGTGTAAAGGCTTTCCACTTATGATGTTTTATACACATTATTTTTTTACCATATTCTATGATTGTATACTTTTCTTGTATTCAAGACATTTTGTATATTGATACAATTTAGGATATTTATCATGCTGCCCTTTATAATTCTACCTCTTGTCTTGACATTTCTACTCTACATCTATTTTAGGGATTTATATGTATGTATATGTTCCATTGTTTAAGTATTTGTTCCTGCTTTACTCAGGGAAGTTTTAATCAGTTTTTTAGCTAAGTTCCTAAGTATTATAGATTATCTTCACTCATGGTTCCTGTACCTATGAGATTAGTCAGATATAGATGCTTAATCTTCAATCACTTCATAGACATACGGAACATGGCATTTAAATGTTTTAATATTAGTTCTCCATTGACATGAGACACTGTTGCTCCTGACAGCACCATGCACTTTCCCAAAAATATGTTGGACACTGTTGTTGCTCTTGCTGGAGCTCATTCTCACCTCAGCTAATGGCCTGTTGGGCAAAGAACTGCCCCCACCTTGACCACTGATTTGGACAAGCAGTCCTATGTGCTTACAGGAGACAAATATAAAAGACTGCTGGACCTTGCCAAGTCAGGGTAAGATAGCCATTCTACCTCCCTGCTGCTGTTGTGGTCTGTCAAGTTCTCTTGGCCTTAGCCAAAACTGGGTGTATCAATGTTGCTGTGAGACCTAGGGTGACTGTCCAGGTAGTTTGCTGTTTCTGTCCTTGCTGCACCTTTTGGAAGTTGTCCATCCGCACTTCCTGTCTACTCTAGTATCGTCATTTTCCTTCTCAAGTCTTGATGAAGTTGAAGATTAAACTATCACAACTATTATTCTCTCTTCCTAGTTAAATATATTAGGTACTAGACTTAGGTTTTCCAGCTTAGCACACTCTATTGTAAACTCCGTTATGCCTTCACCCTAGGACTAGATATGTAGGTCATTTTGTTCTCGATTTTCCTTTTTCTTAGAGCACACTTGTTATTCATTGTTTTGTATATAGTTTTGTATTAAGCCTAAATCTTTTCTTTAAACTAAAAGGGGAATTGTAGTGAGATAGTCCTTCTGTGGCACTGACCACACCCATTGGGGGTGGAGCCATGGGCGGAAGTGACCTGTGGAAGGAGGTCAGAGAGAGAGTCAGGAAAAGCTCTCTTGCTGGCGGGACTTGGACAGGAGAGCATCGGGTGGAATTTCCTGGTGTTCATCTGTCTAGGTTGTAAGTTATTTACCCCTGAATAAACATCTAATCAGCCTATTTGTTTATCCTGATCCTTATTTAACCGCGATAACTAACCATGATAGTTTCTCAAGGCCATTCACACTCTGGCAGCTGCAGGAGTTCCAATAGTACCAGTCTTCCTGCCAAACACACTATAGCATAGATACTGCAAGCCTAGCAGCAGAATTCTGGAATTCTTTCCCTTGCTGAGTTATCAGAGCATTTGGCAAAGGGGAAGATGAGCCTAGATGGGAGTCACATGTTGCCTTCTCCCACATCCTCCTTTTCTGTGTTTGGTAATAAAAAACTAAAAATAAGGTAATCATGTTGGATACTTGAAAGAAAATAATTTGTGTATGTGTGCTTTTTGTGCGTGTGTGTGTGTGTGTGTGTGTGTGTGTGTGTGTGTGTGTGTGTAAGAGGGGATTCCAAAAGAGAGTTAAGCAAAGAAATCTCTTCTTTACATAAAGTAGTTTTAAGATCATTTTTCATAAGTATTATCTAAAAACACTCAGAAACTTCATTCTGCTTCATGTTCCTGGGATGAATATAGAAAGTAAAGGAGCTTCCTATATTGAAAATGGAGGTGAAAAGTGGGATGCACTAAAAACCTGGAGCAG
Source organism: Phodopus roborovskii (assembly GCF_943737965.1). Taxonomy (NCBI): domain Eukaryota; kingdom Metazoa; phylum Chordata; class Mammalia; order Rodentia; family Cricetidae; genus Phodopus; species Phodopus roborovskii. Next base: position 9,930,061 of record NW_026125391.1, read on the forward strand.
GGTGAAGGGAAAGAAACATACCAGAAACAAATAAATAAACAATTCTTTCCTCGGAAAGACAGCCTGAGTGGAAAATATGCATGCCCATCTACAGTATGGTATTAGTGGATATTAGTTTCTGTGTATTGAAAGACACCCCTGGGCTTGCTTCATATTTTATAGATTTTTGTAAGCAGAGATACCTGCCTGGATTCCAATCTAGCATTTCAAGGATCTTTCATATTACATATTTTGTAACTATCTTTAGCAGAGATTAGGCATTTTTATTGTTCATTGCAAAAGATAGAAAGCTCCTTAACTCAGAGTTTTCATCACACAACTTAATTCTCTGCCTCTGAAAATGTGACCTGCACCATTTCATAATCTCCTATGGGGATTGAAGCAAGGAGCCTATACACATATGAGTTGTATGAAACTTACTCTAACATGATTCATGAAGCCCCTTGCCTCTGACCAAGGGCTGTTGGTCTTCCAGCACCCATGAGTCTTTAGCATGCTAACTTATACATCATCAGGAGGGAAAAATCTCAAATTCTCAAAACTTGGCAGCATTCATCCATTTAAAGCTGTTTTGGGGAATGAAAAATGGGGTCTTCGGATACTGAGGAAGTTTGTAAAGCAGCTGTGAGGTTTGAAGATAAACTGTGTAGAAGAGGTAAATGAGAGCTGCTTTGAGCTCAAGGCCGTATCTCACAGAGTCTCAAAGAAACAAACTATATTATTCAGCAAATAATAAAAATAGAAATATGTGCTTGGGAAAGGCAGAGCTATTGAACTCCAGGGAATGTAAAGATAGTTGAACAAAAGCTCAGAACACTCCATAATAACGATAGAAGTGATAATTAACTTATTGTGGTAGCTTCCTATTTACAAGGCAATTCCATACCCAATATTTTACTTGTGTCTTATGAAACTCTTATGAGATAGGCTTCTTTATTTCCTTAATTACACAGCTGAGGAGATTAAAGTTTAAGATGGTTAAAACCCAAAACTGCTGTTTGGAAAATAAACAGTAGAGATCAACCCAAGGAAATTAAATGAACTCCAAAACAAAACCAATATTTGTCAATAGGTTTATAATAGTTTGTCACAAACTATTCCCTTTAAGTATCATCCACAACATAGGTGTTAGTTAGGAGGATTGGGCAGTCTATGGGGCCTCTGGTAGTGGATCATTATTTTTCCCTAGTATACAAATGGACTTTGGGAGCCCATTCCACATAGAGGAATACTCTCTCAGCCTAGACACATGGGGGAGGGCCTAGGCCTTGTTCCAAATGATATGACAGACTTTGAAGATCCCCCTTAGAAGAACTCACCCTCCCTGGGGATCAGATATGGGATGGGATGAGGGTTGGAGGTGGGCAAGAGGAAGGGAGGGTGAAAGAACTGGGGTTGACTTGTACAACAAGTTTGTTGCAAATTTATATTTAAAATATTATATATATAAAAAGAAACATCCACATCAGTTTACAGTTCTGCTCTGTAAATGCTATTTCTCTCATGGAGAAGAACAAAATCCTTATATTTATCCTGTACAATTTAGGTATAAGAGTTTTTTTTTTTTTCCATTTCATTTTACAAAGTGGCTCATATGTATTCCCATACTGCTTCTTTTCTATTCATCTCACTGAACCCACTACACTAAAACAAATAAATAGAACCTTCAATCCCCTATAATTCCATATGTTATAAAATCTGCACACATTATGGTAATCCTTAGACCTCATCCTTCATGTTGTTATTTTTGTCTCTTTACTCTTGTGTATTTGGGAAAGAGACATAATATGTTGTGTTTACTGGTCTATGTTCCATCTGTAGAGCAGGCTGGCCTTTTACTTGTAGTGTCTTAGCCTTTTGATCATCATAATTACATGTGTGTACAAGAGGGTTCAAATAGACCTGACCTTATGAAATATCTTTGTCTTTTGAGTGTGCAATTATGGTTCAATTACCCATTTCCACCTTTATTTCAAGTTTCTATTGCTTTATCATTCTCATGGGTCTCTTATAAAACTAGGTCTGGCTGGTTTCCTTTCAACTTGACACAAGATAAAGTCATCTGACAGGAGGCAACCTCAATTATGACAGTGCTTTCATAAGATCAGGTTGTGGGAAAGCCCAAGTTACAGGGCATTTTCTTAATTAGGGATTTATGAGGGAGGGGGCAACCCATTGTGGGAGGTGCCATCCCTAGGTTGGTGGTCTTGGGTTGTGGTGATACCTTGCTTGTACAAATAAAGCCTGTCTGAAGGTCAGAGGATGGAGCTTGCCACTAGCTAACCATAGAGATCTAGAGGTCTGGACAGGCAGACAGGAAGTAAGGTAGATGGGCAGACACATGATATAAGCAAGGATACCGGAAATCACACTCTTGTCTGCTGAGATGATAAAGAGGTAAGGTGTGAAGTGGCTTGCTCCTCCTCTCTAATCTCTCAATATCTGACTCCAGGTTTTTATATTTAGACCGATTAAGAACTCCATTTATTGCATTCTATAAGAAAACAGGCTGAGCATGCAATGAAGATCAAGCTAGTGAACACCCTTCCATGGCCTCTACAACAATTTATCCTTCAAGATTTCTTCCTTTGCATTCTTGTTCTGATTTCCTTTGATAAAGAACAGAAATATGGAAGTATAAACCCTTTCCTCCCCAAATTCACTGGTCATGGTGTTTCATCATGGCAATAGAAAAAAGTTTTCCATCTTCTAGTGCTTTCACTCAGTGTTCCCCACTTTGTCCCCATCTTCTTCCTTCTTTCTCAGTGGGCATCCATAGATCATCTTATCTATGCATTCTTGATGTGACAGCCACTCACTATACAACAGCACACCACTCTATATCCCTGAGTCTGAATTCTTTCTTGAGCTTCAAACCTTTATGCTAAAGTACTTAATTTACACCTCAGTATGAAACCCTATGGAGTCCTATGGCTAAGTTGTTCAAGATCAAAATAGTCCTTTTTTTCTCTCCAAACTTGTCTTTTTTTATATGCCATTCCAATGTTAAATGAAACACAACAACTTAGGTATGCAAATCAAAATACCTCTTCTCTCTTACTTGGATCTCAAATTTAATTGGAAAATTTGTTTGTTTAACTTCCTCTAGAAGTTCTCTCACATATCTGTTCTCCTTTCTGTTTCAGTGTCTTAACCTTCATGCAACTCTGCATACCAAACAGCCTTTGTTTCTTCAAATACATTGTATATATCACTATAAAATGTAACATTATTTCACCAACCCAAAAATGATTATTCTTAGTGTTTTCCAATGATGAAACCCTTTCCCAAAAAGTGCTCATGGAGTTACACTGCTGAATTGTTCACACCTACTCTCAGAAATTATCTGCACAGCCATGTACACAGAAGCATACTAAATAAGAAGCATACACACCCACTAGTACTTCAGGTTCATCCCTGGTAAACAATATTCTTTCATCCCTATGTATCTGTTCTGATAACTATATGAACTCTGCTTCTGTAATGTCTTTTCATTAGTGTCAATCAAAATGAGGCATATCATTAACATACATAAGCTCATGATCCAAGAGGAGTCTCAGGTGGTTCCAGCACTGATAATATATCAGAAGCCAGAGGCCTTGAACTTGACCAATAATATATTATGCAACGAAAACTTGCAAGTAAAGCTGAGTGGGCAAAGGGATATACTGCATGACATACCACAGCTTCCAATGCCACTAAGCTAAACAAAGAAGTGTTGGAGAGACAAGAACGTTTGAAGAAAACTGTGGTATTTTTGTTTGGTTGGTTTATGTGATAGTTTGAATGAAATTGATCCCCATAAGCTCAAAGGGAGTGACCATATTAGGAGATGTGGACTTGTTGGGGTAGGTTTGGCCTAATTGGAGAAAGTGTCACTGTGGAGTGGACATTGAGGTTTCCTATGTTCAGGATACTTTCCAGTGTCTCAGACCATTTCCTGTTGCCTGAAAGATGAGAACTCTCAGATACTTACCAGCACCATGTATGTGGCCTTAAAGACTGAACCTCTGAACTGTAAGCCACTCATTCCAATTAAATGGTTTTCCTTTGTAAGAGTTGCTGTGGCCATGATGTCTCTAAAAAGCAATAGAAGTCCTAAGGCCGTTAGTTTTGATTTTAATTATTATTTTTAAAATTCCCTCTTTGGGAGAATGGGATAGGGGTGAGAGGACAATATGGAGGGATTGGAAAGTGATTGGCACTGAGGTGCATGATGTAAATTCCCAAAGAGTCAGTACAAAATTTATGCTAAAAGAGAAAAAAAAAAAAAAGAAGAAAAAGTAACACAGGTCTTCAGAATTTGTTTGTTGAAATTGGTTTCACTGTTATGACAATGGGGCTTATTACTTCAAGATGGAGCCTATTACTTCTGTTTTATGTATGAAGAAATGGAATTTTGAAGTGATTGACTTATGTAATTTTTCCAAGTAAATAGTAAGCAGTTGTTTACTTCCTTAATTCAGTAGGCTGTATTTCCTCCTCTGATACTGGGCATAGTAATGATTTTCAAACAGTTTTTTGAATGCAGGAAATATGAAATGACTGTCCTTTTCCAGAGTCTGAAAGAACAATGTAGCTGTCTTAGTAACTTGGACAGAAGATATTTATTATCTGTCCTTGCCAGTGAGACACAGTCTCAGATGCAGCAACCATTCCTAAGATTTTTCTTCTTTTTTCTGCCAATTTCAAAAGGTGATGGCTACTTCATCACACCAGGTGTTCTACTTGAATACAAAATTGACCCAAATTGATATTAAGTCATATTTTTTAAGATGTAATGGAACATATTTTATGCTGTCATCTAACACCAAAACTAAAGTCCATAACAAAATTAGAACTAGGAAAACAGTTTATGTTACATGCTCTTTTGTCCCTCATATCTTCTTCTTGAATTCAGTGTAAATAAATAGAGGGCATTATATGTATTTAATACTGAAAGTGTAATATTTAGCATGAAGCTTCATAGCTAGATCAGGAAGCTATATTAGACCTTAAGTCTGGTTAATTTTGATGTGTGATGATGTTATTTTTATAAGGTATTTTATAATGAAATGTATCAGAAATAATTTGTACAATTAAAATGTAATAGGAAGAGGGAAAAAAAGCACTGTTTGATCAACATACTGAAATAGTTCGAGCATTTTAATCAAAGCAGATTTTGATGACTCATTTTACCAATATTCCACAGTAGTCATACTTCAGAATTACTCTATAAACCACAAATTTAAATAATTGATAGTTGGTAGTCTAAAAATGTTAAATAATTTAATGCTTAAATTTTGTCAAAATTACATGCCTTTTGGGGCTAAAATGATGGAAAAATGTATTTATTACCTTCTTTTACTAACACGAAATGTAAGCATAAAAGAATAAAGGTGGCAGATTCATAAAAGACAAGCAAACAAGCAGGAAATTGAGTTCGAAACATTTAGCTAACATAGCCAGAGATGGGACAAAAGACATTATGTTGCCAACACTCATTCCAGAATACAGTCTGGGTCAGGGCCAGGAGCTGCCAAGTCCATTGATGTGAATCAGAAAAATAAGATCAAATATGAAAGATTCATCTAAAATAGGTTCTCAAATGCAAATTTAAGGTCAATAGTGAGGATAAAGTCAAAACAATGTAGATAAATCAAAAGGTTTAACTCAAAGAAGAAAAATAAGGTATCTGAAATTAAACTACCTCAGTCATCAGCTCCATGACACCAATCATAACAAGTGCATTGACTGCAAAGCACCTGGCATGCTTCTCCACACTGAATCCCCAGAATCTCTGTGGTCCTAGGAAAGCGAGGGGCACACACCACAGCACTAGGACTCAAATCCAGCTTTCTCTGACACAAAATTATGTGTTCCAAGACTGTATGCTAGCTGGCACTCTGCCATTCCTCCTTTTGACTTGCATAAAGAGAATAATTACCAGTAAGTGCCTTGTCCTCCCAAAATAGAGCTGATCTAACACAGGGCACGAGACAGAAGTAAAAGCAAAGCTCAGCATGATAAATTAGAAAGAGGGCTAGCATGTGATTTAATTTGTTTAACAATGAATTAAATGCATGCACAGCTGGGGTGCGTGTGGACACATTCATGCACGCACACACATAAACACATACATATACATGTACATAAACCCACATATACACATGCATTTATACACATAGATACATAGACACATATGAGCGTGTGAGTGCACAAGCAAACATACACTGTTAGGCTTCTTTTCTTTCCTTCTATATCATCTTGTGTGACAAAGCACAAAACATATCAAAAAGGAATAATTAGGTTTTCATGTTAGAAGAGGGATTTCTTAAGGAGAGTAATTAATGTCTTAAAGTGAGAAAAAGATGTCTTTACTAGAGTGCTGCATAGTTTTCTTCTTGTTGATTTCCTTTCCTGTCCTATATATATATATTTTCTTGTTTTACCTTCTCCCTTTTATCTCCCTCCCTTTTCTTTCATTCTCTTTCTCCCCCTCCTTCTCTCTCTTATGTCTCTGTTCTTCTCCTTTATCTTTTCTTCATGTGTGGTCTGGGACACTGAATCCAGGACTTCAAGCAAGCATCTTACCATTGTACTTCCAACATTCCATGGGTTTAATAAAGGAATAGTGAGTGAGACTTAGTGAAGAAAACAAATGTTAGTAGAGCATTGAAGTCTGAATCTTCATTAGACAGAGCAACACTGAGATTCACACGTGACCCATCCCAGTGCATGTTGGTATAAAAAGGATTCATTTGAAACTGTTCCCTTATCCTACCACCTTACTTGTCTCTCCACCATTATCTAGTTCCTTCTACTGAACTGAAGCTCTCCTTTTAGTTTCCATTAACTAGCCTTAGGAAGACCACTATTAAGCTCCAATAGGGGAAGACACTATGACCCTTCTTCAGCTTCTCCCTTGACCTATGAATACTTCATCTTGTCAAGATTTCTCATTTAAAAAAAAAATAACTGGTCTCCATTAATTCCAATCAGCCTGAAGCAAATAGCGTAGAAGTGCTGCTCCAGCTCTCAGGGAAATGGAATGAAGGGGTAGCTGTGAGAAATGAATGGAACAAATTGGAACTAGCATTTTTGCTAGTACAAATGGACCCTCTTCACAATATATTTTCAGTGGGCTACATGACCACGCATGCTCATGAAATAAGAAGTGAGTTGCAGAAAGGTGAAATATTTACCTGAAAAGAAAATGCAAATCCTGGCCCCAAGAAGTCAAGACCTGGGTCATGTTTCAGGAAGAGAAGACAATACTCAAAAGAGGTGCACCTCACCCACTGTGGGGTTACTATGTCACTCTAACTGCCTGTGTCCCGTAAAACTACTCAACCCTCAAGGCATTCAGAATAGAGATTTAATTTTCCACAAGACTGGCCTTTAACATGTTTCTGCCCAAGTGACAGAAGATAACCTAAGATTCTGGTATTGTTGGGGCCAGCTCTCCATTTAGGGGCCTACACTATTTTGCACTTTCTTTCCCTGTCCTCCATATAAAATAAAAAAAAAATTAAGTGTAGACAATAACTGTGGTTAATGCATTTTAGACTGGTCTATTTTTTTTACAACATAATTTATAAGAAATATAGACAAACTGCTATTGTTTTGACTTTGTCATTCACCCTTCTTGGGATCCAAATCAGCTACTTTAGCAGAAAGAGTTAATCCTCGGGGAAGATAATTTACTTTGCACTCATGATTATTGTAACTTTGATGAGGTGATGATAAATTGTTTATAGTGGGGCAATAAATATCAATTATGTATGTTGCTCAATGTTGTATTAAGCCCTACCATGGAAATATTTGAGGTGAAAGTCTATTTTTTTTTAACTGAAAAAGATGAAAACCTTATACTTTATGTGAAATTCTGTGATGTTTAATTTTGTGAGTTTATGTTGAAAATCAGGTAGACATAGATTGACGACAGAAGAAAGGAAGGAGATGAAAGTGCCTGTTACGTTAGCAGTCACTGCGTCTGATCTATCTGTCTGGTTGTCCTTCTGTCTCCTATCTATTTTCTGTCTACCTTCTATCACCTATTTATTTCTTTTTCTTTCTCTCTTTCTCCCACCACCTTTCTGGCTGTCATGACATTACACTGAAACTGAGCCAAAATAAAGACTTTATTCAATAACACATTTGTTCAAATATTTGTGAAAGCAACACATTTCTTGCACAGTTCCCAAAGTTATACCCTTAGACAGTGAGTCAGTCAACTTCAAGGGCATATTCTTGTGTCAATGGACCTTCAAAGTGTCCTTTCATTTGTTGTCATCTAAAACTTTATGGTACAAGTTGACTATGCCCAGAAGCATTCCTGTCCATCACTTTATCTCCATGGTCTTAAATTGAGCATGCGGAGGAAAGGATCAACCTGTACGTGTAGGTTCCTTGAATAAAAATCCCCATGTTCTCTTTGTTTGACTCACAATTGTCCTTGGTTTCTTTAGGTAATAAATCTTTCCCACAATTTTATGTTTTGACTGTGCTTATTTTGTCTTTGCACCTTTGCATTCACTAAGATATGAATGCATTGCAATAGCACTAAGAAGCTGTAGACAAGATGGAGCTAATGCTATCAAATATTAGTTTGGGGGATGGGTATATACTTTAGCTGGTAGAGTGCTTGCCTTCTGTAGAGGAATCCTTTGATTCTATCCACAGCATATCTTAAAGTGGTTATGGTAGCACAACTCTGTAAACTCAACATTCAGGAGATAGGGGACAGAGGGTCAGAAGTTCAATGTTATTCTTGGTCGTTATCCGGAATTTGAGGGCAGCCTGGGATACATGGGACCTTTTCTCAAATAAGCTTAAAAAAAAAAAAAAAAAAAAGATTTGCTTGTAAAGCTGGCCATTTTTTCCCATGGAATCACTGTAAGTGCCTCTCTCTCTCTAATGGAATCTGAGTATTAGGCACCTCAGTCTTCCGTTCACCATAATTTTGCCTGGGTCTACACTTCCAGCTGCTATAAACAGTAAGAAATGTATGAATGTTTGGAAATGTTCCTCCCATAACACAGTATCTTTCAAAAATAATTGACATGCAGTACAACACACTTTATACACTGCAATTCAAAGGCCAAATCTAAAAATGACAACATGCAGATAATGAACCATTGGAAAACACCGTGTCTCCTGTAGACAGAAGACATTCCTACTCATGACAAAACTTGGAGTCTCTTAAACCTTGGCTGTGCCCTGAAACCACAGCAGGAAGTACATACAGAGCAATAATGAGATAAGCTCAATTCTCTACACAGCAGGAGTAAGAGCGGTCTATCTTGTAAAAACCGTTCAGATGACTTTATATAAAGTGTGGAGACAGAAATTAGACTCCCTTCCCACATCTCATTGAAAATGCTACCCATGGAGTGACTCAGCCTGCAACCCTAAACAGGATCCTGATCGCAGCATGCTCCAGGGAGCCGCAGCAGGCTCCACATTAGCTGCCTTCAGCATATGTGGGGACTGCACACAGCTAAGGCAGCCAATCATGCTGGAGGCTTCTACCTTGTGAACAGGCTCTAGCCCAACAGCTTCACAACACAACTTTTTTACTCTGTTAATAAAACGATTGTAAACAGTATTAGCAGTAACACTTTTTTTCCAGGCATTCTGCTCACTTCTCTAATAGAACTTATGAATAATACTATTATTTTAATAATTTTATTGATATCTGGTACAAAAATAATGTACAGAGATGTTAGGAAAGTTACTCAATGTCAGGTACAGGATTTGGATTTCAATACACCTTCAAGTGTGCTGGCTGCCTTACAGGGAATGCTATCCACGTTTCAGCCTATTCATCCTTTGTTCCTTTTGGAAACAGCCAAGAAGTCTACAGAGGCATCATAGTTGCAAGGTCTACTGTAGCAATGTGAAATGAGGAGATGAGATTTGTGATGTTCTCTGTATTCACTTTTGATTTAATTTTGCTAGAGAAAGGATTTCAGGAGATCATTTAGTCCTCCAGTCCATCAAAGTATAGAAACTACTTATTTAATATTTGACACATTGATATTGGACATATAACTTAGCATGTTAACTATGATCAAGAATTTATTTTTTAAAAACTACTGCATTTGAAATAACAATTTGTTGTTGAAAGATTAAAAAGTAGGTACTAAGAAAATTGTCCAATATGCTACTTCTCTGATTGACTGTGGAAGCATGTTGATTCCTAATGTTAAATTGTCAGATGAAAAATCTGATGTCTAGTAGTCTGATGGTATGTACTCATAGCTGAGAGAAATGTATGACTCGAAATCTTCATATAAAGAGTATATTTTCATAATTGCAATGTATTATGCAAGAATGCATTCTAATCATGATACACTTTGCTTCTTAATTACCTAGGAAAATGCTGGAGGAATAAATGCCATTTCTCTTGTTACCTTGATTATTTGAGAAAGAACAACAAATTTGATGATCATAAAATCTCAGCTAGTTTTTGCAGAGTCCTTAAGTAACTAACAATTTGTCATCTCCTAAAATTCATATGCATAAACTCTTAATGTACATACATAATGAAGCTCATATTGAACTACCTTACCATGCAGTGACCTATTATGGTCTATAATTTGAAGAAGAACTTATTAAACACATTTGCTTAAATTCGTCACATCCTGTCTTTCTTTGGAATTTGTTGAGATTAAGTACTATTGTGGAATACAATGTGTCCATGATCCCTTCTCTTGGTCCTTATGGATAGGTTCATAAAAAAGGAAGGGGAAACAACACCACCAATAACACAATAACCTTCTCTTTTGGAATCCTCCCTTTATTGCTATTACTGGTAGTGTTTCCCAGGGTTAGTTTTATATATGACATCCTAGTTTATTTTAACTTTGATTTGATTTATCTCTCCTTTTTTCATTTTTGTTAAGAGGCAGTTTTAAGTTTATCTACTAGTGAATTAAAAAAATATATTGCATCCATCCACAAGACAAACAGGATCTGAGATCTGTTTTTGAAATTAATCACACCTTGATTAACAAAAATGTCAAATTAGATCATATCTTCAATATGAATACTTACATTCAGCGTATTTCTGAAGCTGAGAAAACTCTGAGGGGCTGAGATGGGCCCATTTCTCCTGGTTTGTCATGATGTAGGTGAGAAGTGCCTTATACACCAGAGGAAGGATTCCTTATCCAGGTGTTTTGAAGAGAAATTTGCTTCAAATATTCTACACAGTGTGTTTCATGATGAAATGGCTCAGGCTTTCAGCATATTCAATCTGACCACATGAAACTGCTGTGGATGTTTGTAGTTTCAATAATGTGTTAAAATACTGTAAAAAAAAACACGAAGATCAAATGATTAGTAATATTGAACAAAGGAAAATGCTGAGGATAAAATGATAAGCATAAAATGGTAAGGATTATCTATCTTAACTAATAAAGTATGGATTTATTTTATTTCCAATGTTTTCAGTCTTTAATTGCCTCTTCATTCTGTAAAGGTATTTCATGTTCTTTCTCTAATAGCAAACCACATAAATAACCATAACTAAGAGTACAAAATGTGAAGAACATTTTGCTTAATAAAAGTATGCTGACAAAAGTAAATTTATTTGTGTTTGGTTTTATAAAGTCCACATTTCAAGGATAGATAGGAACATTATTTTTATGATTTGAAATCATCACTTTAAAAATATTTAAGCATTTAAGCAGTACCAAAAACAAAATCTAGACCCAGCTTATTAAACGGATTGGAAACAATATGTGATTTACTAATGTACTAGATTTCTAATGGTGTTCTTGAATGGTACTAAAATATATATCTAACATCATGCAAGTCATTTTGGGGGTCCTGTATAATTGTTATATAGCAATTAAATTGGAGAATACTTTTAGTTTTATAATCTTTAAAAATTTAAATAAATGTGCCAAATCAAAGTAATTCCAAATGTCTGCAACACTTCCTTAATGAGAGTAGATGACTCTTGTGTGAATCACATTTTAAAATAAATTTCTATGTTGTCACAGGCTTGGATTCACTAGCAAATTTATAAAGACAAAAAAAGTGAACTCCATCTGGTTTCAGTGTTTTATCAGAGACTGGAATCAATTGCTCAGTACTCAACCAGACTGGTATTAGAATCTTTATTAAATCTGAACCTCTAAAACTGCATATTAGAAGCTTCATGGAAACAGGTACAGTTAGTTAAAGCCATATTACCTACAGCATGACTGAGAAAAAGCAAATAAACATACAAAAAACAAAAGTTCATTGTTTAATTTTTGGTATCTCTTTTGCAAGACAGTAGTACATTAATTGGTAAGAAACACAGAGTGATCCAGATGTGTTAATGAATGGCCATACCATTTGAAATTCAGGACACACATAATGGATATACCAGTGTCTCCATCTGTTTTCATCTGCAGATTTCATCATCTACATTTATTTCACCCTGACTCTTTGTGTTTTCCAGGCCCATGAATTTGTGAAATAATGCAGTCTGTCCTCCTTATCCAGAGGGAGACAGATGAAACAGTAACATTTGCCTCATTGCATGATCTTTTGCAGGGTTTTAAATGTTGAGTGCAGTGGTTGAAGGACAGGGTAAAAATAGTTATAACTAAATCATTACAAAAATAGTTGGATACACAGTCTTTTCTTAGCCTGACTCACAAGCTTTCTTGTTGCTTCTACATGCTAGTGATGTACTTTCATTAAAGAATTTAATGTAACGGCATACCAAGGCTATCACATATATGTGCAATTAATGTGCATCAATCAATTTTTAAAAAATCACAGATAAAATGGGCAGATCTGTTTCTGTTCTCTGTAAACCCTAAATCTCTTATAATAATGATAATTCATGGATTCATTCTGGAAGGGTTTGTTGAATTCTTCTTACTCCACATTGTAGTCAATGGAGACACAGCAAATACAGAGCCAAATATGGTGAAGATGGAAATAATGCAGATGCTTAAAATCCATCAGCTGTCCTGGAGATTTGCAACACACATCATGTGTATTACATAATATACTCTTCCCATTTCATCTCTGTGTGACAGGCACTGAGAGTGCCTATGACCTTTCATCAGTGGAGCAAATTGGCATGGAGTGATTTGCCAATTCTCTGTCTTCCTCCACATCCTTGGCAACAGAACTCCAGTGAATGTATACACATTTAAACTGTTTTATCAGGTTCCTGGAATGAATGATTGGAATTAAATATATGAAGCTGTACACTGAGACATGCTGGAATGTTCTGTTAGAATAAAATGTGTCCCAGTGTCTGTTAAGCCCTTTTATCTGTTCTTCCTACGTGGTGATATGTCAGTTGTATGTTGAAGGGTTTCTTGTATTGTGGGGGTAAATGCTAGAATAGAAGCTCTGACCTTGGTTAAGCTTAATAAATTAGTCTGGGGTATAAGAATAACAAACACACAGAAAAATTTAAGCCATTTCATGTTCTATGAATAAAGTATTATTAGAATAGAGACACGTTCAATATATAAAGTGGAAAGAGGCCTATTTTTTTCTTTAAAGAAATATAATGTTTATTATACCAAACACTGCAACAATGACCTCATCTAGCTTACATTAAAAAAAAAAGAAGAAAGAAGCAAATCTGTATCATTATCCTATAATTCCCTTTGAAATTGCTTCTAAAATGACCTTTAGGCGAACTTTTATTAACACAGGCAATTTTCAAATTCCCATGATGTCCTTAGATATGAACTGAAAATTTGTCAGTGTGACAAATTGCCAAATGATACCTAATCAACTATAATATCTAATAACTTATAAGGTCCAATACAACTCATATCACACTTAATTTTATTATGAAGAGACAAATATTCAATAGTGTAAGTTAAAATATTTGGTAGTAAACATTGCATTCAAACAAATACAAGAGGTGGTGGGGTGGGGGATGGTGCTATGTGTAAATGTGAAATTTCAACCCAAATGGAATGACTAGGTTAGCCATAATGAGAAGACAGTAAAAGCATCTCAGGTCACAGGTCACTTTAAACTTTAATTCTTAGATTTACTTAGTGGGGTACAAGCAGAAAAATGATGTCTATTTAAAATATGTAACTAGGTGAACCAATACATTTGGCCTATGAAAGATAAATGTAACTTGTATAATATCAGATACAGAGACACAGCTATGCTTCATCCTGCAGAGGGTGTTGAAAATAACAGCAGCACTTTCTCACAGTCTCTGCCTCCTCAAAAATGGTTAGAAAGAACGTGACAATATTCAATTGGGAATCCCCATGGTGTGTTCACAGATTTCCGATCCCCTGCAGACGGCTTTCTTTAGGCACATAAAATGAGTGCCAGGAGGGAACCACTGTGCTGGCTTTTGGAAAGCACTCTAATTCTGGCTTTCTCATCTAGTCAACAGATGTGCCACTTTGCTTAGTTAGTGACAGGAAATAATTACATTGGAGGAGCTGAAGAAATCTATTTGGCCCATTGTACCTAGGCTGAAAAACAGTCTCCATATTAAAGGAAGTACTCAATGTCCTTGTGAGAAAAATAGTCATCAAGTAATATTTATATAAGAGGATCTGCAATTTGACAGCATGAGTAGGTTTTTAATGATTACGTGAAGTCACATGTCATGACTTTAATAACTGAATAAGAATTGCTGAGTTTTAAGGCATACTGGGGAATTTAAGAATATATACATAAAAAAATTAAAGGTTTGTAATGATATAAAATATTATCAGGATCTCAAGAACCATAAGAAAGAAAAGGAAAGGAAAACAATAGGAATGGATAAAGATGCCCCGGAGGCTCCCAAACAGTATAGGACATTGCCATTGCTTTTGGCTGAGCTCCAGAAATTAATTTAAAGATTCTGTTGCTAAAGACGCTACACACTTTGATTACAGGACATGGAGAAATGACACTAGACCTGAACTAGAAGTTTCTTCAGCACTCATGTTACAGGTGCCAGATAAGATGAGGATCAGAAAGTGGCTTACTCTAATCCTCTTTGTTATCTTTTATAGTAAGGCTTTCCTTTTGAGCTTTACATTCCTAATTCCATCTCAGTATTTCCTGGAAAAAGATCCCAGTACATAGCAGATGGCACACTTAAACTGAGTAATTAAGAGTTTAATGACAAGACATTTTAAGAAGTATTGGCTGGGTTTAGGAAAGCTAATTGAGGGTGGGGTAGTTGTCTGCACTAACAACAGGTGAAAGCTTACTAACTCTGGACCTGAAATGAATAACAAGTGTAAGATAGTTATGGACAGGTGGTTTAAATGTTTGTCCCCTCTAAAATTGTATAAAAACATCATTGTCACTACATTAGTACAAATAGGTAGAATTTGGAGGAAATGATTAGACTATGTGAGTTCTTCCATCCTGGGTAGATTAATACCTTTACATACCTTTATGGAAAAAGCTGATATGGCTTCCTTTGCCCTCTTTGTCATCTATCCTTTACCATGAGAGGGCATAACAAGACAATCCATCACATTTATCATGAATTTTTGTTTTTAAATATGTTGTTTATTTAGTGTGTGTGTGTGTGTGTGTGTGTGTGTGTTGTACTTGAGTAGTCACACACCAGAAGGCAACAGACAGTAATCAAATTTGTCCATCTACCACAGGTGTCTCAGAAATAAAACTTTAGTTATCACACTTGATGACCACTGTCTTTACTCTCTGAAGTATCTCAGCAATCCTATGGGACTGTAAGAAAATGAGTTTCTGTTTATTTTAAATGACTCATTTTCAAAGACCCTGTTATAGCCACATACAATGGACTGAGATAAGAGCCTTAATTGTGACAAAGAACTTATGACCCTGTCACTAATCTAGCCACACTAGGAGCAGGGTGATACATTCTCAACTTTATCTGGCCATGTCACTAGTCTCCTTCATTACATCACATTGATCAAATCTAACCACAATCCAGAGAGCAAACACCAATCTTTGATGTAAAAGTGGGCTCATGCAGCACAGAGTGAGAGGAGCAAAGGAAAGCAGAGTTACTAAAGTGGCAAAATAAGAGTTATTCAACTCCCCTGGTGTAAGACTTCAGTATCGAATAAATAGATATGGATAAACCTGTAATGAGCGAGTTATCACAGGCAGAAACAAGGCAGCAAAAAGGCCTCTCACAGCATACCCCATTACACCTCTATCCAACTACTAAGACCTCAAACAACATATACCCTCACACCTCTAACCAACTAGTGAGAATGACTACAATATACCTTCCAGACCTTTAAAAACTACAACCCACCACACCTACCTCTAACAACTAAGACCACGGACAACAAAGTCCTTCAGAACTCTGACCAACAACTGAGACTTACCATACCCCACTTGACCTCTAACAGCTATAACTCCCACAGTATATCCTGGTACACCTTTAGCCAGCAACACCTCTAACCAATAACTAGAAGAGCACTGTATCCAAAAAAAGGGAACCAAAAAGGAAGAAAGCACCTTCCAACGAGAGGGAAGCATTCACTTTTTTCTAAAGCTGCTTCACAATTAAATGAAATGTTGTTTGAAGAGTCCAATTGACCTATAATATATTTATTAGCAATAATAATTTGTTTGAAGCTGCAAAAGTTTTCATTTATGGAACTGAGTTTAAACTGAAGCCTGAAAATGTCATCAACTCTAACTTAAGTGAGACCTAGAAGAGTAGAAGAATGGAAAGTCAGCTAATTTAATTGCCTTGATAGAAATAAAAAAATATTTTAAGCTTATTTTTTATTATCCTTTAATTTCAGAAGAGAGCTGAAGTAATTCCGCTGTCATTAAAGGCATTAAAAGGCCAGGGATTAGCTCTAGAAAGCCTGTGAGAGCTGAAAATACTCTTAAGGATGTATCCAGATGCAATCGACAGATTTTGTTTTTAGGAAATAAAAAAAATTCATGGATGAGAATTCCTTTTTCTCAATAATATGTCCCAGGAAGTAGCAGAGTACTGAACTGTAAAATAATGGGGGGGGAAAGGGGAGGAACAAGAAAATAAGAAAACAAATACACACAAATATGAGAAAGTAGTGTCTATGAAGGTATTCAGAAAAGAAGCCAGGCAAACATAAAAGCTAACTGGATATCATGATGAGTAATTTCAAACTGTAACAGTAACACAACTTTTAAATGATAAATTTAATATCATTATTTTTCTTTTTTAATCAGATAAACACACATTGCCATCCATATTCTGAGCCATGATTGTCCAGTGAATAAAGTGAATCACTTAGCCTACTTTAGCCTTAGGAGAAGTGGGTGACAAACACCCACCTTGCAGGCCTGTTAGCACTTAATGGTATTATAAATGTCCAATATAGAACAAATAGGTTCTCAATAAAGGCAATTATTTTATTTCTTTTATATATGTATATATCAGGTAAGGATGTAGTATTGAATTTGAATATATTTCCAGAATATACCCTAGGGGTAAAGGAGACTAAAAATCTGCAAACCTTTCATAAGATTATGTGGGTGGCTTAATATGAGATCCATAACTGAGTTATTTTAGGAGTCTGCTGACACCCAAAAAGCAGTCTAAAAGATAAATATCAAAGGAAATCTGCAGATAAGCTAAAGGGAAACAGGAGCTTTGCATTGTATACAGTTTTGAAGTTGAAGTTTTGAATTTGGATTGTTATTGTGTATTATTATTTAAAAGTTTTTCTTTAAGTGAATTGTAAGTTCTCTTTCATATCAGTTACAGCCTAGAGAACACATTTTAGAATAGATATGGGCAGGTTGAATGAGTAAACTGTATAACTATGGAATAGTTTTCAACATGAAATCCAACTCTAAAGTGGTCTGGCAGATTCTATGTTCCAAGAACTGAAATAGGTCCCCTAAAACAGGCCCTTCTGAAGGGAAGTTTCTCCAGGAGTCCCAAGCCAGAGACAGAAATCTGAAGCTGTTTCCAAAGTGAGAATATGGATCCCAGGAAGACACTCCTCATGTTCTGACAGCTTATTTCACAGAAAACTGGCATATGAATATTTCCTGACTATGATTTTTATTTTCAGCAGAACTATAATACTGCTAAAGGAAAGATGGAATCTAAGAACATTTTCCTCCTAAGTACAGCCAGACTGTAAACAAATCCAGTTTTTATTAGTTTCTGTTTCCTCGTTTTTTGAAAGCACAGGGACACTGGTAGACATACGACCTCAACAAAGTGACTACTCATGGAATGAGTACAATATTATTCTTTATCTGAATGGTCTTCTGGATTTCTGTTATTCCTGTTCATGGGATGGTAACACTTGACTTTGTAGCCTCCTTAAACAACAGCCAGCAGAGAAGTGATAGAAGGGACTTCTTTGTCCAAATATGCCAAGGTCAAACCTCAGGCTTCCTGTATTGGGCTTTTATTCTTAGGAGGTATCCAGCCAACCCTAAGAAAGCTCATATCAGCTCCCAAGAGGAGATGACTGCTTGGAGCTGAGCATGAAGACCTGTCTTTTATCCCCTAGCTTTGTACTACACAGCTGTGGATCCCTAAAAAGTCCTGAGAAAGAGAACAGAAAATAGGAGTTTGGCATAACACACTGTTTCAGGAAAAACAAAATTCTAAACCTAGAAATGCAAGTCTATTTGATTGTTTATTTTATAAATAAAACTTTACAAATACCATACAAGCTTATATGGAGAAAAGGAATCAAAGAGCTAAGGACAGCTCTTCCCTTCACCCTCAAGATGGAACACCAACTAAGGGAGACTGACTGACTGCAATTCAAGGGTTTATCTACCTGTCTGATCTGAGGCTTGACAACAGAAACAGGTATTTTCTTAGATTATAATATCTGAAAGTTGGTAGGCTTGTGTATGTAATATACTATGATCAGCTAATGTAAGCAAAAACACTAAAAAGAAATCTCCAACTATTAATTCCATTTCTGAAAGAATCTAGAGTGAAATACCTATTCAGATTTTATGTTGAATGCAAGTGCATTTACATAATTTGATTATACAAATTCAGTTCTACATTTTGATCCTATAAATCAATAAAGAATAAATTGAATCTTAATTATTTTCTGGAAATAGATGACTACTAGCAAGAATCTTTCAAAACTTTAATTCCTTGAAAATAATGTACTTTAAGGCTATTATTCAACTTAAAGACAGTGTGCTCACTGCTTGAGGAGAGTCAGCACTGAAGGATACTGGGGATATTTGATGCATGCTCTCAGAAGCAAGTAACTGTAGCATTCATAGTAGAGATGCAGTCAGTACAACATAACCATATGGGTGAGAGTAATGTAAAATCCATGGATTTAGGCTGTATATAACTTATTTTTTTTCTAAAATGCCACTGAATTAAACATATCACACATATTTTGCTACATATGTGTGTGTGTGTGTGTGTATGTGTATCTGAGCAACACACACAATGTTTTTCCTGTGACTTGTCTCCCAGTGCTCAGAGTAGTGAAAACAAATACTTCCTTTCATTGCTTATTTAAATTTCAGTTATTTATTATCCAACAATGATATGTTGATGTTTTAGTCATGAATTGATACTTTCTTAGAAATTACCTTGAGAATATTTTGGATTATAATCATTATTGTCTAAAAAATTTTAAATGGTATCTGAGATGAATATCACATTACACTACAAAATCTATTAAAAAAAATCTGTCTCTGCACCTCTATGTTCTTAGCACATTTCTCTCCAGCATTATCCAAGTTACATTTTAAGTGTGTATGTGTGTATATATATATGTGTGTGTGTGTGTGTGTGTGTGTGTGTGTGTGTGTGTGATGGTGCACTTGTATCACAGCACTGCTATGGACATCAGAGAGAAATTTGTGGGAATCATTTCTATTTTGACAGTGTAGGTCCTGAGGATCAAATGAGGTCATCAGGACTGACAAAAATCATCTTTCCCATTAGACCTGAGTTACTTCTAATGAATAAGTCAATATATGTGATTCCTATATCTAACTTCCTCTACTGGTTCTTGATTACTGGTTGGATAGTATCTAACCTGTAGTTATTGAAGCATAAACTCTAAACAGATTAAATGTAGGACATTTAGTAAGGTGATGGGAGATGCCAAAGCACTGCTAACAATTTATTGGTGTGTATGAGAGATGGCAATGGCAGTGACCACATCTCCAAGCTGGCAACCTGCTGCTAGCTGCCCATAGACCAGGGCAGTGATCACAGCTTTCATTGCTGGCGGTAAAAGTACCCTCCGCTATCTTTGATAAACTGCAGCTGACACAGTTATGATTTTCATTTCTGCAATGTTATTGTTTAACAGATAAAGACGTCACTACAAAAAGATAAAGATTTACAGTAAAAACAGATTCACATTAAGAAAAAATGCTAAAGTTTTAGGCTTGGGAGAGAAAAGAAATAAAATGGTTTTAAAAAGAATCTGTATACTGTATGGCATTATATTGTCTTTATATCGTTTGATTGCCGAAGAAAAAACTTAAAGGAAATACTGCTGGATTAAATCAATTTATATATTTTAAAGATGCTTTGACTGCAAAATTTAAGTTCAAGAACAAGTTACTGGGGAAAAGGATTTCTATTTTTGTTTCCACAGAAAATGAAAAGCTGTGGATTCCATCCAGACTAATATGGTTTGATTAAGCCAGACCCCCCTGAAACAGAGTTCCTGGTGATCCTACATTCAAAACAGCTGAACAAAGTAGACTTGCAGACTACAGCCAAGATTTCTGTGTCTTCTTAGGATCCCCATGACAGCGCCCCTATCAGCTGGAAGTAGTTTGGAAAGAACGACGCCCAAATTCCCAAATATTGTCTATAAATGTTTGTTTTCATTTAAATGGGGTTGGTTATAAATGGTTAATATTCACAACCAATCTCTTTTTAAAAGTAAAAAAAGGGGATTATGGTATAGATATGAATACTTTGTTTTGGAATGGATTTTCATTTAATGATTACTTTGTTTTGGAATGGATTTTCATTTATTGATATAATTTAAGGTCAATTTTGTGATATGTATATTTCTCCTTTTGTTTAGGTATTGTGTTTATATAGCTCATTTAGAAACGTAATATATAATGTAGTACAGATTATAGATAATTACGTATGATAGTCAAAGCTTAGAGTTAAGGTAGTTAGGTTTTTAAGATACACAGAGATGTATTTGAGATAGATAGGCATTCTTCAAACCTTTCAAAGACCTATAGAATATGGCATTTAAAATGGTTTAGGGTTTTTCTTGACAGTGAGGCATAAATGCTCCTGGCAACACCACCTGTGTCAGAAAGGAAAATGGACATTAAAGAAACATGTTATGGAGTTTGCCTCCAATATGGCAAGACAAGCCATGTAGACAAGATACTGCTCTTGTCTTGAGTATTTGACTTTATGCTGTATAAACTGGACATGCAGAACCTACAAAAAAGTGACTGATGATTCAAGATGGACATTGCTACAGAGTTCCTACTTCATGGAAGAGGCTGCCAGACAGTCTGCAGGACACAGAGAAAAAAGTGACTGACAAACCGCCAATACAAAAACACAGTTTAAAGTTTATTGCTTTGCTGAAGAGTCTGCCAGACACACTATGGCCTATGGGCTAAAGATGGAAGATTACAGAAGAACTTCGGGTGACCAGGCAGTGAGTTGTCTCTGTCATTTCTAGAGTTTATATATTATCCTTCTATGGTCCTTGATGGAGTTGAAGACAAATAGTTATGGCTATAGTTTTCCTTAGTTAAGCTTAAAGATAAGTTACATATATGACGTTAGACTCACAAATATAGGATAGATGATAAAATGGTTTCCTTTAATCTTGCTAAATGTTAATGGACTAAATATTGTTAACTGTGATTCTTATTTGATAACTGTTGTGTTATATATTTTGCTATGTTAAGGTTAAAACCCTTTTTATTTAGACAGAAAAGAGGAGATGATGGGAGATATCATTCTGTATATGTTTCTCATACTGTTTAATGAATAAAGCACTGTTGGCCAATAGGAAAGGAAAATAGAAGGAGGAAATAGGAAGTAGGAAGGAGGGGTAAAGATGGAGAGTGAGGAGAAGGCCTCTCACTGGTAAGGCCATGTGGAAATACATAGAAATGTGTTAATAATTAAGACAGAGCTAGCCGATAAGAAACAAGTAACTTGCCAACAGATTATATCAAATACAGATTTCTCTATGTGTTATTTGGGGCTGGCAGTGGGACAAGACTGGCGGCCGGTGGAAAAACCTTACTCCTTACAGTTAGGTAACTTTGGAACTGAATTTGACCCGATACTCTTATTTTATTTTAGTATGTAATGATTTTACATCAAATTATCATCTTTAGTGGAATGACCATAAAGAGTAAGGCTCTCACCATGGCTACAATGGTGAGTACCTTTAATTTTAATTCCAGCACTCAGGAAGCATAAGATGGCAGGTCTTTGAGTTGAAGGGCAACCTGGTCTACATAGCTAGTTCCAGGACAGCCAAGACTACACTGATATATGTGTGTGTGTGTGTGTGTGTGTGTGTGTGTGTGTGTGTGTGTATGTGTGTTTAAGGAATTGAAAATGTTATTAGAGTCCAACGCAAATAAACATACATACTCAGAGATGAAAAACAGGTGTGAAATCTATCAGCTACTGATTTAGCAGTCAATTTTCTAGCTGTAAGTGAGCAAGCTATCTATGTCTTAGATGCTTCTTTATATATTAAGTAATATTCTTTTGAATATATTTTCAGAAAACCCAGATTCTTCCATACATACCTTTCTGTTCGCATGTTAGATCCTAAATATTAAGAGCTTATGTGAACTTGATAGGACTTTGTAGTAACTCACTGTTTGCTAGTGAGGGGTTATGGACAGGTACCCTTTAAACATGTTATCCTGAGGAATAAGAGATAAATAATTTGTGTCTAGTTTTCATGTAGGGAGTCAGGAAAACTAAAACATGGTAACATTGCTAAAATTCTTTTGCCCTTCAGAATGACTACAAGATAATTAACATCTTCCTAATTCTATGACCACATTGTCTACCACATTTAGTCAGATATAAAATCAGAACTACCATGTAGAAACTGCTCTGGTAGCATTCAAGATACTTTTATTAGATATTACAGAAAGTAACTTATTTTATTTGCACAAACTCTATCTGTGTATATTTGTTAGTATCTATGAAGATGTGTGAATTTGTGCAAGAGTATGCACATGCATGGGCAGGATAGGAATTGATGCCTCCTGTTTTTCTTAATCACATTTGGAGACAGAATCTCACTGACTGTGCATCTTGCTGGTTCTTCTAGTTTGACTTGTTAGTCAGCTCTAGAAATCCACTTGACTGACTGTCTTCCTAACATCAGTTGCAGAAATTCACCTATTTCCTTTGCCTTTTACCTGGTGTGGGAGATCTAAACTCATGTGATCATTCTTTTGCTGAATACATTACCGAGTCCTGTTTGAAGCCCATGAACTAATTTTAACTTTGTCCTAGTCCTTTGAGGCTCTTATCTAAGAGTTGAAAAGCTCTAGATTAAAATTCAGAAGCTGTTTGAATGAAACAGAAAACACAGAAATCCTAAATTGTCTTTTGAAATATAATTTTGATTAAAATATAAGACTAAAGTATACAGGTATAATTGATCTTTATGAGGCAGACAAATGCTTTTTCACATTCACAAACTTATGAAATTTTAAATGCAGATGTTAACATTACTGTTTATTAGTTACATTCTGCCTTATTCTTTAATTGCTATATAATACATATACTATGAATACAGTTGGCAACTTTTGTATACTTCAAACCTACATAATTTGTATCATACTGCCATCCTATCACACACTTGTGTTGTATATTCAGTTTCTTATATGTAGCCACATCTGAATCAGTGACACATTGGTGGCTCTGAGTCTGTCAATATGATGAAATAAAAGTACTCATTGTACAAATATACTCAGTTCATCCTAATCCTTTCTTCATGGAAATTTAAGTTTTTAATCTCTAAATTATAATTATTAAAAATCAACAGTGTTAGCCACTCAATCAGTAAGATACTTGCTTAGTCCGAGTGAAGCCCTGGTCTATTTTCCAGGATGTTGCATACATGCTTTCTTAGAACTCAGAGGTGAAGGCAAGAAGACCAGATGTTTAAGGTCATCCCCAGCTACACACTGAATCTGAATCTAGACTGGCTACATGAAAACCTGTCAAGGGACACAGTCAAAACTTGGGGAACTGTGAGAAAGGCTCCATGGAAAAAGCAGAGGGCTATTTACCTTAGGTGCATTTTGTTCCATGGATTGTTTTTTATGTGATTTCCTACCACTTGAAACAAATATGTGCATTCAATTTGTAAGGCATGCTTATTCTTATTGGATGGCAGACTATAGCTATGGAACCCAGTCTTGTTAAAAGATATTTGGAATGCTGTCCTCACTGTTCCCTGAATCTGGATATGGCCTTCTGCCTTGCTTTTGTGCTTTCCCAGATATAACCTACAGTACACACCAGGCAATTGTGTTTAAATTGGTCTGTCTTGGGAAATATCTGGGAAAGGACTGATATGTGATACTAAATATGTGCTTACTGGCATCCATTTGCATGTTTTTCTGAACTCAAACAACCTTCCTATGATCATTGATTTCTTTGTTTCATTTGTGCATAAAAGTACACTGAAACTGAAGTAAGGTTGTCTACAGTATTAGACTATAGTCTGCCCCATATTTCAGGTCCTCAGATTCCAGGTCCAGAACAGAAAATCTGCATAAGTTGACTGAAAGTTAAAAAATGGCACTTGAATCAGGGACCTGAATGAAAAACTATGGGAGGAGACGAGGACTCCCACAGAAAGAAGTAAACTGGGATTAATATAGGAGTAAAAGTAGGAAAACCAGCACCATACATTGAGTTGATATACCATTCCTTAAAATAGAGTGGTGCTGTAATGTCTAAATCCTAGAAACAAGAATGTTGTGTTTTAACAACAGAAATTAATTCTTGGTTTGCCAAAAGGGGCATGCTAGATCTCAGAAAATGTAATCAAATTAAAGAAAACATACTGGATGCCCATATACAAAGAGAAAGTACCCCAGTGTAGTTCTGGGTGACTTGAGCATTGGCCTGTATCATGATACAAACAATAAATGGGAGCCAGCAAAAACATTTATAGAAGAAATTGGAATATTCCTAAAATGAGATTGGGCTAGATAATGAGACAAGAATATTATTTTTCCCAGTGCAGTCAGAAAGGTCCAACAGTGTAAAATTGAAACATAAAAATGTATGCTCTGAGCATTATTTGTAATAGCAAGAACCTGGAAGCAACCTAGATGCCCCTCAACTGAAGAATGGATAAAGAAGATGTGGCACATTTAAACAATGGAGTACTACTCTGCAGAAAAACATAATGGAATCTTGAAATTCGCAGGCAAGTGGATGGAACTTGAAGAAACCATCCTGAATGAGGTAGCCCAGTCACAAATAGAGGAACATGGTATGCACGTGCTCATATATGTATTTTAGACCTGGAATACAGGATCACCAACCTATAATTCACACCATCAGAAGAACTAGGATACAAGGTGTATTCTAAGAGATTCATATAAGGACCCTCACAGAAGGGGGAAGGGACAAGTCCCCCAGAGCATATGGGAAGTTTGGGTGGGGGCACAGTGAATGAAGAGGGAACTAGGAGAAAGAGAAGGGAAAGAGAAGAAAGCACATGCAACTAGGAAGATTGAGTCAGGGTAAGAATAGAAGACAGGAGAGAGAGAGAGAAGAGAGAGAGAGTGTGAGAACATAAAAGAGGGAGCCATTATTAGTTTGAAGAGAAAACTGAACCTAAAGAAATGTCTACAGACCTAGAAGACTAACTCCAACTAACAATTTGAGCAACATTAGAAATGCAACCATAAATGCCCTTCCCTGATAATGATCAACAACTAACTTATCCACGATAATGTAGCCCTCATTTAGTACCTGTTGGAAACAGAAGCGAACACCCACAACTAAACACTGAGTCGAACTAGAATCCAGATGCAGAGAGCGAGGACAAAACTAGGTTACAGAAACACATAGATGCAGCTGTCCTGAACAAGGAGGAGCTAACGGCCAGACTGATAGCTGGGAATCCAGCATTGGACCCACTTAGACCCTCCAAACATGGGTCTCATCTAGAAGGACTGAGCAGTCTAAGGGACCTCAGACATTGGAACCAGGATGTATTCCTGGTGCACAAAAGGACCTTGCGGACACATCTGCCATGGAGGGATACTCCCTTAACCTAGAGATAGGAGAGAAGTCCTAGTCCCTACTTCAAATGACTTGACAGATTTATATGACCCCACCTGGATGTCAGAGCCCTACACGTGGAGTGGGGGAGTGGTGTGAAGGGAGTGTGGTCAGGGTGCATGTGATGGGAGACGGAGGGAAGCAGAGGGAACTGGGATCGACATGTAAAATAAAAAAATAAATTTTATTTTAAAAAAATGCTCTGCTTGAGGATGAACACCTCTGGCCAGTTCTCAATAACTATTTCCCTGAGTGAGAATATATTAATTCTTCAAACAAAAGATCCAAATCAGGAAGAAATAATAATCAAAGATAGAATTTTATTCCTTTAGTTGTACTACTTATATGATATAGACACTGAGAGGCTCTTTTAAGACAATGTCTCAGGAAGTACATATAGGCCTAAAACTCTCGGTTTAGTCAAAGACAGCCTTGCACTTTTGATCCCTCTGTGGTCATCTTTAGAGTGCTGGGATAGCTTGGACCAATCCAGAGCTTTGTGTACATTAGACAATCACCCTATCAACTGAACAGGTAAAGATACAAAGGAAAAGATAGAGAATGAGTGAAAGTAGGCCAAAACACAGAAAGAATAACATAAGCTAATTTGAACAACATAGGGATCAAGTAAATTAAGGGAGTCATCAAGACAATATATAAAAAAAAATATAACTGATGTACATGATAGAGACACTCCCATAAAGCATTTATCTAGTAAAAGAAGCCATCTCTGTCATAGGCTCCAGGGGGGGGAGGCAGATAATTAACAGAGGTCCCAGGTTTCTATGATCTCAGTGCATCCTCTAAGGCAGACTTAACTACATTCATCTTTCCAGAAGGCAGTTGATGAATAATACAGCACTTCAGAAGCTTAGTGCTGAGGTGTGATTCTGACTGGGGAGATTAGGAAAAGCTATGAATGGAAATGCAATAAGAGTTTGACCTTGAACTGCTTGCTCCTTGGGAGGATGTAACACATGAAGTCATTCCAAGCAACAGTAACTAGAAAATGATCCAGGTGGAATGTATGGGCTGTTGGTGGATGGCAGGAACAGGAAACCAAAGTCTGAGAAAAGAGATTGATACTGGACAAGGGGAGTAGGTACACAGAAGAAGTCAAGTGAAAAGGAAGGGCAGATGTTCCCTGTTAATATCAGCAACTTTCCTTCATTGTATGTGAAGCAGACACAATATTTTGCCATTATTTCATCACAAACTTGCTATTCAGTCAGAAGCACAGTGTATAACTCATAAAAAAAGAAGAAAGGTTTTGACCTCTTACTGGTCCCTGGACGGCAGGGACCTTAGTGTGAGAGGTTGATGATGAGGATTAAGAACAGAAAAGGAATCAATAGTATAAATTTCAGAGGAGCTGATAATTAAAGACACAAAGAGGTGGTGGTTTTCTTTGATTTTCATTACTGAAGTTAAATTCCATGAATTCCCTTCTTTAGTCTTCTACCAGAATGTTAAAGAAAAATGCTATATTCTCTTATGTCATTTGGCCTTTAAGACTTCAATTATGAACTTTGCGTGTTTTAATAAGTGTGATCCTGTTTCCCCCTCATCTCCTTTCCTAAATAGGAATAACCAGGCATCACACTGCAGTTGTGTCAAAGCCAAGGATCGCTTAGGCTACTGGGCAACATAGAGTACACACATCAGGATGGATTAGACACTACACTAGCAAAAATTGTTCCTCATGCCTAGAGGCACAAATGTAGGCATGTGACCAAAAATGCTAAAAGAAATAAGTGCCAATCTAGTGTTACTTAGTTATTTTTCATTGTCACTAATAAAATGAAAATAAGTAAGCAATTTCATTTAGTATTGAAACAATGGAAAACACATTTTGTATTTTGATACTTAAGTTATATGCTTTAGCAGCAATATGTCAGGTATTTCTCTCACTAAATATACATTTTTTACTACAAGAAACAACTTCAAATATATTTAAAATATATCTATATTGACTTTCATTTTAAAACTTCTGATGTCTTAAAGTGTACAGCTTTACAAACATTATTAATTTCAGATATATAAAAGAACAATTTTTTTAAGTAGGACAAATTGGTATAGGAGACCACTTCCTGAACATAACTCCAGGGGCACAGACACTGAGAGAAACAATTAATAAATGGGACCTCTTCAAACTTAGAAGCTTCTGTAAGGCAAAGGATACAGTGGACAAGACCAAACAGCAGCCCACAGACTGGGAAAAGATTTTCACTAATCCAATACCCAACAAAGGGCTCATCTCCAAAATATACAAAGAACTCAAGAAACTAGTCAAAAAAAAAAAAAAAACAAACAAACAAAAAAAAAAAAACAAAAAACTAACCCCATTAAAAAAATGGGGTACAGAAATGAAGAAAGAATTATCAATATAGGAAATCAAAAAGGCTGAAAGACACTTAAGAAAGTGTTCCACATCCTTAGCTATCAGGGAAATGCAAATCAAAACAACTTTGAGATACCAACTTACTCCTGCCAGAATGGCTAAAATTAGAAACACCAATGATGACTCATGTTGTAGAGGATGTGGAGAAATGGGAACCCTCCTCCACTGCTGGTGGGAGTGAAAACTCATATGGCCATTTTGGAGATCAGTATGGCGATTCCTCAGGAAAATGGGAATTAGTTTACCACAGGACCTGGCAATCCACCTCTTAGGCATATAACCAAAGGATTCACATCCATGCAACAAAGACATCTGTTCAACTATGTTCATAGCAGCACTATTTGTAATAGCAAGAACCTGGAAACAACCTAGATGCCCCTCAATTGAAGAATGGTTAATGAAGATGTGGCCCATCTACACAATGGAATACTACTGTGCAGAAAAAAAATAATGGTATCTTGAAATTCACAGGCAAGTGGATGGCACTTGAAGAAAACATCCTGAAAGTGGTAACCCAGTCACAAAAAGAGGAACACAGTATGTACTCACTCATATATGGATTTTAGACATAGAGCAAATGATCACCAGCCTATAATTCACAACACCAGAGGAACTAGGATACAAGATGTGTTCTAAGAGATTCATATAAAGTCCCTCACAGAACTGGGAAGGGACAAGTCCCCCAGAGCACAGAGGAAGTTGGGGGGGGCAGCGAATGGAGAGAGAAGTAGGAGAAAACGGGAAGGAGGAAAAGAAAACACATGTGCCCAGGAAGATTGAGCCCGGTTAGGAATAGAAGACAGGAAAGACAGAGAGAGGGAGAGAGAGAGAGAGAGAGAGAAAGAGAGAGAGAGAGAGAGAGAGAGAGAGAGAGAGAGAGAGCATAAAAGAGGGAGCTAATATTGGTTTGAAGATAAAATTGAACACAAAGAGAGGTCTAGAGAACTACAAGACTGCTGCCAACTAACAATTTGAGCTTCAGTGGAAAGGCTATCATAAATGCCCTTCCCGGATGGTGAGATCAACAACTAACTTATCCATGGAGCCCTCAACTAATGTCTGTTGGAAACAGGAGCAAACACCCATACAGAAACACTGAGTAGAATTAGAACCCAGATGCAGATGGAGAGGACAAGGCCAGGCAGCAGAAACACATAGAGACAGCTTACCTGAACAAGGAGGAGCTAATGGGCCACCAGACTGATAGCTGGGAAGCCAGCATGGGACTGACTCAGGCCCCCCTGAATATGGGTCTCAGCCAGAAGGTCTGAGCAGTCTAAGGGACCTCAGACAATGGAACCAGGATGTATCCCTGGTGCACAAAAGGTCCTTGCGAACACATCCCCCATGGAGGGATAACTGCCTTAATCTAGAGACAGGAGAGAAGCCCTAGTCCCTACTTCACATGACCTGTCAGATCTACATGACCCCAACTGAATGTCATTCCCCTACATATGGAATTGGGGTGGGGGGATGGGAGGGGAAGGTGGTTAGAGTGCAGGTGAGAGGGCAGAGAGGGTAAAAGAAAGGGAATGAGGGAAGGAGGGAGGGAGGGAGAGGGAATTGGGATCGACATATAAAATAATAAATTAAATTAAAAAAAATGCTTTGACTCCAAAATTTAAGTTCAAGGACAAGTTATTGGGGAAAAGGATTTCTATTTTTGTTTCCACAGAAAATGATAAGCTGTGGATTCCTTCCAGACTAATATGGTTTGATCAAGCCAGACCAACTGAAACAGAGTACCAGGTGACTCTACATTCAAAACTGCTGGACCAAGCAGCCTTACAAACTACAGCCAGGATTTCTGCATCTTCTTAGAATCCCCCATGACATCCCTTATCAGTAGGAAGTAGTTTGGAAAGAACAACGCCCAAATTCCCAAATATTGTCTATATGTGTTTGTTTTCATTTAAATGGACTTGGTTATATAATATATATATATATTATATAATTATATATTATATATATAAGAAAAGAACAATTTTTATAAGATATAAATTTCATTCTTTATAATGTAGAGTCTATTTTGTAATGTATACACTTCTTAAAACAAATTTGAACTCAAATAAAAATTATTTAATCTACACATGTCTACTATTACCTATCCATTTTTATGTGCACATAATTCCAGTATGTGATCTTGTAAATTTTATTTTTAAAAATTGGCTCTAAAAGGAAATAATTATAAAATGTTAATTAATGTGTTTTCCATAAACTACTGTTTAATTCTTATTGTAAAACTATAAAATAGAATAAAATAAGTTTTAACATGTGGTCTGAGGCAGAGTATTAAATAGAGGGAAATTATCTGGATGCTTTTATAATTGTCTATGGGTTTTTCATCTCTGCTATGCTGAAAGAACTGTGTGAGTTGATCTCACTTGAATATTTTCCTTAGGACATTGTTATAATGTACAATTAGTGGGAGAGATTTGAACACCTTCATTAGACAACACTGTGTGATTATGAGTGTACACTTGGAAATTCCTGCTAATGGTCAACAATATGTTCAAGGAGTAAAGCATGATTGTTTGATTGAAATGATAATTACAATTATTCTCTCCACCTACATTTCATTGGTCAGGATCCTTCACTTAGCATTCAAATCACCATTTCAGCTAGGGTGACTGGATAGAAAACCCTGGGGTCCTCCTTTGCCATCCCCCAGCTGTTGAGGCTATATTCGCAAAGTGACATGCTGTGCTTTTTGTACTAGCAGTGGGACTTCAAATTTTGTTCATCCTGGGTATGCAAAATGCCCTCTTCCCCACTGAACCATTTCCCCATCCCTCTGAATTAATAATTTTTAAGTGTAGTCTGTAATATAGGGCTATTTCTCAGTACTGGCAATAGCAACTGTATGGAAATAATATTATTTCAATTTTAAAGTTAAGGACAATAAAAAGAAAAAATATTCAATCTAATATTGTTACACCACATATTTATTCCTCTCAATCAATTGTACCTACCACATTCTCATAGCAATTTTCTATGTAGACAAAATGGTTAATGTTTCCTTTAAAATGCCAGATTTTAACAAGTAAGGTGAAAAAGACACAAAGGGGGCCATATTATGTCACTATTTAAATCATTTCTTTGTTTTATTTCTTTTACACATAAAGCAGTTTTGACTCTATTCTACTTGGCCATTTTTTTGAATTTTTGGATTCCATTTCAGTTACTTTTTCTTACAGAATGAAATGTATTCTACACATTGCAAAACATTTAATTGACTTTTAAATTCTTTTCCTGAGATTTTCGCTTGAATTTACTGTATATAGTGATATAAAAATATTTGTTAAATTTAGCAATTAATTTAAAAATTGAGATTCAGTCACAGTTTGAGAACAAGTTAATGTTCAGTACTTTTAACAGTTTATATTTATGATATTTTAATGCTTCAGAATGCCAAACAGTTACACATTACATCTTTACATTCCAGAACTATGAATCAGGATGAGTAGTAAATGTTTGCAGTGTGTTTGTGTGTCTGTGTGTGTGTGTGGGGGGGGGTGAATTGTATGTTCAAGCCACTGTCTATATTTGTTCTTGAAATTTGTTTTCTAATTTTCTAAATATAGCATTTCATATCAAGTAGTTACAATTTGTGGCACATACTGTGTATATTATATCTTACAAATACTTCATCATGGACAATTCAAAAGGTTCTTGTCAGATCTTTTTAATTGTGTAAAAATATAAAGTAATAAAATTTACATAAAAATTTACTTAAAATGAGAAAAATTTATTTTTTCTTAATTCTAAAATGTGTACCTGATGTATGAGGAAAAAGGACCCCTAAAAGCTTAAAATGAAAGGGAATATACTACATTTTTATCATGAATAAAAATAAAATATTATAACATGAATTTAAATGTAGTTGCATTTTTGTGAATGGATACGTAATTAGGTATACATATTTATTACATATTAGCATTTTGCTTTCTGAATAAATTATAGTTTCACTCATCGCAAATAATGTATATTTCAGTGTCAACTTACTTTTTGTGGTGACAGTATGTTTTAGTTTGAAATTGCTAAGTTTAAGAAAATCTAAGCAGAAAATGGGAGGACATAGATTGCAAAACTGAAATTACTTGAGGATTTTTTCAAGCAATTTAGTTTGCTTCCAGAGTTTGTCTAGACCATTTAAATTGTACACAGTATTTTATACAAGTGCATTACTGTATGAATTTGAAATGCTCATTAAATCATGTTAAAAAGAGAGTCTATATGTCACACATACATGTTCATATTGAAGTATCCTCATCTCAGCAGGGTTAGATTGTTTTGGGGATGGTGGGAAAACTAGAACTGTGTCATCCCTGATTAGTAATCATGTACTAATTAATATGTCCATATTCCATTGCAGCACAGCAAAATAAAACTCTAGTTGAGAAGTGAGAATTTGGAATATTTGGAATGGCATATATGCACAGAATTAAAATGTGGAGATATTAACCCAAATGGAATTGTGAGTTATTTTCAGATGTAAGAAACAATCATCTGACAGATACTTCAGAGAAAGGGGTCATTATATCAGAATGCTGTAGAAGCATTAGAAACTAGCCAACTATATTAATGATATGTAATAAAGATGGAGAATGTTTAACAGCTGGAGACATTAGGAACCAATTAATAATAGAGAACAGATACTATGAATAGTGATATGATGATGATGTCTTCTAGGTGAGAGAAAACTATTTAAATAAAATGTCAGAAAATTGCATTATTTTAGTTATAATACAGATAAACTTCTGCTGGAATATGGAAAGGCAGGACACAGAGCTGCTACTAACAAGCACATTTTGCATGTGGTGTTATATCAAGAAAAGGCAGTTCTTCAAAGCCACATCAATAGAGAGGAGGAAATGGCAATTTTTGGAGATATTCCAGTGTTAAAACTAGAAAGATGAACTATTGGCTAACTGAATGGAGAGTGAACATGACTTCTCTAAATGTCAATTCTGTTAACTGGACTCTATTAAAAAAAAAAGCCAAAACCAAACCAAACAAACAAACAAACAAACAACAACAACAAAAAACAGATGTGTGTTGTGTGTTCAGGTTAAGGAATGAAAATATCTAAGAGAAAATATCGATACCTTGGGATTCAGTCCCTAATATTCACCCTTGCATTTCAGTGTTTTACCCACTCTATCCTGGCTTCATTGCCAAATGGATATTTAAATTCATTTTATAATATTTTATTTTTATTCATGCTAAAAATGTAGTATATTCCCTTTCATTTTAAGCTTTTAGGGGTCCTTTTTCCTCATACATCAGGTACACATTTTAGAATTAAGAAAAAATAAGTTTTTTCTCATTTTAAGTAAATTTTTTTGTAAATTTTATTACTTTATATTTTTACACAATTAAAAAGATCTGACAAGAACCTTTTGAATTGTCCATGATGAAGTATTTGTAAGATATAATATACACAGTATGTGCCACAAATTGTAACTACTTGATATGAAATGCTATATTTAGAAAATTAGAAAGCATGCTGGGAACATCCACTGGGATAAGTTGTGCAAACAGAGCTTAAATTGTTTGACTGTATAATTGTTTTCTTTTTTAAGGGAAGGATTTGTTTTGGTTCCCAGCTTAAGAAAATAAAGTTTAAGATGGCAGAGGAGGAAGGGCAGAACTCATGGTGCAGAACCTGCAGTTGGACATATTAATGTCTACAAAGATCAGGAAGCAGAGAGCAAGAATCCTTGTGCTCTGTTGAATTTCCCATTTTTCTTTTATTTGATCTGGAACCCCATCATACAAGGCCTGTCTACACATTCCTAGAATTAGTTTGCCACTTTCAGCTAATCAGTCCTTTCTGGAAATGCCATTAAAGACACACCCAGAGAAGTGTCCTACTAATGCTATAGGCATTATTAACTGGTCAACATGGCAATCAAAATTAACCATCAGAAGTCCAGCCTTTACTAATTTGAAATATAAACACATAACTGTAATCTATAATTAACTCCAGCCATGTTTCCCATAGACTCATAGCCATATCATAATGCTAAAAGCATTCAATCCAATTTCAAAATGTTCTTATCCTTAACAATATTAATAAGGTCCAAACCCCAAGGTTTCTTCTGAAACTTAAGACATTCAGACATTCTCTTAACTGTGATCACATTAAATACAAGTTTAAAATCAAAATCAAAATACAAGCTTTATGCTTCCAATACACAATGGCAGAGTAAAATTTTCTATTTTAAAATGGAGGAATGAGAAATACCAGGGGGAAATCAAAACAAAGTAAGATGAAACTCAGAAGAGAAAATAGCAAACCCAGAAACTTTATGCCCACCAGTTGTTAACTCTTAATGAAATTACCTGGGCTCCCATGTGCTTAAACAGGCTCAGCCTCTTAGCTCTGTTGCCTGTGGCACATGTGACCTGTAGTTTAAATTAGTTTCATTCAGTCAGTGCCTGTAGCTTTGCTTGAAAAGCATCCTACTTGCATTACTAATATCCTGGGGCTCCACAATCAACCTTAACCTTCACAGCTTCATACACAACCCCCCAGAAGCCACATGAAGGAAATCACAACGTGCTTGTCTCTGTTACTTTTCCTATGGCTTCAATGAAATGAACTGACAAAGCAATTTAAAGACGAAAGAGTATACTTTAGTTCACAGTATGAGGTAATGGTCCATCGTGGTGAGG
Organism: Phodopus roborovskii; assembly: GCF_943737965.1. Taxonomy (NCBI): domain Eukaryota; kingdom Metazoa; phylum Chordata; class Mammalia; order Rodentia; family Cricetidae; genus Phodopus; species Phodopus roborovskii. Next base: position 9,965,355 of record NW_026125391.1, read on the forward strand.
AAGACTTGGCATTGGGTGCTTGGAGCAGTTGGTCCTGGATCCCACAGGAAATCGTGGCATTGGGGGGGGGGGAGGGTAATCAGGGTGTGGTCATTGGGTCAAGTATCCCACAGTGATGAGCAGAGTGTGATACAAGCTGGTCCTCAGCTCACTTTGAACTTTAAATTCAGCCCAGGATTTCACCACTATAGACAATGCTGCCAGGGAATGATGTGAGTCTTCCTGCTTAACAAGCCTAATTAGAATAATCCGTCATAGGCATGCTCACAAGCTTATCTCCTAGATTATCCTATAGCCTATCAACTTGATAATATTAACATCTCCATGATACCACATTGCCCTTGCCTCTGTGACTTTACAAAACCAGATGTTCATTAAGTTTATTTTTTTATTTTTTTTTTGGTCAAATTGACACAAATCTCAACATATTGTGAAAGAACGAATCTTAATTGAAGAATTGGTTCCATCAGATTGTTTTGTAGGCCTGTTGTAAGTGTAGGTATTTCCTTGATTAATGATTGATTATGGAAAGCCCCATCCACTGTGGGTGGGACCAATCCTGGGCAGGTGATCCTGATTGGCAAAGGAAAGCAAGGTGAGCAAGCAATGGGAAGCAAACCAGTAAACAGTGTTCCTTTGGGATTTCTGCTTCAGTTCTTGCCTCCAGGTTCCTGCCTTAAGTTTCTTCCTTGGCTTCACCCAATGATATGGACTGTCATCTTATAAGCCAAATCAACTTTTTCCCTCCAAGTTGTTTTATGTTATGATCCTTGTTCACAGCAATAGAAGGCAAACTAGGACGTTACCTATGACCCTATAACTCTATCATTTTGCATGTCTACAAAATGGACACCATGTGGAAAATGTTAAATTCTTTAGCCAACTTTAAGCATAGCCTTCCCTCTTTGTACCAAGCTATAGTTATCACTGTGTACCTTTGCCGCTAAGGATAGGAAAACACTTCCCGATGTAGCCCTGTTGGAACAGCATGACCTGGAGGTTCTCTTTGCTTAGTTATTCTTTTTTCAAATAAGCTTGTCATTCCCTGTATCTCTTCATGGGTGATAACTTGTCTACAGGGAACCATTCCTACTGTGTCAGAGCAATATTTCTGAGATTTCATTACTTACACTGATTTTCAAAGACTTGTTTCTTTTATTTTATGTGTATAGTGTTTTGTGTGGATTTATGTAGGTGTACCACATATATGCCTGATCAGATGAGGGTGATGGATCCCCTGCAACTGGTGTAACAAATAGTTATTAACCACCATGTAGATTCTGGGACTCAAACCCTGGTTCTCTGCAAGAGCAGTAAATACTCCTAACTCATGAGCCATCTCTTCAGCCTCTAGTTACTTTTACTTATTGGACAATTACATGTCCTTAGTCTGTCTCCAATTCATCTACTTTTAAACTTACTCAGGTGCTTTTCCTCTCCAAACTGCTCACTTGTCGCTCTTTCTTACTGTAGATCTACTGAAAGCAGTAGGCTAGAATCATTCTACATACCTGATCTTTAGACTGTCTTGAAATTTAATTCATCAAACAAGTAAGCATTGTTTTTAAGTAAGTTTAAATTTTATGACACTGTCAGAATACAGCCAGAATTTTTTCAAGAGATAGCATGAACAGCCTCCAGCCCAGTACATGATGGTAGAACACTCATTCTACTCTGAAACCTTATGAGAACAAGCTTTACTGGGTTTCTTTGAGCAGTCTGGCTTCTGAATTGTCTACCAGGATGTTCCATTAAACTTATAGTACCCTTCCAGCCTCTACTCCCAAAGTATTTCCAAAAAGTATAGATTACTCAGTCAAGTCTACTACATCAATGATCCCACTACTCATCTCCAATTTTCAAAGTTATTTGGTTATTTCTTACTGCTATGAAAATACCAGACCTAAGCAATTTAAGGTAAGATGGATTTACTCTGGTTCATGATTTATATGTATATAGACCATCAGTGTGAGGATGCATGCCAATTCATAATAGCATGAATATGTGGTTGAGACTCTCCACGTGCCAAAAGATAAGGAAGCAGAGAGCAGGAACCACTGGCATATCCTGGCTTTTGGATTCTAGTAGAACCTTCTCACCTTTATGTAGCTGGGCAGAAACAGATGATAAGCAGAGAAGAGAGTTATTTCCTGTTTGTGTCCCTGCTTGTATCCTGTTTTGCCCAGCTATGTCCTCCAGACTTCTATGGTTATAATAACATGGGTTCTTCTTTATGACAATGAGACAGTCTGCTCCTGGCAGCACCATTCTACATCAGAGAAGATGATGGGCATCAAAGAAACTCCGCATGGAGTTTGAGTTCTTTGTGGTAAAGGTAAGCCATTGAGCAAGAAAATGATCTTGCCTCAACTGCTGGAAGTATGCTTTCCAAATTGGACATAAAGGAGTGACTACAAACTTTGCCAAGACAAGGTGGTCGAGTCCTCCATGTTATCCTGATTCACAGAAATGTCTGTCAGATATGCTAGGCCTATAAGCCAAAGATGGGTGACCCAAAGTTGCAGAGAAATCTTGGGTGACTGTTCAGGCAATCAGCTGTTTCTGTAATTTCTTACATTATTTGGAAGTTGCTTGCTTGCACTTTCTGTTTACTCAGTTAATATTATTTCCTTCTTGGGTCTCTGAGGGAGTTGAAGACTAAATAGTATAGTTATAGTTTTCCCTGTTTACTAGAATCAGTAAATAAACTCACTATAGATGTATGAAGTATAATAGGTTTAAAAGACATTAAAGATAATATGATATGCAAATTAGAATAGAAAGTAAATTTGTATAAGACTTTTGACAATCAAAAGGAATAGATAATGGAGTATTTTCTTGGAATTTGACATATGCTTATGAACTAGACATTGTTAATATACTTAAGTTATTGTACTTATTGTACATAGTTTTTCTCATATAACATAGAGGTATGGAGGTCTGTACAGATAGAAAGGAAGTGACCTAGATGAGCTGAAACTTGCCAATAGCTAACCATAGAGGTATGCAGATCTGTACAGACAGGTAGGAAGTGATATAGCTAGGCAGAAACATGATATAAGCAGGGACAAACAGGAAATCTCTCTCTTCTCTGTGGTGATGCTTAGCAGTCACCATGTGGAGCCCAGGAGGGTAGGATGCACCAGACCCTTCTTGGGTAAAATAAGACCATGTAGAAATACTTAGAATAATAGAAATAGCTTAATAATTAAGACAGAGCTAGCCAATATGAAGCCCTAACCACTATCAAACATTTTCATAATTAATATAGTGTCTGTTCGTTTGGGCCTGAAAGGGGATGGGACCTGTTGGGCCAGAAAACTCATATTACATAAGAGTATCTGGAAATAGAATGAAAAAGTTGGGAGACAGCACAAAAAAATCTAAAAGAACTCATAAGCTTGTGAAATATAAAAGCATAGTTAAAGTAATTACAGTGTTAAGATAAAAACAATAAGGTGTTCAAGTTGACATAGATTGTGTAACCAACAACAGAGATAAGTCTGATGGAGAGGAAATAAGAAGTGTTTCTGGGAGAATTCCTTCCTAGGTGGGGATTAAGATTAGGGTTAAGGTTAGGGTGATGGTTAAGTTTAAGGTTAGAGTTAAGGTTAGGGTTAGGGCTAGGGTTAGAATTATGGTTAAGGCTGAGGTTAGAGTTAGGGTTATCACATAATTCTTTTAAAGAATTTTGTCTTCTTAAAATCTGTTCCAAGTTGACTTAAAAAAATGTTACAGATCTCACAGATCTCATTTATCATCTGCTATAACACACACACACACACACACACACACACACACACACACACACACACGAGAGAGAGAGAGAGAGAGAGAGAGAGAGAGAGAGAGAGAGAGAGAGAGAGAGTACCACAATGTTCCATCTTCTGCCTGGGTATTACATTGGGCACAGTTGCTCACTCTGCATTAACATAACACAATTATTCAAAGCTCACAGTATGTAATAAGACTAGCTATGTGCATTCTATAGGATTGTGCATACATAACAGTCATTAGTGCTTCGTTGTTATGGTGGATTAAATAGGAATGGCCCCCATAGAATCATGTGTTTGAATGCTTATTTCATAGGGAATGGTATTATTAAGAATAAGAGTGGCCTTGTTGGAGTAGCTATAGCCTTGTTGCAGGATGTGAGTCACTGGGCCAGACTATGGGATTTCAAAAGCTCAAGTGCAGCCAATGTGTCTCAGTATCCTTCTGATGCATACAGATGAAGATGTAGAGAAATCTCAGTTCCTTCCCCATAAATCATGTCTATCATATTTCCGGCCCTGACAATGGTAGACTAAACCTTAGAAACTGAATGCCAGCCATCATTAAATGTTTTCTTTTATAAGAGTTGTGATGGTCATGGTATCTCTTCAAAGCAATGAAAACTCTTACTAAAAAATTTTGACATCACACACAATGACATTCCAATGAATGTAATATCCCCATGTTCCATTTATCTATTCCTTTACCCTCTGTAAAATATTCATTCTTTCAGTGTGTCTATATTTTGTGTTTCCATAGATACAGATAGTTGCAATCCCACAATATGCCACCCTTTTGCATTATACTCTTACATATATTATGATGCATTTAAGGTTCCTGTTTGTCTTTTTCACATCCTGGTAACAACTAAAATTGAATGAGATGTCATTATTTGCATCATAGTTCATTAATCAATTCTTCTCCAGAAAAATACCTTAATAGATTTCAATTTACTGGACATTGTTAATACAGCTGCCATAAACATTTGAAAGCAAGTTTTTGTGTTAACACTGTTTTCTTTTTATCCTCCTCATATCTAGTAATATTTCTTTTTTCTTTTCTTAAATTTATTTAATTTAGAAACAATCTTATTTTACACATCAATCCCAGTCCCTTCTCCCTCCCATCCTCTCATATGCCCACTAAACCCCCCATTCCACCCCACCACAATCCACACTCCAGGGAGGGTGAGACTTCTCATGAGTTATCATCAAAGTCTGTCACATCATTTGGGGCTGGGCCTTGGCCCTCCCCCATGTATGTGGGCTGAGAGAGTATCCCTCCACGGGGAATGGGCTCCCAAAGTCCATTTGTGCATCAGGGATAAATACTGGTTCCACTGTCAAAGGGCCCATAGACCACCAGGCCTTCTAACTGCCAACTGACACACACATTCAGAAAGCTTGCTTCAGTCCAATACTGGTTCTCCAGCTTTACAACTGGAGTGCATGTGCTCTCATTTAGTCAGGTCAGCTGTTTCTGTGGGTTTTCCCAGCATGGTCTTGACCCCTTTACTCATCCCTCCTCCCTCTCTGCAACTGGATTACAGAGGTATGACTCAGAGCTTAGCTGTGGGTGTCTGCTTCTATTTCCATCAGCTACTGGATGATGGCTCTAGTATAGCATTTAAGGCAGTCATCACTCTCATTATAGGTGAAGGCCATTTAAGGTAGCCTCTCCACTTAGATTCTTAGGAGTATTCATCCTTTTAGCTCTCTAGACACAGCCCTAGTGCCAGATCTTTCTTTACACCTATAATGGCTCCCTCTATTTCAGTTTCTCTTTTCTTGCTCTTCTTTATTCCTTCCCCATCTCAGTCTTTCAGATCCCTCATGTTCTCCTCCTCCCTCCTGTTCTCCCCTTTTCTGTTTCCTCCCTTCTTCCCTCTTCCCTTGTACTCCCAATTTGCTCAGGAGATCTTGGCCCTTTTCCCTTCTCTTGGGGATCCTCCCTGTTCCTAGTTTCTTAGGAAGTGTGGTAGTCCTTTACTCTATGTCTAATATCTATATATGAGTCAGTATATCCCATGCTTTTATTTCTGTGACTAGATTACCTCATTCAGTATGGTTTCTTCCCGTTCCATCCATTTGCCTGTGAATTTCAAGATTTCTTTGTTTTTTTTTTTTCCTCTGAGTAATTCTCCATTAAGTATATATATCACATTTTCTCCATCCATTCTTCAGCTGAGGTGCATCTAGGTTGCTTCCAGTTTCTGGCTATTATAAACAATGCTGATCTGAACATAGTTGAACAGATGTCCTTGTTGTATATGCTGTATATGTTCATCTTTTGGGTATATGCCCAAGAGTGGGATTGCAGGATCTTGAGGTAGACTGATTCCCATTTTTCTGAGAAACTGCCATATGGATTTGCAAAGTGTCTGTACAAATTTTCACTTCCACCAGCAATGGAGGAGTGTTCCACTTTCTCCACATCCTCTCCAACATAAACTGTTTTAGATTTTAACCATTTTGGCAGATGTTAACAAGGTTTTCCTTTCCTCTATGAATCAGTGCAGGTAATGGACAATATTTTAAAATATTTCCAAAATTGCTGCAAGTTTTTCCACCATGATGGAACAAACCTTCCTGTTGTGCCATATATTTCCAGCATGTTATATTCTCAGTTTTTGTACTTGTGATCACTGGGATTATTTTATTATAATATCTAATTGATCTTTTAATTTTCTATAATTTTCATGACATGGGAAGTTGAACATCTTTTTCTATTCTTCTCAGACATCTGAACATCTCTTTTGTGACCTGTCTATTATATTTCAATTGTCTTTTTAGTTTTTAAGTTTTGGATTTTAAAAACTGATTATACAGCTTGTATAAAAGTCTCTTAACTGTATGTATATTTTGTAATATTTTCACCAAGTATATGAATCTTCCTATCATTTTTAATAAAACTCATAGAATCAAACTTCTTAAATTTAATGAGATTAAATTGATCAATTATTTCTTTCATTAACTATGCTTTTGATGTGTTGGAAAAGTCATTGTCATATGGATAATAATATGGATAATCTCCTACATTATCTCCTGTGTACCTTATAATTTTCCTTGTATTTCTGTGTGTGATGCATTTTGAGCTTAGCTTGAAAATGATGTAATATCTGTTTTTAGATTCACTGTTTTTTGCTTTGCTCTTCATTCATATTAGAATGTCTATGTCTGCTTGTTCCATTTGCTAGTAACATTATCTTTGCTCCATTAGACTTCCTGTTTCTTTGTCAAAGATCAATTGACTGTATTTGTTTATTTCTATCTATGACCTCCATCTTTCTGCTGTTTTACCAAAGCCACTATCTTAATTATCATTGCTTTGCAGCAAGTCAAGAGTTTGAATAATTTGAGCCCTCTTTGTTTTACTTGCAGTCCTGGGTCAGCTCTTTTGTCTCTTGTGACTCTCTACACGTACTTTAGAATCAGTTTGTTGCTACAAAATAATATGCAGTGTCAGTTATTCTTCCTGTGGCAAATACCTGAGAAAAAAAGTTTGTAAAAGGGATTCTTTATTTACTTTGGCTCATGTTTTTAGATTATGGACTTTGTAATTGTGTTCCTAGACTGGGATCAGATGGGGAAAAATAGAGCAGAACCAATTGTCACAGTAAACCAAGAAGAGCCTGAAGGAAAAATTGTATCTTTACAGGGCTCATCTTCAGTGACCTACTTCATACAGTTGGGCCCCATTTCTTAGTATTCTGAAACCTTCATATGATTCCATCAATGTATGGATTAGGTCAAAACATCTAGAATCTAATAAATTCCCAAAACCCCATCACTTGATAACCAACTCTTTAATACATAATGCTTTGTGGTTTTTTATAGAAACTACTCACTTATCCACAAAGATACACCAGTATCTTACAACTCAAATGCATCTAGTTCATCTTCAAAAGTTCCACAAAGCCCCATCCATTCAAAGAATGTTCAGAAGGTCAAGCCCATGGTCTCCCCTCAGACTCTATGGACATTTTTAGATGTGGGACCATCTTAAAGTCAGAAAACAAATTCTATGCTTCCAAAAGACAAAGATGCAACAGACAGAAATGATTCATAGATAGGAACAATGAAACCAGAATAGGACAAAATCCCACAAAGTCAAAAATCCCAGGTATCTCAAAAAGGCAGTGACCATATGTGACTTCTAAATGTCTTGGGAAGTCTTCTCCCTATGGCAGTAGTACACCTGGCTCCTTTATTTGTTGTCTCTATTCATGACCCACAGCTTTTCTTATATGGTAATCTTAATATTTCTAATGCCATGGAGTGCTATTATGTTAATCTTTGAGTTCATCCTCATAGTTTCACATACTATCCACTATGGAAATTTGTCTCTAGAGTGGTTATATGAATAGGAATAGTCCTGACACAATCATGTGTTTGAATGCTTAGCTCATAGGGAATTTCAGTATTAGGAGATGTGGTTTCATTGGAGAAAGTGTGTCACTGTGAAGGCAACACTTTGAGGTCTGTTTCTGCTGTCTGCAAATCAAGATGTAGAAGTTCCTTCTCCAGCACTATGTCTGCCTGTATGCCACTATGCTTCTTGCTATGACAATAATGAACTAAACCTCTGAAACTGTAAGCCAGCCCCAGTTAAATATTTTCCTTTATAAGAGTTGCCTTGGTCATGATGTTTCTTCACAGCAATAAAATCCTAATTGAGAAACCTAGTATATATGACCTGGCCTTCCTAGCTTTCTTCAGAAATCTCAGTGTCTGAATATCCTTTTTTTTTCTGTATACCTGAAAAATCAGAAACATGTAAATGCAAACAATGTCTGATGACAGCAGCAGTAACTGGGCCACCTTGAACACAGCAGCTATGGCCTCTGAGTACGTTGGCAGCTAATCAGTGTGAAATAAAACTTATAATGGAATCCTAGGGCAGCATGTGTCCATTCTTTCAAATGATTTACACTTTCATAGATGTGTTGGAGTGGAGTGTCGGTGTCTAACAACACCTCAGATGGCCTCAAGGCATCATTCTAGTATCCCATTTATTAATATTTTGTTTCTTTTTATTGCTGTTAACAACCTCCTCCTCATCCGTGACTTTTAATAAGCCTTCTTTCTAGCCAACTTCCATATTTTCAGTTCTTTCCTTCCACATTTTCTCCAGAATTTTCACACAAAACCTGGATAAAAGCAATCAGCAGCACCCATGTGGCAGCTTGAATGAAAGCCTGCCTTGAATTTTTTTTGGCAGATTAATCTACTACCTTTAAAGTTGGCATCTCACAAAGCCACAGGGTGTGCAGAACATATGGACAGTTTTTAGCAGTAATATCACATGTATATTGTATAATCCAATTCCCATAAAACCTCTATTGCTATGTAAAACATCACAAGCACAGACATCTTTGCTGTGGTCAGTGTGTTCTGAACTTCCTCTGGAACCAGCCATTCACCTTTGCTTGTGCATTCCAGTGATTCTTTAGTCTTCAACTCCATACTTTTCTGAATATTTCCCACAAATAAGCTCCAAGGACTTCCAAACCATTTCATCAGGTTACATGAAAAACAATACAAAACAAAAAACCTTAAAGGAGGAATGGGTTCTCTTCACTTGTTTCCATGCCCATAGTCCTTCTTGGTGGGAAGCTCAAGGCAGTGGGAATTAGAAGAACCTTGGCCCATTACAAATACAAACTGGACACAGGGAGAGATGAGTGATGGCACATGAATTGTTTTATACTCTTCTTGCTTCCTCTGCTGGGGACTTCTTCAGCTCTCTGACATGGAAGCTGCTTACATCCAGGAAACCTTTACTTCCCTCAGTTAATCCTCTCTAGAAATAAGTTCAGAAACATACTGAAAATGAAGCATTACTAATGCCTCAGAGAGTTAGTTCTACTCCAATCAAGGTGACAATCACAATTATCTCCATGCTGTGCCCTACAAATTGCTGGGTACTACGCTGTTTCTTATTATTCATTTCACATTGTTTTTCTGTCAGGAAGAGTTTTTTCTGTTTATTTTATTGTACATAGCACCTCATACCCTCTTCAAAAACAGTGTGACTACAGACTTTTCAATCTAATTGATTTACTGGCTCTTTTCTCCAACAATTTCCTACTGTCTGTTTCATTGGTTTTGCTTTAATTTTGATGTGTTTCCTTTTTCGTACTTGTTTATTTATTTATTTGTAGTGCTGGTATTGAAGATAAGGTATGGATAGTCTAGCAATGAGCTCTAATTTGTGTTCATCTTGCCTCAGCTTTCAAAGAAGGTGGTACTTTGAAATTGTATTTTCATTTATATTCAGGACATTTAAAAATTCCTTTTGACATTTATTTGGCTGACAAGTTGTCTAATAACCGCTATTTTAGACTTTTTTCTAATTATCTTTTAGTTATTGATGTCTAGTTTAGTTCCTTTAATTCCATGGTGGCTTGACAGCAAACATTGTATGACTTTTTTCATTGAAATTTGTATAAGCTTGTTTTATGAGTCATAGTATGATTTACATAGTATGATTGTTTCATGTCAGCTTCACAAGGATGTATTTTTGCTATTATTGGATAAAGCAGTCTGTAACTAATGACTGTGCATAGTTGATTAGGTTGTTGTTTAGTTCAATTGGGTTCTTCCTGATTTTCCTTGTGATGGAGCCTCTTATTTCTGACAGAGATAATTACCAATAATAGAATCATCAGTTTTTCTTCATAATTTCATTAGTTATATATCACAATACTTACTGCTGTTTTGCTAGGTATACACAATGTGGAATTTTCATTGGGAGTTAAGTCCTCAGTTAAGAGGTTTCTAATGTCTGATAACTTTTATGTGTGACAACTTGTTATATATATCATAACTTTTCTTGTGTTGAAGTCTCCTCTTTCTAAAGTACAAAAAGTTTTTCTTGTTTATTTTTTATTGCTATTAGCATGGTGTGTTTTTCTGTAAATTTACTTTTAATTTCTGTATCTTTATATTTAAAGTAGGTTTACATAAACAGCGCATAATTGGCCTCAGGACTCTGATTAGTATGGCAAATACCAACTTTTCATTGTTGCATGTGTACCAAGAGGTTCGAACTGATTATTGACATAATAGGATTAATGCCACCTTTTTCTATTTTCCACTTGATGCTTTTATTCTGTGCACCAGTTTATGTTTTCCATGCATTTATTGCCTCTTGTAGTCTTAACTATGTTTTTTGTTGTTGTTTTTGTTTGTTTGTTTGTTTTTGGTTATACATACCAATAACACTTTGTAAAACTTTCTTCCCTTTGTTGTATTAGGATTTTTCATATGCATGTACAACTAATCCATGTCAATTTGCTAATCATTATGTGATAATAGTAATTTAAAAAAATTCCTACCTCCCTCTGCCCTTCCCTGGTAGTTCTTTTTACTTTTATATATTTTCATTATTGTTGTTATATATCATACAATACATAAACAGAACTATTTGTGCATATGTGATGAAATTAGTTAGTTCACATAATTAAATCCACTATTGCTAATATTTTGCACATGTTCTCTTTCTTTCAATTCAATGAAAAAAATCAGTTTTTGTTTTCACCTTTGCTTTCTTTGATATTCTTCTTTCTTTTTGTAGAACTTCTGATATACATTATTTGAATTCATTTGTCTTTAATCCTGCAGAGCACATCCATCAAACATCATTTTGAAACTTCTATTGAGAACATCCTATTTAAATTTATAAAGGATGTCACCATCAAGTTGTGCCTACTATATAGCCACATAATATTCTCAGTGGCTTGTTTTATCTTACATTAATAATGAGATTGAAAAGTGATCAAAATAAATTAATTACTAACAAAATCTTGAGAAATGAATATAAATGATTTTACCTTGTCATACATGTATCTTTGAGTTCCAATATATATGAGTTCAAAGAATTTCAGTTATTAATTGGTATAAAAGTTGTTCCTGCTCTATGAGCTTTCTCTCAACAAGAGCTCTTACCAGAAGACAAAGTTTTGTAACCACAATTTCTTTTCAAATATAAAGGTGTTCCCACTGAAGATCCTGGATTAAAGTATAGAGTATTTTTTGAATGATTTAAGATTACAGTCATAGTCTGTAACTGCATATAGTGATGTTTCCCTGCACTGCTACAAATTAAACTCATCTGAGAAACTTCAAATAAACAGAGCACATGAATTTATTTCCCATAGATGGGTTCAAACAATAAAGGCTTTTTTTCTGTACAGCTCCCGTTGTTCTGAAGACTGTACAACAATATGTCCCCAACCAAGCAGCCTTTTCATGAAACAGTCTGTATAGGAGTGGAATGCTTTGCAAGCAGCTGTCTGTCTGTCCCACTGAGCTTGGTCCACCGGAGACCTATCCAAACTTCCTCAAGCTTTTCCTGAAGCTCTGCTGTTTAGCAAATCTTTATGTAAACTTTACTAGATATGTGCATTTAGGTTTGACATTAACTGGAAGAAGTCTTAGTGATTGTTTTATCAATATTTATTTGTCCAGGACCCCTTCCTTTCTAACATTTGTTCTGTATTCTTAGTATTTTACATTCCCCCTCCTTTTTTTTTTTTTTTTTTTTTTTTTTTTTACTTAAATCTGAAACAAGGTTGTTTTACATGTCAATCCCAGTTCCCTCACCCTTCCATCCTTCCATACCACTGAACCCTGGCCCATCCCCTTTTTTCTCCCCAGGAAGGTGAGGCCTTACATGGACAGTCTTTAATGTCTGTCATATCATTTGGGGCAGGGCCTATGCCCTCCTCAATGTGCCTAGGCCAAGAAAGTATCTCTCTGTGAGGAATGGACTCCCAAAGTCCATTTTTATACTAGGAATAAATACTGATTCATTAAGAGACCCCATAGACTACCCAGTCCTCCTAACTAACACCCACATTCAGGGGGTCTGGATCAGTCCTATGCTGGTTTCCCAGCTATCAGATAGGGGTACATGAGCTCCCCTATGTTCAGGTCAGCAGTTTCTATAGGTTTCTCCAGCCTGGTCTTACCCCTTTGCTTATAACTCCTTCCTCTCTGTAACTGGATTCCTGGAGTGTGGCTAGTGTTTAGCTGTGAGTGTCTGCTTCTACTTCCATCATCTATTACATGAAATCTCTGGGATGGCATATAAACTAGTCATCAGTTTCATTACTGTGGAAGGACATTAAAGGTAGCCTCTCCACTATTGCTTAGATTGTTAGTTGGGTTCACCTTTGTAGATCTCTGTCCATTTCCATAGTCCCATATTTCTCCTTAAATCTACAATGGCTCCCTCTATTATGGTATCCCTTCTCTTGCCCTCCTCTATTCTTTCCCTGTCTCAACCTTCCTGTTCTTTCATACCAACATCTCACATCCACTTCTCCCATTCTCTTTCTCTTAACTCCCTCTCTCTTCCCTCCATGCTTCCAATTTGCTCAGGAGATCTTGTCCTTTTTCCTTCCTCCTGGGGACCATGTATGTCTCTCTTAGGGCCCTCCTTGTTTCCTAGTTTTTCTGGTGGTATGAATTTTAAGCTGGTAATCCTTTGCTCTATGTCTCAAATCCATATATGAGTGATTACATACGGTGTTTGTCTTTTTGTGACTGGGTTACCTCACTAGGGATGGTTTCTTCTAGTTCCATCCATTTCCATGGAATTTTCAGGATTCAATTGTGTTTTTCTGCTGAATAGTAGTCCGTTGTGTAAATGTACCACATTTTCTTTATCCATTCTTCTCTTGAGGGGCATCTAGGTTGCTTCCAGGTTCTGGCTATTACAAATAATGTTGCTATGAACATAGTTGAACAGATGTCTTTGTTGCATTAATGCACATCTTTTGGGTATATGCCTAAGAGTGGAATTACTGGATCTTGAGGTAGACTAATTCTCATTTTCCTGAGGAATCTCCATACTGATTCCCAAAGTGGCCATATGAAATAGCACTCCCACCAGCAATGGAGGATTGTGCCCCTTTAGCTATGTCCTCTCAAGCATAAACTGTCTTTGGTGCTTTTGATTTTAGCCATTCAGACAGGAGTGAGATGATATGTTGTTTTGTTTTTATTTAAATCCACTTGATGTCTAAGGATGTTGAACACTTTCTTAAGTGTCTTTTGGCCATTTTATATTCCTCCATTGAGAATTCTCTATTTAGTTCTGTACTCCACTTTGTAATTGGATTATTTGGTGTTTCCCTAACTAGCTTCTTGAGTTCTCTGTATACTTTGGAAATCATCCTTCTGTCAGATGTGGGATTGGTGAATATCTTTTCCCATTCTGTGGGCTGCTGTTTTTTCTTGCTGACTGTGTTTTTTGCCTTACAGAAGCTTCTCAGTTTCAGGAGGTATCATTTATTAATTGTTGATCTCAGTGTTTATGCTACTGGTGCTTTATTCAGGAATCTGTCTCCTGTACCAATTCGTTCAGGGGTACCTCCCACTCTCTCTTCTAAGAGTTTCAGTGTGGCTGGATTTATGTTGAGGTCTTTGACCATTTGGACTTAAGTTTTGTTCATGGCAATAGACATGGATCTTTCTGCAGTCTTCTACACACCCGTATCCAGTTATGCCAGCAGCATTTATTGAAGATGCTTTTTTCCCATTGTATAAATTTAGCTTTTTTATAAAATAAAATAAAAAAATCAGGTGTTCATAGGTGTGTGGGTTAATATAAGGATTCACAATCCTATTCTATTGGTCTACCTGTCTATTTTTGTGCCAATACCAAGCTGTTTTTGGTACTATTGCACTATAATAGAGTTTGAAGTCAGGGATGATGATGCCTCCTGAAATTCCTTTATTGTACAGGATTGTTTTGGATATTCTAGATCCTTTGTTTTTTGATATAAAGTTGAGGATTGTTTTTTCAAGGTCTGTGAAGAATTATGCCAGAATTTTGATGGAGATTGAATTGAATCTGTAGATTGCTTTCGGCAAGTTTGCCATTTTTATTGTTGATACTACCTATCCAAGAGCATGGGAGATTTTTCCATTTTATTGTATATTATTCAGTTTCTTTATTTAAAGACTGAAAGTTCTTATTATTTAGGTCTTTCAATTGTTTGCTAAGTATTATCCCAAGGTACTTTAATTTGTTTGTGGCTATTATAAAGGGTGATGTTTTTTTGATTTCTTTCTCAGCCCTTTATCATCTGTATATATTGGGGCTACTGATTTTTTTTGAGTTAATATTGTATCCTGCCACATGGCTGAAGGTGTTTACCAGCTGTTAGATTTCTTTGGTATTTTTGGGTCACTTAGGTAAACTATCATTTCATATGCAAATATTGAAAGGTTTACATCTCCCTTTCCAGTTTGTATCCCCTGATCTCCTTTTGTTGTCCTAATGCTCTAGTTAGTACTTCAAGTACAATATTGAAGAGATATGGAGATATTGAGCAGCCTTGTCTTGTTCCTGATTTTAGAAGAATCATACCACCAACAACAAATCTAAAACAAGCAACAATCAATGGTCATTAATGTCCCTCAATATTAATGGTCATAACTTGCCTGTAAAATGATACAAGCTAAAAGAATGGCTACAAAGACAGAATCCATACTTCTGCTGCACACAAGAAACACACCTCAACTTCAAAGAGAGACATCATTTCAGAGTTAAGGATTGGGAAATGACTTTTTAATCAAACGGTCCTAAGAAACAAGTGGGTGTAGCAATACTTATATCTAACAAATTAGACTTTAAACTAAACTAAAATCAATCAAAAGAGATAAAGAAAGTAATTTTTTATTCATTACAGGAGAAATCCATCAGGACAAAGTCTCAGTTCTAAATATCTACGTCTCAAATACAAAGGCACCCATCTTCATAAAAGAAACATTAGTAAAACTCAAATCTCTCATAAAACATCACAGCCTTATAGTGGGAGATTTCCACAGCCCACTCTCAACACTAGACAGGTCCTCCAGACAGAAGCTTAACAAAAAAGAAAGGAAGTAACAGAAGTTATGACCCAATTGAACTTAACGGACATTTAAAGAACATTCCATCCAAACAAAAAAGAATATACCTTCTCAGCACCACATGGAACCTTCTCTAAAATTAACCACATACTCGGCAATATAGTAAACCTCAATAGGTACAAAAAAGTTGGAATATCCCCTGTATCTTATCAGACCACCATGCTTTAAAGTTAGAATTCAACAACATAAATTGCAGAAAACCTGCAAACTCCTAGAAATTGAACAATGCACATTTGTACCATTCACAGGTCAAGGAAGAAATAAAGAAATTAAAGACTTCCTAGAATTCAATTCAAATGAAAACACAATGTACCCAAAACGTATGGGACACTTTAAAAGAAGTGCTAAGAGGAAAATTCATAGCTCTAAGTACCCACAAGAAGAAACTGGAGAATAGTCACACTAGAGAATCAATTGCACAATTGAAAGCTCTAGAACAAAAAGAAGCAAACTCACCCCAGAGGATAGATGCCAGGAAATAATCAATTTGAGTGCTGAAATCAATAAGGTGGAAACTAGGAAAACAATACAAAGAATCAGTATAACAAATAGTTGGTTCTTGGAGAAGGTAAATAAAATAGACAAACTTTTATCCAAACTAACCAAAAAACAGAGAGAAAACATGCAAATTAACAAAATCAGAAGTGAAAAGAGAAACATAACAACAGACACAGAGGGAATCCAGGGAATCTTCAGGTCATGCTTTGAAAATCTGTACTCCACAAAATTCAAACATTTAACAGAAATGAACAATTTTCTGGATAGATATTACTTACCAAAATTAAGTCAAAGCCAAATAAGCAATTTAAAGAGACCCCTAATGTAACTGAAGCAGTCATCAAAATCTCCCAATGAAAAAAACCAACAAAAAAACAAACAAAAAACAAAACAAAAAAACAAACAAAAAACTCAAGGCCAGATGGTTACAGTGCAGAATTCTACCAGAAATTCAAAGAATAGCTAATACCAATACTCTTCAAAGTGCTCCATACAATAGAAGCCAAAGGGTCATTGCCAAACTCTTTTTACAAGGCTACAATTACCCTGGTCCCCAAGCCACACAAATACACAACTAAGAAAGAGAACTAAAGACCAATATCCCTCATGAATAATGATGCAATAAATATTCAACAAAATACTGGCAAATCGAATCCAAGAACACATCAGAGAAAATTTCCACCGTGACTAAGTAGGTTTCATCCCAGAGATGCAGGGATTGTTCAACATACGAAAGTCCATGAATGTAATCCACCATATAAACAAACTGAAAAAGAAAAACCACATGATTTATCTCACTAGATGATCAAAAAGCCTTTGACAAAATCCAACAGCCCTTTACATTTTTTTTTTCTAAGTGCTCGTGGAATCTGTTGACAATCTGATCTGTTGTTTTCAGTCTGTCTTCTGGGTTTGCCATTTTTAAATTTTATATTTTGAGATATCCTTGAGATATTCTTTTTACTCAATCCTAAACGGTTTATTAATATAATCACTAAGATGGATTTGTGCCTATTATAATGTTCTTATTGCTAACATTTTTGTTGATGTTTTGGTCCTTTCTTAGACTGCCAGCTCTGTTTTTAACTCCCATTTATTTTTGCAAATAATCTGTTTATTCACTACAGCCCACAGCACATTAATTGTATCTTTATTTTTCTTTATAAAAAATAATTAAATTTGAAACAAACTTGTTTTACATGTCAATCCGAGTTCCCTTTCCCTTCCCTTTCCCCTTCCCCTTAACGACTATCCCATCCCCCTTCTGCTCCCCAGGATTGTCTAAAACACTAACATTCCAAGAATCAAACATATCTGTTTCTGACGTAGGCATTGTCTATTTAAAGTGTGTATATTTTTTAATGACAATCCATTTGTTGAATTACACAAGTAAAGAGAATGAGGTAATGTTTAAATATGTTTATGTTAATCCTGAAATATTCCCAGCCAAATTATTTAGTACTTAATTCTTTCAGATAACCTGTTTGTGTATCTTTTAGTTTGTGTTCTTGTAGTTTTTATGACACCTGGACATGAGACAGTGAAGTGAAGGGGCTACTGTAAATGGGTCTTTTTTGAAATGACTATGAGGTATGTGAAGGTAAGCAGGGGTTCTATATTCATGACTAGGTTTTTTATTTGTTTGTTTGTTTTAAGCCAAATTTCTTTTTTGTTTTTTATTTAAATTAGAAAAAAGCTTCTCTTGTTTATCAACCCAAGTTCCCTCTCCCATTCTCTCATGCTCCCCACTGACCCCCATCCCATCCCTCTTCTGCTCCATAGAAAGGGCGAGGTCTTCTATGGGGGATCATCAAAGTCTGTCACATATTTGGGGAAGGGGCTAGGTCCTCCCCCATGTGTCTAGAGAATATCCCTCTATTGGAAATGGGCTCCCAAAGTCCATTCATACACTAGGTATATATGCTATTCCATTACTAGGGCCCCCATAGACTGCCCAGGCCTCCTAATTGATACCCACATTCAGGGGATCTGGGTTGGTCCTATGCTGGTTTCTCAGCTATCAGTCTGGAGTCTATGAGCTCCCCTTTTTTCAGGTCAGCAGTTTCTGTGGGTTTTACCAACCTGATCTTGATCCCTTTGCTCATCACTCCTCCCTCTCTACAACTGGATTCCAGGAATTCAGCTCAGTGGTCAGCTGTGGGTTTCTGCTTTTGTTTCCATCAGCTACTGGATGAAGGCTCTTTGATGGCATATAAGGCAGCTCCCTCTTTTCTTGCTCTCCTCTGTTATTCCCCAAAATCAATATTCCTGGTCCCTCATGAGGTCCTCTTTCCTCTTCTTGCCATCTCTTTCTCCTAACTCCCTCTACCCACCCACCATGCTCCTAATTTGCTCAGGAAAATTTGCAGGCAAATGGATGGAACTAGAAGAAACCATCCTGAGTGAGGTAACCCAGTCTCAAACAGACAAACATGGTATGTACCCATGCATATGTGGATATTAAACATAGAACAAAGGGTTACTAGCCTACAATGCATACCTCCAGAGAAGCGAAGAAACAAGAAGGACACTAAGAGAGACATACATGGTTCCCCAGAGAAGGAGAAAGAGATAAGATCTCATGACTAGTTTTGTAATATGTCTCCAGCACATAGAAAACTTTGATATTTACAGATACTAGTTAACCTTTAGTAGTGTTAGGAACAGCTTAGGTATTCTACAGAAACTAGCTCACAGCAAAGTGGAAACAGATTAATGTCAGGTAGTTGAAGTAAGTTTGACATAAGTTCATTAAGATTGGACCAATAGTTCCTAAGATTTAATTATATTCAATTTATTTGGCTTTTTTTTTTTTTTTTGGATAGGTGCATTTATTCTGAATGTCAGCTATTATGCTCTGGCAAAATAAAGTTGACACCAAACAACTTAGTTCTGGAAAGTCAACTGAGACTTGTCAGTGATTTCAAATTTCAAGCTGCCAGGTAGTGATGACCTTCAGATGCAACTGGAAAACAATATACAGAAATATGAACTAAACAGATCCAGACTTTTATCACTTTCAAGGGTGATTTTTGAAGTGTAGTTCCTGTCTGGAGACTGGCAAAAGGAATTGTAATTATTATCATATATATTTTAGCCTAATTTGAATCTCATCTTCTCATTAGTTTTAAATTTCTGAGGAGTTTTCTTAAACAAGATAAGTTCTAACCATTTGTTGGTTGTAAATAATATTTTTGGATTATGACAATGGAGTGCATTACATACTAGTATTAATTTATTTTTAGTTATACCAGTCAGATTTCTACAACATAAGCAAGTAGGATGTCTAAGTGATTCTAATGATCATGGTTAGCATATAGGAATAAAAAATAATGTAATGCATAGCATATTTCAGAGGGAGTTAAATGGAGGTGTTCCCAGGAGACATCCTTCAGTGTCCAGAGAGTTTGTCACTGTTATGGGAAGGTTGGCGAGAGAAGCTGTGGCACGATGAGCAGGAATTTGCCGAGCATGTAATAGAGTACAGCACAGCCCTGATAGAAAGTAATTATCAGACTTAAAATGCTATATAGCACTGCAATGTATGCTAGTGCTTTTCAGCTATTCCAGTGATTAAACTAGCTATACTGTGCCAGTGATTTTATTCCAGGGTCTCTATTTATTTGAAGAAAGTGATCCATGTCTTAAGCACATTTACACATTTTTTTATGAAGTGTTTCAAACAACATCAATTTTTTAATTGAATCTTTTTTGTGAAATATTGCCTATTTAATGATCCACGTTCTTAAAGACCTTATATCCAACAGTGTATAAAATTTTTTCATCTAATATTTGCTTTGCATGTATTTTTAATTGAAAATGGTATTATTAAATGATTCCTTAAATTTGTACACTCATTTTGTTTTCTGAAACAGGGACATTCCTTTATCAAGGTCATCTTGATGATAAAAATAACAAGGCTGTAAATATTTATAAATGATTAAAAATTAAATTAAATAACCTACATACGGATCCCTTATGAACTATATTTTCTCTTCTGCTTTTAATAGAATATAGAACTAATTCAGGCTGTTTACTCCTTTGAGAATCATCTTTCTAAATAATACTGAAAGGGAACAGGAAATATAACTCCTTAGAGTAAATAAAAGAACACTCTAGGATGAAGTACAATACACTTATATTATATTCCTGACTTCACCCTACCAGAAAAAAATGAAACTAAACAAAAATAGAAACTGCTTCTTAAATGGATGTATGATTACACGTTAAATATGTGACAAAACAATAAATCACTAGTTCAGTCACAAGTGATTACAACTATTCTAAGGTAGATTCAACAGTGGATGTTTTAGTCTTCTTCAAGTGTTGCCCACAGTACTTGTCGCTGATTTCAAACTCTGTGCATGATGATGCAGGAACAGGAAGATGATACCTGCAGTTTGAGGATCTGGATTAATTTATAGACTTTGACCTAACATATCTTCACATAACTGGTCCTAATCCCTCTGTCTCTGAGCTACCTAAGAAGCTCCTGGATGGATCTCTAGGTGACATAATGAGTTTTATTGAATGTTTTTGGCTGCATGTAGAAGCTGCATCTATAGTACACTCTTTCCAACATCCCCTTTGTCACCTTGGCCTCAATTCACAACTACCTGAATTAGCTCTGATGTTATGTTCACCTTAGTCCTATTTCCTCCTTCCTGCTAATTCTCTCCATCGTCTTACTTTTCATTCCCAAACTTCCCTCCTTCAACTTCTCCAATTACCCATTCCATCTTTTTTGGAAATGGAAAACAAGGTAAATGTCCCTTATAAATATAGTTCCAGGAGAACAGGAGCCTCCTTCACTGGTTTCAAATTCTAGCATAGTTGCTTTTGTATATTTAATGCTTTATAAGTGTTACTAAATTCTTAGTTCCTTGCTTCCAAGCATGGATGCAAATTTCAAATTCCTCTGGGAAGATGATGACATAAAACAGTTCCCCAAAGGCATTTGGAAGAAGAAACCCTCATGCTTGTTTGTGTTGGAGGTAAAGATAGAACATCTTTATCAAACTGTACGGATGGCCCTTCTGGATATTATAATCTAAACGTTGCCAGAATCCTTATGAATAGTTGTTAAGAATTCTACCCCACCACAACAGTCTAAAATAATCAAGTCTGCAAAATGAGCAGAATGCCAAGGGAATATTACCTACAAATAAAAAGAAACCAACAACAAAAATATGTTTCTCATCATAATCCATCCTGCTAAATTCATTACTAATTTGTAAATTCTCATTATTTTGAGACATGCCAATATGGCTAGGGTTTTGTTACACCACTTTCACCTAGAATGTAGATCAATGAGAAGTTATTTCTTATCAATGTTTTCAGTGTTGGAAAACACTTTAGAAACACATAGATCCCTCATCCATCGGATTGTTAGCAAATATTTAATGACCTCTATAGTGCTTGGATCTTATGAAATTAACACCATAAGTCTTTTCCTGCTTGGCATATATGGGGAGATATAAATGTGGATTTTGTGACACAGATGTTACCTTCTCATTATCAAAATAAAATTTCATATTTAACTTTTAGATATTTAACCTTTGGAAGTTTGAATCATTATGTCTGAGGATTATTTTAAAAGGGATATTATGGAGACAGGAGTGGGATTCTCAAAAATCTGAGCCTCCTTAAGCTATTTGTAAAAGCAAAAAGCAGAAAAATGAGTCACAAGATATAAAAACTAGCTCCTTTTTGTAAAGAAGAAGAGAGGAAGAAGAAGTAGAGAAGTAAGAGAAGAAAGAGAAGGAGGAGAAGAAGAGGTAATTTCTATATTTACTATAATAATAATAATCAGCCATGAGTCCAATGGCACTGCTTTGTACATGAATATGCCACTAAAAACTGTTATTTAATAGTGTGCTGTAAGTTATAACTTGATTGGATTTCTATATAAAACATACCGACAATGGAATATGTTGCTTGTATACAGAGAAATTGATGAAAGTGGAGAAATACTCTTACTAAAACTTGGATTCACCTGCAAACATTTACTTTTTTATTCAGTAACTACTACAAAAGTTATAAGTACAGCAGAATTTATTGTACTCTGAGCTTCAAGGCACTGCTCTACAGCCCCCCCCCACACACACACACATAGATTTATTATTAGATGCCTTGCAAAGTCTTGGATGACACAATCTGGTACATGTACATTTTAAAGTTGTTTTTTCAAAGGAGTGGGAAAAAAATAGCTTTGCAATATTTTACCTTACACAATTCTTTTTTTTTTTCCTTTGCCAGCTTTTAAGGGAAGAAAAAGAAAAAAAAAATCTGAAAATCATGTTTTTGCATCATCCTGTAGAATCTTTACAGTGTATGAGGCTTTTTTTTTTTTTCTGTTAGAAAGAAATAATCAAGCCAGGTCCTGGAGATGTATGCCTTTAATCCCTGTACAAGAGAGGCAGACTAAGATGACCTCTGAGTTCCAGTACAGGCAGGGCTACACACACATACAAAGAAAAAAAGAAAAGAAAAAGAAACTTATCTTGAAAAACAAACAAACAAAAATCAAAACACACGAATAAGAAAGAATGGGTGAATGAGAAAGAATATAATAGTCATTTTCTTAGACTGAACTCTGCCATGGGATGATACTAAGATAAAGTCCCCAATAGACATCAGTTATATAATTGGGATAAGACATCATCAGAAAACCAGGTAGACTGCCTACAGAACTTCTTCTTTCTCCCTGTTCCCTGAGACCCAATACCCCAATCTCCTCTTTAGTGCTACAAGAGAACCCCTGCTATAGTTTCCCTTCCCCACTGCCCAGAACTGCAGATCCCACAGACCATCCCCTGCTAACCTCTCTCCTCCCACTCTTCATTGTATCTCAGTCTCAAACATCATCAGGCATTCCCGTGAACACAACAGCTGAGCAGGTCAGTAAAACAAGCAACACACAGCCATCACACTCTCTGGAAATTCAGAGGAAGCAGTAATCAAGGAAAAACACCCATACAACAAAAATGAACACTGAAATAAGTACCTAGACCTATAATTATACCAAACCCAGATGCCTGGTCACAAGCACTAACAGTCAGGAGAACATGTCTCCACTAGACTCTAGCCATCCTACCACAGCAGGCCCTGAATATTCCAACATAGCTGAAGCACACACACACACACACACACACACACACACACACACCTTTAAAGCAACTGTATGTAGATGATAAAGGTCCATAAAGAATAAATTAATAAATCACATAAAGAAATCAAGGAAATCACAAACATTTGAATGAAACACTCCAAGACCAGAAAATGAAAATAGAAGCATAAATAAACCCAGATTGAGGAAAGTCTGGAAATAAAAATATTATGAATTCAAACAGGAACAACAGAGGCAAATTTCAACCACAGAATACAAGACATGAAAGAGAGACTTCAACACCTCACTTTCATGCATGAACAGCCAGAAAAACAAAACAAAACAAAACAAAAAACCAAAAACAACAACAACAAAAAAAAAAAACTAAACAGAAATACTGGAGTTAGCAGACATTGTAAACCAAATGGACCAAACAGATATTTACAGACCATTTCCCCCAAATACAAAACAGAATACCTTCCTCTCAGAACGTCATAGAACTTTCTCCAAAATTGACCAGGCATTCAGACACTGAGCAAGTCTCAACAGCTTCAAGAAAATTGAACTAACTGCCTGCATCTAGTAAGTCAACTACATATTAAAGATGGATATCAACAAAATGAACAACAGAAATGGAAGATCTCTCTACTGAATGAAAAATGTGTCAAGACAAAAATTAACAATTTCCTAGAATCCAACAAGAGTGAATACAAAGCATACCCAAATTAATGGGATTCAATAAAAGTGATGCTAAGAGGAAATTTCATAGCACTAAGTGATTACATATTAAAAAAAAAGAAATTGGAGAGATCTCATACTAGCAACTTATCAGCACACCTGTAATCTTTAGAAAAAAAATGAAGCAAGCAAGGGAAGTAAATTCCAAGAGGAGTAGATTACAAGAAATAATCCAATTGTGGGCTAAGATCAAACCAAAGTGGAAAATCTAACGGAATCTGATAATTTTCTCAATACCTACCACTTACCAAAGTTTAATAAAGTTATACAGCTTAAACTAATAGAAACAATCACCAAAAGCCTCCCAAAAAAGAGAACTCAGGGGTAGATGGTGCTTGCACAGAATTCTACCTGACTTTCAAAGAATAATTAACACCATTACTTTTCCAATTATTCCACAATATAGGAACATTGCACAATTCATTTTATGAGGCCACAGTTACTCTTATGCCCAAGCTACATAAAGACTTAATAAAAATTAAATACAGATTAATTTTCCTCATGCACATACTTACAAATCCAATCCAAGAACACATCAAAAAGATCATCCATCATTATCAAGTATGTTTTATTCCAGAGATGCAGGGATGTTTCCATATAATGAAAATCAGTAAATGTACCATATAAACAAATGGAAAGAAAAGACAACACATGGCTATCTCATTAGACAGAAAAGAAATCCTTTGACAAAATCTAACACCCATTCTTGATCAAACTTCCAGAGATACTAGTTATACAAGAGATATATCTAAACATAAAAAATACAGATTTCAACAAGCCTATAGCCAACATCAAATTAAATGGAGAGAATCGCAAAGCAAATCAATTAAGTTCAGGAGCAAGGCAAGGTTGTCCACTCTTTCAATATCTATTCTATCTAGTACTTGAAATTTTATCTAGAGAAATAAGACAGCTGAAGGAGATCAAGGAAATACAAATTGGAAAGCAATAAACCAAACTATCATCTTTTATATATATTTTAAGATAGTGTACACAAGTGACCCTAAAATTCCACTGTGGAATTCCTACAGCCGTTAAATAATTTCAGTGAAGTAGCGGGATCCACGATTAACTCAATAGATCAGCAGCTTTCCTATATAAAACAAACGGACTGAAAAAGAAATCAGGGAAAGAATGTTTTTCACAATAGCCTTGGATAATATAAAATACTGTGGGATAAGTTTAATCAAGTAAGTGAAAGATTTGTATAGCATGAACTTCAAGTCTTTGAAGAAAGAAATTGAAGACGATATCAAGAGATAGAAAGCCTTTATAAGCTCATGGATCAGTAGGAATAACAGTGAAAATGGCCCTGCTACCTAAAGCAATCCACAGATTCAATGCAATCCCCACAAAAATCCCAACAACTATTTTTTACAAATCTTGAAAGGGCAATTGTCTACTTAAAATGGAAAAACAAAAACCCTGTATAGCTAAAAAGAATCCTGAACAATAAAAGTATTGTGGGAGGTGTTACTAACTTCCCCTGATTTCAACTTGTACTACAGAGTTGAAGCAATACAATTTGATCAATGAAAACAAATTGAAACCCCTCCCCCCCCCCCCCGCAAATCTAAACTCATGTGGACACCTGATTTTCTTAAAAAAAAAAAAAAAAAAAAAAGCCAAAATTATACAATGGAAAAAAGAAAGCATCTTTAACAAATGGTGTTAGGCAGACTGGATGTCTGTATGTAGAAGAATGAAAACAGATCCATCATTTATCACCTTGCACAAAACTCAACATAAAAGGAGATACACTGAACCTGATAGAAAACAAGTAGAGAATAGCCTTGAACATGATGGTACAGGAGAAAACTTCTTCCTGAGCAGAACACTTATAGCACATGCACTAAGAACAATTTATAAATGGTACCTCGTGAAACTGTAAGGGTTTTGTAAGACAAAGAACACTATCAATCAGATAAAGTGTCATCCTACAAAATGTTTTTATCAATTCTCCATTTGTTAGGCGACTAATATCTGAAATATATAGAGAACTCAACTAAACATCAACAACCAAATAATCCAATTAAAAATAGGATACAGATCTAAGCAGAGAATTTACAATAGAGGAATCTCAAATAGTTGAGAAACTCTTAATGATATGCTCAAAAGTCATTAAGGAAATGCAAATCAAAATGACTCTGAGATTCCATCTTACATGTGTCATAATGGCTAAGATAAATAACACAAGTGACAACTCATTCAGGGGAGGATGTGGAGCAACGGGAGCACTCCTCCACTGCTGCCAGGAGTGTAAACATGTACAGGTACTATGAAAATCAATATGGAGGTTCCTTGGAAAGATGGGAATTGATCTACCTCAGGGCCAAGATATATCATTCTTGCGTATATACCAAAGTATGCTCCATTCTATCACAAAGATGTATGCTCAACCATGTAGTTTTATTCATAATAGCCAGAAACTCTAAACAACCTAGATGTTCCTCAACAGAGGAATGGTTATATAAAATGTGCTACCTTTGCACAATGAAGTATTACTCAGCTGTTGAAAAAAAATGACATCATAAAACTTTTCGGAAAATGGATGGAACTAGAGAAAATCATCCTGCATGAGCTAATACAGACTCAGAAAAACAAATAATATATGTATTCACTTATACGTGGATGTTAGCCATAATAAACCAAACTACAATCTATAGACCCTAAGATGAGATAAAGAGGAAGCATCTATGGGGATACATGGATC
Source organism: Phodopus roborovskii (assembly GCF_943737965.1). Taxonomy (NCBI): domain Eukaryota; kingdom Metazoa; phylum Chordata; class Mammalia; order Rodentia; family Cricetidae; genus Phodopus; species Phodopus roborovskii. The sequence continues at coordinate 9,992,113 of NW_026125391.1, forward strand.
TCTCTGTAAAAATGAAATAGAATAGAATGTACTGGGGCTGGCTGGGAACAAAAGCAGGAGGTATCAGGTTGAGGGGGAGATGAGGAAATAAAAAATAAAATAAAAAATATATATTGTAACAATGCTTAAATAGACATTATATTAAGGTGTGTAGCTATGGAGAAACGAAGCTTCCTTTACAAGCTTCATGTAGAGTAAGTTTGAAGATTATTGGTCATGTATATGTTATGTGTAGTGAGGATAAATGAATTAGTGAATAAAGATCATTAAAGACCTTTGACTATTTTTCAATAAACCACAAAGTCTCAGAAAACTTTATTACTAAGTGGCCAGTGAGCAGGAAAAATGGGCACCGCCTCCTTTGTTTTCTAACCAAAACATAACTAAATCATCTAGTAACTGCAAAAATAGAACCTTCTATATTATCCTTCTATATGACCAAATACTACTCCCTGATTTTAAAAGGGAAACATTGCTTTTTATGTCCAATCAGAGATTAAAATGTAGAAAAATATTGTTTTATAGAAATCATCATGACTTTCTAATCCTCATTCATGTTCACACACTTCCTATATGTAATACCTCAATCTGCCATGAAAGATCAAATAAAAATGCCTTTGTCAAATAGAATTTAATATAACTTATATTTGAATATTTATTCATTCACTTATTTATTAGTTCATAAAAGAAAATAACAAAGTATTTAAACCATCATCATTCTAGTTGGTTAATAGTTGAAAATAAAGATCATTTGGCAACATATACATTTATTTTATTATGTATGCCAAGTATGTTGAATTTACATGAGCCCATTGAAGAAGTCAGGTAAGGGTAAAGAAGAAACTCTTTCTTGTAATATACCAGAAGCTTCTGCTGAGTAAATAATAAGTATTTTGTAACTACTTTTTCCTGAGTTTGGCTAAGGCTAGTGAAGTAGAACTCAATCAACTATCTATTTGCTACCACAGGTCTCAGTTCTCAATGTCACCTGTGCAGCTGTGCCTAATTAGTGTTAGTTTGACATTGTTTTACTAAGGTTGCCTCCAGTTCAACAAAACACAAATTCCTTGCCTTCCTGTACTTTCATTTTTTTCTCTCAATGACATTAAGCTCATATTATTCATTCTATTGTTATTTAATGACATGAATTTCTAGTTGTCTCAGTAAGAAGTATATATATATACTTCATGCATGACTGTTAGTCTATGAGTCTATTGTATATGCTGTAAAAAATTTTGTAAATATTCATGTAAAACAAATCATAGTTTAAAACCTAACTATATTTTGTTCTTTTTATTTTTATTTAATTTATTTAAGTGATTTACAACCTGACAGTTTTCCCTCCCTCATCTCCTCCCTTTCCCTCTCCAACCTCTCCCTCAAGACTCCAATCCACTTCTCTTTAGATTTTGTTCAGAAAGGGGCAGGCCTTCCATGGGTATCAACAAAGGGTGATTTATCACATTTTGTAAAGACTAAGCACCTCCTCTGGTGTTCAGTCTCCGCAAAGCAATCGGTATGGGGAATTAATTCCCAAGAAACACTGAAATTACTAGGGAGAGTCCCTGCTCTAATTATTAGGAGTCCTACAAGTAAACTAAGCTACACAACTGTCACATATATGTAGAAGGCCTGGTAAGTTCCATCCAGGATCCATTGATATTAGTTCAGATTCTGTGAGATCCTATAAACCCAGGTTAGGTGTTTCTGTGGGTTTTGTTGTGGTATCTTTGACCCTTCTGGTTCTTACAATCCTTCCTCCCCATCTTAGCAGGATCCCCCAAGCTTGACCTAATGTTTGGCTGTGGGTTTGCATCTGTTTCCATCAGTTACTGGATGAAGGCTCTCTGATTACAATCAGGGTAGTCACCAATCTGATCACAAGAGAAGGCCAATTCAGGTTCTAAATATATCCTGAATTACATTTTCATGCATTGTGCTCCATTGGACCATGATATGATATTGACCAAATTCCATGTTTAGAAAAGAGCTACTCAGTGTTGGCAGTTTTCCTTTTAAATTATATGTGCAAAGAACTGTACTTAGGACTACAGAGATATTTACAAATAAACTTGTTAGTTTTAGACTAATATGCAGACATACAAAGAATCAATGAAACCACAGTTAATTTTAAAGCTCTTTGCTAGCTAATGCTACTAAGGAAGTTTCAAGATGGTGTGCCATATCCCAAGGAGGCACATGTGATAACCAGATATAACTTGGAATTTTAACAATTCTACTGTCCCTTTTTAAGTCCAGCTTCCTTTTCTGAAGCTCTCAGCAGTCAGTCTTGCTTCGCATGCTCATTGCTGCTGTACAGAGCTTATGTGATTTGCATGGTAGTGGTTTACAATGTGTATGTAAGTTTTGTTTTGACAAGTTCCCTGAGGACCAAGCCTGCAGCAGATGCTAAATGCATATGTTTATTCACCAAGCTTGCTGTACAATTTAAAGATTTCCTAGGAAATGATTAAATAATCCTCCATAACACAGAGTTCTACCAACAACAGTCTCTTGGGGCTTTTGAAAATATGGCTTACAGAACTAAATCATCCTTGGAGAAGATTAAGTCAAACTCCTAGCTTTTAGGGGCTAATAGCCATTTTGTGTAATTTCCATCATAATATTTTTATATTAGTATATGTTCAAAAAAGATTTTTATTTGTAACAAAAATTGTAGAGAAACACAATAGATTTTCATTCTAACTAAGCTGAATTTTGTGATTACTCAAAATCAGAAACAGAAGTAATATATTATTGATAAAATAGGTGCACGAACACACACACACACACACACACACACACAAAGACAATGTAAAAACTCCATAGTCTCTTGAATATCTTTGAAATTTGCAAGAAAGCAAAAACCATGTTCATAATAACTCAAACCCAAAATTCCCATGCCCACATTTTGTCTTCATTGTTTTTGTTTCATAAATGGATATAGACAGTAAAGTCATTTACTTTTTATTACTCTCACTTGTAAGTGATCTGATGTCCACCCCTTAGAACTCACCAAACTGTATATATTGTGCGGAATAATTCTTAAGTTGATAGAATAGCTTTAAGCACAATTTTCTCCTTGGGTATGGAGAGTTCTATTAGTATATATTTATAATTTACATGGTGTGATCTACTAAAATATCACATAAACTAAATTTGATGTTCTATTATTGAACTTATGAATCTCACATGTGCCAGTCGAAGGGATGCAAAACTATTTGATTCTACTTAAGTACTACCACCAAAATAAATGCTATGACTCCTTATAGTTGTGTGCCAAAAAATGGGTACACACACACACACACACACACACACACACACACACACACACACACCAATAAAAGTAGTGTATTTTTGAAGACAATGCTTAACACCTTAACTTTACTTAATAATTCTAAGTTGCATAAGTCATCAGTCTTTTTTTTTCTGTTTCAATATTTATGCTTCTAAGAATTCTAATGTAAATGAAATGTCCCAGAATGAGCTGGATTTTATAATGAGCCTCACACAAGGCTGGTTAGCTGTACAGATCATCAGTGATTAAAATGTAAACTTTCTGTTTTGATATTAATGTTTAATTTTTTGCAGTGAACAATAAATTCTCCTAACAGTGATATCTGAAGTCTCCAGAAGGAAGATGGAGCCCAATAACATCGATTCTATCTGAGTTCTAATGATGCCATTGAGCCAATAAACACCACTCAAAGATGGCCTTTAGAATACAAACTGCTCAAGTTAATTCCAAGGTGGCTAGCTGAGATGTTCTACCTTATTACATCACACTAGCCAGAGCCTCAAATAAACCTTTCCCATTACTCAGAGACTGACTAAAATGTTACAGCTAGTCCTCTTGAGACATAACTATTGTTTTAGTTTTTTACAGGATCCCATAGAGATACTGTTAACCCCAAAGATAGCTGAAAGTAACTCTAAAAGAACTAGTACTTTCTCCCAACATATGGGATGGATAGTTTTGTTTTTTTCTCAGGGATGATTATAAGATATCATAGGCTTGGGATGGAATAATAATAATTAGACTCAGGAATCTCACTTGGTATAGAAAAGGAGGAATGGACAGGATAGAATAATAAGGTATATTAATGTATCTACTTATAATGTATTTTAACAGCTATTTATTTTAGATAATTTACTTTGGTATAGATTCATGTGCATGTGTGTGTGTATGTGTGTGTGTGTGTGTGTGTGTGTATGTGTATGTGTGTGTGTGTGTGTGTATGTGTGTGTGTGTTTAGAGATAGGGTTTCTCTTTGTAACAGTCATAGCTATTCTGGAACTCATAATGCAAGCCAGGCTGGCCATGAACTCACAGAGATCACCCTGCCTTTATCACAAGTGCTGGGATTAAAGGTGTGTGTCACCACAGTCTGACTGATATAGATTCTTGTATATTGATACATATGTAAAATTAGTTTTGCATTCCTTTCTATGACAATTCAAAATTATATTTGCCATATTGTGAATGTTACTATTTTTGTTCACAACATTGTTGTATACAAATGTAAAATCATTTTTGTCATAATGTATGTGTGTTTCTACTTCTGTTTAATATATTTTGTATATTGATATAAATTAAGGATTTTTTGATAGTGCACTATGCATTTCTACCTCTGATTAAGGTAGTTTATATATTTTGACCTCATTGTCCCGAGGCTGTACAAATGTTTGAAGATTATTTATTTTTATAATGTGAAGATTTAGTCTTTAAGATACATAGGTTATTAAGAATTACAGGTTAATAATCACCTATGTTTGTCATAGTTATGTTAATTAGGTTCTTCTGATGCACAAAGATGTATTGAAATGTTTTAATAACTTGGAATTCTGTTGATGTGAGACACAACTGCATCTGGCAATACCAATCTTTTACTGAAAGGATTTTGGACCTGAAGACACACCAGGTGGAGCTTGTTTTCTTCTTGGAAAAACTGGCATATTGGGCAAAGAAATACCCTTACCTCAACTGCTGACAGTAAGCATGCTGTCCATTCTGATCTTGCAGGATATAAGAAAAAGTGACTGCTGAACCTTATCAAGACAGGGTAAGAAAGTCTTTTGAATTTTCCTGCTTATGAAAATGGGCTGTCAGATAGTTTAAACCTATGGCCAAAGGCATTTGCCCCAACATTGCAGAGAGACATTGGGTGACACTCCAGGTATCCAGCTGTGTTAGTTATTTCTTGCATCATTCAAAAGTCATTTGCTTGTGCTGACTGCTCATTCAGGTAACATTATTTTCCTTCTTTTGTCTTTGATGGGGCCAAAGATTAGATAGTTACAGTTATAATCCTCTCATATCTTAACTAAGGCATATTAGGCCCAAGACTTACACTTTCCTATTGGAATAGGAAATAGCTATTGGAATAATCTCTGCAATTTGCCAGTTACCATGACCTGGTCATTTAGTATGTTTCTTATTTGATGTTGTTCTTCTTGGTTGTAGTTTTAATTTTGTTTATGTTATTACCTTTTCTTTCTTCAGCACAAAACAATATAGTTGTTCTTATTGAAAATAGTTTTATGTTGTGATTAGAACCTTCTTACTTAGAAAAAAGGGGGAAGTGTTTTGGGATTTTGGTCCATTTATCTGATTACTTTTGGGTCTGCAAGCCTTAGGGCATGGTCTTTGTCTGCTTATGAGATAACTTAGAAGCCAAGGGAGATGGCCCCTGGGCATCTTCTCTCTTGCTCTCTTGGGTGGTGAAGTCTTGGTCAGGTGACATGAAGTGGCATGTGGTTGGTCTCCAGCTTCCTTGGGCAAATGGGAGGACTCTGCAACTGGATATCACCTTGTCCTGTATCTGAAATTCTGTTTCCTGATAGCACACCTTAATAAATTGATATATATTATACATACACCTTTGTAGTTCACATTATAGTAATTGTTGATATCCAACTTCAATCTATGTTGGTGAAATAGAAAGCTGGTTGTTACTTTAATTTTCTCATAAATTTTAAGACTTGTTTTGTGCCTAACTTTGGAGAAGTTCTATGAGATGCTGAGTAGAAAGTGTACTTTAGCAATTAGTTATAATATTCTATAGCTATTGGTAGGTACATTTGATTTATGCCCTTATTTAACTCCAGTGTTTCTCTGTTTATTTTTGGTTGGATGTGTGTCTATTGGCAAGAGTGAATAGTGAATTGAAGTTTCCCACTATTGCAGTGTGAGAGTTAAAATGTGATTTTAGCATCTTAGTGTTCCTTTTGTAAGTGTGGGTTCCTTTGTGATTGGTGGATAAACAGAATTATAACATCTCCTTGATGGATTTTTTCCTTCAATGAGTATGAGTTACCTTTCCCCATCTATCTCTTCAGATTCATTTTTGTTTAAAGTCTTTTCTTTTTCAGAGATTAAAATATCTATCTCAGCTTGATTTCTTGGAATAACTCTTTCCAAATTTATACTAACACAACCTCTAACCTTGATGGTGAGGTATGTTTTGTGGGTGCAGCAGAAAGATGGATCCTCATTTGTATTTTAAGCTGTTAATACATGTCGTTTTATTGGTTAATTAGCTGACAAAAACAAAATGGACTCAATAGTTTCATTTTGTTGTGTGGTTTTTAATTCTGATATTTTTAATCTTACAACTGGTTTTTGTTTGTTTATCTATTTTGATTTTATTTCTTTTTGTGTGTGTGCCTGTGTGTGTTTTAGACACAGAGAGAATGAGAAAATAAAGTTGGATGGGTTCAAATACAAAGAGAATCAGGAGAAGGGGGGTATGATCAAAATGTATTTTATGAAAGATACTTAAATACAAAATAAGCTCAAGGATAATTTCAATTATTCTATGTAATAAAACTGCCAAATTAAATTTCTTACAGTTTCTAGAGAGTAAACAGGCAGCTAAGTGTTCAAACAACAAATCATAAACATTTATTAGCATTTGAAAACAGGCCAGTGGATCTCTGGATATCATTTCAGTCTAGTGCTGGCGGCTGCACCGCAGATTCTGCTTGGAGACTTTCCCATATTCTAGGAATGTGGATCTTGATCCACTTCTAAATTACTATTGATCTCATATGCTATGGTTTGATGCAGTAATGGGTTAGCTTGTAGAAAACTGAACAAGAAAAAAATGCCAATCATTTTCTGAAAGAATTGTAAATGGTTTATTTCTAAAAGAAATTGAAATAACTTTTGTGATACACACACACACACACACACACACACACACACACGGGTGTGTGTGTGTGTGTGTGTGTATTTTTTTTTCAACATCACTCAAAGACCAGCATTCACTACTATGTGCTAAGTTCACCACTTCTGTCTTGTGACTAATTTGAATCTGTTTCCTAACTTTCAAACTTACACATTTAATTGTGTTTTAATCATTACTACTGACTGATACCTTATCTTATTAACTGAGTCGGGAAAAAAAAAGAACCAAAGTCCCCAGTGAACTGAATTTATCTTTTATTAACTGAAATGCAGTTTTTTTTTTTTTTTTTTTTTTTTTTTTTATCATTTAGCACTATGTTTAATGTAATAGGAGATTAAGGATGGGGAGGTCTAGGGAGGGCTACATAGCTGCCACAGGGAACATGTCCAGGGCAGAAGAAAACTTGCAATACTTGTTTCTTTTCTTTCACCACATGGGAAGTGGCGTCAAACCCAGGTGATCAGCCTTAGTATCAAGCAGATAATGAGATATCTCTCTGGCTCCTTCATACACTCTCTTTGAAATCTACTTCAAGGGGCATGTCCCTGGCAAGAGATTTCTATAATCTCAAGTTGTATGACGTTTTGGAAAAAGAAGTATAGTTTTAAAGAAAAAAAAATGGTGTAACTAGAATGTGGTCATAGTTCTCACTCTTGAAAGAGGAGGACAAAGAGTGAAAATGAATAACTAATGAGGTTTGCTCCAAAAAAGGATTCACATTCTGTAAAGATTCATACTCTCTGAAGATTTATCTTCAATGAAAGGACTAAACCTTCCTCTCACAACAGCATGCATAAAAGGATGATGGTACAGCAGGCTTAGGTAAAAAAAAGGTATTCCTATTTTAAATTCCCTTTTTATATTGTACATAAAATATGGACCTTAACTATCTGAGTGGTGGTTGAATGGTAATTACTGAAGTTTTGTATTTCCCTCATTTAGTTTGTGCATAGGTGGTGGGTGTGGAGGAGCAGGATGTGCTAGACTCAGCCCTCATGTAGAGGTCAGAGGACAATTTACAGGAATCAGTTCTCTCCTTCCAACGGCTGTGTTTAGAGGATTACTGGGTTCATCAGCTTTGATGGCAAGCACCTATTGAGATATCTTGCTTACTGCTGCTGAAGCTTTAAGAAAAATGGAGAGACTAAGTGAAAGCCAGGCAGGAATGTAGCTAAGTGGGGTAGCATTCACCTACTATAAGTAAGACATAGAGTTTGATGTCCAGCACTTCTGCACATGAAATTAAATGTCTTATTGAAAGCATAAAAGCATGTTTTCATGGAAAAACTTTGTCAAAGTGTAGTGTTTGATTGTAATCACAATTAAAGTTAGCTTTTTTAAGAAACATATCTCTGAATCCCTCCTTCTGACTGTCTAATCTTTTACACACTCAGTGCCTGCCTAAGCAAGAAACACCTTCACCTCCTTTATACAAATCAGCAATCCTATATTAAATCCTATCATTACTTTCTGTGGATAGCACATCAGATTATTATGACCCATCAAGATCAGAGTAATTGTCCATCTTTTCTGATTGACACACCAGTACAAGGAAGAAATAAAGTTTGTGTTTGAATAGCCATGGACTTCAGTGAGTTCTTTATGCCAAGGCAGCCAACAAATTATGAATAAATAGAAAGCTGTGTCACATTGACCTCCCTTACCTTAGAAAGTTTTCACTCGGCTTTTTAAAAGATCTGTACTTAGCCTGTTCTCCTTCCGGACAGAGATAAATATGTTCTCTGACAGCCTGACTTTTTCTGAGGCAGCACTCAATTTATCACTCTGCTCCTAGAGCACATTCTCCAAATCCTGACAAAAACATCTCTGAAGCTTTCAGAGGGGAAAAATAAAGCCTCATCCCAGTCTCTATAAATTACCAAGGAGAGCCATGAATAAAATGAGGATCAACCCTGATTTGTGTTTTCAGAACAACCTAAAAAAAAAAAAAAAAAAGGCAGTTCATGCCTTCAAGGCCATTGAGCGGGAGAACTTAGACAAGGGGAAATTAAGCAGAAAACAGAAAAGATATTAAATATCCTCTTTGTTCCATTTTAAAGAATTCAATTATAGAGTATCTCTGCACAAAATAGTATGAAGCTGGTAGTTCACCACCTGTCCTAAAAACACTTCCTTGTACTTATGTAAAATTGAGAGGAAGAAAAACATAAGGACTTGGAACACAAAAATGGTGACATTTGAGCCAAAGGAGCTTAGTTAGAAAACTCTTAGGGGTTCCTGGGAACACAGGACAAGAAGCTTCAGCCCTCTTAAGTGTGGAAGAATACTGACATGAAAGGTCCTGTCTCTCAAAGTAATAAGCATAAAGGAGTAAAGATGAAATCTTCTGGCCTCTGCAGTACAATTGAGCATGTGCCCAGGCATGGTCATGCACACACACACACATACACACAGAGTCATAAGTCCTGTCAAATTGCACTTCATAAATTTAAAAAATTTCACTATTATGTAACTTTCTGTTTCCCGGATTTTCCTGAAGAACAGGACAAAAGCATTCACTCACCTTTATTGCAGCAATGTCTTACTAACTGATCTCCAGCTCCCATCTTTCTGACCTAGAGGTCACTGTTCACAGTATAATCTCATCAAATCTCTATTACGTGGCTGCATATCAGAATGACTCTCAATTCTTCAATCACCCATGATGCTCTAAGGTTAAAGACAACACAGCTTTGTACCATCCATCTACTTATTCTTTCTACTTACTTTTATGGCTGCCCACTCCAGCCAGTACGGGGTCCAATCATCTCTCAAGTTTGCCTTGTCCTAACCTCTTTTTACACACGTCTTTGTTCAATATTATATGTCTAGTTAATATTGGAACATCCTTCAGAGTTTAGTTTATGGTCACTTCTAAAAGTCTTCAAATTCTCTGGCACAGATCAAGTAGTAGACATTTTGGGACGTTTCCAGAGTCTTTTTATTTTACTTGTGCAGTTATCCTATTTGTTTTTTTTTTTTTTTTTTCCACTTCTGTGTTAATCATCCAGAATCAATCTGTTTCCATCAGCCGGTTGTTTCACTATTGCACTGAAACAGTCCTTCCAGCTCAGCAAAGACTATTTTTTGCCTACCCTGTGCCCAAAACACAGCCATTTTGCTTGTCTTCTAATCAGCCAACTATACAGTCTTCCGTATGAAACAGTGACTTGTCATCTAGGGTGGCAGAATTTTACGCAGTTTCTTCCTTCTCACCTTGGACTACATCTTAGACTCTTTTCTATTGTGAAAAGATCTTCTAGATGGCTAAATAAGTAATAGCAGTTGCCACAAAAGTCTGCACTGTGTGCTTGATTCCTTGAACACATTAAAAAGCTGCTGTGGCGATGCACATCTCTAATCTCAGTTCTTCTCAGGAAGATAGCAACTGGGCAAGGTAATTGACCAGAAATTCTCGGGCCAGCTTGCCTAGGGCATGTGGCATCAAGTCAGGAGGAATAAGAATGACAGAAGCAGCATAGAGAATGAGAACCATGTTTGCTACAGCTGTCCTCTGGTCACTAACGTCTACCATGCCTGTGCACATTAACACACCCCATAGACACATGCACAAACACACATATAATTAATTAACTAATTTAGGGATGTGAACTTCTGTATTCCTTCCCTGTTCTATGTGGTCATTCCAGCTTCCAGGTCTACAAGTAATTCTATTCTCCAAAATTACTCCTTGTTTAGCCTTATATCTATCCTTCTGCTTATTTACTGCCACCACTTATGTATCTCAGAGGCATTTCCAATGTAAGTTGTCTATAGATTAGTTCATATTTTTAAATGGATAGCACATTATTTAAGATAGCCCCCGCTCTCCTTCACTTTTTCTTTTAGCCTTTCCTTTATCTTATGAAGTCTACATTAAACAGACACATAACTGAATGTGGGTATAAAATGTTTAATTTCTATTGCTTCCAAGGAAACCAAAATTAATGAGTAGACAATTTCAGCATAATTTCTGGAACCTAGAACAAAAACTCTGAGTAAGTATATCTTCTAACTGTTTCTATTAGACCTGGTGATTTGACACATTGGAAAAACACACTTACCTCTCCAACCTGCTTATTGGAACTGCTGTGAAGATGGGAGGAGAGAGCATACTCTACAACACATGTGGAAAGAACATCCACATACTTCATGCATGCACACATTTTACAAAATCATTACCAAATGATTTTTTTATTTTTTAGATAATTAACAGTCATTAAAATGAAACCTTAGTCTGACAAGAAATTGTACATGTGTTTATTTATCATTTTTTCACATCTTCTCAAGTGGCTTTTAGTAAATAATTTGGACTGTTTAACTAATACAGTATTAGGGTAATGGAATCTTACCAACAACATAGAAGTTTAAACCTTCAAAATGAAATAAAGCAAGTCAGGTTTTGGTGGTGCATGCCTTTAATCCCAGCACTGGGAGGCAGAGGTAGTCAAATCTCTGTGAGTTCAAGGCCAGCCTGGTCTACAAAGCCAGTTCCAGGACAGGCTCCAGAACAATACAGAGAAACCCTGCTTAAAAAACAAAAACAAAACAAAAAAGAAAAGAAAGAAAGCTACTCAAAAATAGTGTAACTGATAATAGATAAGCATATTTGTAATAAGGTAATTATGAATGTATTTAGGGCCAAATTAACACAGATTGTAGATTCTATTAAGCTGAAAAATGAGTGAGACACAGAACAGAGGTCCCCAAGTCATCATGCTACAGTAAATGCATTCCTAACATATTAGTTCTCTTATTTCTTCAAACTACTGCCGGAATTTTCTATATCATCAAACAAATCTTAAATCTTAAAGGATTGATTTCTGTCTCTATATGAATAAGGAGATTTGCCTATGAAATATATAAATCCAGAGCATTGTTTAGGCCCCATTACATTTGTTTCAGCAGTTACAGTCACACTATAAATGTCAACTTTTCTTATGTGTTAGTTCGAGGAAAATAAGAAATGAAAAAGTCCCTGATAGGCCTAATGTTACTTAAAGGCAGAGTGCAGATAAAAACCCAAGCAATCTAAAGAGAATGCTTGTTTACTCTTCAAATTTTCCTCCTTCATTCTCATTTCTCTAAATCTAAAGCAGAACATTTGCATACATTTAAGCTTCAAAGTTGCCTGCATGTAGCCAGTGGTGTGGATCCTCTTATTTTAGCATGAACTTGGGGGAAACAAATATACAAGGGCCATTTCAGAGGCATGTTTCCTGTCTCCATGATCTGGGGAAGATTAGAAAGAATAGATTGTTTGCACCTCTGTGGGTACAGCAGGAATAGAGAGGATAACTAGGGCCAGGCACTGCTCATGGCTTTCTTGCTCACTGGTCATGCAGTGAATCCATGAGCTGATCCAGTAAAAAGCATTCTTATCATTGACTCTTATAAACCAGTCAGAAAAGAAGACTGGTTTGGGTTTTGGCACTGGCAAAAATGAGGCCCATGACTCAGCTTGTTTAACATTCAGTGTGATTTACTAGCAAACTACCAAATAATCCTTGTAAAGATTAAATACAAGATTAAGAATGTAAGTGAGGAAATCCTCCCTGAGGCTTTGCCTTATTCCACAAGAGGTAGTTCTCACAGTTCAGTGCTACTAGCCTCCCACAAAGAGGTAGGAATCCTCTTAGCCATCACAATGCAGATGTTGCCAGTTGGAGTGTCTGGAGCCATCTGGATGGGAGGTCATTCTGCATCCTTTCCTTTTGGGGAATGCTGTTGTTCTTAGTACTTTGAGTGTAGTAAGACTGGCTATGCCCTACTTTACCCCCAAGGCAAGAGACAGGAGAACCAGCTCAGTGAATGCACCAGTGCTCAATTTAGAAAGCTGGGGTTACTCATCACACTAGTCAGGAACAAACGCTCCCTGGGCAATATTAGGCTAGCAATATTTTTTTCAGTATTCATGGAAAAAGCAAACAAACCCTCACAGGAATCAATAATCGTTTATATTCAATCACATAGCAACTAAAACAGAAATGGAAAGAAAAGAGTCCTAAAATAAAGAAGTAAAATTCCACTTGTAGCGAAAATAAAGCAAATTTAGAGGTATTTGAAGAATACAGGACAAAAGAAATTCTGACCAGACCAAACTAAAAGTAATCTTCAACTGATGTATCAAGAAATTCACTATCCAAGCTTAAAATTCTGTTTCCATTTTGACCTCTTTAGTGTTGGATACATATGCTGAAATGCATTTGCCTGCTTCTCTTGATAATACCTAAAAAGAAACTGAGAAAAGTCTCACACACACACACACACACACACAATGTCAGTTTATCTCAATTTACCTAACTGTAAATTTAACAGTGTGTTGCAGTAACTTTCACATCCCATGTAGTTTTTATTTCCTTGTAAAAGTATACTCCTTAAATATCACAGATAAAATATTGAGGGCAATACTATATTGCATTCCAAAAAAATGACTAATTATACTTTTTTAGGTCACAGTTAACCACTAAACTTATTATATTGTTTAGGCAAAATTAGAAATATATTATTATATTCAAGTTCACAAGCTGAACACCAGCACCAACACACACCACACACACACACACACACACACACACACACACACACACACACACACACACACAGCTAGATATAGTTTATTCTGTAAAGTGCTTTCCAGGCAATTAAGAAGCCCTGAACCTGCCTTCTATTTTCAGGGAAAGCTCCCCCTTGTGAAAGACAAGTATCTGTACATCTTATTTTTAAAAATCAATACCATAACCATAGATGTTCATTAAACATCCTTCTCTTCTAAATGATATTGTTCATGCTCATCTTATCTTTATCATAGATATGTAAATATACAAAAAATTATTCCATTTCAGGAAGGTGAAAGTTCTGCAAACCCACTTATTTTCAAGAAACAGTTCTGTCTTTCTTCAAACTTTCATGGAGAGACTTTTGAAATGAGTCATAGTGCTTCCCTCTCCTGAACTCCTACTCACTCAGCACTTGTATTCAGGGATTTGATTTCTACTCCATTACTTGACACCTTTAGATCACCAGGAAACAACATGTTCAAATCTGGTAGTTTTTCAGTCCTGTCTCACTTAATGCTCCGTAAATTACTTTCCTATTATTATAGGACATTGTTACTTTGCCTTTAATCCCACTAATTTCTGGTAAGTGTGTGTGTGTGTTTTTCCATTTCTTTAACAACGCATTTTCACTCTTTGCACGATTATCTACTATCAAGATATTAAAATATACCAAATTATTTCTTAATATTATCTTTATTTGCTGTAATAATTTCCCAGATATTCTATGCTTAATGTTTCAGTTACCAAACATATAAACAAATGAATTTCTCTTGTGTAGTTTGCTGTTGTCATCTCTTTGTTCATTATAGGTCACTGTTCACGAAAGAGTTATGCTTGCCTATGTGATAGAAAAGCTGGCATTCATAGTGAAATAAGAGACAAACGATCACTAGCTATTTCTTTATAAGTGCCCTTGTCCTTTTTCGAATGGATTCATAATCACTCCTCAAGGTTCACTAAGATTATAATAATCTGATTAATTTATTAGTTTTTCTCTCTCCTTGACTCCTGTATTGCAAGTTTCTACACACGTTACTATATATAGTTTGAGGTACTTTCATTTCTATACCAAAATATCCCCTTCCATATTCATATTTAGGAGCTCCATAGTGTCAAAGACAGGTTATAATTGTAATTTTATTTCCAGAGCCATCTATTATGATGTATGGTAGGTGATAAAATATTTTAAATGAATAATTGAATGCTGATAGATCAGTGCTTCCTATCTGTGTCCCAATCTTCAAAGACATTTTAATAGATGTTCCCAGAATGAGGTATTCTGTGATTAAATAACACTGGGGAAATTCCTTTTAAAACCACATGCTGTATGTGAAGAACTATTTCAACGTGCCTTTGGTATTTCTTACTGGAGACAAAGTTCTGATCAACATGGTGCTACTAAGAAATGAACTTTGCACCAAATATATCAGATACTTTGTTTTGCTAAACACTTGCACTAATGTTAAGAATCAAAGGCCATTGGTGAAATCATAAAAATAACTATATTATGGTCAAATTTAAGATATTTTCTTTTTTAAGTGTCCTTATACAGATTAAATCTCTATTAAGTACCAAATGTTCCACCAAATAGCAACAAGGTAGCTTGGATAAATGCCACTTTAATAGATACAATAAATACATTTTGAAATGAAGATCAAAACCTTAGTATGCCTTTTCAGTTTAAGTGGCTGTAGATTTGTATAGAGCACTTTCCAAACTAGAGTCTTTGCCCATAGCTCTCAACCTTCCTAATGCTGGGGCCCTTTAATACAGCTCATCATGTTGTGGTAACTCCCACCCATTATTTCTGTTGCTTCTTCATAACTGTAATTTTGCTACTGTTACAAATTAATGCACGTATCTCTATTTTCTGATGGTATTAGGTGAATCTTGGAAAGGGCTGTTTTATCCCAAAGGGGTAGCGACTCACAGGTTGAGAAACACTGCTTTAAACAAATGGTAGTGGTTGTGCTCTGAATGGCTTTTATGCTATGCCTTTGTAAACAGGTGACAGGCGGGGACTTTTATTTGGCCAGAGAAAGTTCTAACATATGCTACGACAAACAACCTTATGTAACAATAGAACACCCATCCTGGTATTCAGATGTCTTATTAAGAACAACATGATAGCAAAGTGACTCATCAGCTTGTGTGCTCTTTCTTGATTCTAGTAATTTGGGACAAGTGTGGGGAAGTTACAGTTGTTAATGTGCGGCCTAAAACGACAGATGAGAGAAGTTACTAAGCAACATTAAGTACTTGTATTTTCCTATTCTTTCAAAGCTGCCCAAAGCTGAACAATTCCATAATATAAAGGGAAAAAGAAAAGGTAATGTGGGAGTCATGTTTCTGAGTGAATGAAAATGTTGAGTTTAATAATTATGAGGATGTGATTAACCGCCAGTGTTTAAATGATTATGTCAGGTTGGGTATAATCCCTTGAAATCACTGTTGCCTCCCATTCTCACCGTAAGCTATGCAGACTAGAGACATTAGAGAAAAAGAACATAATGGAATGGGCAAGTGGGGTTGAGAGAGTAAGCCTAATGGTTCTTGCAACCAGATTCTTCCCTTGCAACTTGGTGTCCTGATGTCAGTTTCAGCTCTTGGTTTCTTTCAAAGCAAGACTGTGTAAGTGTGAATGGTGTACTTGGCTCCTTATCAGACATGTTTCCTTGAACCCTTTCCAGTCACTGAAATCAGGGTAACTGTGAATACTGTAGGAATTTCTCTGATTTACTGACTAATCCTTTGCTGACCCTGGGGGGACACTTCACAGGAAAATCTACCAATGGCTGAAAAATTGCACCAGATAACAGGAGCATGGTATCAATAAGTCTTTCTCTTGAGGTAGCAGTCTTATTACCTTCATTTACATTTGCAAATAGCTGGCTATTGGTTTTTCGGTTCACTTGAGGAAAAGCATGAAGAGTGAGAATTCTACATCTCTACTTCTTTTCATTAGCCAGCAAAAGGAAGCTTTGGTGAAAAGCCAAGGAAGAAATATTTCCTTTGGTCCTCTATGTCAGCAAAACAACTTGCTGAATAAAGCACAAACTCCTCTTTCCTACTTCAGATTCTGTCTCCATGTCAAGCACACTGTGATGGTTTCCCATAGGACAACCCCTTCCTTCAAGTTCATATACTCAGAGGCTGTCTATCTAGGCAATAATAGATTTCCTCACACAAGAGGGAACACACAGGTAAAACATAGCAGGCTAACCAACATAAAGAAAAACAGAATGCTATCTGTATTGGTCTATGTTGATTAGTATAAACATATATTAGGCCCGGTTAAAAGAATGTTAAAAAAAAAAAAAAAAAAAAAAAAAAAAAAAGGCTGGTCTCTCACTATGGTTTTAGCAATGTGTAAAAGTGTTCTAATTTCTGAGTTTTAATTGTGTCGCCCATGCTGCTTGAGAAGTTTACAATTCATTTCTATTTATCTATATTAGCAGTAACATCCTTTTGAAAACAATTCAAGAAAATCCTTTTTGTTAAAATAATAATGAAGACAATTTAGAAAGAAAGCTTAACATAATAAATAACTTTATAAACATCACTAAGTAATTTCATTAATACAAAACAAAAGTAAGGACTGTCTCATATTGAGTCCCTTTAGAACATTTTTCTTAATGTAACTGAAATAAGGTCCCAAATAATCTGGGACTAGAAGTAGTGAATGTTTGCGTGTGTGTGGGAATGAATGTGTGTGAGGGTGTGTATACAGCATATATGTGCTATAAATGTGTGTTGCATATGTTTATATATGTGCATAAATGTGTGCACATCTGTGTGGGTATGGTGGCTAGACTCTGACCCCGCGTGACTACTCTATAGCTCTTCACATTTTTATTTTTTTTTATTTTTGTTTGTTTGTTTGATTGCATGTTTTCTGAATCTCAAGTTAAGTATTTAGCTAGGCCAATGAGTTCCTGGAACACTATTGTCTGTGGCCCAAAACAGTGGGGTTGCACAGGCAAAGCACCATGGCTAGATTTCATGTGTGTGGTGAGGATCTAAACTCAGGCCTTGGAGCTGATATGACAGTACTTTTACTCCTTAGCCTTTCCACAGTCTATACTGTTTAGTATTTATTGTGAATATTCTTTTATAAAGCCACAACATACATGTTTAAAGCATGTATTTATAGGAAACATTTCATTTTTCATCAAGTCTAATTTATAAGTAAGGTAAGTTACAATATTTTAAATAATAGACTAAAATTTAATCAAGTATTAAGGATTTGAGTCCCAGCAGGCATTTTTTTAATGCAGTTAGAAGATCTTAATGGTATTTCACAAAAAAGAAGTAAATCACACAAAATTCAAATTAGCATTTTTGAATTTTGAGCAATTTTATGTGAGGTTGATTTTTTACCAACTCATTATCTATATTTCTATCTCATCATGAACAATCAAAGTGTGGAATTGTCTAAAGGCAAAGGAAATAAATTATAAAGCAAGGTCCAGCTGCTTTGTGATTACTCAGTTAATGAAACTGCAAATATATTTAAATAGCTAACACACTTTTCTTCCCACTTGTCCTCCTACTGATTAAAAGTCTTCTGTGCTAACTGATTTATGGGGATTAGCAAAGACTAATATAAAATGATTTGACCTCAGAGGTACTGTTAAACAAGACTTGTATTTGAAAAGGCACAAGCTATAATCAATTCACATCCTCATGGAATTTAAATATGTAATGAAAATTTTTTACAATAACCTCACTAAAAGTAGAATTAAAATTACCACAAGAAGTGAATACACTTCTTTGGAATACAGATGATTGAAGACTGGTTTTTCCCTCTGTTGACTATGGTTTCTTCTTTGGTGATAACGAATAATGCAAAGTCTCCTTGCAGACATGATTGTACCATAGGTAGCTGTGGTTAAATTAAAACCTTGAAATGTGTTCTTCTTCAATAAAAATAAGATATAAAACAATTTCAAAGCTTTGTTTAAAACTGGGAATTTAGCTCAGTCAGTACAGTGCTTGCTTTCTCTGCAAGAATGCCTGCGTTTGATTGCCAGCACCAAATCATTACAGATGTGGTAGCACATACATATGATGTGAATAGATAGAAAGTGGAGTGAGGAATATCAAACATTTAAACTTGTCTTCAACTACATGACAAATCTGAGCACAACTTGGGGTATGTGAGAACCTGACTCCGAATAAATGAATTTTAATGAGCTACTACCATGTTACTACCATGAACTGTTTTTCAACTTCAAGCTCCTAAGATCTGATGATTCCCTTATTCTGACATTTACATTAATTTTTATCTAAAGACAAATTAATATGTCAACCCCAGAAATTAGACATCAATGACTATTTGAATTTTCTGTTTTGGAAATAATGTATACATTTGTCATATTAAAGTTATCCTCTCTATAAGAAATACATATATAAGAAATCTGGAATACGCCCAAATTAAAAATGTTTTTTAAATGGAGACATGAAGCAGAGAAGTCTATAGCTAACTTCAAACAAGATGTAAAGCAAAAACACAGTCACACAGAAAATGCCATGTAAACCTTCACACTACTTATATAAATTGTGCATAAAAATGAATTGTGTGCTTTGATATGACTCCCATTCCTCCAGATATAATACTGATGCCAAAAACTACCCGCCCCAAAAAAATCTGAAACATACTTTTGGCCCTAAGAATTTTGCATATGAGGTTCACAACCTAAACGGCAGAGGGTAGTAAAAGTATTTTAAATGATTTTATGACATTTTTGTGATTTTTACCTATTCCAATATTACTCTAACTCAAGGCTTTACAACTAGCTTTTGAAATACAATTCTTTAATTTTTCTGAGAAGGGTACTGATTCTAACCATTATAGGAGTGGGTCTCCCTATTGTTCAAGGGATTGAGTTAGTTGAATAGATCACATGATTGCTATGCTCCACAACTGTGTTCTGAAAAGCACTGGCGTTTCAAAAATAAACCAGTAGGCCATGTCTCCCAATCTCAGTGTAGAAACAAGAAAATGCCCACTTTAACCAGAAAGTAAAGCACAGAGTGGAGTAATCTCACAAACTGGAGGGCCAGTGGTTAGAATCCAGAAAGAATTCCCAGTATAGCAGATATTAGAGCAGAAATTTAAAGCATAAAGATACACCTTGAAGGGAAACACTTTGCTGAGCAGGAAAGCCATGTGTTGTTTGGGTGTCAAGAAATAAACTTCAGACAGTGCAAAGTAAGCAGACACAAGGAAGGTGAGAAGTGTAAACTCAACCAGGTTATAATAATCCTAGGCAGTTAGTGAAGCATGATTTCCAGAGACAGACTGTCTAGATTAAAGACTCTGATCTAATCTACTGATGTGTGACTGTGCAAAAAGTCACTTGATCCTGTCATTCTTCAGTTTTATCCTTTATATAATGGGAATGAAGAATATGGATAAGATTGTCAAGTTAAGGTTATTGTCAAGATTACATGTGTGATGTTTGTAAAAGCACTGTTATACACTATGAACTCCACAAACTCTGCTGGCATTATCTTTATGCTATAAAAAAGTGAGAGCCAATGAGCAAGAGAGCCAGTGTTAACAATTATTTCAAAGTCAACACTCAACACTTTGCTTCCACCCCAACAAGAAAAGTTACAAATGGCAAGAGAATGAAAGGAAACCAAGGATACATGTTTGCAAACCTCCTTCAGACATGTGTGTGAGAAGAGCTCTGTAGCATGGACCTGCTTATAGAGCACATTCCTATACTTTCTGACTGTCAGTTAATTGCTTTTGCTCCTTACATTAGAGTGAATGGCTGATCTGCAGCTGCCAGTCAAAAATAACTGAGTTAAGAACATTGTGTGTTGAATTTACTGTGTGATGCAAACTTCCTGCTAAAAGGCAAATCCTTTATTTCAAGTTGTTGATTCAGATAATCCTTAAAAAAATAAATCTACAGTTTAAATTTAGCATGCTGAGAAAGGCCAATCCTAAAATATTGTTTAGCTTTTAGCCTATAACATTTCCATTTTATTCTTGTAGTATTTGCTTCACTGAGAAGAAGATAAGTGACAATAGCCAAGTTAGGCTCATTCACGCCTGAAACTTTATCTAAATGGACCATTTTAGCTTAATTCTCACTAGTTAAAGATGGCCTTTAACTTTCCTGAAAACGTTTCAGAAAATGATTATGCAAGAACCAATGGTATTTCCAGGCACTGTTTCATCTCATCATCTGGCACTTCCAGATCATATTTCTACATTTTTTAATAAAAGTTACATAAAGATTTCCAAGGTTAAGCCTAGTCTAACTTTTATAATCAATAAACCTTATAGATGTTTGAGTCTCTGCTTTATCCTTGACTTTAAAGGTCTCTACCCCAAATACAGACCAAAGAACTTCAATTTCCATGTCTCACAGAAAAAAAAAAAAAAAAAAAAACAGGTACACATATTTTTATAGCAGCCTCCTGTGGAGTACTATCCTCTTGGAACTTGCAAATTATTTCCTCTTGTATTAGTCCCATCGTCTTTTTTTCTGGCACCAAACCCAGTTTCATTTCCACAGTTTGCAAAGCCAGAAATTAGAATGGTAACTATGCCAAGTTTTGGACTTGGGGTCAATTTAGATTCCAATTTTGTCATTTCTATCTTGAGTATAAAGAGAATATGGCAATCCTTCTTTCCTAGTATGATTTTTCAAGTACTTCCAAATACCAGTGCCTACAAAAATGATGCACTTCAGCCACCTGATCCACAAAAGAGTTCTTTCCTAATGGAATAGGCAACAAAGTGACTAGGGATGTGACTCACACCAGCGAGGCTCTACTAGCCAACCATTTGTTAACTGTAGTGTCTTCAACATATTCTTTTTTTAAAGTTCAGTCTTGTATTTATGTTAAGTGGTAGGAATTATCTTCCTCCTATAGCTTTTGTACCATAAATAAGATGATATATTCAAAGTGCTTTACCTGCAATTGTTAAATTTGCAGTCATTCTCAATTGCTCATTCTTTGTGTGGTAAGAAACCATGCTTAGTCATAATGCAAGAAGCTTCCAAGCACTTCATCTACTTCCTACCAATAATAATGATGAACAAGTACATAAAACTCTTCTTTGAGGTTAAATATCATGTCAGTGTTTCATGAGAGAGAAAAAATATCCTATAGAAACAGAGAAAATCTTCCTCCCAACTTCCCCTGAAGCTTCCTCTGGGCAGGTGCTCTATGCTAGAGGTATTACTCAAAAGGGAATTCTGCAGCTATCATGTATATACAAATACAGCTCTGATCCTGAAGCCAGACAGGAAAGGATAATGTTAGAACAGCACCTCTAGCCTGTGTATAACATCAGTTATTATTACTAGGTAGATTAACATTCAGAGAACAGCTACTAACTTTGAGATTTCTACAGTTTTTTCTTTCCATAGAATTCAAGGGAAAGCATGAGTCACAAGCTCTTTGCCTAGTTCAGACACTGTCCCCCAAAATATTTCTAACGTTTTAAATATTAAAATAATTTCACTGCAAAGTAATTTTGACAATCCCCTTCCCAGACACAGTACTTAGTCTTCTTGCAGTATGAAAATACTTTCAACTATGAAATAAACACATTGCAACAACTCAGTTATAATAGGTTTCTGTCTTTGAAGAACTCTTGATAAATGGCTGTGAGTTCTTAGCCTGCCTTACCTACAATTAGCTCAATATCTGATATCATGTACTCAAGATCTTTAGAATATTATGGAAGTGCTTGGAAACTCACCGCAGCATATTCTTAAATTTTGTGTATGGAGTTTCTCTCTCCATCTCTCTCATACACAGCACACACACACACACACACACACACACACACACACACACACACACACACCACTCTTTGCTGTGTAAAATGTTTACCCACCCTCATGTGACAACAACCTTCCCTGGATCACATGTTACACACGGATTCACAGAGTTACATTTAGGGACTATGCATGAAAAAATTTTATAGCTAAAATAATTGGGTATTCCAAAAACAAAAATGCCCAACACTGAGTGAGCCTTTATATCTAGAGATTTCTGAAATGAGTGGATGATTAGACAATACAACTCTGGTTACTTTTTTTCTTGTCTTATTTGGAGTAAATAAATACATTGGGTGGTTTAGGCAAAGAGTCAGAAAATTTTAAACTAAAATGGAAGGATAAATGCAACCCTAAATTTCCTCTTGTCTTGTGATAGAGGATTTCAGAATTAAATTGCAATTCCCAGAAATTACTATTCTCAATGTCTTCTTTCTCGTTTGCAGACAGTGTCTCACTTCATAATCTAGAACTCCTTGTGGAACTCAGTCTGGCCTCAAGTCTTTGGCAATCCTCCTGTTTCAGAGCTGGGTAGGATAACAGGTGTAAACCATGTCTGGCCACAGAATTTGCCTGAAAAGTTGGGAACAGCTTTGACCTATAAAACCTATGACAGTATATTTGTGCAAATGTCTATTTGAAGATCCCAGAGTTCTGGAGCCTCTTTTAGGTAACTTTCTCTGTAACTGTACTCTTTCTTGGAGTAAAATATAGTGAAATACAGTCATTTCTCCAGTGATCCTCCAATTGCATATAGCATATCCTTTCTAAATAAGAGATTCTTTTATTTCTATTTTCTGTTTGTTTCTGTCATCTAAAATTTGGAGGGGGTGGGTTTCCATGAGATTGAAACTGACCTGATAATCCCAACTGTTTAAATTAATTATTTCTAGTTTCCCTTTTAGAAAAGGCCTTTAGTATTCTGCCAACATCTTGTTTATTTGGTAATTTGCTTTACAATGGGCTAGCCCTTTCTGACCTATTTTTAAGAGTTGGTTATCTGCAGTTTGAACAAACAAGCTGGAGTTGTTTTTGAAAGTTCTTAAGCCTTTTTTTTCTTCTGCCAGTGAACATAGTCCTGCTAAGTAACTAAGTACAATGCCATCTACATGAAAATCATCCCTGTTAAATAACGAAGGTTTCAAATTATACTGGTTAGACAGTGGAGATAATTGTAGCAGTAAGAACCTGGGAGATTCCACCCCACCCACTGGGAAGAATTTGAATTTTTATCATATCATCAATGTCGCTTAGAATGTTACCAAGAATCTAGCTATAAGTCAAGTTCACGTTTAATTTTAATATTGTAAAGTAAATAAAAAACATGTCTGTTTTGCCTGCTTGTTTGTTTACAAGTTAGAAAATGAATCTGGAATTAAATTTAGGATAATTGGGGCATTTAAAAATCGAAGCCAGCTTCTATGATTCCTCTTCATCCGCCCCCCATAGGCAACCTGCCATCTCATCAGTAACTTTCAGGGGATCACAGTCACAGTCTCCTTGTCTATAATCACAATGAATTGAGCACTTTGCCCAAACTCACCTAACATTAGGTTCTCTGCCACAGATAACATTAAGGCGACCAATAACTACTAGCACAGGAGTGAGGGACAAAATGCTTTCAGATTTGCATGGAGAATCCGAAGCTCTGTCTGCCTAACTTTCCACGCCATTTCTTCTCAGCTTCCCTTCCCCCGCACCACATACCCAGAGGCCACTCAAACTGCCAACCAACCGTGCTGAGTTGAACTTACTGCAGCGTGATGCAGGCGAAGGCTAGGCGCATCTCTGAAGCGAGAGCGACAGCTTTTCCGGAGAGGAACTGGGACCAGCCAGCTCTCAGGATCCTTTCCAATTCACACGCTCTCTGCTCAGTCAGAAAGCTCCCACACAGCCCGGCTTCCCCCAAGAGCGGAGCTTCAAGAACTCTGCTCAGAGCATCCTCCTCCCTGCTGCCACCCCCTTCCAGAACACACGGCCCGTTGGAACTAGTGACTGAAAGATGGAAGTCTTCTTCCAGGCAATGTCACGGGCTGCCTGCAAACCACCACTCCCCGATCATTTGCAACTCAAAAACAGCGGAGGCTGAGAGCTGTAGGCTTCCGGAGCCTGAAAGTCAATTTTGGCATCTCCTCTTCCCCACATCTCACTCCTCCCACTTCACCCTCCTCTGCCGAAGCCACCTCCAATCCTCCGGTCTTTCGCTCAGGCTAGGTATTGAAAGGCTTGTTTCCTTATGCAAACCACTAAGCATCAGGAACGAAACTGAATTTTTCAGATAGGAAAATACCTGTTGTCCGTGCCTAATGCTCTTCTATCATCTCTCTTGGTCCAGGATTCGTGTGAGAACGCGTCGTTGATTCAGGAAGTGTGTTCAACGTGTGTGTGGTGGTGAGGCAGCGGTCTGTGTGGCTGCCTGGCTGCTGAGGCTGCTGTTGCTACTATAGTGGTTGGAGATCAGAGGGAAATAAAACAGGGAGACAGGGCTTCCCAGATGTTTAACTGCTGTCTGAGTTATGATTAGACAGTGCAGGAGACAATGCAGGCATTAATAGCTGTTATTGCGACTTTTAGCTGGATTGTCTGCAATTGCTGTTATTTCGTGTACATTTTTTCACTCCATCAGAAATCCGATGTCTGTCTCCCCTCTCCTTACTACTAAAGTGAATTCTCTGACTGGCTACTCAGTGGCTGCCCACTCCCCTCATCCATTTAATGCTCCCTATTTCTTCATTCCTGTTTGATGGCTGAGAGCAGGTTAAAGGAAAATGGATGAGGATCAACTAAGAAGGCAGTTGATGAGATTGTAACCAATCAGGACACAGATAACAATGATTTTTAAGCCATGTGTTAAAAGTAATGTATTGGGTAATAAAAATATAACATCAAGTTGCATGATCTTATGTGTGCAAGCAGTTAAGGTCTATGCTCACATCTTCCAATGAGGGTTACACTGATGAAACTGTTGCAGTGCTTCCCAGCCTCATATTAGCACCAATTTGTCAGATGCAAACTCTGGTGCAGCCTACCTGTTATTTCTGTGGATACACACACTCTCATTGGTTACTCACTAACTGCCCCTGTTTATCACCAACATCCGATGATATGAAAACTATTAGCTAGCAGAAGTTACAAAAAAAAAAAAAAAGCCTCCCAAATGATTAGCAGCATCTTAGTGTCTAATATCATTTGATTGAGAAATCATTTTGTTAATGCTACTGTTTGCTACTGTTTTATAATAGTTTGTTTTATAATAGTTTGGAAATAATGAATAACACAAACACACACCCCTTTAATGAACAGTACTTCTACTCTATTGTTAGCTTTCAGGTGGCTGAGCTAAGAAATAACTTTAAATCGTTTTCATTTTATTTGTAATGTGTATCTTTAATTATTTCCACCTTCCTATGAATACTTTTTCATATCTGTCATAGTTATACCCAAATCATAGAGCTTGCATAATCTAGGTTAAACAAGTTAGATAGAAACATGAAAAAAGTCAAACTTGGAAATACAACAAATCCAGGAGAAAGGGTTGGGGGTGGGGGGGGGGGAAGCATGAAGAATTAATAATGTATCTTCTCTTAATTTGCTTATATAAGAAACTTATAGCTTTTAGGTAAACAAGGACTAATTAATGAACAAAGCATATATCAATTACTTAATAGATGTCAATTTACAAAGTAAAACCTTAGTTACATAAAATAAAATATGATACCATATAAAATGATAAATCTTTTTTTAATGTTAACATCTGGTCTTAGTCAAAATGGAAGTCACACATGACACTGAAATGATTGTATTACTATTAAAATCTAATTTAGGACATTTGAAAAATTTTCTGACAACATTGCTGAGATTTAGAAACAAACAAACAATAAATAAATAAATAAAATAAACCAGCAAAAACAACACTCATGACAAAATATAAAGCTTGGTA
The DNA here is from genome assembly GCF_943737965.1 of Phodopus roborovskii. Taxonomy (NCBI): domain Eukaryota; kingdom Metazoa; phylum Chordata; class Mammalia; order Rodentia; family Cricetidae; genus Phodopus; species Phodopus roborovskii. The sequence continues at coordinate 10,018,616 of NW_026125391.1, forward strand.
ATGGAGACAGGAAAGCTTCAGCAGAGGACTAATGACAGCTCCTCAGTTCTTACTTACTCTTACAACTGGAGGACTTTCCATTTTGTAAGAAAACTTCCAAATCATTGCTTCACAGGACTCTCTTTTCTTTAATACATGTCCCTGTGGTTAGAATATATATATATATATATATATATATATATATATATATATATAATTATTAAATGGTAAAAATGGTAAGAGAAAATAAAAACTGCCTTCTAAATATTTTTTTTAAATGGCACACCAAAAGCCCCTGATTTTTGGTGTGTGTGTGTGTGTGTGTGTGTGTGTGTGTGTGTGTGTGTGTGTTTGTATAAGTGCTTATGCAGACATATGCACATGAAAGCGGAGGCCAGGGGGCAGTCTTGAGTGTCTTCCCCAGCACTCTAAGCCTTCTTTACTGATACAAGTCACTCCCGAGCCTGGAGCTCTATGGTTTGGCCAGGCTGCCTTATCTAAGCAGTCCAGCCATTCTGTTTCTGGGATGAGAGACATGGCCCTCACTAAGCTTACAGATGACTTCCGCACTTCCGCGGCTTCTGCACCAAACATGCCACCTGGATGCTCTCTGAAACCCAACCAGGAAACAAGAGAGCGAACTGGGGTCCAGGACCCCAGAGGTAGCTTCCCACAGGTCACATCTGCTTTTGTACCCATGCCCCAATGGGCGTGGTCAGTGCTACAGATGCAGGCAGGTTGAATAGCTCACTACATATGTCAAAATGTTTATTGCATGGCTGTCCACAGTCAATAGGTTATAAATAAATAAAGCAAAGGAATAAATTAATTTATGGCAGCAAGATTCAGGTGTTTGAACTCTCCTTGTCTTTGTTTTGTTACTGCATACATGTAGTACTTGGCATGACCTCTAGGTATCTTTCAGGTCTATGACCCACAGTATGATTAATAGCTGCCCCCCCCCAAGACTATTCACAAATTAATTTCTACTTCCCAGATGCAATTAATAATTTCCCCATAATCTCATCCCCAGACCAGCAAGGAACTAACATCAAGATATTCTTAGTCCCAAGAATCCTATTTGAGCCTCCTTCACCCACTGTTTTCCAAAGCCATGTCCACTCTTGAGGAGCCTGGGTAAAGGGGCTTCCTTTCAAACTTCTGAATGTTCCTGTATTCCTAAAATAATATGAGCTTTAATTGAGCGATTGTCACTTTCAATAAGGTAATTCTTAACCAAAATAACAGAATACTGCTTACATAATCTGGTATAATGTTGCTTTTGGTAGATTATGTTTTAAACATAGCCGTTTAGGCAAACTGATGCTTAGAAATTACATGTAATATTAATTTTATCTTCACAAGGTTGGAAAAAATAAATAGTCAGCTGGTCATGGGGCCAGTTTTTAAAGGATATAGATGCCATAAACATGTGCATTTTTCCATTCAATTTTGAATGTTTTAAGTTTTAGGAAAATCATATTTTTCAAATTCTTACTCACTTGATTTAATTATTATTAACTTTGACTTGAATTGTGAGAAGAACTACTTTCTAATTTGAGCACTCTCCTGAGAACTTTTTCATTAGTTTCAAATTTATGAATGCTGTATATAGGTTGGAAGGTTAGAGGGGATACAGAAAAGATTTAATTCTATTGTGTTACCTTTAAAAAGAAGAACAACCTTCAGATATTAGATTTGAATGGGCCCTTAGACCTCATTTAATCTGATTCTCATATTTTACAGCAGAGGACAGCAACAAAACAGATGACCACTGCTTACTGCTGGAAAGCCATTTCACCAGTCTTCCCACTGTGCTTTCTGTCTTTGACATAAAACAGACACTTCAAGTCTCAATTAGGTCAAGGAGATGTGGCCTTGAGAAAATTGTCTTTTTTAGAATTTAGCTTGTTAGCTTATAAACAGAATAACTGTAGTATGAGCCCCATAAAATTGTGGCTCAGAAATTCCAGGAATGTAGTACATGTAGACAATGTCACATACACGTCATCCACATCGAAATATACATACCCACACACACACACACACACACACACACACACACAAGAATAATTACTTTTATGACATGAGCATCATCTCTTCATTCAAAGCATAATTTCTAAGGTTAAATCTTTGAGTGCTTGACTCATGAACAATTTGAAATTGACTTATTTATAAAGGGATTTATAACTGGTAGAAATCACGGAATCTAAACAATTCATGTAGGGACAAAAAAAGAACAGCTTATTTTAAAGTAATAGATTTTAAAAAAGTGTTCCTGTATTTCAGTGAAAGTAATTAGTGTTTTAAAGTTATCTCAGCAAGCAATAATTAATAACACAAATTAATGAAGAAGCTATTCAGTCAAACTTTCATAAACATGCATGATATGAGAAATCCTAAGCTAGGTACTTAATCAAAGAACTACAGAAAAAGCAGCAAAGAGGAGTTAGTACATGAAATGAGAAATCTATGACAGAGAAATTATAATTCTGCAATTTTACTTTTATGTAGAAAATTAGCCATTTACTTGGCTGTCTCCATGATGGATATAGAGGACGATATAATTGATTTAGCAATGGATGCTCACAAAAACGTCCTAAAAATGTCTATGTTTTATGTTCCATGCCACCACTTTATTATTAAGGTCAATGGCTGACAACAAAGACAAGGCATATATATTCTGGAGTACTTTGTCTTTACTGTTTTCTAAGAAGTCTGATAAGTGGGTTTTACAATACCTGTGCTGATTTCCTAGATGGAACCCTCTTACCCTAACACTCGACTTTTCTGTAGAGGTTTTGCAGAAGTATGCTCACATTGCTCACTGCTCTATGCCAGATGTTATTTAAATTTTCAATTGCATTGAAAAGGAATAAAACAAAATAACAATTTTAAATATCTTTTTTTAAAAAGAACAAATTGTTTTTGTTTAATCAATACCTAAATTAAAATACCAACTATAAATTGCAATCAAACACATTAGTTTTAAGCTCTTTGAATGACTACATCTGATCAGTAATTTGAGTCTCTTAAAGAAGAGTACTTTAAGGCAAAATGCAGATTTTTTGAGGTCAGACCTTGAACGGTATGATCTTTTATAGTTATTGAAAATTTCGTATTGAATTGAAACAAAGATTCGTCTACTTCAAGAAAGATGGATGACCCGAAAGGAGGAGCCTGAACATTGTAACAGGGCTGACTGCCACAAGTGATATTCATTAAAAATAGATAGGCAAGAAGTTTGGTTTGATGGTATGTATGTTTAATAGCACATTATGGATAAGGTAGGGTAGCTACAGTATGATCATAGGAATTACATAACAGAATTTATTATCATTATCCTCAATGTCAAAAATCAGCCATCTGCATAGTGTTTGTTATTGAAGGCACTTGCAGAAAACAGAATATATTTCTTCAATTAACATTCTCTACTGGCTAGGAGATAAATATGGATATTAAGATAATAAAATGTACTTGCAAAAGGAAGCCTCATTCTAGGCTCAACTGAATTCTACTGTTCTTTGTGATGGCTTTTAACTGTGAAATTTCTTTGCCTCCAGCTGGAAGTTTTGACCAAGGAAAAGCTTAATTATCTATGTGACCCACACAGCTCTGTCTATTAAAACCCGTCCATTTGATCCTCAATGAATAATTTTTGTCTATGTATTATAATCAATTTTTAAATGATGTATTAAATGAACAAAATGAATAGAGAGCTTTGTCAATTATATTCTATTATTTCTTGTTATATGCTATTTATAGTCTTTTTATTCTTATCAATACCAATAACATATATACATTATGTTATTGAAATTCTGCTTTATAATCCATCTTGAAGTATTGTGGACAGAATTTAATTATTTGTAGAAGTAAAAATAAGAATATTTTTCAAAGCTGGAGAATAAAGACACTTACCACCGAGTCCAACCATTTGAATTTGATATCCTGAATACAAATAGTGGAAGTAGAGAAGTAGTTCCTACAAGTTGTTCTTTGACCTTTGCATTCATTCTATGCTGTGTGTATGTGTGTGTGTATCTGTGTATGTGTTGGTGAATGAGCACACACATTAAGCATGTAAATGCAACTAAAATGTTAATTTTGATACTTTAATTAATAATACATATGTATATATATGCAGGCTAGTGTTCAAATATTGCTTAACTAGCATGCAAATTTAAGTCTTCAAATAGTCTTTATTATACATTTCTTGGAAAATAAGACTAAATAACATAATGGGTAATTATGTTTTTAAAAAACAGTTACTTTTCCCCTCAACTTAAATAGCATGAACGCAGAGGTCGTATTGTGTTGAATGATTTAGCCTAAAAGGACTTCCCAGGTGAGATAATTTTATGAAAGACATATTCATGTAATCACTTTGAAATGAATGGGAATTAAGAGCAGGAACAAACAACAGTGTCCTATTGTGTTGATCTGGAAGTGATTCATTGCTAGCTATTTTGATATTAAAGGCTAAGCTTATTGTGTATGGATCTCTCTTGTAACCAGGAGCTTGTAAAACTAAGAAGTAAAGCTTCAGGATTTGATTTCAAGTCTACTGGGTAAGATCTGAATCTGTCCTGTTGCCTTAGGTAGAAATGAGCCTTCCCAAAATATATTAACAATATTACCAATACTTTGTGGTAAATATGTCCCTGGCTATTCTCTATTCTCACCCCTTGGAAGCATTTCCTTCTACCTTGGCCAATGTCTATTCCTTGTTCACACCCTGCTTTAGTCTTCAGAAAACCCTGTCTTCTTTGATTTGCACTGATATCTTGTCTGAATTCTTTCGGTAGAGATCATAAGAACTGGGGAACTGCAGGAGAGTAGGTGTAGAATCACTTTATTCTTTGTTATCATGACTATTGCTTCAAATACATACACAAATTTATATACATTCATATTTGTACATATATATAGTAAATTACACTATATTATTATTATAAGCAGTTTTTCTGTAATTTTCTTCTATGTTACTGTAAACTAATTAAGCAATCAATGCCCATATCTTGTCTCTATCTAGTTACTTGAAAAATTCATGGAATGAGAAATATTGCCCAAATCCACACATTATTAACCTGCTTTAGTTGGGATCTGTCCGAATGCTGAAAGTATTTAACGATTTCAGCAAAAATGGCTATACAATTTATAACCTAATTCAAGTTTTTATATATTTTTTTCTTCATAGGTTTGAAAGAAAATGGCCCCCAAAAGGAGTGACACTATTATGAGGTGTGGCCTTTTTGGAGGAAGTGTGTCATTGTGAGGACAGGCTTTTTCTTAAGCTTCTTTCAGTATAGCAGTCTGTTGACTTCTTGTTACCTGCAAGATGTAGCACCCTCAGCTCTGACACTATATCTGCCTACACACTGCTATGCTCTCCACCATGATCATAATGTATTGAAACTCTGAAACTGTAAGTAAGCCACCCTCAACTAAATGTTTTCTTTGTAAGAGTTGCTGTGGTCATGGTGTCTCTTTACAACAATAATAAACCTTAATTAAGTCATGGTCATAGGATAATTATTAACTATATAATGTATTTGATACATTTTGACAATTGCTAGTCACAATAATCTGTATGACATATGAAGGACAGGGCTGTAAGAAGCTTTTAGTTATTCATCAATATTTAGATTGGATCTAACAGGTTATCATTGAGTTACCCACATCTCAATTAAACTTACAAATTGAGGAACAATTGGTAAATCTCTGTTTTCTTTATTTTCATCTAAACACTGTGTGAGAAAGATGTACCTCTCCACCTGTTGTTCTTAGGAGTGAAAGAACTGGGGCTAGGATACTGACAACAGGAGCAGATAGCCAATTTGAAGAGTACTGTGAGTCACTCAACTCAAATGAAAGGACAAGGTGGTCAAACTTTGGAGAGTTCTCTGATAGGCATTTCTTTATAGTTTTAAACAATTAGATATTAATGTATTCTATTTCACTTAAACAGTTTACAAATTGCAGAAGAAAAAGTTTGAGTAAGGCTTAAAAATCTGAAATAAGTTTAAAATACATCCCAGTACTCAGACGACAGAGCTGGGTAGATCTCTGTATGTTCAAGGCCAGCCTGTTCCACCAAGCAAGTTCTAGAAAACTGAAGAAGAAAACGTTGAGAAAGATAAAGAAAGAAGAAGAAAGAAATTTGAGCTTCAGCACCACAGAGTACAACAAATCCACCCTCCGAGACTAATACAGCGGAGATATCTTTCAACTTTTCAACTATTTTGTGTTTATATAAATCTATACTCAACAATATAGATCTATTCAACTTGCAAGCAATAACATTAGCAATTTAAGCTACTAACAACTGATCACTTAGTTTGCTTATTGGTTGAATAGTTAGGGTGATTCATCTAGTAATATAATAGAAGAAAGAAAAGAGATACACACCAGGAAATCAGGGTAAAAGCTCACTGAATAGATTAAAAGAGAAGTCAACACTTTTAATTGAATTAAATGAGAAGCATTTAATGTTACCTATACTCAATCAAAATTTATTCAATATTTCTCCAGACTAATAGGATGCTGTGATGGCTAAAACTGACTGTTAACTTTATAGCACCTAGAATTACAGAAGAATTCACCTTCTTGCTATGTCCATGATGTTGCTTCTAGTTTGGGCTAATTGATGTGGGTATGCTCATCTAAATCTGGGGCAGCAACTGGGTCTGGGACCCAGAGTGAATGAAAGAGGAGAAAGTGAGCTGAGAACAAGCATTACTCTATCTCTGCTTCCTGAATATGGATAAAATGTGATAAACTGACTCACCCTCCTCCAGCCATGCCTGTGTGCCATGGCATGATGGCCAGTGGTCTCTAACTATGAGGCAAAATAAATCCTTTCTTAACTTGCTTTTATCAAGTATTTTGTGACTGGAGCAGGAGAAGTAATTACTGTGGGTGACTATGCCAGAGCTAAATACTGTAGTTGAAATATGTCAAAATGCCTCATTCATGATCAGATAATCTTTCTATATCAATAGTGGTCCCAGCCTCCATTTATCTTTAGGGTATACAAGTGAGGCTACCTCCTGTCTGACCTATTTATAGACTATCTTTCATATTGTCTTGTCAGAATATCCTTTTTTGCTTAAGTTGTCCCTCAACACTTTAAAGTACTGGCCTTATTTAACTTTTCAAAGTTAATTATTCAATCTCATTTCCTTCTGACATTTTGGGTTTCTTCAGATTTACACCGTGTTCAGCATTCTAACTCAAAGAGAAGACAGTACAGATCACTTCAACAAGAAATGTGATCTCATACAGCCTGTTCAATTTTAGCCTTACACAAAATGTTCTAGTACTGTGGATCATTAAGTTTTCTACAACTGTATGTCATTTTCTGTCACACCTGAGTACACAAGTACCCTACAGCCCCACCAATACAACAAAGTTTGACAAGAGCCATTTCTATGTTTACTGCTACATTGAGCTGTCTTTCAGATTGAGCTCTCCCTATATCGGGTGCTGGAGTAGATGGAATTACAGGCTTATAGCACCAGGCTTTATTATATGTTCATTTTATAAAACAAAACAAATATTAAATAGAACTATAACAATGATAAATGTTAAAAGTTACAGTGGAAAGGGCAGAGAGGTTTTAAGAATGTGTAATATAAAGAGAAAGAGGAAGGCTATGAGATAGTTAAAAAAAAATTATAGAGAAAACAAAATCCTTAATGCTTTGATAGAAATGAAGTTAAATTACTACTGTCTTTTCAGTAGATTGAGAAGAGGTAAGAGAATCCAAGGATTTAAAGATAATACAGAAGAGTTCAATTGAAATTGAACACAAAACAAGCAAGAAAAACGGGAAATGGATGTACAAGTATTACAAGATGTTTGCAATTGGTAATGGATGTTTGCTTATTCATTCTTTTGATGCTTGTGCCCCAGCTGTTGTAAAATCAAATATTTAATCTTGCCCTTTCTGTTTTATCCCTAAATCATTCTCTATCATTTTCTATTGTGTCATATGAATTGCATTTTATAATTTTATGGATTTCTCCACTTTGAAATGTACTGTGTCATAATCTAACACAATTAGCTTAGCTCTATTCTGATTAGTTATTGGAGGTAATGTTCTTTCCTCTTTATACCACAAGTCTTTGTAATACGTCTGTTATTTACTCATTCATTTACTAGTGTAACTTTCAAGTTTTGTCTATAATCCACCTATTTATGTAGATCAGCCACATTTAAAACTGGTGTTGGTTGAGATTGATATCTACCACATGTTTTTAACTGCTTTGTAACTTTTGAATTCCATCTTTATTCATTTTTCCTTGTATCATTTTCTCTCATTTTCAATGAACTTTTATCTAGGGCTATTTTTTTAAATTCCATCCCAAAAATTTCATATATTTTGATAATATTCTTTCTTCTCCCATAGCTCCACCCAGAACTTCCCTACACAACAACTTTATGTTCTTTCTCTCTTAAAAACAAATAAAATTAACATAAAATAAAAAGAAAAACAGAAACTAAAACCAAAAACAAACTGAAAATATTAATAAAATAAAAAGTACCAAAACAAAAATAAAAATAAATTTCTTAAAAAGTACATAAGACAGAAAATGGAGTTTGTGTGTAGGTGGAAAGATAACTGATAAAGAAGAAAAGACCATTACAGGAAGATGAGGGGAGGGGTGTGATTTCTTAAGTAGATGCAGCAATCCTTGTGTGTGCCTCCTAACAGAGCACAAGATTCATAAGAGAGACACAAACACACAAGGAGATATAGGAAGTAACTTAGAGTATGGAGCTTTAACAACCATCTAATAGTCATTGATAGATTAGCTTTATTGCTGAACTGATTCTTACACCAATCAGCTAAATTTAATTGATATCCAAACTTTGTTAAAATCACAAAATATGCATTCTTCTCATGATTACCTGTGAAATTCACCAAGAGCAACCTGAGCAATTAAACAAAAACAAAATGGTGAAAAAAAATCAATATTTGTAGTCAAACTACAGTGAAAAAAACAAACAAACAAACAAACAAAAAACCAGAAATAAATTGAGAAAATATCTCAAAATGCTGGAAAATTAAAACCTTCTTTTTTCTTTTCTCTTTTGTTGTATTTTTTTCTTTTATGGAAAATAATTTTTTTTTTCTATATAGTTCCCCATTCTCTACTCCCCTCACTTCCTCCCCATACCTTTTCCCCTTCAGATTTACTGCCTTTCTGATTTTCACTAGGAAAGAACAGGCTTCTAAGAGATAAAAAAAAAAAAATATGACCAAATAAAATAAAATATGACAGAGCAAAAACTATCACAGTAACGCTAGACAAGGCATCCCAACAAAATGAAAAGAAACTCAAGAGTAGGCACAAAAATAGGAAAACTGTTGCTGGAGATTCCTTATCCTGCCAGTTCAAGCTGGTCCTTCTCAGCCCTAAATAAACACGCAGAGATATTCTATTAATAATAAAACTGTTAGCCAATGGCTAGGGTTTCTTATTGGCTAGCTCTCTCGTAATTATTCACACATCTCTGGTAAGAAAAGACCACATGGGAAATGGGCTACATGGTGTCTCTCAGGGCCTTTCTCTTCGTACCTTTCTTAGAATTCTCCCCATCTCCTAGTCCCACCTATCTCCCTGCGTCTATTGGCCAAATAGTGTTTTATTCATGAATCAACAAGAGAAATATATATACAGAAGGACATCCTCCCCATCATCTTCTTTTCTTTCTAAATAGAAAGAAATGTTTCAACTTTAACAGAGTAAAATTATATATAACAAAACAGCGATCTAAAAACAAAATAACAGAGACAAGTACAGCTTCTTGGTAGCAGCATTTTCTTGGGTAGGCTCTGTTTGCCACTGATAAGCAGAGGCTCTCTGCTCCTTTAAGAGAGGCTTCCTGACTCAGCACTAGGGGCAAAAACCACAGGGCTCTTTTTAGAGGCCCTGCAACCAAATAAGTAAGTAAATGGTATGAGCAACGACAGCAGTAGTGATTCTATTTCCAAGCCACACAGCATACTTCATGGCAGATTTAGCTTTTACTTAAACAGACAAAGAAGGTTTAAGAGTCAGGTGGTGAGCATAGCTCCCAGTGATGGTGGTAAACATACTCCCCACCATGTTAGAAAGCCAGCAGCTAAAACACCTGACCCTTTGATTTTAGCCATGGTGTTTAGTAGATAAATGACTTGTGACCAGAAAAAAGACAGAGATGTACAGTAAAGACAGATTCAGATGAAGGAAAAACCTCTAAACGGTTTACAATGTGTTTAAAATACACATAGGCTTGGGAGAGAACATTAAATGGATAAAGCGGTTAAAAAATAATAGAGTAACAGAGTGTGGTGGCTCATGACTTTAATCCCAATACTAGGGAGGCAGAGACAAGAAGATATCTGTGATTCCAAGGCCAGACTGTGTACAGAGTGAGTTCAAGGGCAGCCAAAAATACACAGAGAAACACTTTCTCAAAAAATAAAAAAATAAATAAAAATAAAAGTAAAAGAAACAAACAAACAAATGAAGGCACTTAAAGAGGGAAAATACACAGAGAATCTGGATACTGTGTGTTATTGTGTTGTCTTTAAATTGTTTGGTGATGAAAGAGCAACAGCTGCTAACAAATATTTGATTATAAATACTGCTGGATTAATCCAACACACACACACACACACACACACACACACACACACACACACACACACACACACACATTTAAAATGCTTTGACTTCAAAACTTAAGTCTAAGGAGATGTTACTTTGAAAAGAGGCTTTGTTTTTGTTCTCACAGAAAATGAAAAGCTGTGGAATCCTTCCAGACTAATATGGTTTGATCAAGCAAGACCCACTGAAGCAGTGACCCAGATGACCCAACATTCAAAACAGGTGGGACTATGCAGACTTGCAGATTACTACACCTAGGATTTGGCGAAGTTTCTGGGTTTTCTCAAGCTACCCATGGTATTGACAGTGCCTACAAACAGCAAAAAACAATTTTGATAGGATGCCCAAATTCCTATTTGTTTTCAGTTAAATGGGTTGGTTATAATGATTAATGAGCATGGTCAATCTCTTTCTAAACAAGAAATATGATATGGAAAATGAATACTTTACATTGGTGTGGATATTGGCTTATTCATATAAATCTAAGGTCAGTTTTGTTATATTTCTCCTCATTTAGGTATTGTGCTCATACAGATCATTTAAAAATATAATGTATAATTAAATACAGAAAATAGTTACCCCATGCCTCATATACCTTATGATACTAGTCAGGTTCTATATGTTCTCAGAGATATACCCAACATATTTGATCTTCAAACATTTCAAAGACCTACAGAATATGCCATTTAAATGTTTTAATAATTTAGAACTCCATTTACATAAGACACAATTGCTCCTAACAACACCGAGCTATTCCTGAGTGTATGATGGACACTGACGACACTCCATCTGAGGTTCATTCTCTCCTCAGCTACTTGCCTTTTGGGAATAGAACTGCCATGACCTAGACCACAGACTTTGGACATGCTGTCCTAAATGGGCTAGCAGGAAATAAAGAGATTGCTGAATCTTGCCACATCAGGGTAAGATAGTCTTTCAATTTTCCTGCTTCTGAGATGGTCTGTCTGACACTTTAGGCTTTAGCCAAAGCTGGTTGTCCCAACATTGCTGTGAGATCTTGGGTGACTGTCCAGGTAGGCTGCTGTTTCTGTCTTTGCATGTACCTTCAGGAAGTCGCACACTTATACTTCCTGTCTGTCCTAGTAAGGTTACTTTCCTTTTCAGGTCTTTGATAAGGTTGAAGACTAGACAATCATAGTTATATCTTCTCCTATCTTAGATAGAAAATACTAGGTACAAGACTTAGACTTTCCAGAATAGGACTGCTGTCGGAGTAATTTCTGTCATGCCATCATCCTGAAACTGGACATGTAGTTTGTGTCTATTGTTCAATGTTACTCTTGCTGGATGTCAGTTTTAATGTGTCTATGTTTTGCCTTTTCTTTTCCTGGAATATACTTGACATTTATTATCATTGTATATGTTTTTACATCAGGCTTAAAACCTTCTTTAGACTATATTGGATCTAGTGAACTCATTAATACAAAGCCTTCAGAGACCCACTCATTATATACTCATGAGACCCATAAAAACACTAAAGTGATACCATATACACAGAGAAGATGATGCAGACCTGTGTAAGGCTTGATGCTTCCATCTCTGTGAGTTCATTTCAACTTTGCCTAGTTGATCATAATGGCCTTGTTCTACTGGTGTCTTCTACCCCTCTGGTTCTTATACTTTCTCTGCTCATTTCCCACAGGACTTCTTGAGTGCTGAGGGGAGGGATTTGATGGAGTCACATCTTTTGAAACTGAACTCACATGCTTTTATATAGTACAAGAAAAACAGTCTTCAGAGAACTTTTAAGAGATTTTAAATTAAGTGAATACATAAATACAACTTGTATCAAAATCTGTAGGATACAGCAAAAGAAAGTCTAATAGGTGGTGTTGATAGCACTAAAACAATATATTATAAAAGTAGGTTGATTTAAAATTTGTCATCTTAACTTCTCTCTTAAGAGGTTAAAGTAGAGCAATGTAAATCTGAAATAACCAGTAATGGAGATAGGGAAATCAGAGTAACAAAATGAAAAACATGTGTAACTGTGACTGGAAAATGCCTTTAACTTGATATGTTTACAACTGGCATTATTCCTTATCACAATTAGAAGTGAAAAAAAAATAGATATTTCCTGATATCATACTATTCAAGACTGCATTGATGTTCCTAAACAAACCATTTGAGAAATAATTTTAATTTTATTCCTTGTAGTTACATGAGTATCTAGATCGAAATCTCAAAGAATTGACAAAATGAATCCACCTGGAACAATTAGGCACACCAAGCAAGGCAAAATTATAGGTCACAGATTTGTACACACACACACACACACACACACACACACACACTGTAAATGTAAAATGCATGTTAAATGTATTCCTAAAGTCATCTATATAAATTAATTATATAAATATATATAATAAACAATTGCTTTGTATTTATCACCACTATAAAAATCAGAATATGAATTTTTATAACACAATGTCATTTGAATGACCAAGTAAAATTATCAGGGAAGTAACTAAAACACCACACATGATATATAATGAAAACTCTGTAAACCTCTAATAAATGAAGTCAAAGAAGATCTCTATAAATTAAAACACATTTGAGGAAGGAAGACAATATTTTTACAACAGTTCTTCACAATTTAATTCCTAGAGCTGAGGTTATCATGAAGAAAACTCTGGCATGTTATTCTGTGTATGCTGAACAGATATTCTTAAGTGTTTATGAAAAGGAAAATAATGGATATAGACTAGCAAGTAATAGTAAAGATGAATATAATTGAAGGTTGGCCTTGGGTAACGTTAAGACATATAGTATGACAAAGAATAGTAAAAACAAAACAAGCCAACAAACAAACAAACAATTAAATAAGGCATCCAGACATGTACTTACAGAAATACAGTCAGGATTTCTTTGAGAAATATACAAAGGCAATTCAGTGGATAAACAATAATTTCTAACAGTGTGGCTAAAGCAAACATGCATACATGCAACTATGAATACATCTAAACACTCTTTGTCCCTATCACAAAAGTTAATTAAAATAAGTAAAGCACATAGACAAAGAACATGAAATTATAAAGTGTATAGAAAGTAAAATAAATTAACATCAAGGTGGCTTACATTTGGCTGTGAGCTTTCACATGTATTATTCACAGCCTTTTCCAAGAAAGGAAAGCATAGTCTGATCTTTACATTATTCTATGAAAGGCATTCTTAGGAAAATGAAAAGATGATTGAGGAAAATATTTACAACTTAATGGCTGGAGATATGGATTAAAATATCTGTCTTAAGTGAGATGTGTGCCTCATGATGCTTAGTGGAGATGAAGTTTGTCTATAGTTGAGCAGAAGGAATAGAATTTGGAAAAGAAAACTAATTGGAGAATTAATTGCAAGATATATTTGTAAATAAGTATTTTTTGTTAGAACAATTGCAAATGATGCTACTTTTAATTTAAATGCATATTCATTATTAGTACTTAACAAGTTTAAGCTTGGTTCATGCAACCTTGCAAAATATATGCATTGCTATATATTATTTTTACTTGTTTATATTTTAAATTTCATGATATTGTTTTTTTATCACTAATTTATTTTACATAATGGCATAGTTTTTCTTCCTTTTCATTTGGCATGCATTTTATTTATTTTCCTTACTTTATTGAAGTGTTTAGGATTTCTAATATCATGCTGAAAAGGAGTAAGAAGAAAGGATTTTATTATGATCCTGGACATCTAGTGGTTCACAACTATATACAGGAGCTGTAAGCTTTTGTGTTTGTCCTTTATCAAGTTGAAAAAGGTTATTAGGATACTAGTTTGCTGAGTTCAAACTCAAGTGCATTACATTTCATAATTTTCCTCCCACTGATTCCAAGTGACTTCGTAATCTTTATTTTATTATTTTATTTTGAAGTATTTTCATTTTTAATTTTTGAAATTAAAATATAGCATCACTTTACCCTCTCTCTTTCTTCTCTCCATACATACTTGGCTCCAATGTTTTCAGCATGTTAAGGCAGAACACCATGGCAAAAATTCACCATGCAGGAAGAGGGAGCCAGTGATACACATTCACACACACAGGTGCATGCTCAGGCAAAGGCAAACCTCCATGGCTTATCTCTAAACCAATTCTACTTCTGCATAGCCCTCAGGTGCAAATGAATACACCCATTGCCCTTGTGACCTTGTCATCTCTCAGTCTCTCAGTACTGCCACTCCACAGGCCTAAGCCTTTGACCTGAGCCTTTTAAGGGGACCTTTACATCCAAGTCAGAGCATCTAGAAGATTTGGTTGTTAGGGTCCAGGCATTTAATCTTTCTTTTCTCACTCTGTTATTATTTTCATGATAGAATATGTGATGTTTGACTGTATGTAGGAATATTTGTGGCTAGACAGTCTGTTTTCCTTTCATCCATTTTTCAGGTATTCCCGAGTCTCTCTCTCTCTCTCTCTCTCTCTCTCTCTCTCTCTCTCTTTTTTTTCTTGTCCTCTCATTATGTTTAGGGTTTTGCGGTGGGGGTGTTGTTTTTATTGTTTGTTTTTTTAAGTTGTGAGTAGGAGAATAGAGCTTTATTACTTTCATGGTGCCTGAAGATCCATATTTCTGATATTTTTGCTTGTTTTGTTTATACTTGACTTTTTTTCATATCGAATCGGTTAGTTAAAAAAAAAAAAAAAAAAACTTCATGTTTTAAACTTGCCAGTGAATGAGAATGTTGTCTGCAGATGTCCAGGGTCTGTTAGACATTACAAATTCATAGCAGTGCTTCACTCTTTTCTTTTTACAGCAAATACTACGTTTCAAGATGGGGATTGTTTCTTCAAGTTCCAATGATGGCAGAGGTTGGGTGGTAAACTTTCTTCTTTTATCTTTTAGTGATGATTCAGACTTCGTGGGTTCTGGTTGCATGCAATGAGGGGGAACACACTGGTTTGCTTCACAATATCTGTATCTTTCTTTTGCCCAGTGAGAAGAAACATCATGTCCATCTGTTCGACAAATGGCCTCAGGACAGAGAAGCCAGCACAGGGCTCTGCTCACTCGGCTCCTGCCTCTCTTCTTTTGTTGGGCTAATAAACATTAATCTTATTTCCAGTTTAGTAATTCAAAGTTGAAACATTTCTCTGAGACCGTGTTTGTTTTCCTAAAGTAGGCATATTAGAATATGGAGCCCACTATACCCTGTGCATATCTTTTATCATATAACTAATCTGAGCAGGTGGGAGCTCAGCTAGGTTGTTTTCTTTCAGTTCTTTAGATGACAGTACTTTAAACCATAAGAAATTATTACAAACTCCTACATCAATTTTGCAACATTAAACATAAATGTTACAGTTAAGGAGTATTCAAACATTACTTTGAAATTATACTTTGTCATCTTTTACAAGGATTTGCTGCCCTCCAGCTTTGTAAGAAGAAAAATAACATGCCTTCGCATAATTATCTTTACTTTTATAGAGAAAACTCCAAAACAGCACTCCCTCCTGCCAAAAAAAAATCAAGATTTTTTAAAATATATAAACTAACAATGGCTGATTTCAATTCATTTTATATTTTACCCTTTCCTAAATATGTGCAACATTTGTTATAAAATCCTTGAGTTTGATCCCTATACATAGTCAATGTAGAAGAACTAGAACCTGGACTAGGTTTTCAGAGACATCTTATAGTCAGTGCAAAGGCAGTCTATGAGAGAGCAAGATTGGACCTATAACTATATCCTCAGGCTGCTTGGTCTTGGTGTCACCACAAGGGCAGTTCACAGAATAGCCTGGAATTGGAACAATGCGTAAGACTTTCTTGCAGAAGTCCCTTCAACTTGAGAACAAATATCCATATTAAACTACATGTTTATATAACTGTTAATACAATATAGGCAATATAATATGTGGATTAATTCCCTTAATTAATACAGAGTAAGCAACTATTATTAGTAGGGAGAGGTGACTTGGATAAATATAAAATTTTTAAGTAATATGTCTCAAGATGAAGTAGGAGGATCATAAGTTCAAGATCAACCTCACCTGCATAACATTTAGGCCAGTTTAGGACTCATGAGACCTTATCTAAAACAAACAAACAAATAAAAAAGAAGCAAAACACATCAACAATAGGAATTAACTGTATAAATAACCTACAATTACTCCTAATACTCAAGGTTATGAAAGATTTTAGAAAATACTTAAGCCATTAGCATTTAATAATAATGAGCAGATTAATATGTTGTTTTCTTTTTCAAAGTGAAAGTAATTATTTGATCCTAAATATTTACTATTTATTATCTCATAGTGCTGAGAATTGAACCCAGATAGTTGTACATAATAGATAAGGTTTCTACTATTGAACAATATCTCCTTTTTGCACATTATTTCCCTGTTCTTTCAAATTCAAACTTTTCTACACTAACAGAGGCTGAATTAATTTTATGAGTATTCCAGCCCACTGTTTGCTGGATTTGTATACAACAAATTGGTAATCTATTCTTTGAAATTTTACCTATGGCCTGTGTGTTAATAAAACCAAATTCTATCATAGTTTTTACATGAATCACCAGTAGATTTTCTATGGGAACAGTATTCTTCCAAATGTTAGTCCTGTCAACCACAATATTACACCAAATAAAGCAGAATATTTTTGGCCAGCCTTAGGGGCCAAATACCTCAATGTGCTCCTAATCGACAAGGTACATTTACCCAAAAGAAACTAAGTCAGAAATTCAAGATACAACTCATTTAACATAAAAATACCTCATATTATAAAGGCAAACCAAACCAAACTTGAGAACAAAAACAAAACAAAACAAAACAAAAACAAAAACAAAAAACCCAAAAAAACTGTACATAGAATCCAAAGCTTCGGACTCAGAAAGTAGAAGTTTAGCAGAATTACTGTGTTGACCACATAATTGGTGTAGTATTAGAGGTGGTGTCAGTTGGAGGTGTTGAATGGAATCATTTAGAGCGATGTCATCAGAACTTTATGCTTTATTCTTGTGCCACCTTGGAAGTGCTGTATCTTTCATCTAGATCTAGAAGAAACACCTGTGCTCAAGCTGCTACTGCATGCTGTCCCTAGAAAAATGCGCAACCAGAGACAAGAGAGGGGCCCTTATCTGCTCTTCTGGCCTAACAATCTCACATTATTAACCTGTAAATTGATAAGAGGCTCTTAATAGAATGAGTTAGCAGAATTCCATCCCCAGTATCAAAGAGTATGCTATAAAAATGCTGATTCTCATACAGGTACATGCTATCTATAACAGCTTCATCCATGTAAGATAAACCTTTACTTCTTGGTTCATTTGTTGCTCAAGCATCACTAATTGTTTTCTATTAGATTTGTCTCTGTCACCAGAACACATTAAATTTTTTCATTTTTCTCATCACATCAAGATTCTTTGCAGCCCTGCAGTGAATTGGCAATTACATCTATCAATCCTTTTAGTTTTTCTTTCTAATTTGATTCAAGAAGATATTTTTCTTCATGTTAAATGCTTGCATTTTGCATGAGTCTTATAATATAGTCCAAGGTATCTTCATGTGAAGAGTGGATAGAGTGTTTCCCATTTGCATTTGTATTTCTCTCGAGATCACAACAGTCTGCCTCTTTCTTCACATAATTATTGTTGTGCTAATTGTATCACCCACAGGTTCCCCCAGTTTAGAAATGATACCTCACTATTGTCTGCATGTCCCAGATGTTAAGTGCTCATTAACTGATAGAATTTCCTAATGTATACAAAGATACAAAAAGCAACACAGGTCTTGTGAATATATGAATCTTAATTTCAAAAAGGCATAGAAATTAAGTTGGTCAGAATACACATTTCTAATCTTCTGTAATTCTGCCTGCTGCTCTTCGGTGATGATTAATATTTAAGTGATCAAGAGTATCTAACTGTAAAAAGTTTCAGAAGTGTCCCTGTTTAGTTGATGTTGGATAATCACAGGGATTTCTTTTTCTTTGCTTCTTTATGATTATAATGGTGTGTAAGCCAAGATCTGTGAAAGCTGTCTCCCCACCTACATGATATCCCAGTAGTTGCTCTCTGGCATCTATCCTGGTTCTGTAGAAAAGTGACATCCTGCCAGCTGTCATGGTTTCTCATAGCATAGCAAAAATCTATGGAGCTAAATATGCAATCATTGTTTTTCCTATATGCAGATGGCTAGAGGCCCCAGGAGAAAGAACACATTGGAATTACCTATCATTTCAGGGTTTGTTAAGTGGGGCTGAATTCTTCATGAGTAATGCCATGGATAATCTCAGTTTCTCTTTGAGCACCAGAAAAAAAAGTGTTCTTTCTTGATACCACTAATACCTAAGATTAGTTGTTTCATAAGTTGAACACAGGAAGAGTCACCTTGAAAATTTCAATGATAAATCTTACCTACTTGGATGTTGATATTATGAATAAGCATTTATAATAGAAAACTAAAATTATGATAAGACACCAAGCAAGATTCTGATAAATCACAGGGATATTAAGTATATGGGTGTAGGAATGCTGAGCATGTGGCTGCCAATCATGATATTATTTAATTAAACATCAGTTTTATTCATTTATTCTCAGTCTTCATTTTGAAGCTTAGCCTTAAATGATTTGCATGTGCTGGAAGAAGATAGCAAATTACAAAAGGTACTAATTGTAGGAAATTACTAAATATAGATTTTAGAAATTAAGTGATCTTATTGTCAGTTTTCCACAGAGCTTGAACTCTATATTAGTAACAATAACACTCTTTCTAATACACAAAATTTTATCTGTAATTGCTTAAAATTGTGAACACTTTTTGAATTATTACCGATTTTTTAATTTTTTCTTTGAAGAACTCTCTATTTAGATCCCTAGCCCAGTTTTTAATTGGGCCATTTGCTTCTTTGACAATTTGTTCTTTGAGTACTTTTATATTAATCAATCAATTAATTAATTAAATTCTTGGTGTTACTTCTCTGTCAGATGTAGAGCTGGCAACAATTCTGTTTCATTCTTCTTCCCTCTGTTGTTGTTTCCTTTGCTGTCCACAGCCTTTTATTTTTATGAAGTCTGTTGTTGACCTTAACTTTTAGGCAAATTGAATTCCTGTTCAGAATGTTCTTTCCTACATATATGTTTTGTAGGCGTTCACTTATGTTTTGTTCTGTCAGTTTTAGCATTTCAGATTCCAAATCAAGTTCTTTGATTGTTTTGGAGCTAATGTTAGGTCTAATTTCATTCAGAATTGATAAGTTAGCCAAAAACTGACAAGTGCTGACCAGATTTTGGGGGAAAGGAGAAGCCTTGAATTATTTTTTTTGTGGGAATTCAAACTGGTCAACTATGCTAGGAATCAATAAGAAGAAACTTCAAAAATTTAGAAGTAAATATACCATATGCTCCAATTATACCATTTGTTGACATATGTCCAAAGTATCTGACATCCTACTCCACAGATACTTGTTTGTCATTTTTCATTCTGCCCTAAGCTTGCTTTTAAGGTAGCAAAGCAATTGATAACCTTACCCCGCTGTGACACCTGTGAATCAGAACAATTACTATCAGGGCAAGATATCTATAAATGTGCAATAAAGAGTGTTCACATGAGGGCAACAAATAGCTAATTGGATTTAAGACTCACTCAACAAGTTGGAAGTCACTTCTGGTACCAGAAAGCTAGCTGACTTTTTGGGACTAGTGAGGCCATGGATCTTAGAAGCAAATCTCCTATTATTATTTTGATAGATGAGCACAATCTACAATCTAATTATCATTCCCTGTAGAAAAGGGAAGCTACAACCACTCATCAGTTAAGCTTCCCTTGACAGTAAATGGAAGACATACCTGGAACCACAGCTGGACAAAGTGGAAAGATTACCAGACTCTGAAGAGCTCTGCCCCAATGGACACTTCTGTGATAGCAGCATCTCAATGTACATAACTGCAGCACCACCTTCTTGGACACATCTGCTCTGGCACACCATCTCAGTGGGAACACTGGAGCATCATCTCAATGGTCACATCTGCAGCAACATCTCAATGGACACATCTACACTGTCATCTCAGTGAACACATCATCTACACTGACATTGCAATGGACACATCTGCAGTACCACCTCCATGGGCACATCTGCACTGTCATCTCCATGGACACATCTGCACTGTCATCTCCATGGGCACATCTGCACTATTATCTCAATGAACACATTTTCACTGTCATCTCCATGGACATGTCTATACATCTGCACTGTCATCTCCATGGGCACACGTGCACTGTCATCTCAATGGACACATCTGTAGCAGTATCTGCACCCTGTGAATGCTGTGGACAAGTAGGGCGGACAGAATGTAAGAGCCAGAAACCAGAAAGTCTGCTTTTAGACTGGGTCTGCTAGAAATGCCCATAGACGCAAAACTCAGACAATGAATATTAATATTAATGAATATTCTAAGGGTGGTGACCCACCCCTAGAAAAAGAACTACAAATAACTAAAGACTTTCAAAAAGGACTAACTAGCCTCTTTAAGGTCTGAACCTTCCAATTGGCTTTCCAAAACAGGTGGTTGCCTTGAAATTTTATATATGTATATATATATATATACATATATATATATGCACATATACAAACACATATCACCAGCAAAAATGAACATAGCAGGTTGTATTTATATATTTGTGCATACACATACATTCACGTATGCAGACACACACATATATATTCACATGTATATTTATATACACATATATAAAACAGTAATCAAAAAGTGGCTATTACTTTGAGAGTGTGAGGGAGACATGGGTGGGGTTGGAGGGAAGAAATGTTGGAAGAGCTAAAGGGAAAAGTGTAAAGTGATATAACTATATTTTAGTTAAAATACATTAATTTTATGATGCAGAATTATTATGAAATGGGGGGCATGTTTAAGAATTAATACTCACTTAAACAGATAAAAGACAGTTAAAGCCAGGCAATTACATTAAGGAGTGCCCTTTGCAATCAATTCCTTAATGTGTCTCAAAGCTCCATGTGGTATATTGATCTGCATTTGACAGTTTTGCAGCTGCTGCTTGGATTCAATATATTTTTATCACTTACTAAAATGAACATGAACAAGCTCATGTAACTAAATGTCTCTTTAGTTATAATTTTACCTACAGTTTGATGTTATATCTGGACATTTGTGGGTTTAAAAGCATATTAGGGACACAGAGATAAGCCTTAGATCTAATTTGAGCATTATTGGGCATGAAAACGTTCAAGGGCCTGCTTTTTCCACAGGGTACCAGCTGATGATGAGTGACAGGCTCTAGTTACACGTCTTTGTATGCTCTAATGAGTCTGGAAATGGCCTTCCATTTTAAACTGCCTATGGAAGATAATCAACCAAAGAACTCTGGCTATTTCTAAAGGGGCTTAGTAGTAAAGAAGATAACATTTATTGTGAGTATGGATATAATATTGGTGAGTGTCACTGCAAGCTATTTATGGAGAAGAAAAATGACAATTTGTGTTATAGCAGCAGCAACAGCAGAAACACAGCAGACTAGAAGTATGAACAAATCAAGAGTCCCAGTAATGGAGGTCAGGAATCAGAATTTGTACTAAGTGAAAATGTTTTAATGAACTCATCATGTGTAGTTTTTACTGAAAGCTTTTACATGGAACTTTCAATTGGTTATCTACTGACAAGTTGTACCAACCACCCCAAAACAGTCACAATTCCATAAGGAAGTGGAAAATAAGTAAATTAGTGAATACATCATATCATGTGTACTAGTTCCATTTCCTGTTACTGTGACAAAATACTCTGTCAATGGCAACTTTGAAGAGAAGGGATTTATTTGGCTCACAATTCTAGAATACAACCTATCATAAAATTGACTGGAGTCACAGCACACCCATAATCATGAATAGAAAGCAATGAATGCATGAATGGTTGTACTTACCTTCCTTCTCTATTATTGCAGAGTGCAGGACACTGTCTCAGAGAAGACTGCCAGTGACACTGGATGAATCATGGCACATCTATGAACAGAGTGACAACAATCTCCCACAGATGTGCTCACTGGCCAACTCTCTGTTAAAAAAAATCCCTCAATGAGACTGGGTTTCCAGGCCACTCTAGGTTGTGTCAGGTTGATAGTTGACTACCATACCATGTACATACCATAATGAATGATACCTGGTTGATTTTTTAGGGCATCATTTAGCTTAACAGACCTGGGTGTACAAGAGGAAAACAATGTTTTCTGTTACTATGTTCTCTGCAGCCCTCCTTTAGCTCCTTTTGTGGTTCCAATACTTTTCTTTCCCTTTCCCTCCTCTCTCACTTTCTCCTTCTTCTCATCCCCATTCTGCCAACCCTTCGCTTACTCTGCTGTTCTCCCTCTATCACCCCTATTGCCCTGTTACTAAAAGATCTCATTGATATCATATTCTATAGAAAAAGTACTTCTTACACATGCTTCTTAGAATACTGAGCAAGGAGAAAGTGAAAGGAGTGCTCTTTCCTGAGCCCTGAATGTATACAGCGGTGAACACTATCCTTTTGTTTGCACTGTCCTTGCTCTTTTTAACATTGCTTTATCTTAGCACACGTAAAGATGCCTCAATGGGTTTTCCAGGGAACATTAGCTCTGAGTTGATATGATTGAGTCGCCAGCCTAGGACTAGATTAGCAACCCAGTTCTGGAGTGAAAAAGAGGCTCTGATTTATATCTACATGTTTATTAGGTATCCAAATGGTAGCAAGAAGTCAACATGCTCATAAACAATACATGGATGACACTCATAATTTTAAAACAGACAAAGAAATGTTATGGTAGAAACAGAAAAGGAGAAACTACATTTAGGAAAATGACCAAATATCAAGGAACTGAGAAGTGAGTGAAGGGAATAAAAGAAGATTCTGGCAGCAGCTCTAGGTAGTGTGACAGTACAAAGAAACACCAGGAGATTTTAGCTTTAGCTAAAAAAGAGTTTTGGAGAAAATTTACTGCATTTTCAGGATCGAAGACCAAATCTTGGGTAATAAATAGGAAGGAGTAGATGAGCATAACAGACACAATGTAAAGTTTTAAATAAAAATATTTTAAATTAGGAGAAACAGAGATGGTCTGGTGGAGACAGTAACAAGCATGATTCATTTTGTTTAATTTTCTCCTTAGAGGCAAGCTAGATAGAATTCATTGTCAGAGACAGGTGAGGTCGCACACAGAAAAGGACTGTAGAAATAAGATCAGAGAAAACTGATGAGGCAAAGTATGGGAAAAACAGATGGAATTGGATGAAGACCACCCATGAAAGCATTAAATCTAAATGGAGAAGAATCCCCATCACAGGAGCAGAATGACAAGGATGACAAGGAAGCCTACCTAACCTTTGTTACAGAAGCAAGTTACAGCAGCAAGGATCAGTGAAGTAGCAGATAGGTATCCCTAGGGTAAATTTTCTAATCTGTTTTAGGACTTACAGTCCTTTGTTAAATGTGATTCATCTGTGATATTGTCATTATGATTCCAAAAGGAAATGGATAAAAGGGAAAAGGACTGGATATGGAAGAAGTCATACTTTAGGATTGCAGGATAGCCTTGGGAAGGCCAGTGCGTCCACTCAACACTGCCTCTACCTCCTTTTAGCCCCAGAACCAAATTCGAATTGACCCTCATCTCTCTCCCCTGATCCTTCCCATGTGGTCCTGATGAATATTGTCCTTTGATCTCCACATATCTGAGCCCAAGAATCTCTTCTCTCCAAGCATGCTGGCACTTTGAGCAATATTACCCAAGAACACATAATGACATTTAATATAGAGAAATTTATTTTATTCATTATTTCTGAGATTAATTCAAACTTCCACTTCTTATATTGTACATGAAAGTCTTGTCTTACATTAAAGTTTTTTTTTTAAATCTGCATTCTTTGCCATATATTAAACTTTTCAAGTCCAAAATATGTATTAAAATATTTAAATTCTGTTCCTTTAAACATTTTTAATTACAAGAGTCTCTGAATTTTTTAATTTTTTAATTTTATTTAAAACAACAACAAAGCAAACAAGCCACATGAGCACAAAAGATATCCAAGGAGTAGAAGAGAAGATTTATCTGATGGGAGATGTCATTCTGTATATGTTTCTCATACTGATTTAATGAACAAAGCACTGTTGGCCAATAGGAAAGCAAGATAGGTGGGACTAGGAGACAAGGAGGAAAGAGGAAGTAGTAAGGAGGAGTCAGGATGGAGAGCCTGGAGAGAACAGAACCGCCATTCCTCTGCTCTTGGTAAGACCAGGTGGAAATACGTAGAAATGGGTTAATAATTAAGACAGAGCTAGCCCATAAGAAACTAGTACCTGGCTAACAGCATTATATCAAATACAGAGTCTCTGTGTGTTAATTGGGGCAGGCGTGGTGGCTGGATAAGAGTGGCTGCGGGCAGAAAAACCTTACTTCTTACAAATGGCGCCCACGTGGCTAATAAGAACTTACACTAAAAATTTTAAAAAAAAGCTTAAAAAAGGGTTTTAGAAACAAAAGAACAGAGACAAGCAAAGTTTCTTGGTAACAGCATTTTTCTCGGTTGGACTCTGCTTTGCAAGAGACAGGCAGATATTCACAGGGCTCCTTTCAGGGAGGGTTCCTGACTCAGCATAAACAGTGAAAAACCACACAGCTTTTAAAAAGCACTGCTAACAATTTATTGATGTGTATGAGAGATGGCAATGGCATTGATCACATCTCAAAGCCAGCAGCATGCTTGCTAGATGGCAGCGCAGACCAAGGCAGTGGGCACAGCTTTCAGTGCTGGAGGTAAAAGTACCTGCTGTCATCTTTGGTAATCCACAGCAGGAACAACTATGACTTTCATTTCAGCAATGTTGTTGTTTACCAGATAAAAGACTCATGGCCAGGAAAAGATGATGATTTACAGTAAAGATAGATTCACATTAAGAAAAGCACTAAACGTTTACAGTGTGTTTTAAAATATGCGTAGACATGGAAAAAAAAATAAAATGGTTTTAAAGAGACAAAGAGGAACTGGGTGTGGTGGCACACACCTTTAATCCCAGTACTCAGGTGACAGAGACAAGCAGATCTCTGTGATTTCAAAGTAAACCTGGTATGCAGAGTGAATTGCAGGACAGATAAGAGTTACACAGAGAAACCCTGTCTCAAAAAATAAAAAATAAAAAGTAAAAGAAACGGAGTCATAATAAAGCCATGTAAAGATGAAAAGCTCAGAGAGAATCTGGTTACTGTATGGTATTATATTGTCCTTGTATTGTTTGACTGCTGAGGAAACAACTGTTAAAACAAATGCTGCTGAATTAATTCAATTTATGTATTTTAAAAATGCTTTGACTCCAAAATTCAAGTCCAAGGACAAGTTACTGGGGAAAAGGATTTCTATTTTTGTGTCCACAGAAAATAAAAAGCTGTGAATTCCTTCCAGACTAATGTGGTTTGATCAAGCCAGGCCTGTGGTGATCCAACATTCAAAACATCTTGCACAAAGCAGCCTCACAGACTACAACCAGGATTTCTGCATCTTCTTAGGATTCCCCCATGACAGTGCCCTTTACCAGCAGGAAGTAGTTTGGAAAGAACGACACCCAAATTCCCAAATATTGTTTATAAATGTTTGTTTTCATTTAAATGGTGTTGGTTATAAATGGTTAATGATCACAACCAATATCCTTTTAAAGGGAAAAAGGGAATTATGGTATAGATATGAATACTTTGTTTTGGAATGGATTTTCATTTATTGATACAATTTAAGGTCAATGTTGTGATGTGTATATTTCTCTTCTTGTTTATGTATTGTGTTTATATAGCTCATTTAAAAATGTAATGTATAATTTAGTACAGATTTTAGATAGTTACCTATAATAGTCAAAACTTATAGCTAGGTGAGTTAGTATTTCTAGATATACAGAGATGTATTTGAGATGAATAGGCATTCTTCAAACCTTTCAAAGACCTACAGAATATGGCATTTAAAATGATGTAGGGTTTTTCTTGACAATGAGGCACAACTGCTCCTGGCAACACAGCTTGTGTCAGAAAGGAAGATTGACATTAAAGAAACATGTTATGGAGTTTGCCTCCAATATGGCAAGACTAGCCATTTGGACAAGATACTGCTCTTGTCTGGACTGTTTGACTTTGTGCTGTTTAAACGGGACATGCAGGACCCACAGAAAAGTGACTGCTGATTCAAGATGGACATTGCTACAGAGTTCCTGCTTCATGGAAGAGTCTACCAGACAGTCTGCACGACACAGAGAAAAGTGACTGACAAACTGCCAAAACAAGAAGACAGTTTAAAGTTTCCCCCTTTGCTAAAGAGTCTGCCAGACACACTATGGCCTATGGGCTGAAGATGGAAGATTACAAATGAACTTCAGGTGACCAGGCAGTGAGTTGTCTCGGTCATTTCTAGAGTTTATATACTATTCTTCTGTGGTCTTTGAGGGAGTTGAAGACAAATAGTTATGGCTATAGTTTTCCTTAGTTAAGCTTAAAGATAAGTTACATATAGGACTTTAGACTCACAAATATAGGATAGATGATAGAATAGATTTTTAATCTTGCTAAATGTTAATGGACTAAATATTGTTAACTGTGATTCTTATTTGATAACTGTTATGTTATATATTTTGCTATGTTAAGGTTAAAACCCTTTTATTTAGACAGAAAAGAAGAGATGATGGGAGATGTCATTCTGTATATGTTTCTCATATACTGGTTTAATGAATAAAGCACTGTTGGCCAATAGGAAAGCAAGATAGGCGGGACTAGGAGACAAGGAGGAAAGAGGAAGTAGTAAGGAGGAGTCAGGATGGAGAGCCTGGAGAGAACAGAACCGCCATTCCTCTGCTCTTGGTAAGACCAGGTGGAAATACGTAGAAATGGGTTAATAATTAAGACAGAGCTAGCCCATAAGAAACTAGTACCTGGCTAACAGCATTATATCAAATACAGAGTCTCTGTGTGTTAATTGGGGCAGGCGTGGCGGCGGGACAAGAGTGGCCGCGGGCGGAAAAACCTTACTTCTTACATTTATCATATCACAATTGTCCAGAATTGTCAAGGACATTTTAACACAATCAGCATCCATGTATTCTAAGAAATCTTTGAGCATGTTAAGTAATTTTAAAAAGGGCAAATACATGGTTTAATTAGGACCTAAAATTTAGGACTGTGTTCATTAAAGAGGCCAGGTTGATGATAGATGGTTCATGACTTATGCTAGTTTGCAAAATTTACAGACCTCATAACCAATTTTGTCTTTGAAAAATTTTAGGGTCATATTGAAAACTTAGAATTTCACCCTTATGGAAATTCATTTAAAAAATCCTTCAGGCTGGTTAGTAGTCACTTCTGTTAACTCCCTACTGAAGTACTTTATATGTACATATAAGTACATGTGTATATATGCATGTATATAACTTATTTTTTCCATAATTATTACCATATTGTAGCTAGTGTTTCTCTCACACCTGATCCCACAGCCACTTTGTCCCAAATAAATACATGGATGCTATATTAATTATAAAACTGTTGGCCAATGACCAATTGGCTAGCTCTGTCTTAATTATTAACCCATGTCTACTAATCTATGTATTTCTAAATGGCCTTATCTTACCAGAGAATACCTGGGGTATCCTATCTTCCCAGTCTCTACATGACATCTCCTTGTGGTCTCCCCATGCCTTCCTCTCCCCAGAATTGTCCTCATCTGGTAGCCCTGCCTATACTTCCTGCCTGGCCAATGGCCAATCATTGTTTTATTCATCAATCAATAAGAGAAACATATATACAGAAGGACATCCCCCATTATCACTTGAATGTTACCAATTTATTGATCTGATTTTTTCATTAGTTTAAAAAAGTTAGATGGATAAAAGCATTTTTATGTTTCTAAATATAGTTCAATTTTATAAGTATCAAAACTCTCATTGTAGGTAAAGTTCATATAAAATATTTGCTATGGAAATACAGTATTCTTTAAAAATATATAGGAATGCAGCCATTTATACATATGGAGCTTGCACCAACAGCCAATAAAATCCTAGGCACTAAACAATTACAGTAACATGTACACATGGCTTGAGTTCTATCTCTGAATTCACAGCATCTATCTATACATAGGAAATGAAAAGATGATTGTACCAACTTCAAAAGTATGGTTATAAGATGAAAGTAGATAATGTATATTTAATATCCTGAAGCCACTTAGTCTGAACTTGCTCTATTACTTCTGTGACATTTTCCTTTTCATATTTCTAAAACATATCTGTAAGGAGTAAGGTTTTTCCACCCGCAGCTGGTCTTGTCCCGCTGCCACACCAGTCCCAAATAACACACAGAGACTATGTATTTGATATAATGCTGTTGGCCAGATTTCTTATCGGTTAGTTCTGTCTTAATTATTAACTCATTTCTGTTAATCTAATATTTCCACGTGTTCTTACTGGAAAGCCAGCTGGCATCCTATTCTCTCCAGACACTCCATCTTGACTCCTCCTCCATACTCTTTCCTCCTTGTCTCCTAGTCCTGCCTATCTTCCTTTCCCATTGGCCAATAGTGCTTTATTCATTAACCAGTATGAGAGACATATATACAGAATGACATCTCCCATCATCTCCTCTTTTCTGTCTAAATAAAAAGAAGGGTTTTAACCTTAACATAGCAAAATATATAACATAACAGTTATCAAGTAAAAATCACAGTTAACAATATTTTGTCCAATAACATTTAGCAAGATTTAAAGAAAATATTCCATCCTCTATCCTATCTTTGTGAGTCTAAAGTCTATGTAACTTATCTTTAATCCTAACTAAGGAAAACTATAACCATAACTATTTGTTTTCAACTCCCTCAAAGACCACAGAAGGATAAAATATAAACTCTAGAAATGACAGAGAAATCTTTCCTGGTCAGTCATTTGAAGTTCTTCTCTAATCTTCCATCTTCAGCCCATAGGCCATAGTGTGCTTGTCAGACACTTCATCAAAGCAGGAAACTTTAAACTGTCTACCTGTATTGGCAGTTTGTCAGTCATTTTTCTCTGTGTCCTGCAGACTGTCTGGCAGACTCTTCCAGGAAGCAGGAACTCTGTAGCAATGTCCATCTTGAATCAGCAGTCACTTTTCTGTGGGTCCTGCATGTCCAGTTTATACAGCATAAAGTCAAACAGTCCAGACAAGAGCAGTATCTTATCCAAATGGCTAGTCTTGCCATATTGAAAGTAAACTTCATAATATGTTTCTTCGATGTCCATCTTCCTTTCTGACGCAGGTGGTGTTGCAAAGAGCATTTATGTCTCACTGTCAAGAAAAACCCTAAACCATTTTAAATGCCATATTCTGTAGGACTTTGAAAGGTTTGAAGAATGCCTATTTATCTCAAATACATGTCTGTATATTTAGAAATCTTAATTAACTTAACTATAAGATCTGACTGTCATAGGTACTATCTATAATATGTATTGAATTATACATTACATTTCTTTAAATGATCTATATAAACATAATACCTAAAGAGGAGATATATACATATAACATAATTGACTTTAAATTTGTATCAATAAATGAAAATCCATTCAAAACAAAGTATTATTCATACCTATACCATAATCCCCTTTTTACCTTTAAAAAGATATTGGATGTAATCATTAACCATTTATAACCAACCTCATTTAAATGAAAACAAACATTTATGGATAATATTTGGGAATTAGAGCCGGCTGGCGTCCTATTCTCTCCAGCTCTCCATCTTGACTCCTTACTACTTTCTCTCTCCTCCTTGTCTTCTAGTCCCTCCTATCTTCCTTTCCTATTGGCCAACAGTTCTTTATTCATTAACCAGTATGAGGAACATATATACATAATGACATCTCCCATCACATATCAACATTTATATTTTTAAAAAATCATTCAGCATTGCAAACAGGCAGGCGTGTTTGGGCTTCCATCCATTTGAGAGTGAACTAGCGAACTGAAGAAGTATGGACATTCAGAATGTCTAGATCTTCAGAACATATGAAACACCAAATTACTGAAGAAACATCCAAGCTTTACCTATTTAATAAAAAAGCCTCAAAAGGGCTCCTGCCTACAATTTTAGACAATGGTATCAGAGAGACAAAACAAAACAGAGCAAAGAAAGAAAGCCTGGAACAGTTAGGTATCTGTAGGCCTATGACACAGATTAGTAACAAGAAATGTCTACTAGACCTGAACAGAAGTTTTCACTCTGATCAAAAAGTGAAATTGGGAGGAAAAACTGAACATGATTCCTTTCTGCTCTAGACTGGAATGTAAAGGTGACTGTGTTCAGACTGTCAGAGAACCACAAAATAAACCATGCCTCAGAGCATTACTGAGAGCCAGCCTAAAGGCAAGTCCTAGAACAATCTACTTGCAGTTCTCAAGAATGACCTAAAAATAATGACTGAATATTCATATTTAGTGCTTTGATGTAGGATTTCTCTGGTGTTTAGTGAGCAATTTCTCAACCACGTGCCATGAGGTACATGGCAAAGATACCTTCATTGACAAAATTGCACTTAAATTCTTAGACACCATGATGCTTCAGGAATATATGAGGATTTTTAATAATAGTCTATCATACTTATATCATCTAGAAACATTAAAATATCTACCACAAGTATGAAATTCTCAAATTCAAGTATAGCATTTAAAAATTATATCCTTGGAGTATGAGTTAAAGATTGTTTAAAAGAACTGGGATACAAGCCAATTCAAAATGTTTAATTTAAATATAGACATAGATAGAATGACAAAGCAGGATCAAACAGCACTATATTAAGTGAATAACTTCCAGTAATAACTTATGACATTCTTTATTAGTTTGCCACCTCAGTAATTATCTAAAGCAGAAATCTTGAAATTCATAGGGGAAATACTTAATACCAATATTACATACTGCTAGGAAGTTAAATATTTTCATTACATGTACAAGAAATTGAATATTTGTTAAATATTTGACATATGATGAGATACTAATAAGTAAAATATTCTCAAATTCAAGCATAATATTTAAAATAATTATATATTAAAATAATGAGTTATTAAAATGATATGTGTATTCTGTAAATTTTCCTGTTTATTTTGTAGTCTTTCATATGGGTTCTATATACCTTTTAAAAATAATTTGCTTAACATTTTCAGTATATTTTAATCTTTAATTATAATAGATATTTTCTTTTTCTTATATGCATTATGGAAATGATAGTCATCAATATAACACTTTCTGTGATAATATGAATGATAAGGACCTCCATAGTCTCATGTATTTGAATACTTGATCCCAAGTTGTCTGCATTGTTTAGGAAGGACCAGGAGGTGTGGCCTAGTTGGATGAGATATGTGACAGGGGGTTGAGCTCTCAGGTTTCAAAAGACTGGTGGTGTCATTCCCAATTAGATGTTTGCATTACAATTGTGTCTTAAGATGTGAGTATCCAGCTACTGCTCCAGTGCTATGACTGCCTGCCTTCTTTCTGCCATGATGGTAATAGACTAATCCTATGAAACCATGAGACCCAAATAAAATTTATTTTATAAATTTCCTTGGTCATAGTATCTTATCATAGTAACAGAAAAGTTACTAAAAACACTTTCATACATGTAACACATACTCTATTCCTATTTATACCCTTTACTTAGTTGGGGTTTTTATTATTGTAAAGAGACACCATGATCATGACAATTTTCTTTCAAACTTTAAATTTTATTTGTATACATTAGGCATGATATATTATAAACATTGTATTTGTGATATGTAAGATAAACAATATATAGCATGTTACTAATTATACATACTATATATGTACATATGCATGTAATTTTACTTGTAATTTATAATTTATTATATAGTTATATATTTAACATTGTTTTTATATTTTTCCTTATTTTACATATCGATAACAGTTCCCCCTCCCTCCCATCCTCCCATACCTTACCTGACCTCCCCATCCCATTCCCCATCCATTTCTCAGGGAGGGTAGGCCTTCCAGGAGGGATCATCAAAATCTCTCAAGTCATTTGTAGTAAGGTCTAGGCCCTCCCTCCTGCCTCTAGGCTAAGGGAGTATCTCTCCATGGGGAATGAGCTCCCGAAGTCCTTTTGTGTACCAGGGGTACATCCTGGTTCTACTGACAGAGGTTCAATAGACTGCCCAGGCCTTCTAACTGAAACTCACATTCAGGGGTTTTAGGTTGGTCCTGTGCTGGTTTCCAAGCTTTCAGACTGGGGTCCATGACCTCCTCCTTGTTCAGGTCTGCTATCTCTGGGTTTCTGCAGCCTGACTTGGAAAAAACCTAGACGCCCATAAACTGAAGATTGGCTGGAGAAAATGTGTTACATTTACACAAGGGAGTACTACTCAGTGGGGAAAAAAACAATGGAATCTTGAAATTTGCAGGCAAATGGATGGATCTAGAAGAAACCATCCTGAATGAAGTAACCCAGTCACAAAAAGACAAACATGGTATGTACTCACTCATGTATAGATTTTATACATACAGTAAAGGATAACCAGCCTACAATTCATACCACCAGAGAAGCTAGGAAGCAAGGAGGAGCCTAAGAGGGTCCTCTATCGATGGGGAAATGGACAAGATCTGCTGAATCTCCTGAGCACTTGGAGGGGGGAGCAAGTGAGCAGGTGGAGGGCAGTGAGTGGAGAGAGAGTTAGGAGAATGAGAAGGAGAGAAGAGGAAGGAAGAGGTGAACATGGGGGAGCAGGAAGATTGAGTCAGAGGAAGAATAAAGAGCAAAAAAAGAGATGCCATAATAGTGGAAGCCATAATTTTGAAGAGAAAACTGACTCTAGGGAAATATCCAGAGACCTACAAGAAGGACTCCAACTAACAATCTGAGTAATAGTGGAGAGGCTACCTTAAATGCTCTTCCCTGATTATGAGAATGCTGATTACCTTATGTGCCATCCAGTAGCTGATGGAAATGGAAGCAGACATCCACAGCTAAACACTGAGCTGAACTTCTGGAATCCAGTTCCAGAGAGGGAGAAGTGATGAGCAAATGCATCAAGATCATGACAATTCTTATAAAGGAAATCATTTACTTGGGGCTGGCTTACATTTTAGAAGTTTAGTTCATTGTCATTATGGCATCAGGAAGAGAGAATGCCACACAGGGCCTGACTTGAGTATCTGAGATGTTAAATACCACCTCCAGTGACACATTTTTCTCTTATAAAACCACAACTACTCCAATAAGGCCACACCTCCTAATAGTGCCACTTCCTATTTGCCTATGGGGACCAATTTTGTTGAAACCACCATGCCTTCATTACTTTGTCTTATCCTCATTCCCTACTCTGGTCTCATTCTTCTTTTAAAGTAGTCCTCCTTCTTGTTTAAGCAATATATTTTTACAATTTTAATGTAGATTCTTAGTATGAGAAGTCCTTCTGAGCATGTTCTCCAGTTTAGTCAATTTTTCCAGCAAATTAAATTCTACAATTTTATCTTCCCTTGGACTGTATATATAATTTGCCAGTATATACATAGGGATTTTTTTGGCTTGTTTTTTGTATTTCTTCTTTGGTCCATGGATATCTAGGACTATATAACTTAGAAATTGTAAATAGTTCTGCAATAAAGATAAGTTACAAGGTCTTTCTTTTGAATATTAATTTAGACTCCTTTGGATATTTACCTAACAGTAATTTAGCTAGGTAATATGACAGTTATATTTTCAGTTTTTGGAGGGACTTCCACATTTGATTTCCATAGTGATTGTATCAATTTACATTCTCACCAGCAACACATAACTGTTTCTTCCTCCCACATCCTCACTCAAACTTGCTCTTTTTAATTTAAAAAGTTCTTGCAATATACTTGAGTATATTATATCCCCTCCTCCAAATCCTGCTAGATCATCTCCACCTTTCTATTCACACAACTTGGTTCCTTCTCTCACTACGTTTTATTTTGTTATGTATTATTGCTTATTTTCATAATGACTTCTTTTTGACAAGGGTGAGATAAAATCTCAGTATAATTTGGTTAGTAATTCTCTCATGAATTAAGGATCTCCAGAAAAAGATTTGGGGCAGAGACAGAGTGTTAGATGGGGAGAAAGGGTATTCAATAAATGAAATACTGATGGATTCTGTTTCCCAAGTACCTTCTTATTTTGGTGAATACTCTACTTGCTTTTATACTAACATCATTTCACTGAAATTAGATGACAGTATATTCAGTTCTAACTGACTCCTCTCTCCACCCACCACAAAAATACCACATATAGAATGAAAAATACATTTAAAAATGTACATTAAAAATTCAATATAATCCAATAGCAGTATCCTCACCAACACTTCAAAATGACACACAAACACAGAAAGGAGCATCAGACTCCTCTGCTTTCAACCTTGCACTGAAACTGTAAAGCAGGTGTGACTGGTCCCAACTCAGATTTAAACAGCTAAACAGGAATAGCTCACAGATATTCTGAAATTTCAATTCTACGCTCCTTCTTACTTGTTGTGCATGGTGTCAGCACTATTTGATTCCTCTAGTCTTTTAAACAAATCCCTTATTGTGAATCTGCCTTCACTACTTGAATCACACATCCCATGGAGTAGTGAAGGCAGATTCACAATAAGGGATTTGTTTAAAAGACTAGAGGAATCAAAGTGTGATTCAAGTGATTGTCTGGTTATATCTAAAAATACAGGCAGAACAATCAAAACATATTTCACAAACAATTTGTTTTATACAAGGCATAATAGTCTATAAACTAAGACAGCATTTGTGAAGTATTTTAAAACATTTTTGTATTTATTTACTTAGTGTGTGTGTGTGTGTGTGTGTGTGTGATTGTGTGTGTGTAATACCATATGCATTTCTCAGCACAAGTGTGGAATTATGGGGTCAACTTCCACAGTAAGTTTTTTCTGTATACATTGTGGGTTCCAGGGATCACACTCAGGTCTAACGTTCGGTAGCAAGTACCTTTACTCACACATCCATTTCCCTAGACCTTTTTAAATGTGTGTGTGTGTGTGTGTGTGTGTGCATGTAAGATTAATTGATATTATAAGGTTGTAGCTTTAAAGGTTGAGAGGAAGAAATCTAAAAGAGAAAGTTATGTCTGTTGTATATAATATCAAGGACTTCTGCTAAGGAAGAAAAATTCTCATTTTTGTGATGAGTCATCTTCTTATTTCACTAAGCATCTTTATAACATCTCAGTTTGTTATGCTTAAACTTAAAAAGCATAAGGTCTGTTTAGGTATCTAAGAGCCTAGCAACAAGGGGATTGTTTTAAGCCATTTGTTACTTTGCTTGTAAAACAAAGACCTTTATATAGAAATGGGAAAAACAAAACTGCTCTCTTATGAATCTTCTA
The DNA here is from genome assembly GCF_943737965.1 of Phodopus roborovskii. Classification (NCBI taxonomy): domain Eukaryota; kingdom Metazoa; phylum Chordata; class Mammalia; order Rodentia; family Cricetidae; genus Phodopus; species Phodopus roborovskii. The sequence continues at coordinate 10,054,630 of NW_026125391.1, forward strand.
ATTTATATTTCTGGCATTCGCTCTTTTCTGTTTGAATTATTGTTAACATGTGTACTTGTTTCTGAAGATTTCTTCTTTAACTTGATAAAAAACATAGATTGAATATATGCATATGTTTATTAACCTGTAACCCTTAAATAAGATTATACTGAGAACTTGATAATCAACTGGATGCAATTTCATTATCACTAATAAATATGGATAATACTATCCATGGAATAAAAGTATTCTTCTTAGTTTACATATGTGGTTATCTTAACAACAAGCAAATAATCCTGAAGAGGTGTGAGTGAGTGTGTGTGTGTGTGTGTGTGTGTGTGTGTGTGTGTGTGTTTAAGATGTGTCTTGATTCCTTTTTAACCCCTCTTTTCATATGCATGTATTCTACAACCTCAGTAAATGGCTGAAATAAAGGATAGCACAAAATGTTGTGTATTCTCTAAGTTTTATAGACATGCTTTCTCATAATAGCTTAGCTTACTTGTTAGGTACAATCAGAGATTGACTATGAATGATTATCAATAAATTTATGAACTTTTCTGAAGGTTGTAAAACTTTTCAAATGTTTGCACATTTTCTGTTCTCCCCATTTCTGCTCTACTTAATAATTTATATACAAATGTTTATGGTTCTTTCCTTCACAGTCAATACTTGGAAATACATTTCATGTACTTAACAAGGTAAGTGAATAAACTATAGCAAAATAAATGACATTTCAAATGAAATGTAATGAAAGAAGCTTAAATCACATATTGTCAAGAGAAAGAAGCCAATCACAAAAAGGCTGTATATTGTATAATTCAATTTGTATAACATTCTAGAAAAGGCAGAACTATGGAAACAAAGAAAATATCAGTAGATACCAGACGCTTAAGGGTAGGGCGGGGAAAGGATGATGAGTAGGTGAATCAGAGAGAATTTTTAGAACAGTGAAACTATTCTATATGACATCATAATGCTGGATATGAGTCATAATACATCTGTCAAAACCCATAAAATGAACAACACAGAGCAAATTTCAGGACACTAATGTTATCTAATCAGCTCTAAGGAATGTACCATGCTAACAAGCTATGCTAATGACACAGAAATTGAGGGGAGGAGAAGTGATGACTGAGTATAGGGGAACTTTTGTTCACTTTACAAACATGAAACTATCAAAAATGTAGTTTATTAAAAATAAAAGTATACAGTTGTATATTTAATTCTTAACGTATAATATTGTAAAAGAGAAAACTAACCCTTTTGAAAAACAGTGTTCTAATGTTCACCTATATGTTAGTTCCCCTTAGCATTGTAGACTCTCATCCTCTGATGTTCAAATATGAGATACCTTTTTCATTCCTTTCAGGTCAAGTTTCTCTTTCTGTCTTTTATTATGTTCCTACTACATAAATACTAATAGTCTCCATATAGATTCTGCCAATAATTTCAGAGTACTGTTATTTCTAATCTTTTCTATTCAGTACATTCCATAGAGGAAATTACACCCTTTAAAAAGAAAACTTAATTGTAAACATTATTATTTTGTTACTTTATCGATTACTTCACCTTGAAAGTCTCCATGAGCTATTATTTTCTCTACTTCCTACTAATTCAATCAGTTTCCATCAATGTACTATTTTCATGTCAATAATTTCAAAAAAATGATTGTCTAACAAGAACATAATTTATGAACACTAAATATTTGAATTTTTAATTATTCACAAATTCATTCTCTGAATTCCATGATTTCAGTGGTTTAATAAAACAGAAAGTTTATTAAGGCTGACATGGTGATACACACTTCTAATCTCAGCACTTGGTAGCCAAAAGCAGGTGGATGTCTGTTAGTTTAAGGCCAGCCTTGTATATGTACTTCTAGTCTATCCCAGGCTATATCATGAAAACCTTGTCTCAGAAAAAAGAATAAAAAAATCCACTGAGTGTCTCTCCTTGCATGAAGTTGGGGAAAATGTTAATATATTCTCATTCTCATGAGGCAAACAGCTTTATAAAAGAAATATCAAATACACAAACAAACACATAGTCACTAACTTTGATGATCCAGGTAAGCAACACTTGATGAAAACATGTGAGTCCAGCTAACAGCAGGATATCTCAAACTTGGATGGTAGGAGATATTACCTCTTGCCATCTAATACTTGTCTAAGTCCTACTCCCATAATTCTGTTGAACTTTTGAAAGCTCTGGTTTTGTAAGTGTGATCCTTGGACCCAGTGGAAGAGCCTAACCTGAGAATTGATAAGAAATCCAAGTGCTTCATCTATACTCCAGATTTTCTAAGTATGATAATCTTGATGGGGCTCACTCGTATCCATTTTTCTGAATCCCCTATATGTAATTTTAATATTGCTTTAATTTGAGAGCTGTTTTCTTGTAACCATTATGAGTCCAGAATTTATTCAGCTATGGGAATGATAGGAGAAATAGTTCTCCTTTCACAATAAGAAATAACTACACATCTGACCTTGTTCACCTTGTGCTAAGACTCTGAATGTACTAACTTGGCAATTGATGTCTGTGGTTTGACTGGAAAAAGGGTTCCTTGGTAGAGACAGAAACCATTTGGGCCTAAAAGCTCAGAGATGCAAAATCCAGTAGGCCTTCATTAACAGTCAAGTAGAGAAAAATGAGATGAGGCTACAAAAAAAAAAAAGAAAGAAAAAGAAAAAGAAAAAACATTCAGAGCTTTCTAAGCAATACCATAATTTTGAACATCTCTGTCAAAGGAAGTTTATAAATAGAGCTAGCCATAGAGGAGTATGACTACATATGCATGCTGAGTAATGACTCCAGCAACTGAATAGAGAATAAAATATTAGAAAAAAACAATGATGAAAAAGACTAACAGAAGGTTGCAATTGCCTAAACAAGTATGTTATTTCTTGTATCACACAATATTCCTATATTTTATGGTGACAGGATATGCATATGTGCATTTGCTTTTTGATATCATGTAAAGAAAAATGAATAATTATTTTTGTGTTAACTATAAAGTAAAAAAGATATGAATGACACCTTACTACAGCAAATAAGTCAAAGAAGAGAGACTTTGAATGCTACTGCAGTCTATGTTAAGGATTATTTTGTGTTGCCATGGGAGGGAAATACAATATGATAGAGTATTGTAGATACCTTTTGTTTAAGTAAATATAACACAAGATAAAATGTGATATTATTATTCAAATCTACAAGCAAGGACCAGGCCAAGCTACAGGAACTCAGCTGAAGAAAAGGAAGGAATATATGAACAATGGAGGCCAAGATCATTATGGAGAAATATACAGAAACAGCTAAATCAAGCTGTGAAAACTCAAGCACTCTAGACAGACAGTAGTACAGACTCCTGGGGACTTAAATAGGCCTTGTATATGTGGGAGACAGTTGTGAAGCTTGAACTAGCTGAAGGGCCCCTATCAACAGGACCTTGATACAAACCCGATACATGAGCTAGCTTTTTGGAGTCCATTCCATATTATGGGATGCCATGGTCAGCCTTAGAGAATGGGAGAGGGGCCTGGTCCTCCCCAACCTATTATGACAGACTTCATTGACTCCTCATGGGAGCCCTTACCCATGAGGAGTCAGGACTAGGATTGGGCTGGAGGAGGAAGAGTGGAAAGGAGAACTGTGTTTGGAAAGTAACATGAAATTCAAAAGAAAAAATAAATTATAAAAAAGGCATTTGAAAAATATGAAATTAACTGTAACCAGGACAATTAAGGAAGACTTTTCAGCCAGGCAGTTGTTGCATACTCGTTTAATCCCAGCACTAGGGAGGCAGAGGCAGAATGCTCTCATTGAGTTTGAGTCCAGTCTGATCTACAAATTGAGGTCCAGGACAACCAGAGCTGTTATACAGAGAAAACGGTCTCAAACAAAAATGAACAAAAAAGTGAAAAAAAGAAAAGCATTTCACAAAATTGTCTAGGAAAATGAACAGGGCTATACACACATATTTCCTGATTAGGTATTATCATGTGACAACTGAAATCAATTCTTATATTCCAAATCACTGTACATCTTGCTTGGTAATCACTTATTTTTGTGAGATTGATAGAATGTATTATTGTTCTTATCTGTCTATATTATGGGTTTTTAAGTCCTTGTCCAAAAAATGTGTTGGCTATCATTACATAATTGACAATTAATGTTAATAATCTATTTTATTAAATTTTAATCTTGACATGTAAGTAAAATATAAACGTAAAGTGGAACGTAAATTATAATTAACAATCTATAACTTATTAAAGCATACATTTTAAAAATATTGCTTTATAATTATTTTAACAAAATAAACAAAGTATTAATTAAGTGCATGCAGTGTTTTACTGTAGAATTTATTATGTTGTATACATAATTGGATGCAAAAATTAACACATATATGTGTATTTGTGTATGTGTTTCTGTATTTGCAGATGCATGTATGTGCACAGATGCGCACGTATACACACACAGAGTTCAGATGCCAACATTAGGTGATTTCTTAGCCACCATGTATCCTATCTTCTTTTTTTCAACAGCATCTCTCACAGGACTTGTATCCACTGCCTAGGCTAGGCTGGCTGGCCATTGAATCTCCGGGGTCTTTCTGTCTCTCTATGCCTCACCTTGAAATAGCAAATATGCAGAAATATGCTTGGTTTTTTAAATGACCATTGTGGAGATAAAAAGCAGCCATCATTCTTAAAAGAAAGCACTTTACTTACTAGGTCTTCTCAGTCCTTAGATCAGTTAGAAGGCCTTAAACAAGATCTATTTTTTTTTTTTTTTTTTTTTTTTTTTTTTGTCTTCTACTACTTAAACAACTATGGCTGCATCCACTCAAAAGAGTTAAATCAACACCCAGTCATGTCTGGTCCTCCTGTTCTCATCAAGATTATTTTTTCTGTCAAGATAATTTACATATCACATGGTGATATGTCTTTAGAGAAACAGAAGGAGTTATTAGAAGAAATCTATCATATTTTTTGGGTTAGGTTTCCTGCTTAGTTACGTCTATCATTTGTCCATCATTCTAAGCATGACTGCCTTTATGTGTGCTCCACACACATTATCACACACACGCCTGACTACCATGAATTAAAAAAAAAAAAAAAACGGAAAAAAAGAAACATGAAGAAAGGGAAGAGGAAGTAAAGATATGCTTCAAGAAATCTCATTTTCAGTAATTTAAGCCAAACATGACTGATTTTTTTCCATTATAGGTTAGTGTTGTTACCAGATGCCCCAAGATGACTTCCTTAATTAATCAATACTTCCATTGCTTTGTTCCTTCTAGTTTAATTATTTACATCCACAGCAGTATTAAGAATATCCATTACCACTTTATGCATATTGGCACATTGAAATATAACTGCTTTCAAAATGTAGGAATCTTGGTATCTTGTGGGCACACAGCTAGGTACAGATAGATTGTTGTCTATTACTTGCTTTTCTCCACAAGGACACTACTGGTTTAGAAAAGTGTAAGATCTATGCATAAGGAAAAGTCCACAGTTATCTCTGAGCAATTAATATAGATTTGTGTCAGAAACAAACACAAAAAATATAACCACATGATCCCATGGTTTCATTCTGCAAATTATTGTTATAATTCATCCTTGTGATGGGGTTGAATAGTTATTCATGTTGCATTAATAAGTCTATTCTATTTGGAATTTCATTGAATGTAGATCAATGAAGCCTGAGATCTTCACAACATGTCTTTTCACTTAACAATATTGAATGTCTTCATATCTGCTTAAATCATATATTCAACAGTGAGATGTTACAATTTTTCATGAAATGAATATACTTATTAAGTTTTTAAGTATATTTAGCTTTTTATTTTATATTTTCTCATAGTTTCTATAAAAGCATTTGGTCTAAACAGACTGGTTTTAAACCTGGGATTTTATTACACATAAATTTTTGAAAACCATTGCATCTCTGTGTGTGTGAGAGGGGGTTTCTTTTAGGGCATTTATATGCCTTTTTAATTTAATTCTTTCCACCACTATAATTCAGATGATTCAGTTTCCTCTCTCCCTCTTTCCTTTATCCCTTCCTTCTTTATTCTTTCTTTCTTTAGGGCTGAACACTGTACATATTAAACACCAGCTCATGAGTGCTCAGCACACAATCAACAACCAAATTGCAATTCCAGCTCTAGCTCTTGAAGTAAATATTATTTAATTAGGGATTTGAAGGAGAACACTGATTGGGTCATGGCAGCCCTTGAGTTCACTGAGGACAGCATGACTCATGTGTAACCTAGTAACCACACTCTTGTCCTGCTAGCTAAATAACTATTCCATGCCAGACTAGGAGATGTCACTGGTGAACTGAGCTATTTAAACATTTCAGGACTGGAGAGGTAATGGTAATGCTTCCTCAATTGTGGATTCAGCGGTGGGTGATGGAAAGCTATATAGTACAGCATTTCTTTTCATTGAAAAAGAAAAAATAGTTTGCTCCCATATTTCCCCCTCACTATAAAGGTATTTACCCAAAATATTTCCCACTGCATATGAAAGTAACTATGGGCATAGGAATATGTGAATAAATATCCATATATGTTTACCTTATGACTAAGAAATATTCAGTGTTCTTTATACAAAGTAAGTTGACTTTTATCTTTTCCCTTAGAGCTTCTCCAAAAATTGATTATTTTTGTTATATTTTCACAGCAAAGACAAAATTTATCATAGGCCATTTGTTATCACAGATGTGATCTATAAGTTGGAGATCCACCTCTTATGCCTCTTAGAGACAATTTTGCTTTGTTATTTTAATTATATTTTTAATTTAATTTAGAAACAATCTTATTTTAAATGTCAATCTCAGTTCCCTCTCCCTCCACCATCCCACTCCCATCCATTCCCTAGGGAGGATGAGTCCTTTCATGGGGGATCATCAAATTCTGTCACATCATTTGGGTTATAGCCTAGGCCCTCCCCTGTGAATGTAGGCTGAGAAAGTATCCTGCCATGGAGAATGGGCTCCCAAAGTCCATTTCTGCACTAGGGATAAATAGTGATTCTCATTATAAGGGAAGGGCATTAAGGTAACCTCTCCACTATTGCTTAGATTACTAGTTGGGGTCATCCTTGTGGATCTCTGAACATCTCCCTAGTGCCAGATTTCTCTTTAAACCTATAATGGCTTCCTCTATTAAGATATCTCTTTTCTCCCTTTCCTCTATTCTTTCTTAACTCAATCTTCCTGATCCCTAATGTTCTACTCCCCACTCCTCTTCTCCCCTCCTCTTTCTCCTACTTCCCTTCACCCTCCCCCTGTACTTCCAATTTGCTAAGAACATCCTGTACTTTTCCCCTTCCCCCGGGGGCCATGTATGACTCTCTTAGGGTCCTTGTTGTTTCCTAGCTTCTCTGGAGGTATGGATTATCGGCCAGTAATCCTTTGCCCTATGTCTAATATCCCTATATGACTGAGTACATACCATTATTGTATTTCAGTGTTTGGGTTAACTCACTCAGGATGGTTTCTCATAGTTCCACCCATTTGCCTTCGAATTTCCACTCAGTGGAAAAAACATGATTACTAAAAGGGAAATATCATGGAAAAGCTAGGTTTCTCTGCAAACTATGTTTGTGGGAAGATATATAAATATACAAAAATAAAATCAATATGTGCATTCAGTTCCTAAAAATTATGGTTAATGTGTTATTTAGGGAAATCGATAGATATCTAATCTATTTCATTCCTTCAAATTTGGTGAAAATCTCCATTAACTATTAATTGAAGTAACTAATCAACTAGCTGCAGTGAAAGCTGCTGAATTTAGAATATTTAGAATTTAGAATATTTAGTCCATAAGATCCAAACGAATTAACAAATGTGTGAGCACTTTAAATTTTAAGCTCTTTATGAAAAAATAATTTGAATGTATACTTAAAGCCAAATTAAGACCTTTGTATGTAAAGATGATATTCCAAATCGTTGAGAATTAGCATATTTGCTAAAATTTCAAGACAATTGTTTGAAAAGTGTCTGGTATCTTAGGAATTATTGAAGAATTCCATTCTCCATTCTGATTATTAGACCTCCTGGTTTGTATACTTCCTGTCTTATCTTTCAAATTGCATTTGGAATTATTCTTTCTTTTTCTTCAGTAGACAGTAGACTTTCTCTAACTTGATCAATGACAATAAAATAAACATTACTCCAGTCTCATTAGCGAACTGATCTTACCTACATAGCATACAGATATTGCCTTGAAATAGCATTTAATAAAACTAGCTAGACATGAAGCTAAAAAATAAATTATATATTTTTATACAGGAATAATAATATTTGTTCTAATAAAGTTACATTTAAAAACCACAATGATAAGGATTTGTTATATTTGTTGAATACTAAAAATTTGAAGATTGGAAGAGACTTGACATGGGGAATACTGTGATTGACTTATAAATAAGAACAAGGCAAAGAGGAAATAGTGTTGAGGGATATGTCAACAAAACTACGAGACATTGTGAAGAATTATATGCATTGTGAATAGAGAGTACAGTACAAGAAAAATACAGTTTAGCCAAGATCAGACAAAGGAAAACCACTTTTTTTATGTAAAGAATTTTATGTAAAGAATACTGAAATTTGTTCTAATTCAGTTCAATTTGGTAGTTTATTAACCTACAAAGAAATGAAAAGAATTTATTTTAATTTTTAAGAAATTTTGATGACAAAGATGTGGCAGTGATAAACAGGAAATTGTTAGCTATTAAGTAAAATAGGAGGCAAGCAAGTATAATTTTTGAGCCAATTCTGTCATGCTTAATATTGAAATGATAGGTTTTATTGCATTAAGGTTCTCTTAGTTGCAAATGAAAGATGAAAGATCCTAAAAAAAATTTTTTTTGACTCACATGATCTCATTGTGGATACAACCTGGAAAACTTAAACAGATAATATATACATAGAAGAAGGATATGGACTGGTTACTTATTGGGTAGTATACCAAAGGAAGGGGTGGTTTCAGGACATGCACCTTTTAATAATTGGGTTTATTGTGTTCACAGTAATTTCATCTGGGAAGTGGAAAGGCCTGGAAGTAAGTAAGTAAGTGAGAGAGCCTACAGAAATCAAAGTTGATTTTAGAGATGTAGAATTCTTATATTCCACACACAGAGTTTTCCTGAAGGCAGGGATTTATGGAGGGCTAAAGTTGATGGGATTAGTATTGAAGCTATTCAGGAGAGAGTAATGTCTGGGAAGAAATATACTCTAATAAGCATATTGGAAACAGAAGATTGTAGTGAAAAATCAACCCTCAAAGCTCTGAGCAGTTTCTAGCATCCAAATCACAACCCAGAACACCTTTTTACATTAAAAAAACTTGGCCAAGTGGAAATAATTTATTGTTTAAGAACATCCTGTGAAGATTGATTACAGAAACTTGAGCACCATTTATGGCATGGCTTCTAAAATTTTTGCTTCAAAAATTAAAAAAAAAATTAAGTAATACAAATAAGCTACATAAAAATATTTATCTCTTGATTACACAAGAATGGTGGTTTATATTTGTCATAGAAATGGAACATAACCAAGTGATGTCATTTCTACTGTGCATGGTTTGACAAGTTTATATAGACCTGACATAAAGAAAAAGATAAAATGTCATGAAAATGTTCTCTCAACCAAAATCACATGCAGCTACCATGTTCTCCACTATCTGGCATCAGGCCTAGGTACTGAAAAAGATTCCCAACTTATATATAAACAGATTCAAAACAGCCATTCCAGGTTAGTTCCTTTTTTGATTATATTTTCTCCCATCATCACAAGGCTCCATAATTCTGCCAAACATTGCCATTGCCTCAGAAGATCCTATGTGTTGGCCTTAGTCTCTTTCCTCTGTGAACATTTTAGTATGGCATTCCATGCTGACAGCTCCCTTCTGTTTCCTACAAATGGTGAATGAAAACCAACTTCGATTTTAAAATTGTCACACAAGTGGGTGTGTCCACATAAAGGGCTTTTTGATATGTCACAATCATGCCACATATAATAAAATTCATATAGAAAATGCAGACTAGATAAAATTTAGTAATCCCCTACAAGTAAAATTACAATGGGTTATCATAATGTTCCTCATTCAAGACATAGCTTAATATGGTTGACATGGCTGGTGTTTTGAAGAGGACAGCCAATAGATGATGTTTGTTGCCAGCTAGTGAAGCTTTCACTGAAAGATATTGACCAATGACCAATCCCTTTTGAATTTTTGCTTGGCTCCATTCCACAATACCCTCAGGCACTCTAATTATTATTTTTCTTTCTTGTTAATTAAAATAAAGAAATGCAGGGAAGAAAGTTGAAAATTGGAGGAGATAAAAATGCATTCTCCCATTAATAGCAGAATGCCACTGAAATATATGTTATAAAAAGTTTCCATCGTAGAACATTCAGAAACGAAAGGATTGAATGGTCGACATAGATAACGCCAGACTCCTCCTGAAAAGGGAATGTTCTGCAGAAGCAATGCTTTTCACTGCCGACTCTGACACATTTTGTTCATTGTAAACTTCTGCCAAATTGAGCCTGCTATTTGAAATGAATCAATCCAGTGGCATTTGTGATCACAGTGGCTGACTCAGAACACTGAATTAATTTTAACATTTAGTTTTAGACTGGAACTTCAGCTGATTTGCGGCAGATTTTATTTTTTACCTGAAAGATGAGAACATTTATTAGTTAAACATTACTCCATATGTTCTAGAAACTAAAAGGATTATAATAACTCCTATATAATGTTCATCATACTTCATCTATGCCACAGTATTTTTTGACTTTAAAAGCAAAAGCTTTTCTTTTTTAAGAGTGACTGCTGCAATTAAAACTAAGACTGAGCTTTTGATTGACATTATTTCAGACTTTTTTTTTTTTTAATGTAACGGGGTCAAGAAACTTAAATTTACCTTATTAGAAAATTATGTCATTTAAAATGTTAAAAAGCCAGAAAAGTATACTAGATTAATGAATTCTACTGCAAGGATTTACCCAGATAACCATTACATCAAAAGCCAGAGGGAAGAGTGGGGCAGAAATAGTGGAGGTCAAAGGTCTCATTCATTCTAACTTGTGGAGACTACAGTGCTTACGTACATTTGAGGTGAGCACGTAAACAGGAGAGGATGAGACTGTGCAGCCATTCCACACAGCTGAGACTTCCCACTGCGGACTATGTCTGCCCTCCTCCACTTAATGCACAGGGATTTTAAGGGGCACCACACATCTCTGCAATCGTCTACTTTGTTTTGTAGGCAGCATGCTTGATCCTTTTTTTCTTTTCTCCTTTTTCAAAAAGAGAACTCAACTATAAGAACAATGCAAACAAACTTCCGCTTATTTATAGTCAGTTTCTACAAGAAACTTTATATCCATTTTCAGCAAAAAAGTAACATAAAGTTTCTTGTACTGGTAGGAATATAGGCTTAAGAGAGGAGAGAATAAGGGATAAATTGGGGGAGATGCCTGGTGCCGGACAATCAGACAGACAGAGCAAGTAGTGAAAGTAGGATATACAGAATAAAAGGAAGTTAAAAAGCACTAAGGCAAAATATAGACGAAGAGAAACAGGTACATTTACATTATAAGACCTACTGGGACAAGCATAAGATAAGGTCAAGCATTCGTAACTAATAATAAATATCCTTGTCATGATTTTGGAGCTAGTTGGTGGCCCAAAAGAAAGCCTTTTACATAATGACACAATGTTTGTTTAATATATATTTTATTTTACATGTGTGGGTGTTTTGCCTGCATATATATCTGTGCATGCTGTATATACAGTGCCCACAGAAGACTGAGGAAGGGGTTAGATGCCTCGGGGCTAGAAAATGGGCAGTTGTGAGGGCACCATATGGGTACTGAGATTCTCTGGAAGAGTAACCAGTGCTCTTCGATCCTGAGCCGTCTCTGCACTGTCCCCACATGAGAAATACTTAAATGATTTCCTAACCTCAGGCTTTAGAGTATTCTCTATGAATCGTCTCTTCTTTTGAAATAGGATATCGCTGTACAGCCCAGATTGGCCTTGAACTTGTGGTCTTCCTCCCTCAACCTCCAAATGCTGGATAACAGGGGTGTGCCACTGTGTCTGGCTTAGGTGGTAGTTGAGTGATTATATATATATAAGCATTTGAATCAAGCTACATCTGTCAATGCTGCTTCCAAGGTGATAGTAATCACAGATTTGTACAGGTTTTATGGATGACATTGTATGATTCTCAGGAAAACTCATAGTGGAAATCACATCCTTGATTCTATCCTTGAAGATAGGAAATGTCAAGAGTGTTACAGTTCTTTATTTTATTTTATTTTTTTTTTTTTTTGTGACTCATCTCCTTGAACTTCTATTTTGGGACTTCAGTTCTTAAGAAATTTATCTGATAATCAGAAATTAGCCTATCCAGGGGCTTGAGAATCTTTAAACTCTAGACCCACAGCAGAGAATTTCCACATGGGAGCTTCTTTATTTTTTTTTTCAATTAAACATTTTCTGCAGAGATTGTTAAGTGCTTTACTCAAGCAACATGACATAAATTAAGCTGATCCTATCAAATTGAAAGCAATTTTTATTATAGCTCTTGGATTATAGTCGACATATATGGTTATTAAAACACATGAAATTTCATGCTTGTATCATATTTATCTTGCATTTGTATTAAGCAAGTACTATGGCATGCTTTATTTGATATTAGAACTATTCTGAGTGTTAGTAGGTGTTAGCATTTTTAAAAAATCTGAATAAAGGGGACTCCATCAATTTTTGTTAGCTATTTCTCTTGATGTGTTTTCCCGTTTGCAGAAATTAACTTTGAGTGTTAATTGCCTGCCTAGCTTTATGCTGTTTATAAAAACAGCTTACAAAACAGCCTCAGCTAGAGCAGCAGGTATCCAGAGATACCAAATGTTAAAGCCTGATGGCACACCAGCTTTCTTTCGGTCTTTTTGTATAAGAAATATATGTAGGGGAATAGCCACTTAGTATTTTCAGATCTTGCAAAAAGATCTGGTGATCTATCCCTAACTGTGTGCTGAAGGGAGCTGTACAGAGGAATTATTGCAAATACCCTCTAGCTTTAAGAAAATCTGAGCTAACTTAAAAGTGAAAGTCAAGGAAGCAATAAACAGATCAATATATAACACAATCTGGGTGCAATTATTTTCAGTAAATTCCACACTGTGACTTTAATCATTCATTCTCATTTTTAAACAAACATCTTAGTATTTGCTAAAAATTAGCTATTGCAATGGGTGATCAACCCTCAATGTGCCATAGCAGCATGCCTTCAACCCTTTAGGCATGAAGATTGCAACATGGAACCACACATGGAGTTAACTAAACTCTTACTCCTGGGAGGGAAAGAAAAAACATATCAAACAAATAAGAGACTTCCTACTAGTGACAGATAGTTAAGCAATACCAGAGAACAATGGGAAACAATAAAGAAGTCATAAAACTAACATGATCAACAAACATGAGTCCAGTGTACACAAGAAAATAAAAGATCAATGGCTGGAGGGAACGTTGAATGAATGACTTACAGGAGAAAAAGGCGAGCAGGTTACAAATCATCCACCAAACATCATCACTTCATCAACCACAAAGGCAAAGCAGATGAACTAACTACCTTCACACTTCCTTGAACACTCCTCCAACTTGACTGATTTCCTGGTCTTTGCTTCTACCCAAAAGCCCTGCTTTTAATTTCTTTCTTTTTTTCTTTTTTATTGTTTGTTTTTGTGTTTTTGTTTGTTTTTTTGTTTGTTTTGTTTTGCTTTGTTTTGTGTTTTGTTTTTCAAGACAGGGTTTCTCTGCATTGCTTTGGAGCCTGCCCTGGAACTAGCTCTGTAGACCATGCTGGCTCCAACTCACTTGCCTCTGCCTCCTGCCTACCATCAATGTCTGGAGTACTCTCTCTCTCTCCCTCTCTGTTTTTTATTTATTTATTTATTTATTTATTTATTTATTTATTTATTTTTCTTAACATGGGTGTCGGTCTGGAGCCCAAGAACATAGAGTTCCTGAGACATTTCAAAGGTTAAGACAGACTTCCCCCTGGCTATGGACACCAGGCATGACTGGAATTCCGGAGAGACTGCAAATGCTACAAGAGAGGGAAGATATCACAGAGATTTCCAAATCTTTTTATGTAAAGTCCTACAGTGAAGTTTCAAATGCAGATTTGCTTAGAAACTCATTAAAATTTCCTTTCCTTTTCCCAGGGAGTCAAGTGAGGTAAACTATTATGCCACAAGAAAGGATCACTGTGCCTATGCTCGTTCCATGATGATTTTCTTTGTTGGGACTAATTTCTCTGTTGCAAGGCATCTGCAGGTGGGATTAGTCTTTTGTGGCTTTGTTCAATTCAAATGTATCCTGGCAGATGGTGATAGCAAGTAAATAGAACCTCTGTATTTCAGAGGTGGGAGATTGACTGGGCTCATCAAAAGAACAATTATTATAAATAATTCAAGGCACCCCTAGAATCACTGAGCTCTGGGATATTAGCAATGTCTGGGAAGGGGCTCTTTCACATTGCAGAACAGTTTCCTACCTTTACCATTTCTGAGTCAGATCCACAGGGCTTGTGGTGAGCTTTTGGCAGAAAACTTTAACCACAAGACATTGAATTCTTTGCGGGTGTTAAATATAGTAACATTTAAATGATTATTTAGTTGAAGATTTGTAGCAGAGTAAAAATATCTTTCCAATATTCCACATTATTTACTGTTTAACAGAGTCAACTGAATTTAAAATAAACATTCCTGATGTCAATTAGAATTACTTAGGGAGAAAAGCATGAGGGAAAAGAAACAATCATTAACAATAAGCTCAGCAAAGCATTAGTACATGTGGGGATTCCAAAGTAGATAAAAGTTTCAATTTATTTACTTTTTTAAAGTCAGAGTAATGTCTGAACTCGTCTACACTGTATAATGAATGTATTTATATTGCAACTCAGAGGACATTGCTTCAGACTACTTTATATTGGGACATAGCTATCAACAAAACCAGTTTAAAATACTTATTCCGATCATAAGTATTGCTTATAATATAGGTTATAAAATAGGTTAGGTGGATGATGGTAAAGAGGTTTGTGTGTGTGTGTGTGTGTGTGAGAGTGTGTGTGTGTGTGTGTGTGTGTGTGTGTGTGTGTGAATGTGTGTGGGGGGGAGGAGGGAGGGAGAGAGAGAGATGTACAGTGTAGTTTCTTAAAGCTTATTTTAAAGTAGGAGCTGTGACTTGTAAGGCAAGTATGCCTTAGAAAAACAAATGTCTCTAGAATCATTTTTTAAATGTTTTCACTGGAAATCCAAGGCCAAAATCCTCCTTCTTGAAGCTCCCACATAGCCAGTAGACATTTGACTATTTTTTTTTCCTTTTTTGTATGTATGCTTATTCATATTTAACCTTTTCTGAGAATTCTCTTTAGGTGTTTAAAAATATTCTTTATGGAAGTTAAACTTATCTTTACTATTTTACAGATGATAGGGCAAGAAAAATATTATTGATTTAAAAAATAAACAACCACATTACATCTAGCTGAGGCTTAGGATAGAATAATAGAATAAAATGTATACTGAATAATAAGTTATCTAATCTGGGGAGAATTTAAGCTGGTCTCTAATTTTCATTTTAATTTTTTCATTTACTACAGGTGTATTTGTCCAATATTGAAGACACCCTTGACTTTATATATTAGATAGCACACCCAGAATAACTCACTCTTCAGAAATAATATCTGGTTTTCTTTCAGTGTCTTTAATGTCAACTGATATATTTTGATGGAAAAATCATTAATTTTGCTTTATATTTATTGGTCTACTAAGTTAAAAATGATCCAATTGACCATGGCCATGATTATAACCTATATTCATTTATGAATGTAGTAGTCTCATAATTACTCAAAGTAAGATTAGAATTTTAAGATGGAAACAGATGTTATACATTATAACCCAGCAAAGTCTCCAAGGAAGGAATTCCACTAAGAGGTTCAGATTTGAAAGGCAAACATAACTGGGAAAATTGCCATTTGTCAACTATTCTGTGTCATATAATATAATGATACACTTCTTTACACAGCAAATGTCAGAATACTGACAGTCTACTGTACAAACTTAAACAAGTATGGAGCATAAATTATCCAAGAATATTGGCAAGGTTCATGTGCAAATGAATGGTGTTGGAAGGACTAGCAGAGTCTTCCAAGGCCTCCATCAGGCTTGTATTTCTTCTCTGTAGGATACTCCTGATGAGGAAGGGGCAGAGAACACATGAGATTAGAGTTACTTTTAAAGGTAGAAAAAAAATGACTTTAAGTCCTTGTTTAATTAAAGATGGAACAGTACAAGTGGATGACTCATTTCTATCTTAAAAAGCTGAAAATTAAAAATTATGCAATGCACTAAAAATACAAAGAATGAATCAAATGCTCATTGTAAGAACCTTCCAGTAGATTCTGGAGCATGGTTACATAGGTAAACTGTTTATGGCTCTCACTGAGTTGTAGGTCATAAACACAAAGTGCAAATAAGCAAACAATAAAGAGTTGTTTATATCCTTAAATAGTTCATTATATTGTGATTATAACATAATGTCTTCATTTCTAATTGACAAAAAAATCCATTATACATTCTTCAATTATCCAAATATTACCTTAAGAGGTATGTTAACATGAAGTGTTTCTTTATCCAGTGGTGACTCAACTTTCCTTTATTATTTACATACTAATTTAGGTATGAAAGCACTGGTCCTATGTGTCTCATTTTATTCATAAGTACGGATGACATTTCCTTTCACTAGGTAGCTTCCAGCAACTAGTTCTTGTCATAGTGTTGTCATAGTGATAGTGACATCAAGGTACTTCAGTGCAGTGAGTTACAAAAAGAAAAGAAAAAGAAAAAGAAAGAAAGAAAGAAAGAAAAAAGAAAAGAAATAAAAAAAAGAGAGAGAGCACGAATTCCTGGTATATTCCTTTTTGAAACATGGTAAATATGCTACTTGATGTGCTAATTAATGGGAGTCCAGTAGATGCCAGGGTCATTACATCAATTAATCAAAATATTTATCTAGAATTGTGGTTACAACACAAGTATCTGAGGGCTGATGGAGATACTGGTGAACATGGCCAAGAGATCATGGCTAACTGCTTGTGAATGAGTATTTTTCTCTCATGTACCTTTGCCATATGCTAAACCTTTTCTGTCAACAAGAGTTCATTTTAATTATTTTTCAATCCTTTGAAATATGTTTTTGGACTCCTAAGTTGATATTGTGGTGATAGTTCCACATCCTACACAGCTTTGGCAAAACATTTCCCATCACCACTCTTAATGCCAAACAGCTATCACTGAAGTGCCAAATATTCCACATTCAGTGGTTCAGTTACCACTTACTCCAGGCTTTACATGCTACATCATGAAAAAGCATTGGCAGAATCCATCCAGGGGCATCCCACATTTTATTTTTTTATGTCACCAGCACTTCAAGACAGAAAGAGGAATGTGATCATAGCTTATTTACTTTAAATGATTACTTTAAAAACTAGGTTCTTTTAATATCAAACTATTATATAACTGAACTTCCTAGAAAAGCAGCAGTGTGGCCCAATGTAGACTGATCATGTCCTAGTGAATGAGACCCTCCACAGAGGGGATTATGGACATTACTACTTAGATCTGGGTTATTTAAAGAAAACAAAGGAGGAAGAAGATGAGGAGGAGAAGGAGAAAAGGGGTAGGAGGAGAAGGAGGAAAGAAAGGAAGAAAGAAAGAAAGAGAAATAAAAATAAGAAGAAATGAAGTTCCATGGGGATGTGAGAAGAATATTAGAAAAGGTTGTGGAGTAAAAAAAAAAAAAAAAGCTATAAGTTAAAGCACAGTATATTCATGAATGAAATAAAATACAATTATTTAAAAAAAAACTAAAAGTATTTTAAAACGAATCATGAGTGTTGACTATTACATGATCTCATGCTGAAATTTAGGAAAATGACTACCTGTCTTTTCATTCTGGAAGTCAATGTCTGTGCTGACTGTGCCTCATGTGGAAAAGGGCTGTGATGGTCTTTGTGGATATGTGAACTTGACCAGAGAATAAGTCCCTATCTGCTAAGCATAATTAATTCTAATGAAAATAAAGTGCAGAACAGGCATTATTGTTCCTGAATTCCTGATTAGGAACAGTTCATTTCTAAAGATTTTCTAATTTACTTCCAAAATGTCAACTTATAGAAGATAAAGTATGTAAACTTTAGTTGAATTACTTTCAATTAACTATTCACTTCAATGATCATTCTTTTCTTTAAAGGTGACAACTATTTCTTTTTTAAATTTTAAGTTATTTTTTTTTTCATTTTACATTCCAACCCCAGTTCTCCCTCCCCTTCATCTGCCTCCCCACCTGCCTCCATCCCAGGGGGCTTCTCTTAGGGAACCACCAAAGTCTGGGCTACCAAGTGGAGGTAGGACTAAGCCCCTACTCTCTGAATCAGTCTGGGCAAGGTATGCCACAATAGATAATGGGCTATAAAAAGCCAGTTCATGCATTTGGATAAGTTCTGGTCCCACTGCCAGTACCCCACCCAACAGATCAAGCCACATAACTGTCACCCACTTCAGAGGCTGTAGTTCAGTTCCACTCAAGTCCCCCAGGTATCAGGCCAGAGTCTGTGAGCTACCTCTACCTTGGGTCAGTTGTCTCTGTGGTTTTCTCCATCATGATCTTGATCACCCCCATGCTCATATTTTCTGTGCACCCTCTTCAACTGAACTCTAGGAACTCAATCCAGGGCTTGAAAGTTGGTCACTTCATCTTTTTCCATTAGTTACTGGATTTAGAGTCTATAATGGGAGTTAGTACTGGAAAGTAGAACTGTCCTTCCTTTCCTTTTCTTTATAAATAGTGACAAGGACACAACTATGCATAATAGTTGTACTGAATAGATTAGTGAGTCTCTCAATGCTCACCACATAAGTAATTAATTATGGCTATTAATTTAGAGATCCATATTCCTTCCAGATTAATGTGGTTTGATCAAGCCAGACCACCTGAAACAGAGTACCAGGTGATCCTACATTCAAAACAGCTGGACAAAGCAGCCTTACAGACTACAGCCAGGATATCTGAATCTTCTTTGAATCCCCCATGACAGCGCCCTTTCCAGCAGGAAGTAGTTTGGAAAGAATGACTCCCACATTCCCAAATATTGTCTATAAATGTTTGTTTTCATTTAAATGGACTTGGTTATATAACAAAAAAATTAGAGATCCATAACCAGAAAATGTGCAGAGAATAAGAATATGAAATGTTCAAAAATAAAAAAATAAAAAAAATAAAAAAAAAAGAATATGGAATGTTCAGCTGTACATGGAATCTCTATATCATACCCCTTAAACTTAAGGCTTAGTCATCACCCTAGAAGAGAGGGAAGGTTGATTCTAAGAGCCAGAGGTAGTGAGTATCCATGGTTACATGACAGGGCTGTTACTCACACAAATTCCCAACAACTGTGACAGCACGTAATTGTACAAGATCAAGTCAAACAAATGGTCAGCATGTCATGATTCCTATCCCTAGCTGAGGAACTATTGGAAATTAATAACTTCTGGGGGAGGAAAGTCATAGCTCCTGCTTTACACACATGCCCACAAAGGCAGCAATAATTACTCCATAGATATTAACTTCAGAAAGAGAGAGAGAGAGAGAGAGAGAGAGAGAGAGAGAGAGAGAGAGAGAGATTTAGAGAGAGATTGATTCATCTTGGAATTTTGAGCTGGAAGCCAAATTCAACAAGATAGGTTGGTCACCTTGTATGTACATGAGACTTAGAGTATAACAAATAAACAGGAATGTCCCCACCTGCTATTTACTGGTAAAATGGATGGAATTGGCAGTTTTGGAGTAGAATTCGTCAGGGCCTTTTGCATATATTAAGTTCAACTCCACATAATCCCAGGATATATAACACTAGTTTAATGCTATACTTAGGCAGCTTATGTCTTACATATATCATCCAGAACATGAGATAAAGCTGATCAAGCCATTCCTAAAACAATATGAGATTGTCACTCCAGCAAAGTAAATGAGTGAGTTTCTGAAGTCCCCCAGAGAGTCTGCCTTACACAATAGAGCTTTGAGTAGTTTTATTCTACAGAGGCACCTATAAATGCAGTTTAAGAGGCACCAAAGGAGTATAGAATTCTGCACAATGATAGAGATCTTAACAGAGATTGTCAACCCAAAGCCCACATTCCTCCTACACAAATCCAAATTTACATGGCATACCTCCTAGTGAGCACAGCCAAGCACTGAAGCACAAACTTAGAAAAGCATTAACAAGAACACAATAAATTACTTTGTTTCCTGCATCTAAGTTATATGTAGTAGAATAAGGAATAGAGATGATTATGCAGTTTAGGCAAGACTTCTTTAAATGGTTTTACTTTATTTTTTAATGTATGTTTATGTGAGTGTCTGTGTGTGATTATGTGCACATATATATGGATACTTTCAGAGGCCAGAAAAAGGCATCAGATTCCCTAAAACCAGAGTGACAGGTGGTTGTGAGCTGTCTCACATGGATGCTTGGAAATACTCAAGTCCTATGCAAGAGCAGCAAGTGTTTTTAAATTTTGAGCCATTTCTTCTGCTTCAAGACATTTAATAAATTATAATATTGAATGCATATAATGCAGCTGAAGACTGAGTCAGAATAAAAAAAGTTAAGATCACTCCATCTATTTTACCAGTGGCTTAACCATGTGGTTGGGACAGACTGACAGCAGCAGTTAAGGGTGGTGCTTGCACATGTCATTATACCCCATGCCGTCTCAAACACACATGTGAATGTTTTCATGCTCTTTACTAAAGTGTGCATTTTATCTGCTGTACCATTCATGGTTTTCTGTTATCAAACCTTTCCAAGCCTCGCTTTAAAGACGTTACTGTAAACTGCTGCTACACAATGCTAGACTGTGATGTCCAAGAAGACACTGGCAATATCTAAAGTCATTTTCTTTTTGTTCTGAGAACATGAGTGAGAGTGTGGAGGACTGCTACTGATTTCTAGATAACAGGACTTAGCACGTGTCCTTGCAATACAAGTTACAACTGCTTCAAATTCAATAAGCATTAACAGTGCCATGGTAGAAAGACACTTAGACACAGATACATAGGAGTGGGGGAGTTAGAGAGAGGGAGCACAAAAGGAAGAGGAGAGGGGGAACTATATTACTGCAAAACATGGCCACAGTTCATTGCTATAAAGCACATGCCAGATAACTTATGCCATATAATAATGATTGTGTAAGAATGATTAATGCACAAATGCCTGTAGTACAATAGACCTAGTCCAATGACTCTCTCAGCTAAAACATCAGGACTGTTAGGCTGTCTCAGTACTGAACATTCTCAGTTACTTCAACAGCATTGTTGGACTTTCTTTCTTTTTTTCTTTCCCTTTCTTTCTTTTCCTTCCTTCCTTCTTTCTTTTATTCTGTCTGCGTTTGTCTTTCTTTCCCCCTCTTCTTTTTCCTTTTTCTTCTGAGATATAATCTCTTATGTATCTCTGGCTGTCCTGGAAGACCAGACTGGCCTTGAACTCACAGAGGCACTAGTTCTTCTGCCTCTACAGTACTGAGATAAAAGCATGCACCATCACATTTTGAAAACTTTCTTTATATGTTATAAATGATCTTCTAATGCATTAAACTGATGGATGATACCTGTGGCCATATCTGTACACTAGTGAATTTTACCACGCTTCAGTTTGGCAAACCACATCACAAAGTTCTGTCACCAGGTTGGACTTCTCAAAGGACATGTTCCCTCTGCAGAGCTGTCTTATAAGTACATTTTCAGAAACTCTCAAGGAGGCTTTTCTGTGTTGTCAGGAACAGATGCTTGCTTTGCTTGCATTTTTGTAGTAGGAAACATTTACCAAGGAAAAAAGTTTTACCATCCAGAAACATGAAAATGAAATCCATGATGATACAACTGTGCTGATGAAAAATAAATTAATGCAAAAGCTAATTAAAAAAATCAGAGGGCAAGGAAAGGACTTTGATATTAAAGTGTTTTCTTCACAAGCACAATGTTCCGTATTTGGATCTCCAGCATACATGTAAATGCCAGGTTTAGTGGTAAACATCTGTAATCCCAGAGAGCTGGAAACATTTGGGTCCCTGAAGCTTGATGGTTATCTAGGCTGACTGAATTGATGAGCTGCAGGTTCAGTGAGAGGCCCCCGTCTCAAAAGATGCGGCGCACCATGACTGAAATTGACACCTGACATTGACAGCCAGCCTCCACTCGTGTGCACACACGCTTGTGAAAATCTGCTGATATACTGCATTGTTAGTGCACACAAGTGCCTCTCCATACAGAGGGTCAGAAACAACAGTGTCCCTAAATATTTTTTTTATATGTAATCACTTTCTTTATCCTAGGAAATGATGAATCCTACTCCCAGAACTTTCCCATCAACTGTCTCCAGTGCTAGATATTGAACCCCCAGCTTCACAAAGCCTAGAAAAATGTTCTACTCTTTAGCCTCAGCACTAACTCTTAGCTATATGTTGGTTCTTATTTTCCATGGCTCATTAGGTAATTAATTTCTTTGAGGAAGGACTTCATTATGAATCTCTTTCTGATCTGGAATGCATTATGTCAACCATGATAACCTTGAACTCACAGATATCCTCTTGCTCCTGTCTCCTGGGACTGGGATTAGTGGAGCACCACCATCCTTTGGTTAGAAAATTAATTTCAAAACTCAATTTTTATTTGAAATTTTCAATTATTTTATTTAAATTGTCTACCAACAACTATTTTAAATAATTCAGTTTACAAAGCTAAGAAGGAGGACTGGCTCAGCTCTCCTCAGTAAAAATGGTTACTGTGTAAACACAAAGGCCTCAGGTCAAGCCCTAGACCTTAAGATAGAAGGAAAAATTAAAAATTGTGCTCTGACTTTCATGCAGTACCCTCCTTACACACACATCACACCTACTCACTCCCACATGAGTAATAAAAAATCAGGAAAATAATACTGAGGTTCAATGAAGCAAATAAGACTTATTTAAACAGGAATCAACTCTAAATGCTAAGACAAAGAACTTTTGATAAATCAATGTCTAAGAAATGTAATCTTCCTTTGACATTTAGGCTACTTGCATGTATTGAAGTAGAAATGTCATATTACCTTTCTTGCTTTTTTTTTTTTATTAACAATGTGACTCTTTAGACTTCTGACAAGTTTGACACTTTAGATAATTTCATGTGGGGCTAGGACATTTCTCTAATTGCTTTGCAGTACATTTGAGCCCTACATTGTGAGGGTGCAAAGATAAATTATTCTATGGTAGGACATGGTATATTGACAGAGAGACTGATGTGAAACATTTAAACACAGCTGCCAGTCACGTGTAGCCACAGAAAAATTTACAACCTGGGACAAAAGGCAGGTGAAGGGGAAAGAGAATGAAGTTATCTGGGTTCCACGCCCCCAGGAGAATGTGCTGATTGTGTTTTTTAGGCCATGGATATAGAGGTTCCCCTACTTGTCCTTGGGGAAAACAGCATGGGCATAAAGTCCATGGTACAGATGTGTAGTAAGGTGGGATGTGGTGCTAATAAACTCAGAGTGGGGAGCTGACTGACATTAAGATTGAGTTTGAATTGGATCACAACAACAGAAACATAGTATGTTTATTGACTTCTCGTTATTTTGACATTGGGTTTTAATTTCAATTATATTGAAAATTCAAGAGTCAAACCACAGCAAAAAGTTTTAGAGATTAAATTACGCATTCCCAGAAAAGTGCAGAGAAAAGAAGAAGCAAACACAACATAGAGACACATAGAAGGGTGAGATGTCTTTGTGGCCCAGACTGTAATCACATGCCCTACATATTGACAAACAGCCAGATAGGCCACATTCTAGATAAGTTGTTAAGAATGTTCAGTGTGATGTGATTCAGGAGAAAATGATATCATGTTGTTGTATACCTTGCACTAAGGTAACATTCATTGTTGAAGGATATGAGCTGACAGTTGAATTAGACTTACTTAAAGATTGCTGACATTCTATGTATTCAACATGGAAAATTATATGTTCTTGTCACAGTCACAGACAGGGAGAGAAGTCAGTTCTGGCAAGATGAAAGGAATAATAGGAGAGAGTATAGAAGTCAAAGGTCTAGTATTTGGTGTTTTAAGGATCTTCAATTTTCAGAATAGCACAGAAAGTGCTTTTCTATTTTCCTTTAGTCATCAAGGTATATAGGATAATAGGCTAAGTTGGAAATATAATAGAATTCCTGTTGCCAAAGGGATTTTTTTAAGTTTCAGAGAAGAGACATTCAGGGTGCTGGCTGTGTGGTGGTCACAGGGTTGATGGTGACATTGTCTCCAGAACAGAAGATGAAGTTGTGTTTCCTTGTGAGGCCCTGCTGTGTTATGATATTACCTGAGGTGAGGTTTTCTCCAAGGCAACAACACCCTCATGCAGATCAATGTAGTCATAACAGCTGTGGTATTCTTTCGTATGTTGAGGATGGGGAGGATAGGCTCTCATGTAGTTTAGGCTGGCCTCGAACTCAATATGTAGCTGAGGATGACCTTAACTTTCTGATCTGACTGAACTCAGTGCTGAGGTTCAGGTGTACACAACCCTAACTTCCTTATAGGCTTTGGGCATGCCAAGCAAGGAATTTAAGAGATGAGCCATGTACTGAGTCCCTCAGAAAACCTTTTAAAGTATGTATACATTAGAGTTCATGTGCCTCCTATTTATGGGTATTGTAGTGACACGGAGCCTCTTAAGATGTTTATGGAAAACTGATACTAGAAACTTGAATTTAAGTAATTTTCATTGTTTTCTTTAAGTCAAGATTTACCTGTGTATAATAAAGAAAAAAGAAATTGACATTTCTGTTATTGTTTTTATTTGATCAATGACCAGGTCCAAAGTGGCACATCCCCAGTGCACCAGTGACACAATCAAAGGGTAACTTATATGTGTCTGGACCTGAAATCTCTCTAAAATCCAAGGTTTTGTCCAGATGGGTAGTAATAAAGCATGTGCTGCAATGGGATTTAAGCAATCTGATCAGAGGTAAGTGCTTCCCCTTAGTGACATGCCACATTGTTTATCAATAAAAACATCAGTGGCTGGAATCCTGTGTTAGCCTGTAGACAGGCCCATGAATTTATATGAATGGCTTTGTTACAGTTATTGGTGGCCCAGATAGTTTCTTTAGTTGCAAGGTGTGAAGGTCCACATTTGCAATATGGAAACAATGGCTGACTTGGAAAGTTTGAGCCTCTGAACTACAAAGCATTAGGAGCATCCAGATAAGTGATAACAAAGCCAGTAGTCAGAAGCTTGTATGGCTCCATTTGAAAGGACTCTACTGTTTTCTGTTGAACATCCTAAACTGTGATTATTAAGCAAAGGTTATCTCTTTTCCTCATTATGGAACACAGCATTAATTTCATTTTTATTTCAGAATGTTACTTCTGTTTATTATGTGGAGTTATATGTCTCATTTCTTGATAGCCAGTGATGTCCATGGCAACAGCCTTTAAAATTAACTTTAATTGACTGTAAATGACCTAGAAGACAACTCTGAACCGGCTACCCACACATCTTATAATCCAAATATTGACAACTTCTAAATCAAATGATAAAGCTCTTGGACCATGGGAAAACCCATGTTTCCAAAGGAGTTGTTGCTTTACTTCTGGTTTATCCCCAGGAGGATATATATTAACAGACCAAATATATAATGAATTTTTATTATCATAAAATAAAATGTAACCCCCCCATCCCAACTCACATATGTTAAATGTACGGAATGGAATAAGGGTATTTTGACATTCCTATGAGACAAGCATCAGCCACAGATGCTTAAATAAAGAGATTTAAATTCTTGGGCAAGATAGAGAATCATGGAGGAACATAAGGGTTGTTTTGTAACTATAGTAAGAGTTCTGTTCAGAGCTTATTAGACCTCTCAGTTAAACCAGTTATGTGAACCCCACTAGGAAAATGACGCTTCCAATACACTTGGCTTTTTAAAGAGTCTATTGTAGGATTTCTGAGCATTGAAGCACATGTCTTGAGAGCTAATGTCTGGAACTCAAAAATTTCAGATAAAGGTTATCCCATTACATCCATGTACTATGGCCTTAGCATGTGAAGGCACAGGTGACATTGCTGTATTATGTATTCTGGATGTCTATGAAGTGGAAATTGTACATGGTTTATTATTCAAGGAATTCCTCTAAAATAAAGACATCAAAATGTATAAAAAATATACAGATGGGCAATACACTGAACAGACCACACAGGGCCAAGATGGCAGCTAGAAGTTTGGCCAATAGAACTATTGCCTTCAAACCCTGTCCTTTATCATGGACATGATAAAGGGGTGGGAAGTGGCAATATTTCACTGAGTTACAAAACCTATGGGAAGAAGAACCATCTGGACAACCTGTGACTCCCAATGATGCTCATTTAAGTGATACAGTGTACTCATATACCAAAAGGGTACACATGGCTATAGTAGAGAGTCTTAGGATATAGTCATCTACATCTTTCTTCGGGTAGATTTTTAGCTCTGTTCTGTATCAAGAAGTGAGAAGTGGCCTTGCTGATTTGTGGGAGTAAGGCTTATGAACATAGAAAGAGTAGGAAATTTGGCATGGATGACACAAGATTATGACACTCACTACTGTTATCTAGGAGGGCCTAGAACATGTTTAGCACCATTTGCTGTAATGATATAAAGTACAATAAAGAGCCTAGCAGCTCTGCTTCTGTCAGCAGCCCATGTGACATCCATGGCAGTCTATAGACAGAAGATTCTGTCCCACATATTTCCAAAGTAGTATTTGGCCTAAAGAGGCCCGGGTGTGAGACCTAGTGGAACTTCCTGAGCCTGGCTAAAGTGTGGCAACCTATCTTTGGCCTGTAACCTCCATGTGGGAGTGACTCAGCAAGGCCTGATATAAGACTGCCCCCTCCCTAGCTAACCACTAGCTTGGTGGAATATTATTGGCCCCTTCTCTTCATGTCACCTTACCTCACCCTAAAATTCCCCTACTCAAACCTGTATAAGCCCCTGCTTGATGCAATAAAACCAGCAAGGGCTGAGAAACTGGTGGACAGTTCCCTCGCCTTTCTGGGGTCCTCTCCTCTGAGGGAGGAATTGCAGAGGGATGGCCCTGTAAAGTTGTTTAGTCCCAAATAAACACACAGAGGTTTATATTAATTATAATCTGTTTGGTCAGTGACTAGGGCTTCTTATTGGCTAGCTCTCACTTAATTATTAATCCATTTTTATTTCTATTATTCTATGTATCTCCACATGGTCTTGGCTTACCAGTAAAACCCAGATCTCATAATATCTCCCTCAGTACTACCTCTCTTTGTTCCTCTTCCCAGGATCACCCTAGTTGGTAGGCCTGTCTATACTTCCAGCCTGACTACATCCTGTCTGCCCATTGGCCAAAACAACTTTACTCATCAACCAATAAGGGAAACATACTCATCGCCTATAGAAGGACATCCCCTTTCAGCAGTCAAGACCCTGTAATTTTCTTCTATAAAAGATCCTTATGGTGGAAATTTACTTTGTAGAATAACTAAACTCATTAGATTTAATTTTATAAACTAAACAACCTGGCATGTAGCTGGGGATGTATGCTACAGTTGCTGGCATCAGTACACATCAATGACCTAAAAATGATCTAAAATGACCAGGATAATCTTTATTCTTGCTTTCTTTGGGAAGGGATAGACCCATTTAGGTGATAAGTCAAACACCATGTAGGAGGAGGTGGTTTTTCTTTGACTTTCTTTCCTCCTGTCAAGATTATGTATGATGCACAGGTATGAGACCATTTCATAGAAAGTATTCTCTACAGCTGCCATGTGTACACATAAATGGGTGTTTTACCTCAGAAGATGAGTATGGCTCTTAAAATTATACACCTTCATGAAGGTTATGCTATAGTTTTATCTGGATGTTGGCATATGTGCAATTTTGAAACATGCGTTAAGATGTGTTATTGACTTAACTTTCACTAGCATATCTACAGGCATATTTCATTTTATTTTCTCCTAGTTGTTTTGAAGCTCTTTCTTCAATTTTGCCATGAAGGAGCTTATCTCTACATATATTGCCCTTGTGATATTACTATTCAGTTCAATCTCGGGATGAAGTAAATGCCGTGGTTCCAGAACTGATGGGTTTTCAAATTCTGGTGCTTGTAAACATCATTTTATAGTCCTCTTCTTTGCATATATGTAGTGGGATATTCATTTTTGTCTCCCTCTGTGGCACTGACTATGCCCATTGGGGGATGGAGCCAGGGGTGGAAGTGACCTGTGGAAAGAGGTCTGAGGAGGAGCCGGGGAATACTCTCTTGCTGGCGGGATGCTGAGAGGAGAGCATCTGGTGGAACTTACTGGTGTTCATCTGTCTAGGCTGTAAGTTATTTCTCCCTGAATAAACATCTATTTGGCCTATTTGTTTTTCCTGATCCTTATTTAACTGCAATACATACATTTCACTTTTTATTGATTTTATGCTTTCATGTAAATTTTTAGTGAATTTTTGATAAGAAAATTTAATTACTTAAATGAAAGGTTTTCTCAACAATGTGAATCAGTGAATTGATTCAGAGGACAGTTACCTCATGAATCACAGTTAAATTAAGGTGGTCTTCTCTAAGCTTATAAATATGTGTGAGTTGGGGTCACCCAGGCACAGCCAAGATCTTGCCCATCTAGGTGAAACATATTTTCAACTCTCATGCCATGCAGGATTTCAGGATTTCTACACAGGGTCTAGAAGCCTGGCCAATAAACTCTGACATAAGAACCCACCCAAGATAACTAGGTACAATCATCTAAGTCTGTGCACTGTTCCCACTGTTCCAGGCAACTCCCTGTACAAGCAGGTGTGTGTCCCTTCGAAAGCAGGTGACTTTAACTTATAGGATTTTTTCTTTTGTTTACTTTTTGAGATGCTTTCTTGAAGGCAGACTAATTTTTCCATGACTGGCAGGTAGCAGAGGATAAAACAGATTGGGTTCCTGTGGGAACCACCATCAACCAACTATGCCCAATACCTGTTAATAGACCAACCAAAAATAACTGAAAACATATTTATGTGAGCCATTGTTGATAATTTAATAAAATATACCAGATAAAGACAAATTCCTCTATCCTAGTAATATCACTTTGAAGTATTTATTTACAGTTTACATTATATTCATAAATGTGCAAGTTATCTACTAAAAGCAATAAGGAATTATTTAAATTATGGACAATTCCTATATCAATTCTTATTTATTAATAAACAACACTACTAGACTAAAAAACCTTTAAAAATACAAACATGAACCTTTATTAGGTTAGAATTTGAATTTTAAAATTAGAGACTTATAGAGAGTTTTGCTATGTCCCTAACTGCTACAGCTGAACCAAAAACACAGCTGATATTCAACCATGGCTATTGCACACTGAATAAGTAAAAACAGGTTGAAATAAAACATTGTATTTAAAAATTTTAATTTGTGTAAAAAGTGGAATAAATGAGCGTCATTAGGTAAGTGGGGTAAGTATGGATATATCAGAGTTGTCATTAATAATCATAATGGTGAAGGAAATGTAATGAAGGAGGGAGAAATCTATTACATGGCTTCTGGAGAAAGCAAGGTATTTTAAACTCAATAAATGAGTTTGGAACAATGTGAGTTCATGACCTATGAAAATTTATATAATGATTTGGTAATTTGGGGAATCCATCTTTAGCCTACAGGCCTAGTGTATTGAGTTGACTCCTCAGCAAAGTAGGACATTTGAAACTTTCCATCTGTTTTGACAGTTTGTCAGTCATTTTTCTGTGTCCTGCAGAATGTTTGGCAGACTCTTCTGTGAAGCCACAACATTGCAGCAATGTCCAATAATGTTTAAGCAGTCAAATTATAGAAGAACTTTGGTTAACTGTCCAGACAGTAACTCGTCTCTGTCAATTCTAGAGTTTGCATATTATCCTTCTGTGATCTTTGATGGAGTTGGCGACAGATTATTATGGTTATAATTTTCCTTAGTTATGATAAAGTATATTTACATAAAAGACATTAGAATCACAAAGATAGAATAAATGATAGAATATTTCTTTAAATCTTGTCAAATGAACTAAATATTCTAACTACAGTTCCTACTTGATAACTATTTAGTTATATATAAGTTGTCTATGTTAATGTGGAAAGCTTTCTTATTAAGACAGAAAAGAGAAGATGATGGGAGGTCTTCTGTACATATATTTTTCTTATTGGTCGTTTAGAAAAACACTGTGCCCAATAGGGCAGCTAGATAGAAAGGTGTAGCAGAATTCTGGGAGTTGTAGGCAGATAGCAGTTGCCATGTAGGACAACATAGGAAAACAGGTCCCTGGATCTTACTACGGTCAGATAAACCATGTATAAATGCAAAGATGAATATAAATGGGCTAGTAATTAAGTCAAAGTTAGCCAATAAAACGCCCTAGTTATTGTCCAAAAATATTATAATTAATATAAATCTCTCAGTATTCATTCCGTGCAAGGTCATTGTGGAACCAAGGTATTGTAATAATGGAGACCCACTCAGTGTCCTAGCTATTCCTTGCCTATTTAAAGCAAATCAATCTGCATGTCCAGGGAACACAATATACCCTGGATATTCTGTCAGTTCCCATCAAGATAAGGGAACACTGATGCTCCTCCTAGGGTTTGCTATTTTTTTCACTGTTTAATTTTGTTATTATTCTATTATTTCCCCCTGATTTGTGAACTCCAAACATCCCATTTATGTCATGCCATTTCCATTAATAAAATTTTAAAATTTTGATAACACAAAAGAAGAAAATTTATATAATGATACAAATCATAATTTAATCAAAATCCTGTTAAGTGATATGAATGAAAATAAAATACCATGATGTATCTAAATATAAAAATTCACTGCAGTTTGGATATCAAACACACATAATCTTTTATTTTTGTGAAGGATATAAAAAACTTCATTCATTGTCTTATTCTCCTAAAATGAACCTCCTAAAAAAGCCCTATACATGGACAATTATAGAGTTTGTATTGCTGCCTTAGTATTCCCCAATAATACCCAGATGCATACATTCAATGATCTGTTTTACCTGTGTAATTTCAAATAATGATATCAAACTATATGGATCCTAGTAAACCACTCTTATTCAGCTACTTTAATGTTTTGCACTGAAGAGCTTATGCAAATAATTTTCCAGGGTGAGGAGGCAGTCATCATGAATGCACTATTATTTTCAAATTCACATTTAAAAACCTCTTGAGAAAACTTCAAAATATATCTAGAATACTTGCAATTATCCAGGCTCTCTCTTCTATGTGCCAAAATATCTTTTGCATAGATTTTTAAAACTTTACTTTTTAAAAAATAGATTTACAATAGAAATAAAATTACATTCCCTTTCTTTGTCCCCTTTCAAGTTGATAGCCTTTTTCTTCGATTATTATTGTTACACACACATATATGTATGCATGTATGTATGTATGTATGTGCAAAACATATGTTGATATTATTTCCTAGCATTATTGAATAGGGCAAAATGAACATGGCTATGCACACATCTATGGATCAGGATGTCTGACCCTTTGAGAAGATGATGAGAAGAAATATAACTGGGTCATATGCAAGCTTTTTAGTTATGTTTTTTGGGGGAGTATTCTACATATAAATTTCCAGAGTTGCTGCACCATACCCCTCCACTTCTCCTTAAAAGTAAAATAAAACAATAAAGCAAAATATAATATTCTTGTAACTAGTTCTCTATTTTAATTCATCTTCAAGGGGATACATTTTACATCACAATTAAAATTATCATTTAATAATTGAAACAAACAGTGTGTTTCCAAGATAGAGACCCACTTCTGACATTGCAGGGAATGAAAGGCCTTGGAACACTCAGCCCCTAAATGGATGCCCCCTGTGAAGAAGAGGCAGACAGAGTTAAGAGCCAGAGGAGAAGGAGGTTACCAAGAAAACAAAACCCTCTAAATCAACATAATCAAATAACATATGATCTCACAGAGACTGAGGTAGCATGTACAGAGCCTGCAGAGTTCTTCACCCTGTCCTTTGCATTTATATTATGTCTTCCAGTTTAGAATTTTTTATGGGTTCCCCAAGTGCCTCTCTGTTTCTTGTGTCTTGGGCTCATTCTTCCGTTTTCGTTTGATCTTATTTAATTCCAATGTGTTCGTGGTTTTTTTTTTTTTTTTTTTTTTTTTTTTTTGTTATTATTCTATTCTATTCTACTTTATTTTTATTATTATCCCTTAGATGCCTGTTTCTTTTTTTGTAATGAGACAGAAAGGGAGTGGATTGGGTGGGGAGGGGAGTTGCTGAAGAACTAAGAGTAGTTAAGGGAGGGGAAACTGTAATTAGGATTATATTATGTGAGAAAAAAATCCATTTCCTTTAAAAGGAAAACAAAAAATTTAAAGTGTATTTTCTCTGTCCAACCCTTATAGTTAGTGATCTTCTTAACTGGATTCACAGCAAGTCCTTACAGTGACCTCCAGCCCACATGAATTCCTTCATTTGTTGTCTCTAAGTCTTTTTTTTTTTTTCATTTTACATGCTATCCACAGTTCCCCCTCCCTTCCCTTCTCCTGTTTCCCCCTACCTCCCCATTAGCCCATCCCCCCCATCCACTCTCCAGAAAGGGTAAAGCCTGGCCTCCCATGTGAAGTCAATAAAGCTTGGCACATTCAGTAGAGTGAGGCAGGACCAAGCCTTTTCCCCACACCCAACTCAGCATCAATGCTGAGCAAGGCATCCCACCATATGGAATGGGCTTAAAAATTCAGCTCATACAATATGGACAGACCCTGGTGCCACTATCAGGGGCTCCACAAACAGACCAGGCTATAAAATTGTTGTCCATATGCAAAGGACCTGGTTGATCCAATGCAGGCTCCCTAGTTGTAAGTCTAGAGTCCATGAGCTCCTTTCTGCAAGTTAAACTTAACTGTCTGTGGGTTTCTCCATCATGATCTCGACCCTCCTTGCTCATATAATCCCTCCTCCCTCTCTCAACTGGACTTCTGTAGCAGAGCTCAGTCTGGTGTGTGACTGATCTCTCTGCATCTGGTTCCATCAGTTAATGGATACAGATTCTATTATGACAATTAGGCTAGTCACTAATCTGATTAGAGGGGAAGGCCAATTCAGACACCCTCTCCACTACTGCTGGGAGTCTTAGCTAGGGTCATTCTTGTGGATTCCTGAGAATTTCTCTAGTACCATTTTCTCCCTAACCCCACGAATGGCTCCCTCTATCATGATATCTCTTTCATTTTTCTCCCACACTGTACCTCAACAAACTCTACCATCCATTCCTTCATGTTCTAGTTCCCTATCCCCTCCATTCTACCCCCACATTCCTAGTTTACCCAGAAGATCTCATCTATTTCTCCTTACCAGGACAATCCATGTGTCCCTCCTAGGGTCCTTCTTGTTACCTAGCTTCTCTGGAACTGTAGATTGTAGTCTGGTTATCCACATTTTCCTTATCCATTTTTTGGTTGAGGGATATCAAGGTTACTTTCATTTTCTGCTATTATGAACAAGCTGCTCTGAACATAGTTGAGCACTCTTAGCACTCCCTCTCTCATTGTAGTTCCCTCATTGGCCATTCTGATCTTCCTTGAGTGTTAGCTCAAATCTTTTGTGTCTGAACTGTAGAGTCAACTGCTGTTGTAGTTCGAATGTAGACCCTAATCAAAAATAATCTTTTTGGGGCTCCCAAATTCTTAGGTTAACTGTACTTTCAAAAGGACCTTGTGAGGATAACTAATATTAGATAAAGGAATGAATATTGGGGCTCTCATAAGGCCATTTCTGCCTTTACAATCAAAGGAAGAAAGACTTCATTAGCATTCTTTTTTTTTTTTTTTTTTTTTTTTGGTATTTACTCTACCCTTTGATGATCAGTACAAGTGGCATATCTTTTCAAAAAGCATATGTATGCTTTTGGATTATAAGTTCTGTCGTTCCCTTCAGTATATTGTGTCATTTCAGCGGCACACTATTAGAGCTCTGATGTTCCCTTCTCAGTGGGTTATCCTAAAGAAGAGCGGTTTGCTGGGAGACCAACCCAGAGGGTCAGTGGGCTCTACAAGACCCTGGAGTCCAAGTGTTCCATGGGCTTCCATGCGGGCTGGGAACAGCCACACTGGTTCTACAAACCTGGCCAGGACACTCAGTATCGGTAAGTGGGTGTCTTAGCCTGCCTGTGTTCTGATCAAGGGCATGGGCTCTTCTCCCATCAGAGGAGTGCCGAATCTTCTCGGGTACCACTCCCCTGCTGCTGGTGGGGCCACTCATTAGATCAGCCCAGGTGACACTGCCAGTCTCAGGCGAGCCTTTATATATTTATTTACTTAATTTATTTCTTTTAAATTTTTTTATTTAATTTTATATAACAAAGTCCAATAAAATGAAAACAAACATTTATACACAATATTTGGGAATTTGGGCGTCCTTCTTTCTAAACTACTTCCTGCTGGTAAGGGGCGCTGTCTTGGGGGATTCGAAGAAGATTCAGATATCCTAGCTGTAGTCTGTAGGGCTGTTTTGTCCATTCTTAGTCTTCATGCTTCATGCTTCATCATGTGACACTTCCTGCCAAGCTATATCATGCACCCAGTAGCACCTTACAAGATGCTGACCAAATACCAATACTAGGCTCTTTCCTTCCTGATTTATGACACCAGGAGCTCCCACATAAACATCAACTCTTTTAACAAATTACACAGTTTCAGGTAGGTTTTTGTTTTGTTTTTAGAATGAAAGAACAGACTAAGACATATGTTATAGTACCTATTCCTGCTGCCTGTGATATCAGAGCTCTAGTATCTCAAGACTTTGGCTTTAAGTGAGAATCACATTGTTAGTTTTTCTGTGATTGACTTTGACTTGAACTAAGCAATGTTCCCATATTTCAGTGTTTCTGTGTCTGATGCCATAACTTTTTGGGTACTGTAATAATGCATGCTAGTTCTCAAACCAACTTTCTCTCTGATAGGTAGGAAGTATGGATGAATACTAGAGAGATAATAGATACATAGTAGGTAGATAGGTAGGTAGATAGATCATATGGGTTATCTATATTAATAGATACCACCATGAAGTCCTAGATTCTTACCTCAGCCTCTCCCTTAAAAAAATGCCATGAGCCGGGCAGTGGTGGCCCATGCATTTAATTCCAGAACTTGGGAGACAGGCAGCCACAGCTGTTACACAGAGAAACCCTGTCTCACAAAAAAAGAAAAAAAAAAAAAGAATGAATGAAAAAAGAAAGAAGATGGGGATTGGGGATGTTCTCAGAGGCTGGCTGGCTACCTAGGAAGCTCCTGGTTCAGTGAAAAACTTTGTCCTCAAAAAAGCTGGATGATAATAAAGATGATAGAGGATAATTGAAGCATCGATGTTAACAGTGTTGACTCCTGTCTCCATATGTACACATCGGTATATATACTCTATGTATCCATACATCAAAAAGGTATATGTTCTCTGATAGTCAAAATAAACATACTGTGAAGAGGTTTAGCATGATTCTGGATGCATATCCAGATCTCACCACAGTATGTAAACACTTGGGAATTTCTGTCTTTAAAATTATATGCTTAATTAGTGAGAAATACATATTTTGTTTTCAATCCTTATAACTAAACCTAAATGTTAAAATCAGTATTCTTAATTACCTTTTTATAAAAATGGAATACTGGTTTGCTTGATGGATTTCCTTTTGGAATTTTTTGAAATTCCAATAAAAAGATGCCAACTCTTGAGACCTTCAATGAGAACATTTGAAGATTGGGATGTCACTGAAATCTTAAAGTTCTGTATTTGTTATAACCCTACCGACTACAGAATACCTTGTATAGATTCATCAGGAGTGTTTTGGCAAAATATCAAATTTTAGCTTTGCTTTCTGTAGAAATGGAAATTTATTTTAGCAATGAGGAGACAGAAGTGAGAGAAACTCCAGTATTCATAGTTTAGGGCTTTTTAGCATCCAAATAACTATAGTAATATGAACATGTGGCTCCCTTGGGTTTATGTAAGTTTAATAAAATGGTTTAACATAGAGCTATCATAGCTCGGTAACTCCTTAGTTACTCAGTAAACAGTATAACTCAATTTTCTTAAGGATTGCTTGTATTCTATCTAGCCCCAAGTGCCTCCAGAATTTTTGTTACATTGTCATTCTCTTCCTATATACATGTTTGAGTCCATTAACCCTCAACTTGCCTTCCATAAATATTCACCTGCACCTCTTCAGTCATATTTTACTCTTGTAATTATTCTTGGGCCTCTGTTCCAACTCTTTCCATACTTAGCCCTATCCCTCTTCCACTTCTCTGTTCTTTTTCGACATCCTATATATTTCCTAACACATTATATCAGCATAAATTCTGCAATATGGCAGAATACTTTCTACAGATGCTCTAACATAACAAATCTAGAACACATTTATTGAGTTCTCAGCAGCTTCTGCTACCATCAACTCTTCTTGCTTTATTAAACTTCAAGTTTTAAAGATATTTTTCTCTTGGACATTGTCAGAGACAAATGGAAAATAACTAAATTAATACAATGGCAATAAAAATGTAGAAATAATTGAACAAAACACATTTTTATACCAGTTATTCAAATATAATTACATAATCATTACATTTTCAAATAGCTACAAAATTCCTTTTTTTCTTGATTTTCTTTCTTGGTCTTGTGTTAAGTATCCTCTCCTTCTTTATTCCTCTCTGCTCCTCTCTCCTCTTTCTATCTTTCTTTGTTTCCTTATTTTTAGATTTATTTTTAATTTTCTGTGTCTGTGGGAGTGTGTCCATGTGAGTGCAGTATCCTCAGAGGCCAGCAGAGGGTAGCAGATCCCCAGAGCTGGAGTTATAAGAGCCTGTGAGCCCCTCAACATGTATGGTGGGAAGGGGAACTCTAATGTTTTGAAGAGTTGTGTATTAACAGTGCATTCTCTTAAACCCCGAGCCAGCTTTCCTTACCTCTTTTTTGGGGGGAGGTGGGGGTGGAGGGGATAGGATAATGCTTATATTCCTAAACTGTACTAGGTAGTCAAACTGGACTCAATGATTCCCCCTGACTCAGCCTCCCAAGTGCTAGGATTACAGGTATGCATTAACACTACTGGGTTCCTATAGTACTTCTTTTATTGTTGATTATAAAGTAGAACTCGGAGACAAATATTAAAGCTAAAAACCTAAGATAATCACAAGTGACTGTGACTTACACTGTCATCCACTTCCTGGATGGAAAGGACAGGACCATTCAGCTCCTTGGCTCCATCTCTTTCTCTTCCGAGGGCCTTTGTTGCCTGCATCCACAGTCCACCAGAGAACACCATGGATGGTCTATTCTGGCCAGTTGACTGCGAACCCTATGTTTAGAATCAAATGTTCTGCTCCATTGGACATTAGACCACAACACAGACAAAATTCCTTTAACAGATTCCCTCTGCCTTTAATTATTGACATGGACATTACTGTTCATTTTCAGTCATTTTCAGACCCACTACAGTTAGCTGTCACTATAACTTCCTCTCCAAAGTCATATGAGAAACATAGTAGCTCTCTATGGCATACCTCATGTGCCACACAATCTGTTCTTTCCCTTTAATGCTGGCATGTTGAGGACTGCAGATACTGACTGCATGAGTTTGTGAGTCACTGAATAGGGTAGAAGCAACTTCTGTGCACACACATATCCCAAAACTGGAAAATTGCTTCACATACTTCACATTTAACACATATCTGAATCATAGGGAAGGTTTGTTCTAGGGCAGACATGTCTACAGAATTCTCAGTCTGAGAAGCTTCCAAGTTATACCTGCAAGGGTCAGAGTTGAGAATGCACTACCTTAGACTTGCCTATAAAGAGATGTGTGTTTTCTCCACAGCTTCTTATATTTTGTGACTATTGTTAAAGAAATTTAGCTTCTCATAAGTTTGGGTTTGACAGAAAATGACCCCCAAATGGAGTAACACTATTAGATGTGTTACCTTGTTGGAGGAAGTATGTCACTATGGGGTAGCCTTTGAAGGTCCCTATTCTCAGGATACTGCCCAATGGGTTAGTCTAATTCCTGTTTATAGCATATGAAACCAGCACTATGTCTGCCTGCATGCTGTCATTCTCCCCATCACAATGATAGTTGACTGAACTTCTGAAACTGTAAGCAAGCCAACCCAATTAAAAGTTCTTGTTATGAGCCTACTGAGGGGGTCTTACATTACTTTGGTCCTGCAAGTCAGGAACAGAATTCATGGGTAGCTGCTACAGGCGGTTCTTTTACACCTACATTTAAAAGACACAGTCACTGGTAGTAAAATGCATGACACATTAAGTTTACTTCTACCAAAAAACAGAAACTGAGGCTTAATACATATAAAACTTAATTACAGCATGGGTGGTCTGATCTCAAACTCCAGTGTTTCCATCCCACATCTTAGAGGTTAGCTGGTTGAGTGGGCTACATCTGAGGGACATGTGTTCAAAAGGTTCCTGTATAATTTGCATCAACTATTCAACCTTCCCATGCCCTGGTTGCACATCATTCAATTCTCATAGCTTGCAAGAAACTTCAACTTCATTTGATCACAACTCAATCAGTTTCTTGAATGCACATTCTTGTGAAAATTAGAGCCCTAGTCTCTAACTCCATTTGAACCATCTCCTTTCCAAAACCAAGGCAGACAAAAGGCTCAGAGGCTTCTTGGAAAAGAACATTTGTATTTCTCTAATGCATCAACACTGTACTTTCTCCTGCCTTCTATACTGAAGAGAGAAAGATTAGTTTGTAAGAATGATGGCAAAGACTTTCCAATTATTTTGATAGTCCTGCCTATTTTAGACCTAATACACTGCAGCATTCACAGAGGAATATTTTGGACATGTGCATGAAACTTTAAGGGTTCTTGTGGTAATGTTGTCAATAAATATTTCCATTACTGTGGCTGGTCAAACCAGGCACACTCTTGACCTCCTGGTAAACACACCCTGTGGCTTAAGTATTTTCAAACATATGTGGCTTACATAGCTCTTTGCCCAACTCTTACTGTGTCTCCCTCCCACCCATCTGTAGGGGCCCATAAAAAAGGGCTTCACTTTTTCTTGGTTTAAGGTCAGATAATTCAAACTTATCCTTACTCTTCCAATGTTAAAGTCATAAGGCCTAAAGGTCTAAGGAATGGCTACTGTAAGATGCTTGGTCTTGGTCCTAGATGTCTTATTGAAATAATGAGAGATTTAGTCTAAGGCACGGTTACTAAGTGTTTGGAGAATTAAGGAAGAAAGTCTGTTTCTTCCTTGTATCATGACAAAGAATGTTTTTCCATTTTCCCCTTTTTGATTGGGGTATATAAGAATGTTGAAGA
The DNA here is from genome assembly GCF_943737965.1 of Phodopus roborovskii. NCBI lineage: Eukaryota > Metazoa > Chordata > Mammalia > Rodentia > Cricetidae > Phodopus > Phodopus roborovskii. The sequence continues at coordinate 10,094,168 of NW_026125391.1, forward strand.
ATAAACTTGTGGCCTTCATTATTAACTGGCTTGTCCCGATTCTATCGTGTCTCTATCTTTTCCTCGTGTCTCTATCTTTTCCTTAGCATCTTCCCCTGCTATTTCTCAATCCAAACTCCCCCTCTCGGGTATGAACATAAAACAGGTTATTACACCCCAAGTTCCTTTCTAGTTTGTGACCTCTTCTATGATTATTACTGTTGCACCATACTCCCACATACTGCTACACACACACACACACACACACACACACACACACACACACTCTGCAGGTTTTCTCTGACCCTCACATTTGCACCATAGCCTATGAAAAGAAATAAACAAATAAATAAATGCAATGAAAAGTTTATTTAATTTACTTTTTTTTAATATCCTGACCACAGTTTCATCCACCTCCTCTCCTTCCATTCCCTCTTTCCCTGTCCCCTATCCACCATCCATTCCTCCTTTGTTTCTGTTCAAAAAGGGGCAGGTTTCATATGGTTATCAATGAAGTATGGCATATCAAGTTCCAGTAGAACTAAACACCTCCCCTTATATTAAGGATATGTAAGGCAATCCTGTATAAGGAATAGGTTCCCAAAAGCCAGCCAAAGTATTAGGGATAGCCCTTGTTCCTACTAGTAGGAGTTCCACAAATAGACCAAGCTACATACTATCACATACATGTAAAGCCATGTTAGTTGTATCTGTGGTTTTCTTGTGATGACTTTGCCCCTCTGGCTCTTACAATCCATCCTCTCTCTTTTCAGCAGGTTTCCTTGAGGTTGGTCTGAAGCTAGGCTGTAGGTGTCTGCAAAAGTTTCCATCAACAACTTACTTATCCATGGAGCCCTCAACTAATACCTGTTGGAAACAGGAGCAAACACCCATACATAAACACTGAGTCGAAATAGAACCCAGATGCAGATGGAGAGGACAAGACCAGGTGGCAGAAACACATAGAGACAGCTTACCTGAACAAGGAGGGGCTAACGGGCCACCAGACTGATAGCTGGGAAGCCAGCATGGGACTGACTCAGGCCCCCCTGAATATGGGTCTCAGCCAGAAGGTCTGAGCAGTCTAAGGGACCTCAGACAGTGGAGCCAGGATGTATCCCTGGTGCACAAAAGGACTTTGCGAACACATCCCCCATGGAGGAATAACTGCCTTAATCTAGAGACAGGAGAGAAGCCCTAGTCTCTACTTCACATGACCTGTCAAATCTACATGACCCCAACTGGAAGGCATTCCCCTACATATGGAATTGGGGTGGGGGGATGGGAGGGGAGGGTGGTTAGAGTGCATGTGAGAGGGCAGAGAGGGTAAAAGGGAGGGAAGGAGGGAGGGAGGAGGGAGGGAGAGGGAACTGGGATCGACATGTAAAACAATAAATTAAATTTAAAAAAAATGCTTTGACTCCAAAATTTAAGTTCAAGGACAAGTTACTGGGGAAAAGGATTTCTATTTTTGTTTCCACAGAAAATGAAAAGATGCGGATTCCTTCCTGACTAATGTGGTTTGATCATGTCAGACTGCCTGAAACAGAGTACCAGGTGATCCTACATTCAAAACAGCTGGACAAAGCAGCCTTACAGACTACAGCCAGGATTTCTGCATCTTCTTTGAATCCCCATGATAGCGCCCCTTACCAGCAAGAAGTAGTTTGGAAAGAACGATGCCCAAATTCCCTAATATTGTGTATAAATGTTTGTTTTCATTTAAATGGACTTGGTTATATAAAATAAAATAATAAAAAAAAGAATTAATTCAACAGTAAAAAAAAAAATATTTCCATCAGTTACTGGATGAAGGCTCTCTGATAAGGTAATCACCACTCTGATCACAGGAGATGGCAAGTTCAGCATTCTTAGGACCCAGCAGGGACACATGGATCTCCTTGGGAAGGAGAACTAGAACAGATCTCTTGGTTGGACTGGGGGTGGGGGATGGGAATGGGAAACTGAGGGATTGAGTTGGAGGATAGAGGCGGGGAGGAACTGAAAACAATGACTGGAATGGCAGGGGTATATGGGGATTATATAGAAACCTGATGCAAGGGAAACTCCCAGGAATCTACAAGGACAAGCCCAGCCAAGATTCTTAGCACTGAACTCTTTAAAGAAAAATATTCCTCTTGCAATCTTCTTTGGGAAACAAAGACAACGATGAACACTAGTGTTCATTTCTCTTTTCCCTTTTTGCATTCTATGTCCACAGCCCAATTACATGTTTAAGACTGACCAATGGGGATTGGATTATCTATCATGGAGTTTTTCTTAAGGAAGGTTGATTTTCCCTTTCACAGCAACCATTAATTTCCTAAAGTTTTACTTCTAGGCATGCAGTTCTGTGAGATATCCTCATCCATGTTGCCATGACACCTTGAACACTCAGAGTACATCAGAAAAGAAGGGAAAGATGTTGAAATAATTGGAGTTCCAGGATGTCTGATGTAAGATATTATCTTGGGTATATGATACAGAAGCTGTACCCATGAAACCTTAACAAAAGTTACCTAAAGAATTAGTGACTTTTTACCTGAAAATTTTCAGTTGTGATTTAGTTTCAATTACGTACTTTATATAAAAGATTATTTAACTAAATGACATTGTTATAAGTCAGTAACTCTTAATTTATGGTTTTTAAAATGTTGAAGATAAAATTAATGTTTTCATTAACAACTTAGAGATTTTTTTAAAGAACTTAATAGTTTAATTAGTGATTTAGGTAAATTACTTTGTTTTAATGTGCACATTAATCTGTAATGTGATTCTAAACTTAAAATGTCTGTGCATAAATAATATTAGACAGAAAATATAACTATTTTGCTTTAAAACAATCTCATTCCACAATCTAGTTTATCTTCAAAACCAAGGTTTATATGACATGCCAAAATAAAACTTAAAATGTTCTCCTAAATATGCCGTGCTTCTGTCGAAATTATGTAGAGCCCCCAAAATATTTGACAATCTTTTGAAGAGGCAGAGTCTCTTAGATCTCCTTTTAAATTTTGGTGACCTGTGACAGCTTTTATTGATGACATCAGCAAAAGTAATACTTTTCTAATTTTATATTCATTATAGACGTATGGGCAAGCCTGAGCTTCTGCGCTAAGAAGATTATATGATGCAAATCTGAACTCTACTAGGGAAAGAAGAAGAGTCCCACAGAGCCCAGCTGTGCAGCCTTACCACTTCAGCACATTGCATGTGAGTCATACAAGGTTGGACCCTTCAGTTCAACTCAGCCTCCATCTCACTGATACCTAGTAAAACTATTTGCCTTATTCATGCTTATGTGCCTCAGATAATACATATTATTTGCATATAATTAAATTTAGGCAATATTCTGATATAAATCTTGACTTATTTCTTCTTTTAGTGGCTCAAGTTCTGGGAACATAAGTTTGAGTGTGCTGTCAGGCAGAGATGTCATGATTGGGATGACTAATGCTAATTTGGAGGACTAGCTAGAATTTTCATAGTCTATTGGCTTTTGGAACTAGGACTAGAATTGCATTCAGTGACCTTTCAAATTTCATTGTCCTTATTAAATTATGATTTTCATCATCTAGGAACAAATACTCAGTTTCCTGAACTCCTGGTGTGATCAGAGTTTGATCACCAATGTAGCTGGAAGTAAAGGGAAAGCTTTGGAAGAAATTTGAGAAAAATGGGAAAATTTTTAATAAAACGATTGCAAAGTAATGAAAAATGCATAGCATCTCCAAATTTCTGTTATAATGTGTACAGTCTTGAAATATTAAGGTGGATGCCAATGTCAAGGTCAGACACTCCAGCAGTCTGAGTGTTGAAGATAGATATTTACAGAGAGTTGATGTATTAAGTAAAGCTCTTCAGAGAGGAGTTAGGAGATGGAGAAACAAGGGAGCAAAACGAGGGAGAGAAATACAGGCAGATAGAGACACTGTTTTGAGGAACAGGATAAATAGAAAGAGCAGGTGGGTGCACTTATCTGATCTTTTAGGATGTGCTGTCATGACAACTAAAATGTCCCCTAACTGAAGCATGAACCAGTGGAGAGCTTACTCTTGGGTACGCTCTGCTATGAACCAGACAAACCCCAGCAAATTGAAATGCTATCACATTAGTCTTGAAGCAACCTACTTTAGCATCTGCTCAAATGGATTTGTAATTACCCACTTCAGCATACCATCATATATTATTAGCTCCCTTGCTTTTTATTTCTTGACCATTGAGCAAATAAACAATGTCAAATAATTATTTAGAAAGAAAAAAAATGAAATGTGTCCCTTTCACTTTTCTAGTCCATGTTTAATCTTTGAAATATTGCACTAGGTTTCTCTGTGATGCAGCAAGCTGAATGCTATAAGAGATAGCTCATTTCTCCCTGACTTCACTATATTTTATTGGATTCCTACTTATTATTTTGTCAGTGGCAAAACAACACAGTTCTAAATTTGTTCTTTTTCCTTCACAAAATTGGTGGGGAACTACATGAAGTAAATGGTGTACAAAAAGCAGCAGCTATTAAATGATTCCTGTCAAATACGCAATTGCTCCTGCATCAGAGGAGGGGACAATTTTAATGGGCTTCCTGTGGATGGGAGGCCAGCATCAATTCAGAAGCTGCCAGCACATTTGTTTTGCACATGAAATGGTTGCCACTTGATTTATTTAAGATAATAAAATGTGAAGCAGTGATTTATGATAGTTTCATATTTTGTTTATTGCTTCATTTAGTTTCTAAATATCACACACATGCTGGTCTTAAGTAGCCTAGTCCCTGTTTTAGTGTGGTTCACAGGTCCATACAAACAATGCCTGCTACTTTGGGAAGACAAGAGAATCTAAGGAGTTATGTTGTCATTCTGAAACAAATGACTAATTAAAAAATTGGTTTTTTTAATGAGAAATTTTAGTTAATATGCTCTAATACCTTTTATTTTAATACATACACACATGTTGGGCATCAATTTCTGTTGTACTCTCTCTAAGTTTTACCACTAATGAAAAAGGCTAAAAAGGTAAGGGTGAAATGACACCTTGCCAATACTTAAAATGACTTTTAAAGTAAAACGCATTTCTTAGCAAGGCATGAACTGGGAAATTACAGAAGACCCTGTAAGGCAAACATCAGTCTGAGAAGCATAGTTTATTCTTCTTGAGACTAGAGATAAACACTTGTTATATAGCCTATTTCTTTTCTCACAGCCCATAGCTATTATTTATTCTCTGTCACCTAGAGTCTTTAAAGAGATTGTAGAAAGGTAGAATCACATTTTGACTTATCTATAGAAGCAGAAATTCACTTATTCCTGTTCAATTTTCATTCTCTGCTGACATTCTACAATGTCCGTAGATGTTTGATTTTATCATGTCATTGTGCCTCACAGTACCTGGGGAGGTAATCAGGACTTCCTATGGAATGCTGTAGTCCCTATAGCTGAATTTACAAAGAATGACTTGCTACTGTAAAGAAAAGCATTTCTCCTATGTGAGATCTTTCAGCTTCAGATGGAACATCTTGATAATATTTTCTTAGAAAAACAAAGCTAAAATATTTTATCATTGTCATCACTGCTCTGTTTTGAGTGTGCTAATTTGATAATAACCAAGTTTATAAAAGCTAAAGGAATTCATGCATTTTAGGACATCCAATATGTTAGGCAAGAATTTCTATAACAATAATTTTCAAATTAGTTAAAAATAGTGCTTTGAAGTAGGCATACTTTGCTATAATTTCACAGGAAGTTTAGCTGTGCTTTTTAAAATAAACCTAGTGCCTTAGACTTTAGCATAATAGGACATACTTACAATATTGGGGCAGCTTGTTTTATAGGGACTTAAGAGTACTTTGAGAAAGGCACCATTTTTTGTGTCTATTTACTTAGAAGTCTCCAGCTGAACTATTCCCAAGATTGCACCTGAGTCCTTGCTTACTGAGCTCGAACTGTGATCACTGTGATCATTGAGATTAAAAGGAAAATTCCTTGATGTACTTGAGAAAGTCTTTCCTTTATGAAAGGATGCCTGAAATTCCTCACTATGAGTCAGAGCTAAGAGAGTCAATGGACAGTGAAAGAAAGAGAAAAGGTAAAGAATTTACAACTGGAGCTGAACAGAGGAAGCAGAACTTCATGAGCATATCTTTAACACACTAAGAATTACACTTATTTTCTTCTAAATTTTTCCATTTTATATGTAAAATAAATAGGAGTAGATAATCTTCTGGAACTTTAGGTCTTGTTTACAGCTCTATCTCCAATGTGCAAATGTATGCCTAGAATAAACTCTCTCTCTCTCTCTCTCTCTCTCTCTCTCTCTCTCTCTCTCTCTCTCTCTCTCTCTCTGTGTGTGTGTGTGTGTGTGTGTATGTAGCTGAAAGAATCAACAGACCCAGGCTAGAGAATGATTGAGGCAACATCTCAAATAATCTCAGCAAATTTATAATTGGTTATTTTCAGCAGAATAAAAATGTCTCTTATTCAATATGACTCACTGCAGACTGGCTTTGGCCACAGCAAATCCCCCTCTGTAAGCAATTTGTAAAATGAATGCCACTCTGCACTGATGATATGGACATGGAGCTTATTATGGTTCTTCTCACTGGCATGCAGGTTTATGAATTTGGTTTTAATTAACTTTATTTCTTTTCAAAAGGTTGTTATACAATTTGTTTACAAAGAACAATAGGATAATCGCCTCTTGGTAGAAGCAAGCATCATATTTTTTTCAAACTTCCAAAAATACATTATCACTATTATATTTGTAAACAAATACCTTTAGTCAATATCAGGACAATTATAAATCCATACAATTTGTGCCTTGTAATGCTTAAAAATAATTCTGCAATCATTTCTAAAGTAAAATTGTTTTTGCATTTTATGTATTATTGTGTGTGTTTATGGGAACAGGCATGCTACAGCACATATGAGGTAGTCACAGGCCAGCTTACTATAGTCTGTTCTCTTTTTCCATGTTGGTTGTAAGGGTCAAAACCAGGTCACCAGCTATTTAGCCATCTTGCTGGCTCTTATGCCTCGTATGCTTTCTTGACAGTAATTTTGGCATCTGTGTGTGTGTGTGTGTGTGTGTGTGTGTGTGTGTGTGTGTGTGTGTGTATTAATTTTATACATTAACTTGAGTGCATTAGAGTGAGTTTCTTACATTTTCTTTCTGCTTTACCCACAGAGAGTTACAGTATAAGAATGTGAAGTTAAGCTCAGATAATTGGGAGGATTCCATTTTCCTTTACAATTGAAAGAAGGTGTTATCTAGGAAGATGATGTAACCTGCCAATGGTAAGAAACTTTGGTTCTACAATCAGGGCTGGAAGGCAATCCTTTCTGCCTATTTTGCAGAGAAATACTTCATCATTAGAAGACCACAACCCATGAGGAATACTGGAGATCTGTCCCTTGATTCCAGGGTCTTCCTCCCTTGGGGCTCCAATTATAGCTGCCAGAACATTACAATTCCCAGTTGTCCTGCACTCCTCTTAACACTCTGGTTTTTTAATTACCACATTCTCTCTTAGAAGACCCATAGGAAAATGAAACAAGTCTATCAAGGCATCACTCATGCTCCATAGGTAAAAGGAGAGGGTAAGAACAGAGAAGATAAATTACAGTTTATTTCCTAGGCTGTCTCTTAATCAGGCTCACTATCCCTGTCCAAATAATAATATCTGAAATTTACTACTTCTTCCTTGCTGACAGAAACTTTTCTATCCTTCAGATGTTTACTACCTCATGATAAATGTTGGGGAATGGGAGGAGGTGGTTATTCAATTACATTTGAGGTGACATTCTCCAGGCCAGTGTTTTTGGAAGTTGAAGAACAAGTCAACTGACATGACATCCAGGAAAAGCCTTGGCTTTTCATTTCTAGAGAAGGCTGATATACTCTCTCTACACTGCCATCTGCCCTTACTCTGGGACACTGGGTATTGTAACTTGAGGATGTGATTCTTGGAGACACAAGATCATGCTGTGTTCATAGGGGACAAAGCCAAGGAGCTATGCCAACATTGTGAAGTTGGCACAAGAATGTAAAAATGAGGAACTCTGACTTTAATTATCCTGGGCTCAGAAAGTGATAAGTCCAAAGATAGACACTCCTGCATGCTGAGTTCTATAAAGGACATTGGAATGGCCTCAGAAACAACCTCTTCCTGTCCCCTGACTCCCTTCCTTCTCTAAGATGGTTCAGAAATTAGAATTCTCTTTGCCCCACAGCAAGCATAGAAAGCCCATCATAAAGCCTAGAAATATTATCCCATATTACCCTAAAATTTTCCCACATTTCTGAGTAAAATCTGCCCATAAAGATTTTTTTCAGACTTTTCTCATTTGACAAAAGATCATACGAAAATAAGCTCAATCAAGTAGAAAGCCAGAGAGGAGCCAAGGCAGACAGGACTTTCTAAGTTTTCCCTATCAGTCAGTAATGTTCAATCTTGTCTCCTTCCTTGTACAATAGCATTTCCATGTGGCTGTCCACACTTCATCACTAGGCACATGGTCTCTATTCAGCCTGGGTCCATGGGTCTTCATTCTGAATGCTCTTGAATCATAGAAACATCATTACTTCCTGCGTAGGAATCTTCCTGTCAGGGTCTTGGCTTACCAGAGAAAGCCTGGCTCATCCTCTCTTCCCATGCTTTATATGATGACTCTGTCTGTCTACATTTCCCAGAATTCTCATCTCTCTCCCCGTCTATACTTCCTGCCTGGCCAATCAGCCATTCAGTGTTTTATTCATCAAGCAATAAAAGAAACATCAGATAAATAAGTTACCATTTCCCTTTTTCTTTGTTAGAAAACTTTATCCTGGGCACATTTTATGTTGCCTCTCTCTGGTCTCACCACTTATATATTCTGTTCAGAATGATTTATCTCCTAGGACTTTATAATGTGAAATAACATTTTCTTAATTTTTGAGACTTTTGAGTGAGTTTTTTCTTTTAGGTATAAACAAAATTGTTTTCACTAATTAAAAAGAACCCATAATTCCATACACACTTTACTCCATTTGGTAGCAATATTCTCCTCTTAGGCAAGTTAATACTTCCTGATGATTCAGTCCAAAAAGATGGCTTTCTGTGTGAGTGTGTGTGCATGTGTGTGCACGAGAGAGAGAGAGAGAGAGAGAGAGAGAGAGAGAGAGAGAGAGAGAGAGAGAGAGAGAGAGAATTTTGGGAAATGACAGAAACCTGAGAGCTCTCACCTAAGTGGTGGATTTACCGCTTGCTGGATCTGTAGTATGATTCTGCTATGGGGAAATGAAAGTAAGGAGGTAGGGCCTAGTTAGAACTAGTCAGGCATTAGAAGCTCTTACCAGGAGAGATCAATCCTGTCCTCTGCTTCTCCTCTCCCTGACTCCTGTTTGCTCTGAGTTGAGAGACTTAGCGCCTTCAAGAGTGAAAGGTAGAAATATAACATGAAGATTTATTCTGATAAATAATATCAGAGTGATTTATTTATTTCTCTGATTCCCTGCCCCAAAAAGAATGCAAATATTTCAAAAGAGTGCTTTTGAGAATCAAATTTATTTGTTAGAATGGGCAAGTACCAGATTCCAGAGACAGGAAACTAAAATCTTTATAAGCACTAGTCAAAATAAATTTTCCTTTCCTTAAACTGTTTCTGCTGTCCTCTATCACAGTGGCAAGATGCTATCTAATGGAGTTGGGATGGAGAAGTTGCCTTCTTCTCAGGTCATATTTCTTTTGGAATCTGTCTGCTCTTGATTAGATTCCAAACTAATAAGCTGAGATGTAATACCAAAGTTTTTACCTACATAAGATATACAACCTTACATTTTCTTTTTATTTTGGTGTTTAACTGTTTACAGTCTGAATATAGTTTAAGGCAAGATTTCTCTTCCTGGAGTTTGGCAAAAGTGTTTGTAGCTAGTAAGGCTGGTAGATCTCCATAGACCTAGCTCTTTAATTCATTGAGTCTATACTGGGGATGAGGTCTAAACATCACCTTTAAAAATCATTTGAAAATGAAGTAGGCAGTGTTTGATATTGATTTCTTTGCAAAAAAATAGTCCTTTTAATGAAAAACATCTGAAAAAAATTGGAAAGCCTGATATATGGGCTTATAACCCATGTTATATGAGACTAGGGTTCTTGTGATGACAGGACACATCATAGTTTATGAAGAATGCTCCAACATGTTCTAAATCACAATATTTATACATCTAGGACTTTCTGTAGGAAACTTATAGTTAAAACTTGTCAGGTTCCATAAAAATGGGTTTGCTTCATCTTGGTTTAAGGTCAGAGAGTTCAAACCTATCTAATTCATCTAAGGTTAAAGTCATAAGACCTAAAGGTCTAAGGCATGACTCCGGTAGGATGTTTGGTCTTAGGCATGAATGTCTTATCTAAACAAGAGACTTTTTCTAAGGTGTGGTTACTCTTAACCCTCAAGGACAGATAAGGAGAAATTTAGTCTACTGAATATTTGGAGAATTAAGGGAGTAAGTCTGTTTATTCCTTGAGTCTTGATAAAGAAGTCTGTTGCCTTTTCCCCCTTTTTGGTTTGGGTGCATTAGATTGTTGAGAATAAACTTGGGGCATTCAGTATTCACTAGATTGCCCTCCTGACTATATTCTGTGTCTTTATCTTTTCATTAGTATCTTTTCCTGCCCTTTCTCAATCCACACTCCCCCTTGCAGGTATGAACTGGGCAAGTCAGCTAGCTCTGACTATAAAGCCCCCCAAACATGAGTTCCCACAATTGGCCCCCCAGAGTGGGGTGCAAAAAAGCATAGAATCCTACAAATTGGCTCCTTAATGTGGGGCTAATACAGATGGTAACTACAAACACTCAAATGTAAATAACTACAAAAGTACAGGCAGGATGCTGTTACAGTAATGATTGTCTGTAATGATAGATCTCCACCAAATTTCATGAGTAAATCATACCCTGTCTAAGCATTTTCATTTCTTCTTATGCATGTGTGTGTGCTTCTGTGTGTATACAAGCAGAGATGGATGTTAAGTGTGGTTCTTCATCACATTCTGTTATATTTGAGGCAGTGGCTCTCACTGACCTTAGAGCATTCTGATTCACCTAGAATGAATGGTCAGCAAGCTGCAGAGGTCCTCCTGTTTCCTTGTATGGAACTCTGTACCCTGCCTTTTTTTGTTTTGTTTTTATTTTGATGAACTGGACTTCCTTTATCTTGGGCTTGAAACCAATCTTCGTTCCTTTTTATGATGAAACTTGTGTTTCTCAAGGATTGGGTCATGCCACACCTGTGACCTTAACTATGAATCATTCTCTACAGCCTGTTCCAAGGTATGACAACCATGCATTTGTTTCAGAAAGTTATTATGACCACCTGTCAGTGACTTGGTATTTTTGTTTGTTTGTTTGTTTTGTTGTTTTTTGATAACTTTTTAAATTTAAATTTGAAGCAAGTTTGTTTACATGTCAATCCCAGTTCTTGCACCCTCCTGTCCTCTCCTGTTCCCCCCACCAACCCCCATCCCATCCCCTTTCTGCTCCCCAGCTAAGGTGAGGCCCTTCATGGGGAGTCTTCAAAGTCTGTCATATTATTTGGAGCAGGGTCTAGCCCCCTCACCCCCTGCCATGTGTCTAGATTGAGAGTCTTCCTTTATGTGGAATGGGCTCCCAAAGTCCATTCATATAGTAGGAATAAATACTGATCCACTACCAGAGGCCCCATAGACTTCCTAGTCCTCCTAACACTCATATTCAGGGAATCTGGGTAGGTCCTTGCTGGTTTCCCAGCTATCAGACTGGAGTCCATGAGCTCCCTCTTGTTCAGGTCAGTTGTTTCTCTGGGTTTCTCCAGCCTGGTCTTGACCCCTTTGCTAATCACTTCTCCCTGTCTGCAAATGGATTCCAGGAGTTTGGCTCAGTGTTTATCTGTGGGTGTCTGCTTCTGCTTCTATCAGCTACTAGATGAAGTCTCTAGGATGGCATATAAAATAGTCATCAATCTCATTATGAGGGAATACCATTTAAGGTAGCCTCTCCACTATTGCTAAGATTGCTAGTTGGGGCTGTAAGTGCCTTGTTATGATTGACTACCTTGTTAAGCCCACCTTTCTACCCTGTCTTTGTTTCAGAAGGCCCTTATGACTAACTTGTCATGCTATGTTCTGCTTCTATAACCCTCCCAATCCCCATTGGGAAAGCATTTACCCCTAAACTATAAAAGCCTTGTCTTCCTCATGTTCAATGCTGACCCCTTGAACCCCATGTTAGGGGTAGGTAGTCCGTGTACATGACTAAAAAGCTTTCTTTAATTAATCTCTTGCTTTAATTAATTTGGTAAAGATGATTAAGGTCAGTGGTATTTTTCCTCAAATCTTTGGGATTAACACATTTTTCCCTTTCCTCTGGGCTTGGTATTGATCGACTCAGGTCCTCATTTTTCTGTGTCAAACCATACCAAATAATCTACCATCCCAGCCCTTGGTTGTATCTAAAATACAGAAAAAGCAATCCACTGGCATCTTAGAAGGGCATCGGGAGACAGTATTGGATTTTGAACTAATAATATAAAAACTATTACAAAGTTTTAAAAGGTCAGCATTTAAAAGTCCATGATGCTCCTGCAGAAGACCTGAGATCACTTCCCAGCATCTACCAGATAGCTCACCTCTGCTATAGCTCCAGTTCCACAGGATTTGAGCCCTCTGGCCTCCATGGGCACTCAATTCATGTGAACACACCTACATGCATAACTAAAAATAAACTGAAGTTAAAAAGGAGTCATCCCTCATCATCACTTCTTATTTGGATGTTACTACTGTGTGTGTGTGTGTGGTGGGGGAGTGTACAATAATTACCCGTGAAGTGATCATGAATTAGAAAAGGTGCTCTGGGGTAGGGGTCACAGGAAGAAATAAGGCAAGGAAAGAGAGGTGAAAATGGTGAGGGCCGGTGTGCACTCCATCCCTTACTTTTTTCTGGATACTGGAAACACTAAAATGAGTTGGGATAGCCTTTGCTACACAACGTGCTATATCTACTGGAGATTTAGACATGTAGCAGAGAGCATCTGCAAACTGCTGTACTTTGAGAAAGTCACAAGAAGAAATGAGCTTTCCCCACACTTGCATGAATGTTATTATCCCCAAAAATGTGTGAGCCATCAATTTATAAAAATAACAGCTGCACTGTCCAGGTCTGCATTCTCTGCACACTTACTTCATTGCTCTGGTTTACCCGCTCTCCACGCTTACCCAAGTTCATACAGGTGCAACCTGGTTAATATCAATTCCAAGGAGAATGAAGTCAGTGGCTAAAAAGGGGAGAGACTGGGGAAGGAGGAGGCTGCCTGGGTTGCCATGGCAATACAAAGGAGAATGTCAAGGGGGAGGGATTTATATGCTGATGCTAATTGCATTTGCTAATTACATTCTATTGTGCTGACCCGCCTGCTTTTCCAGTTTCTTTCTGAGTCATTAAATAGTCGCTAAGAAGCTAGTCCCCTCCTCTTCAAATTTTATCCCCTTTTCTAGTCGTGGTGTTCCGGGAGCTACCGTCAGCATGGTAGTGGGTGAGGCTCTCCTGTAAATGAATGTGCAATATATTAGAAAGCATGTATGAAAATGCATCCGTGCTGGATCTTACTTGAAAGTGACTTTGCAGCTCTATGGCAGGATGGATTTACCACCCAGAAAAATTGCCGAGAAACCCAATAAAATAAATTTGAAAAACAAAAACAAAAAAAATCCCACGGTGAAATGCAAAGTGACAATGATCTACCAGCCGAAGAAGAACATTTAAAATATAAAATAAAAAAACTGAGCCATGTTCCTTGAGTTGGAGAGGTGCCTGGACTTTGATATTTATTCCCTTCCTCCCCCTGGTGGCTGTTTTGTTTAATTACAACAAGCTTTCCCATTACTGCATCCTTTAAATACATCCGTAGTCACTGTGCAAAAACGTTTTTTCATATTCCCGAATCACTGTCATGAAATGTACCCTTTCAGTGCTTTTCCATATAGTTGAAAGTAGATGAGGAAACTTTAATCCATGCAGTCCTTTGTCCTTAAATCGTGAAGTAAAAATTTAGATATTGCAAAACTAATTTGCATGAGTTCGTCTTTTTTTTTTTTTTTTTTTTTTTTTTCCCCAGCAAGGTCTTTGCTTTGTCTTTATTCATCATCCCTACTGACCTACTGACCTATCTTCATAAGCAGGTACCATGAGATGACAGGTCTGGAGTTTCACTTTATGATTTTTATTCTCCTTGGTTGAAATTTTGTTGGAACAGGTCATTCCTTCTCTGCTAATTTCCCTATGAGGGGGATTTCTATTAGTTGCATCTCTTCCATCTATCACTGCATCTATTCTGAAGACTCTCCTGGTACCTCTGTACTTCTCAGTCACTGGCTCACTGCACTGCTCAGAGCCTGAATTGGCTCCTGGAAAGCTATAAAAGGCAGGCCATGTTGGTATGCTGTCTCTAGACTGCACAGCAGCTACTATCCTTTCTTGTATTTTGTCATTATCTATGGCTGATTTACCTAAGCGGGCTTTTCTCTTTCTGTGAAGTTTGTTCCATGCACAGATATATTTTTTTAGTTTGTTTCTGTTGTTGTTATTGATTTTGTTTTTGTGTTTTTGTATTTTTTTTGAAACAGGGTTTCTCTGTGATACCTGGTTGTTCTGGAACTTCCTCTATAGACCAGTGTAACATAAAACTCAGAGATTCACCTGCCTCTGCCTCCCGAGTGCTAGGATTAAAGGCATCTGATACCACACCTGGCATCCACATACAATTTTGAAAATATTCCCTTTAAAGAGCAGATGACTCACCATTGCTACTTCTTGGGCTTACCTTACTGTTTCCCTCCTTCATCTGTGTAGAAAATTTATTGGCATAAACTGAAGTGGTAGGTGTCTGTGAGGGGCATTGCTTCAAATTCATTCCCTAAACTGTACTCTGCATCTTACCTCCCTACCTGGAGCTGAAACCATACTGGATATTTTGCTTGTGTGGAACTGAGTACATGGCAACTGAGGGCAGATCATTATGCTCAAGTTCTAGAATTTTTTGTGCTTTAGGCTGAATTTTTTTATTTGTTTTCTCACTAAACCAAAATGTAAACCATTGTGGGATTCTCAGTGGTAGTCACATTCAAGAAATTGGTGATGCATGTTTCTTAGGTGTACACTGGGTAGGAAAAGATTCTCCAAAGACAGATGTATTGAAACACATCAAATGTCTCATTATCAGAGGCAAAGATAGGTCTTAAGAAAGTAGGAAACAGTCATTGAATTTGAGCCATACTAAAAGCCTCATTCATTCAGGCCTGGATTCTAAAGGACGTGGCCACACTGAACCTCTTAGAAGAGAAAGTGGGAGGTATTCTTTAACAAATTAGTATAGATACAGAAGACCACCTCCTGAACTTAACTCCAGTAGCACAGACACTGAGAGCAACAATTAATAAATGGGACCTCCTCAAACTGAGAAGCTCCTGTAAGGCAAAGGACACAGTGGACAAGACCAAATAGCAGCCCACAGACTGGGAAAACATCTTCACCAATCTTATATCTGACAGAGGGATGATCTCCAAAATATACCAAGAACACAAGAAACTAGTCACCAAAACACTGAATAGCCCTATTTAAAAATGGGGTACAGAACTGAATAGAGAACTCTCAATAGAGGAAATCAAAAAGGCTAAAAGACACTTAAAAAAGTGCTCAACATCCTTAGCTATCAGGCAAATGCAAATCAAAACAACTTCTACATACCATCTTACTCCTGACAAAATGACTAAAAACACGAATGACAACTTATGCTAGGGAGGATGTGGAGAAAGGGGAACACTCCTCCACTGCTGGTGGGAGTGCAAGCTTGTACAGCCATTTTGGAGATCAGTATGGTGGTTCCTCAGGAAAATGGTAATCAGTCTACCACAGGGCCCAGCAATCCCACTCTTAGGCATATACCCAAAAGATCCACATCCATGCAACAAAGACAGCTGTTCATCTATGTTCATAGCAGATTATTTGTAATAGCAAGAACCTAGAAACAACCTAGATGACCCTCAACTGAAGAATGGATAAAGAAGATGTGGTACATTTACACAGTGGAATACTACTCTGTGGGAAAACAAACAAACAAACAAACAAACAAAAAACAATGGAATCTTGAAATTCACAATTCACAGGCAAATGGATGGAACTTGAAGAAACCATCCTGAATGAGGTAACCCAGTCACAAAAAAGAAGAACATGGTATGTACTCACTCACATATGGATTTTAGAGCAAAGAAAATTCCCATTTCTTTGGGGTCGATTTTTAAATAGTAAGAAAGTCAGACTGTGAGGTATAATTGTCTTTTAGAATAGTTATACCTGGCTTGGAGCGTCCCTCTCATTAGAAATCTAATGCAGATATGTTAGAATATTGCTATCTTCTCAATGAGATAATGTGCCTTTTCCTTTCCAGAAGCCCTTTCTTGGTGTAGCCTCTTGTGGAGCTTCTGGGAGGTGCCTTGGAGCCCCTGCTCACAGGCTGTTGTACTTGTGAGTCCTGACTCAAAAAAGCCCATTTTTTCTTTCTTGTGGAGAATGGCCAAAGCCTGGGATGCTGTCCCTGACATTCTGAATGTCCTTACTCATTCTGTGAAGCTCTACTCCACACCAACACCTTCTGTAGTGCTGGTGTTCTCTATTCTCTGTCACATGCCTTTCCCGCTTCCACAACCCCACACTCTATACAGCTGCTGGAATTCATAGCTCATCTGTTCTATTACTTTTGTGTCAGATGCTAATAAAATTCTCATTGAGCTTACAAAATGTCTTAATAATGAGACGGAGAAGCTATTAAGAGAGAACCTTGATTTCCTTGGTAACAAGAAGACAAGGGCAGACTAACTGTGGAGATGCTAAAAGATGAAATTGTTTGGCTGGTTCAAAAGGCAGAGGAATATTGGGACTGACCAGTGTAGCCCGGTCAGGGTGACTCTGACATCCAGAACTTTGGGGTTTTCATAAAATATTGATGTCCTTATGAGAAATTTGGTTTTTTAGAGATACTCAAACCACTTGCCTCAACTATGCATATTTTTAAAGTAGTAAGTGTAAGACATAGTAAGAAAGGATTAAAGGCACGTTATAACTACAATAAGTTAATGAAGGAAAATCAGAAGGTCACATCCAGTCAGAAATATATAACAAATTTCAGGACAGCTTATGGACATATGGCAGTTTTGTTGTTGTTGTTTGGTTTTGATTTAAATTCCAGATGATGTCATGAGGGTCTTTTCTTCTGAAGACCCCACCCTTCTAACCATGGAAACTAGAGCAGACCAACAGAGTGATAGCTGTGTTTATGATAATGAGGCAATTGAACCCTCTGAGGACAACCAAAATGGCCTCTTTTAAACTTCCAGATATTATTACCTTACATGGATGCAAGGGATCTTGGAAGATATCCCAATTACAGGAAGCACAAGGTTGGTTTTTAAAGGGACTACATGGTGCAGCTTCCAAAAGGAGGAATGAGATTTTTTTTAGTGATGATCCTGTTGGGGTCTTCAGTTGTGCCCCTGTAACTATCCATTAGCTGTGTTGTTAAAACAAGCCCAACACACTCACTTGTTCCTCTTTGATCTGTTTTTAACATAATCGTGTCTCCACAGGAAAAGTAAATGCAACACCTCACTGTCATAATAAGACCATGTCTGAACAAAAAACAAATAAATAAATAATATGAGGGAGCAGTCAGAGAATGCTTCCATGAGGTGGCATTTGGGCTGAAACATGGAAGAAAAAAAAATGTCTAACTATTCAAGTAAATTCTATCATAATTTGATGGACAAGAGCTTGCATTCTCCAGTGTTCAAGTGAACTCTAATGTGAATCAAGAGTGGTGAATAAGGGAATAATGCAAGCCATATTTAAGGCCTGTAAAAAATAGGACATTTATGGTAATTGCAGTGTAAGTTCCAGAAAGATTTTCTGGATAAATTGATTTTCCTTCTGTTGATTTAGTTATTTATTGGTTTTTCGAGACAGAGTTTCTCTGTGGCTTTAGAGGCTGTCCTGGAACTACCTCTTGTAGACCACGCTGGTCAAAAACTGACAAAGATGCCCCTGCTTCTACCTCCCCAGTGCTGGGATTAAAGGCATTCACCACCATTGCCCTTCTCTGTTGATTTTCTTACTGCCATCAAATATTTTTTCTGTGCTGGTAGGGTATACTTTAAGAGGGAGAAAATGCAGAAGCAGAAATTATTCTGATCTGGGCTTATACATAGAAGAGAGTGAAAATGAGTCAAAGACAGGATAAAAGATATTTTTTTCCTACTTTTGAAAAATCTACATGTTGTTGATGAATAGAATTGTGGCAATGAACATAGAGCCGTGATGCAGCAATGACAACTAAACTCAGAATGGTGCATTTTCGAAGACAGGAAACTATGAAAGGACTAGAAGCTCTGCTCAGAGTATATTAAATATGGTGGGGCTTAGGTATTTGATAAAGGTATCATAGGATTAGTTGTTTACAAATTCAGGACTCGAAAGGAAGGTAGGTGTCATGAGGTAGAAGAGATGTAGAAACCACTAGACCACTGGCAAAATCAAGCTCATATATATGTTCAGTATAATAGTATTTCCATTTAAAAAATTTCAAATAGTCATAAGCATTTACAAGTTGGAAGAAGTTACATTCAAGTAGAATTTGTTTAATAAAAGTGATGAATTTTCCTATGCTTCTAATCAGTAGAGACAGTAACATTTCCAATATAAAAATACAATCGCACCTTAAAGGGGATAAGGAATAGTTTATTCTAGAATTCATTTGTATACCACTCACCCACAAACAGATTCAGTCTACCAGAAATTCTGAATTACAATGAGGTAACAATTTTAAGGCATTTCTATAGAAACAGAAAAAAAAAAAGAAAGAAAGAAAGAAAGAAAAGCTCATAAATCAACATTTCAAATTCATTGGTGGGACTATCAGGTAGGTGGGTTTCAGCCACATGGGGAAAGCTTTGTCATAGGTCATGAATTCTATCTAAGTGCATTACTAGCCCTTTTGTTGGTGGAGACTGGAAGTCTTTTTAAAAAATATCCCAAAAGGTTTACCCAGTGGTCACAAAGATGGCAGGCCACATGCAGAAGACAGCAATAAATACCTATGACAGAACTTAAAGGAAGCCTAGAAAATTTGAGTAATTTGGGTTTGGACACACAACATGCAAAACTTTCCATGTTACTGAAGTTCTGACAAGTGAATATTTCATCCAGTAGAAATATACTTTTTAAACAGGTCTGAAATGCAAAAGCAATTGCAGAGAGTGAGAAATGAAATTCAAGTGAACTGTGAATTTGCATCAAACTTTCATTATTCCTTATTTCTTCCTTTAAAGCATTTGTTGACATGAATTGCCACTTACATAACAGTTCAGATCAAAGCAGTGAATGAGAGTTAAGACAGGAGAAGTGGAACCAGAGTAGGGTTCATGCTCTTGACACATAGGTAGAAGAATCACTATAGTAGTAGTTCACTATAGTGAGTCACTCAACTTTTTCAGAAAGAGAATAGTGCATGAGAAGCAAACATCAGAGAAGCTGATACCAAAGGAGACAGTACAGGAAAAGGAGAAGAGGATACTGGAATTTCCTCAGATAAATGGAAGATGAGTGAGGTTAAAAGGCAAATGCATAAACAAGAACCAAATGGTCTCCTGAAGTCTATGTCAGAATATGGAGTCCTGAGTGCAGGAAGACTTTTGCCATGATTATCAAACTCAGTGCAAAGATTATCTATTATCACAGGAAATACTAGTAGGAAAACTGGTGAAAGATGAGAGCCAAGTGAATTCCCCTGCTTTCTGACATGATGAGGAAATTGGCAGTCTATGTAATGAACTCTTCTGAGGACAAGAGTGGCTATAGCACCCAATGTGTGACATAGTATATACACCACAAATGTGTCTCCACATGTCTACTTTCTGAAAATCATGCCTGGTCCTATTCAGAGAACTTAGCTGTTTCCACAGTACTCATGTCTTAAAATATTTTCATCAGCAGGCTGCCTGAGGCATCAAACTTCAATTATTCCTTAGACTTAGAATAGCATCTCTAAAACAAACTGTAAGTATTCCTCCGTGACATCTCATGCACTTTCAGCACCTGAGGGTCTTTATTCTATTTTAAGTTGTCAGTGGAACAAAAGAGAGCACAAATGACAAGTGATATTTCTAGGTGATTAAATAGCAGGCACCAGCTGCCTTTGGCAAAGTATGTTGAATGTTCACATGTGTTTGCTTATCATGTAAGAGGCAGTAAATGTTCACTTTTTGAAATGTATACCATAAAGAAGAAATTTAAGAATTTAAAGGCAATGGGTCAGTTCAGATTCATAGGTTTCCTAATGGGGTCGTTCTTGTTAAACATCAGAATTTTTCCTTATCCTTTGAACTGTAGTCTTTGACTACACAGGCCAGTGGGGATGGTAGTAAACTATGTATGTATAAGACCAACTCTATTTTTACATATAGAAATTACAGAACACTATCCAGAAAGACTTTCAGGAAAGGAAAAATAATAAGTTATATGAAACATGGCATACATGTTGTCTTGTACAATATATTATAACAATAATATGATTATCTAACAACTATTTGCATAACCCCTTACAGTTTAGAAGGGATTAAAAGGTTAGTCCTTAAAATTCACTTGTGGCATCAATTATCACACCCACATTATAAAGGACATGATTGAGAATCAGGAGACAATGGAAGTGCTAAGGCTACCATGCAGCTGTGCCAGGAACAACACTTGATATAATTTCATGCCAGCTGCCTTCCAGAAAATAAAATTATTTTCTCATCTGCGCATTCTCCACAACAGGGCACTGTCCAAATGAACTGCAGGACACCCAGTGCCAACTCTTTTTATCTGCCTTGAGTCTGGCTCTATATTGAGTCCAGGATTTTTTAGAAACGATCCCATCATCAACTGCAAAAGCACCACAGGTGAATCATTTCTACAACAACCAGAAGGCAAGCAAGTGAAAGTTTAGTTTTGGATTAAAAAAAGGATTCCAAAGGCACCAGAAATATTATTTAAAGCATTTAAATATGCAAATGGGAGTGATGATGGTTGAATGCATAAAAATATGTGTATCATCACATATATCTATGTACCCACTACATTTCCCAAAAGCATACAAAATATTTTCCCATGTGTATTTACTTAACTGTAGCACTGGATGATTTTAAAACTTCTCCTTGAATATTCATTAAGGTTCTTCTGAGAGCTGAACAACAGAGACATGCCTTCCTTTCCCATGGTGAGTAATAACTGCTGATATTTAATGGAGCCAGGGCATGGAGGTGCTGTCATTATTGAATGAGAACCACTTTTGAACAGTTTCTCATTAGGCCTTAAATACCCAGTAGAGCCACAGCAAGGCATGCTATAGCCCAGACCTTTCAATCATGACTTTCTCTTGTTCCCAGGGAGACAATCACCAAGAGACAATCATGCCTGTGTGTCTGTATATGTTTCTGAAGATTACCCATGAAGCATTCCCATTTCTCCTTGAAAACAATGTTCCATCTGGTTTCACTTCCATAAAACTGTTTCAAGGAGAGGCAGAAATCACAAGTTAGCATGGATGATTTATTTTGTTGTTTTATTTGCTTTTAAAGCATTTCATGCATGGTGGAAAATGTAGGTATCATTTCTTCAGAGTACCAGAACGAAACCTGATCTGTTCTTGGCATGAAGTACCATGCGACTGGGGGTCAGGTGATGGGAGGAGGCAAGATTTAGTGTTGTTATGTTCTCTAAAAATATTTTGTTTGAAAAGACTGTCATCCTGTGTTCTAAGGACACAGGGGTTATGTCTGTTTGATGAATACATTCATCTGACTAAACCAATACATTTATACATTTTAGATCTCCCTGTGTTAAATAGGAGTACTGCTTATATGATACCCTCTGAATTATTATTGTTCTATTATTATTTTTCATCACATACCTAAAATATTACAATGTCTTAAAAATACTTTCCTTCTTCTTTGGAGTTTTTTTCTTTTTTTTTTCTTAACCTACCCTTTTCACATTTGAACCACATGCATACGTGTTCAGTTGTGCACGCTAGCACACACATACACACACACACACACACACACACACACACAGACACACACACACAGAGAGATACATATATACTCCCACCCACATATGTACAGGCATTCAACCCTCAGTGGGAACTAGAATTACTGCAGGGCATTTGATCACACTCTGAACACTGAGATAGCATTATTTAGTGAAAACAATCTGTTTGTGGTATGGCTTGGCTCTAGCATACACCTTTAATCCAAGAGCTTTCTGCTTGAATATTGTAAACAGGATCAAATAAAGTCCACAATAGGTCAAGAAACTAGGCAAGCAATCAGTTGATAGGTTGATAGGGAATGAATATAGGATAATTAAGAAAAAAAACAGAGAGCAAGAGGGAGTCAGGAGGATAGAGAGACATACAGGAAGTAGAAGGGAGGGACATTGAGTCAGGGGAGGTTTGAGTCAGAAGGATGCTTCAGGGACTTTGGCTGAGGTGGAAAGTTAACTGAGTGCTTTGCCTCTCTGAGCTAGCAGCCTCTGACCCCAGCATCTAGCTCACTAGTTATTTTAGCTAGAGTTTCTATTTCTGTGAAGAGACATAAAAAACCTGAAAACTCTTTTTGTCTTAAAGAACTTTATTTATTTATTTATTTACTTATTTATTTATGTATTTTTATGTTTATTTATTTATATATTTTACATCTTGGTCAAAGTTTCCACTCTCCTTTCAGCCCCTTCTATTTCTCCTCTGTTCCCACTCCCCAATCATTCGCCCTCCATTTCTGTTTAGAAAGGTCAGGTCTCCCATGATTATCAATAAAACATGGCATATCTAGTAAGACTAAGCATCTCTGCATGTATTAATGCTTGGTAGGGCAATCCAGTATAAGAAGTAGGATCCTAACAGCCTTCAAAAGAGTCAGAGACAGCCCCTGTTCCCACTGTTAAGAGTCTCACAAGAGGACCAAACATCACAACTATGACACATTTGCAAAGGGTCTAGGGCAGTCCCATACTGACTCCCTGGTTGTTCCTTCATTCTTTGTGAGATCCCCGTGAGCCCAGATCAGTAGATTCTGTGGGTTTTCTTGTGGTGTCCTTGACCTTTCTGGCTCCTACACTTCTTTCTTGTCCTCTTCTGCAGGATTCCTGAACTCCACCTAATGTTTGCCTGTGGATCTGCATCTGTTTCCACCAGTTGCTAGAAGAAGCCTCTCTGATGCCAATAGGGCTAGGTACTAGTGTGGTCACAAGATATGATCGGTTCAGGCTTTATATCTGCTATTACTAGGAGTCTAAGCTGGGGTCTTGGGGTCTTCCTTGTAGATAGATTCCTGGGAGATTTTTTTGCACCAGGTTTTTACCTTGCTCCATAATGTCCCACTTTTCTAGTTGTCTCTGTAAGTACTCTTCCCCTCTATTGCCCCCACAACCTGATCACTCATGTTCCCTTCCCTACCTGCCCTCAGTCCACTCAGGAAATCTCTTCCATTTCCCCTTCAAAAGGAGATGTGGGTGTCCCCCCATGAACAATCCTTGTTACCTGGCCTCACTGGGGTGGTAGATTATAGCATGGTTATCCTTTATTCACAACTAATATTTTATGTTTCTCTATCAAATATACCATGTTTGTCTATCTAGGTTACCACACTAGCAATGATATTTTTTTCCTGATTCATCACTTGGCTTCAAATTTCCTGGTGTCCTAGTTTTTAACAGCTGAATAATACTCCATTACATAAATGAATCACACTTCCTTTATCTGTTCCTTGGTTGAGAGACATCTAGTTTGTTTCCAGATTCTAGCTATTAAAAATAAAGCTGTTACAAACATAGTTGAGCAACTGTCCTTGTGGTATGATTGAGCATCCTTTGGGTATATGAACCAAAGTAACTCTTCTTTTTTTTCTATTATTTTTTCTTATTTTACATATGGATCCTAGTTCCCTCTACCTCCTTCCCTCCCATGCCCCTAGACCTCCCTCCCATTCCCCCAGATCCCCCTCCCATTCCATCCCCCCCACTCCACAGGGAGGGTGGTGTCTTCCAGGAGGGATCAACAAAATCTGTCAAGTCATTTGGAACCAGGATGTATCCCTGGTGCATGAAAGGACTATAGGAACACATCACCCAAGGAGGGATACTCCCTTAACCTAGAGGCAGGAGGGAGGTCCTAGTCCCTACTCTACAATAGCTCTTATAAAGTAAAACATTTAATTGGGGTGGCTAGCTTACAGTTTCAGAGGTTCAGTGCAATATCATCATAGTGGGAAGCAAGGCAACATGCAGGCAAAGACAGCACTATAGCAGTAGCTGAGATTCCTACATCTTGTAAGAAGTGCTGCTGCGCCAGCCCCAAATAATGCACAGAGACTCTGTATTTGATACAATACTATTGGCCAGGTGCTAGTTTCTTATCGGCTAGCTCTGTCTTAATTATTAACCCATTTATGTTAATCTATGTATTTCCACATGGTCTTCTTACCCGGAGCCGGCTGCCACGTACTGCTCTCTCCAGACTCTCCATCTTGGCTCCTCCTTACTACTTCCTATTTCCTCCTTGTCTCTCCTATCTTCCTTTCCTATTGGCCAACAGTGCTTTATTATTTAACCAGTATGAGAAACATATACAGAATGACATCTCCCATCAACATCTTGCAGGTAATAGGAAATCGACTGAGACACTGGCCAGTATACTGAGCATAGGAAACCTCAAAGCCCACTTCCATGGTGATGCACGTCCTCTAACAAGGCCATACCCCCTAGACAAAAGCCACATCTCCTAATAGTGCCATTTCCTTTGAGATTATGGGGCCAATTACATTCAAGCTACCATATCAGTCTTTACTGAAAAAAAAATAGATTGAGATTTTTCTCAAAACAACATAAAGTGTTTTACTATACTTGGACTCTCAAACTGTTTTCCTATCTGTTATTACTATCTTTTCCACTCTTTCAGTTTCTAGTATTCATAAAACCTCAGAACTCTAGATTTGCTGTTCAGTATTTTATCAGGTATTTTTTATTCCCATGTACTAAATATGTAAAAGATTCATACCCAGTTTCTTAATCTCCAGTAACGGTATAAGACACAAATGCCTTCCACAGACAAATCACTAAAGATTGATCATTCTAATACTTCAGTGTCCAAATCATATGGACCAAACTATTCTTCAGCACCAACTATCTATGATTATAGTGCCCAAGTTTATATTAGTTGATAGAAAGTATCACTCTTTTTAAATTGAAAACGGATTTTTCATATAATATATTCTGATTTCAGTCTTCCCTCCCCCAACTCCCCCCATATCTTCCCTACTTCCCCATCCACACAAATCCAAATCCTCTCTTGCTCTCATAATAAAACAAACAGGTATCTGAAAATAATAAAATAAAACAGAAGAAGATTAAAATTAAAATAATCCTCACTAGGACACAACCAACAAACAGAAAAGCCTGTCCAAGATAACAAATAACTGTAGCAAATGCTCTGTAGTTCTCTAAAGATTATAAACCTGAAACTAAATCATAGTGTAGAGACTAGGAAAGTCAAGTGAGGGTTTCAGCTGTCAGATGTGTTTTAAAACAGGGACAGAATTACAAAAATCCGGGCAACCCTAGAGCATTCTAACCATATGTATTGGTTTATCATTGAAATCACAATGAGTGGAACTCAAAGGAAAAAAGAAGTCTGCTAATCAATACTGGAGATAGCATTTTAGGTTAAATGGATTTTGAATGACAACCAGACTGTAAAGATGACAAAATAAATAAAAACTTGGGCACAGAAGCCAAGAAAAGGAGCTTGTGTGCCTAGTAAAATGATTGGCCTATATTAAGATTTTTTTCTTAGACCATTTTTATATCAAGGAGTTTCAGAGACAAATAACCATTGGGAGTAGGTACTAAAGGTTTGCCATTTGTTAAGTTATAGGTACTGAAAGTGGTCAGGTGTTGACCTAATTAAAGTTTAAAATTAACATCTTAGCTTATGAAGAAAAATTTAAGTCAAATTTAATATACTCAATTTGCCTACACATTTTTTTTTTTCCTAGCAGGCTTGGGTTTGTTTCCTTTAAGAGTCAAAGAGTTATACATGCATAAATTGTACCTATCTGCAGATATTCCAAATTTCATGGAACAACATATTCTTCCATTTTTGGTTCAATTAAAGAGCTATCTCAAAGGAAATGACTGCAGTGAACTAAAAGAAAATGAGTTAAGTTTCTTTTTCTGAATAAAATTAAGCATAGTCTATGAGACTTGGAATACATTCATAATAGTATGAATAATAACTCATCTGTGTTAAAATTTAGTGGGCAATATTCCTGTGTACTTTCTCAAAAACTTCTTACAATTAATGTTGATGAAGATGTGTCTTGAGGGAGTGGCTAATACTCTGCTTTAGACATCATGTCACCTGGTGCTTGGCTCTGCTTGAGCTATACTCCATTCTAAGACTTTTTATACATCATTAAGCAGCTGCTCTTTAAATATTTTCTTGCCTTAAAAGGGGGTTAGTATACCTTTACTTGCTATGAAATCTATTGTGTTAAGAGCAAATTAATTAAAGTCATAATGCAAAGCATGCTTACTATACAAAGCTATGGCGGCTCAGTCATTGCCCATTTTTGGTGTAATACAGACATAAAGAAGTTGACTTGTTCAAGTATGAAGATGCACAGTTCATTATGAATGAACTACCAGTGTCTGGTTAGCCAAACAATCCAAACAAAGGTTTATTGTAATGGCTATGGAGAGAAGAAGCTAAAACAGAGTAGTTTATCCTGATCACATTTTAGTATCCATCACTGCATGAAGAACATAAGTCTAGGAAGGATGTTCTTTTTTGTTTGTTTGTTTGTTTTTTGTTGTTGTTGTTGTTGTTGTTGTTGTTATTTGGTTTTTCAAGACAGGGTTTCTCTGTATTGCTTTGAAGCCTGTCCTGACTAGCTCGGCAGACCAGGCTGGCCATGAACTCAGAGATATCTGCCTGCCTCTGCTGCCAAAGTGCACCACCAACACCCAGCTCTTATGATAACTATAGAAGCATAGTAGGTGAGAAAGATCAGCCATTAAGGTTAAGTCTCAAAGCAAAACAACCATCATGACAGCTATTTAAATGAGTAGCTTTTTGGATTGTTTTGAGGGGCAAGGTATTGTTTTTTTCTCACAGTTATTAAGAACACCACTGTGATAGTTTGTTCCTTTAGTTACAGTTACTGTGACTTTCCAGCACTAGCCAATGCCGTCAACTACAAAACTGTAACAGATTTTTCTTGATTAAAAAATTAATCACATTTTAAATCTCTAATTAAGTTTTATCTTTTTGTCTGAACTGGTTTAATGTTTTCTAACTGACAAAATGCTTTTAAAAATATTATGATTTAAATTATAATTTCATATGCAGTTCAAATTTTTAAATTTATTTTTTTATTAATTTACATATTGATCCCAGTTTCCTCTCTCTCCCTTCCTCCCTCTTCCTATCTCTCCCACCCTCCCATCCCCCCTGAACCACCCTTCCATCCCATCTACCCCACACTCCACACATAGGGTGATGCCTTCCAGGAAGGGTCATCTAAATCTGTCAAGTCATTTGGAGCAGGGACAAGGCCCTCCCTCCTGCTTCTAGGTTAAGGGAGTATCCCTCCATGGGGGGGATGTGCTCCCAAAGTCCTTTTGTGCACCAGGAATACATCCTGGTTTCACTGCTGTCTAGCTGAGACCCATGTTCAGGGTGTCTGAGTAAGTCACATGCTGGATTCCTAGATATTAGTCTGGGGGCCTATTTGCTCCTCCTCAAACCTGGGAAGCAACCTAGATGCCCCTCAACTAAAGAATGGATAAAGAAGATGCATTTCAATATTTATCAAGAAAAAGTCAGTCAACATTTTAAAGGCTACTGTAGGTCCAGAGCTGTAATTGTGAGAGAACACATTTCCTATTTTGTTCTTTTAGATGAGTTTTAGTTCAATCAAAAACCTATAGCTTTTTAGTGATCCCTCAATTCTGGTAAGAAATATGGGAAATCCTTTGCTCTTGTTTTACTCTTCTCCACTTTTAATGGTACTCTGCAAGAGGGAAAAATGAACATTGGACAATGCTGTAGTATACAATCTTAAGATTTTTCTGCAACTGATCAGACTCTAACAGCTTTGTTTCTGTATTGGAGGAGTCATGTGGTCCTTATTGGTAAACTAGGAGATCAAGAGGTTATGTCAGCCACCACTTGTGGAATGTTCAGTTATATTGGGAAGACAACATCAACCAATCCAATATTGTAATGGAAATATTAAGACTTACTTATGGGAAGGTTTATCTAATTATGGGTTAGAGATACTGAAGCTATTTCTCATCTGTTTGTTACTGTTTGTGATGCTATATCCTCTGGTTAATCTCATGAGAGAACTTTCACAGACAGAAGAGACTGAGCCTTAGTCATTAGAAGGAATATATCGCCATCAAATGTGGAGACTTTGGCTGTCTAAGTGCAATAGAAGCTGGCAGCTTGTGCTGTGGAAAGATGGTAAAAAAATAAGGAAGAAAGTAGGGGACTAGGGTGGAAGAACATGGATGAGAAAGACAAGTGAAATTATTTACAAAAGCGAAATAAAACACAATGAATGGCAGGAATGATTATGATGCATACTCTACATTGTATTGAGTATGCTTTTTTCCACCTGCCGCCCGGTCTTGTCCCGCCACCACGCCAGCCCCAATTAACACAGAGACTCTATTAGTATAATTCTGTTGGCCAGGTACTAGTTTCTTTTTAGCTAGCTCTGTCTTAAGTATTAACCCATTTCTGCTGATCTATGTATTTCTCTTACCGGGGAGCTGCCCGGCATACTGCATTCTCTGGTCTCTCCATCTTGACCCTCTTTACTACTTCCTTTTTCCTCCTTGTCTCCTAGTCCCTCCTATCTCCTTTCCTATTGGCCAAAAGTGCTTTATTCATTAACCAATATGAGAAACATATATACATAAGGGCATCTCCCATCACTACATATTATTTGATTTGATTTAGTCTTAACATATTTGGAAGAACAAAGTAATAATCATATACATCAGTGTTCATACTCTACAGTGAAATACACAAAAGCTTTTTTTACAATTTTCTTAAACACTCAAAAATTATACATTCAAGAAATTTATGTCTCTTTGAACAGATGTTCATTTTGTTTTTTATGTAAAATATGACAAAATGATCATATAATTATCTATTTAAAATAAGAAAACCATCATAACTCATGTCTGTGTAGAAGTAATTTTCTAGTAATCAACAGTTAAATTATGTCTGTGTTCATCATACAGTAGGAAATAATTATTTTTTCTGTATTTCCTTCTTGAATAATACCCCAGAATTTAATAAACAGTTTGAAATCTAGTTGACTTTTTCCAATGTCAAACAGCTCCAGCAAAAGATATTGAATTCTAAGGTACTTTGCTTTTCAGAGATATATATTCTCTCTCAACTTCACTACCCAGGGTTTTTTAATGGATGCCAAGTTTCTAAAGTAATGAACTTTAAAATGAATTATTCAATAGTGTCTGGAAATGGCATGTACACTGCCCATTCAAATATCAGTTATGGTATGCACTTAAAATGTAATAACATTGAGAAAGCCATAGTACACCATACAGATGCCATAAAACAAAAAGCACTTTCAATATCCAATGTCCTAGAGTGTTGTGTTTTTTTCCATTACAGAAGGGAGCTGAGGCTCAGTAAGACCACAGATGTTTTTTTCTATGATACCATGAAGGCAACACAGGGCTAAGTTCCAGCATAATGGCCGAAGATGTCAGTTCTTACAGAACATTCTGTGGGGTTCATGGACCATGCCAATAGGATGTCCATAGTTGCACCTTAAGATTTACAACTCTGTGCTTATCATTCATTCATTGCTAATGTGGTGGAATGCTTTGTATGAGCAGCTGAACAAACTAAATTTTAAGCCTCAGAGAGAAGGTGATGGGAACTGGACTAAATGCAGACATCAGTGTGAAATATGATCTCAAAAGACAACATATGAGATGAAAAATGTGAGACTAAACAAAATAATGAAAATGCAGAGAGTTTGATGTTTACTAATAAGCCATATTTTTCTTCTCTCCTTTATTGCAACTAAGAAAATACATTTGTTTAAACATTAGTGTGTATTGTAGCATATGTGCAAGTTATTATGTGTAGCTGTACACATGTGTGGAGGTCAGAGGAGGGTGAAAGCTGCCTTGTTTTCTTTTCTCTACTGTATAATCTTGAGACTAGTCTCCCACTGAATTCAGCATTAGTCTGGCTGCAAGTAAGCCCAATACCTCTGCCCCATACAGTGCTGTTGTTATAAGCTTACACTCAGCTAAGTTCAGTTTTTTAAGTGAGTGCTGGGAATTGGAACTCAGGTCTTCTTTGTAATTCCATACCAAGTACTCTCATCCACAAAGTCCTATCTCTAGTCTCATATTATCCCTTTCAAACCCACACATATTATGATTTTCTACATCTTTCATAATTTATTACCAGTGTGTGAAACTTTTTATTAGTTAAGGCTGTGAAATTTAATTTTCTCAAATTTTAATATTTGAGAAGCATTAAAACATGACTGTCCTATTCTTTGCTACCCACTCTAGAATCCTCACTCATTTTTCTTTTCTTGTATAACTGTATATTAAGTTCATTTATTAAGTCCTAAAAATAATGACACAAATTTCCAGTGTTAAGAAAAAAAGCAATAACTAAAAATGTACATTATTAAACACATGAAAAATAGAGGGACTTAAAATGTACTTTTATCTGAAGAAAGCATATCAGTGAAATTATTCTGACTACTTTTCAAAATATTGATTTCAAACAAATTTAAAGTGTGTGTGTGTATGCAGTGTGTGCATGCTTGCGTGAGTGCGTGCGTGCGAGTGTGTGTGTTTGTGTAGGTCTATACAATCTAAAAATGCATGAACTTTTAAGAAATTCTTCATGTATCAATTAGAAATTTTTAACTGGTTTTTCAGAGGAATGTAGTTTTGGTTTAAGACTGCTATATGTTCTAAGAGGTAGTCTAATAAAAAACAAAGGCTCTGCAATCCATTATTTTCTGCACTGCACTTTCTTTCCTTTTACTTCCCAGGTTGGTAGAACTGAGAGGATGATGGGAAGCTTGATTTTCCTAATTATACAACCAGTACACACCTTTCACCAGCTATCACAAGAAGGGATGTTTGCATTCTGTACTCTCAGTATATACTGTAGAGTTACATCAGAGGAGACAAATGATTCACACAAAAATTTAGCGACAGGAATTTTTTAAAACTTCATGTTGCAAATATTAGCAACTTACCTGTAACTCCAACTTTATAATGTCATGCTTTACAAGCTATCTGACAACTATAGTTTTGCTGAATTCTAATTTTATCCACAGAGACAGTTAATTGTTTAGTTTCTCTACAGCAGTTTCAATTATTTCCAATTAGCTCAGAAAATCAGTATTTTTGTTGTCTTTGCTTGGGTCTACAAATTTTGTTAATTGAATTCTGTGAAAGATGTTACACCATATGACATATTTGATTTTGGGATTCTTAATCTATATTGTATTCCAAGGTAATAGGAAATTTGTTGGGGATTAATAGATAGCTATGGCATGCTAGGTGCTCTAACTACTAGAAAATAGTTTTGAAATCTCTATGTAAATATTTTCTGCAATATTCTAGAACTAATCTTTAATAGTTCAGAAAATTTAACATAATTTATTGACATGTGAAAAGTATCCAGAACAGTTCATAACATAGATTAAGTATGTTAGAAAACTTTCATTAAATTAGATATTATTTAGCTCGAAGAAAAAATTTGAAATCATGAAATTTGCAAGTAAATAGATAGAACTAGAAAAGATCATATTGAGTGAAATAAACCCAGACACAGAATAATAAATATTGTACTTCTCTATCATTGGAGGCTACTAGCTCCAAATTTTTTGACATGAGTACTTAGAGTAAAATAACTACAGAAACGAGGAAAGTAAAATGGGGTCATTGCCTGGATAAGGGCATTGGGAGAAACATACAAAGGAACTAAAGGGGGGACAAGTGTTCAAGTGTTCAAAAAATGCAAAAAAGAGTGGTCTCCTTAGTGACTTTGAAGGAGGTAAAAACTGAAGAAAGGGGCACAAAGGGGAGGAACAGGGTACAATTGATCTGATAGTGGATATGGAAAATAGGGCCTCTAAGGGAGGGGAAAGAAAGCATATATAGAAATGAAAATAGAAGTGAAAATAACAAAAAGGATGTCTGAATAATCAAAAGGAATTATACCCCCCAAAATGCTAAAATAATATAGTTTGAGTATAAATATACATACATAGTTTTCATGAACTTTTCTCACCTAACATTGACAAGAGTCAATGACCACCTTACAAAAATCCTCCAACACTATCCATGAGAAATCTTTTTTTTTTTTAAGTTGTGTCTAATCATCTGCAAAAGGCACCCAAAACACACAGTCTATGGCTGTCACCCTTGCTTAGCCCTGACCCTCCAGAGGTGGAAGGTAGATCACTATTGCCCCAGGCCTGAACATATGTGAACGCCATTTGTTTGATGACTAGTTTTCATGATACCAGAAGGCACTATGCCAAAGGAAGAAAGCAACCAACAGTCCTATAAAACCTTTGAATCATATCAATGGCCAGTATGAAACAATAACCCTGAGGGTACAGAAGTGGCAGCCATACTATGGCAGTTATCAACAACTCTAGTTGGATGAAAGATCCAATCATCAAGGGGCATACCATGCCTGGTACTAGAAACCTAGCTAACTACTCAGTGCTAATGAAGTCATCAATATTAGAGGAAAAGCTATAACCACTACTGCACTAAAACTACATAATCCCTAAGAGCAATATAAGAATAAAAGGCCATGAATCTGAAAGAAAGCAAGGGAGAATATAAGGGAGGATTTGGAGGAAGAAAGTATTTGAGAGAAACATAATTATATTGTAATCTCAAAAACTAAAAATGAAATTATTGCTATGCAATTTTAGTAAAATTTAGAAAAAAATCTATTTCTACAGATAAACTGGGATTTTTTTTTTTATCTTTAGTGCCTTTAAATGCAGCCTAGGGATTTTGAAAGAATAAGGCAAATGTTATCAATTCTCTGAAATTTATATGACAAGTAACATAGATTGGCATCTAACAGAGTTAATGCCTACTGTGTCTAAACCTATCTATTTAATCATGGACCATTAATTTTCTTTGTTCAGTATTATATTGGATTGAGGATGGTGGATTCTAGCAGTCTTGCAATGAACTTGTAATGGTAGTCACATCCCCTTGGTCATGGTCTCAGGCAGACAAGCAGAAAGAGGGAAGCTTGAAGCAGGGCTTTCATTTGCATGGTCCTTTCTGTTGGATCAGCTGTTCTGGTAGAAAGGGCAAAGAAATTCTCACGTGGTTCTTTGTATTTTTTCTGTGTAATTGTTCCCCAATAAACACCCATTTATTATTTATTTGGGGTCTAGTGAAATAATTGCATCCTTGCCTTCAGTGGACTATATCCATCATCAGTGCACTATGTTCCCTGTGAAAGAATTTACCATATGCTAAAGGATTTCATGGGTGAAACTGCAATTTGCAATGCAAATGGAAACATTAGTGTAACCAGTTCTTGTTTTGAGTGAGGGCAGAAAACAAATCAAGCTGGAAAAATCTAGCCTAAAATTGCTTGTAAAATGCTTCCCAATGGTGATATGATTTCAAGTGTTCCTTTAAAAAAAAACATTCCCATGGAAAACCATACTTGAAATTAAGTTTAAAATGTTTATATTAGTCAACTTTTGAATGGATTATAGTGTTCTACTTTTATTGTGTTCTTTCCTTAAATATTTGAAGAAGCCTTTTATATTGAGTAATACTCCTGAAGAACTGAGCATGAGTCTGAAATCAGTGGAGTGTGTGAGGGCTTGAGCATGGCAGAGAACTCTCTTGATGATGGTGGGTAAGTGTGCAGCATAGTTGTTCCCCATGTTCTTTACTTTGAAAACACACCTTAACCCTGTGTTACAGCTGTAAACATAGAACCCAGGTCTCACCAACAATGATACCCAAGCACATCACCTGTCAGGACCATTCATGCCCTTCTCTGCATTTTATATTTTAAAACTGTCTTCACAAAAACACCCATCCTCCCAAGAAACAAGCAGAGGGATCAATCCTGACATAGAAGCTTAACTGAAAAACAGAGGAGGCCAGGAAGAAGACAAAGAATGATGATAATCATTTCAAAGACATCTCAGCATAATTTGGGATGTAAAGGAAACGTTTTTCAGGATTTGTAATCCATATGTTCACTTACAGTCTTTTGTCTCATGACCTGATAATTTCTCTGGCTTGTTTACTAGATAACATCTCTGTTTAATGTGCTCATCACATGTTCTTGTAACACATGTAGTTCATGGGTAGACTTGCACAAGTACCTACTGCATGTTTACTTTTATCCCTGAACTGTATCTGCATCAGGACGAGGACTGTATCTGCTCTTACTAACCAGTGTTATCATGAGAGCTTGGGAAATGTACATAGCAAACTCAATTTCTAAAGTGGAATATAACCACCAAACTAATTTACTTATAATGTCTAGAAAAGTAGTTGAGTTTTAAGCAAAGAAGACACCATCTGAAAGAATTTAAATGTGTCAGAATCTTCTCTCAGTGGAAGACTTGCTTAAAAGATAAGCACTATTGGCCCAAGAGCTTTCTCTTGCATGGTCAACATTGAGTGAATCCTCAACACTGTCAAGCATGATTATATTCACAGTGGCCTAGTGAGTAAGATTATTGACTGTTGTAGACAGAAAAATGTTATATTCTGTGATCATCAACTTCCTTTTTGCCTCTGGAGAGCACTCAAGCCAGCACTACTGACCTAGAGATGGTTCAAACTAGAACAACAGATTGACTAAAAGGCCTGTGCCCATGAGTAGGTCTATGAATAACAGTGGAAAAATCTGGGTCCTGTTCAGTTATTGAAAAGCACCTGTACAAAGTTATTCATTCTACTGGCCAGAAGTGACAAGATATATAATCTTTTCTGATTCATATTTACCAATAAATCCCCACAGGACTGGGAAAATAAAATAAAATAAAAAATCAGAACCAAAATGGGTGGAACAGTGACAGCAAAAGAACTCAGAGTATTAGAGGATATTATCTTAAGGCCAGCGAGATGGCACATTCATTTTGCAAAATACTAGACTGTCTGACTCCTGTTTGAAAAGTATCTGGATGAGGGCAGGGTAGATATGAACAGAGCATAGGAGGTTCTAAGGGTCCAGGAAAGAAACTATGGATGTATTAGGGCAATGGCTGTGGATATGGAGAGCCAAGAATATGGGTTTTTGAAAAAGACATGGATGAGTTTATATTTAAGAAGAAATGCAGCCCAATAGTATTACTATAACTTCTCTACTCCCTTTCACAAACAATATGTCAATTTTCCATTTGCATCAAAGCTATTCAACTCAATACACTTCTTAGGCTAGGCTATTTAATGCCAAGAAAATAGAAGTGAGGAATAGTGGTAATAAATGTATGGAAAGTCAGTTATTTGCTATTAAAATCCTTCAGGCATTTAATTTCTTACAGAATTTAATTTTATGGAAGCTCTGAAGCTCTGCTACTAGCTAAATAAGAAACCAATTCATAAAATGCATACATTTACTTCTCAGTGTTCAAAACCTAGTCACATCTATCTACTTATATTAATAATACAATTCAGAGATTAAATCAATATGTATACAGATTACTGATCCCTTAACAGAGGCTTTGTTCTATATGATTATTTTAGAAGATAGGAATTGCTAAATTTAAATTTCATTTGATGTGAACAACAACAACAACAACAACAAAAAACAGTTCATGCTTATAAATACTCTCAAATAACCGGGAAAAATCATAGATGTTTTAAAAAATTTTAGATACTTTGCTCTTTCTCCTATTCTTATGACTTAGTCATCAGTTCATCATGGTAAGTCTCCTTAAGAGTCCAAAAATTATGAGAACACAAGCAGAGTTATGACAGATCTAGGTCTAGATGAGAAATGAGAAATTCATGTATTTTTTATCTCTATTGAAAACCTAATGAAATACCAAAAGTAAGCATTAATAAAATATATCTGTACTTGTTATTTAAAATTATTTCAGAGACATAGCACCCAAAGAATGAAAGAGCTAATGGGAAATATGAACTCTGTATGTCAGTGTCATAGGGAAACTCAAGATAAATGAACAGCTAGTAGCTTCATGGAATGTACAGATAGGAGTGGCTTTATAGTTTTCATGACACATTCAAGGAATCAACAGCATGTAGGAAATGAATAGAACTTCCCTTGGGTCTATCAATGGGTAGTCCAATAAGGTCTTAATTTCTTTCCCCGAGGGCTGATAGTTGTTTTCAATTTTTGATATGGTAGCAGAATCTTTAGTGAAATGTAGATGCTCTGATGTTGAAAACTACAGAAACAAACATTGGTCTTGTAGTGCTGCCTAACAGAAAAGGGACTAGACTGCAAGGCAGTAGGATATAGCTAAATAGGTCTGTCATCCTTCAATCTTTAAAGTTCTAGATAATTTCTAGACTGATCTGTTTAATTCCCATGAAAGTATGCAACCAGCATTATTGATGTTTAATAAGGATCAGGAGAAACAAATAGGCCAAAGAGATGTTTATTCAGGGAGAAATAAATTACAACATAGACAGATGAACACCAGCAGGTTCCTGGTCCCAAGGATGCCTCCGGATGTACTCCTGTACCCTTGCTGCAAGCAAGAGAGCTCTCTGAGCATCCTTCTCAGACTTAGTTCCTCCAGGTAATGTCTGGCCCTGTCTCCACCCCCAATAGACGTGGTCTATGCCACAGGTACGGACAAAGTGAATATCTCACTCCAGCATTCTAGTGTGGATTTTACAAAATATGGAGAAATTTGAGGAGAAATGCAATGCTTATGGCACACTATTAATACTAGTCTTCTAACCTAATATTAATAGTATGACACATCTTGCATTGTAGTTAGGCTTTTAATTCTCTCAACAATAATTTGTAACCTTAAGCTATAGCAAAATTTTTATTGTACATTTATTTTTATAGTTTTTTCTCAGTTACTGTATTGCTAGAAATTTCACTACTTTCACTTGAAATGATTTTCTATTGGTTGTATTATCTAGAAATACTGTACCTGTTGCCTAATAATCTTAAGGAATTAACAGGTTAATGATCTTATGGATTGAAATTTTTAGATTTTTCCATTCATAAAGCTTTCCCACTTATAATTGGAAATTTTTAACTTTAATATCCTGATGGAACATATGTTATATTTCTGTATTATAGAACTAATTCATACCCTTAGAAAATGGCTGAGAAGAAGAGACTCTGTCTTGATGCTCTCCCTGATCTGAGAGAGTTTTAAAACTTGTAGCTATGCTTTGCTATATTAAAAAATAAATTGTCTTGTTTTTGTTTTTGCTTAAGTCATGTTTTTCTACTAAATTTATCAAATGCTTTCTTTGTGGCCATTAATAAAATTAGGTAAAGTATCTCATTTTTCTCAAAAATGCATGAATCAAACTTTTGACTGATAAATCTATGTGTTTCCTCCTGAAATTTAGTTTTGATTTATAATATGTTTTCTACATTTTGGAGACATGATTTTACTACATAATCATGTCTGGCCTGTAATTTGCTGTGTAGACCAGGCTGGCCTCAAACTCACAGAGATCTGTCCAAGTATTGGGATAAAAGTTGCATACAAATCATTCTCAACCATTTGAGATTTTAAAAATGAATTTTTAGCATTTATATAATAAGAATATTATCCTCTAACTTCCCATTTAAAGTGTATTGGTTTTGATACCAATGTTACATTGACTTTATAAAGTAACCCAATAAATATTATTTTTTCCTACATTCTGAAATATTTTACAAAACAATTGTGGGACATGTTCCTTGAGTAAACAATGATTTCTATTCTATAGATTCTTTTAAGAAAGACATTTTCTTTTGTATTTTGGGGATTTATTTTTGTTTTAAATCATTTATATGTGTGTGTTTATGTGTAGCATGCAAGTGCGCACACAGTCCAGAAGATAATAACAGGTCTTCTTGAGCACATGCATAGATGGCAGTGAGCTAC
Source organism: Phodopus roborovskii (assembly GCF_943737965.1). Classification (NCBI taxonomy): domain Eukaryota; kingdom Metazoa; phylum Chordata; class Mammalia; order Rodentia; family Cricetidae; genus Phodopus; species Phodopus roborovskii. The sequence continues at coordinate 10,132,417 of NW_026125391.1, forward strand.
GTGATATGGATCCTAGGAAACAAGCTCAGGTCCTCTACAAGAACAGTAAGAATTTTTAACTGATGTACCATTTCTTCAGCCTTAGAAAGATGCTTATTGTTGCTTAATGTAACAATTTTTCTAATGTATAACACACCAAACAATATATTCATTTTAACCATGAAATTAATTTTTATTATATACACAATTTGTAAAATCATAATTACATTGGATTTAAAAAAAATTACCACTCCAAAGAAATTCCAGATCCATTAACAGCTACTTTCTGTTTACTTTCAAACCCTCAAGACCTCAGCCACCACTAACTCAACTATACAGCCTTCTTTTTTCAAGATATTCCACATAAATGAGGTTTGTGACTCTGAAACACTAAGCATGGTATTTCCAAGCTTCATCTTTTTTGTAACACATGTTAGTACTTCATTCTACTTATTTCAAAATATTATTTCACTGATGCTTCTTTTAGCTGTCATATACTGGCTCTGATTTGGATACTGGCTTTAGCATTTAATATACTAAGTGCCAAGCTGTAAATGTTCCTATTTATTCTTCTAATCTTTATGGTTTTGTGAATTAATATCTCAGTGTGTTTTTATTTGCATTTACCTGAAGAATGTACCTTCTATTTATAATCACCTTCATGTGATTATAAAACAATATTTTCTTGTGCTTAGTTTGAAATAATATTAATTCAAACTCTTTATTAATTTGTAAATTTATCTCTATGTACTGAGATATATGATTTTTCAGTTACTATAGAATAACTTAGTTTTTGAGAAGAGGCAATATACTTAAACGTTAATATGATTTCCAATGGAGCTTTAAAATTTAGTAAAAAGATTAGAATTCACCTATGGTGTGAGGTATAAAATTAAGCCCACTCTTCCACTCTACTTTGGCATATAGTGAAAGCACACCCTGAGTGGTCTATTGACAAGCTCTCTTCCCACTCTCTCTTTTGTAGAGTCCCTGAGCCAAAGACACAGGCAGGATTTCTATTTCTTTCTGAATAGCAGGTTTCCGTTTTCTTACTCCCACACTCCTGCTAATATATCCTGTTCTCAAAGGGAAAACCCGTGTTCCATCCTTAGGCATACAGTGTACTCCTCTCAAAGCCTCTGGGTACATGGCTTGTAAATTGCCAATGATAATATCGGTACAGTATCAGGTGTCATCTCTTCTTCACTAGTTGAGTGACTATAAAGAAAGATAACATCTGGCATGATTAAAAAAAAAAGTGACCCAATAATAATTTAGGGCAGCTTGTCTTGTGTGCTTTAACCCACTGCTCTTTGCTGCCTTATACTGTAACATAATAAAGAACACCTAGACAAAACTAACACATGCAAAGGGAATAATTTAGCAATCCAGAACCCTAACCGCTTAAGTTTATGCATCCTCTTCTAGTAAGATTACTAATTTCCTATTTTTGTAAAATGTTTAGGACAGAAATCACATAAATTCCTTTTTAAAATTTATTACATATACAAATTTCTGTCTGCATATTCTCCTGTGTGACAAATGATGGCACAAGAATTCATTGTAGATGTTTGTGAGTCACCATGTGGTTGCTGGGAATTGAACTCAGGACCTCTGGAAGAGCAGCCAGTGTTCTTAATCTCTGAGCCATTTCTGCAGCTCCCATAATCATATAAATTTCAGGGACAGACACATTTTTAAAAACTGATTGAGATTGTCAGTCATAAAATCTAGAAATGATACAATTATAATTATTTTTTGACAAGACACAATTTGAAATGTTTAAACTACTATATACTAAACAGCATCAAAAGATAAACAAAATATTGTCTAATGTTAATGTCTCATAATCAATCTTTAAAATTGGAATAAAAGTAGCAAAAGTATGAATAGATTTCTTTAAGATGTATATTTTCTAAAAAAAATAGTACTTAATAAATTTGAGTTTGTTTCCACATTTCATAACTACTTCTTCAGGTGTTTTCTTTGTCAAATCCAATGTCACCTACCTATAGTTTACCTGATGGTGGATAAATTCAGTAAGTTAGAACACATTGATGCATAAAAAAAATTCTACAAGGATTAATTGAATAAAATATATTGTTAAGAACCAAATTAAATTCTTCTGTATTCTCAAAACAATATCTTAGAGTTGAATAATTATATAAAATTTGCTTAGAACTTGAAATGAAATAAACACCATGTCAATTAAGTAACATGGTAAAGCTAGAAAGCATCAATGAGAGTTGGCTGAGATAGAAAATGTCCTCTTGAGTTTGAAGATATTGACAACTCAGCTTCTGTAGTTTAAACATGAACCATCACAGCTCATCTGTCCCCAGCTCCATGACCCTGGACAGGATCTTCCATGACCCTCTCTTATACTTTAGGCTAGAGCACAGAGGCCTCTCTGAAAAACTGTATTTCAAACGCTTAAGTTAACCAAATTTTGTCTATTGTGGCTTTCTCTTTCCCCTTGTTCACTGAACTGTCTGTATCTAGGTCAAAACACAGCTGAAAAACTTTCTTGAGCTGTGTTTGTTTCTGTTTTTTTGTTTGAGATGATCCCTTTTTGATTGAAGCAAACTTTGTTTCAACCTTCAACTTCTATGAATCAAGTTGATGTTCTCATTTGCATTCAGATGTTTCACCTCTTTTTCTAAGCCATAAATGAATTGCATTTCTTTTTTGGAAATCTGTGTTTCACAGTTTACCTTACTTCTGGAGTGACTACAGCTTGAAGTAAAAGCATTGGACTTACACTGCAGACCTGCATTTCACCACTGTTCAGAGCTAGCTGTTGTTTGGGTCTATTCAAATGTTGCATGTTTTACTCTTTCAAGTGGATCATTTAAGTTAACAGCACCAAGAAATTTCTAGTATGACAAATAATCTTGCTTTCCTTTTTGTGTACCAGTGAGTCTAATGCTGATGTACTGTCTGAACAGTTTTCACTAAGACAGCAGGTGAACTGAAGAGTTTCAGCACATCAGAAATTCTGATGGTGTTCTTCATGATGAGTCTGGTACCCTGTTCCCTAATGTGCTGATACTTTTTGGATTTTTCCCTGTTTCTTCAGCTCTGATCTTTTTCTATGTATTTTACATAGCACAACACTTTTATCACTACCATAAACAATTTGCTCTTACATGGATGTATAACATCTGGAATGGCATCACTCTATATCATTTGCAGCCACATGGCCCCAAAGTGATTCTGATGCTTCTTTTTGTAACAAGAATAGCTATTACCACTGCAATCAATGGAGTTTTGGAGAGCTGGACCTATTTTTGTCTCCATGAGAATATATGTTTCCTGAAGCATTATCAAGAACTACCAAACACTGTCCCTAATATAAGATTCCAGCCATCACTCAACTCCAGAGCTGTGAAAGCTTTGAAGAATTCATATCTAATCTACTCACTAATTTTGAATTGCTCTTTACAACACAGTAAGTATGTATGACACTCATCTCCTTTTTCATCTTAGTCATGTCTGCTTGTCAAGAGAAGCTCAAGTTCCCCTACATTGCCATGTCTAAGCCCCCAAGTTGGATGAAGACTACCTGCTTGAACAGAAATCATGCTGTACAACAGAACTCCAGGTAGGTCAACCACCCAAGGCCTCCCCTTAATCTTTCAACATGCCCCAACCATATCCCAAATTCTCCCATCTCTCCTTGTCACCATGCCTCAACCCTGCTTAACCAGAGGCAAAATTGGTGAGATGACTGGACTGGAAACAGAAATCAAGGGACAGAACATTCACCCAACAAAGACAAAATGAAAAATTTGTACATAGGCCTTAAATCATTCCAAACACAGATACCTACACAACAGCATAAGAACATAACTGTAGATGCACGTTTATGTCCCACCTGTTCCCACAGCTATTCAGTTCCAAATAAACATACAGAGGCTTATATTAACTATAAACTGCTTAGCTGATATCTCAGGCTTCTTATTGGTTAGCTTGTCCTTAATTATTAACCAATTTCCATTAATCTGTGTATATCCACATGGTCTTGGCTTACTGGTGATGCCTAGATCTCTTGCTTTCTTGGCAGCTATATGATGTTTCTCTCATGACTCACTCTCTGCATTCTTCTTTCCAGAATTCCTACCTGTCCATTGGCCAAAACAGCTTTATTCATCAACCAACAAGATAAACATACATTACTGCATATAGAAGGACATCCCCTATCACATAATCACAAACAGCCAAGGAAAGATGCTACCATCAGAGTCCACCAGAGCTCACCTGTCCTACTTATGCAAGCCCTGAATATTTCAATACAGCTAAAATACATGAAAAAAGAACTCCAACCAACTTTTATGAAGATGATAGAGGTATGTAAGGAATAAATAAATTCCTTATATTCAGGAAAATACAAGCCAAAATTGTTGGAAATTAACATTTATTACAGAAAGCCTTTAATAAAATTTTAAAAGTCTAGAAACACTTAAAGAAAGCCAAGAAAAAACAACCAAAGACTTAAAGGGAAACAAAACCTTTTGAGAACAGAAAATGGACATAGAAGCAATAAAGAAAATGCAAACTGAGAGAAATCTGGAAATGAAAAATCTAGGTAAACAAATAGGAACTACAGATGTAACCAACATAATAAAAGAGATGGAAGGGAAAATCTCAAGCACTGAAGAAAGATGTGATAGAAGAAACAGATACATCAACCAAAGAAAATGTTAAATCTAAAAAATTCCTGAAACAAAACATCCAGGAAATATGAGACCTTATGAAAAGTCCAAACCTAAGAATTATAGGAAGAGAATAAGTAGAAGAATCCCAGCTCAAAGACCCAGAAAATATTTTCAACAAAATCATGGGAAAAAATTTTACTAACCAGAAGGAGGAGATGCCCATCAAAGTACAAGATGGTTACAGAACACCAAATAGACTGGACCAGAAAAGAAAGTCCCTTAGCCACATGATAATTAAAACAGTAAACATACATATCAAACAAAAAATATTAAAAGATACAAGGAAAAATATCAAGTAACATATAAAGGCAGACATATAATTATACTTGACTTCTCAATTGAGTCACCCCCATTTCTAAAAGGGCACCCCCATTTCTAAAAGAAATACTTCTAAAACTTAAATCACACATTGATCTACAACATTACTAGTGAGAGAATAAATACCAGACTCTCACAATGAGACAGGTCATCTAGACAAAAACTAAATAAAGAAATACTGGCACTAAGAGACATTATAAATTGAATGTACCTAACAAATATATACAGAGCATTTCACCCATCTAATCAAAAACAATCTACAGATTCAATGCAATCCCCATCAAAACTCCAACACAATTCTTTACAGACCTTGAAAGAATACTCAACTACATATGAAAAAACAAAACAAAGACTGATAAAACAATCTTGTACAATATAAGAACTTTCGGAGCTATCACCATCCCTGATCTCAAGCTGTACTACAGAGTTATAGTAATAAAAAACCACATGCCATTGGCATAAAACTGACTGGTCTATCCATGGAACAAATCAAAGATCCAGATGTGAATCCAAATACTTTAGACACCTGATTTTTGATAAAGAATCCAAGAACACACACTGGAAAAAAGAAAGCATCTTCAACAAAGAGTTTTGGTCTAAATAAATGCTTGCATTTAGAAGAATGCATATAGATTTATATGTAACACGTTACACAAAACTCAAGTCCAAATGGATCAAAGACCTCAGCATGAATAGGAATTGGAAGACATTGGTGGGGATTTAGTACCCTAGTGTAGTAGAAACTTCCAGTATTCTATGAGGGTGACCCTGTGGATTATCCTTGAAATAGGGGATATGGTACCTGAACTAGCCAACTTTTGTAACCAGGCAACTTCCAGTGGTATTACTGGGATACCAATAAAACCAGAAAACATGAGAACTACAATGTATCCTGCCTGCAAGATGTGATGGGGCAACAAAAGCAGAGAATTGTGGGAGTGGCCAACCAATGAATGACTCAGTTTAGTTCCAGGCCATGAAGGGGAGTCTATGACATCACTGACTGAATGACCAGAAACCAGGGGCTGGGTAGCACAGAGACCTAGGATAGGAAAAACAAAAAAAAACAAACAACAAAAACCAAAAAACAATAAAATGATTCCTAATGATTTTCTGATATACTCATAGAGGGGTGTCTTGTCCAATTGTCCTCCTAGAGTCTTGATCCTGCTGATGATGAAAGCAAAAACAGAAACCCACAGCCAAATGTTAATTGGAGAGAGAGCCCAAATTAGAGGAATCCATAGTTCCCTTCCCTTATAGCTAGGGGAAACTTGTGGAAGAGGGAGAATAAATTATAGGAGCCACAAGAGTGTAGGACACCAAGAGAACAAAGGCTACAGAATCAACTAAGCAGGACTTATAGGGAATCACAGACTGAAGCAGCAATCATGGAGCCTGCATAGCCCTATGCTAGGTCCTTGGCATATATGTTATGCTTGTTACCTTGTTGTTTTTGTGGACTTCTAACAGTAGGAATGGGGGTGTCTCTGACTCTTTGGCCTGTTTTGGGACCCTTTCCTCCTACTTGGTTGCCTGGTTGGTTTGTACCTGGTCTTACTATATCTTGTTATGCTGTGTTTGGTTGATATCCTTGGAAGTCCTGCTTTTTATCTGAAGGAAAACAAAGGAGTAATTGATCTCAGAGAGAGAAAATGGGTAGACTCAGAGGAATAGAGGGAGAGGAAATGTGGCTAGGATGTATTTTATGAGAGAAAAATCAATAAATCAAAAATTTTAAAAGGAAGAATTTCAAGAGAAACAGATTGATATCTACAACTGCAGAAAAACCATTAAGTTTTCATACACCAGCCATTGGAGTATTGGAAGACATTTCTATGATCATCAGTTGGCACTCTGTGGATTCATGTGCCAATAATTCTGTTTCATGTCAGATTCTTGTGAATAGACTCTGGTCTCTTTCTACTACAAGCTTAATGAAACTCTGGCAGCCAGCACAGAATAGCAGTGAGGCTGGGTTCAAACTTTGCTCCACTGACTACACATATAGTTGCATAGGTTGAAGTAGAAAGAATATGGTGCTGTTCTGTATGTGAAACAATGTATTTGTAAGCTTTAAGTTGTCTATGATGAATATTTATTTGTCCTTAAATTGAAAAGAAATGAGACTGATTTGTTCTATGTTAGAGTAGTCAACAAAAATCCATTGTTTTGGTAAGAGCAATTAGCAAGTGTTGAGGTGTAGCATACAGTTAGTGCTTGCAGATGTTAAGGGTTCAATCTTGTTTCAGACCCTGCCCCCCAAAACACACAAACACACACACACACACACACACACACACACACACACACACACACACACAAGCACAAAGAAATACAAAACAAACCAATGAAAAACAAAACAAAAATTGAAAAAAAGAGAAGTACAAACATGTAGTGGAAAGTACGCTCCTTCCTTCTCATTCTATAGCTTCTGAACTTTCAAACATTAACAGTACTTCTTGCTTTCATTATGTGCAGTCAAATTTTATCACAGTTTCCATAGTTCTGTCCTTAACTCTAAATCTCTAAAAAAAATCTCAATCTTTTTTAGGAAACCTAAGACAGACATGTCTCCAAAGAAAAGTACCTGATGTTAAGAGAATAAATGTATGTTTTCTACATATTAGTACCACACCTGCATCTTCAGTGCCAGTCACCTTGTGTATTTCCTTGTCAGTATCTATAACCCTTTTGCAAGGAGAAACTGGACTGATTAGTGTGTTGTCATGAACAATGGAAACTAACTCTCACGGTATGATTGGAAACGATGCTACAGTTTCTTCTGGCATCCTTACACATATATTTTCCTTTCTAAGAAAAATATTTTATACAGGCAAATTGTTAGTAAGTAATGTTTTAAAATTTTTACAAATATGTACCAATAAAATACCTCAATTAATACATAATTTGCTTTTATATCTATGTCACATTGATTCTCCTTGGTGAAAAAAAAATTTAGGTAGACAAAATTATCATAGACACTTATGAGCTTTTGTATGAAGGGCATTTTTCTAAGCTTCAGAAGTTTTCTCTAAAATGGTCTATCCTTCCAAGGATGCTTTATTAGAAGATGTAACTCAATTTGTCATTAAATAATAGTGTGTCAAGCTTGGAGTATTTTTAAAAGAACACATATTATTCAAAGGACTAACAATCCTAGAGGTTACAAATATAATTTCCATACACAATAGAGGATTTGTATCCTCAAATTTATAACAAAATGTTAAAATATTTTTGCATATTACATGTGAACAATGATATTACTTAGTGATATTTCATCTTGTTTAAAAATATATTTTAATTGAAATTGAATTGTACTACTTTTTCTTCTACCATTTCCCATTATAGCTACTTACAGTTCCCATCCTTTGAGCCACTCTCATGTCTCTCACTCTGAAATTGATAAGCATTTTTCTTTTGATGCTTATTTTTATATGTGCATGTATGTGTGAGTGAGTGTATAGTCTAGTGTGCAAATGTATGTAATTACAACCTGCTGAGTCTCTTTCTGTAGTTGGTGTGTACCTTGTTTCAAGGCTGAACACTGTGTGTCAGATGTGAATAAAGAGCATGGAGTGATCACAAAAACCAGGAAAGTACAATGGTTCTCAACCTTCCCAACACTGTGGCCACATAATTCAGTTACTTCTGTTGTGGAGACCACCAATGAAAAAATTATTTTTGTTGATATTTCATAACTGTAATTTTGCTACTGTTATGAATCTTAATATGAATATATGATATGTGGATAGTCTTAGGCTACTGTTGTTAAAGTGTTTTTCAACACTCAAAGGGATCACAACCAACATGTTGAGAACTGCTGATATTGAGGAACTATAGGAAAGGAGGCTTTGTTGTCGAATAGCAGGATACAGGAAATAAAAATTGGGAAATAGAATAACTAAGTAGATGGAAGGAGATCAATACAGAAGAAGGGGGAGATGATGTGTAAATAACACAAAGGTTGTTAGTAATATTTTCAAAGAAAGAGTTAATTTTAAACTAATTACAGTTGTATTAAAAATATACAACTGACAATCAATGCTATAATTATTTCAATTTTTTTCTCTCTGTGTAGGTCTTCTAACTGGAAATTAAACTTCATATACAAAACAGGCTACATTTCTACATAATGAAGCATGAAAATAATTAGTTTTATTGACCTGTACTTAGATGACTTTACAAATAAATGCAATTAGCTCTGCTGCGAGTTTGGCTGTGTAGAACAATTGTTGCATATTTGCATTGCAACATATTACAACTAGAGTTGATTTGTGCAAAAAATAATAATTCTCTATTTTACATAAAGGAGTGTTTGAGAAAGTCTAAAATTTCTGTTCTCATTTATTTAAATACTGTGCAACACAAAAGCAGACAACATATTGTATACTGGGAGAGATAGTGGTCCCAGACATCCAGACAACAGTTTCATTTTCAGCATAAACACTATATTGTGGAAAATAACTAAAGTTACCAAGAGAAAAGAACAAAACTTAAAAATCACAAATTTTCCTTATCTACTTTCATTAGTATATGTGAATAGTATGTGTGATATGTTTGGATATCAGGGGATAAGTTGGGGGACTTGGTTCTCTCTTTCAACCAAGTAGGTCCCAGGGATTGAACTCAGATCATCAGGCTTGGTGGCAGGGAACTTTGCCACTGAACAATCTTACTGGCCCAAGTTTACAACTTTTAGTCAGGATACAAAAAGCATATTCATAGGTAGCACTCATTCCATGTTTTAAGGAGCAAAACAGCCATTTTAAAATCCTCAATCTGTTTCTTTTTCTCCTTACTGTAACTACATAGAAACACATTAATAGTAAGTAACAAAGATGTTGAGGTTATAACAAAGAACATGAAAGACAATGTTCATAAAGATTAGAAATAATAGAACTTACTGTTAAAATATATTATGTAAATAAATAAATGTTAGCACATGTATAATTGGTCATTTGCTTAGTTAATTTGCTTCTGAAGAAGCACACTGATAATCAATAACTATTTAGCAGTCAGCTCAAGGTTCCCAGAGTTTTATTTGAATATGCCAATTCAAAGGTTATTACATTATGTAGTACATTATAAATTTATTTTTTGGCCCAATAAAAAATAGGGAAAGTTCCACATATTTCTTCTTTTACTTATAAAGTACAAATAAATAATATCCCTGTCTATATCATGCAAAGTTCATGACATTAAAAGTGAGAAAAGTTTGAATTATTTTATGCCTACATTCAGCATCCAGTAATGTGCTTGTTGTGAATGACAGATGACAAGAAAGATGCTGACAGATGATCTCAGGTGCATGGGTTTGTGGCTTGTATTACTTAGAGACCTATGCAGAGTGCTTTAGGGAAATTATTTTCATTCAAACCCAGAATTTATATTGGAATATATTTGATAGAATTGGAAGAACAAATGGAAACTGGCTTTTAAGAATACTATTAGGAGTGTGATAGATTTGCCTGTAATGGAAAATTCCTAGCGTGAGAAGTCTAATGTCACATCAGCAGTGACATTAAAAAGAGTGTTGGTGGCTTTGAGAATTGGCAACATCCCCACCCAAGAACTTAGAGGACAGCCTGATGACTTGGCAAAAGTGCTATACATTTCAACTGAAAACTTATTGCATTATATACTCTACATGAAAGAAATGTGTGTATAATTTAGAGAAAAAAATCTTTAAAAGTCATGGTGATTTAGAAGCTCCACATGTTTGGAAACACTATGGGACAAACTTTTATATAAAATGTTTAAAATAACTGTTAATTTAACTCTCTGGATACTATCTGAAAACGCATGATATTGTGTTAACCAATATTTTCTTTTGTAGAATAATAGGGCTGAACAAGAAACAATCTTGTTCACATAATGAATTTTGAAAACATTGAAATGATGGAAATCATAATTTTAAAGAACTGCATACATCAAAAATATATTTATTGAGCTAGAGAAAATGGATCAATGGGGATTTGTTAGTTCATAAGATTTCATAATTAAGTTTCATAATTAATAATCTTTAATTATCAGATTTCTGCCACTCTCTAACTCACCTATTTTTCTAACATTCAAAATGTCCTCTTTCATTTCAAGAAACTCTATCTATCCCCAGTTGCCAAGACTTTTCTCAGTTTCCTGAGTGCACTTGATAGAATTCTAGAATCTAGCACTTCATGATATAGTCGTAGCCTCTCTTACTGAAATGAGAAAGTGTATTTAAGATTTGAGGAGGAGCACATAACTACTAAGAATACAGAAATATGTGCTGTTTTCATTACTTTGAAAGCACCAACATGGCTCAAAGCTTATCCTTTATTAAAAAATGTCCCCCCATATTCACTACTGAGGAAGATGACTAAGTAGAAAGTAGCACACAGTAAATGTGCAGATATGCCTTTACTTACCACAACTACTAACAAAAAATTAAATTATTCATGTTCCTGATTGTTCCATTATGATTGAAAATAATTGTCATTAAAAATACCCATGTATATTAATTATAATATCTTAGTTTTAAGTATTGAAGAATATATTAGAATATGATGAAAGACATATAAAACCACTTGGGCATTCTCGTGAACTAGTAAATCTTAGAGGCTATGCCACATCTACAACAACATGAACTCAGTAGGCAGTACGCTGTGAGAACCTATATGATATTCTGAAGTGTAGGTGTGCAAAGATCAGTACAGCATGTATCTGTCTCTGAGAATTAAAATGGCATATCCCTAAGGAACAGAACAGAAGCATGCATGGAAAACGTTCAGCATATTCTACTTCTGATGTCAACATTGGTTTTTCAGTATCACTTAATAGCCAGCCCCTGGAACTATGTGTATGGCATTTACTTCATGTTTAGTATTTAACTGTAGCTCAGATACAATGATCTCATATGTTACTCTGTAGATTTCTACCAGATGGAAAAGAATAGCCCCAAGGTTATTTGCTTCTGGTTCCCCCCCCCCTTTGATTTTTGTTATCTCATGTGGGTCATCAAATGGAATTATAATTCAGTTCATCATTTCCTCACCTATTTCTCCTAGTCCTAACTCTGCCTTCCTCTTTCTGTAGCTAGAATTCTTCTCTAGCTGAAAGCACACAGCTTATGAGGGTTTTGGAATCAGTGTGGCTATGGTATTGAATTTCTCATTAATTGGTTATAAATCTTTCAGATTTTTAGAAATAGTCCCAATTGCTGCCCACACCTTCCATTTTAGTTTCACTTAGGTTTCTATTAAGATTTAATATTATGATCTGAACATATGACAGTATCCATGGAGATGATGTGCCTCTGTGCTTTTGTTACTTGAAGGACATTCATTTGTTGGTTATTTTGGTGTCTATTGTGTGTGTTCTTTGCTACTGGTGAATTTAATGCAACATGGAGTACATTCTGTTCCCTCTACGAAGGAGAGAACTAGCTTGACATCTGCGTCAGCTAATTTTTTGCTGTGAGTGAAATTATTTTCTGTGTTGTAAATTGAAATCAGGGCCTTGTACATGGTCAGAATGTGCTCAACCACTGTGGTACATGGCCAGACCAATCTGTATTTTTCCTTAACTTGTGACTCAGTAGAAACAAGTTTAAAAATGCCAGTATATTTGTATTTGTAACAGTAAAATATCTATAATTCCTTTAGTAAGTTTGCAATATAGTTCTTAGAAAATGTCAGTAAATTACAATATAATCTTTTAAAAACATGAAATGTTTTGTTTTTGTTTATTTTTGAAACTAGCAAATAAATTATAGAGATTTCAAGAATACTCACATGCACAAAAATGTCTTAAACTTTGAAACTCTAAGTATGATAGTATTTTAAGAATAAAGTGGAGAAGGGGTGCTGTGGGTAAAAGCACTCAAGAAAAGGTGTGCCAACCTGAGAAACTTTAGAATTAACACCATAAGAGGAAATATCCAAATCACACAAGTTGTCTCTGATTTCTGCCTTCATTATGTCCCATGGGTTTGGATATGTTATGTTTTTATTTTCATTCAGTTATACAAAGTTTTAAATTTACTTTTTGATTCATATCTTGACAAAAATTTCATTTGACAGTGAGTTCTCCAGCTTTCATGAATTTGTATACTTTCTGATGTTTCTACTGTTCGTATCTAGGTTTATTCTATCATGGCCAGATAGGCTACAACATGTTGTTTCATTAATTTAACATATATGTTGAGATTTATTATAACAAATTTTGAGTGAAACTCCATGGACTACAAAGAAGAAAATGTCTGCAGATATCTGTTAGAGCCATTTGATTTATGAAATTATTTAGCTCTAGTGTTTCTCTGTGTAGTTGTTTCAATGTGACCTAATTAATTGGCAAAAATTAGGTACTGAAGTGATTCCATGTCATTGTGTAAGGGTAAATATGTTATTTTACCCATAGTAGTATTTCTTATATTAAGTCCAGTGCCTGGTTTTTGGTGCATACATGTTTAGAATTGTGATATCATTGTGCTGATTTTTTTTTTTTTTTGTCCTTTAATGACTTTTCTTTTTCATCTGATTAGCTTTTATTTAAACCTTATTTTGGCAGATATCAAAATGACTATACCTGATTGTTTCTTGGCTTGTTTGCTTGGAAGACCCTTTTTGATCTTTTTACCCTAAGGTGATACCTATCCTAGATGGGGAGGGTGAGGTAAATTTCCACGATGCATCAGAAAGATAGATCATGTTTTTAAATTCAGTAATTCTGAGTCTACGTGCTTTTCATTGAGGAATTAAGAGCATTAACATTGAGAACTATCAATGACAAGTGTTTACTACTTTCTGTTATTTTGTTGTTGTGCTTTCAGGAGTGTCTTCCCTCCATGTATGTCTGGATATCACTTCATGTTCCTGTGGATGCATTGGATCCCCTAGACTTGGAGTCTAGGTTATGGGGCTACCTTGTGGGAGCTGGTGTTTGAACCTGTGACCTCTAGAAAAGTCTCAAATGCTTTTAGTCATCATGTCATTGCCTCAGTCCTGAAATTTCTGGTCTTTTATTAACAAGGAGTATTAAAAGGCTTTGTCCAGGTAGCTGAGTTTGCCACCCCTATCAGAACAATTGAATAATCCATTGTTTTCTTTTTCATGTAGCATGTACTTGACTTTGAAACAATGAAGAAATACTTCTTTCATAATAGAAACAGTAGAGTATTCAAGCAATTCCATTCCCTGCTTTGTGTATATTTAGACATCATTTTGCCATGCTGGCTAATTCTACATAGATACACTTATATCTATTTTAACTAAATAACTAAATAACCAGTCTTTTGTGTTATCCTCTACTAAATTAGACACTCAATTCACTAGAACAATATTTAATGTCATGATAGCTAAAATTTAGGTTTATCAAGTATTTCTGGAGAATGAAACAGCCGTTTTCATTTACTTTATCATAAGAGAACCTTGAAGAAGGTGAGATTCATATGATAAGTTTCTCATTTTTTAACTAGCTTCACAGTAGTGCAAAATATATCATAATACTAACTCTTTTATTCAAGTAACTTATAGTGTGACTACTGTAGAAATTCTTCAGTTTCCTGAATATATTTGAAAGTTCAGAGAATTTTTCAAAATCTCCTCTCCTTACTGTTTTCTTAGAGGTGATGCTGGCACAACTCTTGGAAAAGAATCAGGAATCAACTGTGCCATGTATGATGATACATGATGTTAATTCCAGCACTGTGGAGACATAGGCAGGGACCGTTTGTGAGTTTGAGGATAGGCTGGTGTACATAGTGAGTTCAAGGACACCCAGGCTACATAGAAAGATCATGTCACAAAAGGAACAAACAAGACAAACAGGTGGTCATTCACTCTACATAGTGAATAACTCCCATTCTCTTGACATTGCTGTTTTTTACTCTGGGACACATCTACCACAGTCTTTTAATACTATCTGTAAATGTTCTCTGCTGTGTCTTATATTTTATTGAAGGCTCTCTTACTGAGAATTTTTTGTTTTATTCAAAGTTATTCCCACAGTCTTGTCAACAGCAACATATCCAAGATTTCAACTGTGGAAATGAAGAATCATACTCATAATTTACTTTAAAGTCCAAAGTGGTGAGTGTCATCCAAACAACTGTTACCATGTACCAACAGACTGAGACTGGACACGGAAGTCCTTTGTAATTCTAAGAAGCATAAATCTTCAAAAAAGCAGACAGTTTACCTGTGTGAATCAGTAAAAGAAAATAATAGTCTCACTGGAATCACTGAACTAATAAGGAAAATCAAATTGTATCTATTTTCAATAATGGTGATTTAAATTTTGTGCTCTGTTTTGTTTGGTCTCCCCTTTATCTATGTCTAACTCTCAAGTTAGCAGTCTCATTGTTACCTCATACTTCAGAGGCAAACAATCCAATGAAATATTTTTCTTTAACAAATAAAATATAATTATTTTCAAATAGTGTATTTCATTTACTAAGAAATGGTTAGGGAAATTGACTTGACTCCTGAGATGGTACCCTGAGTATCAAATTGAGAATGTTTCTCATTCATCATATGGCAAACCCACATTAGAAGACACTCCTACACATAGTACTGATCTTTATCTAGTCCTTTCAGTTAAACCACCATTCATCTACTACAAATGCTTTGCCTTGATGAGATACAGTTCAGCATGGCTTGTTCAGATACTATAGACTGGAGCAAACTGGACATATCTCAGTGAAAGCAAAGGTCCCTCAGTTTATAAGAAAGATAAAATAATATGAGGTTATCTGTGGGTGTAGCTCAATGGATTTGAGTCTGTGAAGCATATTCAGAGACCTGGGTTCAATGGAGCTGCAAAATAAATAAATGAATGTATAAGCAGATACATAATAAGTTATAAATATCAAGAGTGAATATTCTTCTAAGAATTTCTACACAAACTTATATCCCTGGTAGAGATTTAGTGGTGGCTCAAAATTATGTGCATTATGATTTAATATTTATTTGGCCACTATAACAAAAACTAGAGATGTGGTTCATAGAGAAATTAATATTATTTCTCACATCACTGAGACTGAGAAGCACAAGATCAAGGTGTGAATAGATGAATAGATTGGGGGAGTGGTCTGACTGAGAGTCCACTCTTCACACCCAGCTACCTCCTCACTACTTCATAATTTAAAGATAGTGATGATCTTTCACTGGAATTTTTCATGAGTACACTAATCACATACAGCAAAGCTTTGTGACCACCACTAATTCACCCTTTGAAGGGCCTGCTTCCCAATATCACCTTGAGGGGCTATTTCTACATATGAACTCAGGGGGAGGTACAACCCTTAAAACAAAAATAAGAATTTCCAAGTAAATTAATATCTCTCCTAGCTTAAAAAGGGTAGTTTAATTTTTGTGTTCAAAAAATATTTGAAGAATATAAAAATGGGGAAAACATAAAAATGTTTCAAAATTTTATTTCATTTTTTAAATTTATTTATTTTCTATAACCAAGTCCATTTAAATGAAACAAACATTTATAGACAATATTTGGGAATTTGGGCGTCGTTCTTTCCAAACTACTTCCTGCTGGTAAGGGGCGCTGTCATGGGAGATTCTAAGAAGATGCATAAATCCTGGCTGTAGTCTGTAAGGCTGCTTTGTCCAGCTGTTTTGAATGTAGGATCACCTGGTACTCTGTTTCAGGCGGTCTGGCTTGATCAAACCACATTAGTCTGGAAGGAATCCACAGCTTTCTATTTTCTGTGGAAACAAACATAGAAATCCTTTTCCCCCAGTAACTTGTCCTTGAACTTAAAAATTTTTAAGAAAGCAAAAACGTGTAATGTTCTTTTAAAACTGTGCAGAAGTGGACAATTCTCTTTATTGTGTAATTAAAGCTCAAACTGGGAAGAAGCATGATGCCTTCAAGAGTTCTATTTGCTAGAAAGTGAAAGGCCTGAAGGGTCTCTCTCATTTTATTACCCTATGAAATATTATTAATTTTATATGTATAGGAGGGAAATACCCTAATATTTTATAAAAAGCTTATAAATAATCATACTTTCAACTATTTTTCCATCTTACTAATTCCTTTATCAATGTCTTAGAGAAAGTTTGACATAAAATCCTCTTGTATACATAAAGAAATACACACAAACACACACACACACACATACACAAACACAGATGAGAATCAAGTTTTTCACTGTTTGAAAATGTATCTATCATGGCAAGCAGAATTAAACACCTTAATTTCAGTGTTAAGATATTTATATTGATTTTGCATTGCCTTCAGGTTAAAAAAAGAATGATAAATACTTAACACACAAAATTACTAGGATTTATTTTTTATATAATGAGAAAAGCAAGTTTTGGGATACACATTATATTGTTTCAGGATGTAATAAGTAACAAAAGTCCAATGTTTATTTTTCTGTTGTGTTTAAATCAGTATCCAGAGAATAATAAGGAGCAAGAGTGTCCAATGCATCTAAAATTTTTCTGATGTGGAGTCATGAAATGGTGGTAGCACACGGTCTCTTGGATATACTTGAAGGCATTCTTAAACATTCTTGCAAGGATCAGATGAGACATTATTGGTCACACCCGATTGATAATTTTTATTAACTGGCTCTGCATAATAAAAATCAAAGTTTGTTACAGTATGTCAAAAACATTGGTTTGACTTAAAGAATTAACCTATTTCTTAAGTCTTAAAAGTTTCTGAAGTAATCTTTAGATTTAGAATTTTCTTATTTAGAGATTTATACAATAAAGCTATTATAGTCTAAAATTATCTAATTAACCAATTCTACGATCAGCTAGAAAAATGGGCTTTCCTGTACTTAACTATGGGAGATTATCTTGGTTATGTTAATTGATATGAAAAGACATATTAATTCTGAGTGGAACCATTTTGGGGCAGGATATCCTGAAGAGTATAATGGAGAAAAGGAAATCAGTACCAGTATTCATGTATTATTTCTTCTCTGCCCCCCTGTTTATGGATATATTATGACCAAATGTTTCAAAGTCACGCTATCTCAACTTCCCTGTTATGATATTGCACCTAGAAAAGTATGCCAAAACAAATTGTATCAATCTTAAGTTGCTTGTGTCAAAGTACTTTATGACAGCAATAAGGATAGAAACTAAGATGGCACTATCAGAAATATCAGAGGGAACTATCCAAAATGTTTTATTTATGATAGATATCAAAATAGGAATAATCACTTGGGCATTTAAAACTTTCTCCATGGCAGGACACTATCACAGATATCTTATAATGCAGAGATTATTTTTTTCCTATTTCCAAGAGGGTCAAACACAAACAAACTGATAAAACAAAGTGACTTTTTAAAAAGACAAATGATAACAGGTGTCATTGATCACCTTTAGAGAAACCATGCATCTCTCACCTAAAATTTCTCTACTGGATGAAAAATGAACTTTTGATATTTATTTTGCATTATTTTCACAATACATATCTTCAAATCCAGCCCTGCCAAAAGTTCTGGAAGGAAAACTCCAACCCAAGGAAGTTAACCACATTCACAAATACATTGTCAATATATAATCCCACTTTACCAGAACCCAAAAGAAATAGTGGGGCAAATATACTCACAATACCACCGCCAACAACAAATTTAAAACATATGAGAATTAACAATCTCTGGTTCTTACTTTCCCTCAATATTAATGGTCTTAGCTATAAAAAGATTCAGACTAACAGACTGTATATGAAGACAGAATCCATCCTTCTGCTGCATACAAGAAGCACATCTAAGCTTCAAAGACAGACACTACTTCAGGGTAAATGGTTGGGTAAAGATCTTTGAAAACACATACCAAAGAAATAAGCAGGTGTGGCTATTCTAATACCTAACAAGTTAGCTTTCAAACCAAAATCAATCAAAAGAAATGAGGAAGGTCATTTCATATTCATCACAGGAGAAATCCATCAGTACAAAGTCTCAATTATGAACATCTATGCCCCAAATACAATAGCACACACATTAGTAAAAAAAACAAAAAAAAAAAAAAAAAACACTACTAAAACTCAAAGCTCACATAAATCCTCACATTCTCAGAGTGGGAGACACCAACACCACATTCTCACTATTAGATACAAACACTAGAAAGAAACTTAACAAAGAAACAAACGAACTACAGAAGTTATGTCCCAATTGAGTTAAACAGACATCTATAGAACATTCCTTCCAAACACAAAAGACTATACCTTTTTCTCAGCTCCAAATGGAACCATATCTAAATTTGACTTCATACTAGGCAACATAGCATACCTCAACATGTACAAAAACAATTGGAATAGCACCCTGTATCACATCAGACCACCATGCTTTAAAGCTGGATTTCAACAACACAAATTGCAGAAACCCTACATACTCATGGAAACTGAACAATGTGAAATTGAACCATTCCTGGGACAAGGAAGAAATGAAGAAAGAAATTAAAGACTTCCTTGAATTCAACAAGAATGAAGACACAACATACCAAAACTTATGGGACACTTTGCAATCAGTACTAAGAGGAAAGTTCATTGCTCTGAGTGTCTGCCCATATGAAGAAAACGGAGGCTAGTCACATTAGAAAATTAACAGAACACCTGAATGCCCTGGAACAAAAAGAAGCAAACACCCCAGAGGAGTAGACACCAGGAAATATTCAATTTGAGGGCTGAAATAAATACAGTAGAAGCTAGAAAAACAATACAAAAAAATCAATGTAACAAAGAGTTGGTTCTTTGAGAAAATCAACAAGATACAAAAACCTTTATTCAAACTAACCTAAAACAGAGAGAGACCATGCAGATCAGCAAAATCAGAAATGACAAGGGGGACATAACAACAGACACTGAGGAAATCCAGAGAGTTTTCAGGTCCTATTTGAAAATGTGTACTCCACAAAATTTGAAAATTCAAAGGAAATGGACAAATTTCTGGATAAGTATAATTACCAATATTTAGTCAAGAACAGATAAGCAATTTAAGTAGAGCTGTATTTCTTAATGAAATAGAAGCAGTCATCAAAAGCCTCCCAATCAAAAAAAAAGCCCAGGGCCAGATTGATTCAGTGCAGAATTCTACCAGAAATTCAAAGGAGAGCTAATAATAATACTCCTCAAATTGTTCCACACAATAGAAGCACAAGGTTCATTACCAAACTCTTTTACAGTGCTACAAGTACCTTGGTACCCAAGCCAAAAAAAAAAAGACACAGCTAGAAAGAGAACTAAAGGCAAATATTCCTCATGAACATTGATGCAAAAATACTCAAAAAAAAAAAAAGAATACTAGAAAATCAAATCCAGCTGAACATCAGAGAAATCATCCACAGTGACCAAGTAGGCTTCATTCCAGGGATACATGGATGGTTCAACATAGGAAAATCTGTCAATGTTGTCCACCATATAAACAAAATGGAAAAGAAAAATCATATGATCATCTCACTAGATGTGGAAAAAGCCTTTGACAAAATCCAAAACCATTTCATGATATAGATCATAGGGAGATCATGGATAACAGGAAAATACCTAAACATAATAAAAGCAATATACAGTAAACCAATAGCCAACATCAAACTGAATGGATAGAAGCTTAAGGCAATTCCTCTAAAATCAGGAATAAGACAAGGCTGTCCACACTCTCCATATGTCTTCTATATTGTACTTGAAGGTCTCCCCAGAGCAATAAGAAAACAAAAGGATAGCAAGGGAAATTGGAAAGGAAGACGTCAAAATGTCACTATTTGCAGATGATATGATAATTTACATAAATGACCCAAAAAACTCTACCTGGGAACTCCTACAGATCATAATAACTACCTTCAGAAAATTAGCAGGATACAAGATTAACTAAAAAAAAAAAATCAGATGATGAAGGGGCTGAAAAAGAAATCTGAGAAACATCACCCTTTACAATAGCCACAAAAAAAACTTAAAGTATCTTGGGGTAACACTTACCCCAAGAGAAAGACCAGTTCCTGAATATAACTTTATGAGCACAGACACTGAAATTGACAATCAGTACAGAAGGAGATTCTGTAAGGCAAAGCACACAGTCAGCAAGATCGAACGGCAGTCCACAGACTTGGAAAAGATCTTCACCAACCCCACATCTGACAGATGCCTGATCTCCAAAATATACAAAGAACTCATGAAACTAGTCAACAAAACACCAAATAACCCTATTAAAAAGTGGGGTACAGAACTGAAGAGACAATTCTCAATAGAGGAAATCAAAAAGCTGAAAGACACTTAAGAAAGTGTTCAACATCCTCAGCCATCAAATGCAAATCAAAACAACTCTGAGTTACCATCTTACTCCTGCCAGAATGGCTAAAACTAAAAACACCAATGACAACTTATGCTGGAGAGGATGTGGAGAAAGGGGAACACTCCTCCACTGCTGGTGGGAGTGAAGACATTTTGAAGATCACTATGGAGGATCCTCAGGAAAATGGGAATTGGTTTATTACAGGATCAGGCAATCCACTTCTCAGGCATATACCCGAATGATCCACATCCATGCAACAAAGACATATGCTCAACTATGTTCATAGCAGCATTATGAGTAATAGCAAGAACCTGGAAGCAACCTAGATACCCCTAGGTACCCCTAGGTACCCCTAGGGGTATCAGCTGAAGGATGGATAAAGATATGGCACATTTACACACTAGAATACTACTCAGTGGAAAAAACAATGGATTTTTGAAATTCACAGGCAAATGAATGGAACTTTAAGAAACCATCCTGAGTGAGGTAACGCAGTCACCAAAAAAAAAAAAAAAAAAGGAAAATGCCATGTACTCACTCATATATGGATTTTAGACATAGAGAAAAGGACCACCAGCCTATAATTCACACCACCAGAAAAACTAAGCTACAAGGAGGAACCAAAGTGTTTCATACAAGATCCCTCACAGAAGGGGAAAGGAACAAGATCTCCTGAGCAGTGAGTAGAGAGTAGAGAGTAGAGAGAAAGTTCGGACAAAGAGAAAGGGAGGAGAGGTGAACATGTGGAATTAGGAAAATTGATTTGGGGGATGAATAGACTAGAGTGGGAAAAAAATGATACCATAATAGAGGGAGCCATTATTGGTTTGAGAAGAAAACTGGTTCTAAGAAATGTCCAGGATGACCCCAACTAACAATCGGAGCAACAGTGGAAAGGCTACCTTAAATACCTTTCTCTGATAATGAGATTGATAACTAACTTATATGACATCAGAGAGCTCTCATCTAGGAGCTAATGGAAACAGAAGCAGACACTCACAGCTAAACACTGAACTGAACTCCTCGATTCTAGTCACAGATAGGGAGGAGTGATAAGAAAATGGGATCAAGACCAGGCTACAGAACCCACAGGGATAGATGACTTGAACAAGGGGCAGCTCATGAACCCCCAGACTGATAGTTGGGAAACCAGCATTGGACAGACTCAGATCCCCTGAATGTGAGTCTCAGTTAGAAGGCCTGGGCAGTCTAAGGGTCCTCTGACAGTGAAACTAGGATGTATTCCTGGTTCAGGAAAGGACTTTGGGAGCACATTTCCCATGGAGAGATACCCCCTTAGCCTAGAGGCAGGACGGAGGGCCTAGTCAGTACTACAAACAACTTGGCAGATTTTGATGATCCCTCCTGGAAGGCATTACCCTCCCTGTGGAGTGGTAGGTGGGGATGGGAGGGGGGCATGGGATGGAGAGAGGGAAAGGGAACTGGGATTGATATGTAAAATAAGAAAAAAAAATATATATATATATATATATATATATATATATAAAGAAACAGTTTATACCATAGAGAAAATTTATCAAAAAATTTTATTATCACCTGATTGATGGCAGCTTTGGCTCTTATATATCTGACTGAGGTCAAGTGTCTTGGACATATACACCAAGGTTTTCCAGAGTCCCATGATTTGTGTGCAGTCACTCTGTGCAGTGCTTGTGGCCCTATCCATGAACATGTGGAATGATTTAATAGTGACTGAGGAAGACTCCATTGTTTTTTTCAGGGCTGAAAGCTGAATGCCCCCAATGATGGCATAGAGGGTCTTGCCTAATGCAAATATCATTATCCATAGCTAGCAGTATCCAACCACCACATGAATTCTTGTATTTGTCTTTATAGCATGAGATCAGGGGTTAGCATGATGGCTAGGATACACCATGGGAAATTATTCACTTATCTTCCTGTAGGTTGTAGGTTAGGTATGTGACCAAAAGGAGGCACAGTTGAGCCTTCTTAGCTGGGACTCCACATCATTCCCTAGGGTTTAGGGAGTTTCTAAAAGGCCCTCTGTTGACTATCTGCATTCCTCGTTGTGCTTGAAGCCATGAAAAGGCCATATCCCCACTTGAGCAGAGTGCTTTGGAGATATTTTTATCTAGATTCCAAGAGATCTGAACTCAGGAACCCATCAAAGGATGCTGGGGAGTCCTCAAATCCCCTCTCTTGGTCTGTTTTTTCTATTTCCTCTCTTGTCCATTTCCTGAGGGGCAGAAATCACATGGGACAGTTTCTTTCCAGGCATGTCTTCAGTTGACTCTTGGACATTATAAACTTTGTAAGAAATTTCCCAAAGATGAGACCTATTCATTCCTTCAAATACCCCTAAATTCTGGAGCTTTCTCTTTATGTCTCAGGCCAAATGAGTAAAAATGGCAATATTAGAAGCTTGCTGATTTTCAGCAGTGTTTGGGTCTGTGGTAATAAATACTTGATATGTCTCAAGGAACATTCCAGAAAACCAGCAGCGGCTTAGAGCAAGTTGAGTGCACACAGCACTCTGCTCGAACAGCACCTGCACACACACACACACAATTTTATGAAAGCCAGGTTCCTCTTAGGTCCCCACATAGAACAGGACCAGCACCTTTAGACCAAGAGCTGGAGTCAAGCAACTAAACAAGTCAGAAGCATTTCTAGAGTGTGTGCTGGGGGCTTGGGGTTGATTTCTTTCAGCAAGGCCTGGAGAAATTACAGAGGTTTAGTTTTACTCTGGGCAATTTGGCCTGGCAAAAAGGATTTGGCTCCTTAACAAGAGGGCATAGCTCTTAAGCTGAGGGCAGTTCTCACACCAGATAAACGGTTGGTTATTGCAAGGAGACTGGTGGCTGGGGCTGTCTCTCTTAGTAGCCCAGGAGCTGTGAGCATCACCATGGCAACAGAAAGCAGAAGTCCATACTAATGGTACTACAGTCACTGCTGGAAGATGGGAAGTAGTGCAGATGGGACAGCTGTGGTCTTGGAATTGCTGACTCCTTCTGTGATTTTAGATCTGTTTCTGCAACCACCAGAGGTGACAGAAACACAGAGATAGACACACATGAAGATACAATTATAAAGAGAAACACATAGTAAAGTTAACCAAGGTGACCACCACACATTCATACATCTGAACAGACCAGGAAGTCCAGTGATATCTCAAAGGGCTCTCATGTGTCTTACCTAGACACACGATCTTTGGTTTAGTCCAACATCCCCTCTTGTGTCCTAACCAGATGATGCCTCCCACAGACCAAACTTATATCCTGAGGTGTTCAGGACAGATGGTTTTTCGTTTGTCTTTTTGTTTTTGGCAGGTGTTGGCATCAGGGTGCATCATGATGCTTCTGGAGTGCTCAGCAGTGATCAGTCATGGAGGATTTGCTGTCTATTCATGCCAACATGAGTGGAAAAGCTTTACCTATTGTTCTCACAGACTCCTTGTGAGCTCTGACCCTGGACATGTCTGGCCACCAGGTTCCTAGACTGCTCTGGCTATCAGTCCTGATGCCATGAAGAGTATGAATGGTCAGATGCCTGTCGGAGGAGCCCCACATGTCAGATTTCACTAATGGCAGTCTCCAGCTCCCAAAGCAGAGAGTGCCTAGGCCCTGTCCTATAGAAAAAAGAAACCTTACCAATCCCTGAGCTTACCTAAAGTTCAATCCTCAAATTCTCTCCAGTATCAGGCTACTCTGGAGATCTCCATTCACAAGAAATACTATATAACCCATCTCAGCTCCCTGTTGTTTCTCACCTGAGTAGAGGCAGCCACTCCACCCACCTCCAGGTTTTCCCTCCCAATAAATCTCTTGTGTGAGGTTTATTGCGTGATGTGATTTTGTGGTATTCCTTGGCTCCTGACTGCCAGAGTAACTTTCCACCTGATCTGTAACACATATAGTAATTCTATAACTAGGGTAGCCTATCCTGGTACCTGTACTTGCCTCGGTGTCTGAGCTGCCTTGGGAATTTGTCCCTCCTCTCCAATCCAACTGCAGCAGACTCACTTTCCAGTTCAGTCATAACTTGGTACACTGTACTAGAGGTAAATTGGTATGTTCCCCCTTTGGTTGCTATAAAAAACTACCCGGAATCCCAAGGTAGTAACTATTGAGCATCCAGCACCCCTCTGGTACTCTTGGAGGCAGAGTTACCCACAGCCACAGTCTTTGAGACTATGGATGGCCTTCTTCACCTGACTTTACCTCCACCTTTGCAAAGAGCTGCAATTCTGTAGTTTTCTTAGGATCAAACAGGCTATTGTCACCCTTCCTGTCCTCTCCTCTTGTCTTTCCTTCAGATTTACCTGTAGTCCCACATGTCCTCTAGGCCTTTGTGGCTTTTGTAATTCCATTCTCCAACATTTTTGTTTGTGGATGTGCTATCTATCCTAGAATTTAGTTTTCTTTCTCACCTTTTGGCCTCTACAAAAGCCATGGTACCCCATCCTGAGTATTTCCTCTGGTTAGCCAGGCTAAGTTGTTGAATTGTGTTGAATGCGGTGATGATCCACTGAATGGCCAGGTTCTCATTCATCTTCCATTAATTCTGAGGATATCTGTGACTACAAGCTTCTTTCATTCATGGGAACTGTATCTTACACAATCCCTTGGATGCCTCTTGGAAAGTATCCAGCCTCTATAACTGGCACCCAACCTTAAGGTTTTAAAATGTTCTACCTTTTCCAATCAAATTTGATCTCAATATCACTTGGACAATAAATCTAAAGAGCTGCCTAATGGTAACCTAGGCCCCATTATTATTTGGAACCTTTACAAATATTAAGAATGATTGGCAAAATAGAAAGATATTCCCCATTCCTTAAATTCAAGCTTTCTTTTTTCTCTGATTGGAGCCCTGTTTGTTTTTATCTGTCACTTTTCACTATTATTATAAGCATGTACACTAGTAAGCACATGAAAAAGTTTATACTAGGCTATTTTAAAATGCCTCTGCCAATGGAATTTATCCAAAATTCATGTTAGCCTCAGACGGTCTTATCAGACAAGGGTAACAAGCAGTCATGCTTTTCATCAAAACACAAGAACAATCTCTGGGCCATATATTAATATTAATCTGCTCTGAAACATCATGAGCCAGCCCACCACGGTTCAAATCACTATCAACACTACTGTCTTCTATTCTCCTACTAATATGGTCCATTAGTCTACACTTAAAGCACTCAATTGCTTTTCTAATACACAGTCCCAAGGTCTATATAAACATGTTCTGGCTTATCACAGAAATACCCCAGTCCCTACTACCAACTTCTGTCTTAGTTAGTGACTTCTATTGTAAAGAGACACCATGACCTTGGCAACTCTTATAAAGGAAAACATTTAATTGGGTGGCTTACTTTTTCAGATATTTAGTCCATTATCATCACGGAAGGACAAGGTGGTATGTAGACACACATGGTGCTGGAGAAGAAGTTGAGAATCCTATGTCTTGCAAGCAACAGGAAGTGAACTAATACACTGGGTGGTATCTTGAGCACATATGAGACTTGAAAGCCAACATGCACAGTAATATAGTTCCTCCAACAAGACCACAACAACTCCTAACTCTAACAAGGTTACATCTCTTAAAAGAGTCATTCCTTTTGGGAGCCATTTTCTCTCAAATACTACACCAGCTTTCCACATTCATCTCCAAACATGGGACACCACAAACTCTTATATAACCAAACATAAGCCTCTTTTCACCATTCAACTACAAAATCCTTTCACTACTTTCCAGGGAAAAAGCAGACATTGCCAACCCACCTGGTCCCGTTTGTTTGGAAAGTTTTATCTGTCTGTCTTTGTGTGCAAATATGTCTGTGTTGTCTGGTGTGTCTGTAAGTCTTGTGGTAAATGTGAAAGTGGAGACTGAAATGAATCAGGCTCAGTTGTCTGTAGGAATGATGGTGTCTACTGAATGCTTTGTTTCTGAGTAGTGTTCTTTGAGTGTGTAAGCTTTTTGTATTCTGGGGTTATTGGCTTTGGTTTTGCTTTCCTTGCCTTTGCCACTTCCAGCCACTTGCCACTACCACTAATGCCCCTTGCCATGGCTGCTTTGAAAGTCAGAGCTCAGAATTTATCTCTAGGCTTTCTGGCCACTGGGTCAGTTTAGCAGGGATTAAAATTTATTTTGAGCGTAGACAAACCAAAGTTGTTCTGATTTATTGTAAAACTGTCTCTAGAATTTGGTTATAACACTCCTTCCTCCATACCAGAACATGTTTGTTTGAAGCTTTTCTCTGAAATCTTCGTCCCATCTCATGCAAGATTCCTGACTGTAACAAAAAAAAAAAAAAAAAAAAAAAAAAAAAAAGAAAGACCAAAATAGTTTAAAGGAACTTACTTTGAAATGATTGCTTTCAGTAATAACTACTCATATCTCTGGCAAATGGTTAAACAGAGAATGTAATAAAATTAAAAGCATTCTGAGGATCTAAGAATATTATGAAGATCTGAGGATTTAAAAGCTAGAGTAAGTGATGAGGGACCAAGAAAGTGCTATAAAATGTCTGTGGATGTGAAAATTTAAGTTCTGAGGTTTAAGAATGTGTCTGACTTCAGCTTGGAAACTCTGAAGGCCAGAAAGTCCTGGATAGATATTCTTCCAACAATAAGAGACCACGGATGCCAGCCCACACTACTATACCCAGAAAAGATGGCAATCACTATAGATGGAGAAAACAATATCTTCCATGACAAAACCAAACTTAAACAACACTTGTCAACTAATCCAACTCTACAGAACGTTCTGGAAGGAGAACTACAACTGAAGGAATTCAACTATACATACAAAAACAAAGGCAATATATAATCCCACTTTTCCAAAGCCAAAAGAAAAATGAAGGGAAATAAACACATAATACTACTACCACCACCAAATCCAAACCAAACAAGAATTAACAACCAATGATTATTAATATCCCTCAATATTAATGATCAACTCACCTATGAAAGGCACTGCTAACAGAATGAATATGAAGAAAAAAAGTATCAATATTACAAAAAGTTGGTTCTTCAAGAAAATCAACAAGATAGAAAACTAACCCAAGATATCCAAACTACCCCAAAGGAAGAGGGAGAACATGGAAATTACCAAGATCAAAAATGAAGAGGGGGATATAACAAGGGACACTGCAGAAACCCAGAGAATATTGAGGTCATACTTTGAAAACGTGTACTTCAAAAAATTCAAAAATTCAATGGAAATGAACAATTTTCTGGATAGGTATCATTTACCAAAATTAAACCAAGAACATATAAGCCATTTAAATAGACCTATTACCCTTAATTAAATTGAAGTAGTCACCAAAAGTCTCCCAATCAAAACAAATATATTAATGTAATCCACTATATAAACAACCTGAAAATGAAAAACCACATGATCATTTCACTAGATGCTGAAAAAGCTTTTGACAAAATCCAACACCCCTTCATGATAAAGATTAACTCAAGAAAATCAGTAGCCCTATTATATATAAACTATAAAGGGGCTAAGAAAGAAATCAGAGAAATATTACCTTTTACAATAGCCACAAACAACATAAAATATCTTGGGATAATGTCAACCAAACAAGTGAGAGACTTATCTAATAAGAAATTTCAGTCTTCAAAGAATGAAATTGGATACCAGAAAATGGAAAGATCTCCCATGCTCTAGGATAGGTAGGATCAACATAGTAAAAGTGGCAATCTTGCCAAAAGCAATCCACAGATTCAATCCCTATCAAAATCCCAGCACAATTCTTCACAGATCTTGAAAGGACAATACTCAGCTTTATACGAAAAAAAAAAAAAAAAAAAGACCCAGGATAGCCAAAACAATCCTGTACAATAAATGAACTTTAGGAGGTATCACCATCTCTCACTTCAAGCTCTACTACAGAGCTATAGTTCTGAAAACAGCTTGGTACTGGCACAAAAATAGGTAGGAATATCAATGGAGTCAAATTGAAAACCCTGATCTTAACCCACACACCTACAATCACCTGAGTTTTGACAAAGCAGCTAAAATTATACAATGGAAAAAAGAAAGTATCTTCAACAAATAGTGCTGGCATAACTGGATGTTGGCGGGAAGAGTGCAGATAGATCTATATCTATTGCCATGCACAAAACTTAAGTCCAAAGTATAAAAGATCTCAACATAACCCAGACACACTGAGTCTCTTAGAAGAGAACATGGAAGGTACCCTTAAACATATTGGTACAGGAGACTGCTTCCTGAACCTAACACCAGTAGTGGAGACACTGAGATGAACAATTAATAAATGGGACCTCCTGAAATTGAAAAGCTTCTGTAAGGCAAAGCACATAGTCAGCAAGACAAAAAGCCTACAGAGTGGGAAAAGATATTCACTAACCCCACATATGACAGAGGACTGATTTCCAAAATATCCAAAGAACTCAAGAAACTAGTTACAAAAATACCAAATAATCCAATTAAAAAGTGGGGTACTGAACTAAATAGAGAATTCTCAATGGAGGAATCAAAAATGGCTAAAAGACACTTAAAGTGCTGAAAATCCTTAGCCATCAGGGAAATGTAAATTAAGACAACTCTGAGGTATTATATTACTCCTGTCAGAATGACTAAAATAAAAAATACCAAACACAGTTTGTGCTGGAGTGGATGTGAAGAAAGGGGTATACTTCTCCACTGTTGGTGTGGCTGAAAACTCATATAGCCACTTTGGAAATCAGTATGGTGGTTCCTCATGAAAATGGGAATCAGTCTACCTCAAGATCCAGTAATTGCACTCTTAGGCATACACCCAAAGATGCACATTAATACAATAAAGACATCTGTTCAACTATGTTCATAGCAGCATTGTTTGTAATAGCCAGAACCTGGAATCAACCTAAATGCCCTTCACCTGAAGAATGAGTGGAGAAAACATGGTACATTTACACAATGGAGTATTACTCAGTGGAAAAACAAAAACAAATAAAAACAAAACAAACACAAAAAATAAAATCATTGGAATCTTGAAAATCGCAGCCAAATGGATGAAACTAGAAGTAATCATCCTGAGTGATTTAACCCAATCACAAAAAGACAAACATGGTATGTACTCACTCATATATG
Source organism: Phodopus roborovskii (assembly GCF_943737965.1). Lineage (NCBI taxonomy): Eukaryota > Metazoa > Chordata > Mammalia > Rodentia > Cricetidae > Phodopus > Phodopus roborovskii. Next base: position 10,162,753 of record NW_026125391.1, read on the forward strand.
TCTTTTAGACATAAAGCAATAGATTATTAGCCTATAATCCATACTCCTAAGAAAGCTAGGAAACAAGGAGGATGCTAAGAGAGACATTTATGGTCCCCTGGAGAAGCACAAAGGGACAAGTTCTTCCAAGAGAATTGGGAGCATAGGGGAAGGATGAGGGAGTTAGGGATAAGAGGAAGGCAGAAGCGGGTACTACAGAGCAGGAAGATTGAGCCAGAGAAAGAATAGAGGAGAGCAAGAAAAGAGATACCACACTAGGGGGAGACATTATAGGTTTTAAGAGAAATCTTTCACATGGGAAATGTCTAAAGATCTACAAGGCTGACCCCCCCCCAACTAATAGTATATGCAATAGTAAAGAGGCTACCTTAAATCCCCTTCCTCGATAATGAGATTGATGACTACCTTATATGTCATCCTAGAGCCTTCATCTAGTAGTTGATGGAAGCAGAAGCAGACACCCACAGCTGAACACTGAGCTAAACTCTTGGAATCCAGTTTCAGACAGGGAGGAGTGATGAGCAAAGGGGTCAAGACCAGGCTGGAGAAACCCACAGAAACAGCTGACCATGGGGAAGCTCATGGACTCCAGTCTGATAGATTTGAAATCAGCATAGATTTCCCAGATTCCCTGAATGTAGTGTTAGTTAGGAGGACTGAGCAGTCTATGGGGCCTCTGGTAATGGATTAGTATTTATCCCTAGTATATGAATGGACTTTGGGAGCCCATTCCACATAGAGGGATATTCCCTCAGCCTAGACACATGGGGGGGGAGGGCATGGGCCCTGCTCCAAGTGATATGACAGACTTTGAAGACTCCCCATGGAGGACCTCACCCTCTCTAGGGAGCAGAATGGGTATTGGATGGATGTTGGTGGGGTATCAAGGGAGGAGGGAAAGGCATAGGAACTTAGATTGATATGTAAAACATGTTTGTTTCTTATTTAAATTGTATATAAATAGTTGTTGTGGACATGATGAGGCCTCTAAGTCACATAGACTGCAATAATGCTTTAACCCTTGATGTTAATAAACAGCCCATGTGTCCAAACCTTCACAATGTTTTCTGTGGCACTGAAGTTTATCCATGTTTATCTGGTGGTCTAGGACCACCTGTTTCTCAAACTAAGGGTAGTACCTGGTGAAGAATCCTTGCCTATTCCCATCAAAGGGTTTATAACAGCAGGATGAAACAAATGAGTGGTTCAGGTTACATCTTCTCTAAGAATGCTAAGCATAATTTCTGGTATTGCTACTTGTTTCCTATTTACTGTCATTTTCCCCTTCAGTTCACTGAGGATTTCCAAGAGGGGGCTCAGACAATCCTTGTTCTCCAGGGCCAAATAGACTCACTGATAAGCATAGAAAAATCAATGAGCATCAGATTTACTAACAGAAGAGATTGGTGGCCCTTGTCTAGGGAGGAATGTTGCTTCTATGTTATTCAGTTGGGGTTAGTAAAAGAAAACGTCTGACAGTTCCAGACAGATCTCCAATAGTGTCAAAAACAGTTTGATGACTCTGGCCAGTGGATCATTGTCAGTCCAGTATGGAATTGGATACTACCCTTTTTAACCCCAGTCTTCACATTTTCTTAGCCTACTAATTATACTTTGCCTCATAAACTTCTTGTCTAGATTTCTTCAAAAAACAGATCCGAAAGGTTTCTAAATAGACTTTTAGTCAGTTGCCATTAGAGAATTTCCAAACTTTAGCTATTGAGCCAGAGGCATAAAACACCTGATTATACCCTGTTGATCAAACTAGCTTCAAGGACCTTGAAAGCCTCATTCAACAGAAAACAGTATAATTATTACATCACCACCTTTCTAACCCCTGTTTATCAATAGTAAACAGAAAGGGGGATATTAGATATTCATACCAATTCAGGCAGGACAGCTTTCCCTGTCATATTTCCAGACTCTTTGTAAGACCCATCCTTGGAGACCTCTGGCTCCTAGGCTCCTAGACTGTTCTCATGGCTCAACATGAGCTCTTGAGATGCATGAATGGACAGGCCCCCCATCTGAGTAGCTCCACTATCTAGGCCTTGCCCTTGACTTCCCTAATGGCCTTAATGGTTGTTTCAAGCCCCTTAAGGTAGAAAAGTGTCCAGACCCCACCCTCAGACTTCCCTAGTGGCCCTATTGACCTTTCCCAGTCCTTAAGGCAGGAAAGTGGATAGGTACTGCTCTACAGAAAAAAAACTATCACAAATCCCGGAGCTTGCCCCAATATCTGTCTACATAATGATTTCAATCACAGGCTACTCTGGAAAGTTCTATCCCCAAGAAACGATATATAGACCATCTTTTGCTCAGTTCTCTGCTATTCTACACATGAGCAGAGGAAATTTCCCTCCTAGGTTTTTCCTTCCCAATTAATCTCTTATGTGAGATTCTTGGGTAGTACTACTGCCAGAGTAACTTTCTATCTCAGGTGATGCTTATGGGGTGCCATGTTGCATACCATTTAAGAGTTCTCTCAAGCCAGTGCACTCTTCCCTTCTCCGGAATGTCTGTGTTTAGAATCAGTGAATTTTACTGAGGCCTCTAAAATGTTATAGGGAGTCCACCAAAGATGAGCATTCACAGTTTATAGCTAATTAAAAATCTTTATCACAGCCAACTGGGGCTATACATAGATAGTTGTGGCCCAAAAGTAGCACCTGATGTTTAGGGGAAGGAGTTCTCAAAAACAAAATCCACATACACATATCTCACTCAGCAGAAGCATGAGGCAGGTAGGGTATGCAATCAAACATTTTAATAGGAAATAAGCTAAGCCATTAGCCGGAGGGGAAGTTTACACAAGCAGGCAGTTTAACAGACACTAAGAAAAAAGAGCTGAGCATCTTGATATCTGTTTCCTAGAATAGAGCTGGATAATATTCTGTGGGATTCTAGAACAAATTCTAGTTAAACCGCAAATGGTCTCAGCAAGAATGCAAGATGGATAAATCTCTGTGTTGTTGTCTTGTCCTGTTGCAATGTGTGTGGTGTGTTGTTCACATAAGTGTAGAGGCCAGATATTCATGTGGGATACCTTCTTCTTCCACCCTTCACCTTACATAATGAATGCTGACTGAATATGCAGCTCACTGCTTGGCTGTTCTGCTCTCCTGGTTCTGTCTTCTAAGGTTGGGACTGAAGATTGGCTGTTATATACACCCAGCATTTACCATAGTAATGAGCACTTGAAAAATTCAAAAGTTTAAGAGTCAAATCCTGTACTCAGCCACTTATCTAGTCTCAGTATAAACTATTTCCAAAAATAATTCTCAAACCGAAAGAGCAGCAGTGAAAGCCCATTAAAGAAAAAATATTCTGCACAAGTAAGAGTAATATTCGTCCTGGGATGAAGACCTAACATACCAGTTCAACAGGCTAATCACCTCAGGAAGGCAGATTTACATGAAGGCACATTAAAGAGATGGAAGGAACAATTATCTCAGTAATTATATAATGTATTTTCTTTCCCCAATTTCCCACCATATAATGCATAGTCACTACTGAGCCATCATGAAGTTCTTTTGGGTCTCCCAGAACTCTGGAGTCCTGAATCAGAAAACTGTAACTTTTCTTTCACTATTATTTTTTTTTTCTATTTTCTTTCAGATACTGGTGGAAGCCTAAGTTTGACTTTCCTTTTGTCTTTCTTTCTTTCTTTCTTTTTTTTTTCAACTTTGGTCTCTCTCTCTCTCTCTCTCTCTCTCTCTCTCTCTCTCTCTCTCTTTTTTCTCTGAAGCCACAGCTCCTTTTTGCCTTGTGTCAGCCTGTGCACCACATGACTGGGCTCCATGCCTAACTCAAATGAAATGGCTTTTCCTTCTTCTTGAGTCTGCTCTTAAATAATTTTGTTGAGACTAAGATCTTGAAGAGGGGACCCTGATTTCCCTAAAAGCAAGATATTTGATGCTAAAACATAATTTCAATAGGTACATTTATTTTTTTTTCTGAAGATAACTCAGAGTTTGCAAAATAACAGTGTTTATAAACTTGTTTCTACTTGGACAAATTAACATTTATTTTCATGGTCATCTGATGAAAATTCAAATTCTCTTCTAATGGTGTATATTTGATATAATTACATTGTGCTAAATAGGAGAGAGCTAAATTAGGTTTGTGCCAAAAGCAACATTTATGTCTGCTAAGATGATGTAATGAACTGCTTTCCACTTTAAAGAAAGCAAAGGTGAACCCTCAAAAGTTGCTAACTTTCCAGATGACTGAAGAAAATCCAAACCAATACATTTCTCCATTTTCATATTCTATAATATTTAACTTTGATTAATTTACATAGTTGTATATTTACAATATATGTTAAGAAGATTTAGAAAATTATACGCAGAAGCTATGACCACATATTGGTTCTGACTCATAAATAGTTTGTGAAAGTTAACTTCAATTGTTAACTTGACACAATCTAGATTCTCCTCAGAGGAGAGGATCAAGGCAGAGAGTCTGCATTGTGTTTGTCTGTGGACATACTTGTGATGGATTGTCTTGATTGGGTTAATTGAGATGGTAGGAGCCACCTGAGAATGTAGAGGGCACTATTCGTGAGTTGGGTCCAGCACAGACTGAGCATGGGCAAACACTCAACACACACACACACACACACACACACACACACACACACACTTTTTTTGGCTGTGTTAGCACTAGCTGATTCAAGTATTTGCCATGTTTTACTGTCTTCCAATGATGGACTGCAGCCTGGGATTGTGAACTAAATTTCACTCATACTCCCCTATGGTATATTTTATTATAGCATCAGGGAAAGTAACAAGGAGAAATTAATGAATTTCCTATATATCACATAATATAGATTCAATCTGGGTAGCAAAGGGAAAAAAATGAGTCTGTAACACCAAATAAGGCTTGAGAAAATTCGGTAAGTATTGATGAGTAAATACTTTCATACTTGTAAAAATATAAATAATTCACATTGTATATTCTTCTCATGTTTTGCTTTTTAAAAGCCAGAATAGTCAACGCTTAGTTCTGGCTATGGGAAGATATATATGGATAGATCGAAAGGTCCAAACTTCGAACAGCTAAGCTATCAAACCTTGCCAAAGAATAACTAGAATATTACTCAACACAAAATGAAACTTTTTGGGTCAATTGTCATGTCTCATCAAGGACACATAGCCAATGATATCAAATCTAGAAGCTGTTTCTGTATGTGTGTAGGATATGAATGTTTGTAAAAGCATGTGAGGGGTACACATGCCTGTGGAGGCCAGGCCTTAATATTGAAGAAGTCTTTCGTATATTTATCACCAACTTGTTTTATTTTTAAAAACAGGGTCTAGATGATAGTATATTTAGGAATGGCCTTGGGTCACTGGAGCTGAACTCTTGGAGATGTTTATCCTGGGGTTCTGTGGTCAGTTTTGTCAAGAGGATTTTTGTTTTAGTTTATATAACCCACTCTCTCTACTCCTGTCTTGACATGTGTGTGTGTGTGTGTGTGTGTGTGTGTGTGTTCTTCTGCTTTGCCTTACTATCTATCATCTGCCTGGGTCCCTTATCTTGGCCGCCAGAACAAGTTCCATCCTTTTTAGGCTTTCAAGTACAAAATAGTGATCTGAGTAAATCTCTTTTTCTTCAAAAGTAATCTAACACATATTTATTATAGTGATGAAAACATAAATAAAGTACGAGTAATGAAAGAATAAATTTTATTATAAAGTCACTAAATTAGAACCCAAAAACCCTAGAGAAGGAAACATTCACATTTATCTTAACAGATGTTTTCAGGGAATCCAAGTAAACTGTTCTTAATTTAATTAAAATTACTTGGAAAATAAAAGAAAAATTTCTAAGCTGAAAGCTATTATGAGGCTAGATGCATTAATATTAATACTAGAAGGTACTATAAATGCCATTACTTTGGTCTGCATTCGGAGTTTCTAGGAAAAATGGGTGACAAAACAAAACAATGTTGTACCATGAAAAAGAAGTATCTAAATCTTATTTTTATACAAACAATATATCTGAATTATTTTGCTTATTATGTCCAATGCCAGGGAATAAGGGAGTAAGCCAACTCTCTGTTATATAACGTTGCTAACCACTAAACTCATGTTCTTGGAGAATACATGGTATACAATTTGAAGAGGAAGTACCCCAGAGAAAAATACAAGATCAAAACAAGCAGATCAAGCAGAAAGGAAAGGGAGAGGAAAGTCACAAGATGATGAGAAGTTGAGTTTTTGGAAGGAAATGACAGTAGGTCTTGTGAACTAATTGTTCATATGGTACAAGGATGAGACGAGAGGTTCAGATGAGATGTCTCTGGGGAGAAGTAGACCTTACAGCATTCATGAGCTATTTAGCCATATTGATAATAATTTTATTGTTATGACACAGAATGTATATGTTAGTGGTGTGGGATGGATGTGTGGGTTAGTGTGTGCCCATACTAGGAAATGTGTGGAGTTCAGAAGATTATTCTTTTCCTTTCCCTGAATTCAACTCATATTGTAAACCTTGGTAGCAAACATTTTTATTTGCTAAGCCATTTTATCTCACTGAGCCATCAGTTTAAAAATTAAGTCTGATAGTTCTACCAATAGCTCAACAGGGTAATATTTGCAAGTCCATAAACTCTTGAACACTGAATTTTCATTTAATTAGAAAGTGTGATGTTTAGTTTTCTAAGGTTCACTATAGAAAGCACAGATTTCTCAAATGAAGAAAATTCTGTGAGTTCAATCATCATCTATATGTATAAAGTCATTGATCCTGAATACCTACTATTACAAAGCAAAGAAGTGACTATAAACTATGCAGTTTAGTATGTAGAGACAATCTCTTTTCGAATTGAGGATTATGGACTTTATAACAAAAACAGTCATTCATGATGCCAAAAAAGGTGCACTATGGTGTTTTGAATAGGAATGTAGCATGACCTTGTTGGAGTAGGTGTGGCTTTTGTTGGAGGAAGTATGTACTTAAGGGATGGACTTTGAGCTCTCAGCAGCTCCAATCTTTCTGCTGATCCATATGTGGAATCCTCGTCTCCTTCTCAGACACCATGCCTGCCTCCAGGGCATCATACTTCCAACTATGAGTATAGTGGATTAAACCACCAAAACTATAATGCAAACACAAATAAATGTTTTCCTTTGTAAAATGTGCCATGGTCAAAGTGTCCTTTCACAGAAAACTAAGACAGGGATTATAATTACACTCTTTGAAATATTATTGGAAATGTAAATAGTTTTTAGAGTTCTTTATTATATGATTTTTATGAGTATAAATGCTTACCTATACATATGGCTGTGTACCAAATGTGTACCTGATGTCTGCAGAGGTTAGAAGAGGAGCTAAGTTATCCTGGAGCTGGACATATTGATTGTTGTGAGCTGCCATATGAATGCTAGGAACAGAACCAGGGTCCTTTGGAAGAGTAGTCAGAGCCACTAGACAACCTCTCCAAACCATCCCTGGACACTTAAAAACAAGGAAAGTATATTACTTATGAATTTGCATTCTGTATTTTATTTTAAAAGCCTGTACTTGAACTTGTCAGCCTCCTAACTATATAACTGAGTAATTGGATCATCTCCCTTTTGTTTCCTTTTTCTTATAAATACTTTGGAGAAAATTACCAACTAAGGGAATCAGTATATTTAAGGGAACTAATTTAAAAACAATCATTAAAGTTTTTAGAAATGGTGTAAGATAGTCATGGTTAAAGATTTCCTTAGTTACAATAAAAGATAAATTTGGTATAAAATTTTAGAGTCACAAAGAAAAAAATATGTGATAAAATACTTTCATTTTTTCCAAATGAACTAGATATTGTAACTGTAACAGAAAGAAGAAAATGTAGAATATTCTCTTACACTGTTTGAATGTATGTCAATGTGATTGGTAATAAAAAGCTTGAGCTATTGGCCAAACATTTATAATTAAAACAAAAAAAGATGCAAAATAAGCAGAGGTTTGCCTCATGCAATGAAAACTTTCCAAAGGAATAATATATACTAATATTGTATAAGGTTTGTTCAAAGTACAAACAAGTTGAAAGAGGTAATAGTCTTCAAAATTAGTGAGTGTGGTGATGCATTAAAATTTTCTGTTAATTCTCATAATGAAATAAACACTGACTCTGGATTATTTATAAATACTGTATGCAAAGATACCAAATATTTCATATTGACTCTTTCTAGAGAAGGGAGACCTATTGCAGATATTCTTTTTTCCCTCTGCTGCTGCAGATCCAAAACCTGTTCCATCCTCAACTTTGTAACAGAGCACCAGCTGCAGTCTCTTTTCCCTACCCCTCATCTCAAATGGATCTCACCTATCTCTTCCTCCACAATAGCTTATCTTCCCTCATATTTTGCTTTGTCTGAGAACCCAAATCCAGAAGGCATTGTCTAGGAATCCACAGGCCACTCTGGGCAAGCAGGCAGGTTAGCTGCAAATCTTTACCTTTCTCTCACTGAAGCTACCCCATCTTAGAATTACACTTGATTTCTCAATAGATACTCTACAATCCAGAAGGACATGGACAGATGTGTTACAGACTCAATGAGACCACAAATGCCAATCCAGTTATAATACATAGAAAATCTTTTAATAACCACAGATGGAGAAAATAAGATACTAAATAAATCCATAGGAAAGGATACAAACACACACACACACACACACACACACACACACGAGTGCACCCACACACAACCACCACCACCAAAATAACAGGAATCAACATTTAGCCATTGACATTTCTCAATATCAATGATCGCAATTCTCCAAAAAAAAGTACATAGACTAACAGAATCAATGTGGAAATAAGATCCATCCTTCTGTTGCATCCAAAACACATACCTTAACACCAAGGATAGACATCAACTCAGGTTAAATGATTAGAAAAATATGTACTAATTAAATATTCTTAAGAATCAAGCAGGTGTAGCTATTTTAGTATCTACCAAAATATTTTTCAAGCCAAAACAAATAAATGACATTTAATTTCTTAACATCTGTACTGAAAATTCAGGGCACCCACATTTGTAAAAGAAACACTATCACAACTTAAATCACATATTGACCCCTCCATCCTCCACACATACTTATAGTGGGAGACTTTAATACCTAACTTTCATCAATGGTCAGGTCATCCAGATAAAAACTAAACAGAGCTAACAGAGTTATAAACCAAATGGACCCAATAGTTATGAACATTTCACCCAAACAAAAAATGTACATTCTTCTTAGCACCACATTCATCATTCTCCAATTTTTTTTTTGACACAAAGCAAATCTCAAGAGATGCAAGACAATTGAAGTAACCCAATGCATCCTATTTGACTACCACATATTAAAGCTGGATATCAACAACAACAACATAAAAGCAGAAAGCCTACACATTCATGGAAATTAAACAACTCTCTACTGAATGAAAAATGGGTCAAAACAGAAAGAAATGAAGAAATTAGACTCTTTAGAATTTAATGAAAATGATTCACAGCATACCCAAACCTATAGGATGCAATGAAAATTATGTTAATTTGAAGGTTCACAGTACTGAATGCTTAAGGGAAACATTGGAGAGATCTCATATTAGTAACTTAATAGCAGTTAAGTGGCTAATGGATGCTCACATACTGATAGGTCAGTAGGAGTAATACAGTAAAAAATGTCCATCCTAACAAAAGCATTTCACAGATTCAATGCAAACCCCATCAAAATTCCAACACAATTCTTCACAGAGCTATAAAGGACAATGGTCAATTTCATATGGAAACACACACACTCACACACTCAAAAACAAACAAAAAACAAACAAACAAAATCTCAGAATAGCTAAATCAATAAAAGAACTGCTGTGTGGATAACTATTCCTGACCTCAAATTGTAATTATATTGAAAAGTGACAGTGATAGAAATATCATGTTACTGGCACAAAACCAGACACTTTGAAGCCACGGACATAAATCCATATACATATTTGATGTTTAAATTTTGATAATGAAGCAAGAAATACTTACTGGAAAGAAGAGCATATATTCAACAAATGGTGCTGCTCAAACTGTATGCCTATTTCTGGAAGAATCCAAATAGGTCCATACTTACCACTCTGCACAAACTCACTCCAAATGAATCAAAGGCCTCAACATGAGCTAGATATGTTGAATGTGAAAGAAGAGAAAGTGTGGAATAGCCTTGAGCTCATCAGCAGAGGAAATTCTTTCTGAATATAACACTATTATCATAGACACTAAGAGCAATAGTAAATAACTAGGCTCTCATGAAACTGAGAAACTTTTGAGCCAAGGACAAGGAGGCATTTTCTCAATGGATCTTCCCTCCTTTTGGATGACTCCAGCTCATACCAAGTTGACATAAAACTAGCCAGGACAAATGACCCCATGTCAACTTGACATACAAACACATCACTGTTTAATTATAACTTTTTCTTTCTTGTTCATCTCAAACATCAAACATTAATATCAGAACCACAATATAAAAACATTTTAAAAGTGTCTCTCTCATACTTTATGAATTCAAACACTTTATAATTCAGTCTCTTTAAAATACAAATCACTTTTAAACCTTAAAATGTGTTTAAAAACTCAATATATCAATTATGTGCTACTGTAAAATAAAAAAATAAGTTAAATACTTTCTTAATTCAAGAAACGAACGGGCAGACAACACAGTCATAACCTCAAAGAAAGCACAAGCAAACTCAAAAAGTTAATGTCCAATTTTCCAGGATACATTTGTGATTTTTTTTTGGCCTCCTCTAAAGAGGTTTTGTCACTTCCCTGGCTTTCTCCTTGACAGCATAGTGATTGTCTTCTAGGCTCATGGTTGGCTCCACTTTGAGGTCATTCCATTCTACTGGCATCTCCAAAGTGCTAGGGGTGGAGTGCTGTTTGCTGGATTGCACCTCATGGCTTACTCACATTGCTTTCTTATAGAACCTAGGACCACCAGCCCTGAGATGGCACCACTAACAATGGTCTGGGCCCTCCACAATTAATCCCTAATGAAGAAAATGCCCTACATCTGCATCTTATGGAAGCACATGAGCTTCACTCCTTTCAGAGAATCTAATCTTTGAACTACAATGTTGTCCTACAGAAAAATATGCTGTGGCAATGGGGGCACAATACTTTTGAGGCTAATCAGTTGATGTCTGATTTGATTTGAGACCCATTCCACAAGATGAGTGGCTAATAACCAGAGATTAGGTAGCCCAGCAGCCTAGTGTAAAACCAAATACTACTAAAATGAATCCTAGTGGTCTGCTATACACTTAAACCAATGCCTTGCTCAGTCCTCATCAGAGAAGCTTCTTCCTGCAGGAGAGGGGAGCAGATCAAAGACCTATGCAGACATTATGGAGAGACTAAAAGACCTTAGAACACTCAGCCTTAATGGAATGTCTTCAGCAAACCCTTCCCCTCGAGGTTCAGGGAACCTTGCAGAAGAGGGAGAAAGAGTTTTAGAGACAGAGGAAATGGAGGACACAAAGGAAACAAGGTCCTCTAAAACAACATGATCAAATCTCTTATGAAGTCACAGAGACTTGGATACTAGGCCTACCTGGTCTGCCTCAGGTCCCCTGCATAAATGTTATGGCTTCTAGTTTGTTGTTTTAACAGAATTCTCAAGTGTACAAATGAGTAGGTTTCTGATTGTCATGATATCTCCTTGTCTTTTTTCCTACTGTTTGTTTTATCCCATGGTGGTATGATGGTTTTTATTTTATCTTATTATATTTTATTTTGTCATGTTTAGTTGTTATCCCTTAGAACCTTGTTCCTTTCTAATGAAAGAGAGAAAAGGAGTGGATCTGAAAGGAAGAGGATATAGGAGAAAGCAGGAAGAACAGAAGAAGTGAAAACTGTAGTCAGGATATTTTATGTGAGAGACTGACCTATTTTAAATAAAAATAAAAACACATTTCATATAACTTCATAGGTATTTGTAATATGAACTGGCAAGAAAATCTTAAACCTACATAGAGAAATTAAAATTCCTGGGACCATGTAAATTTTGGGTGATTTCAAAATTCTCTGGAAGGTTAACTTTTTTTTTAAAAAAGTTATACCCTTACCAAAACTTCAATTTGTTTCTTTGTTGTATTATTTATTTAGCATTGTCTAATTGTATCTCTTTGAAGGAAAACTCCAGATTTAATTTTTATTGAATACATTTAATGTCTTTGTACTGCTCTTGATTGTTCAAGCACTACCCCCTTTTTAATGGAATGAGTTGAGGTGGGCTGTGTGAAGAAGATTTTGTTTTTGTTTTAAATTGTACAAATTGTATTTAAAACTTTAGAAAGGAACAGTGCAACCAGTTTGATCAGAGGATCAAAAGAGAACAAAGGAATGCACAGGTCTCCTCTTTAGTTCTGCAAACTCAGTGGTTATTATGAATTGGAACTGACTACATAGCAAGCCTTAATTTTCTTAATACATTGAGGATTTTAAGCATCCAGTGTGTGACATCAGTGGAATATACTAGCTCACAGGAATTTGGATTAACACACATAAAAGGCCGTTTTGCACTTGGGAAGGTATCATGGTACAGTGGGCAAATGTCTAGACAAAGATGTGATTGGCACTGGCTGAGTTTCACACTAATCCTAACCATCTGTGCAGTATAATTGTGATCCCCTTCTTGCAATAGTAGCACAGCTTGCTACCTCTGTGAAGGACCTGATAACTTTCATGATCTCCAGAAAACAGTGACAGAAAATGTTATATTCTCCCATAGTGGTGGACTTTAGAGGAAAGTAATATTTGTTGATTTAGACGATATTTAAAAATAATTTTGAGAGACACTCTTAAAAATAATTCTAGTGATCAAATTTAGGAGCATTATAAGTGAAGGGAATCTAGCAGGGCGGAGCATGGCAAACATGGCTCAGACATGCCTTGTCTTTTCCCCCATTTCCTTTGCCTTACTAAAGCCATTACATTACAAGGTCTATTCCCTTATTTGGTTACTTCTTCCTGAAGCTGATTATGAATGTCCAGCTATAAAAGTATTGAAGTCCAACAATCAAAGACTCCCATTTGGCCACCATAATTAACATGACCAAGGAAAATTAATCACCTCATCCTAACATTGGACTTCCCTCTTTACTTTTATAAGCTTCCATTCTGCTATGGTCCATGTCAGTCTGCCCTTTAAACACAGGCAATCCTTACTAGTCCCCCAACATCCTGTAAATATTACTTCTCCCTCTCTCTTGTTCCCTTCCCTTTCTACCTCATCCTTTAGCTCCTGAATTTCTGTCTTATACCCTACCCTTTTTACATCTGTGGCAAATGATTCTCGTTTGTGTTTAGAACTTGTTTTTGACATGTTTTGTGCTAATATGGGTCCTTTAAATAAGTATAATTTACTTATTACCGGCAAGGGAAAAGATAATGGTAATTGGATACAAAACAACTTTTATTTGGAGATTCATTAGAAATGTACATTGTAGGTGATCAATAGGTGAGGACATTAAGGTGGAATGGTCAGGATCAGGAAAACATAAAGCAGCAGGGACATTCAGGGCTCAGAGATCCAGTGTAGAACCCACATGAATGTATTGTGCTACAATTTTGTCACCTCTTGGTTGTACACTGGAAAAATAATTGAACTGTGTTTTCTCATCTGTACGACACGGGGAATGATAGCACTAATTTATTAGGACTATACTGAAGATACAAGGTGCTACATTGTAGAAAGTTTTAGAGTAGTTCCTATCATATAGTGAACAGTACCTGCTTCCCTAAGACAAGTACTCAGAAAGATCATCCAGGTCTGCAACAAATAACACACATTTCTTGTTCCCTAATTTTTCGCAGGTCTGTCTCTAGTTATTTTTATTACCCCAGATTTCCTGCACTATGACCTTTTTAGAAATTGTTTCACATCTGTGTGAAATTCTTCATGTGAAAATCCAAGCAGAGATCTGGCCTCCCTCACAGGAGTACTTGTTAAATGATTGCCAAGCACTTGGAAGACATGAAGCTTTCTGGAAATGTTGTTTGCTAATTCTCCTCACTCTGAAAAGGCCCACCTGATGACAGCCCTGGGCTGAAGTGTCTCATCTCAGACAAATACTCAGGCAATAGTCACTGTGGAATTTCCAATTTGCAAGTGGCCAGAGGGCACACCGAGAAATTCATGGAGAAACAGCCCATCCTGCACCTGGCATAGGATTAGTGGCTTCATAAGGAAAATGTTATTTCCGGCATTCAGTTTCCAATTTGGTTTATTTTTTTTTCTTTTCTTTCTTTCTTTCTTTTTTTTTTTTTTTTTTTTTTTTTTTTTTTTTTCACATTCCCTCAGTGGGTTTTGAATAGCAATCTTCCTGTCATAGGTAAGGAGATCAAATGCTGAAAGACAATATTACCTGAGAAAAACCCATTAGAATGAGATTATGGAAATAAATAGGTATCTTTAGTGGTTTAGCAAGGTCTGCAGATGACATCATTTCCACAATTTTTACTGCATTTAAACCTCTAGCAAAGATACTTAAAGGTCCCAAAGGCATCATCAGAGAAAGGACAGGATGCAATGGAAAAGGAAACTGTTTTCATGGAATTGTGAATTGTACAGGAGTACCATCTAGAGATACATATTCATAAGTCATTAACAAATTCCAGATCAGTTCATGATTATTCATCATTAGAGGCACACTTACTTGAATTTATATGCATTATTCATTGGCTTTGTTTATGAACATCTTTAACTGATTAATGGCAAATCTTGATGAATATTCCTGAATTTTTTTCAGATTGAAACACAGATCATACTGAATGAAGTCATGCATCACTCCTGAGGAGTATAGGATGAATAGCTGATACAGAAAGAAAAGTAAGTTCAATGCCATTTTGCAAATATGTCTGGTTTAGAAATCTGAGGGCTTAACTTTTTATTAATATCATATTGGCAATCAACATCCAACTCTTCAAGCTCTTGGCTATAGAGTCAGAAAAGTTGATGTAAGGAACAGCCAGGAAGCATGCTTCAAGCACCTCAGTGGAGTTTTTCTGGCCCAAATTTCTGAAACCAGCCTCAGACTATGAGTAGGCAGACTGTGCATTTTAGTTGCTTCCCCTAATATTGTAATTTAATATGAAATAATGTTTACAGAACCTCTGAATAACCTTAATTTTTCATGAGTATTGAAATTTCTTAATGAGGAATTAGAATGACAATGAATCACTGAAAGTCACTAAAATATAGGTAAAAAGATTTAAAGTTATCTCTGTTTTTGTTTTAATAGTTAAAACATAATACAATATGGTGCATGTGTGCATTGTAGTTGTGAGTTAATTTTTTTGACTTTATTTTTTATTTAAATTTGAAACAAGCTTGTTTGACATGTCAGTCTCAGTTCCCCTACCCTCCCTTCCTCCCTTGTTCCCCGACCAGCAACCCCCATCCCATCCCATTTCTGGTCCCCAGGGAGGGTGATGCCCTCAATGGGGAGTCTTCACAGTCTGTCATATTATTTGGAACTTAGGCCCTCCTCCATGTGTCTAGGCTGAGAGATAAATACTGATCCACTACCAGAGGCCCCATAAACTGCCCAGTCCTCCTAACTAACACCCATATTCAGGGAGTCTGGGTTGGTCCTATGCTGGTTTCCCAGCTATCAGACTAGAGTCCATGAGCTCCCCCTTGTTCTAATCAGCAGTTTCTGTGGGTTTCTCCAGCCTGGTCTTGACCCCTCTGCTAATCATTCTTCCCTTTCTGCAACTGGATTCCAAGAGTTTATCAGAGTGTTTGGCTGTGGGTGTCTGCTTCTGCTTCCATCAGTTACTACATGAAGGTCATAGGATGGCATATAAGGTAGTCATCAATCTCATTATTGGGGAAGGGAATTTAACGTAGCCTCTTCACTATTGCTTAGATTGTTAGTTGGGGTCATCCTTGTAGATCTCTGGACATTTCCCTAGTGCTAGATTTTTCTTAAAACCTATAATGGCTCCCTCTATTAAGCATCTCTTCTTGTTCTCCTCCATTCTTTCCCTGAGTGCTGATTAGAACAAGGGGGACTCAATCTTCTTGCTTCCTCATGCCCACCTCTCTCCTCCTCTTCCTCCTCTACCTCCCTCTCATTTCCCATCATTCTCCCAATTTGCTTGAAAGATCTTGTTCCTTTCTCCCTTCTCCAGGATTTTTCCATACTTTAATGCATTTTCTGAAATACCATGGTCTTTATAGTAAAACATTATGTTTTATGAGGAAAGTGGATGGCAGTGTGTTTTTATTATTGTTTGGGCAACACTGAAATACAGACGACTGAAGTGATTTTGTCATGCTCATTACAAAGTTATTAGACTATGCCACTCTGTTAGAATGAGTCACAAAATGAAAGTTGATCCTATGGGAAATCTGGACAAAGGGGAAAACTAGACTATGAATGAAGTATGCAGTAGACAAAGTGACAACATAAAATATGGAATATAAGAATACCTTATTGAACCACAGCTTATTACGGTGTTTGATTTTGTGTTCTGCAAGGCAACCATAAAGGGTTAAATCATAAGAACCAAGAAAGGCAGTTATGTCAGTATCATGTATATTTCCTTTTTGCTTTTTACCTTTCTCTTTCTTTCTTTCTCCTCAAGTTTGGTGTAAAGCTTAAACTTCATAAACTGTTTTCATAGTATCAAAAACATGAGCATAATTTTAGAGGGCAATCACATAGTCCTGTCATATGCTGTGCTATGAACTTTTTTGCTATCCAAGTTTTTCCCAATCAGATTGTAAATTTCCATAGTCTATGTGGAGACTTGAATATGCTGACTCCTTTTGTGGGAGTTTTTGGGGAAGACATAGTTCAGCCTGCCATGGAGGAGTTTCATTCTCAGTGGGATCCAATGTATTTCTGGTCTATGTGAGAAGATTGCATTATTGTACATTTGTTTTCCCCTATCCCTCTGGCAATTCTCTTCAAGTATTTATGGACTCATTAATTGTTAGGAAATTGGAATAGCAATTGTTTCGGAATCAGAGGTTTAAGAAAGAGTTTGCATATTTTCATCATAGATTATGAGTACAGAGTCAGGCTTGACAATAACAGAGCCAAACAAAGATAAGAAAATCCTTCAGTAGCCCATGTAACCAGATGTCCAGTTTCCAGTCAATATAATCAAACCTGGTTCAATTAACTACACTGCTTGCCCCCTGATGACCATAAGCTACCGAGATTGCAGGTGTGTTGCTACAAAGACAGGCATGGCAAAAGAATTCTGACACAAAATTTCAGGCAATAAATTATTTATACCTGATTATGATTATCACTGTTTAGATAAAATTCAAAAATTGAAGATGAGGGTTTTGTAAAACATACTCAAATAAATAAATAAACATATTGGGGAATGAACATTTTTTTTTCAGGTTAGTAACTGCTGTTTCAGGCAAGTATGATTTGTGTGTAACACATAAGGTATAAATATTTAATCGAGTATGCTTCCTTCATAAGTGCCAAAGTCACAGTTACATTCACTGAAGATAATTAAATTTGCATCTGAAAATATGCACTAATCAGTGTTTGTGAAATAAGTAATATGCACGATTTTGAAGGATTGCTTTTTATTCAATTATTTATGATTAATATTATTTTAATTTTCATGTACACATATATGTTAGTTATCATGTGTGAGTAACAATATGTACATGAGTCATTAGGAAAATTAGTATCATAAGTAAATATACACCTAGAAAAATATGCATTTACATATAAAAAATATAAGTAAGAAATAATAGTCTCTCTGCAGCATAACCAACATATGTTCACTATTACAGCACACTAAATGATCATAAGGGATTCATATGAATTTTAAATACTAATTCTGCCATAAAGCTGTGTTTTCCACAGTCTCTAAATAAATGTCATATTATCACATATACAGACAAGATATATTATGAATATGGAGATGCAATTTATTTATTATTCTGGGGAGAAAACAATGAACATGGAAGAACAGAAATAACCCTCACATGGTGACTGCCTTTGTCTGTCAGTTTTTTATTTTTGGTTTACTTTTGGTGTTGGTGTTTTCTGAGACAGGGTTTCTCTGTGTAGCACTACTAACTGGCCTAGAACTCACTCTGTAGGCCAAGCTGGCCTCAAACTCACAGAGATCCACCTGCCTCTATCTCTCAAGTGTTGGGATTAAAAGTGTGTGCCACCACTGCTGGCTGTGTCTCAGTTCTAATCTAGCAATCACTAGCACTTTCAGTGGTCAAGCCTACGCATACAAGAATGTTTAAGGATCTTACTGGCAGGCTCCTCTGCATTTAAAGTTTTGTAAAAATCAAAAGCAAACAAGAAACCAAACCAAAACAAAACATAGAAACCTAGCTTAACTGAGAAGAGCAGGGTCTGTGAACAAAGGAAAAACAAAAGGGATCAGCCAGGTGGTAGTGCAAGCATGGGGAGACAGAGGCAGATAGATTTCTGGGAGCTCAAATCCAGCCTTTTGCCTAGTGTACCGGAGTGAGCTCAAGGACAGCTGGGGCTACACAGAGAAACCATGTCTTGAAAAACTAAACCAAACCAAACAAGGGATCAAGAAGAAGGTTTTAAAGGAAACTATAGAATATCATTCTTGTGATTTAAAGATTCTGTTTGTCCATTAGCCACAGGGGGCCATGATGTAGAAAAGTGGAGAAGAAAGTGAAAGGTGATTTGGTGCAATCGTGAAAGCATGCACAAAAGTTTTAGATTAAAAGCGTTAAATGTGATATTCCATGTTAGTAATGTCTTCCTTCAGAAGCATAATGTATTATAAACTTATAAATCAGCAAATTAACCACCATTTTTCTTTCTTTTCTTTTCCAGTAAAAGAAAATTCAAGTCCAGCTACTTGGAATGTATACATTTCTATAACTCAGAAATCACACACAGGATGTTTGTTTGAATTTCAAATCCTTCCTGTGTAATTTTTTTTTGTATTTCTCAACAATAGTATATCTGAACATTCTTGCATATAAGAGCAATCAATAGAAGAAAAACTAGAGGATGAGAAAAAAAAGGGGGGGAAATATGTTTAACATCCATGTGTGATGGGTATTGAAGCATTCATGAACTGTGGTTTCTATTCAGTAACTAATCCCTGTGCACAGAAATGTTGAAGTATTCCTAAAGGACTCTGAAAATACCACCTATGATAGTGACCTCAATAAATAAATTGCCATGAATTGAACACACATATGCCTTTGGATAAAAACAAGATTATTTTTTGCCACTGGTAAGAACAGGCAGGGAAACCAAGCTTGGGTAGATATTTTCAGTAATATTTTGTCTCAATAATGAAGCCATTCTCTTCCCGTGACAAGGTTAAGGGTAACTTATTTTTAAAACTTCCTTATCTGGTTTGTTCTTTCATAGCAAGCTTTTGTCTTCATCACATTTAGACTGAGGCAACTTAACTGTTAGTAGTTGGGTTTGCTTGAAGGCATCGTGAGTCTAGTGCCTCATTTCATTTCAGCACTGTCTTTTCAGGTCAGAACATTTCGCCTTCAGCCACTTAGACAAATTGAAGTAGGAAGGTTAAGAGGAAACAGAAAAGGCAAGTGTAGAATGAAGTGTCAAAATAAATTGTGGCAGGATAATTAAACCGGAGCCATTGGGTCCATGGTCAGAAGACCATTTATTTGGCACATAATTGCTTTGTCCAAAGATGATGGAACAAAAGCAACTATGGTGAAAACTACTGTTAACTGTACTCAGAGAAAATTATGCCAGAATTCGAGAAAACACTTGTTTTTATGGATAAATGTTTCTTGGTAGTTTTTTCCTATAAAAATCCCTATGAACACATAATGTACTTAATGTCCATTTCATGTTCAGTAAAAACCTACTTTTTAATTTAAATTTGAAACAAGCTTGTTTTACATGTCAATCCCAGTTCCCATACATTCCTGTCCTCAACTGTTCCCCCAACCATCCCCATCCCATCCCATTTCTGCTCCCAAGGGAGAAAACTTCCATGGGGAGTCTTAAAAGTCTGTCATATTATTTGCAACAGAATTTAGGCTCTCCCTCCAAAGTATCACTCCATGTGGAATAGGCTCCCAAAGTCTATTCATATACTAGGGATAAATACTGATGCACTACCAGAAGCCTCATAGACTGCCCAATCTTCCTAACTAACATCTGCATTCAGGAGGTCTGGGTTGGTCCTATGTTGGTTTCCAGCTATCAGACTATAGATCATGAGTTCCCCCATGTTCCAATCAGCAGTTTCTGTGGGTCTCTCCAGCCTGATCTTTACTCCATTGTTCATCATTCCTTCCTGTTTACAACTGGTTTCCAGGAGTTCTGCTCAGTGTCTAGCTGTGGGTGCCTCCTTCTGCTTCCATCTGCTACTAGATGAAGGCTCTAAGGTGACATATAAAAGTCATCAACATCATTATCGGGGAAGGGAATTTAAGGTAACCTCTCCACTATTGCTTAGATTGTTGTCAGTTGGGGTCATCCTTATAGGTCTCTGAACATTTCCCTAGTGTCAGATTTCTCTTTAAACCTATAATGGCTCCCTCTATTAAGCATCTCTTCTTGCTCTCCTTCATTCTTTCCCTGACTCAATCTTCTTGCTCCCTCATGCCCACCTTTCCCCTCCTCTTCCTCCTCTAACTCCCTCTCCCCGCCCCCCATGTTCCCAATTTGCTTGGGAGATTTTGTCTCTTTCCCCTTCACCAGGGTACCATTATGCCTCTCTTGTTCCTCCATGTCCACTAGCTCTACTTATGATGTGGATTGTAGCCTGGTAATCCTCTGCTCTATTTCCAAAAGCCATATATGAGTGAGTACATACCGTATTTGTCTTTTTGTGACTGGGTTACCTCAGAATGGTTTCTTCAAGTTTCATCCATTTGCCTGAGAATTTCAGGTTTCCATTGTGTGAAAAACTATTTCATGATTTAAATTTCTTTATTTTTCAGTTCTGCTTTATTAATATGTCATTTTAAAATGCTTATTTTAAGTGGCTAGATAGATTGTTCAGTGCTTAAGATCATTAGCTGCTTTGTAGAGGATCCTGGTTTGATTCCCAGCACCTACATGTTACTTCCAGAAGACCTGATACCCTCTTTTGTGCTCAACCTGGACCAGACACACACCAGAACCTCAATGTATGTGCATACATTCAGCTAAAATATGCATATAATAAATTAAAATATTAAAAATAATGAAAATTAAATTGTTCATTTTAGAAGGTAAATGATCATGTTTCAAATAACTGTATAAGAGTACAAAAGAAATAGTGGCCACAGGCTAATATGGTTATTG
Source organism: Phodopus roborovskii (assembly GCF_943737965.1). Taxonomy (NCBI): domain Eukaryota; kingdom Metazoa; phylum Chordata; class Mammalia; order Rodentia; family Cricetidae; genus Phodopus; species Phodopus roborovskii. The sequence continues at coordinate 10,184,045 of NW_026125391.1, forward strand.
GAAGAGATATGTAGGGTAATTGTGGTCAAATTTACTATGTTTTAGTAAAGGTCTTTGGTTGAAGATGCTTGAAGTATCAAAGATAACCAAACTGGTATCTCTATCTACATGGTATAACTAGATACTCAAAAGGGTTCTTGTTGCCACAAATATTTATTAGATCTACTAGGGTCACACTAAGGCAAGATGCTTTTGATTTACAGAATTTTTTAAATGTTATAAAGTTTTCTGGAGAATGCAACTTTATAAATTTTTTTTTCAAATTTTGAAGGAATAGAGCTACAACTGAAACTTATTGAGAGTAAAAAATCAAGGAGAATATTGGGAGTCTGTGGGATTGCAGATTCCTTGGCAAAATAATCAATTTGTGTAGTTCCAGATTGTTTAGTTCTAGATGACATAAAATTGTATTTAAACAAGGAAATGTAGGGTTTATTGTGTTTTCCATATCAAAAAATATTAAGAAGAAATATTAAGTCTGTAAGTGATATAATTTATCCTGGTTTTGTAAAGCTTTAAAAAGCTAATAAAATTCTAAAGTTTATTGAAGAAATGGACATTCAATTATATACATGACCCCCATGTTTCTTTTCACCACAGATTCAGCCAGCTTCTCACTCTGGAGCCCAGGCTAGTCTGGAAATCACCCTGTAACCCTGTGTTACCTCAAACTCAATGACTGTAGACATTAACCAACATGCCAGGGTCTATAAGCATTCTTTTAAAGTATTTTTTTATGTTCAGTTATGTAAGTGGGAGGGTGCACATGTGAAGTTCTGTTGCTGAGGTCTGAAGAGGGCATTGGATGCCCCTGAGCTGAAGTTACTGGTGGTTGCACCATGAGCAATGGAACACACTATGCTCCTCTGCAAGAGCAGTGAGAACTCTCAATTGTTAAGTCACTAGTCTTTAGTCTTGCTTAGTCTTTTATTCTGTATTTAGTGTAATAGATTTGCTCTCCCATCAACTTGTTCAAATAAAGAAAAAAATACCAAAATTTTAACATGATGCTTGAGACAAACACAATCCCAAAGACAGTTATTCTCTGCTTTCAGTGTCAGAAAAACAATATGGTACATGTTTTCAATAACCTGACAATATTTTTTGGAGGTTTTGATTATGGCTCAATGGGTCTTTTATTACATGGTCAACTTTTTATCTTATTGCCAACCTTTGAACTGGTCTTATTTATAATTCTTTTATCCTTTAGAGAAAGGACAATTTTAATCCATACTATATATAGGTAGGTAGAGGAAGTCCATCAATAACTTTGAGAAAGAGCAATTAAGGAAGAAGTAATTAGAACTAAACCTGCAAGTGAGAGCATGCTGCCCTTATTGCAAAAGCCTGAGGAAGCATTAACAGCAGTAGCATTTAAAGAGAACGTGGGTGACTTCAGTAAGAAGGACAAAACCATAGAATGCATCATAGTCCTCACCACAGTTTGTGGCTATTGACTCTGAGAAGGCTTGGTAAGTTCTTAAAGGGGTTTTGAGGACTGGAGAAAAAAATGGTTATATTTACATTTTATTTGAGCCACACTGGCTACTCTGTTGAAAGCAGGTTTTACAAATCAAAAATAACATCAGGGAACACTAAAATTTATAGCATTAAGTTAGAGAAAAATAATTGTGACACTGAAGAAGTTGATCATTTCCATCAACTGAAGTAAAAAGGGTAGATGAAGTAAATTAAGCTAAAATGACTTATAAATGTAAAGACATGCATTACTGATGATCACTCATTATCCAAGCTAAATGACAATTCTATGTAGAAAATTGGAGTTCAGAAGAGAGGCACAGCCTTGTCGTACATATTTAAAACTTAAGAAAAAATGTTTCACTTATTATAACAAGAATAAATGAGATCACCAAGTTAGTGACTGCAAACAGAAAAAGACAGAGTCCAAAAGCTTAACTCTTGTGTTGCTCTAGTGTGTCATCATTCAGACAAGACAAAGCATCAACAAAACATGCTCAGAAGTATAGAGGGTGATCTATGAGAATAAAAGAAATGATTGGCATACAGAAAACAAGTAGAAAAAAATGTCAATTGTTGATCATGCATGATTGAATAATTGAGATGATTAAAAATGTTCTGTTTTTAATCAAAGTTTAAGTATTTAGTACTTAACAATTCTGATATTTATTGAAATTCTATTAAAGGCTAATGGTGGCGTGGTTCTTCTGTGTATATGTTTCTCTTATTCATTAATGTATAAGACACTTATTGGCTGATTGGCCATATTGGAAGTGATTTAGCAGGGTAGAAACAGTATATGAGCAGGGACAAACAGGAAATCTCTCTCTTCTCTGTGGAGATACTGAGCAGTCATCATGTAGCAGGCAAAAGAGTTTCAGGTCTAATATTTCCAGGTAAGCCAAGACCATGTGGAAATATATTAATTAATAGAAATGTGTTAATAATTTAAGACAAAGCTAACCAAATAAAAAAACCTTAGTCACCAGCCAACAGCTTTATAAGTAATATATTGTCTGTGTGCTTGTTTGGGGTTCAAGGGCTACAGGATCTGCCGGACCAAGAATCTCATGTAACAGGGTAAAAATTAAATGTATTGAGAATGTTTTTTTACATTTCACAATGTAAACTTATATGATGCATGGATTGGGTGTGAGGCCCAATTAGAAAATATATTACAAAGAGAGAGGTAGGAAAGAAATCAGTAATAAGTAGAGATGATGCTTTTAAACTTTGTCCAAAATGATGGAAATGGAGGAAGTGATGTTAAGAGAAAAATGTGTTTAAGTAGAAAAAACTATGTCTCTTTGCTAGTGAGAAAAATGAAATTAGAAATCTGACATTCTAACAGACACTAAGCTAGACCAATGAGGAATGGTTAATAATTTCACAGACAATAGGCATATAATTTTACATTTAAGTGATAGCATATGAACATAATTTCCACTACCAAATGTAATGGTTGAATGATAATTAGGAAGTTATTTTTCTCCTTCCACTATCACAGTACCATGGACAGTGACTCACTCCCACCAACTGTGCAGCCCTGCCTGTGGATTAATCTTGAAGATTCATAAATACCACAGGTTTTAGAAAGAAGGTCAGCTGCATAACAAGATTCCTAAGGTGCTAATTCAAGTCAGGTATTTGACTTGACTTCCAGGACTGTATAATATGCGTAATATAATGGAAAGAAAATTGGAATAGAAATGAAAATAAATATATTAAAGTTACACTAAATATAAAGAATGTGGGCACTTTAATCAGCTAATTTAGTATTTCAGGAACTCAGTGCATTCACAGGAAATTGATGATCAGAAAGAGAGTTAAATAAATTTATCAAAGGTATTTTCATGCCCTATATTTAAATTTGTTTACTATATACTGATCTAAACAGGACATTCACCAGTGACAGATTTTTTTTGTGGTCCCAGATTCAGCTCAAAGGCAATTTAGTGTCCCCTATAAATAGTCACCTCTATGTATTGGATAACAGTGCAACTATCATCCAAGCAAAGGAAGAGTCAAAGATGAACAATAACTGGACAACATAGAAATTTAATACTTCATATCTAAAGGGAAGCAGAGTTGCTGGCTGATTTTATAAGCTACACCATAAGTACTCATGTTGTCTCTGGGATTTTCCTATGTATCTGTTGAATTATACTCTTATGCTTCCTCTACTCAAGTTCTCAAACAACTGCCAAATCATTTAATAAAATATTTTAATTTTATTTATTAGTGATGAGAGTATTAGTCCCTTCCAAAACTTTCCTGTAGAAGTTTTTATTTATGGCTGTTGGAATATAGTTCTATAATGCTTTCTATATACCTGGCAGCAGTTTAGTGCAGAAATTGAATTGCCATCCTTTCTTTTGATGATTGAAATTGTGGCATTTAAACTCTAAAACACATTATTATTTATTTAGGATATGTAATGCATAAGCATAAAAATTAAAAATGTCTCTCAGGTCTATTTTCTCTGACTTAAAGGAAAATACAGACTCCACTCAATTCTGGATGGTTCTCTCTCTTCACAATGATATTGACAGATATGTGTGACTACTTTTCAATGAGATATCATTTAGGAAATTAGCTTTGTCATAATAGTAAGTCTCCTATTCTGATTTATTCATGGTTTGTCTAACATTTGGAGGATTAGCAATAGGTTATGGGCATATTTACATGATTCTAAATTGATAAGTTTAGTGCACCACTTAAGACATTGAACCCTTTAAATCATTGTTATTAATAACTGCACCCTCTTACAGTATTTAAGACTAAGTTGCCTGCAGAATATTAATGAATAATACATAGAAAATAAAGTCAATTCCATAGCATATTGTGCAATATTTACGCTCATAAATAAAATATTTTTCACTTGTTTCCATTTTTATATTTCAATTTTTCTAAATAATTGGACATATAGTTCTTATTTTAATATCAATATATTCTTTATGGTATATGCATGCTATTATACTAATTGTAAATTTAAATATATCAAATGTATTAATGTATCCAAAAGCCTTCAGTAAACTTAAAATTTTAAATCTTACTAATTTCTAATAAGATGTTAAGTTATATACAGGAATAATGCTTTCTAAACAAATAAGTCTCTTCAAACCTTTATATGATTGATCCTTAAAATACTAATAAACTTAATGTCAACCTTTTCATTTTTAATACCAATAATACAGAGTCTATGGTATAGAAATTGCAAATAATTTTCTACAATAATGTAATCATTATTCATCAAAAAATATACATTCCAATTTTCTTTTCCACCAAAAATCAGTAGTGCCTGAATACCATAAAATTCTTCAGATCACACACATACACAAGAATAACAACCACATAAAATTACTTTCTGTTACCCTGAGCTAGTAAACTGGTATTGGACATTATTAACCTTATGCAATAACCCATGAACAGACATCTCACCAGATTTGCAACCTCAAACTGGAAACTGCAAACCAAGTCACCCTGAGTTTAATAGTCAACTCTGTACTTCACTTAGTCACAAAAATATGATTAATATAGCAAATGTAGGCTTTTCCCCTCTGGGTATGACATAATTCTTCTGTCTGTCTCTTCACAAATATATTCCATGTGTGATGTTGATCCGGTTTTCTACAGAGCACACCAGGAATGCATTATGATCTCTGTTCAAGAGGAGGAAATAGCCAGACTTACTCAATCACAGAAGGTGTAGATTTATATTGTTAAATGCCATGTGCCATTTTAGAGGGGACTCTAATTTTTGCACATGCAGTTCCATGTTTGCCCTGTGAAGAAAGAAAGAAAGAAAGGAAGGAAGGAAGGAAGGAAGAGGGAAAGCAAGTGTTTACTGGATCTTCAAAGGACAGTAATTATTGCACCTGAAAACACGGATCAACATATTGACTTGAATTTCTGATATGAAATTGCTGGTTTATTTAGTTAAAATAAATATTGAAAAAGTATTTTTTTAAGCACTGCAGGCTATAAGTTTCATATCATCCCTTATTTTAAAGTCTAAAGTCAATGAGCAATAGCTTTGAAAACATAACAATAATCTTTCCACTACACAGCAAATTAAAATTTGCAACTATGAAATGTAGGAGAAAAGATGAAGATTGAAAATGTCTAAAGACCATTTAGAAAGTAGGCATGCATTAAATATTCATTAGTGTATCTAATGCATGCATATTATATTCATGAGAGACTATAAGTAAAGTCTGAAAATTATGAGTAAGCTAATGTTATTTATGACAAAGGAAGAAAATATGTGCTATAAATGAAGGGTTAAAGAGAAATGCCCCCCTTTGTTATATATATATATATATATATATATATATATATATATATATATATATATTTACATATTTACCATATGTATTAACACTCAGTGAAAAGAAGAAATTGGACGTAATTTACACTATTATAACATTGGCAATGTTGTCATTTCAGTCTACACATCAATGTTTGCAATATTGTTTCAATGCCTTTTAATATAAAGTGATGAAGTAACTACCTCAGTGGTCAATGTAGAAAAAAAAATCATAGTTCCTTAACCATGAAAAGAACCACTGATTTAAACTGGCATTTTTCTTTTCTGAAAAAAAGGAAAAATTATATGGAAAAGCAAAATAATTCTACCTACCTAGGGCTATTCATTCTAAGAAAAGTGAAGATTTACAACCTGGAACACATAAAACACATAATCATCAAAGTTTCTTATGAAATACACAAGAAGGGAAATTATGACAAGTAATGTTAGAACTACGGTCCATTTTTTTCTTTTTCTTTTTTTCTAAGTTACTGAATAAAAAAGTATAAAAACCTATAATTATGGATATTGAAATTATTATAAAATATTAAAATAAAGAAACTAAAAGAAAATAACTATTAGTATGGAAAAAGTATTAAATAATTATTGTGAACAGAAAAAATACAAAAATGAATTATTAAGACAACCACAATGGTTAAGAATTCAGTGAAGTTCTTACCACATACACATGAGGATCTGAGTTTGAATCTCCAGTAACAGCATAAAAATCCAAATGTGAGTGTCTGTAATGCTAGAGCTGAGGAGATAGAATCAGAAGACTTACTCTAGCTCTCTGACAAGTTAGTCTTTCCCATTCAGTGTGCTGTAGATTCAATGTGCAATCTTATCTCAAAATATGAGGCAGAAAAATAAAGACATGTGATATCAACTTTGTGCCTACACATAAACATATATCCTCATGCATATGCTCACACATATGAACATATACAAATGAATATGATACATACAAAAGAATAAATAAAATTATTCATTAGAAAAAGAGAATAAATATGATCAAAATATAAATATTTTGTGATTGTTAGATAGAACATCAAATTCACAACTAAGAAAATATTAAAGGAGATACATAAACAATATACTTGTCAGCAAAGGAAAATTTAACTTGTAAAATTGAAATACAATATTGTGCCACTGAAAAAAATCATTGAATTATCTATAGAAAAATTGTCATTATTAAGCATATTTGGCATAAAATACCATAGTTTTTAAACTCAGGAAGTGTTTTTCTTTTCTTCAGAACAACATACATTAAAAATAAAAGAGAGGACGAGGCCTTTGGAAAAGAAGTCAGACTGACAGATTTCATCACATGTTAAATGTGCACTAGCATTTTCTATAGGAACATAAAAACATAAATTTTTTGAAGTGAGATTCACTATATTGGCAGACACAGTCTATATAGTCCTACAATTAAAGACGTTCTCACTAAAGAGAATGATAGAGTAGCTGGCTAGTCACTCAAGCTTGGTGGCTCCACAGTCCCAGCTTCGATATAAAGGCCTAGAGTAATATAAGAGCCACTGGTCAATATGCAGCAGAAGGCTAGACAGGCTTGTTTCTCATATCATTAGAAAATGACAAATACAGCAACAATAGCAGCAACAAAGTAAATAAATTTGCCAGTGAGATGCAAAAGCAAGCGGGTAGATATAAAATGTTTTCCCTTTTTAACCTTCCTATATCTGGAACAACAACAGATGATGTTATACATATTTAGGGTTCATGTTCCAATTTATTGTAGAACAAAGACTATGATTTTCAGGTTAAAAACATGATTCACTATTTCCAGACTCAGTTTACAATATAACCCAGAGTGTGCTACACTAGAAATAAGTCATGATAAATAGAAATTATGATTTTACAAGTGATGATAAAATTTAAGCTGGCAGGAAATTTCAAGAAGCATGACAAAATCTGCCTTGTCAAGATCCTTCTGTGTTGCCACAATGCCTCCCCAACTGACTGGAGGAAACTAAAGGAAGAACTATAGCAACTAATTCAGGCTTTTAAGCTTCAGAATCTTTGTTGTAGCTAATTGATCTCTCTGCTATAGTTCACAATAGCTATGAGCACCTCTTAAACAGATGGGCATGACTGTTATACAGTAAAATTTATTTATAAAAATAGCTGCCTGCCTATTGTTTGTCAAACAATCAGCCAGACTGCAACTGCTCTTGAGATATATAGTAAGGACTAAAGGAATGGAATTCTCAATTTCTCAAAATGACCTAAAGTGTCACAAGTGAGAAATATAAGTGGTTTTAATCTGAGCTTTTTGACACGTATTGAAGGCAGCTAAACTTAGTTTATTGTAAAAATTAGTATATTGCTACATTATTCAGATAATATAAATTGTCTTTAAATTTGATGGCATAATTTTCTGAGTGATCTCAATGCTCTTAACTGAAATCCATGAATGTCACAAAATTAATGACTGATATTCTCACAGCAGAGAAAGTGTTAAAAAGAAAATTAAGTCTTCCCATGTGTGACAAAGCATACAATGATGATTTCTCTGGAAAATAGGAATCAGTCTACCTCAAAATCCAGCAATTCCACTCTTAAGCATATACCCAAAAGATGAATATTTATACCATAATGATATCTGTTTAATTATGTTCATAGCAGCATTATTTGTAATACCCAGAACCTGAAAGCAACATAGATGCCCATTAACCAAAGAATACATAAAGAAAATGTGGTACACTTACACAATGTAGTACTACTCAGCAGAAAGAACAAAAACAAAACAACAACAACAAAACTCTTGAACTTCGCAGGCAAATGGAATGGATGGAACTAGAAGAAACCATCTTGAGTGAGGTAATCCAGTCACAAAAAGAGGAACATAGTATGTACTCACTCATATATGGATTTTAGACAGAACAAAGGATCACCAGCCTATAATTCACACTGCCAGAGAAACTAGGATACATTGAGGAATCTAAGAAAGTCATATGAGGTCATTCATAGAAGAGGAAAGGAAGATCTCCTGAGTATATTTGGAGTGGGGAGGGGGCAGTGAGTGGAGAGGGAATTAGGAGAAAGAAGGAGAGGAGAACATGTGGGACTAGGAAGATTGAGTTGGGGGATGAATAGGCAAAAACAAAGAGAGAGAGAGAGAGAGAGAGAGAGAGAGAGAGAGAGAGAGAGACCATAATAGAGGAAACCATTATATGTTTGAAGAGAACACTGACTCTAGAGAAATGTCCAGAGACCTACAAAAATGACCCCAACTAACAATCTGCAATAATGGAGAGGTTATCTTAAATGCCCTTTCCTGATAATGAGATTGATTACTACCATATATGGCATCCTAGAGCCTTCATCCAGTAGCTGAAGGAGCAGAAGCAGAGATCCACAACTAAACACTGAGTTGACTCCTTGGATCCAGTTGTATAGAGGGTGGAGAGATGAGCCAGGGGTCATGACCATGCTGGAGAAACCCATAGAAACAGCTGACCTGAGCCATTGGAAGCTCATGGACCCCAGTCTGACAGCTAGGGAGCCAGCATAAGAGGGAACCAGGCTCCCCAAATGTGGGTATCAGTTTAGGAGGCCTCTGGTCATGGAACCAGTATTTATCCCTAGTGCATGAATGGTCTTTGGGATCCCATTCACCAGATCAATGAACTGCAAGCCTTAAACAAATTTTTATAGCCCTTGGAGGGATAATCTCTCAGCCTAGATACAGGGAGATAGGGTGCTATGTCCTGCCCCAAATGATGTGACAGATTTTGATGATCCCCCATGGGAAACCTCACCCTCCATGAGGAGTGGATGATGGGTCAGATGGAAGGTTGGTGGGGGGAATGGGAGGATACGAGGGAGATGGAACTGGTATAGGTTTGTAAAATAAAATTGTTTCTAACTAATTTAAATGAACACACACACACACATACACACACACACACACACACACACACACACACACACACCTTGGGATCCAGTGGTGCTACTTCTAGACCTAGACTCAGAAATATTTGCATTATATAGCACTCTTTAATACTATGTGTGTATTGAATGGAACTAGTTTTCTCCTAGAAGTCTCCATAACATTGTCTTGATGGGAGATATCATTCTGTAAATATGTTTCTCATATTTGCTAAGGAATAAAGTACTGTTGGCCTATAGGAAAGCAAGATAGGTGGGACTCGGAGACAAGGAGAAGAGAGGAAGTGGGAAGGAGATCCAAGATGGAGGACCTACATGGTAGAACACCAGTCCCTCTCTCCAGTAAGAGGAGACCACTTAGATTAATAGAAATACTTAGATTAATAGAAATGAGTTAATATTTAAGACAGAACTATCCGATAAGAAACTAGTAACTGGCCAACAGAATTAGATATTAATACAGCATCTCTGTGTGTTATTTGGGGCTGGTGTGTCAGTGGGACCAGACCAGCATAAAGACCTACTCCTAACACTCTTCTATTCCTTATTAAAAATTTTTACATGTTATTCCTAGACCTACTGTGTTTGTCATATTCATAAACTCAACTCAGCTATGGTTATTTGCACAGATTCATATAAAATATGCCTGTCAGAATCCACCATGGGATGAGGGTGAGCTCATGGTGTTCTGCCCTTAGCTAAGCAGCTATTGCCAGTTAGTAGTTTCGGGATAAGGGACAGTCATGCTTTTGTGGATAACCACACACCTGTGTGTATTTGGGCAGTAGTACTAGTCTTGTGTAATATTCAAAAGAAAAAATAAATATGAACATTGAGATGGAAAGGGGACATGCTGAAGGAGTTATCTGGATCAAGTTGGAAAAGAGAAATAAGGGTGTTCATGCCAAAAAAAAATATATTATGTATTTGTATGAAATTCTTGAATACTAAAAATATCATAAAGATCTCTTTTCAAACACAGGATCATATACTACCTGAAAATAAAGCAGCATTAACTTTGTTTTACTTACAGAATCTGGAAGGAGAGAGGCAGTGGCATTATTGAGAAAATATCTTGATCAGATCAGACCAGTTACAAACAAATTCCCTCCTTAATTACCTAGTTCTTCATTTGTTTTCTTTGTTTAGACACAGATAAATTACTTGTGAATGAGATGTTCAGTGATGTCAACAGTAAAACATGTAGCTTTATTTGTTCAGAGAAAATTACTGACAATCAACATTGGATGTAGCATAAACATTGGAGAAGAAATGACTATTTAATTAGATATTTAATTACTTTTAATCAATCAGAAGACACTTAGATATTATTGATGTACTGTTAATACTGATATTCCTTAAGGGGATATTTATTTTTGAGCTCAATGTGTTTTCAATCTGTAATTTTGCAATGAAAGAGGTATGACTCTAAGCTATCTCTACAAACAGATCACTGAACAGCAAGCTTTAAACAAATTTCCTTAGCCCTTGTTTCAGAAACATGTTTCAGGGGCCACACATTTAGAATTTCATTAGCTGCCTGGTAAAGCTCAGATTTGTTTTCTTGTCCAACTGGTTTACCTTGTTTGTTCTATGGTGACCGAATGCCATTAATGTTACTAGCCAACTTTGTGGAATACACTTCTCTCTCTCTCTCTCTCTCTCTCTTCTCCTCCTTCTTCTACCCCTTCTTCTTCAATCTATATTGTGCAAATTGAATAATTCCTTAGACTTTGAGAAACTATTCCAGGAAAACTTTACAATTATATTTATTCATAAAGAAGTTCTTAATATCAGTTATCAGTCCCTTTGAGCTTTTATCATTCTCAAAAGTTAAAGTGAGAAACACAGGCTTTATTATTTCATACCTCAATCATATAATTTGACAAATATAAATGATTAAACATATTTGGTTTTAAGAGAGTTTGTGATGGAAGTGTTTTCACTAACAGAAGATCTTTACCTGTCCTTCTCCTCCAAATCCAATCCCCCACTTTCATTTTCAACATTATAGTAGATCACCTAGTAGAGCACTCCTTCTCTCTGTGCCTTCAACTCCAGTGGATCACAGAGATCTTTCTCACCCTAATCACTATCTTAGCCACTAACTACAGAAGTTGTTCTCTGGAAACTGGAAGGACATTCAATTCAGGGTAGCAGGTAGGTTAACTGCATATCTTCACTTTCCCCTCCTTTCCTTTAGGTTTAATCCACCCCCAAGTCCCAACTCTATGTGAGTTAAACTGCTATGGCCTCCCTCTCCTCCTCCAACCTTCCTCACTACTCTTCCTGTTACCCCAGCCCCCATCTCTTATAACAGTCAGTCATTTACTGGGAAACTTCAAGCCAAACTTGTCAGACAAGCAAGAAGACCAGCAAAGCAGGAAGGCAAGCTGCACACCTTTACTTTCTTTTCTTTCCTCTTTATCCAATTTGCCAATCCCATCCTAAACTCTAGAGAAGACTACTTGTTGTGGCCTTTCCCTATTCTCTATGTCTATTCTCACAGAACTAAGCAGACCTCAATGAAACACAATGCTTCCTCACTTCTATGGACTTCATTTTTTCTCCAGTTCCATTATTAAATGTCAGCTTCAAATACATAGAAATATATTTAAAAATAACCCTCAGTGAACACATTTAGCAGACTCCAAGAAGAATTTCCTACCAGGCAACAAAAAGCCGCCACAGCATCATTAGAGCCACAGAGGGCAATAGAAAGCAAGAAACAAAACATTAACCCAACAAAGAGAAGATCAGATATCAGAACCGAGAATCACAATAGTCTCAAACCCAGATGCTCAAACCCAGCATAAAAACACAGCAACTAGAACAATATGACTCCATTAGAGTACAAGAACCCACTGCATTAGGCCCTGAGCATTGCAACAACATCACTGAAACACAAGACAAAGGACTTAAAGTAGTGTTTCTGAATTTGACAGTTGTCATTACAGAGGAAATGAAGAAAACCTTTGAAGAAATCAATAAAAACACAATCTTTGGAAGGAAATTAATAAATCAATTCAAGACCTGAAAGTGGAAATATAATCAGCAAAGAAGTCAGATATTGATGAATATGTGAAAATGGAAAGAGTAGGAACTGGAACAGGGAACTTAAGAAGCAAGACATAAAAAAGACAGAAGTGAGAATATCAGGCAAAATGGACATGTAGAAGAAATAGATACCTTAGTCAAAGAAAATGTTGACTTTAGAAAACATCCTGATACAAAACAGCTAGGAAATTCTGGAAACCATGAAAAGAAAAACTTTTAGAAAAATAGAAACAGAGTATTAAGAAGTTCAAATCAAAGACAGACAATATTTTCAATAAAACCATAGAAGACTCTCCATGGAAGTCTGCTCCCTGGAGAGCAGAAAGGAGATGGGATGGGGGTTGGTGGGGGGAACACGGGAGGACAGGAGGGTGTGGGAACTGGTATCGACATATAAAATAAGCTTGTTTCAAATTTAAATAAAAAAATCATAGGAGAGAATTCCACTTAAGAAGGAGATACATATCAAAATACAAGAATTATACAGAATACTAAGTAGACTGTAAAAGAAAATAAACTGCCAATAGGGCATAATAATCAAAACATTATATGTATACAACAAAGAAAGTTTGCAAGAGAAAAAGATGAAATGACCTATAAACATATAACTATTTGTATAATACTTGACTTCTCAGTGGAGACTCTAGCAGACAGAGGGGAATGGAAAGATATTCTACAAACACTAAGAGACCATAGATGCCCAAACCAGACTACTATATCCAGCAAAGCTTTCAATCACAGTAGATGGAAGATATAAGACATTCATGATAAAACTAAATTTAAGCAATATTTATCCACAAATCCATCCCTAAAAAGGGCACTAAAAGAAAAACTCAAACCACCAACAATATTGGCAATGACAGCACAAACACCACCACCCCCTGTACCAACAAAAAATAGCAGGAATCAACAAACACTGCTTATTTTTATGTCTTAACACCAATGGCATTAATTCCCTAGAATAAAGACACAGACCAAAGAATGGATTGAGAAACAGAATCTATCCTTCTGCTATATTCATGAAATACTTCTTAACAAAAAGGACAGGCATGATTTCAAGGTAAATGTTTAGAAAAAGAGATTACAAGCAAATTAACATAAGAGACAAGCTTGTTTTATTATTTTAATATTTAAAAATATAGACTTTAAAACAAACTAATCAGAAGAGATAGGGAAGGACACTACATATTCATGAAAGGGAAAAAATATCTGCACAGATTCTAGGCGAATACTCCTAGAATCATTAGCTTATGAGAATGTGAATCCACAATGTAAATAAGTGCTTTGGCCTTTAAAAATTCGATCAGCCCCCTTGGATGAACGGGTCCTATATATAGCCAACATTGAGTATAATGACAATAACACTGAGGTAGGAAAAGCCTACATCAAGATAACAGAGGTCTTAAATATGGTGAGAAGATTGGGTAGGAGAAGCCATCTCCAAAAGTTTGAAAACATATCAAAATGTCAGATGTTATAACTGTGGTAAGATAGGACATCTAAAAAAGAAATTGTAGGCGAAGCATCTCTAGAAATACCACTCCAAGGAATGAATCGAACAGAAGGGCTCAGCCTTCTGGGTTATGTAAAAGGTGTGGCAAAGGCCGACACTGTACAAATGAGTGTAGATCAACCAGAGACAAGCAAGGAAATCCTTCACAATCTGGGAAATCCTTGGGGGCCCTCTCGAAGGCACCCATGTCAAAGGTGGTCAGAACATTCCCAGTCACTGTGGAAGACAATCTCCCATAGGACAATTAGAAAATCCAATGCCTATAGTAAAAACTCAAACCACTCTGGATGACAAACTCGTAATGGAAGTTGAATCAAACATGAAAGGAGGAAATAAAAAAAGTATATTTGGCAAACCTAGTCAAAGGCCTAGATTGATAGTTAAGATGAATAACAGACTGTTTGAAGGCATTTTTCACACAGGGACTGATGTAACTATCATAACAAATAAATCATGGCCTCAAAAATGGCCCCTACAAGAGGTAAATGTTCAATTGTTATGGATTGGAACCCTATCTCAGGTAAAACAGAGCACAAGATGGATTGAATGTGTAGGACCAGAAGGACAGAGAGAAAGGTTGAGACCATATGTGGCTTATATAGTGATAAATTTATGGGGTGGTGATCTATTACAGCAATGGAATACACAGATTATCATTCCTCCAGTATTAAATAGGAACCATAAATGACCTCATGATTGTGAAAAAATATTATAAAGTACTATATAAGACAGACACCAAATGTCCATTCCATGCTGTACAAAAAAAGAATACAAGTGCCAAACAAACAGAGGAACCAAAAGTCCTACCCTTAAAATGGCTAACAGATGAAGATGTCTGGGTAGGGCAATGGCCTATGTCCTCTCGGAAGTTAGAAGCTTTAGACAACCTGGTTCAGGAACAGCTAAATGCTGGACATATCAAGGCATCAACCAGCCCTTGGAACTCTCCTGTATTTGTTGTCAAAAAGAAATCTGGTAAATGGAGACTGCTTACAGACTTGAGAGCCATCAATAAAGTTATCTAACCAATGGGCTCTCTAGAGCCTGGAATGCCCTTGCCTTCTTTGATACCTAAAGAATGGCCTATTATAGTTATTGATTTAAAGGATTGCTTCTTCGCTATACCTTTACATGAACAAGATAAAAGAGAAATTTCCCTTCACGGTACCTAATTACAATAATTCTCAACCAGTGAAGTGATATCAATGGAAGGTTTTGCCAGAGAGAATGCTAAATAGCCCCACCCTGGGCCAATATTTTGTATAAAAACCTCTGGAAATAATTTGTAAACAGTTTCCACAATCCATAATCTATCATTACATGGATGATATATTGTTAGCTGACTCTAAAGGAGAAATATTAGAAAAATGTTTGAGAAAGTAAAGGAAGATTTACCTTGCTGGGTATTACAAATTGCACCTGAAAAAAAAAATACAAAAAGGAGATTCTATCAACTACTTAGGATATAAAATAGGTCTAAAGAAAATTAGACCTCAAAAAGTACAGATCAGGAGAGATCTTAATGATCTTCAAAAATTACTATGATAGATTTCTCAACTACAAACCATTATTGGAGTAGAAGGGCATGATTTGTAAAACTTGAAAATGGCCTTAAGAGGGGACAAGGACTTGAATAATCCAGGAGTACTATCAGATGAAGCTGAAAAGGAATTAGAATTGACTGAAAAGAGGATACTAGAAGCACATGTGGACCGTGTGGATTCAAAACTAGACTGTATTCTGGTTATATTACCATCTAGAGAATATCCTTCAGGGATTTTGATGCAGAGAGAAGATATCATATTAGATTGGATATTTCTACCACATAAACAGAATAAAAAACTAAAAACATATACAGAAAAGATCTCTGACTTGATTTTAAAAGGTAAATTAAGACTTTGTCAACAGGAAGGGACCAAGCAGAAATTATAGTATCTTTAACTAATGAGGAAATTTCCTCCTTATGGAAAGATAATGAATATTGGCAGAGAGCATGCAGTAATTTTGGGGGAATGATTAGCAACAATTTTTCCAAAAGTGAAAGAATCAAATTCATAAAGAAAACGATTTGGGTCCTTCCACACATTGTAAGAAAAACACCTATCTCTGGAGTTTATACATTCCACACTGATGCAAACAAATCAGGTAAGGCGGGATATAAACAGGAAAAATAAGTAAAGTGGCTCAAAGCCCTTACAATTCTGTACAAAAGGCAGAATTGTATGCCATTTTTATGGTACTTATGGATTTTACAGAATCCATCAATATAGTTACTGACTCTCAATATGCAGAGAGAGATGTGTTACACATTGAAACTGCAGAATTTATTCCTGACAATACAGAATTAACTTCATTGTTTATACAGGTACAAGATACTATCAGAAATTGGACTCTCTCTCTCTCTCTATATATATATATATATATATATATATATATATATGTATATGTATATGTATATGTATATGTAACACATCAGATATCCCATATGGGTCTACCAGGTCCTCTAGCACAAGGCAATGATGAAATTGATCGATTATTAATAGAAAGTGTCTAGAAGCCTTGGACTTTCATAAGAAACCTCACATGAAGAGCAAAGGTTTAAAAAAGGAGTTTTCTATCACTTGGCAACAATACAAACAAATAGTAAGGAAATGTCATACTTGTTCATTCTATAACCAAACTCCATTATAACCAGGCAGTAACCCTAAAGGAGTAAGTAGGAATGAAACATGGCAAATGGATGTGTTTCATTTTTCAGAATTTGGAAAAGTAAAATACATACATCACACAATAGGTACATTTTCAGGGTTTCCATGAGCCACTGCTCTGAGCTCTGAAAAGGTTGATTTTGTCATTACACACCTATTAGAGGTAATGGCCATTATGGGCATACCTGCACAAATAAAAAGTAATAATGGTCCGCTGTATGTCTCCAGCAAATTGAAACAGTTTTTTGAGTATTATAACATAAAGCACATAACTGGTATACCACAATCCTACAGGACAAGCAGTAGCTGAGAGATCGAATAAACAGTCAGGAGGAACCAAGACACCCAAACACAGATCACTTAATGCTTTATTAATATTAAACTTTCTTAATGCTAATGAAAAGGGGAAAACAGCTACAGAAAGACACTGGACAATAGAAAAAACTTCTGAACTAAATCAGCCAGTGTACTTCAAGGATGTATTGACCTCATAATGGAAACCAGGATATGTGTTACATTGGGGTAGGGGTTTCGCATTTGCATCTACAGGAGAAGAAAAGCTATGGATACCGTCTAAGTTGATCAAGATCCGAGTTGAACAAGAGAAACATCTTAATGAAGAGAAATGACAAGTCATCCAACAAATTAGGTCCCATGAGATATGCGGACACCTCTCAAGGTAGGAGAAGTGTTCTGTTCTTTTCCTTACAGGAAAACGGATAACACCTATCATCAAACAGCCAAAAGACACTGAGTATGTAGGTACCTGCAGAAGAGAAGATAGCTCTCCAGAAACTTAATGAAGAAGAACCTGATTTATGGTAAAAATATTTAATTCTAGTAAACTATTTCTATACAGAAATCTATTTATCTTTACTATTTAGTATTCATGTAGTCCAAATTCATGTAACCAATTCTGGCTTTCTAAAATCCTAATTTTCTCATATACATTTTAATGTTTATTATTGTGTTTTCCTATATGCATACCTTAATACTTGAGAATTTTACTGATGTTTAAGTTTTCCACAAGGAATAATAACAATTCCTAACAGCAATCTTTGAACTCTCTGGAAAGAAGATGGGGAACCACTTTGACATTTCCACTTGACTCAACCTGATGCATCTGAACTACAAACATCACCCTGAAAGTGGTTTGAGACTGTTTTGCTTGAGACAACTCCTCACTAGCTCGCTGTAATGGTTTACCTTCTTATTACACCCTGGCCAGAGTTTCAAATAGAACTACAGTCAAGAATTTTCTGCCACACAGTGACTAACTATATATGTCACAGCGAATTCTTTTGAGAAATTTAGTTTCTAAAAATTTTCTTCCTACAGGATCTCATGGAGCAATCATTGTCCCAATTCAGCAGGAAGTAATTTTAAGATAATGTCACCCCCCTTCCCCACTCTTGGAATTTAAGGATAATATTCATCTTCTTAGGGTTTGTTTTAGTTACTTAAGGTTGGGTATAGAAGGTGATGCTTAGATGCAGGTATCTCTTTTAGACATGGATAGGGTATGATTGGCAAAGGTATGGTTTAGATGGCATGTAGGTAGATTAGCCTATCTTCTTGTGAATTATTTTACTATAATGAGATATTAGTATTATACACCGTACATTGTTATATATTCTTATTTGTGGTAACCTATGTAAAATTAAGTTTATATTCCCTTCCCAGAAGAATTGTATATGATATTTTGTCATATTGTGTAAAATCTTTCCATTGATGATGTTTTATGCATATTATCATTACCATATTCAATGTATGTATACTTTTACTTATGTTCAAGACACTTTGTATATTGATACAATTTAGGATAATTTTATCATGCTGCCCTTTATAGTTCTACCTCTGGTCTAGCAATTTTACTCTACCTCTGTTTTAAGGATATATATATATTGTTTAGGTATTTGTCCCTGCTTTACTCAGGGAAGTTTCAATTAGTTTTTTTTGTTTGTTTGTTTTTTGTTTTTTGTTTTTTTTTAGCTGAGTATTACAGATTCTTCAACCATGTTTCCTATACCTATAAGATTAGTCAGACATAGACGCTTACTCTTCAAACACCTCATAGACCTGCAGAACATGGCATTTAAATGTTTTAATATTAGTACTCCATTGACATGAGACACAGTTGCTCCTGATAGCACCATGTGCTTTCCCAAAAATATGTTGGACACTTGTTGCTCCTTCTGTTGTCCATTCTCACTTTGGGTAATGGCCTCCTGGGCAAAGAACTGACCCCATCTTGACCACTGATTTGGACATGTGGTCCTATGTGCTTGCAGGAGGCAAATATAGAAGACTGCTGAAACTTGCCAAGTCAGGGTAAGACAGCCTTTCTTGCTCCCTGCTGTTCCTGTGGTCTGTCAAGTACTCTTGGCCTTAGCCAAAACTGGGTATTCCAAGTTTGTTGTGAGACCTTGGGTGACTATCCAGGTAGCTTGCTGTTTTTATCCTCACTGCACCTTTTGGAAGTTGCCTGTCCATACTTCCTGTCTACCCTAGTATTGTTATTTTCCTTCTCAGGTATTGATGAGATTGAAGATTAAACTGTCACAACTATTATTCTCTATTTCTAGTTAGATGTATTAGGTACTAGACTTAAGCTTCCCAGTTTAGGACAACTCTATTGTAAACTTCATTATGACTTCACTCTAGGACTAGATATACAGGTTGTTTTGATCTCGATTTTCTTTTTCTTAGAGCACACTTGTTATTCACTGTTTAGTATATAGTTTTGTATCAAGCCTTTGTATCATTTTCTTTAGAATAAAAGGGGAATTGTAGTGAGATATTCACTTTGTCTGCTTCTGTGGCACTGACCACGTCCATTGGGGGTAGAGCCAGGAGCACAAGTGACCTGTGGAACTAGATCTAAGGAGGAGCCTGGGAATACCGTCTTGCTGGCAGGATGTGGAAAGGAGAGCATCCGGTGGAACCTGCTGGTGTTCATCTGTCTAGACTGTAAAATATTTCTCCCTGAATAAACATGTATTCTGCCTATTTGTTTATCCTGATCCTTATTAAACCACGATAGTGAAGCAATGTGAAGAACTGTTTTTGGGGGGCTCTCTTTCTTTTATGTATTTCATTCTATTCTATTATGTTCAGCCACACTTAACCTCTTAGAAGAGAAAGTGTGTGGTGCCCTTGAATGAATTGGTACAGGAGATCACTTCATGAACATAACACCAGTAGCACAGACACTGAAATCAACAATTAATAAATTGGCCTCCTAAAACTGAGCAAGTTCTGTAAGGCAAAGGAAAGAGTCAACAAAACAAAACAGCAGCTCACAGAATGGGAAAAGATCTTCACCAACCCCACATCTGACAGAAGGCTAATTTCCAAAATATACAAAGAACTCAAGAAGCTAGTCACCAAAACATCAAATAATCCAATTAAAAAGTTGGGTACAGAATTAAATAGAGAATTCTCAATAGATGAATCTAAACTGGTTGGAAGACATTTAAAAATTGTTCAATATCATTATCCATCATGGAAATGCACATCAAACAATTCTGAGATACTGTCTTACACCTTTCATAATGGCTAAAATAAAAAACACCAATGACAGTTTATGCTGGAGAGTATATGGAAAAAATAAAACACTTTTCCATTGCTGGTGGGAGTGTAAACTTGTGTGGTCACTATGGAAATCAGTATGTTCATTTCTCAGGAAAATGGGAATCAGTCTACCTCAAGAGCCTGTAATTTCACTCTTGGGCCTATATCCAAAGGATGCTCATTCATATGTCTTTCACTTTCTGTTGCATTGAAACACAAAAACAGACAGGTAGACCACTGGAATAGAATCAAAGACACTGATATTCATTCACAAACCTATGAACACCTAACTTTTGACAAAGAAGTTAAAAAATTATATGGTGGAAAAAAGAAAGAATCTTCAATAAATGATGCTGGTATAACTTGATGCTGACATGTAGAAGATCCATACCTATGGCCATGCACAAAACTTAAGTCCAAATGGATCAAAGACTTTAACATAAATCTATCCACACTGAATCTCTTAGAATAGAAAGTAGGAGTTGCCCTTGAATGAATTTGTACAGGAGACTACTCTCTGAATATAACACCAGTAGCATTCATACATGAAGGAAATTGGTGCAACTATATTCATAGCAGCATTGCTTGAAATAACCTGAAACTGGAAGAAACTTAGATGACCCTCAACCAAAGAATGGATAAGAAAAAAATATGGTACATTTACACAATTGAGTACTTCTCAGTGGGAAAAAAAAACAATGAAAACTTAAAATTCACAGACAAATGGATAGAACTAGAAGAAACTATCCTGAGTGAGGTAACCCACACACAGAAAGAAAAATGTGTTATGTATTTTCTCAAAAGTTATTATTAGACATAGAACAAAGGATCGTCAGCCTATAATCCACAACCCCAGTAAAGCTAGAAAACAAGGAGTAACCTAAGACAGATATACATGGCTCCTTCCCCACCCCCAAGAATGTGAAGGGAATGAGACCTCCTGAGTAAATTGGGAGAATGGGGTAGGGGGAGGGAAGTAGTAGAAAGAGGAGGGGTGAAAGCAGAGGTTGGAAGAGAGCATGACAGATCAGAAATGTTGAGTTGGGTGAAGCACAGAGAAGTACTACAAGGGAAGAAATATCTTAATAAAGGAGCCATTATGGGCTTAATGAGAATTTTTTTGACAGGGTAAATATCCAGGGTTCCACAAATATGACCACAGTTAAGAATCTAAGCAATATTTAAGAGGCTACCTTAAAAGCCCTTCCTCTATAATAAGAATGATGACTATCTTAAAAGTCATTCTAGAGCCTTCATCCAGTAGCTGATAGAAGCAGAATCAGAGATTCACAGCAATTCAGGAGATGTAAGCCAGTAAGCAGGCCTCCTTCATAGCCTGTTCTTCAGTTCCTGACTCCGGGTTCCTGATTGGTTTGAGTTCTTGTTCTGAATTCCCTCAGTGATGGACAATTGTAGGTTGAATAAACTCCTTCCTATCAAAATTATTTTTGGTCATGATGTTTTGTAGCAGACACTCCAAGGCCATAGTGCAAACTATTCAGATGACAAAATGGTATGAATGCTGATGGTTCTTATGCCTAAAAAGTTACCTTTTATTTCTCACTGTGGACCTATATTTTTCATTGCAAATGTCTATTATAATTTGCATGAGAAAAACTTGGAATTAAAGTACATGGATTGTGTACATAGATTGCAAGTTACCATGAAAATGTGACAAGTTGAACATAGTAGTCTTTGGAGTTTCTCTGACAAGCAGTGATAAGTAAACATGTATTAATTTCCATTCTGTGAGCTGTCACAAAATCTTGTCAACAGCAACTTAAAGGGGGGGTCTTATTTTAGATACAGCAAATCATGGGGGAAAGTCTCAGCAGTGGAAATATGAATGAATGATCATATTTTTGTCCACAGAAAGAAAAGAAAACTGATGTTCCACCTACTTCTTCCTTTTTATTTATCCTATGATACAAGTCCATGGTACAGTACTACAGTGGTATCTAAATTCAAAATATGTCTTCTTCTGTTGATTAAATCTCTCCAGAAAGACCCCATACACTGCCAGCATGGTTTTTAAATAAGTATAAATCATTTCAAATTAACAAGGAGGTTAAACATCAGTCTATTTAACCAGCAGTAGTTGAACAATGTGCTTGTTCTGGTGGAAAATGAATTGAAAATATATCTTATAATGAATACATGAACTTTGGCTTATAATTTCACTTAATTTTCAGATAATAAAATAAGAATCAATTGAAAAATTCTTTTCAAGTATGATATTAAATGTTAGATAAACATTTCTGAATGGACAACCATCTGTAGATTTTGGTAGCATATGTGGATATCCATGAAAACATGCCCCAGCAGGAAAGAAATATCAGTGACTGGTCATAAAGTTGGCTTGTGAATTAAGTAGATCAGAAAGTGGTGGGAGGAACAGAAGTTCTGCATGGATCCTGAAACATATGTTTCTTCTTATCAAGTTTTAATTACTGTTCTATAAGTGTCCACACTATACTTAAATGTGTTTTAATGTGAAATTTTTTTTTACTGCAGGAGGAAGAAGTGGTCAACCAACTACATTGTGGCAGGATTATTAAGCAAGATGACCAGAAGAGCCTTGATTTTCTGAATGGAATTAACATTTGCTCTTGACATCATTTCCTTTTCCCAAGCCAAAAGAGCTTTGTTAAAACCACCAATTTTGAATTTCAAGCATAAATTTCTGTTAAAAATTTATTTTTCAGCCAGTACAGGACTGTCACTATTCTATATTCATGAAGTTCACTAGTATTACTCTATGCCTCTGTGATGGCTAGTCATGGTTGCCAACTTGACTATATCTGGAATTAATTAACACCTAATAAATAGATGTGCACACCTGTGAGGAACTTTTGCTTAGGTAGATCATCTGAAGTGGCAAGATCCACTTATGCGCTGTATCTTTAAGGTGGTATGGTAAGACACAACTATAATCCAGAATTTTGGAGGTAAGAAGAACCACCTATAATCTGAGCCATGTTCCCTTGGCAGCCTATATAAAGGACATGGAGAAGAGAAGCACTTGTTCTTTGCTAGCTTGCTCCTGTCTTGCCAGCAACTCCAATTTTTACTCTCATTAGAGCCTACTTATTCAGTGCATACTGAAGATCAGCTGAGACATCCAACCTGGTACACTAAACAACTCCTAGATTCTTGGACCTGAGTATAACAAGTTTTTATTTTATACCGATCAATACTGAGCACATTTGTTTCCATACGTGAATAGTAGCAACTGTCAGCAGTATGCTTATGACCATTTAACAATTGTTGGAAATTCATATCTCCAAGTCAAAACTTATATAATTTGCTTATCAGACTCTAAATAGAAAGGTAAATTTTAAAAGTCAAACATTCTAACACAGTACAATCAAAAGATATATTAATCTGACAGGTGCTGAAAAATTTAGCAGGAAAGATATTAAAATCTTAAGAAGATAGGCAGTATATAGCAGTTCAGTACTGATGACCAGACCTCAATGACACTGTCTCAGTTAGGATTACTATTGCAGTGATGAAACACCATGACTAAGTAAGGTGGGGAGGTAAGAGTTTATTAGGCTTACACTTCCAGTAGTCATGGCTGAAGGAAGTCAGGTCAGGAGCTCAAGCAGGACAGGGACCAGGAGGCAGGAGTTGATGCAGAGGCAATGGAGGAATGCTGCTTACTGGTTTGCTCATCCTGGCTTGTTTACCCTGCTTTGTTTTAGAAGTCAGGCTCACAAGCCCAGAGATAGCACCACCCACAATTTGGCTGGGCATTCCCCCATTATTCATGAATTAGGAAATGCCTTTCAGCTGGATCTTATGGAAGCATTTTCTCAATTGAGTTTTCTTCCTTTCAGATAACTCCAACCTGTGTCAAACTGATGCAAAACCAGCTGGCTCAGCCATATATTTCAACTCATTGATAAATTATTTATAAAATTAATACTCAAATATATAAAAAGCAAATTCCCAGTTTACATCTGATTCAATATCTAATCAAGTACAATGAGCAAATTATGTTTTATTTTGCGTCAATTGTATTTTTCACTTATAAATTTCCTTTGCTAATGTTTCTGAGGTTTAAATTGTATCAGTTTTTATACTGATTTTATATACATATACATATATATACATATACATATGTACATATGTACATATGAAGCATATAAATTTAATTTTTCTCAGTAGTGCTGAAAATGTGTACTGCCCATTATTCCTGTGCAAGTAAAGATCTGTAATATTAGATATATCCTACTTAAAAGTCAGGGTTCCAAAGGGGTATATTCAATTTGCAAAACAGCTATGCATAATGGTGATAATAAAGATAGTTCTGGGTCGAAGTAGAACCCAGATACAGATGGAGAGGACAAGACCAAGCAGCAGAAACACATAGAGACAGCTTACCTGAACAAGGAGGAGCTAACAGGCCACCAGGCTGATAGCTGGGAAGCCAGCATGGGACTGACTCAGGCCCCCCTGAATATGGGTCTCAGCCAGAAGGACTGAGCAGTCTAAGGGACCTCAGACAGTGGAGCCAGGATGTATCCCTAGTGCACAAATGGACCCTGCAAATACATCCCCCATGGAGGAATAACTGCCTTAATCTAGAGAAAGGAGAGAAGCCCTAGTCCCTACTTCACATGACCTGTTAGATCTACATGACCCCAACTGGATGGCTTTCCCCTACATATGGAATTGGGGTGGGGGGATGAGAGGGGAGGGTGGTTAGAGTGTATGTGAGAGGGCATAGAAGGTAAAAGGGTGTGAAGGAAGGAGGGAGAGAGGGAGAGAAGGAGAGGGAACTGTGATCGACATGTAAAATAATAAATTAAATAGAAAAAAAATGCTTTGACTCCAAAATTTAAGTTCAAGGACAAGTTACTGGGGAAAAAGATTTCTATTTTTGTTTCCACAGAAAATGAAAAGCTGTGGATTCCTTCCAGACTAATGTGGTTTGATCAAGCCAGGCTGCCTGAAACAGAGTACCAGGTGATCCTACATTCAAAACAGCTGGACAAAGCAGCCTTGCAGACTACAGCCAGGATTTCTGCATCTTCTTCGAATCCCCATCACAGCACCCCTTACCAGCAGGAAGTAGTTTGGAATGAGCGACTCCCAAATTCCCAAATATTGTCTATAAATGTTTGTTTTCATTTAAATGGACTTGGTTATATAAAATAAATAAATAAAAGATAGTTCTGCATGGTTATTTTTCCTTTTCTGTGTCTTAGAAGCCCACACCCTTTAATTGCTTATTCATTGCTCTTTATCAGGTGGGAGGAATTGGTATTGCTGACATTTACATCAATCTTCTAGTTCACACGAAGGTCAAAAGGGTAAAAAAAAGAATAATAACAATAGCTTTGATCTCATTCAAATGGTAGCAGAATTATTTTGTGAACTCTTAAAAAATACTGGGATTTGGGTTTTGTATCAGACTGCTAAGCTGGAGTATCATTATTAGTGAAATAACAGCACTGGGCTTCCACATGTTTTAAAGCTCTTCAGGTGATCTGTGTAGGAAGCCAAGACTGAAAACCAAAAGCTTAGGGAAAACACTTATTTATCTTGTTACACCAGGCAGTGCTTCCTTCAACAGAGATAATCAGAGGTTGGCAAAAGCAAATTATAGCCATTGTTTCCCTGGTTCCACAATTCAGAGTGCCTTTTGTAGCAGACACAAAAGAAAACAGTATTATGGATGACAGAGAAAATCTTTTCAAAAGGCAAAAGCATTATCACATCTTGTTTTTTGTGAGGAAGGAAAACTGATACACCACATGACAGCATATGCTGAGGAGAAATGCCATTACCTCTTCTAGTCACCAACATTTACCAATAACTTCTCAGCTAGAGGAAGTGCTTCCTCATTATCTCCACACTGAAATTTTGTCTAGTTTAATTTTTAGCAGATCTTGCGCATTCTGTCACAAGTGCAATTTTCCTGGGTGTGGCAAAAACAGATTTGTTTTAGTTATCTATTCCTCTGTAGTTATCAAGTGTTGTTGAATGTCAATACCCTGTTTTTATGATAATCTGAGCCTTAGGGAGAGTGGGTGAGGTACAGGTGTTCCATTTAGTCATTTTCCTCATCCAATAGTGTACACAGCATCTTCTAGCATTATGAAAGCTAGTCAATATGTATAAGCCTTCCATGTGACTATCAGCTTGAAATACCCATGCTCTATGGCTCAAATGTGTAACAAGTATGGTTCTTCAGCAATAGTTCTTATCATCAAGTGCTGGATGGCAAGCAAGGACAATGGCAATAACCTTTAATGTTTGGATATCTTTTGGGCCCTACTGAACAACAACTAAAGGAAAAGTCAACCATTCTTGGCACTGGGCTTTATAATGTGATAATTCATGGTATGTAGGAGGATTCTTGTTCTTTTATTATTAGATAAGCCCATTTAAACTCACTTTATATGTGCAAATTATGTTTTAGGATTCTTTAGTATTGCACCTCTGTATGATTTACCCCCCAGTGTTCTTAGTGTGTTACTCTTCTCTGTACTCCTCCTCTACCCTGCCCTTCTGTTCTCTCTCCCATTCCATCCTTGTTTAATTATTCTCCATTTCTCCTTTCTGTGTCCAGCATTTTATCTCCTTCCCTTGACTGCCTCATTTACTACAGTCCCTTATTACTTCTCTGACCACTATAGCTATTCCAATTTAAAAGCATATCTAAAGAAACAAAGTTACCATCAACATATGACACAAACTATATTGTGTTTAACTTCCTGGAACATGATTACTATATTTTGAATGATTCTTTAAAATTCTGTTTATTTAACTGAAACTTTTATAAGTGTTTTTACTTAACAGCTGAGTAACATTCCATTGTGTAAGTGTATCACAGTTTTACTATCCACTCATCAGTCAATACACATCTAGGCTGTTTTCACTTCCTGACTATTCTGAATGTAGCCACAGTAAACATGGATAAGCAAGCATCTCTGTAAAAGGATACAGAGTCTGAGAAACAACACAATGCATAGATTTAATGGTAACTATACCAGTCAGATTCTACTCCCACCAGTAGTTTTTAATTTTCCCTTTCTCAGATTCATGGCAGCATTTGTTGTCATCTGTTTTTTTTTGATCTGGTCATTCAACTGACCTACGAGAGAATCTTAAAGTAGTTTTAATTTGTATGTCCATAATAGCTAAAGATGCTGAAAAAATTTCAAAGTATTTCAGCATAGGTCTTTAGTTGGGGGCAACATATAGACTACTATGAGGTCCTCTGTTGATGAATGGGAAACGTCGGGAGTGAAGGTTCCATATCTGTAATCTTTTCAGTATCAATGCAGTGACTCGACAAAAATTAAAAAGTGTTTGATACCTATTAAAATCAATGATTTAATCTTCTTATCCAGAGTTTCTAGAAGACTTTTTCCAATGCTTCTTTCTAGAAATTTCACAATTTTAGGCTTGATGTTGCATTTTATAAACACTTGAATCAAGTGTGTGAAGTACATACATGGTCTACATTTAGATTCATAAGATATTCTAGGCATCAGAATGTCTTCCCAGCAGTAAAGATAGACTGCCTTCAATTTTATAATCAGATGCACAGTATTTAAATAAGAAAGACTGAATCATCTTTTATCTTTTATCAAATTAATTTAGTCACTTGTGTTCTTTGGCTCATGATTTTAATTTTGAAAATTTTCATGAGAAAAGTTGGTAAGCCCACTTCATACTTAATAGTTAGCTTGGAATATATTATAGATCTCAGCATATATCCTCATCATATTGACATTTAACTGAAAATGTCTGTTGCTATTTTAAGAAAGATTTTACAGAATATACTACATAAAGATATTTTACATAAAGGTAATTAGCATCTCAGCAATGACCTCATACTCTGTTTATATAGTTGGATATTTTTTTTTTTGGCCTTTAATTAGAAGCTTTGTAACTTCATTCATCAAAGATTTAGAGTTCATGGATTATACTAAATCTATATATTACTTTTATATCATTGTACATATTCCCAATATCTTTATATATTTCATTGATAGTATGTAGAAATAAAATTAACTGCTTGCATTGACCTTATTATCCTGACAATTTATTGAGTTTCCTTTTAATTCCAATATCGTTTTTATGGCCATCATATTAGTTTGCATAAATATATATGTCATATATAACCAAAGACATTTTGTATCTATTTTATATCTTAATTTTCAAACAGTACAATTTTTATTTTTCATAGTTAAATTGGTTGTGATATTCAACATAATCCTTATTAGCAGTAGAAAGAGAAGATGTTCTTGTCCTTTTCCCACCATCTGGAAGAAAAGGTCAGTCTCTGAATATTACATACAGTATATTGGTTGTCAGAGTTTCATAGGTACAATTTAAGTTCAGAAAGTTTATAATATTGTCTAAATTGAATGATTATATATATGGAATATGAATCTTTAAATATTATATATATTTTTAACTTAATAAAATGATACATGATGTTTCTCCTTTAGATAATCACATTTCTCAATAAGATAAATTGAACATTGAGGTTAAATTCTCTTCACATTTCTGTAATAGGCAGAACTTCTTGTTAAATATTATCTTTGTGATATATTTCTGTCTGTAGTTTAATTTACTATTCATAACATAAACATTTATGTTCCCCTTTACATGAGGGATATTTTTCTGTATCTGTAACTTTTTTTTAACCTACCTGTCTTTGTTCCTTCTCTTTTATTTTTTTCTTTATTTCATTTCTTCCTTTCATCTTTTAAATATCTTTGTCAAGTTTAGCTTTCAGTTTAATATTGATTTTATTTAAAAATTCAGAAAGTTTCTTCCCCATTCTAACCTGGTATTTTATCTGCAAAATTTTGGTGGAATTTGCCAGCAGTACTTTAAGAGCACAGATTGTGGAATTTTGAAGACTGTAAACATGAATTCAATGTATTTGCTAGGCTTGTGATTTGACATTCCAGGTCATTTATTTCATTTTGAATCTGATTTAATTGAAGTGTATTGAAGTTTTTTCCTTTTAATCTGTTACTAGTTTATTAAAATAAATTATACATAGAAATTCCTTCTTTATCTTTTAGTGTTGCTCTATGATATATCTTTCATTGTTGTTATTGACATTTTATGTCTGAGTTTATTCCTTGATTAGTGTGGATAAATTAATATTATTTATCTTTTAAAATCAACCTGTTCTTCTGCTCTTAACATAATGATATTTGTTCACTTAAAAATTGCTTACTTTATTTTGCTGTTTTGATTTTGAGTTTAACTTTTTTCTTCTTTGGACAAAGACTCCCAGATCAGAAATTTGCCAATTCACAAAACAGGAAGCAAATCATTTTGAAGGAATCACTAGGAGTGCATCATCAGGAGCATCTCACACTCACTGCTGCCTCTGCAGACTAATGGCCACTAGCAGAGGGAGAGCAGTGCCAAGCACCAGATGCTTCTGTAGAGGGAATACAACACCCTGGGACATCTTGCTTCAGTTCTACCAGGGACTACCATCTCAGTGACACAGTACATGACAGTCACCAACAAGAGGAGTAATGAAATAAATTTATTTACTTATTTTTGTAATATATTCTTGCTCAGATTTTTCAACTGGACAACGGTAATGCATTTATATGCACACACACATACACACACACACACACATATGAGAGAGAGAAGAGAGAGAGAGATGAGAGGATGATTATAAATGATTTACAAACTGCAAACCAGCTATTTGATACACTGCCTGAGACATATCTGAAATTTATTCAAGACACTCCATGGAATAAAAGAATAAACAGAGATAAGAAAAAAAAAATAAGAACAGACATTATTTAATGGAGTTCCCCTGCAGATTTTAACATACTGCTGCTTATTCAGCTTCTAACCAAATAACATTTTCTTCACATTTTGTTTTCCTGTCTACTGTGTTTATCTTGCATAATTCTTTCTGGAGCTCTTTGCAAGGGCATACATAGTCACTGTCTTATCTTTCCAACCTTAGCAGTGAATTAGGCTACTGAAAGTAAGTTAGGAAGTTACCAGTAATTCTAAATTATGATGAATCCAATACTCAATTCTTTGAACTTGTCATGTATGCTATATAGCAGTATTTGTCCCTGAATTATTATTCTTTTCTCTTAAATTTGAATAAATATATTCAGGATTGGATGTTTAAGTCTTCTTATAATTTATAATAAATTTCCAATTCCTAATACAAAGACAAGTGGGATTTTGGTGGGAGAGGATTAGTTTTAAATGATATCATAAGGGTGTTACTGCAAGGTGAAATCAATGTACCAAATGAATCAGAAGGGAATGAAACTCTCCCTCAAGTCTGTAAATATGTAAAACCTTAGCCATAGCAGGCCACCTGAAAGGCAGAGAGTTGGACTTCACTGGGCACTAAGTCAATTGGCTACTCAGTATAGAATTCCCCTGCATTAGGAGCTGTGAGAAGTAAGTACATGTAGCTTTACCTATCCATTCAATGGTATCTTGTTAGAAAAATCTGAGGTGACAAAGTTAATATAGTTGTTAGTTTGTTCTCTCCTCCCTCTTTCCTGTTCCCCCACCTCTCTCTCTCTCTCTCTGTGTGAGTGTCTCCTTCCCTCTTATCTCTTTCTGGCTGCCAGGTTATCACTTTCTACCATATTCCTACAAATTCTTCCTATGTAATTGTTCTCTCAGTATGCTTTGTCAGTGACTCAATTCCTTTCCACCCAGCTTCCTTCAGGTCAGGGGCTCAGCCTTGTTCCCATCTACTCCTCTATCTATACTTATCATCTCCCATCTCCATGATCTTATGAGATGGCCTTGCTTGAAGTCTTATCTGCATACACACAGCTGCCAATTACCATTTCCTGCTCAGATTCATCTCCCAAAGGAAAAACTCAGTTATTTAACTGCTTGACAGCATGTCACCCTGCAAATGTTTGGCTCAAAATCCTCATTTTCAGTGTAATCTCCTTACCTTCTCATCTCCCCTCAGTCTGCAACACCAAAATGTCAACTCATTGCATGGAGCTATATATCCAGTCTTTCCACCACTCATTCCCAAAACCTCACAAGATCTTCCTTTCTCTCACAACAATAGCCATCCTTCAAGAAATGTTTGTATGTTTGTGGTAAAATTTCTAAAGATAGTCTTCACTGTGTGTGTCACAAGGGTCACAAGGGTCTTTGTCTTCCTTACTTCTGTCCTACTCTATGATAGGAGTTTTTTTTTTTTTTTTTTTTTTTTTTTTTTTTTTGTACCTGGGCAATATGTTTCTTCATTCATTGGTACAGCTGAAATAAAAACACCTGGTTTATTTTGGCAAAGCACTCCCTGGTGACCTTCCAGTCTCCAGAGATCAAGGCCTGGGGAAGGAGCAAGAGAAAAGTTACACTGGCAGATCTGAAGAAGGGGGCTTAAATACCCTGTGTGAAAGGAGGCAATTATTCCTCCTCCACAAGCTAGGTTTGTACCCTATTAAAAAGCTTTGGGTGTGGACTTTGAGTGCTGGCAACTTTGGGTGAGGAGCCAAGATCACTGCCTCTATAACCAAAAATGCAGAACTGAGCTTTAGCTGCTTTTCAGAGAAAGGAAGCACAGTGCTTCATAATCTCAACTCTGACAAGATCATTCTTTCCCAAGCATTTCATTGACTACAAACAGAATTCTTGTGGTCACCCTAGGGAACTATGTGGTCTGGATCAGTTGTGACCTTCTGACTCCAACCATGTCTTATTAACATCTTTAACATCCTCAGGTCTCCAGCCAGGCTGCCCTTCTTGCTGTTTCTAGAACATGCTTTAGGGAACGGGGGAGTTTTTGCCATTTCCCTAAGTATCCTTAGAGCTAGGTTTTTCAAATCCTAAAGTCTTAGCAAGATACTTACTCATTGATGTCATTCTTGACTCTTGCTCTCAGGGCCTCTGCTCTTACCTGCTCTGATCTTTATTTGTGAGGGGCTCCAGCCAGCGCCAACATTGCAAAAATGGTTCTGACAGGCCTTGCCCTTCTCCTCATTCCCTCTGCCTATCTAAACTGTTAGACGACACTCCTAAATCTACCTACTAAAGTATATTCCCCTTTTTGTCCACTTCCTATCGCCTCAGACTGACCACCAAGTTCCAGCAATCAAAGTATTGAAGCCCATCAATCAAAAGCTCCTTTTAGCTACCTTACCTAATTAGCATGCCCAATCAAAACAAACCAAGTCATTCTAAAACAGGGTTTCCCTTTATAATCTGTTATTTGCTTATGGGCTACCTCTCTCTCCTCTCTATACAGTAGCAGTCCTTTGTTCCTCCTGGACACGTATCCCTTCCTTTTCTCTGTTGTTCATTCCCCCTTGTCCCTTGTTCTCTATGTCCTGACTTTGTCTCTTATTTCCTGCTCTTTGTCCCTCTGGGTCAAATAAATATCCTGTGTGCTGAAAACATGGTCTTTGGGTGTCTTTTACCTACACCAGTCCTTTTAATTTATCTGTGAAAATGTTTGGGCTCTAATGTAAAACACAATTTGATTTAACCTTTTTTAACCTTTCTTTCCTAAGTTAGACAAGAAGCAGGTAAAGCCTGAGAACTTATTTATTAAGGGTATTTTTTTATTCTAAATTCCTAGAACTATACCTATCAGACACAATTTCTTTTGAGGTATTTATACATCAATATCAATGAGTGGTTGAATAGTTTTATTTACATAGAGATCCTAAATGTACAGTATTTGTAACATATTACACTACTTGACTCTCATAACAGATCTATGAGGCAGGTGATGTTCTCATAATTTAATGAGTCTCCAAGAAGGTAGACAGCCTGTCTGAAATTTTCTAATTTCTAACTATAACTATAGAAATAAATTAGCAATAATGGGATAAAATTGAGGTTGAGCCTTATGCTTAAAACTAAACAAGATAATAATCTTAGTTCTTGCTGTACTTAGTAAAATTTGATTTCAATGAGGCACTGAAGATTTACTTATAACACACAAAAATGGTAATATAAGTATTTGTAAAATTACATATTTGATTGAAGTAGTGGATATGTGATGATGATTAGGACATTCTTTAATTTGGGTCATTTTTATACCTTTTCCAATAAACCTGTATCAATGACAAAAACAAGCATTATTGTTAGATTTTTCAAATCAGTAACTCATAGTACATTATGAATGCTTTTAGAATTTCATGGTTTTCACTATATTTTTGATGGACACTTGGTAAAGGCAACATGAATGGAGAAAAGTTTGTGATTGACATGTGGTTAAGGGTGTAAAAGACAGAAGAAAATAAAAGCACAAACAACCTTATCTCCCACCAAGACAACAGCTGACTGCTTTGTTCTTTGCTCTTTGGTGGCCCTCCAGCTTTTCCCTATGCTGTCTTTTCACATGAGCACCTGAGTCATTTATCTCTGTGGTAGCCATATTGTTTTCATGGTGTCAGTATTTTCTATGCTATACATAGCCAGCAGCCAGATTTCTTTTCTTTCTCTCTCTCTCTCTCTCTCTCTCTCTCTCTCTCTCTCTCTCTCTCTCTCTCTCTCTCTCTCTTTGACACTTAGATTATCAATCATGGTTATTGAAACTCCCACCAGTATTAGTATGCTGTATTAAGTCAAGCATGATTCATGATAAAGGAAAAGTTCAGTCTTTAGCAGAAACTAAAACAATTTGCACTGTTTCTTTGCTCGGTTCCTTAACTGAATCAATGAAACATTCTTATATTTTAAGAACATTTAATACAATGACAAAGACTCCTAATCTAATTTTGGAAAGAAACCTAAAATAGGGCTGGCTTCCTGTCAATTTTTATTACATTTCAAGTGATGATCTTTATCCATCTAAAGATAAAATTTTAAACAACTTTGGGATTTTGTCCAATTTTACATCAGACTTAGAGACTATAAACCACTTCTGAGAATGCTATCCAAGTGATTGTCTGTCACTTTATTTGGATGTCCAATGGCCATTCTTGAGAACAGTATCTTATATAAAACCTATGGCTCTGGTAGAGTTAAATCCATAGATGAGCCAATAATAGTGGAACCATTACCCAGAAGAAAATAAATTAATGATTGGCCACTGAAAAACAGATGGGGTACCAAACTCAGTCATGACAACACAACCTCACAATTGCTTGTTAAAGTGCAAAACAATACTGAAAGAAATAAGAAAGGTTAGATCTATTTTTAGGGAAAATGATAGCTTCAGAAAATTCAGTCCGGAAATCAACTACTGGGACTATTTTTCATCACATTCAAAATAAGGTCCTTTCATCTGTAAGATTTTTCTCTACTACAACCCATAAAAATAACATTTAATAATATGTATGTCTTGGCACATTTAGTAATTTCTTTTTGATTTGGGAATATGAGTATATAAATAACCAAATGCCTGAGCTTATGCTCAGAGCATAGGGGCTACAACTGTGTCTTCTCTTTCCTTGTTTCTGTGTCCTGCTCACAGAATGGCTGAGAAGGAGCCTTAAGCAAATTCTGTCAAGCTGTTTAAGTACATGTTTAGATTATTATTATAGGACAGACTTTGTCATAAAGTCACATAATAACAGAAGCAGGCCTAAGTGGCCTTTATTAGCTCTCTCCCACGTTTCATTTTGCCCCAAGCCTCATCTTAGATTGTTTATCTTTTATCCACTTCTTTTGACATTATTTCTATTAAAAGTGCTATGGAAGTGATGGCTGTGGGTTTTCCTCTAGATAATAGGAATATATTTTGTTGGCTTAGAGAACACAGCAGGTATAATAAATAAATCAACAATCATTGTATGAGAACCAAGACTTTTTTATAGCTGCATGATAGGGAATAAACCTTGAAATTCATCTGATGTAAATATTTTCAGGTTAACTCTCTTAGTTGGGGTTTTGATAGCTGTGATTAAAGTACCATGATCAAAACCTTAAGGAAGAATGGATTTATTTTGGCTCATCTTCTGTTCTCTAACGGAGTCCATCACTTGATGGAAATCAGGGTAGAAACTCAAATAAGGCAAAACCTTATTTGCTCTGAGATAAGAGCTGATGCAAGACCGTAGAGGAGTGCTATTATTGGCTTGCTATCTATGCATAGCTCAACCTGCTTTCTTGTAGCATGAAGGACCACTACTAGCTCAGGGGGTAGCACCACCAACAGTGAATTGGCAACTTCAACATCCATCATCAATCAAGAAAATGCACCACAGGATTGACTTCAAGCCTATCTTATAAAGACAATGTCTCAATTGAGGTTCTTCTTACAAAATGTCACTAGCTGTATCAAGTTGATATAAAACCAGCCAGTACAGTGACTTCAGAGAAATTAATTATTCTCTATGAATCTTATTTTTCTTTATTTAAAAGTAGAGTCAAGGTCAATTCCCTATTACAAATTATTATAAGTAATCCACACACTGGATCTGTCCCCAAATACAGTAAAGGAATATATAGGTATTTACAGCATAAGAACTAGTAATAAAATTATTGAGCCATAAACATAGCACACACAAACTCATTTTGATGAGTTGTAGCCAGCACAGCATTAACTATGAGTGTATTGAAATGGGATTTGGGTGCTGATTTAGACTATACTAACATAAACTATGTATATCTTATATAGAACCAATAATAATGTACCATGTCATTATCATAAATATATGTAAGATGTTTATAAAATTGAAGTTGTTTATTTATTTATACTTCCTATAACTATAATGTCAATTCTTCCAAGTATCTAAACCTCAGAGTAAGAAAAGAGAAGGTCCAAGGCCTGAGTAATGAGGTCATTGGTAATGGAAGATAGAGAAAGACTAAGCAGAAACTGGTCCTTTTATGTGACTGATTTCAGAAGTATATTTGGCTTTTATGGTAGTTTGAATAGGAATGACCCCCCCAACTCATAGACTCATTTGCATGCTTGATCATAGGGAGTGGCTCTGATAGTAGGTGTGGCTTGTTAGAGTAGATTTGGCCTTGTTGGAGGAAATAGGTCATTGTGGAGGCAGTCTTTGAGGTCTTTTATACACAATTTAGGCCTAGGATAGCAGTCTCCTTCTGCTGTCTAGGCATCAATGATGTAGAATTCTCAGCTTCTTCTCCAGCACCATATCTACCTGCATGCCACCATGCTTTTTGCCATGACAATATTGGGCTAAACCTCTGAAACTGTAAGTCAGCCCAGTTAAATGTTTTCCTTTATAAGAGTTTCTATGGTGTCTCTTCACAGCAATAAAACCCTAACTAAGACATATTCCCATAGTTGATCCTGAGTTTGAGATTGGCAGGGAGGGGCCAAGATTGATAAACTGGAAGTCTTCCACCAGTTCAATACTTTAGGTGTTACTGTTATGTGAGAATCATTTTAATTCCAGGTTATATGCTGCCAAACTTGAAGTTGGACTTCTTAAGCTAGGTGACGATATGTGGATCACTGTTCTGGTTTGTTAAGCATTGCTTGCCCATTGTTAAATTACACGTACAATATATTGTCTTAAATAATGATTTTATTTCTACTACATGTTTTATTAGTTTGTTTTTTGCATATGTATAATATGAAGAAACAAATAAATATAGGAATATGGTACTACACATTTTATGGAATAGAGATAATTCATTTCGAACAATTTAACATTTTATTTAAAGTTAAATTTTGCCATACTGAAAGCTCCACAAAACACATTTTTAAGGTATTAGTTGTCATAGGAATACAAAATAGAGCATGAGTGTCCCACAATGTAGGAACAGGATTAAGTGTTTCCCCTCAGAGGTATAAAATTGCATAACTGTCCAAATGCATTATGGGTGGTGTTTAACTTCTTCATAAGCATCTGGTAAAGATTGCTTTCTAGACAGGATATTGAGTCAGAGTTCTGTTCTTGTATGACAAAATAACCACAGTCAAGTCCTGCAAATGTTCATTTAGTGAATATAGCCTTGTTGTCACTTGCTCAGTAAAATAGGGCATATTGAATGTTTGATATTATCTATGTGTATCAGTCATGCATGAGTAGTCCCGAGGGTTCCACTTAAAATAAGAGTCATAAAAGCTGCCTTGGATAAGAATAGGAGGCCTATGACATATGTTCTAGAAATAGGAAATTGTAAAATGCTACATACAATGATTTCCCTGTTTTCAATTTTAATGTTAACTTATTGAAAATAAAATCAAACTATATATAGTTTTTATAATAGTACAAAATGTATTTAAAATTAGTTTGGACCACTTGGATTTGTTGAATGAAATGGTACTAAAATTATTATGATAATTACTTTTCAGGAAATCTCAAGTTATTTTATCTCATCTCTATCAAATTTAAAATTAAGATGTCATTAAAATTTACAAATACTCTCTAAAAATTTCCCTGATTGTAGTGATGTCCTTTACAAAACTTGCCTGATGTTTTGTTTCCTGAAACAAACAAACATCTTCAGTACTGTTATCACCATATTTCAACACTTTTCTCTACTCCCTTTTCCACTGTCTATCTGCCCGTTCCCAGAAAATATTTGCTCTAGAAAACATCTAACAAGAACTGAAAATGTAAATATAAATGTTTTTACTCTTAACACGGCAGTTATAAAATCTACATAACTAATTGAAAAACTACACCTAGCTATTGGCTCTATAGTACAGAAAGCTTTTTTTTTATTTAATATATTACTTTTAAGAGTAAATAAGTGAGAAAGTATATTGTTATCATGGAAATAAATTTAAACTCAGTGGCAAATATTTAGCATGTAGATGCATTTGTGTGTTCCTGTGAATCAATGTTCATATATGTATGTGTATACCTGTGTGTGTTTATGTATGTACATATCTGTATGCATATGTGTGTGATTGTGTATGCATCTCAGAATAGAAGCACAAGAGAACAATGTTCTCCATTATCATGTTGCATAAGCTATGTTACTCTTTGGAATTTCCTTCTTTGAAAATGTGACTTGATTTATACAAGTCAATTTCAAAAGATAAAACTTATTATGCTTTAAAATATCTTCAACTTCTTGGGCCAGTATTTCTATAATTCCATGACAAATCTGCCTTTCCCTGTTATTTTTTGTCAATGGACCAAATGTTTCCTTTAAAATAACTGAGGGCAGAAAAGTCAGGAGTTTCTTTCCTCAGAATCATTGGAGTTTTGGCTTAGATAATGCTTTAATACAAAAACTGGAGACTCTTTTATTTATAAAATAATTTTTGTTAGTAGTGATAAAAGCAGTGTTTGATAAGGGCAAATCCTGGCAGAACGATTTGTAAAGGGGTCAGAGCCTGGCATCTAAAGTGACAAGACATGTATCAGTCATCCTGCCTTCTAGAACTGGGACAATTCTGGGAACAAATGGGTACCAAACCTACAGCTGCCAAGTCTGCATGCACCCCCAAATGGGTCTCTTTCCCATACTACCAATGTGTAAATCAACAAATTATTTCCTATTAGTGATATTGAAACAGGAATACGGATGTGTGAAGACAACTGGACATCGCTAGAGCTAGACTATAGCACAAATTGTTGATAAGAAGAATGGAAAGGGATCATGTGGAGGAAAATTTATGTTTACCCTGAAAATTTAGGAAAATGTAGAAGATACATTCAAAATTGGATATTTGGAGAATGATTTGTAAAAACCACACTGAGGCAAATATTATAAAAATTGTAATAACAAAGAAAGGTTATGTGGGGATTTTGAGAGGTGAACTCACAGTTGAGGAAATACAGTGAGCCTAGAAATATTCAACAGTGAATGATTTGTAGAAATAAAGCCCATGAACCCACCTTTCTTCTTACAAGATCCCATTGGGTCCCAAATAGGCAAATATTTTCATAAAACAGAAGGTACCTAATGTTGCTACATCTAGAGCAGCCTCTAAGACTGACAGAAGAAAAGAGGACTAGATCTCAAGGGAAATGTAGAAGACGCAGTACAACAGGAGATTTGTAACCCAAGCTGACAGTCTAGTAGTTTTTTTTTTTCCAGGAATGTAAAAGAACATTAATGTTCAGTATTCATGGATTCATTCAACAACCCAGTGTTAATGTTTAAATGCAATACTTTTCTCCTTTAAACACTGTTATAAATGTTGGGATCCAATTCTTTTTAAGTTTGTTTTTAAAAGAGAAGTAGAAGTTTATGCAGACAAAAAATAGTGTACTTTAAAGTACAAGTTGAGAGGCAGGGAGAGGAGAGGCATACACACAGAGGAAGAGAGAGAGGGGATGATACTACACCAAGGGTAAGTTCAAGTGTTTCCAAAGAGTCTGAACTGAGTTCACAAGAGACAGAGTGGGTAAAAGAACACCAGTCATGTAATATCTACTAATGGTATGAATACAGTGGGACAAAATCATCAGATGTGACTTGGCTTAGAGGTCTTCTTAGATACAATCATCAATGGAAGTGTCTCAGAGAGGGTGTTTATGGGGTTGGGTCTGAAACATGAAATGCCAGAATTAACTCTGACACCTTTGTATAAATTTCATTTACTGTTATTATTGATCTTAGTGTTTATCATATTAGATAGAATTGGTCAGCAGATGCAGTGTTAAAACCACAGTCCATGGCAAGAATTGACAAGTAGACAAACATCTATTCATTTAACAAATAATGTTGATTACTATATGGTACTCCTGTTTAGGTTTAGAAAATAAATGCACAATGAATTCTCAGTGTACTTCTCAGTCTCAATAAAACCCCAACTCTGGTACAGGGGACAATAATAACACATATTCTAAGTATAACTTGATAAAGAAAGCAACAATCATTAAATGAGATTGTCTGGGAGGTAAAGGGACAAACTGGAGTGTGATGTAATAGAATCTAAAAGAGGAAAGCTTTAAAGGCCAGTTGTCACTTATCACAGGCAAAATAAATTGCCTCTAAAGTATGCAATCTAAGACCTGGGAAGTGAACTTGACAGAACGAACATAACCGACAACATTAATAAAAGCCATCTTAGGGAAGTGATTATGACCAGGGAAGTGAGTCAAAAATAGAATGGGAAGCTAGGCAGTAGAGAGAGCTTTTAAAGAGAAAATTCAATTAAAAAAGCAACAGCAGACTGCAGACGAGGAAGGCTTTTTTTTGTGTGTGTGTGTGTGTTTTTTTTTTTTTTTTTGGTTTGGTTTTGTTTCTCACTAATTTTTCCTTTGCAGCAAGCATTATTAGAGTTTACTTAGCCATTAGCAAGGATAACCATATTCAAAGACTTATGGATCATTGGGGAGAAAGAATCCACACAGCTCAGTCTTTGGGAAGAGGAGAGCTAGTCCTGGATACATTGATAGAACTATCATCTCCCCATTTAAACAGTCAATATGGTGATTAAAACTTGTGAGAAGTTTGGAATTTCTGTGCAATGTATCTTTTGGCCCTACTATTTGTGACAAATTAGATATTTAGAATTTTGAGCAGGTTGAAGAGTTAGCAGTAAGTGTGAAATTATCCTGTAGTAGAGAGGGAGAGTGAGAATGCTAGGATGTGACTGACAAGCAGTGCAGCAGCCTATTTAGGAGCTGCGGTTATAAATTTAGAACAGCGCTAGCTTTTCCTATTATGGGAGCTTCTGCAACAATGCTCAGCTACTCAAGTGAAAGTACAGTGAACATAGATAATTGGCAAGAGAAGGAACGGGGAACACAATGAAGTAACAGAGAGTGCAGCAGCAGCTGTTCTTACTGGTGTGGTTACCTTAATGACTTAGGAAGAAGGAGGGAGGGTAGACAATATTATAGGGGAGTGGGTCTTAACAATTCAGAACCACCAGTACATGGTAACTCCCACACAATAGACCATCCATGATTTTAAAAATTCCTTTATAAGATCGGGTTGTAGGCAATCCTGTATGGCATTATCTTAATTAATGATTGATGTGGGACATCCCAGCCTATTGTCAGTGTTACCATCCCTGGACTGGTGGTCCTAGGTTCTATAAAAATGCAGGTTGAGCAAGCCAGTAAGCAGCACTCCTCCATGTCCCCTGCATCAGCTTATGCCTGCCATCACAACTGGCCTCTTGTTACCTTTGTATAAATGCTTTTTAAGGCATAACTTTTCCCTTTTTATTGTTTGTATATAAGATCTCAGA
Source organism: Phodopus roborovskii (assembly GCF_943737965.1). Taxonomy (NCBI): domain Eukaryota; kingdom Metazoa; phylum Chordata; class Mammalia; order Rodentia; family Cricetidae; genus Phodopus; species Phodopus roborovskii. The sequence goes on from NW_026125391.1 coordinate 10,225,636, forward strand.
TTAATTAATACCACCAAGATAAAACATTTCACAAGCAATTTTCTCACAGTCTTTGCTAATTCAAACACTTTAAAAGTTTCATCTCTATAAAATTCTAAAGTCTACTCTAAAATCCCAAGTTTCTTTTAAAATCCAAAATATCTTTTAAAAATTCAAAATTTCTAAACCGTGAGCTCCTATAAAAAAAAAAATAAACCAAATACTTTCTTACTTCAAGAAAGTAAGAGCCAGGAAGGACCAGGAAGAATCTAGAAGAACCAGGGCTTAGTCACAATCTGAACAAAGCAAAACTACACTCCAACACTGTAAATAATTCACAGTCAAATACCTGGGATTCACTAAAGACCTTCTGGACTCCTCCATGGGTCTTGGGCCTCTTCTCTGGCTCTGCCTCTGCAGTATACACAGCTTATCTTCCAAGCTTGTTTAGTCCCCACCCTATAGCTTCTGTTGCTCTTGGTGGCCATTCCATGTGAGTGGCATCTTTGAAGTGCTGGAGTCTTGTGCTGCAGCTGGGCTGCACTTTCACCAATAACTTCTCATTATCTTCAGGGTCCCTTCAGTCCTGGGCTTTCATTGACTGCTAAGGCTGCAACTTCTCAATGGCCTCTCCTGGCCTCTCACAGTGTGAAGTCCCAGCTGCTTTTCCTGCCTTGAAAACTAGCACCATCTGGTTCTCTTCCAAGTTTGCTGCCAACAAGAGGTACAACTTTGGCCACTTCTAGAGCATAGCTTCTTTGCAGTCACCCTGAGGAAACCCTTCCCAGATTTCACATCAATGATGCTTGTCTTCTTAATCACAGTTGATTCTTCAGCCCCAGTTTGTCAGCATCCACGGTCCCAGCAAAGCAACGCTTTTACTTTAGTGCTTCGGGTTTTTCTTCCTTCCTTCCTTCTTTCCTTCTTTCCTTTTTTTCAAGATTGTATTTTTCTGTGTAACATCTCTAGCTGCCCCAGCACTCTCTTTGTAAACCAAGCTGACATTAAACTCACAGATTTCCACCTGCCTCTGCCTTCAATCACTAGGACTAAAAACATGTGCCACCAGCACCACTCTAGAATTTATCTGTGTAGCCTAGGCTTTACTAGAACTCACAGTGTAAACTAGGCTGGCCTGGAACTCACAGATATCTACCTGTGTTGCTCTTCCCTATGCTGGGATTAAAGTACTACCCTAGCCCTCAGGTTGTTTAATCACAGCTGACTCCAGCTCCACCTGATTGGTTGCCGTAGGCTCTTGACAGGAATGGTGCAGTTGATTATTTGCTTCCCTGTGATGCCAAGCAGGCCTCCACTGTCGGCACTGCTCTTGACACTCTTATCTCTGGAGATCCTACACAATATACAACTCAGCTCATAATAGTCAATGACCTTTCTAGCCCACAGTTCCAAAACCATGCCACAATCCTCCCCAAAAGAAGATGCTCAGGTTGGTCTCAGCAATATCACACTCCCTGGTACCAAGTTCTGTCTTAGTATTCTATTGCTGTGAAGAGACGCCATGTCCACAACAACTCTTAAAAAAAGAAAATATTTCCTTGGGGCTTGCTTACAGTTTTAAAGGTTTAGTATTATCCCTGCCAGTATTATCATGGCAGGGATCATGGAGGCATATAGGCAGTCATGATCCTGGAGAAGTAGCTGAGATTCCTACATCATGATCCTAAAGCAGCAAGGACAGCCACAGGGCCTAGCTTTGGTTTTTGAAACCTCAAAGCCAACCCGCAGAGAAACACTTCCTCCAACTAGGATACACTTACTGCAATGAGGCCACACCTCCTAATCCTTTTCAATCATTGTCAATCTCTGATAACTAAGCATTCAAATTTATGACCCTATGGGGACCATTCAAATATTATTGGAGATGGATTTATATACTTAACAGTTTTCCAAATGTACATAGCTAAATCAGATAAGTAGATGGATCTCCAAGAACATTATACTTGCTTTATTAGTTTTCTATTAAGGTTAAATAACAGATCCACACACTTAGTGGGTAAAAACAATGCATATTTAGTCATCTTTCAGTTACTGTGGGTCAAGCTTTGTGTATGAGGTTCCACAATGTTAAAATTGACATTTTGTGGACTGGCTCACATCTTAAGGATCCATTTATGAGAAGATCTTCTCATAAGATGACTAGGTTAGTGGCTTCCCTAAGCTACCATACTGTCTTCTATTCCTAACATCAAATGCTTCTAAACATGGACACTTAACTTTGTCAAAGCCACAGAGAAATACAATTTCTCCTGCAAACAAACAAACAAGCTAAATTGTAATCACATATAACATAGTCATGAGGGTGACATCCCCTCATTCTTGTTACAGTGTGTTTCTGCAAATCACAGTTCATGATTGCATGGAGAGATATTCCAAGATATGAACATCAGTGGACAATAACCTGGATAGTTTTGTCATAGACAATGACAAAGGAATTCAAGAACAAATGCAATTTATTGATTGGCTAGTGAGTAAACATACAAGAAAGATTAGGGGGACCGGTCAATGGCAGTATTAAGGAAAATACATTGATAAATTCAATACAATTTTTAGTGTAAGGGGCAGATTTTCTTGAAAATGGAGGGAAATAAACTGTTGTAGTTGCTCTGCTATTTCTGTGAAGAGACACTATGACCAAGGCAACTTATAAAAGAAAACATCTGATCGGAATGCTTGCCTACAGTTTCAGATCACCATGATGAGGAGTACACCACCAGTTAGGCAGGTGGTGCTGGACCTGGTCTAGGATTTTAAAACCTCAAAGCTCACCCAACTCCTAATCCATCCCCAAACATTCCCACCAACTAGGGACCAAGCATTCAAATACATGCTCCTATTTGGGCCATTCTCACAAAAACTACTACAGATACTAATTAAAATATTTTCTGTGAAACCCTGCAGATAGCTATACTTGAGAGCTTAACACATCATGATTAGGAAATTCAACATAACTAAATCAACACTGGGAAACTTTAGTTTATATGTGAATGAAGTTCAGGTATTCTCAGTGAGTATTTCATGTTTACTGTGTTACAAAACTAAGAAATAAACTATCTTTGTGTAAGTGGATTTTTAATTATCTGAGTAAACAGTAAGCAGTAACATCTGAACAAGGCATATTGCAGGCCTGTGCTCAAGTCTTGAGCTCTAGTCAATGTCAGTTTTAAGGAGTGGGATTTAGTGGAAGGGCTTCAGGTCATGTAATGGTGAACTCTCAAAGCAGATAGTTGGAGTCTAGATTCTCCCATATTGCTGTGGCCACATGAAGTTGTCTGCTATGCCACATATTTCCACTGTGATATACTGCCTTCCCAGCTAGGCCAGCTGAGCCTGGAGTGCAACCTCTGAGAAGCCATGATTTCTAAATAAACTATTTTTCCTACGCTAATTTATTTCAGAGATTCCTTATACTAACAGAAAGCTGACTAATTTATATCAGTAATCAAAGCTTGTTTATCTTAGTATGAATGACCATATGTTTGCCTTTTGAAAAAAAAATCAGACTAGCAAGTAATTCGTAGACTTTTACCAAGACTTTGAAGACTTTCTGTGCAAATAGAATGCAGAGAGAAATCAAAACAGAGCAGGCTCTCTGACCTGTCCAGGTGTTCCACGGCACCAATCCCCATAATTTTTGTAGAAGATTTCTAGTGTCAACATCATTTTTCTTCACAAGTAAAACAATCGATGTAGTAAATTAAATATCTCTACATCTTGGCGTTGCAGAGTTTCCCTATGTACTCAAAAACAGACTCACAAAAGTGTTTATTTTTTAAGTGATACATTTAAGCAACATATAAAATATTATGCATTTTTTAAAAGTGTGGTCTCTCCATGAACTTGGGTTCTATCTGCCTCTGCTTCCCAAAGTCCCAGGATTATAGGTATGTATCACATCACGAAGGCAAAAACCTATATTTTTATTAATGTGTACTGGTAAGGGTAACATTCTGGTTATTTTATTTTATCTATCTGACTGTCTGTGTGTGTGTCTATCTGTCTGTCTACTTGTTTATTTCATCAATTTCACAGAATAGAGTCACCTGGGAAAAGGATACCTCAATTGAGGAATTGCTCAGTAGGCAAACCTGTGGAGCATTTTCTTGATCAGTGATTGATGTGGAGGCCTTCGATTGTTGGTGCTGCCATCTCTGGCTTGGAGGTCGTGGGTTGTATGAGAAAGCAGGCTGAGCATGTCATGTGAGGCAGGATAGTAAGTGTACCCCTCCAGGACCTCTGTTTCAGTTCGGATCTTCAGTTTTTGCCTTGCCTCCCTCAGGACTTTTGGTCATAGTCTCCATCACAGCAACAGAACACAAATGAAGACAAATAGCAAATAAAACATAAAAAGTTAAAAGATAAAATTGTGGTTCATTTCAGTGTCCTGCTTCTCAGAGAAACTACCTTAAATGTTCATGTTTCATCTCTTCAGTGGTTATCTCCGTAGTTCCATGTAATATACTTAAGCCTCTATTTTTGAAAAATAAAAACTTGAGAAACATATATTTACTTTCCATGTGGCTTGTGAGGACTGTTCTGAGGCTTTGATGATGCCCAACTCTGTCTTCTCCTTGACTTTTTCTTACCATACTTTTACTACTGGAATATTACCAATAAGGTAATTCATCTGCTTTCTTACTGTTACAATTTAAAGGCTTGTGGTTGTGAGCACTCGATGAATACCCAACTGGTGGCCCTGCTTTGTAAATTATGGAGTCTGTGGAGAGGAAGGTATGGATAATATAGGTGAGTCACTGGGAAAGGCCTTTGAGAGTTAAATTCTTGTGCCACTTCAGGCCAGACCTGTTTGTAACTATTGTGTGAGCAACTCCCCTATACCTGTAATGGTCTGAAACTGGCACGATGTTATGCACCATTCCTGCATGATGGATGCTAGCCTCTCTAATAGATACTTCCTCGCTTAGCTTGCTTCCGTCAAGAATTACATTGGCCAGGCACAACTTGCTTATAATTGCACTGTCTTTTATTTATAAACTTTGATTCTAATAGTATAGTGCTTGTTTTTGTTGATGCAAAGTTCTGTTATTATTTTCTCTTGATGTTTACTGCTGACATTTGCCAAGCTTTTATCATCCAGAACATCCCCCCCAATAGATACATACAATCACTAATCAGCCTCAAAGATGTCATCCAGTGATGTCCATGGACAGAAATTCTCTTAAGGCATCCGTTTTGAGGGTTTTATACATCCCTGTGCCCTGGTTTAACTCCTTGGCTTTCTAAATCACATCTTGATAAAAACACCAACTACACAGAGTCCAAAGAATTTAAGCTTCCTTTGATTTTTCAAGTCTGCTAGATAATTTGTTTATTTATATTCCACATTTATTTATCAACTATATCAACAGGTTATGAAGTCATGGGCTAAAAATAATTTTGAATTCAAATGTGCCTATATTATACAACTTTTATCTATGCAGAGTTTCTGATTTTTGGTGCCTACTGTCTCCAGAAATTTGCTTTATCTCCAGAAAAAGTTAATTTTCTTTCGATTTATGCTACTCAGAAATTTCAAAATTGTGTTTATTGGAGATGTTTTCCCCCAGGATTTAACCTATGGCCTCCTGATTAGACTACACACACCAAGACCTCTTTGAGTGTGCTTTGAAAGCAGGTCTCACAGATCATTCCAGGTACACTTGAACTCTGGAATCAATACATTCTAAACATTTATAAGCCTCCTGTATACAGCTGCCGACCAAGACCATCAGCTGGAAGAATTAGTTTTATAGACTATACTAGAAAGCCCACTGACGTTTTTCATTTATGACTTCTTTCTTCATCGTTGAAGGTTTCTCTTTAATTTTTGACTGTTCTCTGCTCTTACTTTTCTTTTAAACTTTAAGCTAGGACTAGAGCAATGGTTTAGCGGTTAAATATACTGGCTGTGATTCCAGAGGTCCCAGGTTATATTCCTAGAACCTACATTACTGCTCACACAGTTCCATGGGCTGTGTTTGATGCCCTCTTTTGGTCATTATAGGAATTGCATGCATGTGGTATCTACAAATACATGCAGACAAAGCAAACACACACATATAAAATAAAAATAATGAATCTTATTTTTAAAAAAGCTTAAACTATTTGTATTTGTACTCACAGTGCTTTACAGAATTTCTGTGAAAAATATTTCTCTGAGAGTTTGGACAGTTATTGAGGAAGTGAGATGGTATATATCTTGAAAAAAGATAACTTGTAGTGATGTTTCAGGTAGCATATAAAGACCAAGGCAGCAAGCACATTAAAAAAAAAAAATTGAACAGTATAGAAACATTTTTTTTATAAAAGGCTCTTTTGTAGGTGATTACTAGAAGTAATGCTTCAAAAAAAAAAAAACCTATTAGGTTATATTCAGATGGAGTTCAAGACAGAACCATATTTTTACTGTTATAAGGCAGCATGTGAATGAGGGGTTAGTACATATTTTGACGCAGGGGAGTGCCATGTTGGAAAGTGTTTGGGGAACATATCTGCATATAATATGAAAGTGCTTGAAGGAGAACAGGTGTCTGTTTGTGAGCCAAGAGAAAGATGCAATGGTGCAAGAAGGATAAGAACATCCAGAAGGCTTTGTGCTTTTGATTCTCTGTTTCCTGATAACTCTAGTCTCTTCAGTACTTCTTGATTCTTAACACAGTTTTGGCATTCTGCTTATTTAGAATTTGGCCTCTAAGGTCCTAATCCCTTTTGGCCTGAAAATAACACACCCATTTTAATTCTTACTCTACTCCCAAGTTCCTTCATTTTGCCTTACAGTCCCAGGCAAATCATAATTATCTTCCCTTATTGAACGAAAATCCCCAGTTTCCATTTTCAGTATATCTATTATTAATACCCCATCCGGATTTATTGTTATTTATTTTGAACCTATTTTCTATAGCGTCACAGAGATAGGCATTCTGCTTTACTCAGGTTTTGTGAAAAGATGGTGGGCAGTAATGACAAAGTAGATGTTGTGTAAGCCACTGTCTTTGCGACCTTCCAGATGATTTAAGCAGAGTGAAAGGCACAGCATGTAATTGGATTTTACTGTACCATTTGGGCAAGCTAAGGCTTAATCATTGCATTCCAAATATAGTACACATTCTGCACTATTGAATCAGTAGTTATCAAACTTAATGCTATAAAGTAAATTCCAATTATCCACATGAGAAATATATTCTATGCAACACCAAGGAGTCATAAATCAACCAGAAAGCATTTATAGTAACTTGATTTCCTGAGGCATGAGTTTGCATATAATCAGGTTTCAATTAAGGAGGGAAAGGCAGAAGGAGCCATTACTAAATATCAATGCTTCAATATTTACCTTACCACAGATAACTTATAGGTTGAAAGAGCAAAATAGAGATCAATTTTATGAAGCTGACTGATAAACTTAAATATGTATGGAAACAACAAAGCACCATGGAACTTATAAGTAATGAAATAAATAAAATCCAAGATCTGAATCTATATGTAAAATTCTTAGTAATTATAAATTTATTTAGTTTTTACATTTATTTATTGTGTGTGTGTGTGTGTGTGTGTGTGTCTGTGTCTGGTTTATATGGGAGTGACCAGAGGTGAGAGATATCTGTGTGAGCTGCTACTTTCTTTTCAGGGTTCAAGTACAGGTTGTTTTGTATTAATCTGGGTTGCTGGACCTCTTTTAGCCACCTTCTTGGCCGATAAGTTGATAATTTTAACTCAGTTGTTTAAAATGTTATTAGTGCCATTTTACAAATACAACTGGTATATATGTCTATGTATCTCACAAACACAAATTAAGAAATGTAATGAAACAAAAAACATTCACTTTCATTCACTCAAATTATTATCTAGAGATTTTTTTTAACATCTTTGAATTTGCTTTCTGTGTGTTCTGACTACTCCTGATCAAGTGAAGTGACCACTTTCCAGAAATTAACAATTCTCATCTACATACTATGTGTTTTTGCTCATCACCATACAAAGCATTAGGTTTTATTATAGTACATTTAAAAGAAAAATTGCTTTCATTGTTTACCATTGTTTATCTTTTCTACCCAATACACTTCCTTTCCTTAGCCTCCCACCCCAGGACATTTTTATCTGCTTTCCTCTTATATGCAACCCCCCATCACCATCACCACCCACCCCTCCACCCCCAGTCCTCTTGTTCCCCTTTCATCATCTCCTATCAGTCTCTTGCTACCTTCACACCCTTTATTTGCATATACTCACTTAGAGGATGGCACCCAAAAACAGTGAGAGAGAAAAGTGATGTGAAGTGATTTTATTTTGTCCTTATTGTTTCTTTGCTTGTTTGCTTTGTCTTTCTGGGTCTTGATCACTTCATTTACTACATTTCCCCCAATTTACCTATTTGCCTGCAATTTTCATTTTTCTTTGAGACGATGAAAAATTCCATTGTGTACCTCTGTCACATTTCTTCAACATTGTAAATGGGGGAAGTAGAATTTATTTCTTCCATTTTGTAAAGCTGGCATAGCTGGGTCATTTGACTGGGTTATTTTTAATTTGGGGGGAATCTCTATATCGATGTCCATATGATTTTAGTAGTTTTCACTATCACTAACAGTGAACAGCTCTTCTCACAGCCTCACTGACATTTGTTGTTATTTGGTTTTTTGTTTTGTTTTGATTTGTTTTATCTTTGCCATTCTTAGTGGAGTTATTTGTATTCTCTAAGTGCTTCAATTTTTATTTCTGTAACAGTTAAGGATTTTGAATTTTTTTTTTAAAAAAATGATAATATTGGCCGTTCTTCCCTCATTTCAGAACTGTCTGTTTGTTTCGTTAATTCCTGTACCCAATGATAGTTTGTTGTTTTACTGTTTAATTAAAGTAGGATTTTATGTCTTCTAGACATCAACCCGTGTCTGAACTATAGCTCCCAGAAATTTTCTCCTATTTCATTAGCTGTCTCTAGACCCTGCTCATACTTTTCTCTTCTGTGTAGAAAAAATTTGATTTCATGCAGTTTATTCTAGGTCTACTTCCTGCGCTATTAGAGTCATCTTAAAAAGTTCTTCCTGCTTTGGGAGTACATTCCCCATGGAGGCATACTCCCTTAATTTAGAGGCAGGAGGGCGGGCCTAGTCCCTACTCCAAATGACTTGACAGATTTTGTTGATCCCTCCTGGAATGCATCACCCTCCCTTTGGAGTGTGCAAGGGGTAGGGATGGGATGGGAAGTTGTTGGTGGGGCATGGGAAGGAGGGAGAGCAGGAGGGAGGGAGAGAGTACAACTAGGATAGATTGAAAAACAAAGTTCTTCCTGTCCCTTTCATTTGAAGTTAATGCTTTCTGTTTTCCTCTAACGTTTTCTGCTCTGCATTACTTAGACTTAATTAAGGTATTTAATTGTGAATCAGTTTTAAAGTAAGGGAGGCAGATCTAATTTTTTTCCTTTATTTAAACTGTAAACTTTTATTTTTTTTCTTACAATTTGTATGCAATAAAAAAACTGCAGTTTTTCCTCCCTATAGTCATTCCAGGTCCTTCCCCTCTTCCCTCCCATCAAGATCCATATTCTTTCTTGTCTCTCTTTAGAAAACCAGTGTAAGACCCTCAGAATGAGGAGTCTTCCAGGTTCGGTCGAAACCCCAAGAACTCAATGTCCAGTCCAGTTGCTGCAAAACACAAGAGGCTTTAATGAACAGGAAACGTTTGTGCAAACAGGCTCCTCCAGCACGCAGGCTAGAGAGAAGCCCCCTTCCCTGGGCCCAGGTGTTTTTAAAGGCAAACCCACAAGCTTAGGGAGAGGGTGGGACCCTCTGTCCATTGAGTACGGGACCCTTGGAGGCCGGTTGGTCTCACTATTAGGGTCAGCAGACCTTAGGGCTTCAGGTGTGCTAATTAATCTTGCCTGGGCAAACCAGGGTTACAGCTATCTCTTGACCCTATTTACCACCTGTTGACTCACAGGAAAGGAGGAGCAGTGTGAATTCTTCTTATCTCAGGGCCTTGTGAGAGGAAGCTAGCAAATTCCAAGGAACAGTTATTGGTTTCCAGATTAGTCCATCATTAACATTACATTTTAGGTCTTTCACCAGTACTCTTGGTTTAGGGACTGCAGAATCAACCATGAGCCATGGTATCATCTGGACCCTACCAGTGTCCTTGGCTCCTTTCACCATCAAAATCTGAACAGATGCTGGGGGTTGGGCTGCTTGGAACATTGGAAGGCCATGCTGTCCTGGGAGAACTGTTGGAGTACCCTTGATTTAAATTTGCAGTTCATCATGTCTGGACAGCTCTCTGGGTTCAGCATAAAATGGAGGGCACCCCTTCCAGGAGGACTGTCTCCCTACCTGTATAGTGTCTCAAGGATTGGAGGTCTGACTTTACCTGGAAGCTGTCCCTAAGGCTGGATCTGACCTATTGCAAGTGTGACATTTTGCATAGATCCCTGCAGAGGCTCTCCTCCTGCTGCCTATGTCATAAATTGGTTTTGTGCTTCTAGCTTAATGGTAGGATCTTGAGGCCAAATACAATTTGGATGATGCCCCAGTTGCTATTCCCATCCTATATATTTCCTCTCACTCTGGAATAAAACTGAGCTGTTACTCTGTCTCCCAGAAAGCTTCTCCTGTCTACCCACGAGCTGTCTGAACCCGTTCCTCTATTCTGCTCCCTCTTCTCTTTTGAATTGATGGCCAAAGATCCTGGAGGAAGAAGGAGAGACAAACAGCTGGCGCCCATGAGTGGGACTTCTCCACCAGAGACTCTCCACAATGGCACAGGAATTTGTGAGTAGTCTTCTGCATCATCAGAAACAGTGGCATTTCTTGCCTGCCCATCCTGAAAGAAAGAAAAAAAAAAAAAAAAAAAAAAAAAAAAAAAACCTGCAGTCATCCTTCTCTCTTCCCCTGTTTTACTTCTCCTTTGTGCCTTCACAATGGTCCAGATTCTGTTCACCATCAATTGAAACCTTTCAGTCAGAGTGACTATCTGACATTGGCTAAAGGTTTCCTACTCTCTTTCCAGACTCCCACAGTCAGACCATTTTCTCTCTTCTTAAAACCTGGTGGCACAGCAACCCACTTGAATGTCATTAGGACAGTTGACAGCTTCTTAAAACTGTAGGTAGATTTGTGTTTGTTAGGACACTCTAATCCCCTGGTGGCAAATTTGAGAAAGTTGGACATCAGAGGCAGCATGTCTCTTTTCTGTAATAGGAAACTCAACATCATCCAGAGAGACCTCCAAACCCTTTCCCTTAGAGCTTTACATAAATCAAGATGATTTAAAAATCTTCCAAAATGAAGGCCCAGAGTTCTAGAACAAGGTGCTTCACTTCACATCCTGGGTCCTGTTGGCAGATATGCCTGACCCTGAGGTCTGGGCCTGTGTTGCCTCTTTCCTTCTCCCTATAATAGCTGCTATCAGGCAATGTTTAGGGATACAAAGCCTCAGAATAACCCATTAGCAAAAGAGGCATAGTGATACAAAGGGTAAGACTCAAATGAAGAGGAAGACCCTGAGGATTGTCCAGTATCTGACTTAGTCACCCTGTTACTCTCCAAGACATTCCTCTGTCCTCTACTCCCCTTCCCCTTACAAGGAAACCAGAACCCTCATTGAGTACAGAGAACAAAAGCGTGATTATCAAGGCAAAAGCTCCTAAAAACAACCAGATAATCTCCCCACACTTTCAGTACAACCCTGTGTCACCTTTCCTTATGCCCTTCCAGGAGTTCTGCAATCTCAGATACACTGGAACGAACTGCCTCCAGTCCCCTTAGCCTCAATGGTCCAGGGATACAGAACCTTCACTCAGAGGGAACTTCCCTGTACATCTATGTGCAACAAGGTAGTTTCTGTTAGTTTGGTACCACCTCTCAGCAACAAATTCAAAAGACTTATGACATCCATCTGCAAGGATGGAATTCATGTATCCCGAACCAACTCTATTTTAGAGTCTCAGTAGCACTTTTTTAGTTCACTGATCCTGGAGAGAGATATGTTAGTCCATTCTCCCCAGCCATCTACTTGTACATTGGAAAGCCCTGTTTAGAGATGAATATCAAATGCAGGCTACCAAAACATGAATTACATAATCCATAAACAGTACTACAACAAGGACACCTCTCCACCCCTGCCCAATTAATAAATTGGAATTAAGCCCAATTGTTCGGATAGAATAACTTTTCCACAAGAATAAAACAGGCCCCATTCCCCACCTGTTGCATTAAACAGGTCACCAAAGTGTGCTTCAAACCTGGAACTATTTGACTCCCTGTCCATAGGGCCTGGAGAGGCCCCCTCACTGACCTTCTTAAAACAAATATCACCCAATACTCACCTGGATTTCATACTAAGAGTACAATCAAATGTAGACAGAAAAATAACGGACTCCACAAGTAAATCAGTGTTCCTAAACAATCTTACCTGGGAGAGAATGACTCCAGAGCACAGGCAGACTCGTCAGAGACTAAATAAATGAACATCATGATAAATTGATCTTGGTTACCCATGACATTGGGACTGCCTCATATCCAGCCTCCTCTTTTGCCCAAGCCTTTGCAGCTGCAACATAGTCTGTTTAGTGCTTTAAGTGTGGAGAGACCAGGTACTGGAAATGAGATTACACAAGCAATAATTCAATTGATCTTAAACCCCCTAAGTCCACCTGTCCCTGATGTAAGAGAGGCCATTATTGAAAAAAAAAAATCAAACCCACTGTGAATCTAACTATGGCAAACATGGAGAACCCTGACACCTTTAAATGCCTTGGGGGCAGTCCACATCTTTATTTGTAAAGAGGGAAAGGTCCATAAGTCCACTGGGCCACTTGCACACTAGAAAAATCTCATCCTAAACTTTAAAAATTAACAGTAAAATTCCAAATGTCTAATAGACACAAAGGCAGACAAAACAATCCTAAGATAAGCCAATGTTCCTCTACCATGACCCCAAATGATGGGGGTAGGTGGTCTCTCTCAAGACTTCTATAGATGGGAAAACCCAGATGGATCAAATGTAGTGACTATCTTGCTAGGAGGAGATGTCCTTGAAGACTTCAATGTGGTCCTTGCTAATAGAGAAAGGGAAGAAAACGTCCAGATTGAAGATTACCAAAAATACCAAGATCAACAGAGCCCCCAATTCTAAGGGCTCTTGTTGAATACCTCACTTCCAGCCTAGAACAGATCACAGAAGATCCTGTCCAGGTGGGACAGTGATCTTTGAACATGGAGAAATTAACAGGTGGTTAAACACCAGTTAGCCAAAAGACACATTCATCCCATTATACCCTACTTTTTTTTGTAATAAAAAATAAGACCATGATCCGGAGGCTTCTAAATCTAAGAACAATTAATAAAACTATGAAAATTTAGGGCTCACTACAGCTAAACCTCCCCCTTGTCTCTTCCATACCAGTAAACACCCTAATGATACTTTTAGACATTGAAGATTGATTCTTTTCAATGTCATTCCATGAACAAGAATTAAAATGGAAGGCATTTTGCCTTCTCAATATCTAAAATCAAAAACTCAGGACCATCTGATAGATATGAGTGGAGGATACTCCCTCAAGCCATGGCTAACAGCTCCACCATTTGACAGAAAGTTGCAGCCCACTCATTAAAACTCTTTATTAAATCAGGTTTCCATAACCTACAAATGTGGCTGGCAGTACAGAAGATAGGATCAAAAAATAATCTTTGAGAATCTTAAACAGCAAGCCAGAAAGGCCCTGAAAGAAAGGAGTTTTATGAAAGCAGAAGATAAGATCAAACTTGTCCCTTCCATGCCAATCATATTATTGGGGACAGAAATTACTCTGATCCCAGTCTGACCAGCTAAACCTGTTACTTCACCAGCGCATTATCCTGAAATGCCCTTCAAAGCTTCTTAGGCAATATTAAGTGCCTAAGGCCTAGTCCTCCCATACTGACCAGCAATTTGCACTCTCTGTTTGATTTACTTAAGGGTGACAAAAACCCCTCCTCAGCTCACTCTCTGACACCAGCAGCTAAAGAGGTCCTTTGTTCTATTAACCACTATATTAAAAATGCCGCCCTGGTCCATTATGATCAAAACTACCAAACTAAGTCCTTATATTTGACTCCATCACTACCCCCCCTCAACCAAACATAGCCCTTACCAGTCTCAAGGGATCTTAGAATGATTTCATTCATCAATAGGGGAACTATTAACTGAGGTTGATGCTTTATCCACCATGATAAATACAGGAAGAGAAGGTACTTTCAAACCATAGAGAAAGAATCTGGTATGATTGCCCTACCCATCCCTCTCCAGACATCCAATGGCTCCTGAGGAACCACACTTATTTTCCTAACAGCCTCATCAGCTTCCAAGGACAAATAGATAACCACTACCCCAAGGAAAAATTTCTAGTAACCTCACAGCTCCTTAGATGGCTCTGTCCCCACTATTCTCTGCACCTCCTACACCATAGGTGCCCACAGCCTTCAATGGGGGAGGGACAATAAGGGGACACATATGCAATATATGGAGATATGGAAAAGACAATGACACTTCAGTCCCTTCTTTTTTTCTTCTCAGATAAATCCCCCAAATGCAAGGAACTGTATGCCACCTTCCTGGTTTTAGCATGACTTAGAGAAAATTTAATATATATTAAGACAGCATCTTTGCAACTAATCTGCCCCCTTGGCTAGCCTGTCAAACTTGATGGTAACCTTCTTTCTCCATTACTAATAAAAATTTCAAATATACATCAAACAAGAGCATGTCCCATTTTTATCAGCCATATCTGAGCTCACTTATCCCTCCCTGGGTCTCTCTCTGGTGGCAATGCTTTAGTGAATAAAATTGCCACAACTGGGTCCTTCACCATGTTACCGCTTAATGCTGAAGAATAACATCAGCTGACCCATATCAACTTAAGAGGACTACAACTTACATTCCCCAACACCCTGATAAGACACTTAAATGTACTAGGACAAATTTTAGTATCCATGTTAACCAAAGTCCATAAAATATGTTTATATATACACTTTCACAATTTAGTCAGTACACATTTCTGTAGTTCTTTTTTATGAATGGGATATAATAAAATTTTAGCTTCTGAGGATATTTAAATATTTTAAAAATCTTAAATTTATTCTCAAAACTTGATCCTCTTGTGCCTCCTTCATCCACACTCCCTCTATGCAACCACTGAGCACCAATCCCAGAGGCCTTAAGGCCAATGCCCTCTGGAATATTGATGTTAACAAAACTGAATTATTTGGTAGACAGACATTTGTATTCATCATTATTAGCACCTATTCATACATTTCACTTGGGTCATAGCACAGATTTGTGAAAAGTTAAAAAAAAACTAATTAATTACATGCTCTCCACTTTCAAAAGCACATGGGTCCCCCTCCACATCAAAACTAATACTGGGCCAGACTTTAAGAGCCGTCTACCGAAAAATTTTGCAAGACTTAGCAAATATCCCACTACACTGGCATCTCCTGCACCTGTGCCTGATCATCATGTACCTTGACAACTTGTCCTGACCTCTTGACTCATTCTAGCACTTCACAACATTCTCTCTCATGAATAACAGGTTCATCAACAGATCAAAGCTGCCATCACATGGAACCAATATAGTCAATATGTTGCTGACATTCTTCCCTTTACCACCCACCCTAAAGCCTCTAACTGCTTCTGCACATCTGGCAAAAGACCTCTCCTAACAGCTATACCAGTCAATACCACTCTCTTTCACCCTGGAAGCACAAAAATTTAACTGGTTCTGAGTATCTGACTGTCAGATATTCCCCTATTCAGTCAGTTGTCCAACTCCCCAGTTTGTATTTTCGTTTGGGTCAAGCCTACTCATTTCCAGTATCTCACTACCATTACTCTTTCCAGGCCAGCATGTATCACCCTCCCCTTTGTCTTTGATGCAAGGGAAAAGCCCAACTGTGTGTTAAGTCTTCCTTGCCCTTCTTTTGTGTACCTGTGATGATTAATCACCCATTCCACCACTTACACCGGTTTGAGGAGGAAGAAGCTGCTTTCCTCCTTTGCAACAGCCAACAGAGAGAGATTTACATCCTTATGCTAGTGGAGTTCACCTTTTCTTTCTCTGGATGCAGGGGAAGCTACAACTGCTTCCATTGTACAGACCCATTATCTGTCAGGCGACATTTGAGAGACACTTGATCAGGATGACACTGATGACTGAGAGCCTCCTGGAGCCACCCCAGAGACAGATGAATTCTCTTGCAAGAGTGAATCTCCAGAATCAAAGAGCCCTTGTTCTACAGAGGCACAGTGCAGGTGTGTGTGTGGGGGGTGTGGTCTTGGGAGAAGAGTCTGATTTCTTTGTTAATGAGTCCAATTTAGGGGAACAAAAAATGTAATGACCCTTAAAGCCCTATGCAAACCTCTCCTGCCTTGCTATCATCCCAGGTTATCTTTTTCCTGTTTGTCAGCCTCCTTTTGTCTTGGCTCCTAACCCTCATTACTCCCCTAATCATGCTATGTTTTATTTTGATGCTTGCCATCTGCCTTATTCAATTCCTCTAGTAGCAGATAACCACCATCAATAGAATAACCACCAATAGGCCATGCTTCACTACTAGGCCCTGGACTCCTCCCATACAGAATGACAGGCTCCTTCATGATACCTCTCCATTATAAGATGTTGGAGTCCCTTGGATTTGAGGTTGCAGTACAGCATGTCTGAACAGCTTCCTGGGCTCAGTGTAAAATGGAGGACATCCTTTCCATCAGGGATTCCTCCCTACCTGGATAGCATCTCTAGCATTGGAAGTCTGACATTACCTCAAAGCTGTCCCTAAGCCCAGATCCTGAACTATCTCAAGTGTAACCTTTGACAGAGATTCCTGCAGAGCCTCTTCCCCTGCTGCCTACCATGAATTGGTTTTGTGTTCCCAGCTAAATTGTAGGGCCTTGCTGCCAAATGTAATTGGGTGATGCCCCAACTGCTGTTCCCATCCTATATATTTCCCCTCATTCCGGAATAAAGCTGAGCTGTATCACTATCCCCCAGCAAGCTTCTTCTGTGTACCCACAAGCCTTCTGGACCCTGTTCCCACCTTCTGCTCCCTCTTTCCTCACATACCAATAGTCAGTTATCCTCAAGGAAGAAGAAGACACATTGCCAAATAGAGCCATGATAACATAGGTGGCTGGGCTGCTGCAAAGGACTGTGTCGGAGTCCATGTGTGCTACAGTCATGGTCTGCATTGCCATTAGAGGTTCATGTTGCCATCAAAGACTGTACAGATGAATGGGATCTGGGCTATTACCTGGGGCCAAGTGGGTATTCAAGGTCCATACTGCCACTGGCTCCATGTTGGTCTGCATGACCTGTGCTGCCAACTGGGGCCAGCCATTGAGACATGGATTCCAGGCTAGGGAAAGAAGATCTCCCTTTCCCACTCCCCAATGATTGTAGCAAGTGAGAGAGTTGGTCCTGAGATTATGAAAGTGGGA
Source organism: Phodopus roborovskii (assembly GCF_943737965.1). Lineage (NCBI taxonomy): Eukaryota > Metazoa > Chordata > Mammalia > Rodentia > Cricetidae > Phodopus > Phodopus roborovskii. Next base: position 10,243,093 of record NW_026125391.1, read on the forward strand.
GGCATGGCACTGTTTATCACTGGAAGTAGAAATAAGTGGAGCAGGCTTGCACCTCACCAGGGGCACAGATGAGCTGGTCTGGAGGGTGTGTGTTATGAGTAGTTTTCCCCACTGCTTGTCTTACGGGAAGGTTTTCTTGCCGGTCTGGACCCACCGAGGCAGCACCAGCCCCAATTAACACACCGAGATTCTGTATTTGATATAATGCTCTTGGCCAGGTACTAGTTTCTTATCAGCTAGCTCTGTCTTAATTATTAACCCATTTCTATTAATCTAAGTATTTTCACGTGGTCTCATCTTACAGGAGAGTGGGCCTGGGACCTCTGTTCTCTTTGGTCTCTACATGCTGCTTCCTCCCTACTACTTCCTCGAATCCTCCTTGTCTCCTAGTCCCGCCTATCTTCCTTTCCTATTGGCCATAGTGCTTTATTCATTAACCAGTAAGAAACATATACACAGAATGCCCATCAGGTATGAGGGCAAAAATGCTTACTCTGAAAACCCATCTCATCTCTCTTGTGGTAGCATAGATGAGAGAAACATCAACCTCATCTATGAGCTGCTAGAGTCTATAAAGGGGTCAGACCTGCAGATCCAAATAAAGGTTCTCCATGACATAGGAAAACAACTGGATAATCAAGAAGAGTCCCAGTGAGGGTCTACTAGCAAAAGCCTAGGGTCTTTAACCAGACCAATGACTCATTACAATAAACACTTAAACACTTAAATGTGAAGATGGATGGGACTAACAGATACACTGTGTGACTCACTGGGCCACACTATAGCTTCTTCAGTGAGACTTTTTTTTTTTAACTTTTAAATTTTGCTTTGCTTTAGGGGGGTGGTTTCAAGGACAAAGGTAGGCATGAGGGGAGATGAGTGGGATCAGGATGCATGATATGAAACACACAAAGAATCAATAAAAAGTTAAAAAATAAAATGGGATAAAGCAAAATCAAACAAATTGGAATAGTATAAAACAATCAAACAGTAAAAAGATTCATTATGAAACAAAAATAACCCTCAAAGGATGTTGAGTTCATTTTGTCTTGGGCATAGAGCCCTTAAGAATCATTTATTTCCCTAATGAGACTCCCTTGGACAAAAACTAATTTTTTATTTGCAAGTGACTATCAATTGAAAATATCTTCTGGGCTAAAGAAGAAGGCAAGTTCACTTCTCCTTCAGCTCTAGCACTCCATTGTAGGCCCTGTGCATGCTACCACAGTCTCCATGAGTTCTTATCTGGTGAGTGACTACTGTGGTTTCTGGTAGTCACTGTTTCTTTGGTGATCTCTATTCCCCCCTCCCTGACTCTTACATTCTTTCACCTCCTATTTGGCAAAGCATCCTGAGCCCCAAGGAAAGGGATTTGAATAAAATATCCCATTGAGTGCTGAGTATCTCCAGGTCATTTTCTCTCTACATATTGTCCAGCTGTGATTCTCTATATTTGTTCTCTTTTGCTGAAGAAGGAAGTGTCTCTCATGCTTCTGGAACAAGACATGCATCTATGAGTATAGCAGAATGTCATTAGGACTCATTTCCTTACTACATTCCTTTAGTAGAACAACTGGATCTTTTTTTACTCCTATGTCCTTGGCCTATCTAGTCTCAGGTTCTTGGCCAGACAAGTATCAGGAACAGTCTTTGTGCACTGTATTACTCTCATTGGTTAATGAAGAGCTGACTAGCTTATAGCCAGGCAGGAGGACATTGGTCCAGAGAGTCAGACATGGAAGAAGCAGCATGAAAAGTTCATAAACTTATGCTATGAACAGATCATTTATAATTAATAATAAGTCTTCATTTGGTTATTTGGGAACTGGTAGGTGGGACAGAAAAATTACCCACAATGCTGTTACAATGTGGGGCTGGAATCTTCACATAAGAACTAACAAAGATAAAAAAGAAAGTTTCTAATCATACAAAACTGGAGCCAAACATAGCTTCCTGAGAACCACATTTTTCAGGTAGTGACAAAAAGAGGTGCAGTTCATTTAATAGTCGGCTTCGTCTGTTCAGTGCTACCTTGCCACACAGGTATGGATCTTTTTAGAGGTTCTTATACCAATCTTCTAAATGGGGTTTATGAGCAGTGGAGCTGTGCCTGCAACTGATATAGTAGTTTAATGTCCATCTCATGTGATCAAAGAACAATACAGATGAACAGTAAAGACAGATCCATACAGGAAAACCCTCTAAATGGATTACAGGGTGTTTAAAAAGTGTACTTTGTCTGGGAGAGAAAAGAGAAATGGTATAGACAGTCAAAGAAAAAAGAAAAATTAAGTCTCTAAAGAAAGAATAAAGTAGTATAAAGGGAAAAAACCCACCATGCAAAGATAGAACATACATAGAGTGTCTGGATTCTGTATGTTGTTGTGTTGTCTTTCGATTTTCTGATTGCTAATGAAGGAACAACAGTTGCTAAGAAATATTGGATTATGATTAAACCAACCTACACATTTAAAAAGTTGTATTGACTTCAAAATAGAAATCAAAAGATATGTTATTTTGGGGGGAAAGGTTTTTTTTTTTTTTTCCATAGAAAATTAGAGACTGTGAGTTCATTCCAGGTTGTTACGGATTTGATTGGAAAAGACACCCTGCAAATCCTGGCTACAGAAATAAAGCTGAGTTTGTGCCTACCTCGTCCATCACTGTGGACTATTTATTGTTCATGGTACTGGTAAGCACTCTGAATGCTATTAAAGGTGTAGATTTTGGCTTATTTCTATAAATGTAAAGTTAATTTTGTTAATTTTGCTATAGTATATGTGTGTTTCTACTCTTGTTTGCGGTATTGTGCTTATGTAGCTCATTTAAAAATATAATAGTAAAGCTACAAAATACAGATTAATAGCCATCTATAATCATAAATTAATACCTTATGGAAAAGGAGAAATGGATTTTCTTGGATGAAATGTCACTTGGTATATCAACCACATTCAAATTCAGGCCACAAGCCCAGAAGAAAATTGCAAACAGAAAAAGAACTACATGTTTTATGTGGGATTTTTTTTTTTTTTTTTTTTTTTTTAGATTTGGTATTTTTTGTTTTTTGGTTTTGGGATAATTTGTTTTAACTGAACATGAAGTTGTGTAAGTAGGGAAGTGTGAAGAATTTTAGAGAGGGAAAATAATATGATCAAAAGACATCGTTTCAAGTTTTAAATAAAATAAATTATTTAAAAAGGACTGCAATTAGAATTTTCATGGGGATTATACTAAACATATTGATGACTTGATAATATAGTCAAATTTTTTCAATGTAAATTCTCTCACTCCAGGATTCTGGAAAATCTCTTCATTTCATTAAGATTATCAAGCTGTTTAGAAGACTTTTGCAGAATATCCTTGTGATCATCTAGAGTTCACTGGGGTGTCTTGTAAGTCTCACTTCATTTCTAATTGTAATTGGGTCTTCCCTTTCTCTTGGTCATATTGGCTAAAGGTTTGTCACTTATTTTGGGAAGCAACTCTTTGATAGATTCTGTGTATTTTTCTTTAGTTTCCATTTTATTAATCTCACCCCAAACTTTATTGTTTCTTATAATCTATTGCTTTCTTTTAAAAATACTTAAAGCACAACAATAATTTTCTTATTTGAAATCTTCATTATTGTGAGTTCTTCCAGATACAAATTTTCTTCTTAGGACACCCTTAGTTGTACTCCAGTGTGACTGGTGGGTGGTGATGCCATTCACATTGTTTCTGGGATGTTACAATCTTTTTTTTCTGATTTCTCCAGTGAACCAATGTTCATTTCAAGGTGCATTATTAAAATCTGTGCTGGGTCTCCATTAAATAATGTCTCTTCTTATTTTTTCTTATCTCTGTTAATTTTTCTACTCCATGGAGTCTCTTGAATAAAATTCAGATGTGTCTAAAGCATTCATTGATCACACTGTTTGATTTGAGTTTTACAAATGAAATGAATCAAAATTTACAAATTTCCCCATGTATTATCTCTACTTTGTCTTCTGCTCCTGAATTTTTTTGAGGTATTATTGGTGCTCTCGGATAGGTTTTATTGACTTTTTGTTTGTAGAATTGCTACTAAGTTACTTTTTTAGTGTTTCAACCATTTCTTAATTGTTTTAAGTTTATTTATTTCTACCTTAGACTAAAATGGCGCCGATCATGTCTCCAGGAATCCAGGCTAGGTCTGTTGTTTTTCTATATAAAGTTGAGTATTGTCCTTTCAAGGCCTGTGAAGAACTGTGCTGGGATTTTGAAGGGGATTGCATTGAATCTGCAGATTGCTTTTGGTAAGTTTGTGTTGTTCCTGATTTTAGGAGAATCTCATTCAGTTTTTCTCCATTTAGTTTGATGTTGGCTGATGGTTTATTGTGTATAGTGTTCATTATGTTTAGGTATGTTCCTGTTATCAATGATCTCTCCAATACCTTAATCAATAATTAACTTCATAAGGAAAAGCAAAAGGCCCAGGATAGCATAAACAACCCTGTAAAATAAAGGAACTTCCAGAGTCATCACCAACCCTGACATCAAGCTCTACTATAGAGCTATAGTCCTGAAAACAGCTTGGTACTGGCACAAAAATAGAGAGGAAGACCCATGGGATCAAATTGAAAGCCCTGATATTAACCCACACACTTACAAACACCTGATTTTTTCATTAGACAATGAAAAAAAAGAAAGCATGTTCAACAAATGGTGCTGTCATAACTGGATGCTGACCTGTAGAAGACACCAGATAGATTCATATCTATCACCATCCACAAAATTTAATTTCAAATGGATCAAAGACCTCAACATAAATCCAGCCACACTGAATCTCTTAGAAGGGAAAGTGGGAGGTACCCTTGATAAAATTGGTAAAGGAGACTGCTTTCTGAACATAACACCATAAGCACAAGCACTGAGATCAACAACAATTAATAAATGGGACCTCCTGAAATTGCAAAGCTTCTGTAAGGCAAAGAACACAGTCAACAAGATTGATGGGAGATGTCATTCTATAAATATGGTTCTCATATTGGTTAATGACTAAAGCACTGTTGGCTTATAGGAACGCAAGGTAGGCAGGAGTAGGAGACAAGGAGGTTTCCGGAAGTAGTAGGGGGAGATTCAAGATGGAGGATGGAGAGAGTAGAACGCCAGGCCCTCTCTCTGGTATGATAAGACCATGTGCCAATACTTAGATTAATAGAAATGGGTTAATATTTAAGACAGAGCTAACCAATAAGAAACTAGTAACTGGCCTACAGCTTTATACCTAATACAGTGTCTCTGTGTGTTATTTGGAGCTGGTGTGGCTGTGGGACCAGAGCAGCAGGAAAAAACACACTTAACAAGATGGCGTCCAATGTGGGCAGATGAACTTTCACTTAAAATTTAACAAAAGCTTAAGAAAGGATTTTTAAAACAAAATAACAGAGACAAACAAGTCTTCTTGGTAGCAATATTTTTCTCAGTTGGACTCTGTTTTGCTAGAGACAAGCAGAGATTTTCATGTCATCTTTAAGGGAGGTTTCCTCACTCAGCATAAGCTGCAAAAAACAAACAAACAAACAAACAAAGTGCAAGGCTTTTAAAGAGTTCTGCTAACAATTTAATGGTATGTACAAAGGGTGGCAATGGCAGTGAAGCACCTTGTTCTAGAACTCTGGGCCTTCATTTTGGAAGATTTTAAATCATCTTGATTTATGTAAAGCTCTAAGGGAATAGGTTTGCTGCTGGATGGTAGCATAGACCAAGGCAGTGAGCACAGCTCTCAGTTTTGGAGGTAAAATACCCACCCCCATCTTTCAGAGACCATGGCTAATACAGCTAGGGTTTCATTTTAGTAATGTTGTTGTTTACCAGATAAAAAACTGGTGGCTAGAAAAAGATAAAGATTTACACTAAAGACAGATTCAGATTAAGAAAAAGCTTTAAAGGTTTACAGTGTGTTTTAAAATATACATAGGCTTGGGAGAGAAAAAAAAATCAAATAGTTTTAAAAAGACAGAGAACAGCTGTGTGTGGTGGCACATGCCTTTAATCCCAGCACTCAGGAGACAGAGGCAATCAGATCTCTGTGATTTCAATGTAAACCTGGTATACGAAGTTAATTCCAGGACAGATAAAAGTTACACAGAGAAACCCTGTCTCAAAAAATGAAAAAAATAAAAGAAATAGAGTAATAAAAAAAGCCATGTAAAGATGAAAGCACAAAAAGAGTCTGTATACTATATGTTGTTTTGTTATCTTTAAATTGATTGCTGAGGAAATAACAACAACTGTTTAAAGAAATGCTGCTGGGTTAATTTGATTTATATATCTTAAAAATGTTTTGACTTCAAAATTTAAGTTCAAGGACAGGTTACTGGGGAAAAGGATTTCCAATTTTGTTTCCACAGAAAATGAAAAGCTGTGGATTCCTTCCAGACTAATGTGGTTTGATCAAACCAGACCCCCTGAAACAGAGTCCCAGGTGATTCAACATTCGAAACAGCTTTGACAAGGCAGCCTTGCAGACTACAGCCAGGATTTCTGCATGTTCTTAGGATCTCCATGACAACGCCCCCTACCAGCAGGAAGCAGTTTGAAAAGAACAAGGCCCAATTCCCAAATATTGTTTATAAATGTTTGTTTTCATTTAAATGGGCTTGGTTATAAATGGTTAATGACCACAACCAATATTTTTAAAGGTAAAAAGGGAATTATGGTATAGATATGAATACTTTGTTTTGGAATGGATTTTCATTTATTGATACAAACTTAAGGTCAATTTTGTGATATGTATATTTCTCCTCTATTTTAGGTATTGTCTTTGTATAGCTCATTTAAAAATGTATAATTTAGTACATATTTTAGATAGTTACCTATAATAGTCAAAACTTTAGTTAGGTTTTACCTATAATTGTCAAAACTTATAATTAAGTTAGTTAGTATTTCTAGAGATACAGAGAGATATATGAAATGAATAGGCATTCTTCAAACCTTTCAAAGACCTACAGAATATGACATTTAAAACAGTTTATGCTTTTTCTTGATAATGAGACAAAACTGCTCCTGGCAAGACCACCTGCGTCAGAAAGGAAGATGGACATTGAAGAAACTCCTTTCAAGACTAAATATTTGGACAAGATACAGTTCTTGTCTGGACTGTTTGACTTTATGCTGTATAAACTGGACATGCAGGACTCACAGGAAAGTGACTGCTAATACAAGATGGACATTGCTACAGGATTCCTGCCTCATGAAAGGGTCTACCAGACATTCTGCAGTTCACAGATAAAAGTGACTGACCAACTGCAAATACAGATGGACAGTTTAAAGTTTCCTGCTTTGCTGAGGAGTCTGTCAGACACACTACGGCCTACAGGCTAAAGATGGAACATAACAGAAGAACTTTGGGTGACTGACCAGGAGTGAGTTGTCTCTGTCATTTCTAGAATTTATATATTATCCTTCTGTGGTCTTTGAAGGAGTTGAAGACAGATAGTTATGGTTATAGTTTTTCTTTAGTTAAGATTAAAGATACGTTACATATAAGACTTTAGACTCACGAAGATAGGATAGATGATAGAATATTTTCTTTAAATCTTACTAAATGTTAATGGACTAAATATAGTTAACTATGATTCTTATTTAATAACTGTTGTGTGATATATTTTTTATGCTAAGGTTAAATTCCTTCTTTTTATTTTAGACAGAAAAGAGAAGATGATAGGACATGTCATTCTGTAAATACATTTCTCGTATTGGTTAATGAATAAAGCTCTGTTGGCCAATAGGAAAGCAAGATAGGTGGGACTAGGAGACAAGGAAAATTCCAGAAGTAGTAGGGAGGAGATTCAGAATGTAGGACAGAAAGAGAGCAGAGTGCCGGCCCTCTATCCAGTAAGATGAGACCAGGTAGAAATACTTAGATTGATAGAAATGGGTTAATATTTAATTATAGAGCTAGCCAATAAGAAATACTAATAACAGGCCAACAGAATTATATCAAATACAGCATCTCTGTGTGTTATTCGGGACTGGTGCAGCAGTGGTTCCTGGCCTGCGGTAAAAGCAACTCTTAACACAAGACAAAATGGGCAGCCCACAGAATGGCAAAAGATCTTCATGAATTCCATATCTGACAGAGGGCTGATTTCCAAAATATACAAAGAACTCAAGAAGGTAGTCACCTAAACACCAAATAACCCAATTAAAAAGTGGGGTACAGAACTAAATTGAGAATTCTCAATAGAGGAATCTAAACTGGCTAAAAGGCAATTAAGAAATTGCTCAGCATCCTTATCCATCAGGGAAATGCATATCAAAACAACTCTGAGATACCGACAGTTTATGCTGGAGAGGATGTGGAGAAAGGGCTATACTCTTCCACTGCTGGTGGGAGTACAAACTCCTACAGCCACTTTGGAAATCATTATGGCAGTTCCTCAGGAAAATGGGAATCAGTCAAATCCAGTAAATCCACTCTTAGGTGCATACACAAAAGATGCACATTTATACAACAATGTTCATAGCCACATTATTTGTAATAGCCAGAATGTGGAAGAAACCCAAATGCCTCTCAACTGAAGAATGTATGGAGATGTGGCACATTTGCACAATGGAGTGCTACTCAGTAGAAAAACACAATGGAATCTTCAAATTTGATGGCAAATTGATGAAACTAGAAGAAAACATCCTGAATGAGGTAACCCTGTCACAAAAAGAAGATCATGTACTCACTCATATATGGATGTTAGGCATAGAGCAAGGAATTACTAGCCAACAATCCATACCACCAGAAAAGCTAGGAAACAAGGAGTGCCATAAGAGAGACACACATGGTCACCTAGAAAAGGGGAAAGGGATGAAATCTGCCAAGAAAAATGGGATTGGGGGAGATGGAGTTAGGAAGAAGAAGATGGCAGAGGTGGGCATGACAGAATAGGAAGATTGAGTCCTGGAAAGAACAAAGGAGAGCAAGAAAAGAGATACCATAATAGAGGGATGCATTATAGGTTTTAAGAGAAATCTGGCACTAGGGAAATATCCAGATATTTACAATGACCCCAACTAACAATCTAAGCAATAGTGGAGAGGCTACCTCAAATGACCTTCCTTGATAATGAGGTTGATGACTACTTTATATGCCACCCTAGTCTTTATCTGGTAGCTGATGAAAGCAAAAGCAGACACCCACAGCTAAACACTGAGCAAAACTCTTGGAATCCAGTTACACACAGGTTGGATTGATGCACAAAGGGGTCAATACCAGGCAGGAGAAACCCACAGAAACTGCTGACCTGAAAATGGGGAGCTCATGGACTCTAGTCTGATAGATGGGAAAACAGCATAGGACCAACCTAGATTTCCTGAATGTCGTGTTAGTTGGGAGGACTGGGCAGTCTATGGGGCCTCTGGTAATGGATCAGTATTTATCCCTAATATATGAATGGACTTTGGGAGTTCATTCCACATGGAGGGATATTCCCTCAGCCTAGACACATGGGAAAGGTTCGGGGCCCTGCTTCAAATGATAAGACAAACTTTGATGATTCCTCATGGAATCCTCACCCTTCCTGTGGAGCAGAAAGGGAATTAGATGGATGTTGATGGGAGAATAGGGAAGGACTGGAGGGTATGGAAACTGGGATTAGCATGTAAAACAAGCTTGTTTCTAATTTAAATAAAAATTATATATATTATATATGTGTGTATATGTATATATAAAAGAAAAATATGATAAAAAGAAAATATTTCGAACAATATCACTATTTTAAAGAAGGAAGCACTTATCAAGTTATGATAAGGGAACACAATACCAGTTAGATGAACTGGAAAAGAATTTCCCCGTGTTATGTAACATATAAAACCAGACCTATTAGAATAACTCCCAACTTTTCAGATGAGACTAAACAGGGAACTTCTGTAGGTCAATTGCATATAAGCCAATTGGGAATGTTTACACAACAAAATATTACTCAGCAATTAAAAAAAATAAATTTTTGAAATTCACAGGTGAGTAGATTTAGAAAATATCTCAGGGGAGGTAACTGAGACCCCAAAGGACAAATATGGCACATCTCCTGTGATTGTTAGCTGTTAAGTCTTTCAAAAGCAGTCTACAGTCTATATAATCATAGAGGTTAGGTATCTAGTAAGTAATTGACATTAGAATTAGAGCACCCTAGGGGGAGGAAATGTAATAGACATTTATAGGTCTAGAGCAAGGGAATCAAAGGGGGATTGGAGAAAGCCAAAGCTGGGGGGAACACAGGAAGGGACAGCTAAAACTAAGGGGTTTATGAAGGCCTAATATGGAGAAAGCTTTATAAATTATACACATATATAAGGATTATCTAAATGAAATTGCCAAATAATGGGGGACATAGAGACTTGATGCTTCCTTGGATGCTTACCTCAATTTCCTACTTCCAAGGCTCAGGGAACCCTGTGGAAAAGGAGGTGAAAAAAAAATTCTAAGAGACTGAGAGTAATCGGATGACACAAGGGAAAAAGTGTCCAGACACAGCAGGAGTGATGCACACATGTGGTAATATATTACTTATAAATTAATAAAGCTTACCTGAGTGTTCAGGAACCAAAGTCAGTCACAAGCTATAAAGGTCTGGCCGTCGTGACACATACATTTAATCCCAAGATTGTAGGGGTATAAAAGGAAGATTCAGCAATCTCGGTTTGATGTGTGAGGTTTGGTGGAGACAGGAAAGCAATGTGAGTTTTTGGAGAAAAATGTATTCTCCTGCCATGCTGAGGAGAGTACAGCCCTTTCAGCCTGAAATAGAAGTAAGAGCTAGTGACTGGCTACTTTTCTTTTCTGACCTTCAGCTTGAAGCTTGAATATCAATAACAGTCTCTGGGGTTTTATTAATCGTGTTACATATTGGCACCCAATGTTAAGGTCTGAATTTACAAAAAAAAAAAAAAAAAAAAAAAAAAAAAAAAAGTCATTTGCCTGTGAGTTTTAAGCCATCAGCCAAGGCCGGAGCTGCAGGCTTTCCTTTTTCCCTACAACCTCTTCTTGGGATGACACACTCAGCTCGTAGCCATAAAATAGTTCTCTGATTAAGACATGCTATGCCTACAGTTCACCGACATTGTCAACAGGTTTGGAAAGCCCTTTGGGAATTTTTAAAGGAAGGAATTAGGTAAAAAAGAGAGTTTTTTCCCCACATTAAAAATGGGAAACACAATTATGATGAAGAGAGTTTAGTCTGTATGATTATGTAATGGATAGTTCAAAAAATAGAACAAGTAAATGAAGGCATAATCAACTTAAAAGAGATTCACATACTGTTAATTATCATTTTGATAATCTTCGCTGTCAGTTTGATAATTCCTTGTTTTTCTCTAAAAATGTTTGTTGAAATAAGTGCCAAGGTGCAGGCCCTAGAAAAACTTACTAAAGAACATCATAAAGATACTGAGATCTAGTAAGAGGAATTTAATGGGAAATCACATTCAGCATTGCATTTTAAAATTAAAATGGAATCTAAGGCCTTAAGAGCACCAACCTTATTATATCCAGTAACTTCACAGGAAGTGCCAATGATAGAGCTACTTGGAAGTCTGTGACAATGTTAGGTTTAAAGAAATTCAAGGTACCATTAGTCTTATATAGCATACATTCACCATTTGTGAAGCAGATGATAAACATGTGGTCAGTTTGTAATATATATATATATATATATATATATATATATATATATATATATATATTAGATTTCATAAAAGCTGTTTTAAATCCATATATATATATATATATATATATATATATATATATATATTAGATTTCATAAAAGCTGTTTTAAATCCTGGACCACCATTGCAATGGGATGCCTGGTTCAGGGAAGAGGCTAAGAATTTTGAACAACATGCTAAAGCTAGAGGTATAAATATCTTCCAAGATCAAATTCTTGGAGAAGGAGATTATGCCACTTTATAAAGTCAATGTCTATATGATGACGACCTCTTGGGTTTAAATCATGCAGCAGCTTTGAATGCTTGGGACAGCATTGGAGAAGTAAAAAAGAAAAATTAAGTAATTTACAAAGACAGGGCCCAAAGCAGGCCTTCACAGATTTCTTACGAAGACTTTCATCAGTATTTCATCAGTATAAATAGAATGATATCAGACACAGAAGCTAAAAAATATTAATTGAGACTATTGTTCTTGATAATGCTAGTTCTCAAGGAAACTAGATAATTAGGTCTTTAAAAGCAAGGTCAGCACCTTTGGAGGTTTGGATCTATGATATAATTAAGATTGAAACTCATGACCATGATGATGATTAATGGAAAGGAGGGATAATTTCAAGCCGTTTAAAGAAAACATGAAATGTCAATGGTTTTAATTGTGGCAGACAAGTTTACTAGGAAGTGATTGTAAACAGGGAATTTTGAGAAACAATATTTTTTAAAACATAATCTAAACAGAAGGCCCCTCCCTTCCAGATTATCCAAAAGGTATGGCAAAGGCAGGAATTGAAATAAAAAATGTAGGTCAACAAAAGATATTCAAGGTAATACTTTACCTTCTGGAAACACCTAAAGGGTACTCTCAAAAGCCCCCATGCCAAATTCTGTTCAGTTCTTTCCTGTCACCATGGAAACTCATTCTCAGAGCAAGTAACAAATCTAATGCCAATTGTAACGAAGGATACTGTTCTGGATAATAGAAGAGCTTTAGAAGATAAAAAGAAATCAGGAAAAAAAAACAGTAATTAAAATAGATAAAGATTAGATTAAGGACTTCCCTCAAGTTAGGTTTGGGGAAGGGTTTTGTGTTTGTCTTTTCAGGAAAGTAAAACCAACCGTCTTGAAGGATGTAAGGACCTTTGAACAAGTAATCATCCAACAGAGAAGGGAGAATTACACAGAAAAAAAATTACCAAGAAGAGAAATTATCTGACCTAATGTGATTTCTGAAGTCTCCAAAAAGAAGACTGAAGCCAAGCTGGGCATAAGTCATGCACACCTTTAATACTACCACTTGGGAAGCAGCCACAGGCAGATCTTGGTGACTTCTGGCAAGCCTGGTCTACAAAATGAGTTTCAGGACAGCCAGGACTATTAACATAGAGAAAGTAGCTAAAGATTGTCTTGGGACTATAAACTGCTCAGAACAACTACCAGGTGGTCAGCTGAGATGATCCAGCCTCACAGACACTGCTCAAAACAATTTTGAGGTGGCTATACGAGATGTTTCAGCCTCACAGACTTCTCTAGCCAGAACATGAGACAAGCCATATACTTTCACATTATGCAGAGATTGGACAAAAATAAGCTTGACAATTAACCCAATTTTTTTTTATTTTCAGGATTCCCTAAAGATGTTGTTGCTCCCAGACAGCAAGAAATAACTTTAAGAACAAGATGCCCTGAATCCCAAGAGGTGTAGTGATGGTTTTGGGGCATTCATTGGGTTATGGATATTTGTCATTGTTTATGAGGATTGGTTACAAAATGTTGGTTACAATCAGGAAGAAAGTTGAACATAGGGAATTAGATTCAAGGTTTTCTTTTGAAAAAAAGAATACAGATATGATAGGATAAAACTGGTAGATGATTAAATCTACATTGAAAATAAAATTGCAAGGACACACACACACACAAACACACACACACACACATATGATAAGGTGAAAAGGTGAATTATTGAAACTACTTTTAAAAAGCAACTACTAGTTTTGAATATTTTATATTGATTGAACTATATATTGTATACAAATTCTGTATATTGATACAAAATTGAGGCTAAATTTGTCAAAATATACTGTACATATTCCTAATCTTGTTCAAGATATTATGCCTATCCAGCTCATTTAACAATGTACTTCAAATTTCTAGTCCTTGAAAGTTATTATTACCAACTATATAAGATAACAAGGAAATGTAGGTTAGTAATTAGTCACTTATTACAATCAGCCACATTAGCTATATTTTCAAGGTCAAACACAGATATATTTTAATAAATAAGTCACATTCAAACACTTCAGTGATCTAAAGAATATGAAATTTAAAATGTTTTAATAGCATGGTATTTTTTTTTTTTTTAACAGTGTGACATGTCTGCTCCTGGCAGCTCCAATCTACTCAAGAGAAGATGTGGGCATCGAAGAAACTCAAATGAAGTTTACTTTCTTTTTGGCAAAAGTAAGCCACTGGGCAAGAAAGTCCTCTTGCCTGAATTTCTGAGAGTATACTGTCCAAAATGGACAAATACAACATCAAAGACAGTGACTAAAAAACTCTGCCAAGACAAGGAGTAACATCCCTTCAGAATTCTGCTTCATATAAATGTCTGTCAGAGATGTAGGCTTTTAGGCCAAAGATGGATGCCCCAGCATTGCAGAGGAACCTTGGGTGACTGTCCAGGTAGCTAGCTGTTTTTGTCATTTCTTACATTTTTGTGAAGTTGCTTGCACACACTTTCTGCTTAATAAAATTTCCTTCTAAAATTTCTGAAAAAACTGAAGACTAAATAGTTATGGTTTTCCTTGTTTACCAGATTCAGTAAAGAAACTCACTAGAGATATGCAAAGTGTAAATGGCTTGAAAGACATTAAAAGATAATTTGATAATGCAAACTAGAAAAGAAAGTAAATTAGGTACAAGATTTTGGACTCACTAAGGATAATGGGATATGTTCTCTGAATTTATCAAATGCAAAAAGATTAGACATTTTTGATGTACTGATTGGCTGTATATACTGCATACAGTTATTGTACTATTATATATAGTTTTTCTTATGTTCATTGTAGCCTTTTTGTATTAGATAAAAAAGGGAAATTGTGATGATATATTATTTGCAATTTAATAAAGTTTGACTGAGAGTTCAGGATGTAAATTCAGACACAAGCTATAGAGATGAGGCAGTGGTGATATACACTTTTAACCCCAGCAGCCATACTAGTTAGCCATATATCTGGGCAGTGGTGGTGCATATCTTTAATCTCAAGACTAGGGAGACAGAGGCACAAGGATCTCTGTTAATTCCAGGTCACACTGAGCTATGAGAAATTGATCAAGTCTAAAACAGAAACATTTCACACAAAGGTATTCTAAGCATTTAGGATCACACGCCTTTAATCACAGTACTAGGGAGGTGGAGGCGGGAGTGATATGGCCAGGCAGAGAAAGGAATATAAGGAGAGAGGAGACATTTTTGTCTCTGAGGATTCCTGGAGACATGATCAGCCATTTTGGTCTAAGGTAGATGTAACAGTGAATGGCTGCTTTGCTTCTCTGATCTACACCTTGTCTTTATTTCACTTGCTATGCACATATAAATACACTGAGACTATGGCACCATGCATAGACCCTGTACATGTGTGGGTCAGATGGGGTACCAGAGATGTGGGTGGAGGCTGACATGAGTCCACATCCCTAATCCAGGAACTATCTCCAATTGATAGCCATGTGTAAATGAAAATTTGGCTTTCTAAAACAGAGTCTCACTTGGTGTATGGACCACTCTTAAGTCCTAACCAATGACCAACACAAAAGTGTGGTTACTGTTTTGGGATTTCTTCCTCATAATGTTTTGTCTTTATTATTTTTTTTCTTATCCTATAAGTCTTTTGATTATATATTATAGTTTCTAACTTTTTATTTCTATGAGATCTCAATGTTTGTCACTGTGTTTGTCTTTGGGTATATATATGTGTGTGTGTGTGTGTGTGTGTGTGTGTGTGTGTTTGTTGTGCTTTTCCTTTGGATCTTTGTTTTTGTTCTTTTTCTCTATTCAGGTTTGTTGGCTTTTTATTTTATCTTACTGTTTTTTTTTTCTTTTTATAGAGACCTATTTTCTAGAGAGAGAGAGCAAGAAATGATGTGGATTTGGATATGTGGGGAGGTGAGAGTCTGTGAGCCACTTGAGGAGGAGAAACCATAATCAGAATACAGTGTTAAATAAAATAAAATAAAGAAAAAATCATTGAATTCCTAAAATGTATAACTTCTCTCACACTAAATAACTATATACAATATATGTCATCATTTTTGATATGTAAACAAATGAAGATTAGAGCAACTCTTTAAGACATGAGGAATATATAATATTGGCAAAGGTATGAAAGAATTGTCACCTTTTACTTTATATTACTTATATGTATAACATGTTCATATGTTGCTTTCTTGATTTTTGTTTGGACAGGGGATGTCTGTTGTGTATGTAGTTTAACCTGGTTTAGAATTCATAGCAATTCCCTTGATGCTGTGCTCTGAGTCCTGGAATTACTGAGGGTAATCACCTTGCCCTGTTTGCTTATATAATGTTAAATATAATTGTTAATCAAAATAATATAAAACAAAATTTAAGGACAGTACTATTCTTAGCACTCACTTGATTTTTGTACATCAACAAATTTTCATAGGAGACCATAAGTGCTCTTTAATGTCTTATTAGTTTGCATAATGATGACTTTACTTGACACCTAATCTGAGATTCATGAGTTAAATTTTAAAGGCATCTACTTATCTGAGGGGCAGAGAGAAATACTGCCTTTGCCAAACATTATATAAAGTTACAAATTTATTTTTAAGAAATTAGAGACCAGCATTAAAATAATTAGTTTTTTATGTTTTATATTAATGATTTTTAAAATTGTTTATTTCAACTTTAGTTTTCAATTTTCCTTTAAAATAAAAGCAAATGAACCAACATATTCTTCTGCTTTCCAATAGATGTCAGTATCAAAAAGGAAAACAGAAAAGCAACCTTTTAATCTATCTTGCAGTACAACAGAGAATGAAATTTTCTTTCTTTTTCCATGTAAGGATAACATTTTAAGACACAAAACATTTAGTGTTTGTTGTGGGAAATGTTCACATACTATAAATTTATCATGATGACTAAAGTAAATAAAGAAGCAAGAAATCACCTGAAATTTTCTGGATAATCACTATTTTGTTTCCTATGTTTGGTTCTATTTATTTTAATAAATAAATTAATAAAATCAATTGGATCACTTTACAATATGCTGCATGATGATCAGAGTATATCAGAGTATATGGTGTGTAGATCGTCACCTTCACACTAATCCAAACATCTTTATGCCACAAAGCAACATATGATCATGTGTGGGACAGCTCCATACTCTACAGTCATGTGTGGGTACACACATGTATTGTCTAATGGACACATGAAAAGTAGCCTAAGAATATTCCACTGAATAATATAGTGCTAACTATGACCAAACTACTGTATATTAAATTTTCAAAATGTACTTGTTTTGTATCTGTAAAATTTATCACCTCCAAAAGGCACTTTCTAAACCCACAACCATCTCTTCTATTTGTGACCTTTTATATTTTTTATCTGTGCATATGCCTCTCCATGCCTTTGGAAATCAAAGGGCAACATGGCTTGGAGTTAGAGCTACTTCTCTCCCACTATGCAGGTCCCTGGAATTCAATTCAAGTTTTCAGTATTGACAGCAAACACATTTACTGTCATAGCTAACTCACCAGCCCCTAAGAGCACTTAATGCTACTAAAATGAGAAGCCTTGGACCAATTCTGCAGGACACTATCTGCCTGCACATAAGTGGAAGTATAGTCTTCCCTGTCAAGTTACAGAAAGACTTTGGTCCTAACTCTTTGGCATTGCCCAATCACCAGAGTAGACCTTCTTCTGATCTCCTGGACATGGGCACCACAGAGCTCCAGCAGGTAAACTCCTGACAGTATTTATAAACACTTCACTAGCATTAGGAGATAATATCTATAAAATATTCTAAAAAACACAGTAGAAAAACCAGGATTTTAAATCAGTTCTGTTGGATACAGATGACTTTTGCAGATGAAATAAGCCATCTGCTCTATCCAAAAATTTTACAGACATCATTTTTAATGAGGTGCAGTTTATGCCACTGACACAATGCCAGAAAAAAAAACCTGATCATTAGAATGAACAAAAGAAAAGCCAGACTCTAATCATTTACTTTCATGAACCCCGATGCCTTGGACTGGACCTTACTTTCCTTAAATAAGTTCTCTCTCTCTCTTTGAGATTATACACACACACACACACACACACACACACACACACACACACACACATATCAAAAAATTCCTACCCATCCAAAGTTCTAGCCTTCTAGAAGCAATGATCCTCTTCTAATTACAGTTTAATGTTTTTGTTTTGATATGTGGTTGTTAGACTTACTATTTATACTTTCTAATGAAATGTATAATCATATTCTATCTAAATATATTATACGCATTGTAGCAGCATTAGTCATACTGGCCAAGATGTGGAAACAACCCAAACATTCATCACTGAATGAAAGGATAAACAAAATAGCTGCAACCATGTGGCAAGTTTTATAATTCAGCATCAAAAGGAAAGGGGATTGTGACATGTATTGCATGGAGGATTCTTGAAAATACAATACAAGCTAATTTAAAAGTTGAGGCTGTTGTAGGGTTTTACTTACAGAAGGCATGTACAATAACAGCCATCCTAATACAGAAAACAAAATGGCATTTCCAAGTTTGAGGCCTGGGAAAATGGAGACTTGTTTCTCAATGGATGAAAAGTTTCAGTTTTGATAAAACATCCTTGAAGTTGGATGGACCAATAATAGTGAATTTATCTTTAATAGCATGGTCGTATGCTCTCACCAATGTTTAAAATGGCAAGTTATATATTAAACACATTTTTATTGTGGAAAACTTTGGCAAATAAGTGAGAAGGCACCTCTTTTGTTCAAATACCCTTTAAGTTGTTTGAGTGTAACAGTGTAAACTAGCAATTTAAGGGAACATTTACTTTATATATGTATTTTATCATACTCTTATTTTTTGGTTTGGGTTTTGCTTAATTTCAAGTTTAGAGAAAGTAATTATTGCTCATTTTCAGAACCCACACAATTGGAAAGCCGTCAAGAAAATGATCCTTCATTAGGACTTACTGTGCTCTGTGATTCAGTAACACAAAGGCAAACAAAATGAGTGTTTGAACCTTACAGCACCTATTTACTTTGGATCTGCTGTCAGAATATTCTGGAGTTTCTCTTTCCAACACAAACACCATTGATTTCATGTAGTGCTTATGGGACATTTTTACCACAGCACTCTGCCGTAAACACCCTCATTTGCTGCTGGCTGATGTGGGTGTTATTCAGTGCTTGGAGAATCATATACTGTAAATTCATTCATACACTGTAGATTTCCTTCGTAGTCCTTCATTTAACAAGCATAAGATTTTTAGATAACTGTTTTATTTTCTCTGAGGCTCAATTTCCTGTATTGTGAAATAAAGATAATGGCTCCTTGAGAAATTCAACGGGTGATTTTGGGAGTCCGTGTACTATTTGAGAAATTGACACACACTCTCTATTAACCATTTTCTGACCTTATAGAAATTAAGGAAAACAAATTATTTCTTCCACCATTCAGAAGTTATATCCAAATGAAAAAAATATCAAATAAATTATTTTCAGTTAATCAGCAAACAACTGGGATTTCATAGTCCCTGCTTATTAATCTCAGAACATGAGATATCTGCTCTAATGGAAGGAGTTTTTCATATTATGCCTGATATTGCTAAGCACATTTTAATCAAGCAGAAAACTGCACCACATTTTCATGAATGCTTTAAAAGTGTTGTTAGAAATACTTCCTGTGGAAGCAATATTTCATTTAATCCTCCTGGTCCCCTAATCTGAGTAGATTTAAAGTGTCCTATACTGAGTATTACAGAGTTTAATTTTTTTCAAGTACTATGTGCTTATTTGGAATAAAAGGAATTGAAACGGTAAATTTCTTAGGAAATGGAGGAAAGAATAATAGAATCAAAGAAAGGGAGGAAAGGAAAGGGTGAAGGGAAGAAAGACAAGGAGAAGGGAGGCAAGGAGAGGATGAGAAAAGTAAGAAACTAAGGAGGAAAGGAAGCAGCAGTAGGAGAAAAGGGTAGAAGGAGGAAGGGAGGGAAAAAAGGTAGGCAGGCTATTTAAGAAAATGATTTGTGTGACAATAAAACAATACAGAATTGCTTTATTTATGAGTACATTTTCTGCTAATTCAAGGTTAGAACTGAAAGTAAGTTGGAGGTCTATTGTTAAAAACTTGCTCTAGGATATAATGGAAAATGTTGCTGTTAGATTAAAATTCATAAAGTATATTGATTTTGTATGATATTAAAATATTTTTATATGCTGTGTTTAGGCAAGGCATCATCTTTGCTGTTATTACTCAATGAACCCTTTTGTATATATATTAGTTTTAACTAATCCTACTAGCATTTTAGAAAAATATAAGCTAAATGTATGATACATTTAAGTTAGAAACTCTAAGGTAGTTATTTTTATGTATATTTCTATTTGTGTCCATGATATAGTCATTAAACACATTAGGTCTTGATTCAATTTAATTTTATGGTTTTTTTTTTTTCCGAGAAGGTACCTACAATTATTCCTCCTGTTGGTAAATGAATGAAACCACAGACTCCTGAGTACACTCAACATCTTCTACATTGTGTACATTGGTCATCTAGTCTCTGTAGGAACTATATATGCAGTTCCTTAGTGGATGATGCCAGTGAGGTGCAGTTTAGACCTGCTCACCAGCATCCTAAGGAGCCTCACTGCTCATGAATGCCAGGAATGAGCTGTGAGAAAGAAAGGGGGATGGCATGCCTGGAATTTAATAAAGCTAACTAGCTGTAAAGATTCTTTGTCGTCCCCCCCCCCCGCCCCACCTTTTAAGATTGGAGACAAAGCCAGTTTTACTAAGGGTATGAACCAAAGGTGAACAGTGAAAACTGCAATCTATGTAGCCCTTGTTTTCTATTAGAGTGAGATTATCAGAATTTCATTACTAGAGTAAGTATATAAGAGACTTATTAAATTGACCCAGAATCAAAATTAGTTATGCAAGTTTCAAAAGGTCATGGTAGCCTTTTTCTTTATGTCCATACTTCTAAGTGTAATTCAAGCCCTTTTGGTTTGGGGAACTCTGTTCACTTCATTTTAAATTATCTCATACATGAGCTGTGCTGTGGGCAGTATGGCCAGACCCATGTTTCTATAGCCCACATGCATTTGACAGATACATGGATACACGTCTCTACTCTCTAACTCTTGGAACTGGCTCCCTTTATTACAAAAGTCAACTCTAAGGCTGGTTATTGTTTCACTAATATTCTGCTGGTAGGATGCCACCGTGCAAAGCTTTCTTCATGAGTTCCAGAAACCATTTGGCTCCAGACAACACAAAGGATCTTTGCAAGCAGTTTTGGTCAGTTTTGATTGAATGCAGATTGCAGGATTGTTTTGCAAACCACATTATTCCTTCAAATGTTTCTTCAGTAGTAGCATATTACGTTCAAATGATAATCATTTGCATTTCCAGGGCCCCTTTGGTCCCTGATGTTTTATAATGAGTTCACCCCCCATCTTCATTGTGTTTCCCTCTGGGCTGACAGGAGACTCACAGCTCCTGGTCTTTCACATGGCCATCTTAACAAGTGGCTACCCAGGATAACCAGGGAAAAGCTCATGTAAGCCACCCACTTAGGTTTTTTTTAAAATGTGACTTGCAAAGCACATTTCCTACACTCACAGAATGAACAGAACCTAAAACATAGCCTCAAATCGATTTCATTCCCGTTGTAAGATTGTCTTTAATATGTGTGCTAAGATTCTCATGCTTCTTATATAATGCAAAAGGTAAACTGAAGGTTAGGCAATTCAGTGGGATGTTTGGTTCCAAACAGCGCCCAGTTTTTCTTTTCATTGTCTGCCGCCTCCGCCCCCTCATGCTTCCTCCAGTCCTCTTCTGGTGGTCCACCAAGCTCTCTGCAGATGTTTCTCCCACACAGTGGAAACATTCCCTAATGGATCTGGGCACTTCCCGGTTTTGCTCATATGGGAAAAGGAAAAGTTGGAGACAAAGAATGAATATCTGGATTAGCCCAGTTTCCTTTTGAGCCTTCTGAAAGTGTTGAAATAGAGAAGAAAATTAATTTAGACCTATTCACCTTTCCCACACAGCTAGCTACGTAAGCCATTTGTAAAATGATTTTCTTTTTAAGTGAGGAAAGAGTAAATAAGTAAGTGAGCTAATGCAATCTTCCAGAAGTTCAAGGTAGGACTATCACATTAGATAAGTTTTCATAACTGTTTATCTTTTTTTTTAAACTTTTGAATAAATTATGGTTGCTTCACTTACTTGGGAAATCAGAGTGTATATCATTTATTCTATGTAAAGCTTAAGGACTGTATCTTAAATTGTCAAATATGTCTTTAAGAACTTAATTTTCCTATTTGCACATTTTATCTGAAATCACAGAATGTGTAACAGCTTTCCCTACTTTCAACCTCCTCTCTGTAGAGGCCTCAACCACTTTCTTTCTTGACATTTGGATTTTAGGCAATATTTTTACTTTTAAATAATAAATTTTCTTTTGTCACAATAGTTATGAAACTATTCTGTTTTTGGAAATTAATGTGTCAAATTTATGATTAAAATCAAGTTTATCAAAGCAAATTTTATCCATTTGTAGAAACTTCTGTTTTTCCAGTTTCCCTGGTGGGAAGGAAGTTGGGGGGAGAACAAGAGAGACATATTGTTTTGAGTTAGGGATTTGGCTTTGGTTTCTCTTCACTCTGAGTTTACCTCTTATGAACAAGAGGGAGGAGGTAGGGACATGTTTGTTGTGCACCTCTGTTATCATACTACCTCTGCCTTGTCTTGGTCTGGCAATGGTTACAGCTAAGAGTTTCTTAGGTCTGCCCAACATTCTCTCTGTCCTCATCTGTGGCACCTTCATTGCCATCGTCTTTCACTGATAGCTAGTATGGGCCCTCAGACTTCTGATTCCTGACAAGGATATTCTCAGACCTCCTGAGTGAACTTGCTTCCTGGATGAAGCTAGTGGCCATATGGGTGACAGATAGGACAATCAGAAGTCTGCTGAGACGAACAATCTTCAAAGGATAACAGATCAGGACTGCCTGTGGCTTGAAAAGGAAATGGCCTTATGCTCTGGCTATGGGCACCTTCACATTGCCACTGCAGTTTGTAGAAATCTCTTGCTTAAGGAATATACCTTTTAATGAAGTTATTGAAATGCAAAAAAAACAAAAAGAAAAAAAAGAAAGAAAAAAGAAATCTCTTGTTTTCTTGTTTTCTATACTCTCACATCTACATAGACTTCTGTGGGAGTATTCAAATATCTTAGTTCACATTGCAGATAATTTCTGTCACTCATGGCTTCCACAGTTTAGAATTAACTGGAAATTATTATCTTGAAAGTCAGGCAGCACTGAGAGAATTTCAGTTTTTCCTTGGGTCATGGATGCAGTTTTGAGCAAAGAGAACATTAATGTTTATTAATCCCCTCTCATGTGATGGCTTTATATGAGATGCTGGGAAAATATTTCAAGAAAACAATCATATTTTGATCTCAGGAACTCTTTGTGAATAAAACAGAACAGAAGAACATACAAAACACAAGTAAACCCAAATCATGTTAGCTTTGCAACAGCAAAATAAGAAACAAAAACAAAGAGGTAATTCTCTTTGGAAAGTGTGTAGTTGTGGTGAGGAAAAAAGTATCTTCATTGAGACTTCATTTGGTTAAAATTTATTGTCAAGGACCCAAATGAAAAAGAGCTGAAAATGACTTAGGAAATAGATTTTATGAAGATTTCAAAGTCTCCTTTCCATTGGAAAACTGGACAAAGCAAGAATATGGACATCACTGCTGGCCAAATGAAAGGCAGTCAACAAATGTGTAGGGACAACATCCCCACAACCCTACCCTGTCAGCAGTAGTCCTGCACTTCTTCTTCCCATTCCCCAAAAGCCTCTGGGGGATGCAAAATGGAGTTGGAAATTTCAATTATCAAGATAGCTAAACTAAGCCCCCCTTTTATAGACTATCTTGGCCTCTCACATGTCCTAGCAGAGAGACTATCCATAGCAAAATTTTCTTGTTGCATTTTTATGCTAATAAGTTATGTTTCTGAAAATATGCACACATACTTTCAGCAAAATATTGTTTACAACTCATATTTAATGGTAAAATAAAATTTGAATGTTTCCTGATATAGTAAGCAATTTCCTTTTGTATCCCAAGACCTTGCCTGCTTCTACATGGTGCTACTTACAACCATATGGAGCAGATGACCTGAATTTCCTGAGTTGTTTGTGAAGTCTGTGTTCCCAAGCTTTGCAAAGACTACATATGAGCTGGGTTGATGTTTATTCATTTTTAATAGCAGAGGAAATGCTCATTGAGGAATTTTCTGAGTTTTTACTCTACAAAAGAATAAAAATGCAATATAGCAATAAGAAGTAAAAAACGTGATGGCTAAAATGAGCACATGGACATGATTGGCCAGTAATCCTATTTTCTCCTCCTTTATTTCTTTTTTCCTTCCTTCCTTTCTTTCTTTTTTCCTTTTTGTTCTATAAAGATCTGAAAACAGAGGACTATCAGACTTGTAAGGGCATGTGGTCATTATTTATGTTACTTCCTATGCTTTGAATGGAAAGGATGTTCCTAAATAATCAAAAGTCTAAATATAGCCCTGCATTTATTTTCCTCAACCAAGTGAAACACATCTTGTTGGAGAAAGTCAGTTATTTTCTATATGTGTTGCAATTCCAATGATTTATTTGAGGAAAACATTGTTTGAAATAGATTGAAAATAACATCAGTTATTTTGTTGAAACTATTAAACAAAATTGGTACTTTGTAGGAATATTGTTGCAAATTTTAGATCAGGCTCAAAGGGACATGGATTTTATTATTAAAAATCTGTGTATCTGGAGATAATTGTGTGTGTGTGTGTGTGTGTGTGTGTGTGTGTGTGTGTGTGTGTGTAGGTCAGAGGACTAAGTTTCCATTTTCCAATGTGGAATGTTTCTTCAATCAGGCTTTCAGGTTGGGTTTACAGAATAAAGATTTCACATACTGAGGTATCTCACCAGGTCTAGATCAATTCTTGTCAGTTACTAAAGGTTGTAAAATGTTTTTTTATTTCTTTATTTTTTCCTGTAGCTTTGGAGGCTGTTTTGGAGGTTGGTCTTTAACTCACAGATATCCTCCAGAGTGCTGGGATTAAAGGCATGCGCCACCACCACCCAACTCTGTAAAATGTTTCTTATATTTATCAAATTAGTAGCTTCAGAATATAAGAAAATCTAATCTAGATCCACTTCTAGATCTTCAAAACAGATGGACTGATTAGTGTTGGAGCTTATGAAAAACTGCTATATAGTGATAATCTAGACTGCTGATCAAACAGAAAAGTGGATTTATTTAACTAAAATCTATTGATTGCTGGATTTATACAACAGTTGGCACAAAATTGTTTCCCAACTTTTTTTCAAAGCATAAAAATGTATAACCATATTTTCTTTTTTTTTAAGGATAATGGATAATTTATTCTGGATCCAAATATTAGTGAGCATGGCTTGGGAATACAGATTTAGGTTACTCTAAATTCCATGTTCCAACATAGAAGCAGTTTTATGACATTTTAAAAGTACTAGAACAAAAGAAAGTCATAAATGAAGGTAGGTTTAAATACATTTGTGCAAACATTTAGTGGGAGTTTACAACAAAGCAGAAGAATCTCAGCCATAGGCCTCAGAAACTGTCTGATTACTCAGACTTTTCATTGCTGGAAACTAGGGTTTATTTAAGTTCTTATATTCCAGGATGTTCTTATCTATTACAATCATCTACCATCTATTGCTTATGTTAGACTTAACACAAACATGGGAGAAAATGGATTTGTAGTGAACTAAAGATATCTTTGGGCCTACAACACAACATCACCACCTTTCCACATCATGGGGTTCTAGCCAGTGTTGGGGAGGATTTGAAAGTGTGGCTTCTTCTGGGAAGTTGTGCACA
The DNA here is from genome assembly GCF_943737965.1 of Phodopus roborovskii. NCBI lineage: Eukaryota > Metazoa > Chordata > Mammalia > Rodentia > Cricetidae > Phodopus > Phodopus roborovskii. Next base: position 10,268,945 of record NW_026125391.1, read on the forward strand.
CATCATCAAAATTCCTCACTCATTCAGAGGAAAGCTGACAACATCTTCTTACTTGTTCCCCATCCTATGATACCCTCATTAACTTTTACATTATAGGTCAATTGATTTACAACAATGCATGCACAGAAGTAGATACTGCACTGTTGATTTAGTGCTGTTGATTTAGCGCAATGGGAGCCATAACCCCAACACTGCACCTAATATATCCATGATATGTTAATAATTCAATCAAGAGAACAATGGCTTAACACTGAGATTCACACACAGAATAGGAATGTATGCTGAAATATTTAATACAAAGATCATAGCATGCACTTTGGCAAATGGAGATGAAACCATACGCCATTGGAACAGAGTCTCAAAACCTGGTTGCTATGTCAACACAGGAAATATGGAATTAGTGGAAAAGCTGAATTTCTTCAGGTTCAGTTAACTAATCCACGGTGATAAGAAACTTTTACAAGATCATCAACTTTCATTGTACAGCCCTGCTCCTCTCCTTGGCTACACTACACTGTATATCTAAATTTTTGCTAGAAGATAGAGTATACTTATAAAAAATTAAGGGACTGGAGAAAGATGACTCCATAATTAAGAGCACTGGATGCTCTTACATAGGGCCTGGTTTCAATTTCCAGCACCCACGTGGTGGCTCACAAACATTTGGAACTCCAGTCCCAAGGAATCCAATAATCATATTTTCAAAACAACATTAAGAAAACCTTCATGCTGATTGGACTGAATTATAGTCATACTTACCTTGTCTTGAAAAATATTGCTAATGAATAGAAGTTTCTGCCCTACTTTTAATCATTGAAATATGTAAAGAGTAGTCCAGTTCAAGTAATCAGAGATTTTATGCTTAATTACAATTGGGGTCAATTCAAACATATTTAATAATTTTATCAAATAATTTGCCTTTAACATCTTATTAGAGCTTCAATAACCCCAACTTCTACAAATATTTTGGCCTTAAGAATGTTAGTTCCTTTTCAGTTTCTAATGTACAGTTATGCATTTAACATATTATATAAAGAATTGTGTTGAGATTTTAATGGAGATTGCATTGAATCGGTAGATTGCATTTGCTAAGATGGCTAGTTTTACTATGTTAATCCTACTGATTTATGAGCATGGGAGATCTTTCCATCATTTTCTTACATCTACAAATTCTTTCTTCAAAGACTTGAAGTTCTTGTCATACAGGTCTTTCACTTGCTCGGTTAGAATTACACCAAGATATTTTATATTATTTGAGGATATTATAAAGGATGTTGATTCTCTCTCTCTCTCTCTCTCTCTCTCTCTCTACATATATATATATATATATATATATATATATATATATATATATATATCACCACAAAGGAAGGTGTAAGTCCAGTTGAATTGCCTCCTGCAATAGCTTGTACTAAATAATCTCCTGAAGACATGATCATCTTAAAGAAAGCACAGACTTGAAATACACATGATGCTTCTTGGCTCATCCATTTTTTTTTCTATTTCCTGTAACCACAGATATCGCTAACCCCTCCTCATCCTGTGAATCACATTGATGATATATATTCACTCAAGTTGTGTTAATTAGCTTAACATTTTCATAGTTTACTAAATAATGCATTTTCAACTTTGAGAAACATACTAAAGCAAATTGATTTTTTCAACTTATAGACTGCTTCAAATGCCAGCAAAGCTTTTGAAAGTGCTATGGGGCTGCCAGGTGTCATTGTTGAAATGCTCCTTAATAATTCCAATATAGTAATAATTAGCCATGCTTAGACACTGATTCTCATGACATGTATTATCTTCCTTGTGAGTTCAACTTAATGCTATGTTCTAATTCTATATGTTTGGTTGTGAGCCAAGCCTTTAACAGCTGAGCCATCTCTCCAGCCCTGGGTTCTAATTCTAACTGGGAAGTATAAGATTCATTTTGTCTGGACTGAATGCAAAATGCGAAGAAACTATTATACTGAAAAACTTTTATAGTTATATATGTATGATAGGTAGAAAATTCTTCATTGACTCTCACATTAATACAAGAGAATATGCCATAAACTGAAAATACTAAATAGCATTTACAAAATCTAAAGCAGTATGTTCTAACGTTTCTATCAATGGCAATTAATTGAAATGAAGACTATAGACAGAAGCAGATGCTATGGTCATATATCTTGATCATACACCCTTCTCTACTCTATAGCTTGTCATTCTTCATCTTTCTGAAACTTCCCCTGCTATTAAACTTTCTGATTAATGTCTTTTAAAGTTCATGTAAAATAATTCTATGTTAAAATGTGTGTGACATCTGCATATTAATAAAAGTATTAAATGATGATTTTCCTGTGTGGAATTCTTAAACATCCATGATTGCTTAACCACCATCACTTATTTATCTTAGTTAAGCTCTTTACTATAACAGAAATACGGCTTTGTACCATAGAACTATGGCTTAGAGACCTTTTTTTTCCCTTCCTGCCATACTGGAAATAGAACCTAGTACCTTGCACATTCTAAGAAGACATGATCTTTCTCTCACTACATTCTAGACTGCTTATATAAAAGCTCAGTTCTTGATTGTGGAGACAACTTAGTAATACATTATTCTGAAGCCTAATGTAGAACTATTTTAATTCAAATGAACGTTCTTATCATCCACTTACATTTCTAGAAAAATCTACATAAGGGATCTTTCCTACATATAAATAAGACTTAGTAATAGAGCACTTGCCCAGCATGATAAGAGTACCAAGATTTGATACCTAGTGTTGGTGTGGCTAAAAGGAAAAAGACATCAAAGTAAAAATATAAACAGTGCAGGTATAAATAATATAAAAATATGCTGTACCTAACTTTATACTTATTGATAATAAAATGCCAAAATATGCCTGAGGGATATGCTTACAATCATCGATTCCAGATGCCAGCAGTAAATGGAAAGGATTGGCTAAATGGCATGACAACAATGGAATTCCAAGATACCTAACATATAAGAAAGAACCATGCTGTATTATTTATTTATTTATTTGAAGTGATTTTATTTTTATAATTTTATTTTGTTTACATTTTATTGAAATTACTTTTCCTATAGTATATTCTTATTTTGGTTTCCTTCTCCCATACCTCCTTGAGATCCTTCTTACCTCCCCACTGCCCACATTATGCCTGCATTTTCTCTCTCTTTAGGAAACAAAAAATGTAAACAAATCAGACTAATTTTAAAAAGGTACATACACAAACATCAAAACACAAAATCAGAAACCTTATATAGAAGCAAACTATCAGTAAGAAAAGAAAAAAAAAAAAAGCCCAAATAAGGAGACTCAACTGCAGAATACTTTTTTTTTTTCATTGCAAGCAGGTGCAAACTAGACATAACTTCTTCCGTAGAGATGGCAGAACATGTCTGAGTCCCATTGTCAGCACTGGTTAGCCCTGTACAGGCCCCATGAATGCTGCCACAGTCTCTGTAAGGACATATATGTGTCAATTTTATTATATTTGGAAGACACTATTTCCTTGGAATGGCCTATCACTTCTGACTCTTACAATGTTTCTCCTTAGCAGAACTTTCTGTGCCGTAACAGGAGGGGGTTGATGAAGACATCCCATTCTGGACTGAATCTCCAAATCTCTCTTTCTGGACATTGTCCAGGTGTAGGTCTCTATGTTAGTTCCCCCTGTGTGCAACAGTAGGAAGCCTGTCTAATAATGGCTGAATAAAGCATTGCTTTATGATTATAACAGAATGTTGATAGAAGTCATTTTATTTTTATGTTCCAGTAACAGATGTGTGGTACCTGGTTTTCTCCTAGACCCATATCCTATCTAGTGTGAAGTTTTCAGCCTTCTGAGAAGTGTCATGCATGAGTTTCAGCTCTTGGAGTAGAGCTTAAATCCTGATAGAGAATGGTTGTGTATTACAACAATGGAAGGCCATTTTGTTTTGAGAGCAGTCCTTCCTAATTATGTATTTTGTAAGAAGGGATGGTAAGTAGCTATGTTGTTGTAAACAGGGAAGGACAGAATTGGAGTTGAAAAAAATATATTCTTTTTTTTTTATTTATTATTCTTATTGATCCCAGTTCCCTCTCCCCTCCCTCCTTCCTCTCTCCCACCCTCCCATGTCCCCTGACCACCCTCCCATCCCATTCCCCCAAACTCCACAGGGATGGTGATGACTTCCAGAAGGGGTCATCTAAATCTGTCAAGTCATTTGAAGTACGAACTAGGCTCTCCCTCCTGCTTCTAGGTTAAGGGAGCATCCCTCCATGGGGAATGTGCTCCCAAAGTCCTTTTGAACACCAAAGATGCATCCTGGTTCCACTTTCAAAGGTCCCTTAGACTGCCCAGGCCTTCTAACTGAGACTCATGTTCAGGGAGTCAGTCCAATGCTGGTTTCCCAACTATCAGTCTGGGGGTCCATTAGCTACTCCTTGTTCAGATCATCTGTCTCTGTGGGTTTCTGTAACCTAGTCTTGTCCTTCCTCTCTGCATCTGGATTCCAGTTCAGCTCAGCGTTTAGCTGTGGCTGTCTGCTTCTGTTTCCATCAGCTACTAGATGAGGGCTACATGATGGTGGTTTAGTTAGTCATCAATCTCATTATCAGGGAAGGGTATTTATGGTAGCCTTTCCACTGTTGCTCAAATTGTTAGTTGGGTTCAGTCTTGTAGGTCTCTGGACGTTTCTCTGAAGTCAGTTTTCTCTTCAAACCTATAATGGTTCCCTCTTTTATGGTATCTCTCTTTCTTTTTTTTTTCTCTCATCTGTTTCTCATCTGACTCAATCTTCCTAGTCCCACGTGCTTTCCTCACTTATCCTTCTCCTTCTCCTAGTTCCCTCTCCACTCACTGCCCCCCCATTCCCCATATGCTCTGGAGTTCTTGTCACTTTCCTCTTCTGTGAGGGACCTTATATGAATCTTTTAGAATCCTCCTTGTATCCTAGTTTCTCTGGCCGTGTGAATTATAGGCTGGCGATCCTTTGCTCTATGTCTAAAATCCATATGTGAGTGAGTACATACCATGTTTCTCTTTTGGTGACTGGGTTACCTCATTCAGGATGGTTTCTTCAAGTGCCATCCATTTGTCTGCAAATTTGAAGATTGCATTGCCCGCCCCCCAAGAGTAGTATATTCTGATCATAGATACAATGTTGTTAGTTTCTTTCCTTGGAGGTAAGCTTAGTAAAATCTTTGCTTCCTTAGAGTTGCTGAGAATCAGGACGTGAAAATAATTTTAAGATTCTGGAAGCATAGGTGTTTTGTATGCTTTCCCCCTTTCAAGAAAGTTTTGAGAAAATAGAGAGTAGGAAAGAAAAAAAGGAGCTTAGATTCTTGCTATTACCATTCTCCTTATTAGGTTGTATCACCTTAGACCAATGCTTCTCAGTGGTTTTATTGTAGATTCATTACAAATAGTTAAATTACATGTTACAGTAGAGCAAGATTTTGGAAAGTAACAAGCAGTAATGTAGTCTAGTAGTGCCAATGATAAGGCAGGCTCTCAGTCAGTTTAGTGGCTAGTTGAACTTCTGAATGCAATCAGCGTCATATAACCCAAATTGAATGACCTTTTGAAGATTGGGTGATATTTAATAAATATGATTGTAAGTTTACTAATGCAAAGAAAATGAATGAAAATTCTAGCAAAAAAGACATTCCACGAAAAAGAATGGAATAGAAACTTTTTTGCCTATGATAAGCTTATCAATAAAACTAGTACATTACTAGTTATTCAAGTTTATTTTTGTGTTCATATGACACAAGCCAGGGTATTCTGGATAGAAGTGACTCAATTAAGAAAGTGTCTTTATCAGATTATCTGTGCAGACTATTCTTTGGCATTTTCTTGATTGATAATTGATATAGTAAGGCCCAGCCCACTGTAAGCAGTGTTACCACTTAACAGCCTATGTTGTATCATTTAAGAAAACAGGCTAAAAAAGCCACAGGGAGCAACCCACTGAGCAGCTTTGTTCCATGATCTGCTTTGCCTCCAACCTTGCTAATAGGCTGTTTCCTACAAGTGTACCCTGAAATAAACCCTTTCTTTCCTAAGTTACTTTTGGTTATGCTGTTTATGACAGAAATAGAAACCTAATTAGACACCAATCTTACAAGGTTTAAAAGCCGAGGACTCATAAATATTACAAAATACTACAGAAAAACTCTCCTCCAAACATAATTTTTTTTTAATATGAGCATCGAATTGAAGAGTAATGGTATACTCTTCACATGAAATTCTGAGCTATAATCCCTGAGTTTTGCTCTGAACACATTATAGCAGGAAATGGAGGAGCATTATAGTCCTTGATGTTAGAATCTAGAGAATTAAAAAAGATGACTACCAACTGTGTCCCATGATGGCCTTGGGTAAGTGATTTAACTCCTCCAGAGTTCTGAAAAATAGTTTTGCAAAGCCTGTTTCTGCAATAATTTAGAGGCTCAATTAAACATTTCTAACAGAGTTCTGCCCTATAAACAAATGTCCCTTTTGGCCCTTTTAGTAGATGAGTGAGGACTGAGTGTCCCTGTAATTATTGTGAGGGCACTGTGAACTTCTCCATCACAAATGGGTAATTGACAAACCCTATTTTTAGTGCTATTCTCCCGAGGGAGAAAAGTGGGGACAGTTAAAGTCCTTCCAGTGAAGAACCAGCATAAATTTCATGGAATCATTCAAGATCAATTTAATATATTAGTAGGAGTTGCACGATCTGTCATCATGCATTAGTGCCCACCAGAGAAAATAGAACTGGAAAATTAGCAAGGTTGAAGGTGAGATAAATGTCCTGTCACTTGCATAGGGTCCCTAGGCGCATCCTCTATCAGGGAAAAGACATCCATATTCAAAGACTTGGAAATTTGTTACTTGATAATACCTATATTTCCAAAGGAAAAGTATCCAAGTCATACTGGAAAACATCAAGGTAGGAAAAGAGAAAACAAATACTTGTGGGTTTACTCGAGGGAACCTGAATTATACATGAATTATTTTAAACGACATTTTAAACGACGCCTATATATTTACATATAGGCAAGTATTCCCCTATCATAAAACTTTTCTGACATGGTAAATAAATATTTTGGAACAACTAAGATTCTCTTTACTTTCCATTAGTGAATGATGTAATTTATAGTATAGAAATTTTGGGGTATGTATAATATGCACCTCAAGAACTTCAGTGATACATAAAAGTTTCAAGCCAGCAGAGGGCTCCCTCCTGCAAGGTAGGTCTACACCTGTGAAGTGTAGCAATGCCTATTAATGAGGCACAAGAGTAGGATTTAATACTGTTGTTGACCTCAGAATTTGCTCAAATCCTGTGTGTAACTAAGAAATATAAAAACTGAACGAAGCAAAGCCAAACCCACTTCTGACGCTTGAGGTATAATTGTTAGTATTTCCATCCATGCAAAGTTAATTTTCTTCTGCTGTCGCAGCTTGAAAAGCGAATCTGCTTCCGCTTGGCTTCATGAATATACACAGACTTCAGTAGCCTAATTTTCTGACAGCGCCTGAAAAGTGAGGCTAAACAACTATAGTCAGTCTTCTTAATTCAGTGATGTGTGTTAGTAAAGAGTAATGAAAGTCATAATGAGGATTAGCACTTCTGACTTGGACAGTGAAAATTGTCTGAAAAAATATTGAAGGAAGGGAACAGTTCTTATTTTTTAAAGACTTTTTTTTCAATTTTTTTCTGAACATAGTTCTTATCTTTGTCAGTTTTTTCCAAATGGAACATATAACAGACTTTTAATATTTCAATAAGCAATATACAAGCATCACTTTGTCACTTCTGTTCAGACACTTTTATTAACAGTATTATGACAATTTGAAATAGCATGAATTATAAGGTACTCCTCAAGCTGTTGAAACAAATTGCCCCAATATTTTACATGTATGTATTATAAGTTAACATGTTGAACAAACTAATTCTTTCCAGTTCTAATCATTTTCGTCACATTGATTTATTTTTATGCAATGATAGATCATTTGTTTACAAAGGCAAATGCCAGCTTGCATAGACTCCAACACATTTTAAAGACTACAGAGATGGATTTAAGTATAATTTTAGCAAATGTCAAAGTAAAAGTTGTCAAACAAAGCAAGACAGATGCAATTTTCATTCTGTTAAATATTTTAACCCCATCCTTTCTTTTTCATAGCCATTGCGATAGAGAAGAAAAGCAAATATAGCCTCAAAGTATATAAATAACTTGGCTTTTACTAAGAACAAATAGTATAATTCACGTTAATTTTGGAAGAAAAATGAACGTGAGAAGCATAGGTAAATAAGTACTGTGAATTTTCATTATCTAAGTAGCTCCTGTAGACAGTTTGTAAGATAACAATCTTTGTGTAATGGTGACATGCCATGGACAACAGACAGGACTGAGAGATCTCTTTGTTGTAAGTAGGATTACTTCCAAGAGCCAGCAGTGAGTTGTTTCATGGTTCTGACTCCCCAAAAAGCAATGCAAACAGAAAAGAAAATCTAAAAGAAAGAAAAACAAGAAAACAAATGTGAGTCCAAACTTTTCCACTGTGTTAAATTATTTTCCTGGAATAAAACAAACAAATGATTTCACTTAGTCAAATTTCTTAAACAAATTTTAGCAAGTGGCTCAAAGATTGGATTTAGTCAACTTAACATGAGGCATTCTATGTAAGTATAAAAAGGAGAGTAAGAAGATCATTTTTCCTTTTTTTTTTTTGTTGTTCTTACATTTACATATATGTGCTATTTAATTATATGGAGGCTAGATAAACTAGATACTGAAGATACTGAACATAATGAACAAGTTTCTTCTACATTTGTGAATTCCAAATATTAAATTTTCTATCTTAAATGATGTCATTTGTTCTATAGTTTAAGAGCCTTAACAATATGAGGAGTGAAAACATTGTTCAAGAATCATTTTCCTCTAAGGTGATACAATCTATCCTACTACTCATTTCACTCCACAAAAATGAAATTCACAAAACTGTGGCTAACTTGTCTTCTCCATCTCGATCTCACTATGTAAAAAAATAAATAAATGCACACACACACACACACACACATTTTTGGATAACATCAGATACAACAAATCACCAATATTATTGTTTTTCTAATGAATTTAGCAATAAGAAGCAAATAGCAATTCCCAGCAGGAATAATGGTTGTAGCATTTTCTGCTTTATGTAATATAAATATTATATCCCCCTACTGAATCTGTTTGTGCACAGGTTGAGTGTTATGTGCTTTCAGGGTTTTTCTATGTGAATGCTTCCCCTTGTTCTTTTTGTTAAGCTGCGGGGCAGCCTTCCTGATAATAAACATTAGATGATGATGAAATGGCCTAACTTACTGTAATAAGTTTGTAATGATTGGGAAAACTATGTGGGTCTCCTCCCCATAGCATGTCTCTCTATATTCAGCTTCCTCTGCAAACTACTATAATGCTACCCTACGGGTTACTTTTCCCCAGGAAGACATTTATTATTTCTGGAAGATTCATAGAGATATACAATGGAAAAAGACTTAAGCAGTTAAATTAGAATATGAGGGGATGAATTACTAAGTTAAAGCCAATGACATCAACTGACAATCAAAATACCTTTGCTGCCAGAATGAGAAAAATTAAACAATGAGAGCAACAATAAAAATAAATAAATAAACAAAATGGTTTTTGCTAAACATTGGTGCTTACATGTGATATATTGTTCAATTTCATTTAAACTTCCTGGTTCTTTTTATATGATCATTAGTCTGAATAACAGCTAGTCATAGAGATTTGTTCCCCTTACTCTTTTCATTCCTTTCAGGCTATCTCATCCACAAAATTAAAAAAAAAAATGAAAATAAAAATCAGTATTTATATTGAAGCCAAAGGAAAGAATAATATTAACATATTGGAGTTGCCTGAGAAGTCAAGCACAATGTATGTAATGGCTGGTTTTCATTTTGTTTCTTTTGACTGTAACTCAAGAGAAATGACTTCATGAGGTTCTTCACGGTGGTGCCAGGGAAAACAACACCGGGGCTGGAAGAGAATTGTGAACACTACTATACTTCAGTAGCAAGTTCCTTCTACTTCTGAAGATTAGTTGATGTGGGCAGGATGGCTGAGAATAAAGTTTCCCAAGATGTCAGAGATGATATCTGTAATATTGGTAAATATTTTACGTGAATTCGGTATCTCTATCAAACAACTAGTACATGATGGTAGAATCTGAAATATATGAAGTGTCAATAAAGGATTTTGTTAGGTTTGAATCTGATGTCTAAGATCACAAGGATTTTCTACATGGAGGTGGACTGTGGTGAGTGATTTCCATGAAATCTCAAAAAAATGATGGAAGTGCCATAACTCTTTTTCCTTTTCCCCATGTATTAATAGTCTCCTTTAGACTTCTCATACTTCTACCTGGCTTCTCAGTAATACTGAACACTGTTCAGTAAAACAAGAGTAAAAAAGTTAAATATTACAGGATATGACTTCGTTCTTTTTTCTCTCAATTTTTTTTATATACTATACATACCAACCACAATTTCCCTTCCCTCTTCCTGCCTCCCTCATTTCTCACCATCCCACCCTCCATCCATTCTCCAGAAAGGGTAAGGCCTACCATGGGAGGTCAACAAAGCCTGGCACATTAAGTTGAGGCAAGACAAAGCCCCTTCTCCCTATATCAAATCTGAGCCAAATATGGGCGATGGGTTCCATGAAGCCAGCTCATACGCCAGGGCTAGAATCTGGTCCCACTGCCAGGGCCCCACAATCAGACTGAGTCACACAATGTCACCCACATATAGGGAGCCTAGTTTTGGCTAGAGTCCATCAACTCCCACATTCTCAAGTCAGCTGTCTCTGTGGGTTTCCCCATCATGAACTTTATGTACTTTGCTCATATACTCCCTCCTTCCACTCTTCAACTAGACTCTTAGAGCTCAGTCCAATGCTTCACTGTGGATCTCTGCATTTGATTCCATCAGTTACTGGAAGAGGTTAGTGTTTGTTTTTCTGTGTTTGGGTTACATTACTCAGGATGATGTTTTGCTGGTTCCCTCCATTGATCTGCAAATTTCATGATGCTTTAATTGTTTTTTACAGATAAGTAATATCCATTGTGTAGACATACCACATTTTCTTTATCAGTGTTTTGTTGAGGAGCATCTAGGTTCTTCCCAGGTTCTGGCTATTATAAATAATGTTGCTATGAACATAGTTGAACAACTTTCCTTGTGGTATGATTAAGCATGCATTGGTTATATGCCCAGTGATGACTGGATCTTGAGGTAGATTGATTCTTAATTTTCTAAGAAACCACCATACTGAATATCATAGTGACTGTACAATTTTGCACTGCCACCAGAAGTGGAAGAGTGTTCTCCTTTCTCTACATCCTCTTTAACATAGCTATCACCAGTGTTTTTGATCTAAGCCATTCTGACAGGTGTAGATAGTATCTCAGAGTTGATTTGATTTTCATATCCTTGATGACTCAGGATGTTGAGGACATTCTTAAATGTCTTTCAGCCATTTGAGACTCTTCTGTTGTGAATTCTGTGTAGATCTCTACTCCATATTTTATTGGATTATTTGATAGGTACCACATACAAAAATTAAATCAAATCTGGATTAAACAGTTTAAATAAATCTATAACCCCCACGGAAATAGAAGAAATCATTAAAAGTCTCACATTCAAAAAACACCCAGGGCAGCTCAGAATTATACCACAATTTCAAAGTAGAACTAACACCAATACTCCTCAAATTGTTCCACACAGTAGAAACAGAATGAACTTTGTCAAACTTTTTTTCTTAATGAGGCTACAGTTATCCTGATGCCCAGAACACACAAAGAGAATTATAGACCAATCTTCCTCATGGATATTGATCCAGGAGTACTCACTAAAATACCAGCAAACCAAATCCAAGAACACATCAAAAAAAATCCACCATGCTCAAACCAGAGACAAAAGGATGGCCCAACATATCAAAATTTGTCAATGTGATCCACCATATTAAAAACTGAAAGAAAAAAAAAACACATGATCATTTCATGAGATGCTTAAAAAGGCATCAACAAGATCCTTCACCTGTTCTTGGAGAGATCAGGGGTACAAGGAACTTACATAAACATAATAAAAGAATTATTCAGCAAGCCAATATTCAATATGAAATTAAATGGAGAGAAACTCAAAGTGATTTCACTAAATTCAGGAGCTACACAAGGCTGTCCACTTTCCATATCTATTCAATATAGTACTCAAATTTCTATGACTTGGTTATTAATTCATCATGATGGGAAACTTTGTTACTTTGAAACATGTGGACCTCCTACTTACCAAAGCCGAAGTATTTCCTATTCCCTCTGTTTCCTACCCACCTCAAATGTAGTCAGCACCCTAAAGAGGAGCAGGATTAATTTTGTTCATTTTATCTGTTTGGGTGTCTATGGACCAATCCTCCAAAGAGACATCCAGCTGGTATCTTTCAGGTTCTCAGAGCGATGCTTGGACCAGGAAAGCTCTTGGTGTCCTTACCAGACCATGTTGTCTGATTGGTACATGTCTTGGAGGATTGGTATCTACTTTGTGGATAAAGCAGTAGGAGCTCAAAATGTGTTAATATATGATCACTAAACAATCTCAAGTGTGTCAATAGCTGGAATTAGGCTTCACATTTGCAATAGTCCCCTGAAAGTGTCATTGTGTATACAACTATGGAGACAGCAGGGTGAGATGAGCATCACAACCAGAGATAAGAGCATTTTTTTTTTGTTTTGTGTTTTAAGATTAACAACCTGGATATGCAGGTTTTAAATCCAATAGCTGATAGGCTTTAAAGACGTTTTCACAATCAGTACTTTAAGGATTTACATTAGAGTTTTTAAACATAATGAAATATATATAGATGAAGGGTCACAGAAGTGATGTAAAATAACTACATCACTAAAACTATGGTTGACATAATTTCTTTGTTAGAGATATTAAAGTGGAGGAAAATAAATTAGTTTTTATTGTCTGAACATATATGTATCGATATATTATATTACCATATTTAACATAAAATAAATTCAATTATGTTACATGCACAATTTAATATGATAATTATTTGGTATACAATTCATTTAACCACTTGATTATTGATATCAATTCTGTCAAAATTTTTCTTTTCTTCAATTTTGTTTGATTTTGCATTAAGCTGTTCATTTTGTTTTTCCATATCTATAGAGATTAAATATGTCTCATTTGTTAATAGATCATTAACATATTCCTCAGTCAAATGCAATGAAGGAAGTTTCATTCTTCTTTAAGTATAGTGACAGAATAAATGCATGTTGTATCTTTTTTGCATTTATTTTTACATATTTCTCTAATATTTAGATATGTTTCCATATATATACAAAGTCAATATACCCTCATTTTATTGTAGGTCTGGCCAAGTCCCATAATTTTAACAGCTGGATGCAAAATATGAAACAGAGGAAGTTCAATCTCAGTGTCAAGCCCTCCCTGTGCTAACACATCATTAGAAATCCTTGTCTTCAGGCTATTTCCTTGACTTCCCAGGGACTTCAACTCCAATGCCTGAACTTTGGCCTATACAGATGCTCTCTATGTTTCTTCCACCTCATTCTAGAAAGCTCACCATTTGGCAGGTGGCTAATCTGAGCACCTAATCCCTATTAAACACTAGTGGGAACTATTGCCTCCCACCCAGTTAAATCTGTTTCGGGGGCCTTGTTGAAAAAGGCTCAAATATGAGCAAGCCGGAATTCTAACTTACTGCAGTGAGAATCATACAAGCAAGCGTGATTTCATGCAAATAACATGCCCTACAGCTGAAAATCCCCAAATCACAGCCAAGTGGATTGACTTCTTGTATGCCACTGTGCATATTAATCTCTTCTGGCTTTAGGTACATGACCAGAGAAGAAAATATTCATTAAACATTGGGCCATTGCAATTACAGATGGAGAGCAGTCTACAGCCTTTATGGAGATGTTACAGACTTTTCATAGCATATAACTTTGACATAAATAATCAGGTGAAACAGGTGCTTTGAAATTATTTACAAGAACAAAATGTCTATGGGAGAACTATACTTTTTGGTTGGTTGGCTTTGAGTCTCAAATGTTTATTTTCAATGATAATTGAAATAAAAACACTCACTGTGCCATATCTGATTTAATTTTCTGCCTAATGATAAAATCATACAATGTTTTATGTATCCCTGTAGCACTAATAAGTGCCACAACAGGTATGCCAAATATATTGTTATTTCTCATAGTGAGGACCATTTATCCTACCTGACCAAGGAAAGAATCTAAATGATTGAAGTATGAAGTGCTAATTTGTGAATTGTATTGTATTTTTATTTCATTTAACTACAACAAAATTTATACAATTATGTAACATTACAGACAAATGTAGATTTCTATAATAATTTCCTAGGATTTGATAAGCACATATATTCATTCTTAGCTCTGATACATCATACACAAGACCTAGACAGAAGATGATATTTTCATGTAAAACTTCTTTCATTCTCATCCAAGTATTAATAGCTATAAATTTAAAACATTATAAAGAAAATTAAATATTACTCTCTAGATAGGAGAGATGGCTCTGCAGTTAAGAACACTGATTGTCACAAAAATGACCCGGTGATCAGTTTCCAGCATCCATATGGCAGCTCAAAACAATTTGTATCTCTGATTCTAGAGGAACCAATGCCCTCTTCTGACTTTCATTGGCACCAGGCACACAATTGGTACAAATAGATACATGCAAGCAAAACACTCAAACACATAAAAAAGAAAGCATCTTCAAAGTTAAAAATACATTTCTCTCATGTCAATGAAGGTTGAAAAAAAAGCAGGTACCTGGTTATTGTAAGGAATGCCAACAATTATAAACAAGAATTGCTTTAGTGTAACATGAAAAATGTCCAAACTATTTGAAAGTATCTGGAGAAAAACTAAGCTAACACTTTTAGCACCATTCTTTCAGGTTTTTGGAAATGGCTTTTGAGAGATGTAGAAACAAGGACTCAAGCAAACATTGAGTTTGAGTTTCTGTAAAGCACCACCAATTCCTGTCAACACAAGGGACAAAGAGGAACACACAGAACATGGAGGACATAAAAAATTATTAGGGATGATAGATTTAATATTTCTTAGACTTTATCAAGAACATGTTTCACAAGTGTCTGCTCAAAATAAATGAAGAGATTTTATTTTTGCCTATAGTGCACTCTATAGATGGCTAAAGAATTGATTCATATAGAAGATGGTACCTGTTTCCAGTACTGCAGTATTACTGAGACTCTCTGGGGATTTTGTGTGGGGGGGGGCATGCATGTGCATTTATCCTTAAATAATATTTAACAATAATATAACTGTTTAATATGAGGTCTTAGGATGATTTACTATTATTTACATGTAAAATGAACCTTGTACTACACATAAAAATGAATTAAAGTTCTTAGCTTTGAAAGAGCAACAGGTTTATACACATATATAAATGAGACTTCTTTGGAAAGAATAAATTTCAGTCCTTAAATATCTACTGATATTAGTTTTAAGTAAGTAAATATAGTAAACACTCATGTTCAAATTAAATAACAAACAACTGTGGATGGTGTTTTACAGAAGCAGATGTCAGCTTTTTTAAGCTTTTATCTGACTTGTGTGGAGTGAAAAATCAGATATTTTACTATTTCATAAAAAATTGGGACAAAGGAAATAAGCAGTTGAAAAGGTATTAACTTGACCAACACAAGTGTCATATCACCCATGTAAATCATATTCAGCCCCCACCTCATAATCATTTATCAAGTACAATAATTTATTCACTTCTCAAATTCTAAACCATCTGAGAATATGCGCATATCTTTCTACACTGAGGTCTGTATTCTGTCTAGTCCAGATTTGAAATACCACACAAACACTTGCTAAAGACAAATTTTCTTGATAAGATTAAGAGTGGATCACTTAGAGGTCTATGAAGCCTACCCAGATTTCAGATTTTCAAGACAGTTGGCCTGAATTAGCTACTGTGCATGCAAAGTCATCTGGTTGGAATTGTATAAGCCATAATTAGCATAAAATGAAAAATACATGCTACATTTCTCAAAAACATCTGTGGAGTTTTCTTCATTGAGTTAAATATTTGTATTTATCGATAGCCACCATTTTTAGAAGTACTAACATTACCAAGCTTTGTTTTCAGAGTACAGTAATCTATTCATACAATGGGTAGAATTATTTTCGATTAATTGTTCAATTCTTTCCTTCTTTATAGGTAATGGTGATGCTCCAATATTGATTGTTTTTCTCTATAGACTCTAAATATTTTAGTACATTCTTACTATCCAGGGTTCCTTTACTTTTTGTTTTGGTTTTTGTTTTACTGTTAGTTGTCTATTCTTTTACTTTGAAGTTGAATGAGAAATTAAAGAGAATGCAGTCACTTAGCTGGGGAATATTGTAGAAAATAGGATCTTTTAATGAGATTCTTTATACTAGCCATCAACTTGCACTTATCATGGAGTACCACACTCTTCTTTGTATCCTTGAGAGAATGAAACATAACAAAATAAAGACATGGCAAATTCATAAACATAATCAACTTGTTGTAGCTTTTAAAATGTTGGGGGAAATGGAGCATAAAGAATGTAAAGCTCTTGATAAATATATCTGGGTTTTAGTTTGTGCTGAAATGTTTATGGGCATTAAAGTTACTGATGGGTAAGGTATTTTAAATACCTTGATATTATGACCTAAATGTGAATGAACTTTAACTGAACTCTTTTTAACAGTTCAGTGAATTCAAAAGTTCAATGTTAAAATTTCAATTTTTTTTATTTTATAAAAGATTTTTATAATGATGGGTATCAAACCATAGCCTTCATAAATGTAAAGGAAATCCCCCACCATTCATTTTACCCCATAGCTACTCAAATTTCTTTTGTACTTCTATGGTTCTACATAGATGCTTTATTTATAGTTAAAAATAAAGTCTGTTTGGTTTCCATTTGGCACAAAAATCCTCTTCTTATATCCAGTACGTTTGAAGCTGAAACTTGAGTGAAATATTGCTGGACCCTAGTCCTTCAGTGCCCTTAAAGAATTAACTCTAATGAATAGATGCGTGACAAATAATCTAAGATTTGAAGTATCTTACATTTCTAACTTATTTCCAATTAGTGAAATTATAACATTTCTGCTATTAAACAGAGCTGTGTTTTATTAAAATTTATAAAGAAAACTCAGTCACAATCTTCTACCAAAATTCAATTTCTGTAATTAAGGAGTAGCAGGAAAACCCTCTGCTCAGAAACTTATCATGGATTACGATGATTTTCAGTGCAACCAGGAGCAAGAGCCAAAACTATTTGATGTGGCTAAAAGTTTCAGCTTTTGTCCGATATTCCATCTGCAAGAACATGCATTTACAAATGCAGAATGACATTCAGCAGTGCTTATCAGGACTTTTAGTGTGTAACTAAAAATTCCTCTGTATTTTTATACTAGTTGGGAAATAAAAACAAAAAATCTCATTAGATATGTTCATTATTTTCAGGAGAAAATTCTATGTTTACAAACATACTAATGGTATGTTGCATTAAAAATAGGACAGTCTATCTTATTTTTGCTTGCGTCATTGGGATGATTAGACTCTCAGTAAAAGTAAGCCTCCAACACAGACTAATAGCAAGTCAATAGCTCACATATGGCTCACAGCTTGAGAGATTTCTTAGAGGTCTACCAGAGATGGGACTGCCCAAACAGTTTTCTGTGAATATCCTATACAAACTGCATCCTACTAAGCCAGTTGCCAGAACTAGACCCAAGGGTATACAGAACTGTGACTGAAGGCTAATAATTACAACTTCCTAAGGAAGGCACAGATGCTTTCCTGAGAGACACTCCAGATGCCTGAATTGCCTTTATTTTCTGTTTGGACTACCTGTTCTTGCAACAGTTCCAATAAAGAGAGTCAGGCAGCAGGCATCCAGCTGTTTCCAATAAGTTTGGCAAAATAGGTCCTTATGGCATAGGCGCTACAGACCTCTAAAATGCATATGCTAGCTTTGAAGTTCTAAACAAGGTACTAGGCTATACCAAGGCACAGATCTCCTTTGTTCCAAGTGATGATAATAGTAAGAACAATTTAATTATGACAGCAAATATATTACTAAAAAATCTATCATTACCCGAAGGAAAAAGGTAAAATGTGTGGTATGTGTGTATGTGATGTGTGTGTGTGTGTGTGTGTGTGTGTGTGTGTACTAATTTCAGAATCAAAATAAATATTTCAGACTTTTCTGAGAGGATCTTAAATAACTCAATGAAATATCTGCTTCAAACATCCTACAGTAATTAGACAACTCAACAGTAGAAGTGTTTCTTGAAATATACATTGATGACTATAACAAAAGAGCAGTAAGGAAAATGGAAGTAATTATGAGAAAAGCAAGCATATTAGATTGATAAATTATTATAATAGAAATCTGATAATAGAATTATGAAAGACCTATAGGAAAAGATGTATGAATATGAGGAAAACTCTCATGAAAGATGCACTGATCTCATCTCTATTACATTGTCAACAATGTGGAAAACTATTAAAAGCTTCAATACAGAGTCAAAGTAAAGTAACCCAAAATTTTTAAGTCAGAACTAATCATAGACTTCAAGCTTATTTCAAATAAATATTCATGTTAATAATCAATTAATTAGCTATTTAGTGATATATATGTAATACAAAAATAATCTTGGCATCTATTTCAGTTATGAATGAATGTGCAAAATATTATGTGGACCCAATCCTCATTAGATAATATTTGTTCATTAGTAATCCCTCCTCCAAATTCCATTATGTTTTTAGACTGTCCCTGATGACTTGAGTCTGAAATAAGAACAATATAGTCCTTGAATCCATAGATTTTTGTGAACTTATCTCCTATATCCTGGTAGATTTTTATTTGTGTCTTTTGAAGTCTTTAGCTAAAAGTGTATTCACAACACAAAAGAAAATGTTCATTAAAATTTTCTAAATCATGGAGTTATATCTATTTTAATAACTTTTTGAAAAGTAAATTCTATCTTCCATAATTATTTCATAAGGGTTTATATAAGTAAAGAAAAATTCTTTCTCATTTTCGTAGGGAGAGAGTTGCCTATGCAAAACATAATTCAGTACTAATATTCCAATTTTGAGTACAGAAATATAATTGAATCACATTTTTCATTTGAGTAAGATATATAATGCTTCTATACTTTAGTTTCTACATCTGAAGACAAAAAATAATTACAGAAGTTTCTTGGAAATATTAATTGAAATATTGTGATTGAAAAGTTATGCAATTTCAATTGTTCATCTATTACAAATAAGTGTTATTGGTTTTAGGAATTCTACAATGTTATCATTGCTGTTTCTTTTACTAACTTAGACTAAACAGTTTCCTAAACTGTGTTCTGAAAATAGTTACAGTTCACTTCCTATTGTTTCTACCTTTATTTTGATTATTATGGAGAACTATTTTTTGAATAGAGTAAAGAAAGTACAAATGCAAATTATAATATCTACTTCTTTCTTCTAAAAGGCTCCCCTCACTCATTGTCTTGGAAATCACAAGTTGGAAGTATAAAAAAGATTAAAAGCTCCAAATTTTGGGGTTCCAGAGTCCTGAAACATGAGTCATTCTTTCTTGTCATAGAATGTCTAAATTATTCTACTTTCTCAAGAATAGAAAAAGATTTTGCCAACCCAGTGCGATAATGTTAGAAAGTTCCCTGGATCATCCTTGGAGATAATTACATTTGCAAGGAAAAGAGTGCAGAGAAATAGTCTTGCCCCCATTAGTAGCACAACAATCTTGCAGAATGAACAGAGGAGTAGTCATGAAAAGTGCCTTGTAAGAAGCATTCTGCACACATTTTGAAAAGTGTAGGGAGAAGAATAAAAGTATGTTTAAGTTCCCATGTCCCAGATGACAAGGTTTGTAAGTTCCGTGGACACAGTGGTTTCTGGCATTCAGTTGTCTGAAATTTAGCAAAGCCAAGGGCACAATCAAATCATCTTCAAAGAATAATATAGTGAATATTCGAAAATGATGGCCAATAATGTAAAGACTGATATTTGTGAGGACTCTGCAGAGACACAGTAATGAAGAAACAAAGGAAACTGCAGTGGTAAAGACTTTAAGGCTTTAAAGATGACAATTTCAAATGTAAGTAATTTTTTATGCATATAATTCATATAATTCAAAAGGTACAATGAATATTCTTGGACGTGTTACAAAATGACACTACAAATCATCACTTTGCTTAGCTTTAATGTAGTCCAAATATCATTATTGTTGTTTCTTTTTCTTTCTGTAGAGGGATTAAATTTGGGGGTGGGGATAGGTAGAGCTAGAGATGAGAGGGGGAGGTGGGGTTCTTAGGATTCCTAAAATAATTATGGTGTTTTGAATATTGGTGGAAAATGTACATTTTATGCAAGTTAGTTTATACTTTAGGCCAATATGAGCTTTCATAAAATATATATGTTAGTGTGGATGTATCTAAAATGGTTGTGAAATGGTAGTGAGGGTGAATCTTACAGATATTGAGACCACACTCTTGATTCTGGTCTAAGTGGGCCAAGTAGAAAGTATTGGGATCTAGTTCAGTTTTATATGCTAGCATGCAGAACAGAAGGGGCAATGAGGTAAAACTAACTAGAAAGTCTTTTAGACAGTCCTTACATAATTCAAATGGTTTTGTGAACACACTACCCCTACACTAATTTTCTTATACATAACAGTTAAGAACCACAGTGAGAGACTGAAGGAAGGGATGAAGGAAAACTGCTGTGTAAATCTGGAAATTCAAACAAATCCTACCCTGAGTTCCAGAACATCAGAAGAAAGAAATATTCTTGATAAAATCTAACAGGTTTCTAAGTCATGAACTCCTTCATATTTATAGTTAATATAGTTAATTGTTTTGTAAAAGTCAGCTAAGTGGGATCTACCTTAAAGATAATTTCCAAATTCTTGGATTACCTTAACTAACAGCAACATCACTCCCCTAATCTGCATATACAGAAAAATATTTAGTTTAGCTACTTTGACACAAAGTCTTGTTTTAGAATGGCATTTTAACTTCCCTTGGCTTTCGTTTATGTTCCTATTTTAAGCTGCATCTTTGACAGAAATCATATTATAATACTCAATGGAAGTCAAATATTCATTTCAAACATTCGAATGAGTGCATTCAATATAAATTGTATCCCAACAAATGTGATATAGCAAGACTCTCTTCTACAAATATGGTTGGGCAATTACATTTAAACACTTTTTCTTTACCAAGTTATGATCCTCAGTGGTAAATCAGTCCACCACAGAATGCTAACTTGACCAGTTCTCCTTGTTAGGAAGCAAAAGCCCTAGAGAACTTCACAGAATTCTGGAATGAGAAGACTGGATGAATATTGATGAAATTTTAACATGATGTAATCAAGGAATAATCCAAACTGAGAAAATTACGCACATTCAAAAATGTCCTTTGTCTTCCTCATTTTTTTCCTTGTTTCATTTTTTTCCCTTTGCTCTGGCCAAGTGTTTTACAAGTTCCCAAACGTCCTGAAGCCCCAGCACAGCTTGGGTTGCTGACCGGAATTCTCCACATGGCTCTGGTGGTCAGGTCAGTGGGCATTATATTAGTACATTTAATTTTCAAAACATACAGTTAGAACAGATGCGTTTTATAAGGATTACAAGATGGAGCTCAGGCAGTGTTGGAATACATATTTTACTGGTCACTCTGTAAGACTAATGCCTGCTGATAAGCATAGCTTGGTTTTGTGAAAAGAAATTTATAATATTGGTGTATAGTACTATGGAGAATATCAAAGCTACCAAAAGTCGAAGCAGTACAACAGCGGCTCCAGATCTGTATGTAAATTAATACCACAACATGGAAAAGATTAACTTGAGGGTTTTAGGAATTTGGAACTCAGAATGCTGAGGATGTGGGTTTAATTGAAACACTGTCTTATGACAATCAGTTTTTCTCTGGAGACAATTTTTAAGGTGCATACAAATTTGTAATTGAGCATTGACATATTACATCATGGTGTTATGTCCTAAAGAAGCCCTATCTGTTCGGTGGTATTTATTTCACCAAATAGCATTGGATATTTGTAGATTCCTCCTTTACGGTGAATAAATGAGCAGCAGGCTGAGGTAAGCCAGTCAGTTCTCCAATAAAGCCAGGCCTCAAAGGCTCACACACACAAAGTACTTCTTCTGGAAAAATATCCCTGGGTTTTCAACATAAATCAGGGACAGCACATAATACAATCACACTCTAGTGCATTTAAAAGCTGGAAAACAGTCTAACTAGGACACTGTTGCTTCCAGCAAACCTTCAGGCCAAACAGCAATCAGAAAGAATTCATGGCTTGTGTTTAAATCCCTCTTGGTTAAGGCCCAGAAAGGGGTTGACTGGCATGCTGGGGAGTTCACAAAGGGGGTTAGGAAACAACACTTTCTCACCACCAGGAATGCACATAATTTCCTTTTCTCTCCATTTTGGTAAAATAGACATATCATAGCATAATGGTGATTAATAATAAATGTTAAAAAGCCTTCGTGTTCACTCAATAACAATTGACTTACATGTTTATGGTCAAGAATGACCAAATCTTTTGAAAGAATCTCACGTGTACCCAATAAGTTTTAGGATTAGTAAAATTGAAGAGGGAAATGCAGAGGGAAAAACACCTGACAGTCAATTAAACAATCTTGCAAAATGACTGACAGGTATGTCCAAACCACAGGTTATATGCAGCCAAGAAGATATATAAATTAAGCCCAAGAAAAGCATAAGGTATTATGAAGGTATTTTGTGTGCGAGTTTTAAAAAATATTTATTTTGCCTTTGGCAATTTAATTCCATAGTTGTGGAGTATAGACTCTGTCCTAATGTCAACAAAAATCTCATGGCCCTGTAGCCCTAAAGCAAGCTAAAAAATTAAACTTATTAGAATTTTTACTTTTAGATATAATCTTATGGCATATAAATTTTTGTGATGATATATACATATTAGTTTTTCAAAATGCCAAATAAATTTTTGTGGTTCAGTCAAATCTTTTCTGCTGTTTATCAAACTTAACATTTTGTCTAATACAAAATGAGGCAGGAGGTAGGGCCTTGTCCCTACTCCAAATGACTTGACAGATTTAGATGACCCCTCTTGGAAGACATCACCCTACATGTGGAGTTGGGGGGGGTGATGGGAGGGTGGGTGTTTGGGGGGCATGGGAGGATTGGAAAGAGGGAGGGATGGAGGCAGGGAGAGGGAACTGGGATCCATATGTAAAAAAAGAAAAATAAATTTTAAAAAAATGAAGGCAATAAAATGTTCTGATTTCATGTCAAAACTGAAAGGATGGAGATCAGTAGATGGAAACATTTCAATTGACTATGCATTCTATTCTTAGATATGTACACAATAAACTAACAAACCTGGAAATTAGTTTACACTTAAAAGACATAGGTGAGATTGTAAATTTGAGGATGGCCAGAGGAAAAGGGAAACACTGAGACCTTGCAGTGAAAAAGACAGAGAAATCATTGTGTATGCATTCTTATGAAATTTTAATGCCTTTACAATGTTTTAACAATGTGAAATACATAGTTCCTATTAGCAGAGTAGGAGTTACTATAAAGTGATCTAAAAGATGCATATAAAGAGCTCACCTATAATGTATAACAAGAACACCTCTAGGAAGTTTAATATATACTAATCTCCAAAGAAAGATTCTACATGAAAACCAAAGAAAAAGGAAGAATGAATAGCTAGAGCAGGAGTTTTGTGGTTGCAACTGAGTTATATGTGGCTTTGCATCTGTGAGAGCAGAATATCTGGAAGTCAGACCATAAGTTGGCCAACAATCAAAATGAAAGAGTCCTAGGGAAAAGCTCCACTGGCCCAGGGAAGTATTAAAGAAAGGTTTAGTTGGCTCCAATAGTGAAAACCGAAAAGGGAAAATGGTCCAGCAAGCATATTCAACACTATGAAATTAACATGAATTGAATTTTCTCATGAGGCCGATGGGGACCCAAGAGCAGGAAATGTGACACAATGATGCTTTCAAGGGCCAGTGAGAAGTCCAGGTATGTAACAATCTCAACCATGTCTGGGCTCACAATGAACATTAAATGTCTGGATCATGTGTACCAGCATGGTCATGCGTATGGGTTTACACACACACACACACACACACACACACACACACACACACACATGCACACCCATGTACACAAAGACACATAAGATAGAGATACAATGACAGAAACACAGAGACAGAGGGCACTACAAAGGAGATGGCAATATATTTAATGAGGAGAATTCTCATCACAAATATTAAAAAGTGATGAGGAATCTGATAATGTAAGGTAAGATTTTTTAAAGCTCTACATAAGCTTTATATTTATTATTAATTATGTGTATGTGTGAATGTCTGTGTGCAGGTATGTGTGTGTTAGAACCACTAGAGCCATCCTTAATTGGTGCTAGGAACAAAATTGTAGTCCTTCTAAAGAACTGTAAAAACTCTTAACTGAAAAATCATTTCTCTGGTCCCAAATTATAAAAATTGTAAAGACAATAAAGCATTAATGCAAATAAGGAGAAACATTCTTTCACATAGAACTGTGAAAATGGTAAATCAGTCTAAGATAAAACCAAATAAAAACATCTCAAAGCAAAATGTGCTTATTGAAATTAAAATCTTGTGACTGATTAAAACAAATGCTTGTGATGGAAGATTTAAAAGCCACAAAGAGTTAAAGAAGAAAAAATATGATGCAGAGGTAGCAAAATGGAAGACAAAGCAAGACATACAATGCCTACAACAAAGCTCAAGAAAGAAAGAATGAAAGGAAGAGAGGGGAGATGACATGAGAAATGCCTGGTAGCGCCAGCATCTCAGACCTTAAGAGACAGTACAGACAAACCAATCAGCTCCAAGGAATCCAAGGCCAACCAAAAGAATACAAGTTAGATGTCTCAATGAAGCTGCAGAGGATTTAAGGCAAGGAGCTAAATTATAATGGAATCCAGAAGCAAGAAGCATTTATGTTAGAAAAAGATAAAATCTTATATCTGATTGATAATCAAATTATGATGAACCATCTTCAATATTAACAAATCTCTTTAAACGTCAAATGTCAGCACAAACCACAAAATCAACTAACTTGCCAATTAAAAATTGAGGATAACCTGAGAGTATTACCAGACGGTCATAGTAAGTTCAATAATCACATTGTGAAAAGGCAAAGAGAGGGATTATATTTCAGAAAGGATGAAATTAAACTGGAAGTAATTTCAGTAAGTGAAAATCAAGCAAAAAAAAAATCTACAATGATATGAATAAAGAACTCAGGTGAGTGATAAACACAATGGGTCAAACAAACTGATAATGACCTATCAAATGTTTTACCAGACAAAATAGTGACTGAAGAGATGGCTCAGAGATTATCAATGCATGTGGTACAACTATGAAAATCTTGAGATCACCCATAAGCACCCAGATGACAAGCCTAAACACCCACATATGCCTGGAACTGCAAATTGGCTAGGAGTGGAGACAGGAGGAGTCCTTAGTCTAGCAGCTTTCCACCTAGCTGAGTAAGTATGAGCCTTGAGTTCAGGGTGAGACTTTGCTTCTAAGGAAGAGGATGAGAGTGATGAAGGAGGTCATCTTATTGATACCTCTTCTTACTTCTCTGTATGTACATAGACACATGCACCTGCATATACACACATGCATACATTAGACTCATAAACACAAATATATGCACACACACAGACACACACACACACACCATACATACACACACACACACACACACACATATGGGCAGAATTACATACAAGAATAAAATTAGAGATGGAGTTAGACTAAAATCATTAATAAATGCACAAACATTGAAATCGTAAGAATAAAATTAAAAACACTGAAATCATAACTTCCTAAATAGGAAAATAAGAGTAAGGAGCATGCATGAGCACCACTCATACACATGTACATACCATATCAAATCCACTATGTAATGCATAGCTAGAAGGCAGAATAAAAAAGAAGTAGTGCTAATCTCTAACATTAAAAATTATAAGCAAAAGATGTCAAAATGATACCAGCTATTTAGCAATTGCAATACATAAAAATGAGGTTAATTAGCAAATAAATATTCTCAAACTGAATTTTCCAAGGCAATCAAGTGAGATTAGGATGTTTTATATATGCACATATATATGTGCAAATGTATATATGCACATATATATGTGCAAATGTATATATGTCTACGTATACATATACACATATACACATATTCAGTGATATTGACTTACTCCAAGCATAAACTTTAAAACTTGAACCTGGAATATTGCCACTGGATATTATGTGCTATCAAAAATGAATAACTTGAGATACATAAAGAAAATTAACATTTGAATCTATCAATCAAAATGAACATTTATTCATGGTTTTTATATATGTAGATTCTACATATTATAAAGAATAGCCAATTATATTATATATAATATCCAATCATATATATTATATATGTTACATTTATGTATTTAATAACCAGTAAATATTCTAGAGGAAAGTTATTTTATGTGTTCTAATATGGATAAATTTCAAAGAACAAAATTGAATAAAAATATATTATTATTTAATTTTTAAAAAGCAGAATAAGATGCTGTGTATTTAATATAACACCTCTTTGAACATTATCATATATGGGACACATGAGTAGTTCATTAGTTGTGGCATCTGTGTCTATGTGTGCTTTAAACTTTAGTAAAACATCTACTCTTGAGGCTGGAGAGATGGCTCAGTGGTATTGCTTTTGCAGATGACTTTAGTTTTGTTACTAGAAGCCAAGTTGATTGGCTCATAATCACATGTTATACCAGCTCAAGAAAATTAAACATTTCTTATGGATCATATGCAAACATGTGGTATTCACACATATGGACAAACACACACAGAAATAACAAAAAAAATCTTAACTAAATAGTTGATGCTGCCAACATTTGATTGTGTTCAATGGTGAGTATTTTAGTTTTTAGTTTACATTTATGTATTAAAAACTTATAGATCAATATTAATTTTCATTTAGAGGAAAGAAAGAAAGAAGTATGAGAAGAGAGCTTAAAGACGTTCAACTAATGGCACCCCTGCAGTCCCAGGGCACAATTGAACTTGCAGTGAATAAAGGAATGAACTCAAGCAAGCTATACATGGAGTCCACAACCAGTCATATCTCAGTGGAGTAGGCACATCTCTCAGCATATTTGAGAATTGAAGCAAAACAAATGAAGCTGCGACATGGAGCTATTTTATTAAAATGGCGCTCCTTTGATGATTTTGAGGAAGATTGTCAATGAAGGTAGAAAGGAAGTGAGATGAATTGCAGAAGTAAGTAAATCACCCAAGAATAAGATATCATAGCTTCATTTAGTTTATGGATCAAATTTATATGGAGTACTTTCACACATGGGTTATCTATATATGTTTGTCAGCACAGAGGTGATAACTTAAACCTATACTCATTAATTGTTTATGAAACCGGAGCTGTTATGTAGGCCATTTCCACTGTGGAACAATTGCCGTGATATGCTCAATTAATAATTTATGAATGAATGAATGACTGCACGATTGCATAAACTGATATGTGGAACAATCCACATTGAATTACATTGTTCTGCACATCACATGTGATGTTATATAGAACAATGAATTCAAAAGGGATGAAGAAGTTTAGCAGCTTAAAATGGAGAGAGAGGAAGTTTTGAGTGTAGTGTCAATAACCAAGAGAGGGTCATAAAAGGAGAAAGAGAGGGATGGAGAGGATTGGAAAAAGGAATTAAGAGGTTAAGAGCTTTATTTCAAGATTCACAGTGGTCAGGATGGACCATTGGTGAGTTTTCATCATGGGTTGATAGCAACAGATTGTATACAGTGTAGTACAGAGACAAGCAAAAGCCAGAAGTTCCTTTTAGAATACTGTCTGATAAAGTGATCATGACAGTAGTCAGAATTGGAGTAGCATGGCCTGTGGTGACAGAATATAGCATTTAGACACATTTAAAATTTAGAGAAAAATGGACCTCTATGGAGTACATCCATAAGAAGCTGTTCCCATGATGTCTTAGTAATCCACCAATATCTTTAGAAAGAAACCAGATAGAATTTTGGCTATTTCTTTACTACAAAACAGATCTTACCTGGTACACAATATTCTCATTACACAGTTATGTTCCCCTCCAACTCACTGTTGTTAGGAATCACTGACTGCCTATGTGGTCTTCAGTGTTGCCCAATTCGGGAAATATCTTACCCTCTTAGTTTCTTTAGATATTTGATCTCTGCTTATTCTAAATTTCCATAATTTTAGAATCTTATTTCTGTTATTGTATTTACTTAACATTTTCTCCTGTAATGGATACATCATGTATAAAGGGATACATCATATTCATGCTATCTTTAATTAAAATATTTAACATACTGTTTTATATATATTGAAGTGAAAATGCTGTACATTTCATTTTAGAGATAATTCATTTTGATTATATTTTCAAATTATTTGAACAGAAAATTGGGCTAAATTAAAAAAAAATAAATTAGGACTGAGTTTAAAAACACACAAGACTACAAATGTCTATGGGTTTACATCAACATATGCTATTAATATTATTTCAGTATTTATACCCACAATAAACTTAACTTGGGTATCAACAGATATGGACAGTAATAATGCAATAGTTTGTATTGGCATCATAACAGAGTGAAATCCACAAAAACATTCAATGTGCATAAGAAACTAGAAAAGAAAAATTTGAGATGACTGCTAAATCACACAATAAGAAAGCTTGATTGGAAAGTCATAAGTTAGAGGTCACCCTGGGCTACACAACAAGACCTCATCTCATGCAAAACAAACAGAAACAGTACTGGAATGATAAATAGAATGTTGTTGCTCCTAAATTAGAAAAGGGAGGCAAATTGTTTAACATCTTATTTCTGAATATGTATGTTTCCTTGGTATCATGCCAAAGAAAAATGCAGAAGAATCATTTGTGTTCTATTTGGCTTCTGGATATTGAGTACATGTGTGTCAGATCAGAGTTACAGGGTGATTTCCATGAATCTATTCCAGTCTCCCTGGCAGTAGTGTCCAGTTTTCAATTTCTTGAGCCAGAACTGAATTCTTGTAAGTCATCTATCAAAACAAGAATCTGGCTGATGATACTGACTGCTGTAGAGGTGCCTTTTATGAAATAACAACTTTACCTATTCCTAATCACAGAACTGGAGAAAAAGTGACATGATTTAACTCAAAATCCCTTGTTATTTTCTATTCAAAATTCTTTACTTTCCTTGCCAAGAGAGAATACAATAGTCCCAATATAATGCCCCCCCCCAAATCTAGTATGGTGTTGATTTAATAGTGGTCAGCTTAGATGTTTTCATTCTTGCTATAATTTTCAATCAACTCTCTGACCTTTGCTTGCCACACCAATGAAGGTGAGTTGGAAAATCCCTTATGAAAAGAGAGGGAGCAGATGAAAAATTTTGTTGCAATAAATGAAACTGGTTACCTCTTTTCTGGGGTGCATTGTCTAGCAGGTGATGCCAGATTACATCAGTAATTCGTGAAACTAATTTCATAGCATTTTTTCACATTCTCAATGTTTAATTTAATGAAATTTTCACTTTCAAATTATATTAAATTTTATAGTAAAGGAAAACAGGAACTTATAGAATTATCTTGTAATTAGTTACTTGGTTAGGAGTGTAAAACTTCTAAATTACTTTCTTAATTTTCCTTTGTAATATTTTGATCTGAAATACTGTCAGTGGAGGAAAAAATAATGTTCAATTTGTGAATTGGTCACTCACTGCTTTTTAATCACTCTATTGAAACTCATTAGAAAGAAGAATGTTCTTTTCTTAGACCATGTTCTGAGGCAATACCTTTTAGGAACTGTATGATAAGATTATGAGTATATAGGGAAATAGAATATGTGACTAACCATAAATTGGCATCATCTTAATTAACTACATTACAAACACCTGAAATGTATGCTTAATTATTGATGTCACAAATAAGAATAAATATGGTGTGATGAATACTGTGACCATCTTTCATATGAAAAATAAATTGTGTCTTCTCAATATCTCTACAACGAACAGTTCTGAAGAGACACAAAATAATTGATTTCAAATGTAGATGTAATGATTTGGTGAATATTTTAATCCTAGGTTGGTTGAATTCTTAGAATTCACAGATACGAATAGCCATCTTCTTTTATATTTTAGCATGTATGTGTCTATCTAAAATATTTCTGAACATGGGAATTCATGAGTGGTTAAAAATTCACTCTTCAATATTGTGTTCATAAATAAAAAGAACTTTCTCTTACATGTTTACAGAAATCATAACCACCTTTCCCTTACATGCTCCCAGAAACATCATCATATGTGAGTTCTTTAATTCTGATCAAACAACTTCATTAAATATAGCATGCCAACACTGCCTAGGTTCTCTCAAAATACAACCTCCATGCACATGCAGATGCATTAGTATGCATATGTAAGGAGTTCGAGAATATGAAGGAAGCAAGACTTACATATATTTAATATTATATTTAATGAAATTATCACTTCAAGATCATTTGCACATTGATAAAGTAGAACTAGAGTCTAGTAACTGCATGAATTTGTATTTACAAAAACTTTAAATGAGTGACCAAACAGTAGTTAAAGGCAGATGTTGAAATTCAGTTTTCAAAGGGATGTATAACATGTAAGGAATTCAATGTCATAGTACTGCAATTTCTAATTTGACCATTATCACTATGCAATGTAATATGCAATATCTAGCAGAAGCTGTCATATACAAATTTCATCCAGTTGTGAGTTCAATGACACCATCATATTATTCTGAAATACTTTACCTTTGCAAAAATATAACTTTTGTAAAGAAATATTCTCATATAGGTACAAGAATAACATTTTGTTTGTTAAAGATTTTTTAATGACGTAAACAGATTAAGTAAGAGTTTATTCAAAAGAGAATATGAAAAACATACACATTTATAGATTATTAAAATAAATGTCCAAAGAGAGAAAACACTTTGTCTTGGTTATAGGGGTGTGGGTAAGGCTAGATCCAATTGATACTCAACATCTATGGAGAAGAATAATGTTATTGGATTCCTGGATCTTTACTTGATGCTTGGTTGTGGATCTCTGCATCTGATTCCTTCAATTACTAGATGAAGGCTCTATAGTGACAGATGGGGTCACCAATCTGAATATAGGAGAAGGCCAGTTCCTGCACTTTCTCCACTATTGCTAAGAATTTTAGCTATGGTCAAACTTGTGGATTCCTGGGAATTTTCACTTGCATCAGGTTTCTCCCTAACACCATAATGGCTCTCTCTATCATGATATCTCTTTCATTGCTCTCCCAATAAAAGAGAGAGAATAAATGAGCATGGGAAGTCAAGATCATGAAGGGAAATCTACAGAGAGAGCTGAACCAAGCTTATGGGAACTCATGGACTCTAGACCAACAACTGTGGAGCCTCCATGGGACCAAGCTAGTCCCTCCCTCCGCATGTAGGAGACAGTTGTGTAGCTTAGCTGATCTGAGGAGTCCCTGTCAGTACGACTGGGATCATTATTCCTGGTGCATAACCTAGCTTGTGGGAGCCCATTGCCTATACTGGGATGTCATGTTCAGCCTTAATGCAGTGGGTAGAGCTTTAGTGGTTCCTCAACTTAATGTTCTAGGCTTTGTTGACTCCCCATGAGAGGCCTTTCCTTTGGGAGGAGTGGATGAATGTAGGCTGTAGGGGAGGAAGGGGCAAGAGGAAAGGTGGGATGGAGAACTGTGGTTGGAATATAAAATAAAATCAAAATAAACAAACAAATAAATAAATAAAAAGAATAATGTTACATGGTTTCAGAGACCTGTAATTTCTGGAGTTGCAGATTAGTCTATAGATTAAATTGAAATGCAATTAGATAGTCTAGCAGTTAGTTCCACTGTTATTTTCACAGACACATATATTTTTCTTCTAGCTTGACTAATATATTCTTTCACATGTTTAAAATGGTTTCCACTGAAGATTATATATTTTATCAGAATAATAACATTTCTATGATACTTGAATAACTTCAATCTATAAGATTAATTTATTCTCCCCATAAGGCAAGATAAATGATGGATATGAAAATATCTAACTGTGTCATCAGCATCAGTGGGAGGGGTTCACAAAAATCGCTCCATTTAATCTTAGCATAAGAACAGAAAATTTGCAACTATTACTGCTCCCTAAAGACATAAGGTTTACTGTTGTGTGTCTTACCTTCACAACAGGATGTCTGTTCTAAGATATGAAGGCAACAGGATGTTTGACCTAGGATGTGCTCACATCATGTCCTACCTAAACAACAGCATACTTAACTCAGGATATAGTTACTTGATGTTTCTGGTTTGTTAAAGAGGTAATAACAGTTTGTTCTTTGTATCTTGGTATTGAAGTTATTTGCTTCCCCTGCTCTTTTGAAGGGGGTATAAAAAGACTTTGAACAATAAACATGAGTGGTTCCCAACTTTATCTCCTCTCTCTTGACAGGAGACTATTCATTTCCTCAATCTATACTCCTTCCAAGTGCAGACTGGACAGATTAGCCAGTGGGACTGGAAAGAAGACCCTAAACGTGGGTTACTACATAGATATCACTTATTGCATCCATGTGTCAGATAGTTGTTTCTAAGTAATAATAACAGACAGATACCTAAGTGAAACAGAGATGCCAGACCACAGATCTTCCTAAGAAAATCCCATGAACATTGTTTTTCTCAGATTTCCAAGGGAATTCTATGAGCTAGGTAAAAAAGTAGGCCATCTGCAGAACCAATTGAGCTAGCAAATCCTTGGATTTTGATAAGACACTTAAGGAACAGAGTAAATGGCTGTGTGTGCCATGTCTTATCCCATCCTTATGAAATTCTAAAGCCAAAGGAGGTATGAGTATGTGATCCTCGAAATAAAGTCAGTGCCCAGAAACAGGAGCTTGTCTCTGTTCACCTCCTTCCTTCGGCTCTCAACACTCTGAAGTCACCTCACCCACTACCTAACTCAAAGCATACTCTCAATAAATAATTTGTGAATGAAAGAATGAATGAATAAGGCATATCTACTTTGATTATGATGTGTGTTTTTCACTGCATATTCCTCATGTGTGAATATAGCCAACATCTTGCTTTATTTAACCAAGTCATGGTTATCCTCAGACCCCCAAACAGCAGTCGTGTATTATATATTAGTATTCGGAAATGTCTTATCACACCTGGTCTGGAAAATATCTGAAAAACAGAACTTTCAGATCCATACTTCCTTAGTATGCTTTCTAACATGCCTTTTACTCTAATTATTATCAGAGTGGGTCCATTGCAAAGTTTACACTGAATACAACCACAGTTCTCTACATATCTTATATTGCAAGCAATCTTTGATGTTTCAACCCCATGACTTAGCTTATGAGCCATGTTATATTTTCAAAGAATCATACTATGAAGTCAGAACTTCTGTCTAGGCAGAGTTGACATTTGAGAAAAAAAAATTTCTTCTGGAATATGACCTTTATTTTATCACATTAGTGTTAGAGAAAATCAGATTGTCTACTGACCCACGACAAATCATGATGGCACCTTATGGCACACTAAATAATCTTAGAATATTAGTCTTCATTCAGTTTTAGGGGAGACACTTTAGATATTGATTACCACAAATATAACTCACTCTGAAAGTCATCCTATGAAGAATAACATATCCATGAAAACTAACCTATCATAACTTCACCATAACTTCAACAGTTACAAGAAAATACAATAGCCTTTATTCTACATATCTCTCAAAAAATGCCATGTAGTAGAGAAGAAGTGTGAATGCATAATAATAGGGGAAAGCATTAACACTGCAGTAATCACATGAAGAACCTAGACAGATATAAATCCTTTCTTTATGTCCTAGGCCCATGTTACATCTGTCCTACCAGGTTCTTCTAATATGGGAAATAAATCGTATTTCTTTCCACAGGAAATTAAAATCCACACTTTTCCAACAGACAACAATGTATGGTCCCTGGTAATCAAGAAATGCATTTTATATCTAGGTGTAGCTGCTTGAATGAAGCACATGTGGTCAAAACCGGAGTTGAAGACTTCCCAAATGTTGAGGATAGACTTCCTGATGATTTTTAAACAACTTATATATTCATACAGGAAAGATGATTAAAAATAACTCAAAAGAACTTGACAAAGGACTTGAAAAAAGGCAAAGAACAAGAGAAACAGACATGATAAAGAAGAGGCAAGGGAAGATTGAAGAAAGGAGTCTGGAACAATAGCCCTGACAGGGTCAAATAAAATATTCAGAGAATGAAAGCAGAAATTTGAATTACTAAGCATGGTGCCCAGTCACATACTGGGAATTCTTGTAGGATGTAGAAGGGTCTGAACAAATGAGTAGAAGAGGAGGACAAAGTCAAGATGACAAAGGAAAATAAGGGCACTGAGTGATATAAGTGATCACTTACAAATATATGGCATTTATTCATATTTTGGCATGGTAATTACCTACCAAAGTTGAAATTATAGTATTCCTTTGTGATTCACTATAATAGGCTTAGCCAGGTGCATTATCTGTGAGCATTCACTTTTAGGGAAAAAAAAAATAAGACAGTCATGGATCTGGATGTGCATTTAAGAAACATGAATAAGTGAAAGCCCTCCCAGTGATATTTACGCAGTGGTCCAATCAAAATTGCATAAATTACTGAATTCAATTGCCAGGAGAAAGGGGTTAAATTTAATACTGCTAGACAGCTAAGCAGCTGCTTTTATGATTTAAATAAAAGCAAGCTGAACCCTTGCTGTCAGCTCAGTGATATATGACTTGTTATGGGATGTTTCCAACCTTCACTTCCATATGGCCGCCTACACATTAGGTAATGCTCCCTGCCTCCAGTACAACCAACTTTCCAGAGAACATCTGGGTCCCATTCCCTGCCCTATTAGCTGAAACAATGCCTCCTATGAGTACAAGTGATTCATTGAACAGCATCCTTCTCTTCAGGATCAAATTAGGAAATCTCATTGATAATTTCATTATGTTTACACCAGAGATACTATATGTTAGCATGGCACTAGATCAGTCCATAAATTTTCTTCACATACTGTTGATACCCACACAAGCAATGCAGACAGTACATTTAAGACTAATCTAAAGGTTGAAAGATTATATGTATTACACATATACACACACACACACACACATTTATATATATATTTGCATACACACACACATATATGAGATAGATATAGATGTATGGAAGTAATATGCATGTATGTATATATAGGCTGTTCTTAACTGAATGTAATTTTTATTTTTGGTCTTGCTTCTTTCCTAGTACCCTGTTTAGTAATATCTCTTAATCTACACAACCCTCTTATCCTTCCTTAAGTGACAGTCTTCTGAAAGGGTAACTTTTGCTAGAGGACAAATATGACTTAACATCATACACAAAACAAACAAATCATACCCTTTTAATATTTAAAATCTCAGAAATAGTAATGGTTATGGAGTATTGAATATGAAATAACAGATGCTTATTATTTGAAGTTTAAGATATCTTGCCACACAGTGAGTCAAGGGAGAGTTAATGGACCCCCCAGAATGATAGCTGGGAAACCAGCATTGGACCAACTCAGACCCCCTGAACATGGGTCTCAGGTAGAAGGCCTGGGCAGTCTAAGGGACCTCTGACAGCAGAAACAGGATGTAACCCTGGTGCACAGAAGGACTTTAGGAGCACATTCCCCATGGAGGGATACTCCCTTAGCCTAGAGGCAGGAGGGAAGGCCTTGTCGCTACTCCAAATTACTTGACAGATCTTGTTGATCACTCCTGGAAGGCATCACCCTCCCTGTGGAATGTGGGGGGGGGAATGGGATGGGAGAGTGGTCAGGGGGGGGCATGAGGGGGGAAGGAGAAGAGTGAGGGAGAGGGAGAGGGGGAGGGATCGATATGTAAAATAAGGAAAAAAAGTTCTCATCTTGTAATGAGGCATTTAGTACATAAGAATCTGAACTGTGCTAGATGGTATGGGGAAATTTTCTGTTCACACTTGATACTTGGAGACTTGATTTTCCATTGTCACTTTTACAAACCAATAGTAATTAAATGCTAACTGTGTTCCTTATACTTCAACAAATCCCACTTAATGTTGCAAAAGTCCATCATTTGAAGATGCAGATTCTACTTAGGTACACATGGACTTTACAACAACTTTTACTCTTCCCATTAGAAAAGGCCAATGATGAAGAAAAATAAAAAAGGAGGAAGACAATAGACAACTAAAGCAATTATAGAATTGACCACCAAGTCTGAAGAAGTATGTGTCAGAATGGGTGGGAAAACAAAATGTTCATTTTCCCCTCTGTAAAACAGAAAACAAAGCCTTTGTACTTTCTGTTTAGGGATGGTATATTAAACTCATACCGAAATTCATGAAGTTCAATGAAAAATTCTGCTCTGGTGAACATCTATATGGAAATTTTCTGGCCTGAGTTTAGACAATCACAAAGGTTTTACCTGTATGTCTCATAGGCGAGTTACCTTCTTTACAGCAGATCTAGGATGCAGCCAAACCTGGCATTAAATACACAGCTGCTGCACCTCCTATGGTGGGCAGGGTTCTTTGACATATTTAAATTCCTGGTCTGTGCAGCTTGGTTCCTGAGGCTTATTATCTGAGGGATTAGGCAAAACCTTTTCATGGTAGCAACAGAGTGATGATTGGAAACACTCCAGCTCTGACTCCCCAACAATGCTGCTTACTCCTAGCTCTTCCTTTGCATCCCACCAACCTCGTGTCTGTGGTGATCTACTTTAGCCTTGACCAAAGGGATGTTGGAGGCAGGAGGAGAAGAGTAGCTCCTTAATTCCAAAATAATCCCATGCATGAGACAGCAGCAGGTGAATCTTCATCAGTAGGAAGCCTTTGTAAGTTAACAGTGAGTTTCTAGATGGTCAGTTATTTAAGGAGACCCTGTCTCAATAATAATAATAATAATAATAATAATAATAATAATAATAATAATAATAAAACAGCAACAGGAAAAGAGAAAAGAAGACTGCTCCATCTCATCTCTAAATAGGATAGTTGTGTTGATTTTGCATCTCTATCCCTGCATCAGTGATAAGTCAGTTTATACTAAGTTTGTTCTCATAATGCCTTATGAATCTGAGGCATAAATAATATTGACATCTCTCATATCACAGGCTTCCTTTAAACAAAGCCCATATCTTGCATTATATTTTGAGGTAGCCCTTTGTTCATAAAAAATCATCCTCTTAAATGATATAGCATATGCACAAATTTGCATCAGTCTTTGGTCAACAGTTGTCCATAGTAAACAACACCAATCACTTGTCAGGCATCTTCCATTATGTCAAGCAGTTTTTACTGGAGGTGGTCAGACTGGAACCTAGATGTCCTAGGCTTGCCTAAATAATCCGAAGCAATGATGTTGCCTGCCTTGCAAGTTTTGGTGAGGGTAAAATGAGAGGTGATTTTTTTCCCCTACACCTATTTCTTCTCTTTGCAACACACTTCTTGCCATATGAAAGTGGCTAGAAGCTATGTAACTTCTCAGCTCAAGTACAAAGTGATGTAGTACCCAAAGCAGCATCAATCTCACAATCAAAAACAATGCAGTAGGAAGTTTTGCTTTTATTGATAACTCAAGAACATTCCAAATGATATTGCAGAAAACATAGTATTTTAAAATACTCCTTTTAGCATCTGTTTTCCCAGTGTCATATTTGTGATACAATGGTATTACCAACCAAAGTGTGCCTTTGTTGTTTTGTCGCTTTGAGATAGAGTCTCATGTATCCCCAGATGTCCTAGAACTTGCTGTATAGACCTGAGCCGTGCCTATCTCAACCTAATGGATGCTAAAATTAAATACATATGAGAAACAAGTTCAGCTAAGCTGAGAGAATATAAATGTTAGTGGCTTTGTATTATTTTTTAATTTTAAAAAATTAAGCAATTTTTAAAAATCTCTCCTTCAGCCTACAGAATATTTACTTCTCTTTTCCTCAACTATCCAACAGGTCAATTCCAATGCAAACTCTCCCTTGCCTGATAATGAACCTTGGGTAGTATTCTGGCTATACCTGGCTCATTATCTAGGTTCCACAGGTACTAACTCAGCTCTTAATGCTTCTATAACTGTCATTTAACCAACTTAACCATTGCCCCAAGCCCTGAAGATACAGGTTTTTAATATATAGTCAAGCAAACATATACCAGGCTGTGACTGGCACTGTAGATGTATTCATTTACCACATACATTTTATTTTATTTTATTTTCCTCATCACTTGTCTTCTTGAGTTAAGGTTTCACTTTGTAGTTCAAATTGGCAACTGAAACTTACCAGTCCTGGGATTACAAGTGTGCACAACTGTCCCTGGCTCACCTTCTGCATTTTAATAAGATTGTCATATTTAATAATGTTGAAACAAATAAGGAATGCCCATAGAAACATCTGAAAATCTTCCTTTCTCATAGCTTTGGTTTGTCTTTTAAAATTCTTATTTCTTTTTACTATTTTTGAACAAGCCAGGCCTAACCAAAAGGCTTCAGGTCTCATGAGTGACCCTCATTCAAAAATAAAAGCAGGAAATAATTAAAGAAAGACATTGTTTGATGTTGTATTCTGCCATGCCTGGCTCAAACAGAATAAATGAGTAAGAGGAACAGTGGACTATTTTTCAAAGGTTACAGAATGAATTTTGGATATACAGGTTGTAATGGCGACAAAGCATTTAGAATGTACTCAATGGCATTTC
Organism: Phodopus roborovskii; assembly: GCF_943737965.1. Lineage (NCBI taxonomy): Eukaryota > Metazoa > Chordata > Mammalia > Rodentia > Cricetidae > Phodopus > Phodopus roborovskii. Next base: position 10,307,956 of record NW_026125391.1, read on the forward strand.
AACTGTTCATGGTAAAAAATAATATAGGTTAACCTTGCCACAGTCACCAGTAAAACAGAAGCCAGGCATGGTGGCTCACTTAATGTAATCCCAGCACCCAGGCTAATTCAGTAAGATCTCTGAATTTAAGGCCAACCTAATCTTCATATGAGAGCCTATTCCCCTAAGAAAGGTAAAAATACAGTCACAAAGAAAGGTTTAATATAATAAGATGTTATGGTAAAGAATAGCAGCCACCAGAAAATAAAGGAAAATTTAGTCATTAACCACAGCAATAGACTAAGCAGGACACTTTGGCTGCCTAGCCTGCAGGCAATGATCCACTATTGATTGTAGTGGACCATAGAGATAGAAGACACACTTTATAGAAGCTAGGAAGTATAATTTTTTTGAGTTTAACCCCACAGGTGAAAGTAAAGCAAGGACAGGGCGGCTATGACAATTAACAACTGTTAATGAGCTGTCCTTGTAGTTAGGGACATTTCAGAGGACTCTGTTGAATCATACTATGAGGTTCATAAACCATGGGCAAGAAGGAGAGATGAAGTAGGCTTTCTGAACCTCACCTCAACTGCAAGGCTCTAGAAAGGGGATTAAAAGAAATCGTGGCATCCATGTGTCTTTCTAGTCCTGAAAAACTTGTGTTCATCAAGTACAGCAGACCTGGAATCATCCAGTTTGAATCTAACTTTTGCATTCCTCGAAGGAGACATAGATGATTAATTATCATTCCTTTGACCTTATTCTCTGTGAACAACCATTCCTCCCAAAGATAGATTTTTCTCATATCTCCCTCGACTTCTTTATTTGGTGACTCATATAATATGCCCATAAATAAACTATTTTCAAAATTGGAAACAAAGAACAGCTTACATAAATAACAGTATTTAGTGACATAGTATAAAGAGATTCATGGGTTTTGTTGTTTTGTTTTCTCTTCATATACTTTAAACTTCTAAAGATTTGGTCTACAGAACAGTCTGCAAACATTCTCTGGAGAGGACTGGATAATAAATGTGCTGGGTTCTGTTGAAGCTACTCTTCCTCAAAATTTTAAAAAATTTCTGGACTCTGTAAATGTGGAAAGAGTGTTTGTTCCTCACATAAACAGGGAGATAAATAACTAAAATGAAATTGACCTTCTTTGTCCTAGCCAGTAAGTGACCACCATAAATCAATCACCATTGAATTTAGCAAGACTCCTCTATCTATATACACACTAGTGAGTATATTTCATTTGGAATGTTACAATTAAAAATCCACAGATTCTAGAGTTCACAGATAACTAGAACATGTATTGGAGATGGGTGGTTTCCTTAGTGGGACCTTGAACAAACGTGAAGTTATTTTGTTTTGTTTTCCTGGAGACGAGTTTAATCTTTTTCTTGGAACATAGGCCCTAAATGGGAAATACTGATTGGGATTACAATAACCACCAATACCATAGATCTCTCGGGACATGCAATTGGAATATCCGGAAACCGCACCTAGTGGCTCTTTGTCAATTTATGTGCCTTTTCATAGGAGGAAGTAATTCCCTTTGGAATGTAACTTAAACAGCATTTCCATGGAATAAGTTAGTCAACAAGGCAATAGTGTGTGTCATACATCAAAAACTTGAATTATCTTCTTTTTAAACATAAGTCAGAGAACTTTAAGAAAAGGCTTTGCCAAACTTATCGTCCCCACCTTGAGTTGGTAAGCTGTAGAGAAAAATGCTGGTGATGTGGTTATTACTGGGAAAAACTACAGGAGCAACTTAGTGATAGCCTTTAACTGCATTGAAATGTTAAGGGAAGGGAAATGGTACAGCAGCCTTTGTTCTGAGCAACTTGTCATCCTTAATTGAATCAAGGTATTTGTGAAGATATTGTCAGCATATAAAGTTTTAAAGTCATTGCAATGATTCCTTAAATGCAAGTAATAATAATGAAGGATTTTTAGGAAAAATGATCCTCTGCCAGGGCTGGGGGTAAATAATGCCCTATCCATAAAATTTTAACAGAATTCTATGTGGTAAGACCATATTAAAAAGTACATTTTTGTACTGTTTACAAAAATGACTTTATTATATACTCTGAAATTTGAGGAATAACCTATAAGTTTTAAATGCATATTGACCAATTATTGAGTAGAACCAAAGGAGATTCAGGGAACTACAAAGAAAGATGGAGCCCTCTGTCTTGATGTGCAGCACAGACTTCAGAAGTGAAAATGCTATTCTCAGAACCTAGCTTTGACATGCGAGATTTATTGAGTCCAGGACTGAAGTGTACATTTCAATATCTTAAAGAAAACAGCCATAGACAAAGTAATTGGAAGGTTCGATGAAGCGAAAGACAAGGGAAATATATGCTAAGGATCTGTAATTTGAAGCAGAAGAACTAAAGAGTTATTGCTGTGCTATTATCTACTAGAAGTTATGTCACACAAAAACTGGAATGTGTTTAAGAGTTCACAGTGAAATTTTAGTCTGGAACATTTTATGTGCTTGAATTTACATACCACTTTCTGTTTCATCAATAAAATTCTTTTAAAAAACACACAAAAACAAACAAACTACAACAAAAGACAAAACAGAAAACTTTCCAATTACTTATTAATTACAAGAAAACCAAAAATAAAGAGAATAAGTACACTCTTCACCTAAAATTCAATTAAAATAGAAATGGCCAACTAAGAAATAGAAACTTTGCAAATATCAGTGTACAAAGTGAATAAATATCTGACTGGGAAATGGGAAAAAGTGGAAGCAGATCTAATTAGGTAAGGAGGGGAAATAAATATACAATAAGGAGGAAGAAAATGAAAAAACAGTCTGAAGATATCTGAAAAGTCGTGGAATCACACTAAGACTCTACTTAAAAGATATACATAATACATGTAAGAGTGTAGAAATAAACATATGAAGTTTAAATTTCTCACCTGGGCTGACAATGCTCTCTCAAAGAGCAAAAGACCATCTGACAAAATATCCAATACAAGGCATGAGAACCCCTCCTTAAAGTTGTTGGTGAAGTTTTCCCAAGAGGCTCTTGAAGGTAAGTTCCTTCTACTGAAGACCCCAATGCACTTGAACACAGGACCCAGAGGCCTCTGAGAGGGAACTGAACTGTAAATTCCTATATAAGGATACTTCCTATATAAGGAAGCTTCCAAAGGAGGGAACTAACAACAGTATTAACCCAGTATGATATATTGCAGCAATGACCAGCATGACACTATAAGCCTAAGGATGAAGTAGTAGCAAGTGTAACTTGGCAGTAACAAACAGCTTTCTAGTGGGACTTAAGACTTACTCAACAAAAGGGAGGCCATGCCTGGTATTGGAAACTCAGCAGCTACTCAAGGATATTGAAGCCATGGGGCTTAGAGAAAAACCTACCTTCTTCAGTAAGCAAAATCCCTAACTCAACTCTAAATAGTTGTACTTATACTCACAGAAAATGCAGTTCTCACCTCTTATCAAGGAGTCCTTTGCAATAGACATCCATTATAACCAAAATGTGGAACCGGGGAGCCCAGGCCCAATAGAAATATCTACAAAACAACTACTTCATCTAAGGCTTAGGCACATTGTAGTAGAGGGTTTGCAAGAGCCGGAGGCACAGGGAGTTTGCTGTGAAACTGAGTCTTCTCATATCCAGCATGTCTGACATAGTTTTTCCATCCACAGTTACTACATTTTAGCTACTGTTTCTGAAGCTACTTCTTGTTGATGGAAACTACACCCATAAAATCTCATCAACAGGACAAGATAAACCGGAGTTAAAGAAGGGCATTAGGCATTCCAGAGTGGACAGAGTGAGGCAAGACCAGGAGCTCTCAATGCTACATAAAAAATTTCAAGCACATAAGAAATGCTGAGAGCCAAAGAAATGGTCTTTCACAGGAAACTGCACAGTTAAGTAATTATCCAATATCAGATGGTCAGCCCAGAAAGGACACATACAAGTAATATAACATTGACTGAGAAGGTTATACTTAGGAATGTATGTATATGTAACCATGTAAATAGGTCATGAATTTGAAAAAGAACAAGGACCAATATAGGGGAGGGTTCAGAGAGATCAATAAAAGGGGGAACTGATATTATAATTACAATAGAATCTCAAAAATAAAAATAATACAAATGATTGGATCATGTTTAAAGCAAAGAAGGACTCTTTGGCTTTTTTTTTTTTCTTATCAGTACAGTGCCATCAACCTTAAACTTACTTGTAACTTAGAATTTCCCCAATGTCTAATTAGCTACTAATTCTGTCTCTACATATTCATACCAGACAGTGGTGAGACAATAAGAAGTAGCTTCCAGAAGCAACAGCTGAAACCCAGAACCTGTGGGTGGTAAATTATGTTTATGCTGGGTATCCTTTCTTCTGCAGAGGGTCAGGCATGTTTCAGTGTCTTCAAAGACCTTCCCACCAGAACAGATGTAAGCAGGCTGAAGGAAAGGGAGAAGCCTAGAGAAACTTATTGTATTTACATTTCTCTGTGTTCTTCTCATTGTTAAAAAACAAAAGTCAACATAGTATTAGATTTTAAGTACAGTTCTGTGCCAATATCAATCTAATAGATATCTATTCTCATTGTTAAAAAACAAAAGTCAACATAGTATTAGATTTTAAGTACAGTTCTGTGCCAATATCAATCTAATAGATATCTATGGATTGTTCCATAGGATTAAGTACATATCTCAAAGGGTCTAATGACAGAGGATTGTCCCCAGTGCGATGGCATGAGGTTACAGAACCTTAAAGCAGGACATCTTCAGGTCAGTAAAAAGACTGCACTTGGAAGGAATTAAAGTAATTAAGTCAGGTTTTGAGAGAGAAAATTAAAGAATCCTGAGCCAAATGTCCGAATCACTCTAGCTTCCTATTTTGCAATGGAGTTTCTCTCTACTGTGTGTGCTTTTATCACTGTGATGTAATGGACATGACGCTTTCACAAGTCCCCAGCTGATATCTATGCTACACTACTGAACCGATAGAAATCACTAGTAAACAAAACTCTTATCTTTATAAAGTTATAGCCTTTGACATATTATTGTATTCATGGAAACATAGACTATACAGGTTAACTAGACAAAGATTGTTCTTCCCTTTTATATCACAAAACATGTAGATTATTCCCACGAGACAAATCAGATTTTAAAGTTTCTTTATGAAATTAGAGTGTGAGACACCCAGACAAAAGTTAGGGTAAGGATTTCCATAACAAGTATAAAATATCTATTATTTCCCTTTAAATATGTTATACACTCTCACATGCATTTTTAGAAACATATATTGAAACAAACAACATAATTGGTCCACTTGGCTCACCAAACTATAGAAAGGTTCTCTTCCTGAACATAAACCCTAGGATCCTTTCTAATTTCCCTTTCTTGTGGTACCCAATTAAAAATATGTAATTGCATTCTTTTACTTTATCATTTTGTAAAGTAATTACCTCTTCTTCTTTTCTTTCTCAGGGACTAGGGAAACATGTTTAGAAATGTGGACCTTACAAAAGTAGGGTCTTCCATATCATAGTGGTCTTGGGAAACAAGCCTGGTGACCACGAGGGACAATTAGCAAACAGCAGTCCCTTGGAGCAGCTGCCTGCTTAGAACTTCTCCATTACCTCATCCCATGCTGAAATCTTCCTGTCACTGCTTTGGTCAAGCTGAGTTCTATTTGCTATTAGCTACTGGTATTCTTGACATATATTAATAACTAGAAAATTTCTTGTTAATTTTAAAACAAATATCCTGAGCATTTCACTTCAACGTTTACACAGATGTTCAATAACACTTTCACAGTAGTCTTTTTAAATCTTTCAGTTTATTAGTAAACTATGTTAATGTTACAGATACAGTATAAAATACAAAGACAAAAATACTACTTAAACTTGACATCGACATCTTTAGAAAAGGAAGGAAATTCAATGTTCTGATTTTCAAAAATATAAACTAAAAGTTATTTAACTTGAAAAAAGCAATATTCATTCTATGACTTGGAATATGTAAACCTTATTTAGATATATGTATGATAATTAGACTAGAAATACAAAAATATAGTGCAAACATATCATAGAAGCTTATTCTTTAATAACATGTACCTTTATCATTGACAGACTCTATTTGAAGTTGTATGAATATTCACATTTATTAATCTACATAATACTTCTCTTTGAAGCCTAGGGTTTGTGGCATTCTTCCTGATTGGAACCCTGAGTATTGGGGTTGTGGGCATGTGGCATCATGCCTGACTCCCAACCTCTTTTTGATGTGACTGTCATTATTCTCCATTTTCAGATGAGGCCTCAGTTACTCCAGAACCTCAGAGCCAAACAGGTAACTGCATATCTGAGCCTTAAGTCTAGGAAGTTTGAATATCACCTACATGCTGAACATATGTCTCCAACATTTTGCAGAAGCTGTGGACACTGATCAAAGGGAAATATCAGTAACATAATGTGTGACATTGTCCCTGAAGAGGGAATGAAAATTCAGAATTTGTTAAAAATTAGAGGTTTTGTTTAAGTCAGGTCCTCATAGTAACATCTTTGTAAGGAAAATTTAAATTAATGGCCAAGATAAGATTGTCAAACGTCAGTTTACAAATCCCATCTAAAACAGAAAATCTAAATGCTTTTGTAATGGAATGTGAAGCAATTTTCCTGGTACAGAGTCTCCAGAGATAAAATTCATGTTAAAATGGACAACAGACTAAGGATGCCACATTCCTATGCACAGTGATCTGCACAGAGGCAAGGTTAGACATCATCCATTATCTAGTTGTGTATGGGATTGTATGTATTGGGCTCTTGAATTGGCTAGGATATGTAAGAATTGGATAATTTTTGCTTGTATATTTAGTGATTTATTTTAATGCAATTTTTCTGAAACAAAAACTATGTTGTTGTTTTATCATTTGTTTTTCTATTTTATAGCAAAATAATAAATGTTGACATTCACAGAAATTTGAAAATAAAAAACAAAATTTCTCTTATAAGAACAAAGTGACAGTAAAGGATGATTTAATTAAATACACATCTATTTATTGACATCTGCCTAATCCTAGTGTTTTTCATTTTCTTCACTGTTTCTCTCAGTGTTTAAATTTTGAAAGTTTCACACATAAGCACTATATTTGCATTACTTATATCCCTCTTCCTCCCTTTCTAACTCTTCCAGTGTACCTCCTACTCCTTCTCAATTTCATCATATTATTATTTAATTATTGTTTATACACACATACGCGTGCACATACACACACACGCACACACAGCCTACTGACTCCATTTAATGTTGTTCATATGTACATGTGTTTAAAAATTTAGAAAGGAATGGGAAATTTATTTAAACTTGCATTTTGATAAATAATGATATTCTTCTGATAAAAAATACCTTCTATCCATTATTACAGTATACTTATATGGAAGAAAATTTAAAAATTGCAATTAAGCATCTCTATTTTATCTGCATACTTTACTGGGCAGTTTTCACCTGGAAAGTATTAAGAGGTATAAAGGCTAATTAGACTAGTTAGGACATATTTTTTCTACCCCAGCTGCTTTGTAATATGTGGCTGTTTTTATTGTGTGGTTCCATGTAGCTTAATTGTGCTGTGTATCCAAGGATTACCAGTAACATCTGAGCCTCTTGCTTTCACCTCCAAGGTGAAATTTCAGGACTATAATTCTAGTTTATACTTTTCAGAGGATCTAGCCCAGTTAAGTATTGGAACAACTATACTATATACACATAGTACATAGTATACTGTGCTTTGACTATTATGACACATTTTTTCCACTTATGCTGCTGCTTTTGCTTAAGCATCCAGCAGAAAAGAGCAAAACATCTTTTTACACTGAAAATTGATCAACTTAAGCTTTTAAAGGTTCAAAACTCAAATGAAAACAATGCCACATGCTATGTAAATATCATCTTTAATACTTATACCATATTCATACTCTAAGTTGCTTTTTAAAGATTTATTGACTTATTATGTATACAGTGTTCTATCTACAAGTTGCCTGCACACATGAAGAGGGCATCAGATCTCATTTTAGATGGTTGTGAGCTACCATGTGGTTAGTAGGAATTGTACTCAGGACCACTGGGAGAACAGCTAATGTTCTTAACCAGTAGGCCATGTCTCCAGCCAAATAATCTAAGTTCCTAAATTTACACACTTTTAAATTTTATCTCGTATGATAATGTGCAAGGGATTTGTGAAATTAAAACTATTACAAAAAAAGCTACACAAAGACAGTCTGATGACATTGTCAATTGACACAGGGACATGGCAAAGGACTGTTCATCTGTTAACTACTGTTCAATTATTATACCATCCTTGTCATTTTTCCCAAGGGAAGAAAATTGAGTAATTCCTTTGGACTATCTGACCAGAAATTATGGAAAGGAGAATTTAAACATGTATTTCCATGTTTCCACATAGGGAACATATTTTCATCCATTATGTTAGTTGGACCTAGACTGATTACTATGTGGATTACATGGTGCAATAAGAAGGTGGACTGTGCCACAAATCAACCAGTCCTCATCAGGAAAGGTAAATTCCCAGAAATGTGTGCTTCCTTTGAACTGACTTTCTTATCGTGACAGGAGAAAGGAGAAGATGTTTATAGGTTTTTTGGCCTAGACTACACAATTTTGAAATGAATCTGTATTGGCAGAAAGCTATTTGGCATTGAAGAATTCCATGTGGTGTAATCATTTCCAGTTAGTGAACTTCATTTAAGACCAAAGGTGAGACAATAAAATTTTTCTTATTCTTGTTTAAAAAAGAATTTTTTAACTTTTAAAATTTATTTTTTATTTTTATATTTAAATTTAAAACAAACTTGTTTTACATGTCAATCCCAGTTCCCACACTCTCCTATTCCTCCCACCAACCCCCATCCCATCCCCTTTCTGTTCCCCAGGGAGGGTGAAGCCTTCAATGGGAAGTCTTCAAAATCTGTAATATCATTTGGAGCAGGGCCTAGGACCACCCCCCATGTGTCTAGGCTGAGGGAGTATTCCTCTATGTGGAATGGGCTCTCAAAGTTAATTCATATCCTACGGATAAATACTGATCCATTACCAGATGCCCCATAAACTGCTCAGTCCTCCCAGAAAAAAAAAAAAAAAAAAAAAAAAAAGACTTTTTTTAACCACATTAATTATATTATTTTGTGTGTGTTGTGTATGTGTGTAGAGGTCAGTGTAGGACATGTAGAAGTTAGGATTCTCTTCTCACCATGTCTTTGATACCCTGGTATAATGTATCTTTTACTGTAAATACATTGTGATCAATTGGGCTCCTAGTCTTAATACCATGCCTTCCCATCATGATGGATTTTGTCTTCTTAAAATAGTTAATCCAATTGATAGTTCTGAAGATCTCTTAGAGGTTGAATGTAGAATAACTCCCATTGGGTTATATGCTTGAGTACTTGATCTGCAGATGTTTTGGGGGTAGTGTATCACCTTCAGGAATTAGAGCCCAAGTAACACAAATGGGATATGGGAGATAGGCCTTTAAGGTTCTAAATTGGGCCCGCTTCTCATCTGTTTCCCTGCTTTGTGGTCCTGTCACATGCTCCCATTAGTAAGGGGCCAACACAGTTCTCCCTCTACCTTGATGAAATGTACCTTCCCAAACCAAAAACCCTTATCAACCATTATTCCATTCAGTTGTCTCAGCCAGATATCTTAGTCTTAGCAACAAGAAAAGTAAGTAATATAACTCCTAAATAAGCCATCACTTTGGTTCTAGACACTGAAGTGAAGAGTTAAATTGATCAGTAAGCAACTGAATCATGAACAACATCATATAAAAAGTTAAGAATATTTAAAGTTAAGAAGAGAGTTTTCTAAGGATGTAAAGATTTACACAATAACTGCCTTCTCAATTTTAGGCAAGGCCTTCAGGAAAAATATGACAAATATAAAGAAAATGTGAGTAGCATTCATAACATATTTCTTTGATAATTGTTTTATCTACATTCGTACAGTGAAATGAAATAATTGATTGATCTAAAGGCATTACCATTACTAAACATAATGGTAGACACTGCGACATATTTACCAACTATGCAAACTTAAAATATAGAACAGATATTGAATAGAAAACTATGGATCAATATTTTTTATTTAAATGTGAAAGAAGCTTGTTTTATATGTCAATCCCTATGCCTGCACCCTTCCTTTCTCCCCTGTTCCCTCCAGCAACCCCCACCCCATCTCCTTTCTGCTTCCCAGGGAGGGTGAGGCCATACAGGGGGAGATGTTCAAAGTCTGTCATATCATTTGGAGCAGGGTCTAGGCCCTCCCCAATGTGCCTAGGCTGAGGGATAAATATCAATATAAAATATTTTACTAAATTCTTTATTTAAATTAAAAACAATCTTACTTTACATACCAATCCCAGTTCCCTCTCCTTCCCATACTTCCATTGCTCCCACCATCTCCTAATTCCACCTGCATCTACTCCTCAGGGAAGGTGAGGGCTCCCATGAGGGATCATCAAAGTCTGTCACATGTATCTAGGCTGAAAGAGTATCCCTACATAGGGAATGGGCTCCCACACCCTGTTTTTGCACTAGGGATAGATACTGGTTCCACTTCCAGAGGTCCCACAGACTGTCTAGGACTCCTAACTGCAACCCACATTCAGGTGTTTTCATAGCTTTAATATTCTCTTTGTATGGATACTTAGCTTCCAAATCTCTACCCATTAAGTCAGAAACCAAACCAACTCTTTTGTAAGTTTTATAACTCTTCTGAACTGAAAGTAATGTCCTTCCTCTTTCTTCCTAAAGCATTTTGCTTAGACATGCCAACAAATCCTATACTAGAAGAGATAAAGAGTTCTGTTATAAGGAAAAGTAAAATACATATTTATTCAAATATTTATAAATACACAAGTGGGGTAGTATAAAATACATGAAGTAAAAGGGGATTAATATCTTCACTTGTCCATTTTCTATTAAGTTGAATTTTATTACCAGGAAAATATCTGTTCCATACAATACTTAAAAATTTTTAAAGAATTTCATGCAAGGAAGGTGCCTTAATTTAGAAAATGCTTCTTCAGTATAACACATTTTCTTAATTAGTGATTGTTGTGGGAGAGCCAAATCTATTGTGGATGGTGCTATCCTTGAGCTGTTGGTCCTGGTTTTTATAAAAAAAGCAGGCTGAGTAAGCCAGAAGAGATAAGCCAGTAAACAGCTCCCCTCCATAGCCGCTAGATCAGTCTGTAGGTTACCGACTTGTTGAGTTTTTGTCCTGACTTCCTTTGGTAATGAACAGCAATATAAACGTGTAAACCAAATAAATTCTTTCATCTACACCCAAAAATAAGTTCATGCATTTCTGTTGTTTTCTTCTAGAAATTTTCTTGTGTAAGTTTTTGTAAGTTGCTAAAAATTAACAAGGTACATTATATATATTTAATTATCTCATACAATATAAATATACACATACATATATGAATCATTTACGATCTAACTTTCACTCATCATTAGCATTAAAGTCATTTTATGTTCTAAGGTCTATTCAACTATCTGTACCAACTAAAGACTTGTTTTTTAAGAAATTATGTAAGATAATCACTTAACCTAGAGGCAGGAGGGAGGGCCTAGTCCCTACTCCAAATGACTTGACAGATTTAGATCACCCCTCCAGGAAGGCTTTTCCTTCCTGGAGGTGGAATGATGGGTGGTCAGGAGGCATGGGAGGGTGGAAGAGAGGGACAGAGGGAGGAACAGAGAGGGACCTGGGATCGATATTTAAAATAAGAAAAATAAATAAAGAAAAAAATGAAAAAAAAAAGAAATTATGTAAGGTTATTTAAGAAGTTCCTCTCACATATTTATGTATAAGATTATATATGTATATAAATACTTATTAAAGTATATTATTAAGTATATTTTTATAATGTTTTAAACAACTCAAAAACACTTCCATTATTTGAAGAAATTGATTACATTGTAAATGCATCAATAATTGAGGTCAAACCTTCTTTCTTAATAAATTACTAATGACATAATAGAGTTTCCTGTTACTAAAATAGTGGTTCTCAACTTGTGGGCCATGACATCTTTGGCAAATCTCTATTTCTAGTATTTACATTGCGATTCATAATAGTTCCAAAATTACAGTTATGAAATAGCAGCAAAAATAACTATATAGTTTAGGGTCAGAACAATAAGAGGAACTGTATTAAATGGTTACAGCATTAAGGACATTAAAAATCACCACACTAAAGCAATGAAAACATAACAAATTTTAATTTGTTTATTTTCATAAAAAATAATAATGTATTCCAATCCCAGATCATGAGTATTTTAAAGAATGAAAATTTAAACAAAAATTCACCATGAACTTCAGGAACTAAAACATATATCTATAAGTTTTATATATTCATATATATATGTATATATGATATTGTAGGACCAAGAACATTTTGCTTTATTTTGCTTTGGCTCCCATGTTAAGGGGCCTTCCCATGCAACTAGCTTCCTCTTTACCAGAATGAGAATACCTTTTTATTTTTATATTTTTCTACCATAACATGTGAGGCTCGAAACTATATCCTATCACTATCCTCTTTGACCAGGAATAACTTTTAAAATAGAGCCTGCTCTAACATGTTTGACTGAAAGAGAGCTTTGGAGCCTTCTAAATTAGCCCTCAATTCCTAATTAGTTTAACAGGGAAGTAAATAGTATTCAGCCTTCCATTTTTCTCATGAACCTCCCTCAACCTGGCAAGGAAGACACTCAGTAAAAACAAATCACTACTATACAGGTATGATGTGCATCATAAAAATTTGAAACCTAGAATGATGAACCCATGAGTCAGGATGGTTCCATAAGTAAGTATGTCTTGAGTACCCAGAATTCAGATCATTTTCTATATAGAAAGAGGATAAAATACCACTATAATCACCTGTGACAATTTAACCATCTTCATTTTTTTAAATAACTAAGAATATTTTTTAACTCTGAAGGTCAGGGCTAATTTCTCTGTATAGTAATAACATAAATGACATTTTTCCTTCCTAGGATTAGTACAAAATCAGGAGCTTAAAAGAATGATGGAGAAAGAAAGCGGAATCCCCAAAGCACTAAATAATAGCCCTGCATCATGTATATCATCATCCCTAGACAATCAGACACTACATAAATGTTTCCATTGTTCATTTCCTTCGTTGCACATACAATGAAACTGTCCACAATGATTAACTGATGTCTTCTCCAGAAAAGAAAAGCATTTTCCTAGAATGTATCACTTCAGCATTTCTTTAAAAAATTTATTAAATGCCTTGTCTGTTTCATCACAAGCCTTCACTTACTAAAGATAAAGAAATCATGCAATAATTCAAACTGCATTTTTATGGATTAAGTTTTATGCCAAAATGATTACATATTTCAGCAATAGCTCTCCAAGGATTCTAGTTTTACAAAATAGCTTCCAGTGATAAAAATGGATAAGTATTTGCAAACTGAATAAGCTGTATTAGGTACTAAATGGACATTTATTCAGCTAATGAATGTATTTGCTCTGTGATAGTTTGTTAATTATATGACTCCCTGAATAATGTCTTTGATACTGACATTTTGGGAGTAAAAATCTGTTCAAATCTTGTATCATACACACCTTAGTACGGTCGATTTTTTTTTAATGCCAATACAGTTAATCAACAACAGCTCACAGAAATTTAGTTATGCTCCATAATTTATCATACTTTCAGCAGAAGAGCCACTAAAAGTTCTTATGTAATATATAATTAACATTGAAAAGTCCTCATGATTGTGCTGTAAACTTTACCCTTAGGCTACCTCTCCCCTAGCCCTTGCAAAAATTATAATATAATCAATATGTAAAATGAGAAAAAATAATAAGAAAAAAATAAATAAAGCAAAAATCATAATATAAAAAGTCACCTATCAACAACAACAAAAAAATCTGACTCAACACCAGTTGTTAAAAATATAGGCTAAAATATATTTAATGTATGAGGTTGGTAATCAGAACATACATCTCACTGTACTGACTTTACTGAACAAATTCATGACCAGTTTAGGTGTACAAAAATCCAGACAAAGGTACATTATAGTTTTTAATAGATATAATCAACTAATATAACATATGTAACTGAATGTCTGTACTGACAAAATATCTTCAAATTGAAATGATTAATTATAAAATGATGTGTTAAGCATACTATTGCTATTCATCTAAAGAGCCTGTACACAAACATAAATTATTGGAAGATCAAAGATCCCAGTGTTGACTGCTATTGCAGCTGCTAAAAGAACTATAGGCAAATTCTTTGCTATTGTTTTTACAAGTAGCAAAAAAAATCTTCAAGGAGCCAATTCTTTCTGAAAGTTGAGAATAACCAGAAACATAATTTTGAATCTTACTATTTTAATAAACACTGTTTATTAAAATATTTTGTTTACTTTGATTGTTCAATTTATATTTTGACCATATTAACTAGAATTATTTTTCTGTACCCCATTTGACACATGTTTGCAAAGGTTTTGTTCAAAGTACAGCAAAATGAGTATGTAGAGTAGATTAAGGATATGAAGGTTGACAAGGATTTTGATTTGAATGGCAATTGCTATTAGTTCCATTAATTCATCTGCCAGGAAGGAAGTATAGGCAGAGCTACTAGATGAGGAGAATGCTGAGGAGAGGATGCAGAGAGAAGCCAACACAGAATGATGCCATATACCCACTGAAGAAGTAACATTCTGAAGCATTACAGGTAAGCTACAGCCTCATGACAATACATAATTTAACAGAAATGGGTTAATAATTAAGAGAGAGTTAGGAAGTAAGAAGCCTGAGCCATTGGCTAAATAGTTTATAATTAATATAAGCCTCTTTGTGTTTCTTTGGGAGTAAATGGCTGCAAGACCAGACAGAACAGAAACTTCCATCATTAGCACATATTTCCTTATAGATATTTGTATACCAAAATGGAGGATATAATTTGTAGAAGTTTGCAGGTAATAATGAATGAATATGTAGGCATTGTCATAATTCGGTTCTGTAGTGCTCATGAGTCTTAAATATGAGTAAAGTTTAGAGCTGTTGAATATTTTAAGGGACAACTTTAAAATCCTATCTCTATAAAGACAATGGCTGGAAAGTTTTAAAGGTTCTCTTGCTCTCTCCCTTTCCTTTTAGAACTTTTTTTTTCAAAGAGTAATTGTTGAAATCTAATCTCTTCAATATTAGAAAGAAATATTTAAAGGTACCAAGTACATACTCAATGTTAGTCCATGCAGGATTACCAAATTTATAGTTTAAACAACAGTTCCCTAGGCAAACCACAAGTAGAAAATGTTATGCAAGGAAGAGTTAACATTTAGCTGTGGTACACATATTCAGAATCATTTTGTGAAGATAGATCTAATGATCACAAAATTTATCAATTGGAAAGTTACTGCTGAATTCAATAACAATGTCAACAAAAAACATTATAACTTGAATAAAGCAATGAGATTAAGAGCAAGGTGGATGACCCAGAAATAGCCTATTCTAGAATTTGCGACTGATAGAAGCAGAATAGCAACAAACAAAAAATAAAAAATTGAGGGCATGCTCTTTAGTTCATACATTTCTGTTTATTATTAGGATATCTGTAGAAATGCACAATTTTATAAGGGACATATAATATTGTGTCACCGTTTTCCTACTGGCCCTTATATTTTGTATAGAAAACAATGAGAATTTTGGTCAAGTTAGAATTATCTTTTAAACTTAAAAGATAATTTTGAAGCCTTATATAGAAAGTAATTTTTTGCTACACAGAATGAGAACTAGAAATGCTTAGGTTATTGTAAGGGATGCTTATTGATACAAAGAGTTACACAGATGAGAAAGAAGTATGAGAAGGTAGCAGGATGTGAGAGATAAAATATATCTATTTTTCCAACATTTCCTAAACCCATACTCATGTCTAGGAGAAGATAGGATCCTTCTTTCTCTCCAAACATTTTTCCCAGATGTGAAATCAGGAAGGAATTATGACCTAATATCGTAGGCTTAATGATCCTAAAATGCAGCCTGAGAACTTTAGGCTTGCAAAATTTTCTCTCAGGAAAATGGCCAAAGGCAGATTTTAAATCTCATTTTAGAAAACAGCTTTTGATAAATCGGCTTTTACAAGGTTGCATCTGTCAGTATTTATTCAAGGTTAGTGGACACAAGATTATAACCCACTCATGGGTTTGTCCTCAATCTTTTAGTAATTGTCGTTGAAGTCTTCAACAATTTAACATAATTGTGCTGTTACCACAATTTGTAAAATTATTAACAAAGCCCAATATCCATATTTGTTGGCTGACCTAAACTAACCTAGGTGGTCCCTGAAGAATAACATTCATGAAGTCTTGTTAAAAAACATCACAATTTAATAATTTGTTTAAATGATAAACTTAGTTGTACGAAGTCATGTATTCATTATCCTACTGCAGAAAGAACCTTAGATCATTCAAAAAGTATCTAGGTTTTCTTTCTAAGAGAAAGCAAACTCATAAACATAGATGATTAATCAGCAAAGTATTAAAGTATACATCTATTATGAAAATTAATGGTCTATTTTATACCAGGAGAAATAAAGTCTAGTAGCATTAAAACATTGTTCAGCCTGTCTGATGCTTTGGTACTATATTCCAGTAAGTAGAAGGCTCAGGAGGAAATTAGACTAAACAGAACTCTCCCTCTTCTCTCACTCTCTGTCTCTTTCTGTCTGTCTGTCTCTGTCTCTGTCGCTCTGTATCTGTCTCTCTGTCCTACTCTCTCTGTCTCTGTATCTCCCTCTCTCTCCTGTGTTTGCACAAACAAATCATTCCTCCTTCCTTTCACACACACACACACACATACTCCCTCTGCCCACACACATACACAAATATACACACTTACTTTTATATGAGAAATACAAAGATAACCATCTATAAATAATTAAGATTACCATACAAGTTAAATGGTAAGGTCAAACAGATGCAGCACAGGGAATTTGCTTAAGTGAAAAAATTAAATCTGAATATTCTATCATGAAATTATTTCTGTGTTTGTTAACACATACACCTGTGTATTTTTAGCCATATCTATATTGCTTTCATATATTAATATGGTATTTGTCAATTCATTCAGAATATTAAGTTTTCCAGTGGTTATTATTGTCCATTCTGTAAATACATCCTTTTGCAGTTTTTATTTTCCAAGACCTTACTAAAATTCATTCTTCTTTGCCCAAAGATGATATTCAGAAGTAAATGACTTGTAGAACATAACCCAATTGAATTTTCACACAGAGATTTGGAATTTTGAACTTAACCTGAGGCTATAAGTTTGTTCCCACCAAGTTTTAACCAGGAAAATAAAAATTATCCAGGGTTATTAAAACTAATGGAATTTGGTGCAGGGCATCTTATGTGTGTGATGAAAAGGCTGAGATTCTGATGTGAGGCACTGTTGCTAAAAATGACACTCACTGTTCTTGGGGTAGGAGTTTAACACTACTCAGGAACAAAAAAAAACTGCTTCATTTGTGAGATTTAATAAAATTAAGGCAAATAATAAATATCATGTCTAACCTAGCTACATTTTATCCCCCACCAAACTGAGTTTAATGTCCCATCCAACTTATACAATTTACACAGGATTCAGGATAGTACCACAGCATGCAGGTAGAGCTGGATCAAATATTCTTCCCATTGGACTTCTAATAACAGCCAAGTAGAAGATAGCATTTGCATAGATGTCAGGAAATTGGTTCCTCAGAGGTAGGGGAAAGAAGTGCTGGACAGTGCCTACAACTTTATGCATCATTGTTGCAAATCACTATGCATAAATGCAGCATCCCCTGCAAGGTACATGATTGCATACTATTATGATATTAAAGATAATTCAAACTGCGATATCATTACAAGATATACTTTACTCATTAACTCTCATATTATGATGAAATTTTCCAATCAAAGGCCTTATTTGGACACGGAGTAATTTCTCCTTACAATGTTCATGGCTCTGTTTTCAGAAAAATGTTACTAGGATTTTAAAAGAAAGTACAACTTTCTATTAAACTTAAGGATTCGAGGGCTCCATGGAGAATTTAGTTGTTGATCTCACTCTCCGGGAAGGGCATTTATGATAGCCTTTCCACGGAAGCTGAGATTGTTAGTTGGGAGCAGTCTTGTAGTTCTCTCGACCTTTCTTTGTGTTCAATTTTATCTTCAAACCAATATTGGCTCCCTCTTTTATGTTCTCTCTCTGTCTCTGTCTCTCTCTCTCTCTCTTTCCTATATTCCTAACCAGGCTCAATCTTCCTGGTCGTACAGGTTTTCCTTTCCTCCCCCTCATTTTCTCCTACTTCTCTCTCCATTCGCTGTCCTCCCCCACTTCATCTGAGTTCTGGGGGACTTGTCTCTTCCCAGTTCTGTGAGGGACTTTATATGAATCTCTTAAAATACACCTTGTATCCTAGTTCGTCTAGTGATGTGAATTATAGGCTGGTGATCATTTGATCTAGGTCTAAAATCCCAAATATTGTGTATAAATGTTTGTTTTCATTTAATTGGACATTGTTATATAAAATTAAATAAAATAAAAAAAAATAAACTTAAGGATTCATTATCCCACTACAGAAAGAACCCTAAATAATTTCATTTCTGGCTTTATAGTAGAAGTCATCATGTTAGAAAGACTCAGTGGAAAGGAACTATTGGAAGACCAGCCAAGAAACAGCTCTTACTCCAGTATCTTCTGAGGAACTGAAAGCTACTGAGAACTGTAAAAGAGGAAACAGATTTCTTCCCATTCAAGCCTCAGATGACTGATACTGGCAACCTTTATTAGGACCAAGAAAACCATTTTTGGACTCTTGACTCATTAAAACTATCAAAAATAGTGTATTGTTGTACATTGTCAGAATTGTGATGATACTCTAAATCAAAGAGCAGCTAATGTATCTAAATGGTCCCTGTCAATAATGTGCTTAAGTGACAGCTTATTTTCAGAAGGAAGCACATTTGAGGTAGATGGTGGTGGATCAAGTGAAAAAAACCCAAGGTGGTATAGTAGAATATTCTAGAGAAAGGAAGAAATGTGTATTAGCAACAGAATGAGCAGCAACATAGAAACTGAAGGAGAAGACAAGAGCTAACTCCAATTTATTGGACACATTAAACACTTCCAAGTTTGAGAAAATCAGAAAGAGGATGTTTTGATAAAAAGAAGGTATAACACCCTTAAAATAGCCCCATATTAGAGACTATTATGAATATAAAATGAGGGAGATGAAAACAGGACTTGATAGAGAATATCACAATAATGCCAGTTGGAGGAAATCGTAGCTTGCGACAGATTAAGTAGTAGTGTGAGGTAAGAAGTGGTTGGATTTTGGTTGGATTCTGCAGATACCATCTGATGGAATTGTAGGCAAACTGAATCTGAGTGCAAGGCAAAGAATCCTTAAAATGACTATATTTTGAGTAGGTATAATTAGGAGAGAGGAAAATCCTAGTGTTGATTTTTCAGTGAGTGTAATGAAGACTGACTATTCAAGGTATGAGACACCTGACACACATGTTAGACTTGATAAGTGAGTCTCATTAGTACTATAGTGACAATGGATCAGGAGCCAAACTTCTACTTCCTACAGCTGTGAACCTGAATTAGTTTCTAAAATACTGAGACAAAAGAAGGGTACAAAATAAGCTTACAACAACTTCAACATTGAGGATAAGAAGAAAGTAGTAACTGCTTTTAAAAAAAAAATGAGGCCAAAGAGACAGTGATTAGCTGTGGGTCACTGCATCTGCTTCCATCAGTTATTGGATGTAGGTTCCTGTTTGTATTTCTGGGTCTGAGTTATCCCACTGATGATATTTTAGTCTAGTTCTCTCCATTTGCCTGCTAGTTTCAAGATTTATGGCAACTTCTTAGAAAATTGGAAATCAATCTACCTCAAAACTCAGAAAAAACTCTTTTGGGCATATAACCAAAGGATGCACAATAATATCACAAGGACATTTGCTCAACTATGTTCATAGAAGCATTAGTTTTAATAGCCAGTATGTGGAAATAACCTAAATGCCCCTCAACTGGAGAATGGATAAAGAAAATGTGATAAATTTACACAATGAATACTACTTAGTGGGGAAAAAAATGACATCTTGAAATTTGAAGGCAAATGGATGAAACTAGAAGAAACTATTCTAAGTATGGTAAACAAGATACAAAAAGAAAAAACATGGTATGTACTCATTCATAAGTGTAAATTAGACACAGAGCAAAGGATAACCAACCTACAATCCACAACACCAGAGAAGCTCGGTAACAAGGAGGACACTAAGAGAGTCATATATGAACCACTAAGAAAGAGAAAGGGACAAGACCTCCTGAGCAATTGAGGAGCATAGAGGGAGGTAAGAGAAAGAGAGAGGAAGGGAGAAGGGGAGGTGGGAGGAGAATGAGGAATAAGGAAGTTAAAGTTGGTGGAAGAACAGTGAATGAGAGCAAGAAAAGAAACACTATAATAGATGGAGCCATTATGGGTTTAATGATAAATCTGGCACTAGGGAAATGTCCAAGGATCCACAAGGATGATCCCAACTAAGAGTCTAAGCAATTGGGAAAAAGTTGCCTTAAATGCCTTTCCTCCATAATGATATTGATGACTACCTTAAATGCTATTCTAGAGCATTTAGTAGTGGCTGGTACAGGTTCATGAATAGAGATTAGAAAAACTCAATGTTTGCATATATTCAGAAATGTAGTGGACAGGGTTATGAATGAAGCTATGTCTCTAGAAAGCAACAGGTCTTATTGAGAGCATTAATGTAAAAAAAAATAAATAAATTACATCAGTATATATCAAAATTATTTTTTTCCATTCTCCCATGTAGCCAACAACACAATTTTCATACCAAAAAAGAACCTCCTGTTATAAAATAGGTAGGATTGTGGGACTGATTTCTTAAATTATTTTATATCCTGTCAGGATAGCGTCTACCTTCTATAGTTCCATTTAGCACTTACCCATCTCTCCCACTCAAATCCTACAACATCATCCTTTTCTCTGCTACATGCTAAGCACACTGAAGCACTTCTGCCAATGCCCAGCCTTCTACTTTGCGATAAATACAATAATTCCTCTTTCTAAACCATATCTCATTCCATAATTATTTTCATATACTTTATTGGCAAGATCCCTTTAGTTCCTTGCTTCAAAATTTTGCTAATATGTTAGTTTTCCTAATACCCAAAACAGGCTATTGACTGACCTATCAATCAGACTGAAATCTGGCTACAATAATATGCATGTCTTTGTTCATACCACTCTGCATAACTAATCTTAAATTTAGCAAGTAATTAGTAAATACTATTCCCAACAAGTTTCTTTCTTTTTTTTTTTTTGCAACTATACTATAAAACAGCAAGCTAAGTATGGATTCTATATACTTATATTTAAATTAACAAGTCTCTGAGGAACCACCTATTTGTATTTTTCTTTAAAAGAGAAATATCAGGGTTGATGATTTATCTGAAATGGCAGAATATTTATCTAGCATTCATAAAGCCCTAGTTCAACCTTGCTATAAATAAGCTTGGTTACTGGAGCATGCAATCCCAACACTAGCCCAATGGAGGCAGGAGGATCAGGAGAGCAAAGTCATCCTGGGCTATACAGCCTGTTTGAGGTCAGTCTGAGCACCATGTGTATTCTCACAAAACCCAAAAAACAAGTACCAGAAAACAACCACACTAATACTGGAAAGCTATTTACATGCCAATCAAGTTCAAAATAAAATAAGAAGAATTTTCACAATGTAATACTAAAGAATCACTGTATTCACTGAAAAAGTACATTGATATAAGACAGAATTGGAAAAGTGAACACTGTTTAATTTTCTGTATCCAAGAGTTTCCCACAGAAACACTAGATATTTACATAAATGAATAATAGACAACATAACAGAGTTCCTCAGGTTCTTCCAGAAGAATGTACTTCCAAGACTTCATGGTTTTAATGCCCCTGAAGATATATATGTGTGACATTGTATAAATGGATCAGATTGTATTTAGGAATATATACATGTTTGTATATAATCACAATTAATAACATAAGAGGCCACAAATTTGAAAGAGAGTAAAAGGGTGTATATATAAGGTTAAACAAGAGAGAAAGGGAGAGAGAATTAATATAACAATATTGTGATCTCAAAAATAAAAGAAAAAATTATTAAACAATTTATCTTTTTACAATATATTTGTTTGACTTGGTTTTAATAGGAATTTTACCTATTAATTTTACTTTTAAAAGAATTGTTCAAACCACAATATTATCAATTATTGAACTAAAAAACAAACATGAATCCAAACATACTATCAAATATAATATAATATAATATAGTATAATATTATATTATATTATGACATCAGATAAGATAAATAAGAGCTGGAAAGTTAAGAATGACTTTATCCAGCACAGGATGTGTCTTTCTTTGTGGACTATTGTATAACTCCAATATTAGTATGTGGGTGGTTATTTTTCATATATATGTTATAATAAATTACTGATAATGTACAACATAAAAGTTGGTGATAACTTAATGCACAAGTACTAATCTCTTGATGATATTTTTGTAATAAATGAATAATTTAAAATTATATTTATTTCCCTGTTAAAAATATAAATAACATAATTTTATAGTTGTCTAAGTCAACAGAGGCTTTTGATTTTTTTCCTATAGATTATAAATGCAATTACTTTCAGGCATATAAATTAATAAGCAATTCCTTACAATAAGAAGAATGGAGTTAAAGAGTATTATATTTTACTTATAAATGTAATATATCTAAAACTCTATCTTTTCAGGATGTTATAATGTGAAAAGCAATTAAAGCAGAGGTGGAGGGCAGGGGAGGACAGAGGAAAGTATTCATTGGCTTCTCTATCTAAATGAAATCATATGCTTTCCCATTACACTGGAATACTCCTGTGTACAACTGTTGTGGGCAGTGGGGATTACCACCCACTTAAAAATTCAAGCTGAAACATAAAGCTGCTGGTTAGCACCACACCCAGTCACATACCCCAAACAGATTTGTTTTATGGAGTCTTCCTTTGTAGTTAACCAAAACTGTATTTAAATAATCTGCTTAGCATAATGTGAAAACTCAGAATAATAAAGTAAAAACACATGATTCCAAGCTCTTCAAGAGATTTGTAATATTCTCCACCAGATGATCATCTTACCACTGTCTGGCTGCACTATCCATATAAGTTACAACTACTGAGCAGCAGTTTTAGTTTATAACTGGGTAAAGTTTGAAATATCGTCTTCAGATATTCTTCAGGTATTCAGAATACTTCTGCTTTAGTATTTCTTTCATTATAAAGAAGGAAACCAGAAATGAACTTTTGAACTGTGTGCAGTATGTGACACTAAAGGTGTTGCTTCTATTTAGCAGGTTTAGATTTTTAGGTTCCCCCTCTTAGCCTCTCATTTCATTCCTCTCATATCCCGATTCCCCTCCTCATTTTTCTTTCAATGTTTAGATGCTTGAGAAAGCTAGGTGTCTTTGTGTACTTATTCATTGAACGAGAGAGAGAGAGAGAGAGAGAGAGAGAGAGAGAGAGAGAGAGAGAGAGAGAGAATATCAGGAAGCTAAGTGTAGTGACATTGCAGATGTGGGGCAGCAACCAGGGTAGCAGATGACCTTAGTAAAACAGTAAGTTAAAACTGTATTTGAAAAAATATATAATGCTTCTTGTAGTGATACATCACACTGATTTTTTTCCTTAACAAGTGCAATAAGGTTGATCATTAAAAAAGAAATATAATATTTGCCATTTTTGTTCTTACTTAAATTACGTCTTTAATTAATCTTAAAGAGCCATTATCTTGAAGGAGTTCTACTTTGTGGCATTTGGAAATTAAAGTTATACAATGTAGAAACCTGTCCTCTGATGGTGATCCATTTCTCTATCCATCTGGGTTATTGTTATAGTTTCTATGTCTACTCATCCCATTCTTTGTCATTTGCAGACACTCTTCAAGTATCTCATTTTCTGAAAGGCACCCCTGAGATGTCTATGAAGCAGTTACAAATTTTAATATAGGAGTTTTGTCTGTATTTTTATGAACACATTCTCTTTCTTGATATAAAAGTAAAATTTACCTGTTTATAGGGATCAGTTTCTTGTAAAAATCATAAAATCCCATAGACGCCACAAAATAAGAAATTCAGATGAGAACTGATAATATGTAGAGAAATGAAATATCTACTAATCCCACTAGTCCCAAGATAACTTAAACAGTAATTAAAATAAAAAAATCAATTTTCTATTTAGTACATTAATATAACTCAACAATCATCATGACTTTCATTAAAACTGCCACTTAGTAGGAGTCAGGATAAATGTTAAAGATACTTTGTGGGACTTCTGAGTGAAATCGTCCCTCTGGAAGTATTTGCTTTGTTCCAGTGAATTTCATGAGGTAAGTAGCTAAGTCTCATCAAAAAATAATTCTTTGAGCACTAGATTAAATAGTGAAAAACTGGCAACTTTTATTTAATTGACCTATTCATTATTTTGTTAGTTGCAAAATAGTTGCTTCTCAGTAGGTAATGAAAATGAGAACCATTTGCCACACTGAAATATATTCCATACATTGCTCAAAATGTTTTTGAGGATTTGATGAAAATTGAGTCTCTTAGTATTAAATAGCATTCAATGACAGGCACCAAAATGAACATATTGACTTGCTATAAACTTGTCATTGAAAATGTCTCAAATTTCTCATATTTAATATAGTAATTTGTATGTATAGGACAGTTATTCAGAGATAACTAACTTTTATAGTAATATATATATATATATATATATATATATATATATATATATATATTATACTATACAGCATTTGAGTCCATTGCAATGATGGCTTTTGTTAATAGTTTCTTGGGGTAATCTATTCTCAAAGAAGAGGATATAGTGTTTGTAGCTTCTTGAAATAGTAGCAAAACTTGGAAAATTAAAATATGTACACATGTTAATGCAAAGATTTGGACATTTGAAAGCCATGATTACATTAATGGCAAAGAATAATGGAATATAAATTTGAATTTTCTTCCTTTCTTTCACACTATACAAGTATTTCCACATTTAAGAAATGAAACTAAGTAAGTTTTATGAATTCTATTTAGAGCCAGAGATAGTGAAATACAATAAACTAAATTCAGTCCATTAAAATTCATTTTACTTTTTCACACCATATCAATTACCCATGTCAATGCCATTTAACTTACTGATTGAACAAGCAATGTGGATGCCAAGCTGTATTTTAAGAAAGAACTAACATGTATTTCCTTATATAAACATAGATGTAATTATAGTTGTTGGTATTTTTACTTCTTGGTTTTAGTTGAAAACAAGAGACAAACCAATACCCCTTCAATGGCCTGTTGTTGGTACTATATGACAAAATGACAAAAAAATCATCCTAAGTTTGTAAAGAATCAATTGCCTTACATGTGCAACATATAATATATATAGGGAATGCTTTTTATGTTTCTTAATTGATTTAAAACTTTGAATCTGTTGTTTTTCTTCTCAAGATTATTTCATTTTAAAATCAAGCTTCTTTCAGTCTTTAATGCCACCTCTTTTTCAACCACAATCCATTTAGTCAACAATATGAAATCTAAATACCATTTCTTACTAAAGAAACTACTGGTATTTGTATCTATGAACTCTGTATAGTCATTAAAGTATGAGGTACTTCTTTGGTGGGTACCAAAACTTATTTTAACTTAGTGATTCTCAAATAATAACAAGTATAATAATAATAAATACGATAAATGCTATGCTTTAAAGTAAGGCTAAAGATCACAACACCATAGGAATAAAGTTATATTGAACTAAATGACTAAGAGCAAGATAATCTAACATTTCTACTGGTTTTAGCTATAACTTTCTCCTTTATGACAATCCAATCTGGCTTCTCTATTCCAATATTATATCTTCTTCAACAAATATTTAAATTGCTTCTTGGCATATTAGCTTTGTGTTTTTTATTTAATATAAATAAGTTTATAAACATTAGTTAGAACTGTTGTCACAAACCTGTAACCCAAGCTACTTGAGTGGGAGAAATGGGTGGCTGAGCAATGAGAATTATGAACTGAAGACCTGCCTGAGCCACAGAGAAACTACAACACCTGTGTGAGCAACTTAGCTATCCTATCATAAGAGAGGCTATAAGTTCAAGCACAGTACCAGTAATTAAATAAATAAAGCATTAGCTCACATTTCTATTTGTCTCTGCTATTCACTTTATTATACAGACAGAACAGTCAAAGTTTAAGAATGTGGATGCTACTTTTAAAAAAATTAGCTTTATGCAGTTAATTTGGCATTAGTGAGAACTTGTCATTAATAAATAGAAATCTAAAAATATTTAAATGAAAATATCAGAATTTTTGTGAACAATTCCATGGGCTTCTCAAGTTTCTATACCAATATGTATAAATCTGTTGAGTACATTAACTCAACTGAAGTAATTTCAGATATATTAGATTGTATTCATTATAGAAACTTACCAATTACACTTTCAGTGGAAAACATTGCATCCTTTAGAACACTTACTTCATTAAATTAAATTATTAACATTTAGAGTCAAATCAGTACTTATGTACCATGGTAGATAACTTTGACTTGCTGTGGAAATCTTGACTGTTAGACTGTTACAACTAGGTTTCTCATGGTCACTCTCTAAGAGTATTTTTTTAATTAAAAATAAATTTTGGTTATATTCATATTTTATACACAGAAATATAATGACTCATTAAATATGACCTCTAAACCTTATATTACATTGTTCTTCACTTTAGCATTGATAATGTAAAATGCATAGTAAATGTGACTTGATAAATTTTATGTGTTGATCTATGGTTGTTCTTTAGCGGGTATTTATCATAAAACTTGTCTTTCTATAACTAAAACAGAATGAGTCTTCATAAAAACTGTGGACTGCATTGTCTTCTCTGTTTTGCATTCCTTAAGTAGTAAGGGCTTAAAAAAATACAGCCCTACAAATTAACTAAAAAAGAGACCTGGCATCTATGACAATCTTTGTACATATTTCTGAAATAATTTGCATATAAAAGGAGAGTATTTACATGTCTTCTACTTTCATAAATTCTTTGACATAAATTTTGATTATTTCTATGATCACATTCGTAGTTTTTTAAACCAAGTCATAAACTGTGTTGGAGTAGAAGATTATAGGAATTATACAGGCCTTGAAGAAGAAAAGCTAAACTTGCACATGGAGAAGAAAGAATGACTCCATCTTTATAAACAGAAGAGTTGAAAAGAACTTTCTTAGGGCCTCCAACAGTTTTGGCAAGTATCATACAAGTCTCCTCCAACTTCTAAGGCTGGGAACTGTTCCAAAATTCTGGTAGTCACCGAGCATCTGACTGTGTTGTTCTAGTACCTGACAGCTTTGGCTCTGTTTGCAGAATTTTTTATTCATTCTTTGTTCCCTTTTTATTGAAAGTAGTTTTTGCCTCACATAATAAGTACTGATCACAGATTTCCCTATCTCTACTTCTCCCAGTTTCACTTTACCTCCCCTCCCACTCAGGTCCACTCCCTTTATGTCTCTCATTAGAAAACAAACAGGTTTCTATGGGATAATACTAAAATGAAATATGATCTAATAAGATGAAACAAAGGTTGACACATGAATACTGAAATAGGACAAACAGCAACAACAACAAAAAAGGGGTGGGGGAGGAAAAGAGCCCAAGAGAACATACAAGAAGCAGACCCACTTGATCAAATATTCAGGAATCCCATAAAAATAAAAACACTAAAATGGAGGACATAATATATATGGAAAAGAGTGTAAAACAATATAAACAAATATATATCACAAGTAAACAAATATAAATGATCAGAAAAATATCTTATGAGAGGAAAAGTGCAATAAGACATTATGAGACAAGGAATATCCAAAGATGTCCTTGAGTTATTTTCTGTTGGCGATGTGTTCTACTATTAGCAGTAGTTTGATTTCTAGGTAAATTTTCATTTGCAAGTGGATATCAATTAGAGATTACTTTGAGGTTAGGGATGGGGGCTATATCTACTCTCTTTAGCTCTAGGACCCCTTCTGGTGTAGAATCATGAAGTTTCGGAGACCCAGACCCCAGAAAATCCCTGGTCTGGAGCCCTGGTCTGAATGGTTGTGCCCCAAACCCCAACCCAGTAAAAGAAACACATCCTATCCACCAAAAGACACACTTTTATCCCTAAGTGGAGAGCTAGGGGGAAAAAAAACACCCTAATTCTGAAACTATCTCAAAAGACTACACTTGGCCCCTATTTTAGGAACATGTAAAAGAAATTTGTCTAGGCCCTAGAATTCAGACCGGTAGAAAGATATGTAGTTTGGCTCTGGGATCAGAGCCATCTCTGCCCCTGACTCAGAATTAGCCAATCCCTGAACTAGAAATACTGACCAATCCCAAACCAGCACTCTGGGAATTTCCCACCCCCAAACCTTCATCCCCTTTTGGAATCACTTCAGGCTAGGGATTTCACCAGACTGGGAATTCCCACTACTTAATGGGGGCAGCCAATCACCATCCAGAGGACTTAGAATCCAAGTCCTAGATCCAGTGGCAGCCAATCAACTCAATCCAGGCTTGAGCCAATCACAAGCCTGTAGCCCCTCCCTCCTGCTTGGCTACTACATAATCTCCCTTCCTTTACTGCTCTAGATCTCTTGTGTTCCATTCTTGTCACTGCTGCCCCTGATTGGGACCAACTGAAGAACCCAAGTTAACTTGTAAACAGACTCTGTTTTTGCATTGGTGTCAGTCTCATGGTGGTGATTTGGTTTCAGATTTAAAAGTTCTGTGCATGCAACCTGAATCTCTGTGAGTTTATATGTGAATCAATCTTGTTGTTCTAGAGGATTTTGATTTCTTGGAGCTGTCCATCTCATCTAGCTTTGATATTCTTTCTGCTTCATCTCCCACAGGAGTCCCTCAGTGCTGAGGGGAGGGTTAGAGATATCCATGCTATAGCTAGTGGTCCAATGTCTCCCATTGTCTGTATATTGTCATACTGTCAGTCTCTCTACTTGTTCCCATCTGACGTACGAAGAATCTCATCTGATGAGGGCTGAGCAAGACACCATTCTATGAATACAGCAGAATGACTTTAGGAGACATTTTATTAGTACATTTTGTGATTGTTGTTTGTTTTAGAAAACTTGTGCTTGATTTTACTGTGTCACTAGGCTATCTAGTATCAACTTTTTTGAAACAGTACAGTATTGGGTATGGATCCAATCTCATGTACTAGTTCTTAAGTCATATTATATTTTTGTTGGTTACTCCCACAAAATTTGTTTTACCATTCACCACTGCATGTAGGCAGGGAACCATTGTAAATCAAAGAGTCTGTGGCTGTGTCTCTCTTGGTAGTATGGGCTATAGTTTTTCCAACCAAAAGTGCTAGCACATGGGGGGGGGGCGAGGCATGATTGCTGTAGACACCAACTAGGCTTTCTGTGATTAATAACTTATATAGATGTTGTATTCAGAAATGAGAATTCAATTTTTTCAATTGTTTTTCAGCCATTTGATTTTTTTTTTCTTTTGAGAATTCTCTGTTTAGATCTGTGCCCCATTATAAATTGTAAAATTTATTTATTTTTTGATTTGTGATTTTGAGTTCTTTTTATATTTTAGTTATTGACCCTCTATCAGATATGTAGTAAAAATCTTTTCCCATTCTATAGACTGCTACTTTGTACAAATGATGGTGTCCTTTCCATAAAGATTTTAATTTCCACGAGGTCTCATTTATTAATTGTTGATCTTAGTATCTGTGTTTACTAGGTTCTGCTAAAAAGGCTTTTCTTTTGCAAATTTATCTGGTGGCTCAATATATCTGGTCCTTATTGAGGTTTTTTGTCTATTTGGAGGTGAGATTTGGGCAGAATGCTGTCTGAATCGTAATTAATTCTCCAATATGCAACTGCCCGTTTGATCAGCAAAATTATTTAAAGATGCTGCTTTTCCATCCACTGTGTATTTCTAGTTTCCTTGTCAAAAATTAGCTGTCCATAGATGAGTGGGTTTAAGTCTGTGTCTTCAATTTGATCCATTTGATCATCATGTGGTTTTTGTCCCAATACTATGCTGTTTTTATTTCTATTACTCTATAGTTCAAAATAATGTCACGGATGAAAATAGCTCTAGCAGTTTCTTCATTGTTGAGGATTCTTTTAGCTCTACTGTTTTTCATTTGTTGTGGTGGTGATGATGGTTGTGGTGGTGGTGGTGTGTTTGTGTGTGTGTGTGTGTGTGTGTGTGTGCCTCTGTTTCCATGGGAATATGAAAATTGTAATTTAAAGATTAGTGAAGAAATGTGTTGGAATTTTAATGGAGATCATATTGAAACTGTAGATTAGTTTTGGTAAGATGGCTATTTTTACAGTATTAATCCTACTGATCCATGATCCATCTTCTGATATCTTCTTCAAGTTCTTTCCTCAAAACCTGAGTATTTTATCATACAATTCTCTTACTTGTTTGGTTACAGTTACCCCATCATACTGCGAAGGGTGTTCTTTCCTGATTTCTATCTCAGTTTATTTGCTATTTGTCATTTGTATATAATTTTTGTGATTTGCTTTTATATCGATGCCTTCTTGAAAGTGTTTATTCATTATATAATTTTTCAGAAGACTTTTTAGGGTAAGTTATATATACAGTCATGTCATATACAATAAAAATGATTTGGCTTTTCCATTTCTAATTTATATTCCCTTGATCTCCTTCTGTTTTCTTATTGTTTTAGCTAAGACTTCAAGTACTACATTGAATGGGTGATGAGGGAATGAACAAACTTGTCTTATTCCTATTTTAAAGTAATTGCTTTGAATTATCTCTATCTAAGTTGAATTTGGCTTTGGGCAATAAAAAAAAACATGGATCTTTCTTTTAATGAGATGATTAGAGCCTAAAGCATGCATTGTAATGCAGAAATGAATTATTCTTATTATCTATGCTTGGCCTAAGACAACAAAGCGTTAGAGATGAAAATGTGACATAGAATTTAAACCTCACAATTGCCATAGGTCAAATTGAATTAACATTTGTATAGATACTTTGAAAATATAGAAAATGAGAATTCATTACTCATGTAAAATATATTGTTTTAGAGAAGAAAAAATATTTCTCAGACATCTTAAGTGTATTGTACCATTGTATTCAGGAATTTCAATTGAAGAAATAGAGTTAATATTACACTCCTTTGGGGGAGTTGGTTTCATCAATGATAAGTTCTTTTTCTTAGTGATATCATTCTAAGAATCTCCTCTCTTCAATCTAACATTTTATTTGTTCTAAAGAGAAGTCCCACCTAACTCATTAGTGTCTTGTTAACTAGCCTTCCTTGAGGATCTTTAGCTCACTCTGACAGCTCAAATACAGATATAAATCACTGAGTTTTAACTTTTAAATAACATAGAAAGTGGTTCAGGAGGTTGAGGTAGATAGTGATGGTAGATAGTAGATAGTCAAGGGGATAAACAGGATAAACAGGATAAACAAAACTGAGAAAAATCCCACTAAGAATGTTCCTTTCCATATTGTTATTATGCCTCTTGTACCCTATGCTAGAGCCTTTTGTGTCTTTAATTCTTTGAGATGGTCTTTTGAAGTCAATACTTCTGTCTTCCTCAAATGCTTTTGAATAAATCTAGTTTCTTGTTATCCACTCTCCTTTCCCATGTAAGGGTTTGTGAATGGCATTCAGCCATTCGTGCAGTCCACGAACAGTGCTAGGAGAGAAATTATATTACTGACAGTAAACATTTGAAACCCTAAATATTAATCAGTAAGTGATACATTGGTATTTCATATATATATATATATACATATATATATATATATATCATATACCTTACATATATCATATATAAGTGATCAATAAATAATTGTGCCTTTAAGTCTAATAAACAAAAATTTTACCTTTTATGTATGACATTTTCTTCAAAATTATTATTTTATATTATGAAGAAAAACATTTAATGAAATAAAGTTTACCAAATAAGCTGCTTTTGTCAGAATTATAATGTTTTAGTAAATAAGATTGAATAATCACCAACTTTAACCACATAGACTGTTCATTCATGCTACATCTAAAAGGATTACAGTTCATTAGCTAATATCAGAGATGGAATTTCTTCCCCGAGGCTCACTTTCATATCCTATTCTCCTTATTACATGAGTCCTATCATTTATCTGAAATAACTTAAGGACAGTGGGAACATGGGGAGGATGATAGACAAGGTGACTGAACTCACTTGTCTAACAAATTAATTTTCCAGCATGTAGGTATGTAATAGTAACTTCTCCTTCACAGCACTCTTGTGGAGGGCTAGGTCCTATCACTGTCCCATCTGTATTTTCTTACTATAAGTTTCAGAACTTATTAAATGAAACAGTATTTCCCTTTCCATCTTGTCATGGATTCTTATAAATTTTTTAGATAATTCCTGAAGTTCTTCAAAAGTACACACAAAATTTGTACTAAGAAACATAACAGGAATAGAACACACCATCAAAGTACATGGTTGATTTACACCTATGGCAGATACCTTATAAGTATGACTTCTATTGAGTCCCCTCTATTGCACACCAATGGGTGGGAATAGTCAGCAATTCCTTTGAGAATTTGCAAATTAGTAAACAGGGAGAATAGACATCTTACTACACAAACAAGGAACACATCCACAAATTCAGTTAAGCTAAGATTTGTCATCAGGCCCAAAAGAGGAGCAAAATATTGTTGCATAGTCTATCTCTCATTTTTACATTGCTATAGAGTTCTTAAAACTATACTACATCTGATTTTTTTCTCTCTATTGTTTTTTTAAGGGGAACTTGAATAAGTTACAACTTTTACATAATGTATTATCCCATTGGATTTATTTCTGATGGGAGTGAATAAGTCACACTTTTTTTTATATTCATGTAACTTATGTCTAATGGGAGTCATGTGTGTCTTCCTTTGGCTCATTACTCAGAGAGTGTATTTTCACACATGTATACCTACACATATATTATCAGTCCATGTTAATTAAACATTTACTGCACTAATCAATAGAGGATCCAGGTTAACCTATCATATCTAGTCTTCTTATGGATTTCTACGTTCTGTTAAAGATAGCA
This sequence comes from Phodopus roborovskii, assembly GCF_943737965.1. Taxonomy (NCBI): domain Eukaryota; kingdom Metazoa; phylum Chordata; class Mammalia; order Rodentia; family Cricetidae; genus Phodopus; species Phodopus roborovskii. The sequence continues at coordinate 10,341,254 of NW_026125391.1, forward strand.
TTGGCAAGAAACCCCTCGAATTATATCAATAAAGATATAATGTACAACAATGAAAATAGAAAATATCTGTAATGCTTAAAGAGCAAGCATATATAAACCACAGGTGGTACTACATTTTACTAATGTAATTATTGACATTAAGTAACATAGTTTCAAATGGCCTTTTTTCTTTAACACTGCATTTCAAAGAAAAGGTTTACCTACTTCTTGATTTAAAGCAAGGTAAATCACAAACAAGATTGTGTTACATTTGGCCATGAAATCAAGAATAAGAAAAAATTCTGAGAAGAGAATATAACCACCCTATCTCCCTCCCCAGACACCTTTTTGTGTGAATAAGTCAAGAGTTTCTAAATAATTATGAAAGTACTTACTTTAAATATATTTACATGAAGCTATTGTTTTAAATGGGAATATAACCTTATTAACTTTAAAAGGTTGATAGGGTAGTAAGAAAGTTAACATCAGGGAATAAGCTTTGTGTAAAGAAAAATTATGTGTATTAAATTCCCAGGGAGGTGTTACGATTTGTTCACTATTGTTCCTAGGGTGATGCTGATTGCCATGTTCAAAGATAGCATTTTAGTCCATTGATGAGAGGACATCCCTTGAAAGGCAATGCCTTCAGTAGGGTAAGTCAACAAAATATGGAAATGTGCTTTAATGGAAGATATTAGTTAATTCATAAAGTGAAGCATATGAATTTCTGTTTTTTTGGAAAATTAGTATTTACATTTTAGCTTCTATACTATTGTTAGTAAACATAGACTACAAAAATGTATAGACTATTTCTGACAAACAAAATGTTATTTACTTTCCTTACAATTATATTAATGAGATAAACTTTAATTAGTTCAGTGGCTGCTAAATTTTGATCTGTCATCTAACCCTCTAGCTCTGCTTTCTCCTCCCTTCAGGACCTGTCTTTACACCAGTCAAATATTTACCAAGTCTGTTCTATTTCTTGACCTCTCTCACATCAATTTTTGTTTTTCTTTATTGTCCTATTCATTTTTTGAGATAGCATGCCCTATAGCCCCAGCTGTCCTCCAACCATACTGGCATTATCGATGTACACCACCATGTCCAAACTCTCTTGACTTTTTCTATTATTATGCCTGTACTTATTTCTGTAAATAGCCTATAGCATTTTCATTGGGTTAAAATATAAGTGCTTCATCATATAATGGTGATTTCTTTTTACTCTCTAATTCAACATTTTTCTTATTCTCACAGAATTATTTTTACTCCATATGCCTTCTTTGACTTTATAACCTCCCTTGCCTTCACTCAGGCCTCCAATTTCTAAGTATTGTTTCAAGGGTTATCTCATTTCACAACCAATCTCTGCTACCTCATTTATTACAAACCGAAATGGTTAGGTCATTTTTTTTCAAATGATACTTTTTAATTTACTTTAAGTTATGGAGAAACAAAGCCAGTCTTTGCTGTATGGTACTTTCATACCCAAATTATTAGTCTAATACTTTGTGAAATGTCATATCTATAAAATAAACAGCAGACTATATTACAGCCTGACATGGCATAGCAGCATAGAGTATTATAATGTAACATAATACAATATAACATAAGATACACAGTCCTTTCAATTAGTGGGAATTGAAGCCTGGGCATTGTTCATGGTAAGCAACTCATTTGACATAGAATGCTATATTGGCATATTGAAAGAATTTACAGTACCTGTTTAAAGTGAAAATCCTGCCTGAAGTATTCAAGTCTGTTTGCTTCATTCTGTGTTCTATTATCACAGCTCTCTGGACACACTGAGAAGCATATGATTGGTATGATTTTTCTTCAGTTCTTATTTCCAAGAAGATTCTGACTTTCACATGATTTGATAGTATGTTCTATTTGATTCACCGTGTTATATTACTTAGCTCTGTCTCAACACCAAATCTAGTACTAAAGACTGATGCTTTCTTCTCACAAGAACATCTATTGAGAACTAATGCTGCTCTCAAAATTCTATAGATTATAGGTAAAATTTACCTGCAGGTCTTTTGTTATTTCAAACAGGATCCTTATGGGGAGGTATCAGGGAATGATAAATAAGATAAAAAAGACAAAAGCTGAGGTTGGAAATTCATCTACAAGTCATGTCTTATGTCAACCAAGCATCTTGAGAAATGCAGTGCCTTATAAACTATTTTCAGGGAGGAAATATAACAGAGTGAGCACAATTTACCACACAAGGGGATGGAGTCATCAGGTGGCTAACCAAACAGTGTTACACAAGGGCACACAGGGTATCTCATAAGCATTATAGATCAAGCACATAGCAGCCTTGGGGCTGTTAACGCTAGTCTCTTCAAGGGGAAACACCAAGTTCCCAAGAACCAAAAAATTTACTCGGGCCCAGACTGACCTTGCCCAGTCCACTTCTGAGCAAGGACACAGAGCTAAGCTCCTTTGTCCTTTCATCAGGGTCTCCGAGACAGCCTTGCATTGGACCAGCTCTCAACAAAAGATATGTCTTCACCTTGAGTTTTCCACTTATGTAACTGACAATGATATGCAAAGGAGAGAAGATATAGGTAAATAATGTCATAAAGAAAGAAACTGAATAAATCTTTGAGTGATTGACTGTGAAAGAATGGAACTTAGAAGGAAAAAGGCAATTTTACTAATGCAGGATATTTGATTGCACTATGAAACTCCAAGAATGTATTAATAAAACTGACCTTGAATCAGGGGTGGAGCCAATGACTAGTTGACAAGAATTCACCATAGAGGTATTAAGGACCAAAGGAGATGCATAGAGAAACAAGCAGAAAATAGTAGGTAGGGATGTAGAGATTTGAGATTTGTGGGGTGATTCTGTTGTTGGTTGGTTAGTTTGTTTTTGGTCTGAGACAGGTGAAGAGACATGCTAGGCTCACTGGATGTTCATAAAAACAAAAAGAAGGTCAGCTGTTTGCACTTCTTTGATCTAACTGGTTTTTACCCAACTATCTGACTGATGAGTCTTTACTGGTAATGGAGCAAGTTAGATAAAGTCAACATTTTACCATGATAGGGAAGAATGGAAGAAACAGAGACAAAGTAGCAAAGTGTGATGATGAAGATTCAAAGGCATGTTTGGTATTTGGTATGATCCATTGGAAATACACTGGAAATTTGAATACAGAGATATCCTATTAGTAAATCCAGAAATGTCAGACAAAAATAACAAAAACAACCAAAAACAAAAACAAACAAACAAAAATCCAGCACATTAATGGCAACAAGGGAATGGCTGAGCATATTATTGCTAACATTAATGTAGTAGTCAAAGTTCATAAGAAGCAACATGATTAGGTGTCTTCAACAGCAAAATACAAACCAAATGGATGACTCCCCAGCATAACAACTATATAACATCTGTTTATCATACTGGTTTCACAATCTTTAATCTTTTATACCAGTGGTTGTCATGAATATTAATTATTATTAACTATGGAAAACACTTGAAAAATTTTAAGAAAATATATTTACTACAGATATCTATATTAGAATTTCAAAGAGAAAATCAAAGAAATAGTTTACAAAAGAGAGAAAACCTGATTTATCTTCTGATTAATATCATTGTCTTGTAACACTCATACAGCATTTAAATATGAATAATACAGTGTTACCTCATCTGATGAATGGGAGAAGCTATTTTCTAACATGAAATGGTATAAAAAATAGCAGCACTCTGGAGGAAATTAGAAAAATCATAAAGGTGCAGATGACATTCTGTAACATGTCTTAGCCAAAAGGAAAAAAGAAAATATAGAAATTATGGGACCAAAGTCTGAAGCCAAAAAGCAATAGAAACTCTTCCTCGGTTAAAGAACCATTCCCAGTGATCTATTTCTATTTTAGGTAATAATGTTGCATTTGTACCAGTTAAACCTAGGAGTCAGTTGAATTTTACACACACACACACACACACACACACACACACACACACACACACACACTCTCGATTTACCCCTGAAAAACATAGCATAATTACTTATGTTCTGAGAAAAGGTATATGTTTAAAATCCCATATTAATACTGTTTCAATAATTTCATGTGTTTGGCTGAAAGTGTCATTACTAATAATATGAAAGTATATTCTGACTGTGTTCAAAAGTAAAGTAAAATAATTTTTAATATCTGAACACCATGAAAAAATAATAAGGCAAACAGTTGTCAAATACTCTTTATGGCATGTATTGCTAATTATGAATCATTTGTACATAGGACAAAATAAGCAAATATACAAAAATGCAATGACCTGAATCAAAAATATTTAGCCAAAGGGCTGAGGATCCATGAAACTTTTATGGACTCTAGGAAGTTTTGTTATGCAATGTCATGTAAAACAGATAAATATTGTCATATTCAATATATAAAGCCTAGATTGCAATGAACTTTTTAGTAACATAGTTAACACAATATGTTTTAGCACTTTTATAGAGAAGTGAGCTCAGGGATACAGAACTGTACAGTGCCAGGAACATCAGGGTGGGGTCCTACATAGTTATTGAGGTGACAAGAGAAAGTGATATTGGATTGGATCCTGTAGACAAGATCTATGACCTTTTCCTGTAGTAGGGTGTCCGCTTAAAGACACCAAATAGGCTTTGGTAAAATTTCTTAATATAGCTCTACATTTTCTGTTGTATTATTTCATCTTGTAATAATTATTAAATATATAACCTAAATTTATTTATCAAATCAATAATCCTATTTAACTCATGAATTTTTGATATTTTGTCTGTGGAATAAACAAAGCTTCCTTGAAAAGAAATAGTTCATCTCAAGAGAAATGTGATTTTAATTTACAAGCTTATACATCTGAATAAAAAAAGCTAGACAATAACTGTTTTTGAAAGTCATGATAGTTATGGAATTTTATAGGATATGAAAGCTCTGTAATAAAGTAGGTGTGGAGAGAAAGGGTGTAGTGTATTTTTGCCAGAGTTCCTTTTTTCATGATGTATTATTTTGTTCCAGCTCCAGGACTCAATAAAAAGAAACTTTGGAATGTAAAAGAGATTGGAAATGTAAAAGTTATTTAAAAATTAAAATCTCTGGAAATGTCACTAAAATGTATAAATGAAAGTGAGCAGTATGGTGTGTTTTTAGTATGTGCTGCAGACAAGGACTGCCCCCTGTACACTCTCTGCTTCCAACAGGAGGTCCATCCCATTGCCCACTGTTGGCTAAGCACCAGGAAGGGAAGCCTCTGTTGTGTGATTTTCACTGACCATCTTCCATTGGCCCTGGAATACTGGTGTCTTGTGTTTAAGAGTATGCTATTAGACTACCTGACAAATGACCAATCAGTTAGGGTTGATCTTCAGAAAGAAGGTTAGATAGATAATTCTATAGTTGTAACTCTCATATTATCTGCATTTTATCTACATTTCTTTAACTGGTAAACCTTCCTCTTCCCCTTTGAAGTCAGTAAAGAAGCAGCAGACACTAGCCACCCAGAAAGTGCAGCTCAAAAGCAGAATCATCAAACAGTTACATCTCACAAATGTGTCTAAAGATGACAACATGGACACAGAGAGAAATGCACATAAGTAATGTCTCAAAATGTTTTTAAAAGAAGAGAAAACATTCAGAAAATTCAAACTACACATTCAACTTAATGAAGATCTATGCCATAAAGTTTATCTAAATATCATATTTTTAGTATTGTGTGTTTGCTTTTCACATTTTAAAAGCATTAGGTAGAAATAAACACCATCTTCTGAAAGCTTAACTTAACATAGCTGGATAGATTAATGTCTAAGTTTGCGTGCTTGGCATCAACCAAGGAAAAGAATAGAGAAAATCAGAAGGAGAAGGGGTGGTGAACATCTGGGGTGGTTGCTTTTCTATGAACAGTAAAAAGGTCATATCCCACCCAGTGAGAAGGAGTGACCTTCTGAAAAATGCAAGTGATCTTGTTTGACCTGTGACATGAGCATGAAGGTGACCTCTGTTGCTGACCTGCAGTGTGTGTTTCTTGTTAGAAAAAGTGAGAGAACTGTTTTCTGCCATAAAAGAATGTGAGGGACAGGAAGGTGCTGAAAAGCAGAAACAGAGAGGAGAAGTGAGCATTCTTGGAAGCTGTGGAAAATGGAATGTTGAATTGTCCAAGCCCTGAAAATATTAGGTAGGAAAGGAATACAAGCGTGTGAGTTGACTTCACAGGGCACACATACACCACATACACAAAGAGTTCTATAATCCGTGATTATCATTACTACTTTGCCAATGTATTTATACTTAAGTAACATTCAGCTGATTGAAATAAGTAATGTATATATATATATATATATATATATATATATATATATATATATATATATATTTCTAATAGCACAAAGTATTAGACTTTAAACTAGATTACAAATTATGCTAGTTTGATTTTCAGTGTTTTATAAACAGATGATAATATCAAGTGAATGCCCTTGTTCAAAGTTTGACAGGCTCCCTGAACACCACAAAGTGGGCTTTCCTGCCCAATTAACTGAAAAATCCCTATAGTACAGAATAAATGACAGCAAACCCCATGCCTTCTTCTACAGAAACTCTTCACATTCATTTAATCTTTTAAAATCTCATTCATTCCTTTTACTTTCTTAGCCCTTTCTGACTCTCAGTTCCCTGGGGTTATCACAGAGATGTATTATTTGAGTTAAGACTCTGCTCAGATAACAGCTGTGGAAGGAAAGAGTCCTGCTGTATACAGTTCATGGTCACAGACAGAAATCATGAATACATTTTCAAATTTTCTAGCTAAGAAAAACTAAGTCATTCTAGTGTTTGATTTAGTTATTGGACAACAGTGGTAACATCAGAGGGTTGGTAGTATACATTTTCTTTTGGAACACAAGGGAGATTTACAGATGAAGTTTTTCCACGTATTTGAGTTTTTCAGGTTATTACCTATTAAACGTTTTTTTTTTTTTTTTTTTTTTTTCAATTCTTGGTAATGTGTCAAATATTCTGATTATGTATTTCAAATATCTATGATTGAAAATTTACATGACCATGACTTTTTATAGTGCCATGAAGTCAAAAGATAAAATTGTTTTAAAGGAATTGCCTTCATGGGTGGAGAGGCAAGAGTTATTGGAGTTGTTTCAATAGAACTAGAAATCAATTGGCCTCTGACTCATAAAAAATGAAGAAGCACTTTTTTGTTTTTAAATTGCACAAAACATTTAAATAGAAGTCAAGCCTAGCCAGTGACTTAATTAAGCTTCCACAGGAAAGCACTACAGATCACAATTTCTTGCTTCCCATCTCTCTGAGATTTCCTTCTTCACTGTTTTTTTTTTTTCTTGTTGGTTGATTGTTTGTTTGTTTAGTTAGTTAGTTGGCTGGCTGGTTTTGAGGCAAGGTCATACTATGTTGCCTCAGGTACTATGGGGTTAACCATGTAGACTAGGGCTCCTCAAATTCTCAGAGGTCCACCTACTTCAGCCTTCTAAGTATTGGAATTAAATGCATGGACCTGGACCACCATTCCCAATTCTGCAGCAGTCTTAAAGTTGATCAAAACATTTAACAGCCAATTTAATCAAATTCCAATTTAATATTAAGAATGTAGAATGTTCTTGAAATATAACAATAAAAGAAGTCTTACTGATGATTCACTGACTTGAAGCCACACCTTATTAGAATCCACCTATCATCTTTCCATGCTTTGTCTGCCATGTCTTTCTTTTCGATTTTCTTTTTTTTTTTCTTTTAGTCCCTTACTGCAAGGAGGGTATATAAAAGTAACCCTGTTGTGAAGTTTGGTTTTAAAATATACTAAAACAGGGAGCAAAAATTATTTAAAACACAGCTGGAAGATTATCTGAACATTCTTTTATATCTTATCATTTCCTTGGTATGCAAAAAATGACTATTAACACTGTGCACATTAAACTAAAATACTTTCTGTATGTGCACAGACTAAGTGTGCATGGCAAAACCATGTTGGGTTAATTCCTTTTCACCTGAATAAATGAGTGGTGGTCACTTTGCAAACTTTGTGATTTTTTAGTTATTTGCTTTGACTCATATGGTTACCTAAAATAAATCTCAATTATATTTCTAACTTTACAGTAAGGAAAACACTTCAAAATTACACATGATACACACACTCCCACATGTACTTGGTCTGAAACACATGATCTGGAATTATGAATGAAGACCTATATTGTATTGAGACAAGATGTAAATTTCTTGTTGGTTGAAAGTACATCAGCAATTTAGTTTTCTACTGTGTCAGTATGATTGAAGTCACATAGAAGGTTCCATGAATTAATCCTAGGTATCATGGGTAAACCGGTTTATAAGTAAATGGATAGGCTAAAAGATGAAGTCAAGTTTTAAAGATTGTTTTCATCTTACAATTCTACATAAGTATAATGGGAAAAATGAAGTACCTTAGTTTTTCTAGAAATAAGTGCATTATAAATATTTAAATATGGATAAAATAACCTTTATGATAAAACAAGAAAAGCAAACTTTCTCTTCAAAGAAAGTTTAAAGGTAATTTCAGGGATCTATTTTAATTACTCATTTCTACATTGCTGTGTTGCTTTTTACATCATGTTGAAGTGAAAAGGAATCAAAACTTTTGACATAAACTGACATTGACTTCATAAAATGTCGAGTTTTGACAATTGTAGGAGACTTTACTTATTCCATACCAATAAATGGGAGGGTTTTAAATTTCAATGGCTGAAAGGAAGTCAGATTTCAGAATCCAGGGTAACTTCATTCATTGATCAAAAAAGGACCTCATGAGGCTTGCAAAATCTTTATTATTTTCAAGTTACACCGAATAGTTTGGCACAGAGCTGCGTCACAGGAAACATGTTCTTATGTGATCACCTGGGCACTTCAAGCTGTGACACAGTCACTTAAACTTAAAGTTTTTCCCAAGTTCTTTTTGGCCTGCAAATTATCTTATAGCATTTTTTTAAATTACTAAGTACAGAAATTTTTGTTACCTATGTAAAATAGTTAATGTGACTTCTAATACTACTTAGGATTATAAATTCTGCAGATGGTTCAATATTAATGATTTGATTATCATAATTGTACCTACTGTTTTAAACTGCACTGATTCTTACAGAGTTAAGAACATGACCCTAAACTAAGGTTTCTACTTTACTATGCTAAGTAACACACATTAGAAAACTCTATAGATTATTTTATATATCAAGTATTTAAAGTACTATTAAACATGTTATGATCACCACAACAAAGTAAATGAACTCTTTATATAAAATATTTCACCATTTTTTAAATATTAAAGTCACATTCACAGTGAGTGTGATGAGTTTTAAGATTAAAAGTTGTATATGATAAAATTTGTTCCAAATAAAACAATGATGATCCTAAAAGAAAATACATATTTTGAAAATCCTTACTTATGAATTTCTCCTGTTGTTAATAGGATAAGTATTCCAATAAAGATGAGATTTCTATTTTATACTACATTACTGCCTAGTCTAGTCAGTTGGCTTTTAACAGCCTTCTGGAAAATAGAGACATAATTTATACTCCATCAAGACAGCATCCTGCAGGGCTTTAAAATGTGGACATTCTTGTTTGACATGACTTCTCTTCATGCCAAGCCCATTTATTTGGAAGAAATCTTGAATTACACATTTTATTACATGGGGAAGGGTTTTAAAAGACCTATACCTTCATTTAAAAGTACAAATCAAAATTCTTAATATAAAAATGTCAGTAGTGATAATAATGGATAAAGTATGATTTTACTTAACTGGACAGATCAATTTAAAATCTAAAATAGTATGACTTTAATTGACTGTTTTAAAAACTAATGGGGACACTCAGAAATAAATTACTAAAGTAAACTAGGCTTTTAAAATGACACCTATGGAGGAAAAGATAATATAATTGCCATTCATAATTGTCAAAATGCCCAGAAAATTTCCCTCAAATGATGATTTTATGCAATTTCTACAAACATATCTGCAAATATAAGCATGGTCAAAGCTTAACACTTCTAGGTTCATCTATATTCCTTATCTCCTGCCTTGGGACTATGATTCAGATATCTCATTAACTGAGTCCATCAGTGAACTCAGTATCTGTGCATTAAAAGATATCAAAGATTATGATCTGACCAGTCCAAAAAATTAATAGACCAAGCAAAACTCCACCCTCCTTTGTCTTTTTTATTTTATTTTATTTTTTTATTTTACATGTCGATACTAGTTCCCTCTCCCTTCCTCCCTCTCTCTCTTCTTCCCTCCCTCCTTCTTACCATCTCTTCCCCCTCACATGCACCCTGACCACCCTCTGCTCCCATCCCCCCACCCCAATTCCACATGTAGGGCAATGTCATCCAGGTGGGGTCATGTAAATCTGTCAAGTCATTTGAAGTAGGGACTAGGACTTTTCTCCTGTCTCTAGGTTAAGGCAGTATCCCTCCTTGGGGGATGTGTCCGCAAGGTCCTTTTGTGCACCAGGAATACATCCTGGTTCTACTGTCTAAGGTCCCGTAGACTACTCAGTCCTTCTGGCTGAGACCCATATTCAGGGGGACCTGAGTCAGTCCCATGCTGGATTCCCACCTATGAGTCTGCGGGCCGTTAGCTCCTCCTTGTTCAGGTCAGCTGTCTTTATGTGTTTCTGCAACCTGGTCGGTCTTGTCCTCTCCCTCTGCATCTGGATTCTAGTTTGACTCAGCTTGGATCTTCTCTCTCTCTCTTATCAATCTCAATTTTTTCTAATGTCTAATCTTTCAATACAATCTAGCTTTATTCCTACTGCTGTAATACCTAGAAGTTCCTTCCAATCTTCACTGTCTCAGTTCTCTTTACTCACTTGTCCTCGTCAGCACTCTAGCCATCACTGCTAAACTCACATACTATTTCTTTAAAGTGGTAATATGTTCATGTGAAAGTTACATTTGAGGAATCTGTATTGTCTTCCTAACTTCAGGATGAACAAATTTTGTTTATCTTGCGTAAATACCCCTTGTAAATGAGACCCAGAACTCATTACACATGTACCAAAACTTTAAGCTATGCATAACTCTATCTAGAAATCACCATGAATTGCCTATATATGTTTCTCCCATTTAAAACATGTTCCTGCCTACTTCTTCTGGTTACTTCATTCCAACACTTCTTTTTTAAGCCTTTGGGTGTATCTCTTTTTAAAAGATTTTACAAATGCAAGACCAAAAGTTTCTCCTCTACTATGATGGCATTAGCTTACTATATGCCTGCATCATGGCAACTTCTAAGAATCACAAGAACTGCCCACTCACTTATTAACCTTTTTTACTAGAAACTTCTTATGAACAAAGTTCATGTCTTCAAATTCATTTCCATCAAGGCATTCTGAATAATATCTCATTTTTTTTTAAGCAAGTGGGATCCCACCAAATCTTTTGTAAACAAAGTGATTTGAATTTTCCCCTGTCATCCCTTTGCTACTACAGACTTTATAATAAAAGATAATAACTAATAAAATACATATCAGAGTATAAAAAGGATTTTATACTTATTGTCTATGGTTTGGAGATAAATTTTTACAAATGTTGGATATTTGTTCAAACACATTCAGTCAACACACAGTAAAATTGAGATTCCTCCTGACTTAAATTTGACATTTAAAAAAAAAAAGCACTGCTATATGCAAAGACAAATGAAGGAGGTTTCCATCCAGTCACAACCTGAAAGCTCAGCACATCTTACTATCAAGAAGCTTTGATATACATCTCCTTGAATTCAATGCAATTCTTCATTAGGTACTGGGCAAAAACATCACACTCTGAAATGACTATATCAAACAAATTTATATCTTCATCAGAAGTAACATATAGTAGTTCTTTGACAAAGACTACAAGAAATGTCTTTGGGAAAGTTCTTAATTTCTAATGTTATATATCACTTTACTCTTCCCTTTCCTCCCTAGGTATTGTTATTTTTCAAAATATGTTACAATTCTAAAATTTGAAACTAATGCAAACAAAAGAAAAAGAAAGAAAGAAAAATGTACATATATACATACGTACACACAAATATACATACATACACATAAACATACACACACACACACAATTAATGAACTGACTTGAGATAGTGGGTAAGATGGTAGAAAAGAAGAAAGGGAAGCAGAAAAATGTTGATGTCACACTTTTGTTTCAAAATAAACTTTTGTTTTAAAATATACTTTGGTAGACAGTAAGAAATTATCAAATTGAGAACAGAAATCAATAAAATAGATACAAAGACAACAGTAAAAATATCAATGAAGCAAAGAATTGGTTCTTTAAAAAAGTCAACAAGCCAAACAAACCCTATTCTAAACAAACAGAAACACAGAGATAAAATATCAAAATTAATAAGATCAGAAATAAAAAGAGAGACATTAAAAACAGATACCAAAGAAATCCAGAGAATCATAAGAACATATCTAAAACAAACAAACAAACAAACAAACAAAAACTGTCCTCTACCATATTGGAAAATTCTTAAAGAAATTGAATTGAATTGAATTGAATAGGTATTCCTTACCCATGAAGTTAAATCAATATAAGGTAAATAATTGAAATAGATTTATAGCATCTAGTAAGATAGAAGATTAAAAAAAATCTCCCAGCCCCCCCCCAAAAAAAAGCTCAGACCCAGAAGGCTTTTTTTCACATAATTCTACCAGACTTTCTAAGAAGAATTATCACCAATAATCTTCAAATTATTCTACAAAATAGAAACAGAAGAATATTTCCCAGATAATTTTTGAGGCCTGTTACCTGAAACTCAAAATACTTAAAGATTTAACAAAATGGAAGGTATCACCCTCCTTGTGGAATGGAGGGGGCATGGAAGGGAGGGAGGGAGTGAGCAAGGTAGAAGGAACTGTGATCGATATATAAAATAAGAAAAAAAATAAAAGGATTCAACAAAAAAAAATTACAAACCAATTTCCCTTATTAATATAGGTGCAGGAATATTCAATAAAATACTTGCAAACCAAATCCAAGAACACATCAAAAGATGACTTACCATGACCTGCTTCATTCCAGAGATGCAGGGATGGTTGAACATTTGAAAATAAGTCAATGTAACCCAATCATATAAATAAATTTAAAAATAAAGCAAAAGCAAAAACAAAAGTTCCACCACATTATCATTGCATTAGAAGCCCACTCTTAAACAAACAAAAAAACAACAAAAACATAAAAACCGTTACCAAATTTAATATTCCTACATGGTAATAGTCCTAGAGAGATAGGAGATTGCTTTTTTTAAACTAAGAGTCTATCATTCTATTTTACCATAAAAAAAAAAAAAATTCAGGAGCCAAATGCTGGCATGAAAACCTGCTACTTCAGAGAGGCAGAGCAAGTACCCAGCTCCTTCTTCCTCCATTATCATTCCAGAAAACAAGATTTCTTATTCAGCTTCTCAAACAAAACTCCCGCACCTTGATGTCCCTCCCATCTTCCTGTGTCTGTGTGTGTCTCTGTCCTCCTGACATCCTCTTTCTCTGTGTTTTTTGTTTGTTTGTTTTGTTTTGTTTTGTTTGTGTGTTTGTTTTGGCTTTTTCCCTGTAAGTTTGTTGTTTACTTGTCTCTTGACATAAGGTGAAAACAAGACTAACTTTAAAACATAGTAGCCTTTCTATATACAAACAAGATATAGACTAAGAAATAAATAGCGAAATCAGCACAATTTCACAATATCCTCAACTCATATAAAAGATTTTAGAGTAACTCTGACCAAGCAAGTGAAAGGCTTGTATGAAAAAAAAAAAAAAAAACAAAAACAAAAAACAAAACAAAACAAATTAAAGAAGACATCAGAAGATGGAAAGACCTATCGTCAGAGATCAGGAGGACTACCATAGTAAAAATGGGCACCCTACCAAAGCCAACCTAGAAATTAGATAAAATCCCTGTCAAATTTCAACAAAATTCTTTTCTGGCCTTCAAAGGATAATTCTCAACTTTATATGGAAATATAAAACAATAACAACAAACACAATAGCTAAAATAATCCTGAATAATAATACAACTGTTACATTTTCCTCTAGTCTTGATTTCAAGCTGTAATACAGCACTATACTAATAAAAACCATATGGTATTGGCATAACAACAGACACATTATCAATGTAATCAAAATGAAGGCCCAGACATAAACCCATACACACATGGGCACTTGGTTTTTGATAAAGAAACCAGAAATACACAGTGAAAAAAAGACAGAATCTTCAACAAATAGTGCTGCCTAAATGGAATGTCTACATGTGGCAAAAGGCAAATAGGCCCATATTTATCACCCTGTACAAAACGTAACTCCAAGTGGATCATAGACCTCAACATAAGAACAAATCACTGAACCTGATAGAAGAGAAAGTCGTGGAGATTATTAAATGTATTATATTAGTACAGAGATGACTTTCTTATATTTTTGGTTGTGATCCTAACTTTTAACAGCTGAACCATCTCTCCAGCCCCAACAGTGACATCGATAGAGTAGGCACTAAGAATAATTAATAAATAGAATTTTATGAAACTGAAAAGCTAAGGCTAAGTATACTGTCAACTGGACAAAGCAACAATGTATAGAATGGGAATTGTTTTGCCAACTCCACATCCACTGGAGGACTAATATGCAAAATATATAAGAAAATCAAGAAACTTAATATTATAAAAACAAAAAGTCCAATTAAAAATGGGGAAACAGATCTAAACAGAAAATACTCAAAAGAAGAATCCCAAATGACTGAGAAAACTCTTAAAGAAATGTTCAACACATATTTAGCCTTAGGAAAATAGAAATAAAAATTACTTTGAGATTCTATCTTGGCTTTGATCAGTAGTGCAAGTAACAAATCACACTGGAAAGTCTATGGAGTAAATGGAACACTCTCACATTGCTGGTGGAAGGGCAAACTTGTATAATCACTATGGAAAACAAAATGGAGAGTTCTCAGAAAACTAAGAATCAATGTATCTTAAGACCAAGCTGTACCACTTTTGGTACCCAAGGAACACTCCATTATAGCACAAGGACACTGGTTCAACCATGTTCATTGTAATTTTATTAATATTAGCCAGAAACTGAAAACAATCTAATGTCCCTCAACAGAAAAAAAATGTATAAACAAAATGTCATACATTGATACAATGTCATATTACTGGCTGTTCAAAGAAAAAATGACATTATGAAATTTTCAGGCAAAGTGATAGAACTAGACAAAAATCACCCTAAGTGAGGTAACCCAGATCCAGAAAGCAAATAGAATTTTATTTACGTATAAGGAGATGCTAACCATTAAGTAAATGATTACCAAGCTATAGTTCATAGACCTAGAGTAGATACAGAAAGTGGATGAGTACACTTGGTAAACAAGGATCTCCTAGGACGGGAAAAATAAAATCGAATTTCCAGGTAGATTGGTAGAAGGTGTAATGGTAGCAAATTGATCAGTTGTGGGTGTGGAAAGACAGATGTGAGGAGAGACGTCTGGAATTGAGGGAACACTTGGGAGTGATGTGGAAATTTAGTATAGTGGAAACCTAGTACACATATGCCAGAGCAATGGTGGCACAGAACTTGTCTGGTTTGACTTACGGCCCACTCTAGAGGAAAAAACCAATCTCCAACACTGCTTGGGTAATGAAATTCTAGAGATTACATAGCCCAAAGACCTAAGGTAAAACCAAGCACTGCAATAAGTAAATAAAATTATTCCTAATGATATTTTGCTATACTCATAGATCAGTCCTTCACCCAGTCATCATCAGTGCATCAGAGAAGCTGCCTCAGTCAGAAGTTGGAAAGTATTACAGAAACCCACAGCCAGACATGGAGGGAAAGTGTCTAAATTAGAAGCCTTCATCAAATCCCTCCCATCAAAGCTCAGGGAATCCTGAAGGATAGGAGGTGGAAAGAGTAAGAGCCAAACCTAATGAAGGGACACCAGGAGTACAAGGCTCTCTGAATCAACTGAGCAAGGTACTAGCTCATAGTGCCTGAAGCAGCAAGTAGAGGTCTAGATGTGTCCACACCAGGACCTCTGTGTATACATTATAGCTAGTAGCTTCTTACTATATGGAACTCATAACTGTGAGAACAAGTGGGTCTCTGACTCTGTTGTCTGGTCTTGGGACTCTTTGTTCTTCAGTTGGATTGTCCTGTCCAACTTTGATAAGGTAGCTTTTGCTTCATCTTATTATATTTTATTTTCTTATGTTTGGTAGTTAACTCTTAGAACCCTGATCTTTACTAAAGAGAGACAGAAGGGTGATGGAGGATGTAATTATGTATATAAGTTTCTCTTATTGGTTCTTGAAAAAAAACACTGATAGTCCAGTAACCAGGCAGGTGGCATAGGCAGGGTGATCAGACAAGGAGAATGCTGGGTTGAGGAGGCAGAGAGGGGCTTGGCAGAGAGAGATGCCATGTAGAGGCAAAAGGAGTAACATGCCAGGGCATTACCGGGTAAGCCAAAAGCACCTTGGAATACTTAGATTAATAGAAATGTGTTTATAATTGAGAGAGCTAGCTAGTAAGAAGCCCTGACCATCAGCCAAACAGCTTATAAATTATTATGTCTCTGTGTGTTTATTTGGAGCTAGTCAGCTATGGGAGCAGGCAGAATAGGAAACTTTCCTCATCAGGAGGACAGTGGACCAGGAGAGGAAAGGAGTTGGGAAGGAACTAGGAGGAGGGGATGGAGGCAAAACTGTAATTAAGATATATTGTATGAGAAAATAATCAATTTCAATATAATAAAAACATTTTAAGGAAATAAATAAAAATTGTTACCCACTAGAGAGAAAAATGGCTTCATAGTTGGTAAAAGTAAGAAGTATAATTCTCTTTATGTTGTCTTTACAGGTTGCCAAATTAATACCATATACATCTCTATTACTTGAGCTTCAAAAAAAAAAAAACAAAAACAAAAAAAACAAACAAACACAAAACCAAAAAAAACAACTTTGCAATAAAAAACACCCTGTGCTATATGGAAGAAAAGCTTCCCTCATCCTGCTGAGTCTCCAGATTCCAGTCCCAGGCTCTTCAGTGCTCAGTGCCAGTCCTCAGGATTAGCAGCTGCTATGAGCAAACATATAGCCTGAAAGCTGAGGAACTTGGCCCAATTTGAATAGATCAAGTTTGGTTTTAATTTAAAGAATAATTTCATTTAGCAGTGTTATTTAAACAAATGTAGCAGCTCTCATAAGCACTTACATGCCATAAACGATCAAAGCCACAGCTATTTAGCTTCTATTTGCTAAAAATGCCAAGACAATATTTTTAGCAAAAATTTCCATTCCATTCTTAGCTACAACCATGGAGGAAGAGTGCCAACAAAAAGAAAAAGAAAAGAAAGTTTCTATCACTTTACCAGAAATAAGAATATTTGTATACCACTTGGAAAAAAAATTGTGTTTTGCCTTCAAATTAGCATGTATATAACAGAAAACAGTATTCAAAAATACTGTTAAAAGTTCAATCAAATAAAATTGTCCTTTATTTCCTTTTTATCATATTAAATTATATCACATATATGTATACATATATACATATATATGGTTTTTATAATAAGAGTAATGTTTAACATACTGGATATGGAGACATAGCACTGTCCTTACCATATTATTAGCACATGCATTCTTTATAAAAGAAGATAGTTTCAATTTTTAATTAGCTTTTATTTAAATTAAAAACATTCTTATCTTATATACCAATATCAATTCCCTCTCTACCATTCCTCCTGTTATCCCCACCAACCAAAACCCACCCCCTACCCACTCCTCATGGAGGAGCAGTACCTAGCCATCCCCCCCATGCCCTATTAAAGACTGATGGAGTATCCCTCCATAGAAAATGGGCACTAAAAGCCTATTTTTATGCAAGCAATAAATACATGTTCTACTTCCAGAGGCCCCATATACTGCCCAGGGCTACCAACTGACACCCATGTTCAGGAATCCTGGTTTGGTCTTATGCTGGTTCCCCACCTATCAGTCTGGGGTCCATGAGCTCCCACTTGCTCTGGTCATCTGTTTCTGTGGGTTTCCCCAGCATGGTCTAGACCACTTTGCTCATCACTGTACAATTGGATTCCAGCTTTTCAGCTCAGTGCTTAACTATGAATCCCTGCTTCTGCTTCCATCAGCTACTGGTTGAAGGCTCTATGATGGCATTTAATAAGGTCACCAAACTCATTATAGGGAAAGATCATTTAAGGTAGCTCTCCACTATTGCTTAAAATCT
Source organism: Phodopus roborovskii (assembly GCF_943737965.1). Lineage (NCBI taxonomy): Eukaryota > Metazoa > Chordata > Mammalia > Rodentia > Cricetidae > Phodopus > Phodopus roborovskii. The sequence continues at coordinate 10,359,503 of NW_026125391.1, forward strand.
TAGCTTGGGTCATCCTTGTGGATACCTGGAGATTTCCCTACTGTCAGATTTCTCGTTAAGTCCATAAGCTCCCTCTATTATGGTATCTATTTTCTTGCTGTCTTTCTCTGTTTTCCCAACTTAACCTTCCTGATCCCTCATGTTCTCCTCTCTCCCTCCCCCCCCCCCCGCTCCCAAGTTGCTCAGGAGATATTGTCTCTTTCCTCTTCTCTGGGTTTCCATGCATGTCTTTCTTATGGTCCTCCTTGTTTCCTAGCTTCACTGGAGTTGTGAATTGTAGGCTGGTTATCCTTTGCTCTATATCTAATATCCACTTATGAGTAAGTACATAACATATTTTTCTTTGTGTGTCAGAGTTACCTCACTGAGGATGGTTTCTTCTAGTTCATCCCATTTGCTTGAGAATTTCAAGATGTCATTGATTTTTTTCCACTGAGTAGTACTCTATTGTGTAAATTTACTACATTTTCTTTATCCATTCTTCAATTGAAGGGCATGTAGGTTGTTTCCAGCTTCTGGCTATTACAAGTAATGCTTCTATGAATATAGTTGAGCAGATATCCTTGTGGTATGAATTTGCGTCCTTTGGGCATGTGCCTGAGAGGGGAATGGGTGGATGTTGACAAGACCGATTCCAATTTTTCTGAGAAACCAACATACTGATTATCAAAGTGACTGTACACATTTGCATTTCCACCAGCAATGAAGGAGTGTTCCCGTTCTCCACATCCTCTACAGCATAAACTGTCATTATTTATTATTATTTTATATTATTATTGTTGATGTTGTTGTTGTTATTATTATTATTGTAGCCATTCTCACAGGTGTAAGTAGGCATCTCATAGTTGTTTTGATTTGAAGTTTACTGATGGTTAAGGATGTTGAGCAAGTCCTTAAGTGCCTTCCAGTCATTTAAGATTCCTCTATTAAGAATTCCCTATTTACAAATAATGCTGCTATGAACATAGTTGAGCACATGTCTTTGTTGCACGGATGAGGATCATTTGGGAATATGCCTAAGAGGGGGATTGCCGGGTCCTGTGGTGAACTAATTCCCTTTTTCCCGAGGAACCGCCATACTGATCTCCAAAATGGCTGTACGAATTTGCACATCCTCTACAGCATGAGTTTTCATTGGTGTTTCTAATTTTAGCCATTCTGGCAGAAGTAAGATGATATCTCAAAGTTGTTTTGATTTGCATTTCCCTGATAGCAAAGGATGTTGAACACTTTCTTAAGTGTCTTTGAGCCCTTTTTATTTCTTCTATTGAGAATTCTTTCTTCAGTTCTGTACCCCATTTTTTCAATAGGGTTATTTGGTGTTTTGGTGACTAGTTTGTTGAGTTCTTTGTATATTTTGGAGATAAGTCCTTTGTCAGATGTAGGATTGGTGAAAATCTTTTCCCAGTCTGCGAGCTGCTGTTTGGTCTTGTCAACTGTGTCCTTTGCCTTACAGAAGCTTCTAAGTTTGAAGAGGTCCCATTTATTAATTGTTGATCTCAGTGTCTGTACCCCTGGAGTTATGGTCAGGAAGTGATCTCTTATACCAATTTGTTCAAGGGTACCTCCTACTTTCTCTTCTAAGAGGTTCAATGTGGCTAGATATATGACGAGGTCTTTGATCCATTTGGACTTGAGTTTTGTGCATGACGACAGACATGTGTCTATCTGCAGTCTTCTACACATCATCATCCAATTGTGCCAGCACCATTTGTTGAAGATGCTGTCCTTTCCCCATTGTAATCTTTTAGCTGTTTTGTCGAAAATCGGGTGTTCATAGGTTTGTGGGTTATATCAGGATTTTCATTTTGATTCCATTGGTCTACCTGTCTATTTTTGTGCCAATACCAGGCTGTTTTCAGAACTATAGTTCTGTAGTTGATCTTAAAGTCAGGGACGGTGATCCTTCCTGAAGTTCTTTTATTGTACGGGGTTGTTTTGGCTATCCTGGGTCTTTTGTTTTTCCATATAAAATTGAATATTATCCTTTCAAGGTCATTGAAAAATTGTGGTGGGATTTTAATGGGGATTGCATTGAATCTGTAGATTTCTTTTGGCAAGATTGCCATTTTTACTATATTTATCGTACCTATCCCAGAGCATGGGAGATCTTTCCATTTTCTGGTATCTTCTTTAATTTCTTTCTTTAAAGACACAAAGTTCTTATTACATAGGTCTTTCATTTGTTTGGTAAGCATTACTCCAAGATACTTTATCTTGTTTGTGGCTATTGTAAAGGGTAATGTTTCTCTGATTTCTTTCTCTGTGTCTTTGTTGTCTGAATAAAGTAGGGCTACTGATTTTTTTGAATTTATCTTCTTTCCTGCTAGTTTGATGAAGGTGTTTATCACAGCTGTAGGAGTTCATTCCTTGGTAGAGTTTATTGGGTCGCTTATGTAAACTATCATATCATCTGCAAATAGAGGCAGTTTGACTTCTTCCTTTCCTATTTGGATCCCCTTGATCTTCTTTTTTTTTTTTTTTTTTTTTTTTTTTTTTTTTTTTTGTCTTACAGATTTAGCTAGAACTTCAAGTACAATATTTAAGAGATATGGAGAGAGAGGTCAGCCTTGTCTTATTCCTGATTTTAGAGGAATCGTCTTAATCTTCGCTCCATTCAGTTTGATGTTGGCTGTTGGTTTACTCTATATTGTTCTTATTATGTTTAGGTATGTTCCTGTTATCCATGATCTCTCCAAGACCTTTATCATGAAAGGGTGTTGAATTTTGTCGAAGGTTTCTTCAGCATCTAGGGAGATGATCATATGGTTTTTCTTTTTAAGTTTGTCTATATGGTGGATCACATTGATATGTTTTCATATGTTAAACCATCCATGCAATCCAGGGATGGAGCCTACTTGGTCATGGTGGATGATTTCTCTGATGTATATTCTTGGATTTGGTTGCCAGTATTTTATTATTTTTGCATTGATGTTCATCAGGGATATTGGAACCTGGAAGCAACCTAGATGTCCCTCAACTGAAGAATGGATAAAGAAGATGTGGCACATATACACAATGGAATACTATTCTCTAGAAAAAAATAATGGTATCTTGAAATTCACAGGCAAGTGGATGAAGAAACCATCCTGAATGAGGTAACTCAGTCACAAAAAGAGGAACATGGTATGTACTCTCTCATATATGGATTTTAGACCTAGAGCAAAGGATCACCAGCCTATAATTCACACCACAAGAGGAACTAGGATACAAGGTGTATTCTAAGAGATTCATAAAAAGTCCCTCAAGGAAGGGGAAGGGACAAATCACCAAGAGCACATGGGAAGTGAGGGATGGCAGTGAATGGAGAGAAAGAGTGGGAGAAAGAGAGGGGGAGGAGAGGAAAGCATGTGTGACTAGGAAGATTGAGTCAGGGTAGGAATAGAAGACAGGAGAGAGAGAGAGAGAGAGAGAGAGAGAGAGAGAGAGAGAGAGAGAGAGAGAGAACATAAAAGAGGAAGCCATTATTGGTTTGAAGGGAAAATTGAACCTAAAGAAAGGTCTAGAGACCTACAAGACTGCTGCCCACTAACAATTTGGGCAACCGTGAGAAGTCTACCATAAATGCCTTCCCGGATAGTGAAATCAACAACTAACTTATCCACCATCATGGAGCCCTCATCTAGTACCTGTTGGAAACAGAAGCAAACACCCATTCCTAAAAACTGAGTCAAAGTAGAATCCAGATAAAGAGGGAGAGAACAAGACCAGGTTGCTGAAACACCTACAGACAGCTGATCTGAACAAGGGGGTGCTAATGGGTCCTCAGACTCATAAGTGGGAAGCCAGCATGGGACTGACTCAGGTCCCCCTGAATATGGGTCTCAGCCAGAAGGACTGAACAGTCTAAGGGACCTCAGACAGTGGAACCAGGATGTATTCCTGGTGCACAAAAGGTCCTTGTGGATACATCTCCCATGGAGGCATACTGTCTTAACCTAGAGACAGGAGAGAAGTCCTAGTCCCTGCTTCAAATGACTTGATAGATCTATATGACATCACCTGGATGGCATTGCCCTACATGTGGAATTGGGGTGGGGAGATTGGAGGTGAGGGTGGTCAGGGTGCATTGAGGGGACAGAGAGGGCAAGAGGGAAGGAGGGAGAGGGAACTGGGATCGAAAAGTAAAATAATAAAGTATATAAAGAAAAGGAATTCTTTATTTAAATCTATACTCCATTTTTTAAAATATGATTATTTTGTGTTTTGGTGACTAGAATCTTGAGTTCCCTCTGTCAGATGTGTGGTTGGTGAAGATCTTTTCCCATTCTCTGGGCTGCTGTTTTGGTTTTTTGACCATGCCCTTGCCTTACAGAAGTTTCTCAGTTTCTTGAGGTACCATTTATTAATTGTTGATCTCACTGTCTGTGCTTCTGGTGTTATGTTCTGGAGGTAGTCTCCTTTGCCAGTTCATTCAAGGGTACTTCCCTCTTTCTTTTTTGTGAAGTGCAGTGAGGCTGAATTTATGTAGAGGTCATTTTTTAGTAAGTCAAGCTATACTAATATCCCACCAATGTTGTTATGAGTTATCATAAGCTTAATGGTTTACAGGACACCATGAGTTATTTTATAGTTGTCGTTTGATATCCACAGTGGGTTTAACTATTCTAAATTCAAAGTAATGACAGGGCTACACTTCTGGTTGCTTTCACTGCACGTTCCCGCCTCTTGATGCTGCCTATATTTTTTGGCTCTATAACCACATCACTGTAACTCTCTTGCCTCCTTCTTTAACCTTTTTCAATGCTGTGATTATATAAAGCATAGGCAATCTATGAAAATCCCCATATTTGATGAACACCTTAGTTCATCTACAGCTTTAGATTCTTCTTGCCCTGTCTGATAGAAAGATTCACAAGTTCTAACTAGTAAAGCATGAGTGTGCTTGGCAGCCATTACTGTGTCTTCCTCCACAATAGGCAACATGAATGCCAATAAGAGCAAAAAAAAAAAAAAAAAAAAAAAAAAAAAACAGGGTTTCTGCATTATTAAGTGTATTAAAGAGTTACCAGGGTAATAATACAAAGAAAAATCCAAAAGACAAAAAAGACAATGAAAAGTCATAAACTGCAAAAACTACTCCAGGGAAAATGGCAACATTTGTTTTCAATTCTATAACTGAGATGATGGGGAAAATCTAGGAAACATGATGTAGTAACATACAGAATGTCCTCACCCAGTGAATATGAACCATATAATGATCTTATCTAACTATGATTTTCTGCAGGGACAGTTGCTGAGTCCCTTCACAGATGTGTAAGAAAAATGTCACCTAGAAATTATACTTAGAAGCCAGGCCTTCATCAGATTTGGAGCCAGGTTGGCATTTCTAAGGGAGTCTGAATCCCAGATGGGCTAGTGGGCTAGATCTTCCAGATTCATTTTTTTCCTGGTGGTATACAATGTAACTCTCTGTTAGTACAAAATGTAACATTCCTGGTAGTATACAATGTAACAGGTATACAATGTAGCATTCCATGCAGTACACAATGTAACACTCTGTTGCATAAGATGTAACATTCCTAGTAGTACACAATGTAACATTCTTGTGGCATACAATGTAACACTCCTTGTAGTATACAATGTAACACTTCTGGTAGTACACAAGGTAAAACTCCTGATCTTCCAGATTCTTATCAACAGTATACAAATACCCTCTGGATGAAATCATTCTCATCCTATACTTTAATGAATCACTACGATTTTTTTAAAAGTCAGTGCCAAACATAAAGTAAAACTCTGCAGGTTTACAGGAAACCACAAACAGCTGAGGGACAGTGGAGCTCAGAAACTGCCCTGTGGAAATTATCAGACATTTTCAAAGATAATTCTGATTGTCATATTTAGGGAACTGTACATACATTTCATTGAATGAAATACTAGAAAGTTTCATATGTTGAACTGAAAGAGTTTTGAGGAATAAAAGTTATAAAAAAAAAATGCCTTGAACATTTGGTTGAATTCATGGTACCAGGCTAGACAATAAAGAAAAATCATGCAAAGAGTTAAATACTCTGACTAAAGAATAGGGTGAACACACACAAACACACACACACACACACACACACACACACACACACACAGAGAGAGAGAGAGAGAGAGAGAGAGAGAGAGAGAGAGAGTTTCTACAGTAAGCAGAGCAAAGGCTTGAGTATAGCTCATATTCAAAGATCAAGAGGTCCAGCATTGGTAAAATCAAATCTGTGCAGCAAAACAAAAATAAAATTAATCCTAAACACAAAATATTAAAACCAACAGATACTACATTTAAAAAAATGCTTAATTTCCAACAGACAGAGGGGATCCAGGCTTGGTGTTAGAAACCTTTAATGCCAGCACTCCAGAAATTGAGACCAGGCTGGTCTACAAAGTGAGTTCCAGGACAACCAAGGCTAAATAAAGAGACCTTGTCTCAAAATAAATAAAAATAAATAAATAAACAAGCAAATAAATAATACAAAAGGCATTGGGAAAAGCAAGAAAAGTTTCTTTCAAATTCCTGACACTTGATATGAAGGATGACTTGTCATGAACAGCAACAGAAATCCAGGTAAGTGTTCCTTTCCCAAATGTTCTGAGAGAAAAGAGCTGACATCCTAGAACTGTATAGGTGTTGGCAGTGTGGTGATGTGTGAGAGGAAGTATTCTTCTAAAGATGAGGTTGAGATAATCCTGTTTTAAAGACAATCCATTGAGAGTTGCCATTGAAGGAAAAGCTGAATGAGAAAATATATTTAGAAAAACATGACCTGAGATAGATGGTCAGAGATAAGGAAATGCTGAGGAATTGTAATTGCAAGGATTGCAATGTCCACAATCAATTGGGACATGGACCATATAGTATTATCATGCTCAGTGTCTTCTGGGGCTAAAATTGAAAGTGCAAAGAAACAACCCCTTGATTTGAAGTCCTTCACTCTAATAAAGGAATAGTTGTCACTTTACACCTAGACTCTTTTTAAAAATCCTACCTCACTAATTTTCAACTAAACTCTACCCAAACCTAGGGTAGTTAAGCATTTCACACTTGCTATGCATAGTCTTTCCAGGAAGTCAAAATTAAAAATCACTTAGAAATGAAGAAATGATGGTCAATTCAATATAAGTGTTCAGAATACTTAAACTGGTAGTTGTCTAGGCTCCTCCTCAGTCTTACTTTTGTCTCTTCCTAACAGCACAGCTTCGTGAAAAGAATGATCAAGTTTTATTAGCAGCTGTTTCTGCATTGTTAACATCCAAAGGACTTAAGATTCTATAAGACAGTAAATTTGTTTCAGTAAAGAAACTGCTTGATAAACTGAAACAGAAAAGAGAAGAGATGGAGTGACATCATAGTAAATGAAACAATATCCATAAACAAAATGTATATTGTTAAGTTGGCACAGAAAACCATTAAGAGAATCACTCAACATTTGTAAATGTCCATTTCATACTCATAATACAACTAACATTTTAAAAATGAAATGGCTTATTACACTATAAATAAAATTTCATTCCTGAAAATTTAAAGTAGAATATATATATATATATATATATATATATATATATATATATAATTTATTTACTGTGAAACATACACACAAAATGCATAAAGTGATAGTTCCATTAATTGGATAATTTCTACCTCTTCAAAGTCCTACCTCTTTAACAACAAATGCATTTTAATACTGAGTTATGAGGTTATTAACCTCACATGATAGAAGATACACAGAACAGATATAATTACAGATGTGAACAATAAGAAAATAATTTTGAATTTTCCAGGCTGACCCATTCCAATAAATGGAGTTCCAGAAAATGGGGAACTCTTTTTGGCTTCAGGAAGGAGAATAGAAATTGAATAAAATGGAAAAATGAGAACAATTTAAGAATGGGAAGCTTTCTCTGTCCTATTGCTTAGCAGAGGAAAGCAAAGTACCATTTGAAGGAAGGCTTTAGCAATAATAGCTGACAGCCAGCAAAGAAGTTTCAGTCCTACATCCATAGGGAAGAGCCTTTCAACAACATCAATGAACTTAAAGTCTACTTTTATTTTGCCATTGTGAACCCTTCTATAGAGAAACCACGGAGCTGAGCCTAGAAGGTTACTAAGTTTGTGATAGTTTGTTATATAGCTATGTAATACAAATGTATAGAGCAATTGAATTACAGTGTAAATGAAGAGGAAAAAATGTGGGAAGATGTTTATGCATACTCAACTCTGAGATATTTAGAATCCATGACAAATACAAAACTATGATCTTGTTATATAACATATATAAGTTATAAAAATGCATGAGTTATTCAGTTGCATAAGAGCAAATGTAATCTGTCACTGAGATTGAGAAAAAAAAGTCCTTAAAGAAGAATATAGTGATGTATATATTCCACTGTATCTGTAGAGTAAATGGTTCATCACAAGGTATTATTTTCTTACTGTATACTAATATTATTATTATTGATCATTTCAATAAACATCAAACAATTATCCTTTCTGATATCAGAAATTTCACTTATCTAGAGGAATGCTTTCTAATTGATCTTTCAGTAAGCATAACTTTTGAGAGATAGTACTAGGCATAAAAGTACCAGGGCAACCTGCAGTTAGTTACCAATGACATAGTTCACTTCCATTGAAGAAAACATATTTGTATTTATATATAAGTTTTTGAGTAAGTCTTCCTTGTGATTCCAACTCTTAAATAGAGTTTAGACTTTTAAGTTGATGAATCTGCTCACTATTTCATACAAATATGGGAACTATTTTAGTATATATAAGGGTATAATAACTTGAATATTCACCCATTAGCTTAAGGTTGTTTGGGGTAGGAACTACGGAGATGTACTACAAATAAGGAATAAATTCATAACCCAGAAAAGTCAATTCTATAATCCCCATATACCATAAAAACTGATTTAACCATAGTCTTACAAATGACTTATGTCTCCATGAAACCAGATGCTTATATTTAGTGTTGGAACATAAAAATAAATGCAGACTGAAATAAATCATAATAGAGAAATCCTGCTTTCTTTATTAAGTTGTGAGTGGAGATAGGGAAAAAAAGTTCATATTACTCTCACATTACTGTGTACAATATTACCTTGTAATAAGAGAAGGTTCTTAACCTATTGGTTGGTCTAAGCTTTTGTATCATTTTAAACACCTGTTAAGTCTCCTTCTAAGTTTGATTGGAGTGAACATGAACACATTACTATTTAGCTACTAATAATAAAATATAACATCCCGTAAGAATTCCATCCATCTATTACTTTCCAAAACCAGAGTTATTGAATACGAGTATCCAGGATAGCAAGCAGTATAAGGGAAATTGCCTTCAAATGTCAACCACAGCAGTATTCAATGGACAGCAGAATCAGTCATTTCATGGGAAGTGATTTAGAAAGCTTTCTGCCCTTTTGTGAAATACAAAAATTACCATGTCCTGAAAAGATCACTTACATGAATTCCATTGTAAAAGAAATCTGGTCACTTTTCCAAGTGAAGGGGAGGATGTTGGGTATAGTGTTATTATTCAAGTGGTATTATTTAAAACCAGACCAGCAAGAAGACAATGCCTTAAGTGACCTTGTAATCAATTCTATGGTCAAAACCAGTTAACAATTATGGGGCAATGAATTCATATATGAACATATTCATATGTTCACAAATGAATATTGACTTCATAAAAATAAAATTCAGAATATACTACAAATTAAACTAATTCTTCATATCTTAAAATGGATCATATTAATATTATATAATGTCATACTTCTGAGTAAACTGAATTGAATTTTAACTACAGCATGATTTAATCAAAATGTATGTAAATATTAGTGCTAGAATTACTTTCTATCCTAAATAAAACATGTTCATTGCCACTAGCTAGGAAATGAAAGCAATGCATATGTGCTTCAACTGCTAAATGGCTAGGAAAATATACATATACACAATGGAATTCTAGTCTAATGTAAATAAAAATGAAATTTTGAGGTTAGTTGGTGGAACTAGATGTTATACTGAGTGAGGTAACCCAGACCCACAGAAGAAAATACCTCATAATCTCTCTCATCTGTGACTCTATAGATGTGGGAGCCTAGAACCTGGAGCAACTGCAAAACCTAGGAAAGTAACAGAAGACCAATATTGGAGCCTGAAAGAGAGGGAGACATAGTCATTCACAGGTTTTGTGAAGGGTAGAGGATAAAGCCATGTACGTGGTAGAAGGGCTTAGGTTACTCAGGTAACTGTGCTAGGAGAGGTCATTCCGTGGGTAATGCCCTTGCCACACAAGCATGAAGACCTGGCTTCAAATTTCCAGAACCACGGTAAACACATGTGTTACTGTGCATATCTGTAATCTTAGTGTTCCTTAGTGAGGTAAGAGGCAGAATCAGATTCCCTGAAGGCTGATGAGCCAGACGCCTGGCTTATGCAGCAATGACCTGCACATGAAGTGGAAGGTAAGGAATGACACTAGGTGTTTCCTCTGATACCATATTTTGCCATGGTGCATTCATGCCTACATAGACATGAAGGAATACACATGCACACTTTGTACACACTGTGTACATAGTACAAACACAAATGAAAGGGGCAAGGAGGTGCACAGATCAAAACTAGGCATAACTGCTTTTAAGAAAATAGATTCTAATAATGGGAATGTATGAAATCATGAGAATTTTCCAAACTTCCAGCACAATGAGCAAACATGTAAGTATAAAATGTTTTTGTTTTACGCAGTATATATATATATATATATATATATATATATATATATATATATATGGTTTTTTTTAATGAATAACTTTCCCAAACAGATATAGACAGCTCTAGGAAATATTCCACTAGTAAGAAAGAAATTAATTTTGACAATTTGATTTGTTTATATAATTCTTTTTGTTTCTTATTGTATTTTGTATTGATTGTTTTGTCTTAGTTTTCAATTCTCTGATATTAAAGAATTGGAGGAAAGCATATGTATTTGTGAAAATAGCCAGCATGGGGGATATCATTTCATTCTTTCCAGGTGGTAAGAGAACAAAAAGGATAAGAAGAATGTGTACAATGCAAGTCCTCCAAAATTAGAAATAAAGATTATCTTCAAAATGTATATCCTCCAAACTTCTTACCATGCTTAGTTTGTTTCCTCAAGCATTAACACAATCTCCAAGCCCACTGTGCACAAAACTGTTAAAACATCCAGGTAGACATGCAAAGCATCCTTGGTCTCCTTTAATGTTCATCTGGAGAATTTGAAGATAACACATCTCGTGATGCTGTACCCCTCAATAGTGGTGTCTCAGAATTTGCCAGAGTAATGACTGAGTGATGTGAGAACCTCCAGTCTTAAACAGCTATATAGTTGGTAACAAGAACAGAGATAAAGTGATCCATGATCCTAGGTGATTATGATTATCCAATCTGCTTAAACTTGAGAGATGATCAGAACAAATATGGAAAGCTGTAAGGATGTTTCTATAAGTTAATGTAACTGCAGACAAGCATCTCTAGAAGGAATGTGTCTGTTCAGAGTTCAGGAACATTAAAACTTAAAATTGTTACAGACATATCCATTTTCAAAAGATTTTTTCCCAACAATGAATTTCATATTAAAGCTAAGCTTATATAATTATTTGTGTATCTATACCTAGCTTCTCTGCATTATTTTTATGATTAATTTATACTATGCCCTAACTATAGTAGCAACAATTCAGGCATTAATATACAATTATAATACTAAGCTATATTACTGGGATTCTGGAACTACATTTTACTTACTTACTGATTTATCTATTCATTGATTAATTTATTTATCTTGAAGACAGAGTACCCCTGCCTCTCAAGTGCAGGGATTACAGTTGTGTTCCATCAGACTGAGCATGGAATTACTTATTAACCTTTTAAACTTTTTCTATTCTCTTCTAAAACTCCTGGCTCAAGGAGTCTTGTCTCTGCCCCCAGAGTATGGGGTACATTTTACAACTTTGTCCTTACCTTTAACTCTTTAATGGGGTGTTAAAACTCTCCTTACAAAATAAAACATGTTTGCTTTGTCAGTGAGAAGCAAGCATCACAAATATGAATATAGCAAATTAAGGCTGGGCAAAGTCAAGGACTCTGTCTGTTACATTGTGGTTTTCAGTTCACTGCAATTATTACTGCTCCATGCACACAATGAAAGGATAGCCAACTGGGCAAACAGTGACGATGAGTTGGAATAAAACTGACCAAGAAGCTGGGCCTTGGGGTGCCGAGGCAGACAGTGTTTTCTCTGCATCTTTTTTTTCTCTCTTTTCCTGGCACTGCACTCTTTGGTTGATGGCCTAACATTTTGGGTTAATCCTATATTTAATCCTATAGACATTTCATAGATTCTTCCCATTGGTCTTTGGCCTTTTTATGTTTGAATGTCCTGTATTTTCTGATATCTGGTTTTTGGTTGTTTGGTTTTCTTTTTCAAGATAGGATTTCTCTTTGTAGCTTGTAACTCACCTGTAGACCAGGCTGGCCTCAAACTCAGACGTCTACCTGCCTCTGTCTCCTGAGTACCGGCATTACAGGTGTGCACCACCTCCATCCAGCTCTGATTTCTATTTTATTGGCTGGCTGTAGCCCAGTATGATCAAAGGACAAGATGTTTGACCTTCATCCTTCTCCTTGTTCCCTGATGCTGGGGACTGTCCTCTAATGACACTTGGAATGCTTCTTATAACATATTCCAAACAATAGGAAACTTTATTTTAAAAATCATATCCCTAATATTTAGAAGCACCATGATTATTTTATCAACAAGTAAAATTTGAATTAAAATAACTATTAAATCTGACTCTACTTTTATACCTTGAAAATATATGCTGAATATATAATTAAGCCTTCATGGTGATGCTGAAGTTTATATTCAAATATATACATTTTAAAGTTCCAATGCTACTATTATTGGGAAGGTATAAGACACTAGAAAGCTGCATTCGATATTTCTAACAAACTTTTTGAAGATGTGTTTAATTATATAAAATATATATTATGTATATTATCAGTTACACTCATATTGTGTGTGTATTTTGGATGTAAAAACTGTAGTTTAAAAAAATTGTAGTTTATATGTAGTAAGTAAATAAGTAACAGGTTTTGAGTATCTTAGATGAAAATTTAACTCGTAAATCTTATGATAATTATTTTTTAAGCTAGCTTTTCTTAAAGGTGCATCTGCAAACCAGTCTACTAAAAACTTCACACAGTATTTGATATGGTAAAATTCAACAGAACTTTAGAAAATACTTAAATCTATCAAAAAACAAACAAACAACATCAGTGACAAAATCCTGTTGAAATAAAGAAACAATCAACCAGCCAAAACTGTAGACAAAGCCAGGCTGCTGTGTAACATAGGGAGCAGAGACTAAAAGTGTGGTGCCAACTTGCCATCATCTACATTTTTACCCAATTAATCTTTTTCTCGGAGAGCTCTTTTTAAAACTATTTATCTGTTTCTTTCTTTGATTGTGGGAAGTGTGTACTAAGATAAAAGTGAAGGTAAGAGGATGGTTTGCATGAGCTAGTTCTCGCCTTGCACCTTTGCAGCTGGGATAAACTTCAGTTCATCAGAAGCATACTGACCCTCTGGACCACCTCACTATCTCTTACACAGTTAGTTTTTAATTCAGCCTTCATATTATTCATATGCTAGTATGTTTTTCAGAAGGTGTATTACTGTTTTTGAACAATTGAAGTAGAAGCTAATTTTTAACATCTTAGCTTGATCATCCCACAAGCTTCATGCCCTAGTGGATAAACAAAGAAAAAAATCACAAGAATAAAAATATTTATGAACGAATATTCATTGTAGTGATTAAGTCAAACTCTATAGCTCAGATGAAACAAAATGCCTCATTCTCGGTGCAAAATAAAGTCAAATTGTGGACACAGTTTTTCCTTTGGAAGTTTTCTCTCATAAGGAAAATATGGAGCTTAATGCATTGTGTTCTCCCAGTACAAATTCTATTTCTAAGATAAAGGTTTGGGGGAAAACATGAAGACCTACATTTACTCCTCAACCACTAGATGGCACCCAGGCATCTATGGCAAACTCCCATATGTGGATGGGCTTTGATCACTGACAGAAACACATAAAATCAGTAAAAACTGAAAAGAAGGGCTGTATAGATATTTGCTAGACTGCCATATCTTAACAGAATGTAAATTACTTAAAATGAGGTGTAACCTATTCCTAAGAAGGCCCTCTTTCCTGAATGCAGATTCTCTTTCATACAAAAGCCACAGAGCTCATTGCTTTTGTTTCCTCTTATTCTACTTCTAAAAGGCCTCTCTATCCTATTCAGTAATTCTTTTTTAGTCATTACAGACTCATTGCTCTTACTATTTTAGTCAACACTCTCACCATATGACCCATCATTACGGTGATGATAACATGTAGTAACTACATGTGGGTATGAGGATTTTGCTAGAAAGTGTGGCCTTCTTTTCCACAGACAAAGCCCTCTGATATCCCTACAGAATGCATAGGCCTTCTATCATATGAAAGTCTGACTTGAAAACAAGAATACAACATGTGTCTTTTTTTTGTACATTAAAATTCTGGGAAGTAAAGCAATCATAGAATGAGCCTCCCCCAGCACAAAAGAAACATAGTAAGGGCTAAGAAAACAGGGAATTGTTGCCCTGTGTATCAGTAACTAAACTGATCATACCTCTTGGAATTATCTTAGAAATGATGAAAATCTAAAGATGAGATCAAGTTGACAGAGCTTTCATAAGCTAAGGGGAGTTTGCAGCTTTCCAAGTACAGTATTTTTTGATATTGTAGTATTTTAATTGTGTTGATCAATGCTAAGAGTTGATAACAGACAGTATTTGTAACTATGTAGAGAGAGAAAGGAATCCACATTGTTCCCTGAGAACATAGACCAGCCTCTGTATTTAAGAATGAGAGTAGTTATCTGCCTAGAACAGTCTCAGAACTTAGTTTTGTGTTCTTGTCCTCTGTTTGTAAGGGGGAAATTGTTTTACATTTGTGAAACTTCCATATAAAGTAAGAGTAGTTTTTCTGGCAGCCTGGAGCCACTGCTGCCAGCCCCAAATAATACACAGAGACATTATATTAGATATAATTCTGTTGACCAGTTACTAGTTTCTTATCAGCTAGCTCTGTCTTAATTATTAACCCATTTCTATTAATCTAAGTATTTCCATGTGGTCTTATCTTATTGGAGAGTGGGGGCCGGTGTTTCTGCTCTCTCCAGTCTCTCCATGTTGACTCCTCCCTACCACTTTCTTGAATCCTCCTTGTCCCTTAGCCCTGCCTATCATGCTTTCCTATTGACCAACAGTGCTTTATTCATTAACCAGTATGAGAAATGACATCTCCCATCATCCATATTTTATCTTTAATCTTTGGTGTGCCACATGGAATACTGCAACCTACATAGAGAAGAGAAAGGGAGGGAGAATGGCTGGGTTTAGCCCAAGACTCAGATCCATTTGTGAAACACCTTCCATGTATCACACATTAATTAAGCATGTACTGTACATTTATAACACCTTCCATGTATCACACATTAATCAAGCCTGTACTATACATTTATAACAATTGCCCATTCAGATAGGCTGGCATATAATGAGGAAAGTGATTAGAGAATGGACTACAATAGCTCATGCTATAGGAAACAAATGACAGAGGAAGACTATGGGGAGATTTTCCTCAGGGTTTGCACACCACAAGAAGCTGGATCATTTGTACTGAAGTTTGAGTACAAGATATCCCATACATACAGAGTAAATAAGAATAGAACACTGCAGGAAAGGGACATACATGGATGAATTAGATAACAACCCAGCTCTGGAGAATACCCCAGAAGATTTTATTGTGTTATGTAGAGTACACAGAAATAGCCTTTGAAAAATTTACATTAGAGAACTTACTCTTTATTTCATAGTAAACAACTAAGTTTCCCTTTAAAAAAGTACATTTTTAAAAAATTTTCTTTGTCTTACCCTGCACATGTGTGCATGTGCATGTTTGTGTGCATGCCTGTGTGTGTGTGTGTGTGTGTATGTAAGGAGTAGGGTTTTTCCTCCCGCCGCTCCCATCGTGTGTGTGTGTGTGTGTGTGTGTGTGTGTGTGTGTGTGTGTGTGTATATATATATATATATATATATATATATATATATATATATATATAGTGTACACACATATGAAAAACCAGATCAGGACATGCAGTGTCTGCTATTGGTCTCCATCTCCTCATCTGTCGTGAGCACCTGCCACTGAGCAGGAAGCTTGCTGTATGGTCTAGGCTGGCTATTTCGAGAGTTCTTGGGAGTTTTATATTTGTTCCCCCAACAATGAACTTCAATCATGTACAACCATGGATAACTTGTTAAATAGATGCTCAGGATTTAAACTGTTGGTTAAAACAAATGATTCGAACTTAAAGAAAATCTGGAAAGAAAGATGATAGCGTTTTGCTTTTTCTTTTTCTCTTATAAATAGTATCTCTGAAGTATACAATAAGCCTCGGGAGCCTTGTACTGTAAATATCTGATTGATGGGGAAACATTGGTTCCTAGAATTAAAACAAGAGAAAGAAAATGCAAGCATTTCTAAATGATCAGAGATGAATTAATTAGAAGCTATTGGTACAGTTTTGTGTAGTTCATTTTATTGAAACTTTAGGTGTCATTTCCTGATATACTACACACTCTCTCCATATTGCATGTGCTCCTTAGCTACTATATTTAATATTATACATGCCAGGGATGGTTGCCTCACTGTCTGAAAAGGAGTAGATGTATGATTAAGATCATAGTTTAAGGAGTGACAGGCTGAGAATTCAATCCTTTCTGTAAGAATTCTGGGAGGCCAAGGGATGTCGATACCATGTGCTCATCTTTCTTTGTCCTGTTACATAGAGGGCAGACCTGCAGCTGTATTGAATTAACAGATATCAGCACTGTGTTTCAGGTAAGAGGATTGGGACTGTAATGCATAGGCATTGTGCTCAAATAAATTATGATCAGGCAGAAGGAAAAAAAATAATTTGTGTGCTTTAGAGTACTGTCTGAGTTACCTGTTGCTATGACAAATATCTGAGATAATACTAAAAGGGAGGCATAACAACACTGGGGAAGAAGGGTTCGCTTTGGCTCAGGACTTCAGTCAAAGTTAACTGGCTTTGTGACTGAGATGTGATAAAAAGCCCCTAGCCTCCCAGCAGAGAGGCAGCAAGAAGACATATGTGTGCAAGCACATGAGAAGCAAAGGCATATCCCCAGCAACTGCTTTCTCCAGTAAGTTCTGCCTCCTAATACTTTATGCAGTATGAAGTTGCAAGTGAGTTAGCACAGTGGTAAAGTCATTATCTTCATGATGCTGTGGTCAATTGGATTGGATTGAACAGCCTGTAAGGAACCCTTAACCAGGAGCCTTTGTGAGAGGGACACTCATACATGCATATAATTTATGATACTGTAGGTTATATCACAAGTTGATATAGAATGATTTTGAATATTTTTGAGTTTACTATTTTTGAACATTGCATTATTCACTTTGGAGGGAGCAATGAAACCTGAATTATCTCAAAATGATTTAGAAATAACCCAATGCCAATTGATTTTTAACACTATGAAGGTAGAATCTTGAATATATAATTGATTGTGTACCTCTCACATGTAGCCATTGTAAATATTATATATCTTTAACTTTGTAGGAGGAGGAAAGTCTTGGACAATTTTCCTGTTTTCAAAAATGAACTTATATCAGTTAAATTCCAACCTTATACTTAGCTTGGCCGTTCCTACCTATTTTACTACTTGTTTTATTGTTAAAAAAAATTAGAGCTGGTGACTTAATACAATGTGCGTGTACAGAAAACATTTTACACATGTATGCTGTCATTTCTACATCTGAGATACTAGAATGTTTTGAGTATTTTATATTAATCATTTTCTTTCAAATTCTGACCATTGAACTATTTGGGTATCTATGAAAGACTTTTATTTCATTTGCTTAAAAGCTGAACAATATTTTTTTCTTTCCTGAGAAAATATAGCCTTTACTATAGATTATTGCCCAGAGTAATTAATACAGAATAGCATTAATTTTAGTTGTTAATGCAATAACTAGCATGAAAAGAGAGTAAACAAGCAATGGGTTCTTAAGAGTGGTTGCCAGTAGGTCCTTAAATAATATGTATTCTTACAGAAAAATATATATGTGGCAAGGTTTATCAGAATATATTATCAAGTGAAAATATACTCGACTTTATATTAACAGGGAAAGATAATTAATACATTACGTTTTCAGATTCCCCTTCTCTTCCAGATGTTACAAATAAAACATCTATGTCTTACATTATTATACTCTGCAGGCTTATGACAGTTATGGGGGAGCGTACTTTGTGGGTTGTTTCTAAATTTTTCCTTCTTAATTTGAGATCTCTCTGGCAATAGAAGTTCTTCATGGATGTAAAGAAAAGATTATAGTCCAAAACTATAACCACAAAATTGAACTCCAATCTACTTTACCCTAATATCCTGCACTAATGTGCTGGTACAAGCTGACAGAATTTAACAAGCTCAGTGGTATTTATTTCAGAGCACCACTTTGTAGACTGAAACTGATACTCATTCCAGCAGGTGTCAAAGCTCAGCAATAATCTACTTTCAAAGTAAAATGCAAATTGCACAGCGGAATTCTACAGAGAGGACAGCTCCACTTGTTCCCACTGAAGGGGCTTCTTCTTCACTCTTCACTAAGAAAAGTGCGTTTGACAGATGTACTAAATGAATTAGGAAAAATCCCTTCTGATCTAAGAAACATTAGAGCCCACTTCCCACATGAAAAATAAAATAAAACATGCCATCCTGTAACCAAAACAAACATCTCATGATGACACTTTATCATGTTATCAGGACTCAGGGTCTTCATGGCCTCTTTGAACTTGGTATAAATTTCAATGTACTTTGCCTGTTGGTGTTGAACACAGCCCTGGCAAGTGCTAGTGTATATTCTCGGAATTATGTGATACTCTTAACAGAGATGCACCAAAGCAACAAAATTATAAAAGAACATTTCTTTTTCTAGTTCAACACATAGATAATAAGATGAAAGAAAGTCATCAATTTATAATGTGCTTGGTAAAGTATGAATTCTATAGTATTAAAATAGCTTGGAGTATTTTATAAGAACTTAGATACCCAAGCAGAGCTTCTCAATTTGACTGCAAAAAATATCTGGAGAACAATGAAAATAATTTGTCTTGGTCAATGATTGTGCAGAATTTTTGAATCCTGTGGTATTTATTCCTAAAATGGTTTCTTCCAGTATTGCCAATATGTTAATATTCAGATTGGGTTTTAATTTTAGTTTTCCAGTAGCAGGATGTTACTGAATACAAGTAAGCAAAAATACCTGTGTAGGAAATACATTACCAGGTAAAGGAGTACAAATCTGAAAAAAGCAAAGGGATTTTAATAAGCATTGTCTCCCTAGATGATACAAAAGTAAAGGCCACAAACACTATACTTTCCTTCTACCTTCCATATTTAAAGAATTACCAATAAATGGCATTCAAAACAATAAAGCAAAGGCGGCAAGGGTCCAAAAGAAGGATGTGCATAGAAAGTATGAAGCTGCAAAACTCCATTTGGAAATGGCACTTAAACACACAATTTTAAAGCATTCTGAAGTTTTTAGCAATTACAGGAAATGGTCAAAAACTATTTACACACTGACTCATTTTTAAAGACTATTCACGTGTTCTCTTATTTATTTATAATCACCATGAAGTGTTTTCAAGTAGTCATATCTTTATAGCATTACAAAAATCATCACCTCATTCTATTCTTTTATGATTATCAAAGTGACTGAACCGTGGGTCATTAGAAACTTAACAATCTGTTGCAACTTCAATGTCTTGCTTTTCCCCCAGGGCAACGGATTATTCCTCCATCATAATATGTTAGTTAATACCAAAGGCTTTGCCCGACTTCAAAGGAGAGATATTAAAGGCTCACTTTCCACTACAAGGCAGGTGTATTTTTATTAGCTTTCTCTTTCAAAATTGCTATGACTTCACCCACAGATATCCCGCCAACAACCATTATTGAAAGCCGTAATATAATTGCTAAGTTACGCACAATGTCTGAAGCTAAAATACAATGCCACTTGCAGCTCTCAGTGATTGACTGAAACCAAGAGTTCCATCATTAAAACTGAATTAACAACACACAGTGCCACGTTTTCCATGTGCTACATTTGAAACAATAGGATTGCAAAATCTGCCTATAAATGAAAAGATTCTTCTATTTACTCAAATTTCTGAAAATAAGAGATGCCATGCACCACACTTAGATGCCATGTTTAGACTTAAGTAGGATTTCTGCTGTAATTTTGAACAACCAATGACAAATAGACACTCACCTTTCTATCACTTTTCTTCTCTAACTCCTTGGTTTAGCAGAAATCAATAAATACTAAGTGTTCCTGTTTTAAAACCAGTTTTATATTGAAGTGATGATGGCCCAGGTTTCTAGTGGGTTTGATTGGATTTCTTCTCTCTGATAGAGTGTCATGTGAAATCCATGCACTCTAATAATGTTCAAGTACAGGAAGATTGTTTTGGAAATATATAAAAATACAATAAGGCATTCATTTATGTTAATCAATGGATGTATTGGCTGCATGTTTGTTCTACTCATCATTTCTCCTAATTAAGTTCTACTCATTTTGTTATTTGGTGATCTAAGTGGAAATATTTTTTCTGTCATAGTGGTATGCAGAGCTATTATAATTACTTTTTTAGAAAGGTCGACGGATTTTTTTATTTGGCTTCAGTGATTTTACGGTGCCTAGATTCCACCGGAAAATATTTAGTCACTAGCTTACTTGGACAGAAATCCATCACCTGGAATAGAAATCATGGTAAGTGCGCCAGCATCTTTCTACAGACAGCCCTGGAAATATACACTAGAAGAAGTCTTTGCCAAATGACTTGTGTCTGGCCAGCATTACTCTAAATATTCTCTGCATACCAGCTAATGTTAAGATTTATTATTGCATATGTAAATACATATTTTGCTTGTGTATCTAGAACTTAAATAATACAATAGCAACCCATACTAGAAGCATTACCTGTCTTCATTTGTGGACCTACTAGACAGTCACAATATTATGATTTCTTACTAAAACCTAATATTCATCTTTAAGTTATTTTAAGAATATCATTTTAAAAAACATATAATAATTAAAATTATTTTACAAACCTTTAGAGAAAATAGTGTAATGTTTACACATGTGCCCACATGAGAAAATGGATGATAAATGAAATACATGGGAGAGTAGGGACCTTTTAAAAATGTACAATTGTCTTAAAGTTTTTCTGCACTACAGGAAGCTAAGTCAACTACTATTCTTTCTACTTATTTTAAACGTTCATTGTATTAATCTACAAAATAAACAATTGACAAGTAAACAAATTCCAGAGAACATTCATACTTCTAATTCCATGATACCAATGACAGCAAATGAATTTATCATATTCGTGCAGGGTTGGCAGGCTACATTCTCACTGTAGATGTATGTCCAGTTCTTTTCTTTATTTAGAAATTCTAAGTGCCAACTGAATCAAGACAGCCATACTATTTTAAGGTTTATTTGTTTTCTTTAAATTTGGCGGACACTGTTCTTTCCTATAAAATTGGTTGACTCAATATGGAAAGAAAAAAAAAAAACATACACCATTACTTTCAACATACCCATGTGTTATTCCTTAACTTGGAATCCTCAACCAGTCCTAATGATTCATGTAGGAAGGATTCATGTAGGCTGGAACATAAAAATATTCATGGAATTGTATTGAAAGCTAATTACTTGGGGTATAATTAACTGTTCATTTATACATGTGACACTGCCTGGATCAATGACATTCTTTGAATAACAGGACATGGGCTGTTACACATATCAAGTATTTGTATTTTGTTTTCTTGTGTTCTTTGTTACACACATTAAGTCATTGAGTAAACTGTGCTGCTTTCAATTTATACATCATTTTTATATATTAGATTGTAACATATGATTTGAAAATATTTTATTTAATAGTTTTTTATCTGATCCCATACATATTTCAACAAACTAAGATGGGCTAGATTTTATTTACATTTTAGACCATAGAATAATTTTTTTACAAACCATATAAACAAAACCATTTGACACCTGGATCTTCAAAGTTCATGAACTTCCACATCTGAAAACATGTGTGCGTTTGTCAAACATTCCAGTGCCCTCCCTGGGGAGACTCAAACATATGTAGCTGTGTATATCATGGTGTCATATGCCAACAAATTTCCTTAAAGAAAATTACTCTGTCCTTTTATTAGGGCAGCAAACTATCACATCTCTGGACGTGTGAGATACAGAACTAAGGAAGAAGTTTAAGCATGGACTTTCTGAAATCTGCATGAAGCATGTTCACTCTTCCTAATTGCTTCCCATCCAAAACAATAAGGACCCAAATAATAATGCTGGAAGTAAGCAAGAGAGGAGACCTCAAGCGAAAAATTACATTTCAATAGGGCAGATTTCATAAGCTACATAATTTAATCTCCATCAGGGTAGACAGGGAGACAGACATCACCAGGGTTGCAGGCATTAAGAGGTGATTGCTCATACAGCAGGCTGTGCCTGGTGGCTTAGAGCAGCTCACGGAGATACTCAATGAAATCCACCTTACTCAGCTACTCTTCTCAGCATCACACAGGATCTTTCCAGCTGAGCCAAAAATTTTGGAAAAAGAGAGTAGTGGAAAGACTGATGAAAGCCACGACTGACTACCTGCAACACATGTGCAGTGTTTCCCCGGAGAAGAGCTTTTTATACTTCTGCAAGGGGGGGATGGGAGAGGCAATTACAACTGCCTGCTCAGAAGCTTAATGCTTGAGAGCCATAAGTGTGCAAAAAGCCACCAGCTGTAGCAGCAGGAGCTGCAGCAGCAACAGCCCTGAAGGGGCAAAATCTCTTTAACAGTCTTCTCCACCTGTCTGGGTGCAGCGTGTCAGAGGCAGGAGTCATGCCAGCTGTTTCTCACATCTACCAGAGCTCCAACCCCTTTGACCATGGGCAGATAAATCAAGCCACCTGGACAACACCTTCCCTACTTTGAACTGCAAGAGGAAGCTTTTCTCCGGTGGATTCTCAGTCCCAGCAATTAACTGGAGGAGGCAATTCAAGACTCTAAGGCAGGCACAGTGGAGGATCTGGGCTTATAACTAAGCAGTGACTGGTTCTGTAAAATGGACTATGTTGGGGGAAAATGTCAAAGGGAAAAGGCTGTTTTCTGTAGTGCCTTAGAAATACTTTCATGTATATAGAGAAAGATTTATTTTATTTTTGTTTTGTTACCATTTAGACAGTTTATGATGACAAGTTCATTTTTACATAGTGATCTTTATTACTGAGATAGAACATGTTTGTAATAAAAGTAATTATGTTCAGCATACAAGTCTTTGTGTCATATATATATATATATATATATATATATATATATATATATATATGGTTTTGAAAGCACCTACTCTACCAACTCTACCAACTTCTCAGACATTTTTGTCACTTTAAAGTGAAAAGGTGACTTTATACACATCCCTGTGATTGACAAATATATTGACAAATCATGTGAGTTGATGTGAACTATAGATAGGCATCAACCTTTCCAGCTTCTGTCTTTGGTAGAGCTTTAGCATTGAAATCTGGAGTCTTTTATGCTAACTAACCTCAAACAAAGTTTAAAGTATGTTAATAAAACACAGATAAAATTCCCGAAGGTGTGTCTGTGGAAGGAGTAATGGGATGAGAGGTTAGATGTGTCTGTGGGAATTGGGGTCAGAGATAGGGGAGGCAGAAAGGTAGGGGAGAGGTGGGAGGTTCAATAAAATTACTTGGATTTGCTTCCAGACTTGACATTCCAGTTTTCTGACTCTTTTGAACTCTTGCAACTATCAGCCTGCTTTGCCCTCCCTAGGAAAGGAAATGCTAATCCTAAGCATCTCCACCCACTTACAAGCCCTCACTCATCCAAACAACAACCAAATAGCACCTTTCTTATGTGCAGCCACCAAAAATACCAGAGATGCAGAGGGCTGGCTGCCATTTCAGATCTGTAGAATGTTTCTCAGCTGTATAAAGCATTCAGTCACCTGGAGAGATTGTGTCTCTAGGCTCTGAGTGTGGGAATGGTCACATCATGACTGGTGAGTTAGTTTTGGATCTCTGTGACAAAATATCAGAATGAATCAACTTAAAGGAAGAATCAATTGATTGTTTTCAGTCCGTGTTTTTAACATGCTCTGCCTATAGTTAATGGGTTCTGATGCTTTTAAATGCTTGGCAATGCAGACTATTCAGCTTAGGGGCTCAGGAAGGATCAGTTATTTCCTATATGGAACCAAGTGAGCAAAAGAGTGGAGGAAATGGCAGTCCCAATATCCCCTTCAAGGGCATGCCTCCAGGATGTGACTTTCTTTTATTGGATCTCCCTCCTAAACATGATACCATTTCCCAATTACATCACAACTTATGGAACAAACCTTCAACACATGAAACATTGCCAGATTTCAAATTCAATTCAACGCAACTGTAGTGGCCACCCTGAAAAGCTGAGGAGACCTCCCACTTCAACAGACAGTACTTTGTTGTAATGGCACACATTGCCTGCATTGTCGAATGTCAGAATTAGAATTCCTATGGAGAAATTAATGGTGGTAAAGTTAAATGAATGCAGTGTATTGATTTTAAAGTGATAACACTTTAAAAATTCTAATAAAGCTGATTAATCCTTGTTTTTTTTTTTTTTTTTTTTTTTTTTTTTTGACTCATTAACTTTATCTGTTACTCTACACAGATACTGGTCTATTCCCACATGAACAGCAGCACTCATCTACGTTCACTTAGTATTCTACATAATGAAGCTGTATGGCACACAGACCAGGGTAACTGTACCAGCTGGGGAATGTTATGAAAATAAAAATGTTTGATATTCATACTTCAAGATATCCCCCACAGGTTTGTTTCTGTGTATATTCCACAAAGCTATACTCTTCTGAAATCAATGTAGTATTTTTTAATATTTTTAATATACCTACTATACTACATGATTGCAAAGGATATTAAAAACAGCTAGCCAGCCAACCACATACACTTGCATATTACTTTTTATTTTTAAGGAAAGTTTCTTAGGCAAAAATTTACTCAAAAGTTCTTTGCTTCAATATTCCTTAATTCCAAAAAGTTTGTTTAATAACAATGTACACTTTTTAAAAAGCAGCCCTCATAAAACATTACTAATGAAAATACGAAGAAATTACTACATATAGAAATTACTCCACTCATATTAAATACCTGAATTTGTAGCCTTTAAATTACAGGACACCAGAAGGAGACTATATTTAACAAGCACATGAATGAACACAAGTTTGAAAAAATTAAGCCCAATGACTGTTAAGACTTTAGATTTTTTTTGTATGTAGTCAAGATTTTAGCTGCTTCAACCTAACAACCATGTATCTAGGAGATAAGGAGAGCTACAATAAGATAAACTAATAAAGCATTTGCAATATTATTTATGAGTACTATTCATTGTGTTTTATCTCACCAATGCATGCTAGCAATTATGTAACATTTTGATAACTTAAATAAGTTTCTACTTATTTAATCATTAGTCATTTACTTATTCAATACCGTTTTTCTGTGAACGTGACCTAGAATTCAATATACAAATAAATAAATGAATGTAAAAATAATGAGAGTTACTGCTGAAGTTATTTTATCTTTATGCACTTGTAGTTGGGGCAGAAAAAAACACCCTAAAGTATCTCCTGTTTGTCCAGGGTTATCAATTTTCATGGATGTCTCACAAATGTATATCTCCAATTACACTCCTATCATTTCCAGACCTACATGCCTTATACAGTAAAAAAGGCAATTGGCTGCATGTGTCTGAATTTCCATGGAGATAACAGAACAAGGTTTATAAAACTTGCTGTCAACAGCATTTAGAAGACATTTAAAGTCACAGGGCTTGGAAAATTGTTTCCAATGAGTTAAGAGGGGATAACACGGGATTAAAACAAAGCCATGAAGCACTGTGAGGGTTGAAGGTTAAAGCAAAGTGGCTGCAGTGGCTAAGAAGCAATAGTCAGAAAATAATAGAACCTGCTAAAGCTCATTGCTTTGGAGAATAACCAAAGGAAAAAAGAGAGCAAGATCGATGCTGTTGCTCTCTGATGCCTTCCAAATTCAGTCCGCCTAAGTGTGGACAGGATCCAGATCCAAATCCTATCCAGCTCCAGTGCTGATGGCTTCCTGGTCATGTTCCCAGCCCCTCTAGCATCCCTCTTCCTTGCCATCAAACAGAGGTTGATTTAACAGAGCAGGCAAACACGTTGGATTATTCTTCAAGAAAATTGTTCAGAATTTTTTTTTTGTTCTATGAACAACAGATTTACTTTTTAGCTTTAAAAAAAAAAGAACTTATTTTTTCAAAATTTAGAAAACAAATCTTCATTTGTTTTAATCTGTAATCAAGATAGACATGACTTTTCCTCTCTCATTATAAAATCATGGACTGGAAAGGGACCTGAATTCTAAACTTATAACCCGCTGACCTTTGGTAAGATAGTTACCTCTCCAGGCCCCAATTTCCTCCTTTAAGAAGTGTGGTTGACAGCAAGGACAAGCTTTTATAAGTATGTGAAACCAGAATGAAATACATGCTGTGTCCTTTTCTTTTGGGTTTTGCATGTTACACTTTAGATAATTTCATGTATTTTTTTTCTTTTTTCATGTTTGCATATACTTAATCTTGGAACCAGTAATGCTTTGATATCTAGTTAGCACAGCAGGCACCACATACAATTTTGTGTTAATGTGTATCTTGCAACTCACTGTTGGAAAATAATAAATTATATTTACTAATATTATACCGCAATATAGGTTTGAATTAGTTACATTTCAAAAGATAAAACTAGGCTACTTTTGTCTTTTCTGTAGTCATTGACAAAAACAAAACAAGGGAAGAACAGTTTTTTTAAGCATGGATTTCAGAGGTCTGCATTCATCAGTCAAAGAGGAGGCAGTTAGAGCAGTTCCCATCAAACCAGGGAAGAAACATAAAGTGGTGAAGTCCAGGACTGGTGTGACTGTTTCATTTATTATGTTGGTTCAAGGACTATGAATGGTGTCAAGAGCAATCAGGGAAGGTCTTCGTCCTTATTAAATTAACCCTAGAATCACCTTAAGTGACGTACACAAGGCATGTGCTGATAATTTTTTACATACTTTTCTGTCCAAGCAAAAGGACAATTAGAATGAGTCTTTGCAGACTTATAAAGTTTATTGATGTCTTTTCCATAAAAACTTTTGCAAACAATTGTCTTAGTCAGACTTTGCCTTTTAAATCTCCTTTATAATTGAGTTTTCAATATCACGTTGCAATAACTATAGTCTATGTCAAAATCTACTATTTTATTATCCAAATACCCTATATTTCTAAGTAATATGAAATATAAGTTAGACAAGTCCAAATATTAGGTGAAAATGATAGGTTTTGGGTAGCATTAAAAGAATTTGTAGTAGATACATACAGGTTACTTATTTTGGCAGTTATAGTATCTTAGTTATTCAGAACTTACCACCATCTAGCAAAGAAAAATGATTCAAAAGCTCACAGTCCAAAAGAAACATTAACTGAATAGCAATCGAACCACCTTTGCAAAAGAGGTGTTTGCCTTACAGTCTTAAAAAGTGATTCTGCTATAGTATAAAGTGACTTTGAATTGACTTCTGGAAGATAGATGGAATTAAAATACGTTAGGATCATAAAATAATCTTACCTTTAATATCTTATAGAACCTCTATATGATTTCTGCAGTGGCTAGACTGATCTACATGCCCATAGTGCATTAAATGTATTCCCTATATTCTTCACAATTTGTTTGTTTGTTGTTTATGAAGCAGGGCCTCACTATATATCCCTGGCTAGTCTAAAACTTGCTATGTAAAACAGGCTAACTTAAAGCTCACAGAGATATTCCTGGGATTAAAGTGTTGGGGTTAAAGAGGAAAAAAAAAAGTGATTCTGAAACAGGGAAAGAAAAAGAAGAGATACATTTATTACTACTGAAATTGTGTGGGAAACCTGCCTCCAGGAAGGTCTCATAGGCATATACCTTAAAAGCTTAAGTTTGCATTCATTCATATTCACAGATAAAATGAGTTTTTTTTCTGTTTTTTTCTTTCTTGCTTGCTTTTGTATTTTGTTTCTTTGTTTGTTTTTCGAGACAGGGTTTCTCTGTGTTGCTTTGGAGTCTGTCCTGGAACTAGCTCTGTAGACCCAGTGGCCTTGATCCGCCTGCCTCTGCCTCTTGAGTGCTGGGATTAAAGGTGTGCACAGTCTTAAAATGAGTTTTCAAGGAGTTTTCCTTTATCTGTGCATAAGGCTCACTGAAGACACAGGTATTTTCTTTTTATAGACATGGGTACTTCCAACAGAAATACTGAGGACTCAGAATGTAGCTGACTGATAGAGAACTTTCCTAAATAGCAACTGCAAGGTTCTGTGTAAGAGGGAAGGAAGAACAGAGAAAGAAAGAGAGAAAGGAAGGAAGGAAGCAAGGAAGGAAAAAAGAAAGAAGGAGGTAGGCAGGAGAAAGGGAGGGAGGGAGAGAGGGAGAAAAGGGGAAAGAAACTGCAATCACTAGAGTTAATACAAATTACAAAGATAGAATTACAAACTTGAGGGTAATAGAAGTGTTTAGCTTTCCTTTTAAAATCAATACACAATTTTGATAACTAGGTTGAGATATGTCAAAGTAGAAGATTTATAGTAGTCACTGTCATTTACTTAAGGAGTAAATAAATTACTACATTTCTTGTGTTTAAGTTGTTTTATACAATAATAATATAGCCATGGTATCATTGGTCTTAAAACAGGAAAAATAATTTCAGACCTACATTTTGTCATGAGAGTAAAAATGTAACAAATTTATATATGGGCCTAAGTTTTCATGGCTTTCAAGGGAAAACTTCTGCTTAATAAGCAGGGTAGGTCTACCTGGAAATATTCATGAGTCTGCATGGTTTCAGTGTATAACTAAGCTGAAAAGGCCCTCCCCCATATCCCTCAAAAGAGAATGGCCTCCAAGCACGTTCATGCACTAGTGATAAAAACTAGTTCCACTGTCAGAGGCTCCATACAGCACCCAATATTCCCAACTTAGATCTATGTTCAGGTTCCCCAACTATAAGTCTAGGGTCTATGAGCTCCCACTTGCCCAGGTCAGCTGTTTATGTAGATTTCCAAACATGATCTTGACCCCTTTGCTCATCACTCCTCCCTTTCTACAACTGGATTCCAGGAATTCAGCTCAGTGCTTAGCTGTGAATCTCTGCTTCTGCTTCCATCGGCTACAGGATGAAGACTCTACAAATGGCATTTAAGGTAATTTTCAATTTCATTATAGTGGAAGGGCATTAAGGTAGCCTTTCTGCTATTGCTTAGATTCTTAGTTGGGGGTCATCCTTGTGGATTCCTGTGAGTTTTCTTGATGTCAGGTTTCTACTTAACCCCATAATGGCTCCCTCTATCAAGATTTCTCTTTCCTTGCTCTCCTTCTCTGTCTTTCCCCAACTCGATCTTCCTGATCCCTCATGTTATCCTCCCCTCTCCTTCTTCCCTCCCTTCTCTCCTACCTCTCTTTCCCTCCACCCATACTCCCAATTTTCTCAGGAGATTTGTTCCTTCTCCAGGGGAATATGTATGTCTTTCCTAGGTTCCTACTTATTTCCTAGCTTCTTTGGAGGTATGAATTATAACCTGGTCACCCTTTGCTCTATGTCTAATATCCATATATGAGTGAGTACCTACAATGTTTGTCTTTCTCTATCTGGGATTCCTCATTCAGAATGGTTTCTTCTAGTTCCATCCGTTTGCCTATGAATTTCAAGATGTCATTGTGTTTTTACTACTGACTAGTACTCCATTGTGTATATATACTACATTTTCTTTATCCACCCTTCAATTGAGGGCCATCTAGGTTGCTTCCAAGTTCTGGCTATTACAAATAATGCTGCTAAGAACATAATTAAATAGATGTCTTTGTGGTATGACTGTACGTTCTTTTGGTATATGTTCATAAATGGAATTGCTTAGCCTTGATGTAGATAGATTCCCAGTTTCCTAAGAAACAACCATACTGATTTCTGCAGTGGTTGTACAACTTTCCATTCCCATCCACAGTGGAGAATTGTTCCCCTTTCCATAAACTGATCTTGGTGCTTTTGATTTTAACCATTCTGACAGGTGCACATAATGTCTCAGAGCTGTTTCGATTTGTGTTTCCCTGATGGTTAAGGATGTTGAGCAAGTCCTTAAGTGCCTTTCTGCTGCTTGAGATTCATCTGTTAAGAATTCTCTATTTAGATCTGTATCCTGTTTGTTTTTTTTTAATGCATAATTTGGTGTTTTTTGTGTCTAGTTTCTTGAGTTATTTATATATTTTTAGAGATCAATCCTCTGTCAGATGTGGGGTTAGTGAATATCTTTTCCCAGTCTGTGGGCTGCTGTTTTATCTTGTTGACTACGTTCTTTGCCTTACAGAAGCTTCTCAGTTTCCAGAGGTCCCATTTATTAATTGTTGATCTCAGTGTCTATGCTACTGGTATTTTGTTTGTCTGAAATTTTAACTTCATAATTAATTCTGTAGGTTTTGTGTTCATAGATAAACATAGTTTTATATTCATGAGATTGTGTTTTCTGGAGATGTGAAAAATGAAGTGTGACAAATGAGACAAATTTTTTCAACTTGCTCCTGTTCTATTTCTGTGCTTCCATCCTGGAGTGACTACTCTGTGAAGCTGGTTCTGTAGCTTGGTGGAATCAGGCTTAAATGTCTGGTGTGCCCTTTTCCTCTTGCCTTTTTCTGATTGTTTTTTCTTTTTAAATGACTTTAATTGTTTAATTAAAAAGTATGTTAAATAAAATGTGCTTTAGTCTTAAAACTCACCAATGGCATCCTGAGTATGTTTCTCATCCATAAACATTTTGGTTGGTTTTTTTTTTTTTTTTTTTTTCTGGAGTTACTTTTGGTTACTTTCTCTAATTTCATTCTTTGCTTTTCTTTCATTCTCCCTTAATGCTACAGCTACACAACACCTGTCTCAATTCCTCACTGTGTTACATATTCTACCTCTTTCAATATTTAAATAAAGCTACATGGTTTGCATGCCTCCTCTCATGTCTTTAAGTTGTGAAGAAAATATCGCAAACTTATAGTTACCACACAAATATCACCTTGGAAATTTCATTACCCATTACAATGGGTTGTTTATGATCCCTTTGTGTTCTCATTCACACAATGCTATGCATCATTTTAACATGGCATTTTTCAAAACCTATTACAATGTCTACTTAAAGATTGATATGACATCTAATTTTTTTTCTCCTTACTGTCTGTATTGATTGCGGGTACTGATGTTATTGTTCTCATCTTCAGGAACAGTAACAAGTAGCAACTGTTTAAACATCCACTACTTAATATTTACTATTTAACATTGCTATAAAAGCATCTATAAATTCTTAGTAAGCTATGTTATTTACTAAAATTTTCAATATAATACTTTCAATAATTTTAAGGAGTCCCTGTCATTTTCTTCAGAAGATTTAAACCTTAACAGTATTCACATGTATGGTTAATATCAAAGTTTAAACCCAAATTAGGTTTCTATTCATAGACACTAAGGGAATGATTAGGTATTCTTGGCACCCATGAATGATGTGTGGATTTACATAGTCCAAGTAAATGGTATGCACATCGTACATGGGTACTTCAGTAATAGTAGATAAGTAACTCTTCCTAGATGTTCAAATATAATAATTCTTTTTACACAAAGAGAGGATCATTTAAGCATTTAAAGATCTTAAATGATTATTTTGTTGTTAATAGAAAGAAAAATGTTGTTTTATGATAGGTGTGTATGAAAAGGTCTTACATTCAGATATATTTTCGAATCCAATGGGAGGATTCTTTGCCATACAAACTCTGTTCTGAAAACAGACACCTCAAGCAGGATATGCTGTATATTAGTTTTCAATCAACAATGTAAACAATATAATAGAAACATTACATGGACTCTACCTTAAGATAAACCAAACTACTTTTGCTAAACCAGATGTAACCACTACAATTCCCACTGGGAAAGAGGTAACCATACTATTTGGTCTATGTCCCAAGTATTTTATTTAGTAAATAAATTTGTCTTTGTATACTCATTCTTCCCTAACACCTATTCCCAAAATTTAAACATTACAGTGTTTCAACTATGCTGAGCTTAACATTCAAATGTAAACAGGACATGTGTTAGTAGTCTGTCCTTAGGGCTATTGGGTAAAACACATCACGAAAAAGAATAAATAAATAAATGTACGGGGAACAAACCAGCAATTTAATAGGAGACAAGATGACAATGTAAAACCGTTATTCAAATCTAAAAGGAGTTGACTATATATAAATAAGCTTTTTGAGAATTTTATTTTAGTGTTGATTTTTATTATAAAACCAGTTATCTGTTTCGAACCACACATTCTTATCTTTTAAAAATCAGATCCACTGGTTTATATTGAATGTTTAATCTTTAAATGCATATATTTTAAGAAATTTATTTCTCATTTATCCATAGGAAAATTACTTGTAGATGTAAGCATTCGTGTGAAATGAAGATGTCAATTGTTAAACAGCTCAACTGATGAGAAAGCACAAGAATAGGTAGTCCTTCCTGAATTTACTACTCAGGTGGCTTCTTTAAACTATGACAGGACACCTCCTCACTTATTTCCATGACTTGAAATCACAGGGCTATATAATCTCCCTTTTCTCTATTTTCCAACTTACCTTAAAGTCATACGGCCTGAAAGAATTAAAACCTTGCCTAGCACAGGATTTCTCCAGTCAGAACTCCTCCTCAATAACTCATTGCTGATCTGAGAAAGTACAGGCTGTCAGGGTGGTCAGACCTGAGAATTTTTCTAAAGCATTTTGTATCAAATATTATCTTATCTTGCCTAATGTTCTCTGACTTTATTACATATTTTTATAAATAGAAAACACTTTTTGCCGCCTTACAGCATTCAGTAGCACAATAAATGTATAAATAATCTACATTTAAAATATAAAAAAGACAATAACCAAAGAAACATCATAAAACAATAAAATTTCCAGTAATTCTTGTATCTTTATTGTGCTTAAAAGGGTGATCTCATATTAGACTCTATGTTCATATGAGCTTCTGCCCAGTGGGTATATTTCTTCTGTATTCCACAGAAAAAAAAATGAAAACAATAGTTCCCAGAATTTAAAATTTGGAGAAAAACTAGCAAAAGTCCTTATTTTGAAAAGAAAAATAAAATGCATTTATGTTTAAATTTTTCAAGAAAATAACATTCAGGCAAGTTTTTTAAAAATAAAAAAAAGAACCTTTTAATCTAACATTTTTATTTCATTCAATAGCATTTTAAATTTAAAAAGTAACATTGTCAGATTTAATATATTTAAGGACTTGATTAAGTTTATGATTTCAGAGGGATGAGCCACTAAATCAGTCTACCACTATCATCATAGTCTTGCTGTAATCACATCAGGCTGTCTTTACCTCAGAAGTAGTTACTTTATGCCTTCATGCTTGGAAACTGACTTTCACAGATGGACGGTGTGGGATAAAATTCTAAAAATATATTAAAATTTAAATAAAAAAAAAAGTAACATTCCCTCATGGATTTTGAGCTCTAAAACAATTTTCTTGAGGTAAATTGCTGCGGTCCATGTCTTTTCTCACTTGAAAGTGAGAGGTAAGAGGGTTCATCTGAAGTAAAGAGAATTTAGACATCCTTTGACTTGAATTCAAACGGGGAAGCTTAGCTTAGGTTAGCAGTGTTTTCTTCTCCTGAGTGCATCCTATTGAGTCCACTCTGCCTTCAAAAGTCACCTGTACTTGCTCAGCTGTGTCTCCTCTGTGGAGAATCTCCTACAAACATACTGAAGGGGAACATAGCTCTAAGACTTAGAATATCCTGGGAAGACACAGACAAGTGGCATTGCATTGATTGGCAGGAGCAAAGTCAATGTTCAAAAGGAAGAAAGGGAGATACAGCCAGGAAAGAAAAGATATTGAGAGTCGGGGCACTAGTCCTGTCACAAGGTCAGTTACAGAGAACACGCATAAATGAGGACCTGAGTTTGATTTCCAGAATCATCTTCACCTCCTGAAAATATGGGACATCTTATGAAGGAATGCCATGTGAAAAGAAAGGGGAATGTTACGTAAAATGGATCATTGGAGCTGTACCCTATGGATGTATTGCATACAATGTTGTATATAGTCAATTGTTTATTTCTTTGTTTAGAGCTACTTTTCACTAGTATTGGGTTAGAGATAAAGAAAACATCACATTTAAAAGTTCTCCCGGAAGTAGTAGAAGAAACCTGAGATACAAATGACAGGGTAGAACAAAGGTTAAAAGTAAGTAAAAATAATATGCAAAATTACAGATATATGTCTTTGCTTTCCATTCCTGAAGGCACATGGACAATAATTTAAGCATATTGCATGTGCTTTCTGCATACTTATCATTAGTCTATTGCAATGAGATTCTCTCAAAGCTTTATTACAGAATTTTGTTATTTAAGTCAAAGAAACTTGCCTCAGTGTTCCAATATCTAATATTCTAATATTCTCCCTGTTGTAATTGTGTTCCATGTTTGTTTCCTATAGTCTTAATTCTTTCTTCTGACCTGAGACTCCCATGAGGTCTGTCCTTGCCACTAAGGAAGCTTTGAAAAGGCACATTTAAAGCAAGAAAACTTGTATTCCTTTATCTACTTTGATTTTTCAGTTATTTGGATTAACTTTCAAGGTAGCAAAAGGCATAGTGATAAATACACCAAGGCTAAATGTTCCAAAGATACAGGGTCAGTATCACTTCAGCTGTATCTTCCATGTTCTCATATAAAATAAAACAGAAAATGGCATAGCTAGCTCCCCCACATACATCCTGACTTAGAGTCTCTAGATTTATATTCTTCTTCATAATTATATAAATGGGAAGCAAAACAACCTTTATCTTTTTTAAAGTTTTCTTAATTTATTTTATTTTTGAGATTATGATATAATCATATTTCTCCCTTCCTCCAAACTTGTTCAAATTCATGACCTCTTTTTCCATTAATTGTTAGTGTATGAATACATGATTATGCATAGATGCCTCTAAATATACCTTGTTAACTCCATATAATGCTTCCAGAACTCAGAGTTTGGCACTAGACAACCAGTTTATCTGCCCTTTCTTGGAGACTGCTCCCATTCCCTGCTTCACTCAATTGCCTACAGTTCCTTGTGTAGGGTTGAGCTTAATGAACTTTTCCTTGTCTAATTTGGCATGTCCTCTCATGCTGCCCTTTATGAAGCTGAGGCTGGGACAGTCACGTTAGTGAGACTGTATGGATGTAATATTACTAATATTACTGGGAGACATAATCTCAGCACAAACTCCCAGATACTCCATCTCTATAAGCTGTCTGCCCCCTTCCCTCTTCTACAATGTTCCTTGAGCCTTGTAGATGTACCTTTTGGGATTGGGCTCCATAACTCTGCATTTTTATTGGTTGTTTTTTCTGTAGTGGTCTCCATATGTTGCTAGATCAGACCTGTTCGACAAGAGGGAACCATGCATTGTACTGGAAACCTGGTTAACTACTAAGTGCTAGAGAATTCATAGTTGTTGGAGAAGAACTTGCAACCACTAATTTACTAAGCCAGCACTTTTCCTAACAATCTATAAGCATTGTTCTTTTATTTTTGTTTTTTGAGATAGGGTTTCTCTGTGTAGTCCTGGATTTCCTCTAACTCACTTTGTAGATCAGGCTGACTTCAAACTACAGAGATCTTCTTGCCTCTGCACCCTGAGTGCTGGGATTAAAGATGTAGGACACCATGCCCAGCTAAACTTGTGCTTACAGCCACAAATAAGGTTAGTATTCACCACTTATCAGGGAAACATCTTTAAAAAAAAAAAAGAAGAACTTTATCCTTTTTAAATCATATATCTAGCATGGAATCTTAAATAAAGAAAATTAATATTAGAAGGTTCCCAATTCTCTTGATTTCATATGTGATGAAAGAGAGAATTAAGGGGATTTTCTATCTGTATTAATTCCTAACATCAGTGTATCTGGAATCTGAGTCCAGCTTTTCTATATCTCAGGGTAACTTAAATATTTATTTATAGCTAGGTCAAGACTGTCAAAGATAAATGTAGAAAGATATACTAACTTAGTGTGTTGTTTGTATATACCAGATCCCCAACAGTGATTCACCAGTATTGGATCTTAATGGGAAATTCAGCTTGCACAAGATATGGCCAGCATAGAAGACTCTGAAAATTGTATAGAACTATCCATTTTAACAGTCTACATTTGCCAATGCATTGAAATTCTGAAAAGTGTATAAAGAAAGGCATACTAAGAACAAAGAGAATTTACAAGTGGAGTGGAGAGTTTCAGTCAGCTACTCTACATCAGTAGCTGCCTGTCTCTGAATTACACATCCAAAAGCTATTGGATACTGTTGTTACCTCACCTGCTGGAAGCCCCCTAATAGAGGACAGATTCCTTGCCTTAGACTTTATAACCTCTCTTTCCATGTACCCTCAGGCCTGCTGTTTCTAAGTTTTGGGGTTTCACATCAAACAGATTTTGTTCTAAATCTGAACTTCTTAAATAAGAGTGATACATGGAATATTTTTCAAGTAGTGGATGTGTTGGTCCAGATTTTCTTCTTGTAACTGTCTGAACAAGTAAATTCGAGAATATCTTTTAACATTGTGTGTATCCTTTTTCTCTTAACTATAAGAAGCTTGGCTTATCGATGACATGCTGAACATGTGTGTATATTGAAAATCATAAAGGGAGCATTATTTTTGAAGAATCAGCTTTGTTCTTATTGTTATCAGCATGTTCCACTTTATCCTGGAATTTGCTAGGCACAATGTGCCCTTTATCCTTCTTTATCTTAGTGGCATGCTTCAGTATTTCATACAGTTTCATTACGTACCAAACTTCTGTTTGGAAATCAAACTGATCATGGGCAATATCTGCACATACAGAGTCTTCAGAAGAATCTATATTAAAACTTATCCATCTAGTTTTGAAATAAGTAGATAGTACAACAGTACAAGAGGGGGCATAGTAGAACACATCTCAATCACTGTGTGTACAGCAATGCAGTAATTTAAGGAGTAATAAAAGGTGATGAATATTTTAGTTTCAGGAGTTGGATAGACAGCTTAGCATTTAAGAGCACTTGGCAGAACTTGGGAATTCATTTCCCAGCACCTACACCAGATGGTTCACAAAGTCCTGTAACTCCAGGTCGAGGGAACCCAGTGCTATCTTCCAGCTTCTGAAGATGTGAAGCAGTCGCACATATGTACATGCAGGCCCATACATATACACATAAAATACAAATAAAAACATATAATTTGTTTCCATTTTGACTATAAAAAGCACATATCTAGGAACTAAAATGCTGCACTGAGTGGTATGATTGGATGGCAAAGAGGATTGATAACATTTCGTGATGGAACAAAAACTTCACTTGATAACAACTGTTTCCTTAGTCAGTGTGAGAAATGAAATTATACTTCTAGTAATTATGTATCTCACATACCAGAGGAAAGAAAAGTCTAGGATGGTTACCAAAGTTTAAATTAAATGTTATTGCATATGTGCATATGTATGTGTGTATGAATGTATAACTCTAAAGTATTAAAAGGAAAAGTGCACTGAATATCAACAGCTCTTCACTACTATGTAGCAGCATATTAATTGAGCATTGTTAGAGGCCTAAATCACAGGTAAATTAACAGCCATAAGTAAATAAAGTGTTCCATTAATCAACATTATTTTAGAAATTAGACTCTGATTTCCATTAATCTTGACTGTTTTCACTTGTCAAGACATTACATGGTTGAAGAGATAAATGTGTCTCCCACTTTCCCTTCAAGCAAGCATATCCCTATTCATCCTTCTAACTTTGGGGTACAACCTCTTGAGGAAAAGGCAGATCCAGTACAGATCTTCACTCTCCTCGTTGTGAATGAAATAAACATACAATTCTAATTTAACTTCACTTTCAAAAGCACACAAGATTGTCTCTCAACATGTCTTGCCTATTAAAAAAAAATTTTATGACGGTAAATAAACCCTGGAAAATTCCTCCTCAGATTTTACCACCCGAAAATGCAGCTGTTGGCTGCCGCTACCACGGCCTCACAGCTCTGAACTCACGTGCAAACCTCATCAAGGGCAGACATTTCTAATTGATTCCAGAAGGATTTCTTTTGCTTAGATCAGGGGGCAGAGGAAGAATAATGAGCAGCTTTTCAGAGGGAATTGGGGTTAGATTGTTGAGCAGAGAGGGGTGGGGGCTTTTAAAATCTAGGGTTTGGCCTGAAATGCGTCGCAATTTTACGGTCCATTGGCCAGAGCATCTGGAATGAGGCATTCTGGCCTTGTGGTTAATGATGGTGCAACTAGTTTACAGACCATGGAGAGACCAAACTAGCCTTTGCCATGTCTTTGTAGAAACCATTGGATGTTCTGCTAAATATCCCGTGCCTTCTTCTGGGAGGATTCCCTTCTGATCTCAGGTCTGGAATGAGAAATCATGCCTATCATGGACCACACCTATTTTCATCATTTTAAAAGTACACATAAAAAGCAAAGCACACATTAGAGCACGCATGTGTTTAATTTCATGTGTGTTGACAAGGCTTTCTATCACAAGTTTTCGTTTGCTTTCATTTAAGGCCTTCTTGAGAATGCATGGAGAGTGTCGGATGCTCAGGTCATAAATCACAGCACAGAGCCAGGCACACTCAGGAGAGGAGGCACACTCTGAGGCTCTTTGTTATTTCAAGTCAGGGACAGGTGATTATGTGGGAAAAGGTGTGTGGGAAGGCATTCCTTTCTCAATGCCAAGAGGAAAACCAGGAGTGATATGGAAATAATTTGTGTGGAGGAAACGATGTTTACTTTAAGCTGTGGTTAGGAATTCACCTTGCTGTCCTGACAGACTACACCCAAGAGGAGCCAGGTAGTAGCTGGGCCAGGAAAAATGCAGAGATGTTAAGTCCGAAGGCTGGGAAGCACAAAGCAAGACTTCAGGCATGCCTCTCTATTTTTATCCAAACAATATAATTAATAGGGATTGTATCCATTTGAGAACTTACTCAAAATTCCAAGGTTTGTGATGTTAAACTAAATTCAACATGTTTGCCCTTGGCAGGGGATCATTTCCTGTTTTCAAACAAAAGTAAAGCAGAAAAAAAAAAAAAAAAAAAAAAAAAAAAAAGAC
The DNA here is from genome assembly GCF_943737965.1 of Phodopus roborovskii. NCBI lineage: Eukaryota > Metazoa > Chordata > Mammalia > Rodentia > Cricetidae > Phodopus > Phodopus roborovskii. The sequence continues at coordinate 10,398,961 of NW_026125391.1, forward strand.
AAAATGGAATGAAACAATCAAAACAATCAAATACCAAACTAAAATAAAAATAAATACACCTAAGTGATTTTAAAACATACAACGATATGTTCCTTTATGTTTCCTTCTAACATCTGTAATATGATCATAACAGTACATTTTTTTATCAGAAACAGTAAATCTGATGTGTGTGTGTGTGTGTGTGTGTGTGTGTATAACAATGTGCAAAAGTTTTAGGTAGTAAAATATCTTAGAACATAAAGTGCAAAAGCAACATCATTAGATGGGTTCTAGTGCTGAGACATTTCAAAACGTAGCGGTGAAAGAAGGGCAGGGCAGGTAAAAGTACACATTATACCCCATTGTCCATCTAGAAGCCAAGATACAGCTTCTCACTATGTATCAAAAGGCAGCTTCACACTAGTTGCAGTTCTCTTGCCTCAACTTTCTGAATGCTAGGCTCATAGGCATCTGACTGTGCCTTTTAAGGTATAAGTGTCTTAATAAGATAATGCACAGAAAGTTATCCTGAATGGCTATTTCCTTGGCAGTGGCATCAATGCTGGGACATACCACATGAAGTACAGTGCATCATGGGGCCATTTACAGTTTACTCTGTCAAAGCTAGTGTATTCCTCTTTCTAAGTAGAGAAATATAATACTTCAGTGCATTTTTATCTCATTTCCCTTGTTATTCCTCTGTGGTTAGAGATATTGATTACTAACACAAGAAATAGGTAATGTTAATATAAATAGCTCATGTGAATAACCTCTGATGGATTTTCCTCATCTATATCTTGATTTGCTGTGTGTATGTGTATGGTGGTTGGATGTAGACATCTGGGTCTTCCATCTGTGGCTTTCTACTTTATTTTCTGAGACTGGGTCTCTTCATGGAATCATGAGCTCTCTGATTTGGCTGAATTTGTTGACAAAGAGCTTCAAGGATCCTCCTATTTCTGTTTCTCCAGCTAATGTGTGCTACCTTGCCTAGCTCTTAATGTGGGCGGTAGGATCTGAACTCAGGTCCTCATGATCACACAGCTAGACTGTCAAACACTGAGACATCTTTCCTGTTCAAGGAAGATCCTTTGAGTAAACATGAGAAAGGTTTCATATTATGATAACACACAGAATTTCTGAAAAACAAAAATAAAAGCATCCAAATAGAAGAGGGTATAAAAGGCATGAAAAGAAAATAAAACATAATGCTAGACAGGAAATACAAAAACCAATAAGCATGTAATATCGAGCTCCTCAGTATTAAGCAAAATTTGTAATTATGAACAAAGTAATATACTTTTAATATTCTAGGTAGACAATGAGTAAGAAATCAGAAAATTATAATTTGAGTGAGAAAACCTATGTTGTAATAGTGTTGAATTTTACAAGTAATTTGGAAAACAATTTTACTTTGTCTCAAATTTACACACACATACTCTTTAAGCTCTAGAAATTCCATACCTAGCCATGTAGTCCAGGGAAACTCAATGAATACACACATGCATAATGATACTTTTACATTTTAACTTCCATTGCCATACTGAGCCAGGAAAACTGAGAAATAAGCACTAGCATATAAAAATGTCTTGATGTAGACACATGGGGAGGTTTTTTTAAATAATAAAAATGAATAAACTGGAGAATGACACATTTTAATAAACTATTTTCATTAAAATACAGAGGGCAAGAAACAATGAAAATATGATAACACTTCATTGTGACTAAAATTTTTTAAGTAATAGGAGTTGGGAGCTGGTTTAATCCCATTAGGTACAGGTGATTGAAGAACTCAAGCACAAGAACAGGGCTGCCCTCAGGTTGTTCTCTGAATTCACTACGGGAATACGATGCTACTAATAATTCACTTACCTTATAAGATTATAGTCTTTTTCTGGACAGGGTACACTATTTTACCTTCTAAAAATAGTTTAATATTTATCAAATACTACAAAAGGTTAAAATTGTGATTATATGTAAAGAAAAATATCAACTAAATTTAGTGTAATTGCTACTTATATAGGTAAAATTTAATTTATAGTTATTAAAGTATTTAAGATTTGGATTATACAAACATGAGCAAGATATAACTTCACTCACTGTGAATATTCATAATATTCATATATTTGGTTCAATGTGTATTTTAGTTTCACCTTGAAATAAATCTTTTGTATTAAAAGCCATAATGTGTGTCCTGATAAAATTTGGCTGCACCATCATTCTTAAATATATAATGAACAGACATAAAGTTGAAATGGTTTGAAATGACTGAATATAAACACACATGTCTAACTTCAGCAACTACAGGTAGCAAGATGTGGTATGTGAAAGTGTGATAACGGATGTCCTCCTGTATATATGTTTCTCCTACTGCTTGATGAATAAAACACTGATTGGCCAATAGCTAGACAGGAAGTATAGGTGAGGCCATGATAAAAGGAGAAATCTGGGGAAGGAAGTCAAAAAGAGAGGCCTTGAAGAGATGTCATGCAGCTGCAAAGGAGTAACAGGTCTGGGCATTCACCAGTAAGCCAAGACCATGTGAAAATACATAAATTAGTAGTTATAGGTTAGTAATTAAGAGAGAGATAGCCAGTAGAAGCCCTAACCATTGGCCAACAGATTAATAATTAATATGTCTCTGTGTGCTTGTTTGGGGCTGAAGGGCAGAAGGACCTGGCAGGACAGAAACCTCCATCATCACAAGTAGAGTTTTTTTCATGCCCATACTTTCATGCATGTCCCTTTACAACTGATTTCATGGCCCATCCAAACAAAAGAAATCAAGGTTTCCATCACCCATTGAATAATAAGTGTCTCTTTGGTGATTTCTTCCATTACCAAATGTGGTAAAAGAGTGAATTCTGCAGCAGCCCAGTTACATGGAGTGTGGAAGGTTTAGCACTCATGCGACTTGGCCTTGTAAACTGGATAGTGGGAAGATAATAGTGTCCTGTTCTCCCCTGGGCTTCCCCTGTGATTCTTCCGCTCAGCTGACCATGATGGTTAACACAGTGTAGGAGGAAGCTCAGGAAAAGCAGCCACCTACACAAGATTGTGGGAAAAATAATTCTTCATTTTGTTTGAGGCTATTAAGCTTTGGGTTAGTTTGTTACATAGAAACTAGCAACAGCAAGAAATGTCAATTTTACTACATTAAGAAATACAGAGATAATAAAAAAGACATAAAGTCTATGAATGCATGAGACTCCTCACTGTTCAGCCTCTGATAATGTGAACTTTTTTCCCCCCAAATACTTGGGTAACAAGAACTTTTGAGTATGCTGTGACAGTTGTCTTCCATTTCTGCACATATCATAACAAAGGGGCAATATACACATTTTTGGTTAATATTTCATCAAAAGAAATGAAATTTTCAATTAAAACTGTAATGGCAAAAGAATAATTGGTAAAATAGTTTGATGCTGAGATCTGAATCAGAAAACAAGTAGCTTGTTTCCTAAAGGGTGAATGAAATGCACAATAATGGTGGTATACATGGACTTTCCAACAGAACAATTAATCAAGGGGCTATTTCCCTCCTAAGGATTCTCTCTGTGAATATAGAAATGTTTTCTCGTGTTTCACACCAAGTCCTTTCCCATGATCCTTAGGAACTCACGTGCTATTGTCTCTAGTTCAGCAGGAACTTCTAAAGTCCCCAACAAGGATGTATCTCCTGCCCAACCTCTAATAAACTCACGCCATGTGTCTCCTCACACAGAAACAAGAGGGTAGGACATGCCTCAGGGTGACCCTTGACACTCAACACTAGTATGAAAGATGATGGAAAATCATCCCTGTGAATTTGGAAGTGACTCACTTGCCTTTATTTTGTTTGTTTCTATTCCATCCATTAAATAAGATTTTAAAATACAAAAGAAGAATTTGGATGAAAATATTAAACCTTGAAGTGTTATTTTGTTGTTATACCAAAATATCTGAAATGAACAAGAAAATGTTTAAGGGGAAAGATGTTTTAAAATGTTTGATATTTTTATTTTATAAAATTGTAATAAATTTACGTTTTAGACATTTCTATTCCTTAGTACTCTATATCTCCTTCAGTAGTGAAAAACATCTTGTTTAAAATAAATGTACTTATCTTTATTGAAAGTGGATTTATTCTGATCATACTTTTCCCTCAGATCCTCTCCACTTTGATACCCATCTAAATCTCCACATCTTCTTTCTCTTTCTCATTAGAATGTCACTATAAAATTTTCAAGAAAATAGATGGAACTAGAGAAAAACCATCCTGAGTGAGTTAACTCAGACCCAGAAACACAAATATGGTATGTATTCATTAGTATGTGGATATTATCTGTGATATCAGTGACAAATAAGTTAAAATCTATAGAATCACAAAGAGTAGCTACAGATAATGGACTAAGTGAAATAGATAGATCTCATTAGGAAAGGAATAATAGAGCCTGAAATGGGAAAAAAAGTAGGGAGGGGGAGGAGAGAAGAGATTGTGGGAGGGAACACAGGAAGAACCATCTAGTTACCTCTAGTTTTTTGGACAAGCTAACCCTGAGGGTGTGAGAATGGGAAGCCAGTTACACTCCTCGTCTCTGCCAGGTGGTTGTGTGCACAAAAGAAAGATGCACTCCTCCCCTTGCAGGTGAGGTAACTGATCCAACTCCTCACCAGCTGCAGCACTTGAGAGAATGGACCCTAGGCCTACTGTTGACCCTGTAGAAAGGGGTATGGGTGAGTCAACCCTAAGGGAGTGAGAGGGGCACAGCTGGTACCACCTCCCTCATTCATGGTGTAGTGGTAGGAGATGATGGAAAGATGTTCTCCTCCTTGCCCCTACTGCCTCCAGGTGACAAGGGAGCTGACCTTCCCTTTTACAGAGTTGGAATACTCAAGGAAGCAGGCCTGCCATCTACTCTGGGGAGCAAAGAGGAGCTGACCCTGTTGAAGGGGGCACAGGTGAGCTGGCCCCAAGAAAGTGAGCTTGGGTGATAAGACCTGGCCCTCATCTGCCATATGGCAGTATGGGTGGGAGAGAAAAGTCCCCCTACTATGGCTGAGGCAAGGGGGAGAGCTGTCCCTGAGATCATAAGAATAAGAGAACTTCCTCTGACCCTCACCAGCTGCACCACTCAAGAGAATGGACCCTGCATTTACCCTGGGCAACACAGTAGAACTGGCCCTGAAAGTGGAGGTGTGGGAGAGCAGACCCTGAAGAAATTAAAGCAGGAAAATTGGCCAAACCCCTTGTTCATTGCTGTAAGAGGTGAACTGTCTGGGGCAATGCTGGAGAGCTCATCCTTGTGGTGAGAATGCAAGAGAGATGGCAGACTCACAGGCCCAGAACCATGGTAATGAGTTGGCCCATCCCAACATCCACCCCATCAATGATCTGCTGGAACAGGTGAAGAGGCCAGGTCCTGCAGACCAAAGCTGCAAGATCTCTAAAACACAGGTCAAGCAGGATATCCAATAAGAGTCCCAGTGAAGGCCCAGCATCAGTAGTGTAGCAGAAACCAGAGGCCTTGAAGCAGACCAATGACTCTTTGCCCTGAACACTAACAAGCAAAGATAAGTGGATAAAAGTGTTTACTGAATGACTCACTGTTTCACACTATAACTTCCATAAAAAAAAATTACCTTACTTTTTTCTTTTAAATTTTATTTTTTGGGTTGTCTACACAAAGGCACAGGGAATGAATGGAATCAAGATGAATGATGTGAAAGACACAAAGAATCAATAAAAAGTTAAAATTATTAAATAATAAAAAGTATAAAAAACAATGTAAAACACAAAACAAAAAAAAGCAAGAATACAAATAGGCATCTAAATAATAGTGACATAAAATAAAAACAAAGCAGAATAATAGAAAGAAATGAATAGAAATAAAAGAGACAAATGCACTAATTCTCAAAGTATTGTTTTAGGCCTGATCATATGCTTGATGTGTAGTATAGAACAGGAGGTATTTTTAATGAAGTTCGCAACTCACATGTCAGATTCTATGACACATTTTACAGGCAGTGTATTAACCTTTTAGATGTAGAAAAAAGATTACCTATCCCACAGGAAGCCAGAGCTGCCCCTGGTCAGATGGTCCTGACTTGTAAAAAAATATAGGTCTAGCAAGCCATTTGGACACGCCAGTAAGCAGCATGCCTCCACAGTCTCCACTTCAGTTCCTGCCTTGAGTTTCTGCAATGACTTCCCTCAGAAATGGAGTGTGACCTGTGAGTTGTAAAGTGAAATAAAATCTTCCCTCTCCAAGTTTAATTTTGATCTTGGTGTGTTACCACAGTAATAGAAGTTAAAACAGACAGGAAATTGTACTCATGACATTGACATCATAGCGATATGTTCACTTAAACAAGAATTATATAAAGTCCATAAAGTCTTTATTTTCTCTCTCTCATCTATTCTAGAGACCTACAAAACTGACCCTAAGTAAAAATTTGAGCAACAGTGGAATGGCTACCATAAATGACCTTCCCTGAAATGAGATTGATGACTAACTTATCCACCATCATAGAGCCCTTATCTAGCAGCTGATAGAAACAGAAGCAGACATCCACAGCGAAACACTGAGCTGAACTGGAATCCAGATGCAGACAAGGAGGACAAGACCAGGCTACAGAAACCCACAGTGACAGCTGACCTGAACAAGGAGGAACTTACGGGCCCCCAGACTGATTGCTAGGAAACCAGCATTGGACCAACTCAGACCCCCTGAACATGGTTGTCAGTTAGAAGGCCTGGGCAGTCTAAGGGACCTCTGACAGTGGAACCAGGATGTATCCCTGGTGCATGAAAGGACTTTGGGAGCATATTCCCCATGGGGGGATACTCCCTTAACCAAGAGGCAGGAGAGAGGCCCTAGTCCCTACTCCAAATGACTTGATAGATTTTGTTGACCCCTCCTGGAAGGCATCATCCTCCCTGTGGAGTGTGAGTGGGTGGGATTGGAGGATGGGGGGAGGGCATTGAAGAGAGGAAGAGGGAGAGAGTGAGGGAGTGAGGGAGGGAGAGCGAGGGGGAGAGAGGGAACTGGGATCTATATGTAAAATAAGAAAAAAAATTACATAAAGTCAACACAAGTCATCATTCCAAAATGGAAGGGGGAATTTCACAAGGCTCCACACACACATTGTGTGATACAGGCAATTAATGATGGCTGCTTAGGGGGAAAATCAGCCTGATAATATGTTATCTAATCCCAACTCAAAATATATTTCAACACAAGTAATATTAGAATACTCAATAAATTGTTTTATACACACACACACACACACACACACACACACACATATATATATATATGAATGAAACAATAATAAGTGAAGATGGGATAGGGACTGTGAGTTTAGCTTGAAGCATATTATTTTTTAGTATAAAATGACTATTACCATGAAAACCTTTAGTGTATGGAATTTGATTAACACATTGAAGCAGGATAACAGATGAGTTTTCTAAAGAGAGGAGAGTCATAGGACTCTAAGCTGATGGTAACCAATATGCAGCACTGATTTATAAGAGAAAATGATTTAATGGTTTCACTGGGGTTGATTCTAGTGATAGCTTCAAAGTAAAATGATGAGGGCACTGTGTACTTGTATCATATTCATTTCTAATCATTCAACTTAAATTCAAACTAGATAGAATTACCAAGCCTTTTTATTAAATGTCTGTGCTGCTTTGAGGGTACAAAAATAATTTTATAAAGATTTTAACAGGTTTGAAAGCTTAAGTTATGAGACAAAAATTTGAAGTACAATTCTGAAATGTACAATTAATGATCTTTTTTGGCTATCAATTGCCAACTGTAGATAAATGCATGAATGACATATAAAAAGTAAAAACTACTGTTTTTAAAATAAAAATGGCTTCTAATGGATCCAGGGAGTGATACTATTTGATTAAGATGTGTGACCTAGTTCAAGGAAATTTGTTACTGGAGTTGGGCTGTGATGTTTCCAAAGCCCACTCTAAGCTCTCTCTCTCTCTCTCTCTCTCTCTCTCTCTCTCTCTGTTGCAGATCAGGATGTAGAACTCAAAGCTCCTTTCCAAATACCATGTCTGTCTCTACCATGCTCTCTACCATGACATTGATAGTCTAAGCTTCTGAAAGTCTAAGCAAGCTCCCAATTAAATGCTTTACTTGTTAAGAGTTGCTTTCATGGTTTCTCTTCACAGCAATAGAACAGTTACTAAGACATTTAACCCATGAAAGCTTGTTCTGCCACCTACTAAGTGAACTCTAATCAGATAAGACTTGCACAATTTTAAGCATTGGGAATTCCAATGGCTTCATTTTACTAATAATAATTTACCAATAATATTAATATTAATGATAACCAAAGAATAACTAAATGGATTCTATGTTATTTTCTTTCAATATCTTTTCTGAATACATTGCATGTATTAGTTTTTAATTACTCTAACAAAATACCTGATGCTGAGGAACTTTGTTTGAAGATGTCTGCTTAACTCACAGTCTTAAGATGCTAAAACACACGTTGCCAGCATCACTTCAACCTTTGCTAGGATCTGATGGAAAATGACATTACAGCAATAGGAATACATGTAAGACTAAGGAATTACATCTAACAAAATGCCCAAGAGTTAGACAAGTGGCTAGAATTGTTCTTTGATGCTTACACTCTCACCAAAACTACCTGAACAGTCAGAAGAGTAAACATTGTCTCCTGTAGGAACACATAGTGACCTTCATTAGGCCCCTTATCTTAAAGCTTCAGTACTTCCCTAATTTATTACACTGAGAACCAAACCACCAATGCATGCAAAAAGCAATAAGCACATCCTTTGCTGTTCATGTTGTGCCAATCACAGTCATGTGCCCTTGAAGTACTGCCCAAGACAGGCAGATGCATATTCTTGAAAAACTAACTAAGCACCATGAACGCTTATGCCATAATTTTCTCCCTCTATATAATAAGTCATATATACTTTAGAATTATATTATAAAAAATGATTTGCAATTAAAATACATGTTTGCTGCATTGTCTCTCAACAGAAGCCCATGAGCTATTTGAACATTGCTCTAAATTAATGAAAACTTTTTTTCTCCCTTTTCTTTTTTCTTTTTTTTTTTGGGGGGTGGGGACAGGATTTCTTTATGTAGCCCTAGCTGTCCTGGAATTAGCTCTGTACTATACCAGGCTAACCTCAAACACAAAGATCTGCCTTCTGAATGCTGGCATTAAAGGCATGTACCACCACTGCCCCACTATAAAAATGTTCATAACTCTAAGATAGCATATAAGGTAGTCATGAGTCTCATTATAGTGGAAGGGCATTAAAGATAGCCTCTCCACTATTGCTTAGATGGTTAGTTGGGCTCATCCTTGTAGATCTCTGGGCATTTCTCTAGTGTCAGATTTCTCCTTAAATCTATAATGGCTCTCTCTATTATGTTATTTCTTTTCTTTTTCTCCTCTATTCTTTCCCTGTTTCAACCTTCCTGTTCCCTCAAGCCTAGAGCTTCATCTTGTAGCTGATGGAAGCAGAATCAAACACCCACAGCGAAACACTGACTGGAATCCAGTTATAGAGAAGGAGGAGTGATGAGCAAAGGGGTCAAAACCAAGCTGAAGAAACCCATAGAATCAGCTGACCTGAACAAGGGGGAGCTCATGGACCCCAGACTGATAGCTGGGAAAACAGCATAGAACCTACCCAGACCCCCTAAACATGGATGTTAGTTAGGAGGGCTGGGCAGTCTATGGGGCCTCTAGTAATGGATCAGTATTTATCCCTAGTATACGAATGAACTTTGTGAGCCCCTCCCATTTAGAGGGATACTCCCTCATCCTAGACACAAGTAGAAGGGCCTAGGCCCTGCCCCAAATGATATGACAGACTTTGAAGATTCCTCATGGAACTCCTCACCCTCCCAGGGGAGCAGAAAGGGGATGGGCTGGGGTTTGGTGGGGGTGATAGAGGAGGATGGGAGGAGGGTGAAGCAAGTGGGATTGACATGTAAAACAACCTTTTTACAAATTTAAATTTAAAAAGGAAAAAAATTAAAAAAACTCATTACTGTCTCGAATAATGTGATAGAATTGCTTTAGTTTTTATCTTTACTTGTTCTCTTATACTTTGCTTGCTGCTTACATTCTAGTAGGTCATTTTCCCCTCAGTTTTTTGAGTTGCTAATTTGAAATTATTTTATTTTGTAGTTCAGGTTGGTTTGAAACTTACAAACCTCCTTTTCAAAATTTCCTGTCATGCTAGGATTCCAGGTGTGTGGCAACATGCCCCATACACTATAAATTTATTATTCTGAAAAATGCATTGTTTATGCAGTGTTAGGACAAAATACCTGAGACAAAAGGAAACTTAAGAAAGAGAGGGTTTGGAGCTGACATTTTGACTCAGATGGTAAAAGCTCTTTCAGAGTACTTGGTTTTGATTCCCACTACCCTTGTGCAGTGGCTCACAATAAGAGTTAGGTCCAGTTCCAAACAATCCAAAGCCCTCTTCTGGAACACAAGCACATTTGTACTCATGTGACACTTCACATACAAACATGCAGGTATATCCATGTACATATAAAAATATTTGATTAGAAAACATAAAGGAAAGGAAGGGTATATTTGGTTCATGGTTTCAGGGTAGTATCTATTCTGACAGGGAAACCGTGATGGCAAGGGTGTGAGATAGCTCTTCACATTGCATCCACAATATACTTGACAGTAGGTCATTAAGAAGGATTTTGACATTCCTTGCTGGAAATTGGGATGTATCCCTTATTGAGAATCTCCTTTGATTTTAGGGTTTTCCTGCCATATATGTCTGAATTTCAACGAGAAGGTTAATTTATGCTTCTAGATTATAATATGGAGAAAACACTCTTATAACTATGTAAATATATGAGCTTCAGTGCCACTTAAATGTGACATGGATAACTAAGGTTGTGGAAAGTGGATGGAGTTCTTAGTGAATGTATGTTGGTGACATGAGAGATGCCATGTCAAGGATCCCCAAGATCTCAGACTCATGGAGATGACAAGGACTTCCCTAGGTCAGAATCAAAGAAATGGCAAAACCTAGATTTTATAAGTATTTGATTTTACAAACAACTGACCTTTGGTTAAATCCAAAATTTACAGAAACTATCAACCACAGCTGCCTTATCCAGGATGACTTTGACCTGAACTTGTCTCCTATCAAGACCCCCTAACAATAGTAGCTAGCCTATAGTCTTATTATTCATCTGTACACATTACACCCTTATCCTCTGTCAGCAATGGGTAAGAAATGTGCCAAGTTTCTGAGCTAGTGGTTTATTTCCATCAGAGTGCAATATACCGTACAATGTCTTTTCTATGTGTTTGTCCTTTCTTTATTCCCTTATTGCCACACATTGAAGCCAAGTTCAGAACTGTGCAGATCCTGACAAACAATCTTGATACCCATGTTATATTCTTCACTATTGAAATTCATATCATTTAAAAATACAAAATATATCCTGAGGGCTCACATCTGTAAAGGTACTAAAGAAAATTAATTTGATAATTATCCTTTGCTGCCTTCTAACCAAATAATTAAGGTTGTTTTTCCACAGTAAATTGTATGTTATGTTCTCCTTTGTTTTCTAAAATATATTACAAACACTAAATAAAATGCATTAGCTCATGTATTTGAAATCTTCTGTATATATTTATGGAAAATTTGTATATTTCACATAATTTATAATTTTGAGAGTGATCCAAATATATCCTTAAAGGTTTCCTGGTTTTATATTCTAGATATTGATTTTATTTTATGAACATGATACAGTTGTTGAGCAGTCACCTGTGAGTGGCATTAGGTGGTTCTCAATTTTGCACCATTTCCAGTGGTGATACCATGAGTTCCATTTTATATATATCAATCCATGAATGTCAGCATATCATTCCTATAGTGTAAATTCACATATGTGAAATGGTTGGTAAAAAGTGGATATGTCCTTGGAATGTCAAACTGTTTCAATGAAAACCATCAAACTTAGAATCACTACAATGTCTTTATGTACTAGCTTATGTGGTAACTAATACTGTTTTTCAACTTGATACCTTTGTAAAGAGGGCAGCCTGATTATAGAAATGCCACCATGTCTGTGAGGCATAGAGGAGAGTTTAGCTCCATGTGGGCTCTAGGACCTGAGCTGCATAAAACAGGAAGCTGAGTAAGCTTCAGGAAGCAAGCCAGAAGCATCACTGCATGGTTTCTGATTTCTGCCTCAGCACTGCCATAGCTCCTGTGCTGACTTCCCACAATGGTGAACAGTTATGCAGAAACATAAAATGAAGTAAACTCTTCTCTGCACAATTATTTTTGGGCACAGTTTTTATCACAGTGACATAAAACAAACTGATAATCTTTGTTCTTTAAAACAGGAATGTTAGCATTCATGGTTCCACTTAAATAAGCCTGCATGTTGCATATCTTCATAATATTAATATAGTGTTCATGAACAAAGCTTAAAAAGTTTTTAAAATGTTCTAATAAACACAAGTCATGAGAAAAACTATTTAGGCGTTTCCTGGGTAATAAAGCAATTGACACACAAAATTTTCTGAGGAATCTTTGGAAGAATAATCCTCATCATCAAATATCATATCAAAACATATTATTAATTTTAACAGTCTCATTGACATACAATTTTCATTTACATGTAATTATTTCTGTTATAGGTGATTTGCAAGTATCTCAAAAGCTTTCATTTTAAAATTTTTCTTTAGAAGAATTAAATGGCAGTATTCTTGTAAAGTCATACTTATCACTAATTTCTTAAGGATCTACAATATACTCTGGTTTTCTTCAAAGTATTCTGCAATGTATTTTGCCCAATCTCTATGATTTAATGATACCAATCAAAAATTTGAGATAAGAACATCATGATGCAGAAACATTAACTATCTGAAAGTTATACAAATAATAATTCATGATATGTTGCATAGAAAAAAAAAACTTAGCTACAAATACCAGTCACAAATTCAGTAGAGAGCAAACATCACTGAATGAGTGAATTAGATAGTTCAGCTACCTACACCAAATGTCTTACCTCAAACATAAATGATAAAGATGGAACAAGGGGCTTTAAGTGACCAAATCTGTAGAGGGTTAGGAACACCAGGCACCGGAGTGTTTCTACAATAGCTGCCTTGGGTCTGAAATAACAGGAATTAAGATCTGTTAGCTTTACATTCATGTGTTTATGTCATAATTAACATATCAATAACATTTACTTTTGATTTTCAGGAAAGGTAAAGTGTTTTAACATAGTCAAGTATTTTTATCTAATGTACTTTTAATGTAAACTTAAATAAGAAACAAAACATATCTATTAAAAGAAACCATTTTTTGTTAACTTATTGTTTAGTTAAAGCTGTGATGACCTATGGTAAAACGATAAAATTTTTAACAGCAAGGCATCTAAAATATAAGGCATTGAGGTTCTCCTCAGTAGCCCAATGTCTTTTGATGGCTTAGGAGGAGAAAACTGATATAGTGAATTCATTTAAAACAATGGTATTCAACACTAAGGTTTTAAAATTAAACTATGGAAGCCCATTGATATTTAATAGTAGTGTGGAAAAATTCCTCTTCTGAATGAAATAGAAAATAGGAAAAGAAATTCATGCCTTGCCTTTGATCCAGAAGAAGACCAATGGATGTCAAGGTCAGGATAATGAAGAAGACCCTCAGAAGTAGAGTGACTTGACACAATGCCTGTCAAACAAACACAGAGGTCAGTGAACCTTTCAGAGGGTGTAGCAGGTAACATTGCCATGGAAACATCTTGCCCTTTTCAGCATCCCATTTGTCGCTCTTCATACAAAGGTGGGAAATACACAGGGCTATTTGCTTCTGTAAGGCAAAAGACACAGTCAACAAGACAAACAGCAGCCTACAGAATGGGAAAAGATCTTTCAAACCCCACATCTGACAAAGGGCTGATCTCCAAATTATACATAGATCTCAAGAAACTAGACAAATAAACACCAAATAATCCTATTAAAAAGTAGGAAGATTGAGTAAGGGGAAGAATAGAGGAGATCAGGAAAAGAGATACCATAATATTGTGAGCCATTATAGATTTAAGAAGAAATCTGGCACTAGGAAACTGCCCAAAGATCTACAAGGATGACCCCAACTAACAATCTAAACAATAGAGGAGAAGAGGCTACCGTTTATGCCCTTCCACAATAACTACCTTATTTGCCATCCTAGAATCTTCATATAGTAGCTGATGGAAACAGAAGCAGACACCCACAGCTAAACACTAGCAGAACTCCTGGAATCCAGTTACAGAGAAGGAGGAGTGATGAGCAAATGGGTCAAGACCAGGCTGGAGAAACCCACAGAATCAGCTGACCTGAACAAGTTTGAGCTCATGCACCCCAGTCTGATAGCTGGGAAATCAGCATAGGATTGACCTAGACCCCCTGAATGTGGGTGTTAGGAGAACTGGGCAGTCTATGGAACCTCTAGTAATGGGTCAGTATTGATCCCTAGTATAAAAATGGACTTTCTGAGCCCATTCCACGTAGAGGGGTACATTCTCAGCCTAGAAACATGGGAAAGGGCCTATGACAGACTTTGAAGACTCCCCATGGAAGGCCTCACTCTCCCTGGGGAGTAGAAAGGGGATGGGCTGAGGTTTGGTGGGGGTTATAGGGGAGGATGGGAGGGTGAGGGAACTGGGAGTGACATGTAAAACAATCTTGTTTCAAATTTAAATTAAAAAACAGGAAAATAATCCCTAAAAAAAAAGAAAAGAAAAGAAAAGAAGGGATATTAATAACCATTGATTATTGATTCCTGTTACTTTTAGATTTCTTGGTGGTGATGGCATTGTGTATATGTTTCCATTTGGGGGGGTAAGTAAAGTGGGTTTATCTATTATCTACGTTTTTGTGAGTGTAGCTAACTTATTTTTGTTACAGTACTTTCTATAGGGCTGGATTTGTGGATAGGTATTATTTAAATCTGATTTTGTCATGGAATATCTTCTTTTATTTTTCTGTCTATAGTGATTGAAAGGTTTGCTGGATATGGTAGTCTGGGCTGGCATCCATGGTCTCTTAGTGTGTGTAGAACCTCTATCCAGGAGTTTCTTGCTTTCAGAGTTTCCATTGAAAATCAGGTGTAATTCTGATAGGTCTGCCTTTATATGTTACTTGGCCTTTTTTCTTTTCTGCTCTTAATATTCTTTCTTCATTCTGTATATTTTGTGTTTTGATTACTATGTGGTAAGGGAACTTCTTTTTTCAGTCCATCTATTTGTGTTCTGTAAGGTTCTTGTACTTTCATAGACATGTCCTTCTTCAGGCTGGAAAAATTTCCTTCTATGATTTTGTTGAATATGTTTTCTGTGCCTTTGACCTGGACTTCTTCACCTTCTTCTATACCTATTATTCTTAGCTTTGGCCTTTTCATGGTGTCACATATTTCCTGAATTCTGTGTTAAGGAATTGTTGGATTTAACATTTTCTTTGGTCCATGAATCTGTTTTCTGTTGTTCATCTTCAGCACCTGAGATTCTCTCTTCCATCTCTGGTATTCTGTTGGTTATGCTTACATCTATAGTTCCTGATCATTTAACAGATTTTTCTATTTCCAGCATTTCCTCAGTTTGTGTTTTCTTTATTGCATCTATTTCAGTTTTCAAGTCTTGAACTGTTTGAATTGTTTCTTTTACCTGCTTGATTGATTTTTTGTTTCTTTCTTGTTTTTGATTTTGTTTTTGCTTTCTATGCTTTAAGAGATTTGTTGATTTCTTGCATTTTTGTGCTTGTCTTTTCTTCTGTTCCTTTTTTGTTTGTCTTTTCTTATACTTCATTAAAGGAGTTTCTCATTTCCTATTTAATGGCCTCTATCATCTTCAAAAAGTTATTTTATGGTTGTTTTCTTCTGCTTCATCTCCATTAGGATGGCCAGGTCCTGCTGGTGTAGAAGCCCTAGCTCATATTACTCTTTATGTTGTTGAATGTCTTCTTACATTGTTATTTAGGCATCATTCTCCTGCAGTGGATGTGCAGTTGAGACCTATAATTCAGGGGCTCTGTTTTTCTCCATTTGGTGTATGTGGAGGCCTATGGCTTAGATTGTTGTTCTTCCTCTCCCTGTGAGGGTGTGACCAAGGATACAATAGTGACAGATATGATGCTCAATGGCTCAATGCTTCCGGGTGTGGGGAGGGTCCCCCCAGTTCTCTAGGCTATATCTCTGGGTAGGGGTAGAATCAAAGTTCTGATGGCAACAGATGTGATGCTGGATGGTTTGGGATTTCCCTCCGGTCTCTGGCATTTCAGTGGGGAGGACTGGGAAATGTACCCTGGTTAAGGGCCTCCATGGGAGATGGGGTTATGGGATATTGATGTCAGGCACTCACCTCTCCTCTCCTAGTGGTTGTGGGGCCAATGCTCAGATGGCAGCAGATACAGTGCTGGATGGTTTGGGGTGCGATTTTTCTATGTATTTTTTCTATCATTTTTCTTCCAAGTCCCCTTGTTCCCTCTTTCAAAAAATAAAGATCCTACAGTTGATCCTGCTGGATTCACATTCATTCAATACTTTGAATGCAATCCCTTACATAATTTCACTGGCTAATTTGAGGATATACAAATGAATGCTCTACTCAGTCTTGCATAGTCACACCTAACATTCTTTATATGCAAGTATGTAAAGCTAAAGGGGCTCGTGGAAGAGTCTGAGCACTAAGAGAATAGCTAGGATAGTGTTGGTTCCTATGGATGAAACACTGAGGATGCAACGATTCCTGTGGTAACATATTATTTGTGAGTTATTAAAACTTGCCTGAGGATTCAGAAATCAAAGCCTGCCTCAAAATATAGAGATCAGGAGGTGGTGGTACACACCTTTGATCCCAGGACTCAGGAGAAAGTCAGATGGATCTCTGAGTCCAAGACTACCCTAAGATACCTGAGAGTGAAACCGAGGGAACACCTTTAATCCCAGGATTTGAGAGGTATAAAAGGTAGAGGCATTCAGTCTGAGATTTTGTCTGTATCCATGCTGAGAAGAGCATAGCAGTCTGAGTGAATTTCAGGAGCAGTGAAGTCTGGAACAGTTTGAAGATGGCCCCTTTGGTCTGAGCATAAGTAGTGGTAAGAGCTAGTGGTTGGGTGCTTTGCTTTTCTTATCTTGAGATTGAAGCTTGGACCCTAATATCTGTCCTAATATCTATCTATGGGCCTTTGCTTTATTGTGTAACAATCCCAAAGGGGTAATTATGTGAGTCAGCAAGCCCACCTGGACAGAATCCCTGTCACATAACCAATAGATTATGTTCACTACATTCAATAGCTCTTTTCAAATAGAATTCTACATTCAAAATTCAGTAAATTATGTAGACCCAATAGAACTGTTCCAGTGAAATACTCTATTGCTATATAATTATTTAATTATATAGGATTTAGCCAATGACATTATTAACAATAATCATCATGACTAGCTCTCAGCACACATTATTTATCTATTTATTTTATTTCAGCTAATCATGTGATTTTCAGAAGTGTTTAAGATACCTTAGTTTCAAGCAGAACTCATAGGGGCTCGCTGAGACTGAAGGGGGCAATTACAGTACATTGCATGGGTCTGTGCCAGGTCCTCTTCATATATTTTATGGATGTGTAGATTGGTGTTCTTGTGGGACTTGTAACAGTGGGAGCAGAACCTGTCTTTGACTCTTTTGACTTTTTTGGGACCCTTTACCTCCTACAGAGATGCCTCATCAGGCCTTGATATGAGGTTTTGTCCCTGGCCTTATTGTAACTTGTTATCATGTGTTAGGCTAATATTCCTGGGAAACTTGATTTTTTTCTAAAGAGAAATGGAGTGGATCTGGGGTAAAGGAAAAATGGGGGGGGGGGCGGCTAGGAAGAATTGAGGGAGAGGATACTGTGTTCAGTGTCCCAGATGTAATATATAGAAAGAATAAATAAAATATCTATTAAAAAAGACATCTTAGTTTTGTTTAAATTTAAAATGCTCATCCAAATATTAATTTTACTTAGTATTTTGAGTATGTTAATTTTTAACATTCTGATAAATTTTTTGGACTCTTACACTTTTATGAAGAATATTTTATAAATGAGTCAATGAAACAAAATTCTTTAAAATATTTAATTAATTTTGCAGTTTGCAGGCCATTTTTTTTACATGGTTTTTGTTACTTTTGTTTTTTCCAGAACACAGCCAGTATACTGATTAGCTACAATGAGTCCATTCCTAAGCTAACTATACCTTACTGAACTTATGTTTGTTTCTCCAGATAGGGTATTATGTATATCTTAGAGAAAAAAAATATAAAAGCTGTAAACCTTGCAATGAAAATTCTCAGTCTATCATGTAATTGTCTAAATATATCTCAAAATTGATAGATAATATGCTGTTCTAAACATGTTTAATTCTGAATTTTGAAGTCTCATTTCAATTACAAACATATATGGCAAATAATTTCTTGTTTACCATTTAGATTGATGTCAAAACATTACATATAGCACCACTTGGATAGAATTAATTTGTTTACATTTAATAGTTTTGAGTAAATTATTTTGCCTATCTAAAATGTGTGATATTACCCCAAAAGAAAAGCAATTATGAAAAAATAGAGTATAGTCACAAGGGAAGAGCTTACTTTAATTTAAAAATAAAGCTTGGATTATTTTTCACATACTTTATTAAAATTAATGCTACCTACCTCTGTGCTGGCAAAGGTCTCTTCATAAAATGCCAACATCACTGCAAACTGCAGGACAGTGTACAGCTTTAATAGCTGGGATGCTGCTGATGACAAGGGGACTTCCTGTCCTGTGACCTAGGTAGATCAGAAGGACACTTCCCTTACTCTGTGTCATGGCTCACCTCTTGTGCTAAAATTTACATTATGAGAAAGAATGAGTAACAGCAAAAAGAATTTTTCATCTTTGTTCCAGGAAGATTCTAGAAATTTGTATGAAAATTGCCTTGGCTAGAAAATTGTATGAAGATCAGGAGACTTGATTCTTTTTTTTTTTTTTTCAAGGACTTCATGTAAATTTATTTCAAGACCACAAACAGTAGCCACACACTTTTTTTGTTCATGTGGCAGTTCACCTTGCCACTCACTCATTCAGTCATTTTACAAAAAACACAGCTTATGAATTCTTTCTATTACCAACATAGACCAAAAGAAATCTTAAAATGTATGAAGATGTTGTCACCTACTGTAGATAATTCTGACCTCTGTTTATCATGGACTTCTTAAGTTTCACATTCATTCATTTGTATTTTCTCATGAATGTGAAGCAGTTAGAATTGAAATCAATTTGTGTGTGTGGGTGTGTATTCAAGATATTTTTTTTTAAGTGTATACATGTTTACCAGAATCACAGGCTTTCCTGGTACTCATAGAGACCAGAAGGGTATGTTAGAGCACCCATAACTGGAGTTGCAGTTAGTATCATCCAATGAACATATTTTAAGTTTCTCCATTCTTGAATACATAATGTGCTGAGACTGACAGAATAAAAATGATTGGTATTAGAAATGCAGTTTCTTTTGTGTTATAGCTTTGCAAAACAGTATGAATTAATGTAACAGCGCCCCTTATCAGCAGGAAGTAGTTTGGAAAGAACAACGCCCAAATTCCCAAATATAGTCTATAAATGTTTGTTTTCATTTAAATGGACTTTGTTATATAAAATAAATTAAGAAAAAAAGAATTAATGTAACCACCATTTTTCCTAAGTTGATAAACTACCACAAAAATGGATTCACTTATACTTATTCTCTTAGTCAACAAATAAGAGGTTCTTTTTGTGTTTTTTTGTTCTGTTTTGTTTTTTTTTGTTTTTGTTTTTGTTTTTGATGTTAAGAAGGCTCTTTTTTTTTTTGTTTATTTTACTCTGGGAGCTGGCTTTTATAACCAGGCACCAGATGGAAGAGGAGAAAGCAGAGGTGGGCGGTTAATCATCTTAGGTTCCAAGGACCAGTTAGGGCATTTGTAGGGGCCTGCCCCAAAGTTGTGGAAAACAAAGGAGCATCTTGCCTCAATAAACATGTTTTTCTTTTCCTGCGGTTACCTTGATGAAGAATATTATGCATTCCAAGTACAATTTGGTCATCCTTAAGTAGAAATATCATAGGTGCTTCATATGTGTTATCAATGATTGCAGCAGTCAATAGAAATAAATTAGAACAAATAGAAGCAGAGGAGGCTCTTGACTGTGGACTTGAAAGATTTTGAAATTAGTTTCAATTGCTCTACTTCCCAAATTACATTCCTTGTAATGAGTCAATGCTCACTTAGTAGGCAATGCCCTTCTTAATCCACCTCCATGGTGGTTTATCCTCATTAAGCTATCTGTGTACATCCACCTAAGTTAGCATCACTTTATAGTTTCACATGAAGAAAGCATACAGGCAGACAGGCTGCATATTCAGCCTCACTACTTCCTCTGCTATAAACTCTACTTACCTCTGGAATTTCTTCATTCAAGCCGAGTCTTGGTTTACCTGGACCCCATCCTGGTCCTTTAAATAGGACAGAAAACTTATGGAAGAATCCAGGTGTGGCCCAGAATGTATTCCATATATGGAACAAATGGTGAAACTTGGAAAAAAAATATAGTTTATTCTAAGTAAGACAAGCAAAAGAGATAGTATTAAATAGAGTTATATACTTTATTATTTTGTTCAATATAATTTACATATTTTTAAATGTATATCATGCATGAAAGACAGATAATATATTGATATGTGATCATGTTCTGTGTTTTAATTACTTCTATATATCCTATATATCTTTAATGTGTTATGAACATCTTTGAAGTTAAATGAAATTATAATTTATAAAAAGGCTGTAGTTGGTTACAAAAAACCCTTCAAAGTAGAGCAAATAAGTTATGAGGCTGCATCAAATAAAATTATCCAGCTTTATGAAAGCTATAACCTTGTATATTGACTCCTTTTATAACATTTTACTAGATGGATATAACAGTTGAATGTGGAGGTATCTTAAGATTGCTCCTCTATTCAAATATTTTTAAAACAATAATTTATTGTGTTACTAATATGGTAGTAACAAAAGATATCCACAAACATTTCATTGTAGAGTTCCAAGTATTAAATAACTCATATTCTGTCCCTAAAAGAAAAGATTTGGGGGCTGAAGGAGTCTTTTACAATGAGTGTTATAGCAGAAATATATATTCTTTAAATAGCATTCATTTCATATACACAGAAGTTAAAAACATGCCCACATATAAGTGCTCAATAAATTTTAATTATAGGAAATTTCAAACAAGTGCCCATAATGCACCATATGATTAAACATATTCATAGCATTTGGGCATCATCTTCAGAGTCTAACTGTGAGGTTTTGTTTCTTGATTTTTTTTTTTTTAAGTATAGAAATTCATTAACAGAAAGAAAAGCTTTTGCTCTCAGAATTTGTGGTCATGCTGGTATTTTAGTATTCCCTGGATGAATTTAAATTGTTAGCTTTAGAAAAATGAATTTTATAATTACTAAAATATTTCAAGAATCAATGTAAAATATTATGGGGCTTAATGGAGAACTTTTTGAGGACGAGGTTAGTGTTACATGGAAGCTTAGTGGCATTTTCAGTGCTAGTAATACAGGAAAATAGTATGTTTAGGACTTCCAACACACAATTTTGTTATTTTGCAAATGGACTTCAATTTTATATCTACAGTCCTGGATACTACCCATGAGAAATATATCATGATAGCTTAATGACATTTTCCCAATTTACTAGGTTTCCAATCCTCTGCAACTTTGGGTCTTCCAAAAGAGAGCCGAGTAGTCTACCACTAAAATTGGCAAGCATATCCCTGTGTCTAGTGGGGAAAATTCCAACTTCATTTGCAGCTAATAAAACCAAGATAAGCAATTTAGCCCTACTGAAAGGGAAGTCACTGAAAATAAGAAATTTGAGTGTTATAAAATCTTCATTACCATAACTTGCTGAGTTGACATTTCTAACTAAAATGAACACATAGGGGAATAAGCCTGAGGCCCATACACAACAACTACCTTGCTGAAGAAAACATTTTAAATGTAGACATCTGGAAGCTTAATACATAAATTTAATGTTCAGTGGCTCAAAAATAGCTCTCATTGTCTCACATTGGCACTTAATAAATTCCTATATAGTCATCTAATTATATATGTAGTGCTTACACTATCCTGATCTTTTCTCAAGTATTAACTCCCTTACTTCCAAAAGTGTCATGTATCCATTAATAATACTGACATCACTTATGATCTATTACAAATAGTTAATAATTCTGCTGATCAGACTCTAAATTGGTGATAATTGAATAGAGCTGGCTAAAAAGATCTGAACATTCTTATTATGTGTCTCCTGAGAGACACACCCTATTGTGGGTACAGCTTAGGGTAGAGATGGAAAGTACCATGTTGTAGAAAAGAAAGATAAGATTTACACATACACACACACACACACACACACACACACACACACACACACATACACACACACAAGCAACTATTTTCAAATTTTTTCAATTGTGGATACATAGAAATGACTACCAATATATAAATGATGGCATTTAGCCATAACCGGTGTGTGAAGCTGCAGTCAATTAAGTAGGTTTAAATGAGCTAAGTGAGCCTGTGTCTTGGTTTTCTAGCGTAAGTTTGTAGCTGACAATTGAATCTGGAATTATTTAAACCTTTAGTCTGTGTTTCCCATGCTGGAAAAAGGAAATAAAAGAATAGCACTGCTTCATAAGATATTACTGAGTGACTGTTTTGTGTTTGCAGGTATTTCACATAGAACAGACTCAACAGATGTAGATAATTTTCTTGTATCAATGCAAACTTAAGTAGGTTTGCAAAGCAGACCTAACAGGATTTATTACTTTCAGGATGTTGCAACCAGCCCAGTGCACAAAATTGTCACTGCTGACCATCACATATTTTAGAGCTTTCTTATCTTTTCCTCATTTGTGATTCCTTAACCCCAGGAGCCTTTGTGGTATTCTAATGTTGATACATGGAAACTTTGCAGACATCCTTCATTTCTCTAGTGCCAGCCACTAAGACCAGTGAACAAGCAATACCACATGTCTAACAGAAAATTGGTCTGTTACACCAAGTTTTAGTGGAAGAAGTAATAATGTGGACCTCACTGATGGGTAATGCTTCTTGACACCCACTTCTAACACAAGAAGGGCAAAAGCCTTATGTTGAATTTCTAACCTTAGGTTGAAGGCTTGAAGCAAATATTTTTCTTACTGTGGGATCAGCCTTAATTACATGTTGCACCACTGTTACTGAATACATGAATATATTTCAGGTCTGTTCTGAGAAAGAACATGTTTTTCAAAGAGCCACTTTCTGCATTTGAAATATTAGACACATTTGAAAATCCTTATAATGAGTATCAATGGATTGTGCCCATCTGACTCATGTCACTTAACTGCTTAATATTTATTTCAATTTTTTTATATGTGAAGCATTTTTTCTCACAGAAATGTAATGTGCCTCCACTTACCACAAACTTTTTTCTTAAACATAAGATTTGTGAAATTATATGCACTCAGAAGGAACAAGGCTGAATGAATTACCTGAACTTTGAATGGCTCAAACGTATCAAGGGGATGCGTTAGACCATATATAACCTGTTCCTTCTCTGCTTCAAATGTCCCTGGAATATAAATATTACAATCTGATTAATGATTTTATACGATGTACACAGCAGCTAATTTCACTATTGTGATAGTTGTACATTTTACTTACCAAAAATTCTATCCCAAATAATAAGAGTGCCAGCATAGTTTTTGTCTATACAGTAACGATTTCTGCCTATAAGACAAAATATTAAAATTAATTTTTTAAATACATGAAGTTGAGCTTTTGAAACATTTATTTTCCTTACTTTTAAAACTTACAAGAAAAATTCAAGTAATAAAGTGTCTCTAAAGATATCTTCTCCCCAACCTTACACAAATAACCAGAAGCAACTGAGAAAAATTGGTAGTGACAGAGGGGAGGGTTTTGTCCAGAGAAGACCGCAACATCTGGCTGTTGAGTGCCAAACAGTCAGCTTTGAAAACATACATACAACGAACACTATGTAGACAGACAGGTCATATTTAAGAATACTCATAAGAATGCATCATATATTGTAGATAACCATGGAGTTGGCCTGGCCTGGCTACCTGGAGGGGCTTTTCAGGTTAGAGTCCATGGCTAAAGTTTTTATTAATTTATGCACATTTCCAATGTTTTAGTTAAATATGTATATATAATCACATGAATGGATTTGTGAAACTAATGAAGAATTGACAATCACGTTGTTTGGAGGAAAGTTAAAAGGAGGTGAGATGGAAATATATGTATTTGGTGTTTGAGCAATGGTGCAGCTGGTAAGAGTATGGCTGTTCTTACAGAAGACTGAGGTTCAATCCACATGACCCATGATGGCTCACAGCCATCAGCAAGTGCAGTTCTAATCATATGACACCCTCTTCTGTCCTCTGAGGGAACTGTGTATATGGCATATACAGGTATATATGCAGGCAAAGTACCCATTCACACAAAATGGTAATAAGAATGGAGTTTTGGAAAGGAAATGTATGTATTGGCTTCTATTTTGGTTTTTGATGCT
Source organism: Phodopus roborovskii (assembly GCF_943737965.1). Classification (NCBI taxonomy): domain Eukaryota; kingdom Metazoa; phylum Chordata; class Mammalia; order Rodentia; family Cricetidae; genus Phodopus; species Phodopus roborovskii. The sequence goes on from NW_026125391.1 coordinate 10,423,593, forward strand.
ATTTTTAGTCTTGTTCTCTGCTGATGTTTCAGAAAGAAAATTAGAACAATATTTCACTATTTTAATAATAAAAAAGCATAATTAAAAATTAAATTACTCTTGGAATTGTAAATTTTAGTAATATGTTAATTTCCTAGCTCCAAAGCATCCAAATTACAATTTAAACTTAATGTAAGTAACTGTCAACTTTTGTGTGTGTGTGTGTGTGTGTGTGTGTGTGTGTGTTTTAAAACTTAAATAGGTATAATAATACAAATGTTACAAAATCTGGATGAAAATAGTTTTAATCTACTAAACCATCTATCTGTATTCAAGTACATACTTTCTGTGCATGCAAACATGAGAACAGAGATAAAGGTTTACATGATCTAAACATCGCTCTCCACTAAGTTGTGGAGCATGTGGCCCCTCAAGGGATTATTGGCAGTGTCTGAAGATGTGATTGTTCATAGCATCAGACGAGGTTACAAACAAAACAGGCATCAATCATGGACTCTGTTAAGCACCCTACAATACCCAGGACAGCTTTCACCACAAAGTCTTGGTCCCAAGTACAGGCCACTGCTGAGGCTGACTAGGTCTGACTGGGGTCTGGGGAATTGGGAAGGGGAGGTAAAGAAGAAGAAATGACCAGCTGTTTGTTTTTCAGTGTAGACTCCTCTTTCCTGATTTTTTTTTGTTTGTTTGTTTATGTGAAGGAATCCACAAGCATCTTACACTCCTTGCTAACTGTCCCAGGGGAGAGGAGAATGCTGAGTTTAGAAGAGCTTGACCTATCCTCTCCCATGCTGCTGTGGCCCCAGCCAGTGAGAAAGGGGCAAGTTCCCCTTGAGAAGGCTCAGCTATCGTTGTAGTGTTCTGAAAGTGACTGTGAAAGCAGAGGCTTAGGGCAGCAGATGCATAGCACTCATCCCTTTGCCCAGGCCCCTCGGCATTATGCCCCTTAGATGTATTCTTGCCAGTGTATATGGAAGTGGCTTGGGCAAATTTCATTGCTAGGTGGACCTCCATACACAATAGTCTATTATATATTCATTTACTCTGCAACTCATACACATTCCAAATTTTCTTTTATTTTCACATCACAATTTGTGCACATTCATAATGGTTCCTGTGTTGCTTTTCGTTACAATTGACGCCTCTCTGCTTTAGGCACTAGTCACTTGGAATCTTCTCACTGGGCCATTGAGCATGTGCTGAATTAAGTAATGAACTTAGGCAGAAGAAAACATTGGTTATTAGGTTTTCTTCAAACCCAATATGTATTTTTTTAAGTTTTTAGAAAAACCTTGTTTTGGTTTTGTTGTTGTTGCTGCTGCTCCTTGATTTTGTGGTTGTCTTTTCCTGTTTTATTTCCTGTGGTACACATATTTAAAAAACAAAAGCATCTTTCAAATCCCTGTATCTTTCAAGACTAATAATTTCACTGTAGACAGGGCAGATCCCCAGCACTGTGTCAGAGTATCCTACAGAGGACTCTTTCAAGATGTGAACATTCCTATCTAGCTGTTTGGCTCACTTCCCAGCTCTAACTAGCTAAGATGGGAAGCAGTTGAGAAAGGTCACTTCCACTGGCCCATGCTTTGAAGCCGAGGCTTCTCTGAATAAGGGGAAAGAATTCTTATTTATACAATGTTTTCTAATCATGCAAGGTATAATTTTACTAAAGTAGTGCAGAAATGACACTGCAATTTTTAAAGAAACGAAGGAAAAGGCCTTACCATGATGAACCCTGTGATGGCTAGGGGTGTTAAGAACGAGTTCCAAGGGACCGAGGCTTGTGATGACCTGTTTACAACAAAAGAGAGCCACACAATTAGCTATCCCGAGCATTCTATGTATTGCACAAATAAATGACACCCAAATGGGGGATGAGGTACAGAAAGCTTCAAACCTTTTTACAATTCAGTTCCCATGTCTCTAAAATAAAATTAGTAACAGTGCTATAACATAATGTAAGTCTAGACTTCTAAACGTACCTGGCATTCACTGTAGTTGATGGGAAAAGCAGTCACTATCAATAATGACATTGCTACAAACTGGCAACATGACAGTCGCACAGGGGAAGAAAACAGGGTGGTGGACTTAGGAGTCTAAACTGAGCAACCAAATGTAATGGGTGGATTATTTGGATACTTATTGGAGACTAACAAACAACCATAATCACTATCTTGTAGATAATGAGAGGATTAGATGATAATAAACCATTTTATTTAGAGTGATAATTGCATGGGGTATGAAAATGTAACTTTACAACAACATAACTGATAAGTTCTAGACTTTGCTTGAGAATATTTTGGCAATGAAATTAAGAAGAAAAATAGAATGATTGACAGAAATGAATCAAAATCTCTGAGTTTAATAGAAGTAACAAATACAAATAGATGGCTCCTCCTGTGTTTTTGAATTCTGGACAATGGATGTAAAATGTATTAGTATATATTTTTAAGTAAATTGAAAGTATTAAGAGATGCCCAAATTCAGAAAAATATTTCCATTTTATTCATTGATTTTATTTTTAACTCTACATATTAGTGTATCTTAGTATGATTTGTGTGTCTATGTGTCATGTCCAAGAAGGTCAGAGAGTGTGTTGAATTGCCTGGAGCTGTAGTGACAGAAAGTTTTCAGCCACCACACCTGGGTGCTGGGAAACAAATTCAGGTTTCCACAATATAGTGTGTGTTAACTACAGAGCCAGCTTTTCAGACCCAGAAACATACTTCTTAATGGAAGTTCTTCCTCCACAAAGATGTGTTTTGCTTTATTTTATTAATCTTTAGGGTTTTCAGTTGCTCTGAAGATATAGGAAGCTGGGGTTGCCCACACTGTTCTCAGCTTGTGGTTTCACATACCCTCCTGAAATTGTAGCTGTAACCTCATTGACAAATAGCAGCGCAAACTCTCCATCCCATAGTCACCCACATAGTCTCCATATTGTCCATTATTTGCAGGCCTGAAAGAGACCCATTGCCTCTCCCACTGCTGCTGTCAACTTAGGGTTTCTGTTTCTGTCAGAAATGGACAGATACTTGTCTGCAAAAGAATGTGCATTTTTAATGCCATGTGCTAATCTGATGTTTCTCAATGCATCCATCTCTTTCCTTGGTTCCTCCTTCTTTCCTCCCTTCAGCCCCACTTCCCCTTTCATGAGGCTATTCGACAATAAATGTGTTTTATTTGGAGTTCCACTAGTGCTGTCTCTGGTTGTGTATGGATTTACAATGGTGCTGTCCTTGGGTGGGCATAGTGTTACAATGGTGCTGCCCTCGGGTGGGAATGGAGACACAAGGGTGCTATCCTTGGGTGTGAATGGACTTAACAATGTTGCTGTCCTTGGGTAGAAATGGGTTTATAAAGGTGCTGTCCTTGGGTGGGAATAGTGTTACCTTGGCGCTGTCCTTGTTCATAAATGGAATTACAATGGTATTGTCATTGGGTGTGACTAGCATTACAATGGTACTGTCAGTGGGTCTGAAAACCCATTTGACTTTTACAGGTACTGGGGTCTAGCTGGGCCTTCTCCTCCTATTCTCTTGTCATCTCCTTCCTGCCCTCCTTTTTTTATGATTCCTTCCTTCCTACCTGTCCATCTATCTTCTTGTTTTTTGTTTTGTTTTGTTTTGTTTTTTTTTTTTTTTTTCTCTAGCCTGGGGTGTTGGGTGAGGTGTCCTGTCCACCTATTCTTTAGTTATTTCTAGAAGAAATGTATTTTAATCTCTGAACCCAAATCCATTTCCCTATTAGAACAGTGGAATTTTTGTACATCAAACACTGTGGGGTTTTTTCTTTTCAAGTGTACTCTTTTATTTTTTAGAATACAGTCCTATGAAATAAAGCACAAAACTGATGTCTCACAAGTATAGTGTTAATCAACTAGGTACTGGGAAAGCAGCGTGTTTTATTACTTAAAAACACATCACTACCTCATTGTCTACTGGTGGAAAACTGTGGGCCCAGATGCGTGGTCACGGCAGGAGGATAGGAAGAGTGGGTTCCGCAGCATTCAGATTGTTACAAACTGACGCTTTTGGTCCGGCCTTTTTTCATTTGGTAGATAACCAGATGGGAAAGGAGAAAGCCATTTTATCCATTTGTCTCTGGTGTCTAACGTTTGTTACAAAAACAAACAAGAAGAGGGGTGGAGGATACTACACTAAGCCGCTTCTGCTCACCAGATGCTTTTCTGAGCTTGAGCCCTGGCATGTGTGCAACCGGATCCAAAGCCACCCAAATGAATGCCTTCAGATGACTGGAGTCTGGGCTGCATAGCGATTTTGTTGTTGTTTTTTGTTTTGTTTTGTTTTGTTTTTTTATGTCAAGTTTGTTTCCTTAGAGAAACCTTCTGCTCCTCCAGACCGAAATATTATGTTATCAATATTGATAGCTGGTTTTTAACTTTTTAGGTAAAAATCAAGCACAGGACAATCATTTACAGTTCCATTCTGTTGCTGTGCCTGTGAGTACTGTGGAGCTTAGGGAGACCACCACAGGGCAGACAATTCATCACTCAGACAACCCGGTCAGAAGCTCCCATGTAAAAAAACCTCTGATTCAAAGTCATGGAGAATTCATTAATATTTAATAAGAGCTGAGCGTAACGAATTAATTATCTCCCACTTTTGCAAATTCAGCCATTTAGCAATTGTACCACATCTAGCTGGGACTCACTTCCTAAAAAACATGTTTGTTACTCCGGGAAAAATTGGACCTATTCTACATTTTAGAAAATGTTGTCTTAATTTATCAAATTTAAGTGGGTTACTAAAAAATACAAAATTTTATAATGATCGGCCTTAAATATAGTGTAGATCAATATTTTATCATAAAAAAAGCATTAAAATGTGAAATGCTCTGGCCTAAATCACTATTCTGTTAAAAGCTTATGAAAAGCCTTGGAGTCTAATTTCACTTGAAAATTGTTTCTATTTTCTATCTTATCTCTTTTAAATACATATAAAATGATTTTCCATCAAGTAAAATGAAATTTGGCCTTAATAACTCTAGTAGAAGGGATCGCTAATTTTTTGACTACATAGGAGTGAAAATAATTCCACATTTTTATAAAGGTGCACAACATTTGTGCTTCCTGGGTCACTGAAGCGATGCACTTGCTCTTGTAAAATTTTGCTTTGGACTTTATGATCTGAGCAACATGGGTGCCTGGGAAAACCATGGAAAAGCTAGGAAGCTCAGAAATAATTTGTTTTGTATCAAATTTTATGATTATTTTTCTGGGAAAAACTTGGTGTTTTTATCATGGGCTGAAAGGGAAATGTAAATTTTAAAGTTTTAATAACAATGTCCCACTCCTAAGAAGAGATGACCACTGGTTACTTCTTATGCCCTTCCTATTTGTATTGTGTTGTTAGATTCCACATCATTAAAACGTGGGTGTGAATTTCTTTCCCAGACTTTAAAATAAAAATACTTAAACATTTTTTGCTTAGTCTTGAAATAATTAACTCTTCTACCAAGACTGTTGCATAGGCCATTTTCATCTGCAGAATAAGAAATTATAAATGTGTAGTTAGTAACAAGTAAGATTTGTATGAGAGGGAAACCTATGATAAATTACAGGCCATACTTCATCCATCAAAAGTGCTTTGGGTCATTTGCTGGACTAGCCACAAGTTCCTTGCTCTAACAGTCACAGGCTCCTTGTCTCAACAAGTAGTCACAGGCTCCTCATTCTAACACTCACAGGCCCTTCTCACTGCAGTCCTTACTAAGAGTATTAGACACTCTTGTGAGGAAAGACCATGTGCATGTGATGGTGTCATTATCCCTGCATGGCATTTCCTTTTATAAATACATTTTAAGTTCTTAATTTCTCTTTTGGAATTCTGGGAATCAAACCCAAAGCCTCATACACGAGATGTTCACACTGACTGAGCTATTCTCATATCATGTGTCATCCAAGGAGAGACCCTACCCAAAGACCTCACTAGACCTGAGATAATCAGAGTTCAAACTACCTATAAGCTTTCCTGGGAGGAATTTTCTCTGTTCCTTTTTCTTACTTGCCTTCAATCTATCTCTCTTCCATTCTTAGTGGACTCTAGCCCTTCTTGAATATCTGCCACATCCTTTACTCAAATTACAGATTTTTCTAATGAGAAGTTTGATCATCCACACCCCAAATTTGGAAATATATTGTGAAATAATTTTTGTGTCCCTTTCTATGTTCTATGGTCTAGTTATTTAACTTAATCCCTCTTACTATACTGCAATTTCAATAAAGACATTCCTTACCCTTCTTGTTTCTTACAGCATATACAGAACTACACAAACACCATGATTAATCAGCAAGATAATATTTAGAAAATCAGTGTGCCTTTCTATTCTTACATTTTTAGGCCTTCATAGGAATAATTTGCTTACCCTGGTGAAGTTACTGTATTTATCACAACTGCAAGAAATGCTGTTGACTTCCAGTGAATAGGGTGTTTAATCCTGCTAGACAGTTCAATTATACAGGAAAATGCACATGATAAAAATAAGGTAATGTGGAATGTTCTCAGTGTTAAGGTTGAATATGCTGCCACATGGATACAGATACCTCTTCTATAGGTAGGCCCTTTAAGGTCAAGGGAAGAATATCAAATGATCTGGAAATTTTACTTTGGAAATTGAAGGAGTAATGTTTGCAGGATTGAACCTGGTTGTCATTCTCACTGCTAGAAGTTATAAATACATCCAGAACAATGGGATTGAAAATCAGGGATGGAAGATCAACAAAGCAACTTATCAAATGCTTTGTCCGTTAACAGTAACAGCCAAAATGAAGGTGGAGATAGAGACAAATTACAGAACAATATAAGGGAGAATGGGCTGAGGAAGTTCTGATAGTCACTGGCCGGTGGACCCTTTTAATAATTATTAAATTCTTAGAATATAGGTTTAATACAAACACAGAAAAATGAATTCATGTTTCACCTGCTTATTTGTAAGTAATTTCGTGAAAATCTCACATCCAACTCACCCTATATTCTCAATAAATATCTTAAGAGATTGGCAAGCCTCCTGTTTTGTCTAAGTGTTCAGTATGGAATGGTTTTACTGTGGTTTTCTGAATGAACTATAACAAAAGGAGAATATACACATCACAAAATTGACCTTAAATTGTATCAATAAATGAAAATCCATTCCAAAAACAAAGTATTCATATCTATACCATAATCCCCTTTTTACCTTTAAAAATAATTGGCTGTGATCATTGCCCATTTATAACCAAGTCCATTTAAATGAAACCAAACATTTATAAACAATATTTGGGAATTTGGGCGTCGTTCTTTCCAAACTACTTCTTGCTGATAGGGGGCGCTGTCATGGGGATCTTAAGAAGTTGCAGAAATCTTGGCTGTAGTCTGCGAGGCTGCTTTGTCCATGCTGTTTTGAATGTTGGATCACCAGCGACTCTGTTTCAGGGGGACTAGATATGTAGGTCATTTTGTTCTCGATTTTCCTTTTCTTAGAGCACACTTGTTATTCACTGTTTTGTATATAGTTTTGTATTAAGCCTAAATCTTTTCTTTAGACTAAAAGGGGAATTGTAGTGGGATATTCACTTTGTCTCCTTCTGTGGCACTGACCACGCCCATTGGGGGGTGGAGCCATGGGCGGAAGTGACCTGAGGAAGGAGGCCGGAGGGGGCCAGGAAAGGCTCTCTCTTTCTGGCGTGACTCGGACAGGAGAGGATCGGGTTGAATTTCCTGGTGTTCATCTGTCTAGGTTGTAAGTTATTTCTCACTGAATAAACATCTATTCAGCCTATTTGTTTATCCTGATCCTTATTTACCGCGATACAGTCGTGCTGCATACATTTAATCACAGCACATGAGGCAGAGGCAGATGAATCTCTGTGAGTTCAAGGCCACTCTGGTGTACAGAGCTTGTTCCAGGACAGCCAGAGCTACACAGAGAGACTCTGTCTGGAAAAAACAAAACAAAACAAAAGGATATTAACATGCTGAAACTGGAACACATCACTTACAACAAAAATATTCAGTTAATTTATTATAAACTAGTGAATTAGAATTACTCAGAAATTTGCATTTTCGTGCCTCAGCCCAGTGAGAAGTTACAAAATCAGGATACTTTATAAAACTTAAAGCAAAATGCATATTTCTACCTTGGTATCATATTTTAGAAGAATATTGAGAATACCACATAATATTTCTATCTTTCAGGTTTTATATCTGTAAATGGCTATTAAAATACTAAAATATAGCATTAAAAATCCATAGGGATATTAACAACCATTTTTAAGGAAGAATTAATAAGCCTATGACTAATTTTAAAGTTATTTCCAGAATGAGAGATGGTTACAAATGATCTTCCTGTGTAAGAAGGAAACATCTAATGGGGAAAATGTGTTCTTAGAAGCATGTGCTTTTGTAGAATTCTACTTATAAAACTGACAATGCAGCAATATGATGGATCCTGGGGAGCGGTTGCCTTGAGTACACAGACATCTCCATCACAGGAACCACACGGCACTCAGGTGAATATGTCATAGAGTGGTGACATGGACTGTAACTTCTCAAGACTTACAGCATCATGCATGATTGATGAGCCAGAGACCCAGATCACTGTGGGTCTCCTCATTCCAATGCATCCAGTGTGAGAGGAATACTGTGTCAGTCCCTTGTGCATTTACCATCTGTGATTTATCACCATTATGTTTTATTTAACAAAGAAATATACACCTTAAGAGTAACTGTAAATTGAAAATTTTCTCAGGTAAAACAGTGGCAAGACTCCATGGAAGTCAAACAACCAAAACTAAATGAGCTAACAAGTATAATGTGGTGAGATTTTTCTTCATAGCCAATTTAAGATCACTCTCTTCCTCTTGCTAGTCACCATTTTCTTCATGTGTTTTATGTTTTTCTTTATTAAATGGCTATCTCATGTATTAAATATTAATTATATTCTCAAATACCAATTGATTACTACTTTAAGCACTAAATTATGAGTAAGCACTTTTATGAACACTATAAATAATCAAAGCATTAAAAACATATCAGAATCTTATATTTAAAGAGATTTTCATATTTAATAGAATAAGACCTATCTTAGCACCCATGCATTTTATGTCTTGTAAGTTGTTAAGACAATCACAGGATGTTAGAGTAAAAGGAAATAAACTTTTATGGGAACTTCTCAAGGGAAGCTGGTTTACATGACAGAGTAACTTCCAATAGAAAGTTACAATTGTAATAAAAATATTACCAAAAATGTAAAAACAATAAAATATTTTCTCATTCTCTTGGGACTGATAAGAAAATCTCTTATCTTTCTTTCTCAATGGCTACTACATATTTGATTGATTTAAATTTATAATCAGATTAAAATCATATTAGGTACTATCAAGTAAGAAATAAACTGAGTTATTATCCAGACCTCAAGATGAAAAAAACTTGTAATAAAGATGCATGTTCTAAAATAGCTATACTAACTGATTGAGACATCTTTGTTCATCTACTTCTTCATTGGCCAGGAGGCCATCAGCAACCAGGCTATAATTCTTTGGTGTAGGGAGCTTGTTCTAAGATTACTTGATAGGGCACAGACTTAAACAAAGAAAATTACAATGTAGTGTCTGAGAATTTAATGATTTATTTCAAATAAGTGATGACATAAAATGTTAGGTAATATAGAAGTGTGCATTTCACTATCAGTAGCATGATGTCAATTCTTATTTAATTTTTAAAAACAAAGCTGTAACTACATATTGAAAAGACTTTCAGTTGTTTTAAATTGGCTGATTTTTAATTGTTAATTTTTTTTTTTTTTTTTGTCAAGAGCTTACTAGGTTTGAACATTTGTGGATTATCTTATGTTGCTGAGGTTCTGGTTTAAAAAAATGTAAAAACAAAACCATAATTGCATCCTCCACTAATTTTGCTATGTTAATTCAAGACAACACACTGTAGTATTTAGACAGATGGTGGTACCAGCCATATTAGCTCTAAACTCTCTACAGGGAAGCAGGAGAAAGCAGAGTTCTTAGGATATGTCCCTGTCTGCCTAGTTTTATACTTTGAAATCCTGGACAAATGCTGATTTATTAGTGGCCAGATGTTTTCCTACCTGATTCGGCAATTTCCTACACCAGTAGGCATGTAATATGGAAGTAGCTGACTTTCCACTCCAAGGAGTGAAAAAACAATATTTATAGTTTGGAAATAAAACAGTCGTTAGGAATCAAGATTGTTGTGATCATAAAGTGCTTCATAGGGAGTATATTTTTGATGGATCTGCAACATAGGGCTAAAGACTTTAAATCTTGGTTTGAACAAAGACTGGCAATAGACTATGTTTATATAGTAAACAAGTTTCAAAAGTCTGGGTTTATAATACATTATCTGGGAGGCTGATTCTTGTCACTTCCAATAACAGGAGTCTTCTACAAGAAGACACTGTTAGCACAATGTAGGCATTTATTTAATTTGTTCAAACTAACATTTTAAACAAAAGTAAATGCAAAAATGTTGCTAAACATGTTCCTTCAAGAACAGATGGATTCCTGGTGACTTTGGTTTAATAATTATTTTAATTTAAATATAGCTACAACATTTTCTTTCATTTCCTTTCATCCCTCTAACTACTCCATGTACAGCCCCAACTTCTTGCTATATTTTAAATTCATGGATTCTTTTTTTTTTTACTGTGACCTATTTGTAATACCTATTTAGTACAAGAGGAAAACTAAAGGCATTCATAGGCATCAGCACACTAACCCTATAAAAGTCCATTCTTAAGTAACAATGCCTTATATCATTTTGCCAATTTGTTTATCCAGTGACAACATAAGTAACAATAGTATAAGAATTGTGATGCTAACCCTAAAAGAAAATGCTGGAAATACTGATAAATTGAATAGTCTATGTGAGAAATCTACTCCAAGAGCTAGAGAGATGTCTCAGTGGTTAAGTGCACCTCCTGCTTCTGCAGAGGACCAAGGTTCTGTTTCTAGCAACCACACAACAGCTCACAAGCACGTATTACTCCAGGTGCAGAACACTTGAGGACCCCTTCTGGTTTCTTCAGGCAATAGGCACATGCATAGTTCATATACTAACCTGCAGGCCAAACATTAAACATATGAAATTTTGAAATTCCACTCCAAGAAGTCCTGTAATGCATGGTGTATGCTTTTGGGCATTCTAAAATGCCTTTTATTTTGACAGACAGACTGAGTCATATTTGAGTCTCCAATTAGGCTTTCTTTCTGAAAAGTTAAATCTCCTTTCTGTTATTCATTATTAATATGCTTGTTAAAAATATTTACAAATACAAATCTATTTAATGTCAAAACTTTCTGTGTGTGAGATACACACACACACAAACACACACACATGCATACACGCACACACACACACACACACACACACACAGAGAGAGAGAGAGAGAGAGAGAGAGAGAGAGAGAGAGAGAGAGAGAGAGGTGGGATAATGTTTTTTGCACACTGTGTGAAGATGTGACTCTATTTTACATTATCTGCCTAAGGTACCTTCTGGTTGGTTTATAAAGAGCTAAGCTGTAGGAGAAACTGCCAGCCAGCCTACCCAAGACACAATTGCCCTACACAGGTGCCCAGGACAGCCTCCATGAGTATGCGTGACAGGTACTTCCTCCCTAAGCCAAGCCTGCCTCTACACTCAGAGACTGCTGAGGAACAGACACCTGACTAGAGACACCAGGGAGGAAAGGACAGTGCAGTAGAGTCAGCTGCCTGAGCCAATATGACCTTGGGAGGGGGCTTATAAACAAGCTTAACTTCCATAGTAAATGAGTCTGCAGCATGCTCTGCTACTCACTCCCAGTGTTTATGTCATTGGTGGTGTATCTTCTCACCCCATCCCACAAGGGGTGTCCAAGCAGGGTTACCTGCAACACTGAATGGTCAGTAGCTAGGTGGGAGAGGATAGGCATGACCTTCTGGCAGAAATGGAAACTCTGATAAAAACTTGAGGCACAGGAGATTGGCCAGCTAGACAAAGAGAAAATTGGATACATTGTACTGAGGAGGGGTAATGAGACAATTGGCATAAGGTAGATTAATATAAATGGGTTAACTTAGATTTTAAGCCTATGCTAAGACTAATCTTTCATACTTGATAGGAAGTCTCCATGTCATTTCTTTGGGAAAAAGACTGACTACAACAAAGAGCATTTTTAGGTCAAATATAAATTTTTAATCACTAGATTAGAGCCCGTGAAGACTAACATTAAATTATTTTGTCTGCCCTGTCCATTCACAAAGTTTTCCTTCTAAAGACAAGCCCTCTTGCTAAACACCATCTTTTTTTCTTGTGACTCTAGGTGCTTTAAAGCCATACATCCTATGTAGACAAGATTGTGAGGAATCATACTGTAACTAATGCCTTTGCTCTTTTAACTGAAAAGTGTTGGTTCTTTTGAGTTCCTCTCTGTCTAGCATTTTATACACAGACCTAACCAGGTCATTATTTTGCTTACTGTGGAAGCTGCCAGATGAATAATAGTCAAAAATTTATTTCAAAAGACAGCTGCAGTTACTGTACATAGATCACAAGATATTAATTCTTAGCTTTAAAAGAGATGGTCATGTCTCACAGAGACTGATGAATATAAATGCTTTTTTCCATATAATGTGATATGTGCATTTAATATGGAAAGGTATTTGTTATCCAACATCATGACCTGAATTCAATCATGGAATCTGTATGGTGGTAGAGAGAACAAGCTCCTTAAAATTTCCTTTGAACCAGCATGAGCACCATGGCACAGGCATCCTTAGCCACCCCCATGAAAACATAAATAAATGTAAAAATTTGTCATTGTTGAGTGGCTATCATGAGGTTCCTAGCCAGTGTGACTATAACGTTGGCTTAACTTGGATAAGAGAAGAAAGAGTTTGTAATAGTTAAAAAAAAAAAAAAAAGTAATATTGTTATGTAATCAAAAACAGTGCAAATTAATGTGAGATAGAAAGGATTAATTTCTCTTTAGGAGGAAATCTCAAGTGTAAAATGAATGTTTTAGAGGGAAAAGATGAACTAGTTAGTAACCATCAAACTATAGTAGTAGACACATCTTGAGGTAGTTTCTTATAAACTGAGGCATGCAAAGACATCAAATCATCTGCATAAACTTCAGCGGTAAAGCAAAGAAGGATATATGAGGCTTTAAGTCACAGCTCTACTGCTAACTAGATGAAACTATTAGGTTCCTGACTTACCAGGTCATTATTTTTCTTAAAAGGGAAGTAAGTATTCCAGATAAATAATGATCCCAAACTCATCTTGAAGAATAGCTGGGGTCACCATGCATAAGACAAAAATATTAGTATTTTTTTTTTGCTTTAAAAATGATGATGTTGATTCTTGGAGATTGGTTAATATTAATATTCCTTTGTTCTCATCAACTTTCATTCAGATTTTTGGAATAATTTTTGCCACATATGCTATAACATACAACCTTAAAATTTCACTACTAAGGTAACCTGCATGTATATTCCTCATTTACTTCTCATAAATATTTAGTGCACTCCTCGTGTATCACATTATTTTAAGACACGTAAGTTGTTTTTCTTTGTAAATATTATATGCTTTATTATCACAGTAGTATAAGAGGTATCTGTCAAAGGGAAGCTTTGAGTAGAACAGACAAGTTCAAACCATCAGAAGTCTGTACTATCTTTGCAGAGAACATCCACTTTGACACTTGCAAAATTGATTGACACACGGCAAGTGGCTCAGAATATTTATTTGACTATATTGTCATTACTATCTATTTCAAAACAATTTTAGGAGTACTCTGTACAATAACCAATAACTTTCATCCAGTTTCCACTACATGCATTCATAAATGAACCTTAAAATATGGAGACATTAGATTATGAAGCAAAAATCATCATAACCATGACGATCATGAGAAATGCTCAATAAGTCATGTAAAAGGAAGCAAAGAAGTAACTTGTCTGTGCAAAAGATACATCACCCACAAACATTTTTGTACTTTGAATGTGTTAAACACTATACTATTATTAACATGTTCCACAACAAATCTGTGTTGTGATCATGCCTATATCATGGTGAGCAGACTGGTGATGTGCAGAAAGATAATGAAAAATTCAAGTCGATAGTCATGACAGCAAATGAGCACTGGAAAATCTGTAAATCTAAGGAACCCAAAGAAAGTAACATAGTTTACATGATTTGATATGATGAAAATGACATCATATATCTGTAATTTTTCATTATTCCAGGGACCTAGGACAAAATAAAATAATACTTGAAAGGGAGAGAGAGGGAGAGAGAGAGGGCAAATTAGTGATAAAATGAATCTTAACGATATCTGAACTCTGCTGAACTTTTAGGTCAGCCCCTTGTTCAACCATCATCAGAGAAGCTTTATCCAGCATCGGATTGGAACAAATAATGGAAAGCCACAGGCCAATGCTATGTAGACAGGAAGAATTTCAAAAACACAGCACTAAATGGGATGTCTCCATCAAATCCTTCCCAGAGCTCAGGGAACCCTAAGAACAAAGAAGCAGAAAAGGATGTAAGAGCCAGTGGGGATTAGGGCAAGGTCCTCTAAATCAACATAGGCAAGTCCATATGAGCTCATAGAGACAACAGCAGCAGCATGCATGGGGCTTGCAAATTTTAGCATTAGGTCCTTGGTGCTTATACTGTGACTTCCAGGTTAATGATTTTATGAGATTACTAAAGGTGCCACAGGGTGGGTCTCTCATTCATAAGCCCTTTCTTGGCCTCTTTTTCTTTTGTTAGTTTGCCTTGTCTGATTCCTGTAAGTAGTAAGGTTTTTCTGCCTGCTGCCAGTCTTGTCCCGCCGCCGCGCCAGCCCCAGTTAACACACAAAGACGCTGTATTAGATATAATGCTGTTGGCCAGGTACTAGTTTCTTATAGGCTAGCTCTGTCTTAAGTATTAGTCCATTTCTGTTAATCTAATATTTCCACGTGCTTTCATCTTACCGGGGAATGGGCTGGCATTGTGCTCTCTCCTGTCTCTCCATCTTGACTCCTCCTCCCTACTTCCTCTTTCCTGCTTGCCTCCTAGTCCCTCCTATCTTGCTTTCCTATTGGCCAACAGTACTTTATTCATTAACCAGTATGAGAAACATATATAGAATGACATCTCTCATCATACATATGGCGCCCACGTGGCTAATAAGAACTTCCACTTAAAATTTAACAAAAGCTTAAGAAAAGGTTTTTTAGAAAAAAAGAACAGAGACAAACAAGGTTTCTTGGTAGCAGCATTTTTCTCGGTTGGACTTTGCTTTGCGAGAGACAAGCAGATAATTGTGCAACTCCTTTAAGGGAAATTTCCTGACTCAGCATAAGCGGCAAAAAACCACAAGGCTTTTAAATAACTCTGCTAACAATTTATTGGTGTGTATGAGAGATGACAATGGCAGTGACCACATCTCCAAGCCAGCAGCATGCTTGCTGGATGGCAGTGCAGACCAAGGCAGTGAGCACAGCTTTCAGTGCTGGAAAGCTGGCGGTAAAAGTACCTGCCTCCATCTTTGGTAAACCGCAGCTGACACAGCTATGACTTTCATTTTAGCAATGTTGTTGTTTACCAGATAAAAGACTTCTGGCTAGAAAAAGATAAAGATTTAGAGTAAAGACAGATTCACTTTAAGAAAAACCGCTAAAGGTTTACAGTGTGTTTTGAAATATATGTAGACATGAAAAAAAAAAAAAGAATAAAATGGTTTTAAAAAGACAAATTGGGTGTGGTGGCACACTCCTTTAATCCCAGCACTTGGGAGACAGAGGCAAGGAGATCTCTGTGATTCCAAGTAAACCTGTTTATGCAGAGTGAGTTCCAGGACAGATAAGAGTTACATAGAGAAACCCTGTCTCAAAAAATAAAAAAATAGAAGTAGAAGAAACAGAATAATAAAAAAAGTCACAGATGGAGAGAATTTGGATACTGTATGGTATTATATTGTCTTTGTATTATTTGACTGCTGAGGAAACAACAACTGTTAAAAGAAATGTTGCTGAATTAATTCAATTTATATATTTTAAAATTGATTTGACTCAAAAATTTAAGTCTAAGGACAAGTTACTTGGGAAAAGGATTTCTACTTTTGTTTCCACAGAAAATAAAATGCTGTGGATTCCTTCCAGAATAATGTGGTTTGATCAAGCCAGGCCCCCTGAAACAGAGTCTCTGGTGATCCAACATTCAAAACAGCTTGGACACAGCAGTCTTGCAGACTACAACCAGGATTTCTGCATCTTCTTAGGATCCCCCATGACAGCGCCCTTTACCAGCAGGAAGTAGTTTGGAAAGAACGACGCCCAAATTCCCAAATATTGTTTATAAATGTTTGTTTTCATTTAAATGGACTTGGTTATAAATGGTTAATGATCACAACCAATATATTTTTAAAGGTAAAAAGGGGATTATGGTCTAGATATGAATACTTCATTTTGGAATGGATTTTCATTCATTGATACAATTTAAGGTCAATTTTGTGATATGTGTATTTCTCCTCTTGTTTAGGTATTGTGTTTATATAGCTCATTTAGAAATGTAATATATAATTTAGTACAGATTATAGATAGTTACCTATAATAGTCAAAACTTTAGTTAGGTGAGTAAGATTTTCTAGATACACAGAGATGTATTTGAGATGGATAGGCATTCTTCAAACCTTTCAAAGACCTACATGGCATTTAAAGACCTATATGGCATTTAAAATGGTTTATGGTTTTCTTGACATAATTGCTTTTGGCAACATCACCTGAGTCAGAAAGGAAGGTGGACATAGAAGAAACGCCTTATGAAACTTACTTCCAATATGGCAAGACTAGCCATTTGGACAAGATACTGCTCTTGTCTGGACTGTTTGACTTCATGCTGTATAAACTGGACATGCAGGGCCCACAGAAAAGTGACTGCTGATTCAAGATGGACATTGCTACAGAGTTTCTGCTTAATGGAAGAGTCTGCCAGACAGTCTGCAGGACACAGAGAAAAATGACTGACAAACTGCCAGTACAAGAAGACAGTTTAAAGTTTCCTGCTTTGCTGAAGAGTCTGCCAGACATACTATAGCCTATGGGCTGAAGATGGAAGATCACAGAAGAACTTCATGTGACTGACAAGGCAAGATGTCTCTGTCATTTCTAGAGTTTATATATTATCCTTCTGTGGTCTTTCAAGGAGTTGAAGACAGATAGTTATGGTTATAGTTTTCCTTAGTTAGGCTTAAAGATAAGTTACATATCGGTCTTTAGACTCACAAAGATGGAATAGATAATGGAATATTTTCTTAAATCTTGTTAAATGTTAATGGACTAAATATTGTTAACTGTGATTCTTATTTGATAACTGTTACATTATATATTTTGCTATGTTAAGGTTAAAGCCCTTCTTTTTATTTAGACAGCAAAGAGGAGATGATGGGAGATGTCATTCTATATATGTTTCTTATACTGGTTAATGAATAAAGCACTGTTGGCCAATAGGAAAGCAAGATAGGAAGGACTAGGAGACAAGGAGGAAGTAGGAAGGAGGAGTGAAGATAGAGAGTCTGGAGAAGGCAGAACCACCAACTGCCTCTCCCTGGTAAGACCACATGGAAATACATAGAAATGGATTAATAATTAAGACAGAGCTAGATGATAAGAAACTAGTACCTGGCCAACAGAATTATATCAAGTACATAGACTCAGTGTGTTAGTTGAGGCTGGTGTGGCGGCAGGACAAGACCAGGCAGCAGGCAGAAAAAACTTTACTCCTTACAGACTCTAAAACAGTAGTTTTTATTTATCTGATTGTATTTTATTTTGTTATATTAAAAAATTAATGAATGAATGAATTCATAGCCATTAGGTAAAGTTTAACAACAGAATGGTCATTTAAATCTCTTGGGAGAAGGAGATCCAGTGTTTCCAAAGGAATAAACCAGAGTATATCAGCCACTCCAGGGCAGGTCTCATTTTCAGGAATATATGACTAACAAATAACGTGTAGTTTTTTTGGAGGGTTATTTTGGTTGTTTTATACCATTTTGTTTCATTTTGAATTATGTGTATTATTTTCTAGGTTTTGTGTATTTTCTTGAGTTGGGTTTTTGTTTTTTGTTTTTTTTTTTTTTCTGGAAAAAAAATTAAAGGTAAATGGTTAGGGAGGAGGAAAGGGTCCATAAGGACTTGGGGAAATGGAAGAATATGTTCAACGTATATTTAAACTAAAAATCTTGCTTTTAAATAATAACAAATACAAAAAAATCAATAAAACCAAACAAACAAAACACTTAACATATCTAATAGTATGTTTCTAACATTCATATTTAGGTTTTATATCACAGTTTAGCAAAATATTACATAACTTTCCTCCAGGTATCCTCTCAAGGGAAGCATTGCTTGACTGTTAATGAAAAATATTTGCTGAATAATTTGTTGATTGAAATTTTTTCTTTCTCCCACATAAAGAACAAAATACCTGCTCCAAAAGCCTGAGATAAACACTTTTTTCCTGCAATTATGACTTTAAAATCATATTGCAAATATCTACTTTGTTTCAGAAAGTTAGTTGAGGGTGGGGGAGGGGGAACAAGAACACATATTTCCAGTGTGCTGGTGTCTTAATTAGATTTTGAGATTTTGAAGAATACAAGAATACTTCCAAACTTCTATGAAAATGAAATTTGGTGGGGTGGGGAGAAATAGTACTTACGTCCTCTTTTGGTTGCATCCTTAAAAGTCAGGTTACCTCATCATTGCCTCTGTGTCTCTCTCACTGGTGTTTTGCCAGTGTAACAGTTGTGACTACTTCAATTCTCCTAGTGTCTACGGTAGTCTCATTTCTGTTATCTGGACAGCTACAGAGTCAGTCACTGTGAATGAAATCCTGTAGCTGTCCTATATTTTAGTCTACTGATGTTTCATTTTGGTATCTATGTTAATATATTCCCAGAAGTAAACATCTCACTTGTACCATCAGCCACAGTGGGACAGGGAACAGAGACACCATTCTGTCACAGTAGCATTAAAGACTCATATAGGAAAGGCTACTGCCTTCTAGTGTAAGTAATGGGCTACCTGACCTGGGTAGATATCTAACATTCAGTTGGGCTGATCAGTCACCTAGCTAAGAGGCCACCACTCAGGAGTGCAGAATATTATAGAAAAACTCTGCAGATTGTTCTTTTAATGAGTGAGTAAACATTAAGATTTGTTTATCTCTTCTTGATTAGAATATATACGTGGAACAGAGATAATGAACCCTTGGACCTTAGAAATGAAGACATCTACCTATCTCACATTTAAATTTACATATCATCTTAAGCAATACTTAAGAGATAGGAGGAATACTTATCCATTTTATGAGGTCGTGATGTATTTTGCTCTGTCCCAGAAACCACCACCCCACCCCATAGAGTCTCTTACAGAGCCCCAGCCTGAAACATTGTAAATCTGCTAGCTATTCTGAATTATCCCCAAAAGGAAAGGTCTTCCTTTTCTTCTCTTTTCTAAACATGTTTTCCTTAACACTTTGGGCCCTCTCACTCTTTCTATTAATCCTACTCTCCCACCCATTTTGACATCTGCTTGTTTGTGTGCCATATGGTTTGCCTGCTTGCCAATCCTATGCCTAAAAAAAAAAAAAAGTATGGCTTTCTTCCTCATCTCCTGCTCTCTCTTCTGAGTAGCTGTAAAGATGTAGGGCTTGACTATTCTGGGTTTTTCTTTAAATTCTGATTAAATTTTCCTCACATTTTCATCTCCATCACTCCTTAAGGGTTTTATTAGTAATACTAAGGACACAAACAAAAGACTTGAAAGTCCCCATAAGAATCCTGTACTAATGCCTGAAGCAACCTAAAAAGTTCTTCATAGAGAATACGGTTATTTGAAAGAAAATGGCTCCTAAAGGGAATGGAACAATTAGGAGTTTGAAGTAAGCGTGGTCTTGTTGAAGGAACTGTGTCACCGTGAGATTTGAGGTCTCATATATGTTCAAGCCATGTCCAGTGAGTTAGTTCACTTCCTGTTGCATGCAAGTCAATATGTACGACTAAGACAGTGACCTTTACTCAGATGTAGCCAGGATTATTGATACTACTCCAGAAAAGAATTCCAAAGTAAGCCATTATGAAACAGAGGTGGGATTTACTAGGATATGATTTTAACATAGATTATGAGGTTAATAGAAAGAGAGGTACACAGAGACTGATAACTCATCCTTAAATTTAGATGTAGGATTCTCAGGAGAAAAAAAAGGGAAGGTGTGAGCAGTGAGTTTAGGAACCTCTTGGGCAAAGCTTTGGACCATTAGCACAGGAATAGTACTAGCCATGCAGACCCGGTGCTTGCCACTTCAGTCTTGGTGAACCCATGTGAGCCCATTTAGTTTATTCAGTGGGCCCTGTTCTTCTGGTGTCCTTTATTTCCTGATTCCAGCAATCTTTCCTGCCCCTCTCTTGTGGGGTTCCCAGAGCTCTGACAGGGGGGCTCTGGAGGAGACCTCCAATTTGCAGTCTCTTCTAGCATAATGTCTAGCTGTACATGTGTTTCTATCTGTTTCTAGAGGAAGTTCCCTATTTGTTTGCTGTTATCCATCGCTTCAGTACTTTTCTCTGCGACAAAAGATCGCAGAACCTCTCCAGAGTTACCTTCTGAACTCAACTCAAATATCACCTGATATGATAAAGAAACTTACTGGTATATACTAATTTAGAAAAGACAGCAAACTTCTTCAGACAGAAGTAAAATAATACTGAAAAGAAGTGTGAGTTTAAATGAACAATAAAAATACTATAAAATAAACTTTTGGAAGAATATATCAGATTGATTATTTGGTTTTGTTGATTTCCTTAAAAGACAACTGACATGTTAAATCTACAATTAATATAGTATTTGGAGATTTACACTATGTGCCTAATTATTGTACTTACACACTGTAAATGAAACTGTTATCAGAGTACTATGCCAGACATGCAAATTTTAGGAGATTACAACATATCAGCAGACCTTGCCCACTTCAGCAAATTCAGCAAATAACAGTAATGTTCAAAAGGTCAGCAAAGATTTTAATCAAAATCTTTATTTGGAAGGTTAGGAACTATGCATTTCAGCCTATCTTGCATTACTAACATGGCCCTTAAGTACACAAAGGGAAAGGGTGTTGGGGACAAAGAGCATGCTTAGTTAACCATTAGTAGTCTGCCCAACCATTCCTTCAGTTCTCATTTTGCAAGGTAGCCTCAGACAATCTTCCTATTTTCCAGGGACAAGCTTCTTCCCATCAGATAACTGTACTGCTGACCCCTGCTTAGAAGAAATGATTCAATATGGAATGTCTGTCTGAGAAGCTACTTTTTTTTCTAAAATCCAAAGTAAGATCAGATTTAGAACAAATAGAGAGCTTCAAGTGCTTTCCCAAGGAAGTCAGCATTTAAGACCTTGTGATAAAAACTCTCTAGTTATTTTTCTCTTTGTGCTTTCCTCCTGGAAGAAGGATGTAGAATAAGTAGTACAGTTTTTAGAGGCTTGAGGTTGATTATTATGACTCTGTTCAAAGGCAATAGGGAATCTAATCTACAGTAAAGGGAGTACATACAAAATGAAAATGTCATGCTTGTATTCTGATTTAAGTTTCTAGGCACACTTGAGGACTCCAGCTCTTGGGCAGAAGCAGTTTCTAAGTGAGTCCTAAAGAATTATTATCCTTTATGGTCCCTACAAAAATGACAAATGGCATCCATGCAGAAGGGGCCAAAGTTAACCTGCAAGACCCACCGGCTCACCTGCCAGAGTACAAGGTGACTTTCTGAAATGCTGGGAGTTGTAGTTCTTAGGGAATAACAGGTCACATGATTTTACTTCCCTAAACAAGTGTGTTTGTGCATCTGCACCTGATATGCTTGATCACATGTAGGCAGGAAATGTGTCAGGATGTATGTTTGCCCCTGGTTGAACCTGATGGGAAATGCAATGATTT
The DNA here is from genome assembly GCF_943737965.1 of Phodopus roborovskii. NCBI lineage: Eukaryota > Metazoa > Chordata > Mammalia > Rodentia > Cricetidae > Phodopus > Phodopus roborovskii. The sequence continues at coordinate 10,445,585 of NW_026125391.1, forward strand.
ATGCGCTTTTCCTTTTTTAAGCCTTTGCAAAAGGTGACCCACCAGTGGCCATCTCCTGGGAACTCACAGGTGGACCTTGATATATCTCTTTTTGCCTGGCCAATATTTAATTAAGTTTGCTTCAAATTTGACTCAAAATTGTGCAACTGTTTTTTCTCCCTTGAATCCCAGGATTTACAGTGTGAATTCAGGAAAGGACAAGGCTGGAGATTGTCTCCCAAGATAAGGGCACCTACTACTCTTGTTTGTTTTTTACTCTTTCAGGTATCTGTAATTCCACTTTAAAGGGTGTCAAACACCTTCTCACCCTCGAGGGGCATATTTTGCACATGTGGTGCCCATGGAGACAAGCAAGCTTACACACATACTACATAAAAAGTTTTTTTTTTTTTTTTTTAAGTCACTACTAGAACAACTATTACTAACAAAGAAAGAATCACACAGAAAGACAGAGGAAGATACTGAACCCCAAGAATATACCTGTAACTGCCTCTAGCTCCTATCTGCTACTGTAGCTTCTTGCCAAAGTGATAAATCATGAAAAATAAAACAGTTATCAGAAGCAACTAAAAGACAGAAAAAAATAGAAGTTTTCTTCAACATTGTTCTTGAAAGAGCTAATAGATAATTTTAAACAAATTTCACAAACTACACAATAACTCTTTTGACAAATTATAGTAATCAAAAAAGTGGGAGATTTGTATAAAGGAATATAAATAAACAAAGAAAGAGGTGGAAACAACAGAACTAACTGTTGCTAATCTCTGCTCTGGTCCCACTCCTCCCATTCCTGACTCCACCCCTCAGAAAGCTAGGCAAAGGCCAGACCCTCCCCCCAGAGCTGCTCAAGACCATGCCTACAGGGCATTAAAGAGCTGGTCTCTGGACCTGCCATGTGATGTCTTTCCTGCCTTCCTGAGTGTCACCCAGGAGTTGCTTTGCTCTGTTTATTAAATCTGAATTTATTAATTTGGTTTGGGTTGTTGCATCAGTGGGGGATACCCAAACCCAGGGATCCAATACTTATCATTAACATAGACAGTCAATTTCTTTTTAGGATAGGTAATAAGACCACCCAATATATAAAACTGTTGGCATGAACATACATGTGCATAGAGCACTGATCTACTGCTGTGGACCCATAGTGGGTCTTGATCTAAACCATGTGACATATGCCTATGTGACAAACATTTAATCATAATATAGACCTAAAGATAAAAGTTAAAACTCTAAAAGTTTCAAAGGAAATCTGAGCAGAACATGTTTCATGGGTTGTGATAATAAAAGATACTAAAGGAAACAAATTAACAAAATAATACAGGACACCTAAACCAAGAAACCAAGTAGAATTAACTTTCTTCAGAAGTTTCAGTTTAACATTACAAAACTCATCAAATCATGACAACAATCTTTAATATCACAGCATTAAAATAATCATTCCTCTTCTCAAGCATGATAACAGATTATAATTATCTAGATTAGTTCAGGTTATTACCACTGTGCTGTGATGGTGCAACTAAACCCCAGTAATACTTAATACCTAAGAAATGGACATGTATAGCTATGAAGTGTTTAGAACTTGTATTTAAAAACTTCTTGTGGTGTATTCATGCATTTACAGAAAAAGAACAAACCACAGTTGTGACACCAACACCCTAGGTCCATGAATTTAACAAATATTTACACAATATAAACTCAGCAAAAGCTGGGAATGGTATACTCTCCTCTAACCCAGCACTCTGGAGGCAGAGGCCAGTGGATTTCTGTGAGTTTCAGCCCAGTCTGGTTTACACAGCGAGTTACAGGACATTGAAAGCTATATAAAGTAAAACCTTGTATTCTCTGCTCTAAATAAATAAATAAATAGCAACAGAACAGACTGCCAAAGCAAGCAGAAGATTTTTGTAACTTTCAGAAAGGACTAAGATAACTCCTGTTTCTTGGCTAACAGAATCCTCAGTTAAGCAATAGCAAAAATATCAAGCTAGACTCTGGTCTTATATATGTTTTATCAAATGTTCTGGGCTCTTTTTCTCTTTCCTCACATCCTTGGAGGTATTGATTTAAAGGAAGTGACTTTTTCCCTTTCAGAAAAATCAGTGTCTCCTTAACCAGCTTTCCCTTTTGTAAGAATCAAACTTCAAGGAAGATAGAGAAGAAAACTTATGTTTGTGAATGGACCAAGCTACTTGGCCAACACTGCAATTTCTGCAGCTCTCACAAGGTTCTTTTTTGAATAGAGTCACTCTTATGATGCTAGATATAAGGGTATGCAAGACCTTGGAGGCATTTAGCAAGAAACGAACAGTTTTTCAGCCTTAATATGCACAGTTTGCTAGACAGAAACCAATAATTTTAGCTTTTACCTTTAATATGTGTGGTAACATTTAAAAACATTTAATGAGGTGTGTGTGTGTGTGTGTGTGTGTGTGTGTGTGTGTGTGTGTGTGTGTGTGCTCTATGTATTGCCCTTGTGTCATGTGGAAGTCTGAGAACAACTTGCTTGAATAGGTTCTATTCTTCTACAATATAATTGTTGGCGAGCAACCCCAAATTATCGTGCTTGGGGATTCAGACTACCTTAACTTTTAATTGACAAATTAGAATGATCACATGTTGAAAATATATTCTTTTATATTAAATCTCCACAGAGGCTGGATAGATGTCTGAAAGATTATGAGTTCTTATTACTCTTGCAAAGGACTGAGATTCAGTTCCCAGCACCCAAATGATGGCAAACAGATGTCTGTAATTCCCTGAACAATTTTAACCTCTACAGACACTTCATGTATGGTGTACATATATAACCACACTCACACTCACACAAACACACACACACACACACAGACACATGGACACACGGACACAAACATACAGACACAATTAAATACATAAATATTTAAATACTAAAAATAAAATTAAAATTCCCCCACCTGATTTCTATTCAATTTGTCTTTTTCTAGAAGCCACCACTGCCATTAGCTTTTTGAGTTTCATCCTGAATCATTCTCTTACTTGTAAACAAATGAAAATATGTTGTCTAAATTTCCAGGCTATGGAAATTTTCAGGAATGAATTCACAGCTTTTAACACAACTCAATAAGTTTATTAAATGGGTGCTTTGATCTCATGCAATTCACCTAAGACAACCCTGCTTGCTTAAGTTCCTACATAGAAATGACATGCCGCATATGTGATGGACTCTAACATACTACTATTAAATTAGATCTTTAAATAATTTCCCACTGGCTTTTGGTCTGCACACTTTTTTTTCTGAAAAGGCACATGAACCTTGGCTCAAGGATCTCTTGGAGAGAAACAGGAAAGGCATTGGTTCCTTAGGCATCATCTTTCTATATCCTAACTAATATTGGGCCTGACACAAGGCATGACCTCTGGCAGAACCACTGTAAAAATGGTTCTCTCCTTTAACCCCTCCAAGTAAATCAGAAAGATGCTTCCCTTTACTGATTAGAATAAATTTGGTCTTTGACCTCTGGAGTCAGAACTGGCCTCAACAACTCTTTCAGATGGCTGTAGTATGAGCTTGTTTGATGAATGTCAACTATCATAAAATGAGTAGTATTTCAGGACAGATTTTCAAATAATACACATATGTCCAAAGTCAGAGTAAAGGTGACTCTATCTGAAGGCTGTCAGATGTGTGAAATACTGCAGACAATGAGAAGATGCTGCTCCACAGCAAGATTTGTTATCTGGTACAGCTGTGACTGCTGTTATGGTTGGTACACCACACTTCACTACCTATCATCATGTTCACTGTTAGAACTTCAAAAGGCTGGCAGTAAATGCAAATGTTTTAAAGAATTCCCCTGTGCATAAAACATTTTTCTGGGTCTACTATATTTCTATATTTAACAGCAAAATTAAGGCAAATAGTTCATAATCTAGATTGTTGCTTAATAATGTATCTGCAACCATTCAAGATTAAAGATCTGAAAGTCTCTAGAATTAAATTTTACATTGTTTTCTAGAGAAAATAAAATGAAATCTAACAATGTTTTGAGCAAGTTTAAACAAAGCACAAAGTCTCTAATAAAAGTAAGATGAATAATAATATTTTCTTAATTTCTGTAAATGCTAAACATTTTCCAAGTGATCTTCATATACACACACACACTTTTATCTCTAAATTGAAATGGATTTCAACATCTCTTGTTTGGTAATGTTTAATGAACTGTAATACAGTGAGATATTGTAGCAAATAGTATTAAAATGTTTTGGTACTTAATAGTTCAAAAATTATTTTATTTAATTGGGACCAACTGGGTTCATTGCGTCTTATAAACTTTGCAATATATTCAGAATAAAAGGAATAAAAATGAACAGATGTTTCTCTTTAAAGAAGGCAGACTTAAGAGTTTTCTAACACAATAAATCAGCTGCTGGTCCATTTCTAGGACATTGCTTGAGGCTGCTTTAGTATAATATTTTTTAGCATACCCTCAAACATTCACTCACCCTTACCTCTGTGTGGATCCAAAATTGGTACAGGAGATTGAATTGAATATGAACAGCAAACACTGAAGGTGGTATGAAGAGGGCCAACGGAGAGTAGAAAACCTTTTAGAGAAAAACAAAACAAAACAAACTCTACATCACTTTAAAATCATGAGTCCTCAACATAACTAACTAACATAAGGTTAGTTAACGGCCCTTCTTCAGCAAATGTAATTTTCCGTGTTTTACTTTGCAATATTAATTTTTTAACACAGTGATAGGGTTGCAAACACTAATCTTCTATTAGGACTTTAGTGTTTTGTAATTAAAATATCACATGCTGTGTCTTATTTCCTTAATATGTAAAGATTAAATGTGTTTTCTGAAAGTAAAATGGTGGCTTATAATGCACAAATACTTTATTGAAGCACAATTTTAATATACATGCCTTTGTACCTTGACAACTCCCAAATGCTCAATTATTGTCTGGCATTTTCAATAATAAAATGCAATCATAGTAAAGGAAAGTATGTGGCATAATGAAAGAGTAGAATGTGGTTTCCATTTTAACGTTTATATGATTGATTAAAGGTAAAATATCTCTTAAATATTTATCAAAGTTATTAAGGTAGGAAGTGTTATGTGAAGACAGTGGAAGCAAGTCTTAAGGATACAGATTTCCTAAGAGATGAAAATACCCATGCTGTAGAAAACCAACATTCTCTTAAGCCACAGAACTGCTTAGAATTGACGAGTAATTGTGATTTATCCCTGTGAGCAATTATATGTGGTCAGAATAGTTTCCTTGAAAGAAAACCAAAGAACTAAATAGGTATCAGAAGAATCTCACTTCTTCCTTGTATTTCTGATTTTTCTGCAATCCATGCTTATAAAATGCTGCATGGTTTCAAAATATGTCTTCTAAGTACCCAATTTAATTGCTGAATTATTAATGAAACTTTTGTTCTCAATCGGGCAATCTTATGAAAGATACTTCATAATGGGTTTGCATCAGAAATTTAGACATTTATATAAATTATTATTCATGTTTCTAAATTTAATTCACCTAGAATATAAGTTTTATCACTTGAAAGCAGGATTGGTTTTATTATTTTCAATAGGTAAAGAAACAATATGCCATATTAGTAAGCAGTAAAAGAATGCAGATTTCTTATTCCAGAGTTTATGGTCTCACCATAAACTTATTTGTGAAGGTTAAAAAAAATAATTTTAACCCTTTGGGTTCCTCAAAATGATAGTACAGAAAAAAAGTTAGAAATGCAGCCATCCAATTAGTCCCAAATATTCTACAGTAGCATATGATATGTATCATGTGTGATATAAATAAAGCATTACTAAAATGAATAGGAAATAAATATTCCAAATGTTCAATGAATAACATTTTGCAAAGACAGGATCTAACAGATTAGTGCATAAAATATGTTATATTTCACCAAAATTTAGAGAAACAAACTCTTATGATAGCAACAGTTGTTATATAAAAGGTGGTTTGATGGCCATACTAAACACATGATTTGGCTCATCTGAACCTAAACCAGTCAATCTGTAGAACAGTTTTCTTTTTCCTCCTTCTGTCCTCTTATTTTTACTTCACACAAGTAGATTGCCTTTAAAAAGTTCCAGGAATCTTGTATATCAATAAATACAGTGAAGGATTGAATAATACAAAGAATAGGACACCATGAATTTTAATTCGGTTTTTGTTTTGCTTTTCCCCTTGAGATTGATATGAGGGCCTGATACATGCTAAGCAAATACCATGTCCTGTACTAGATGTGGCAACCTTGCTATTCTCAGTTTTTCTTTACTATGTAGCTCAGGCTGGTCTAGAACTACAAATCTAACTACCTTTGCATCTAAGTGTTGAGATTTTAGCAGTTCATCATTTTGCTTAGCTAGAATTCATTTTTTCTAACAATTAAAGCAAAAGTTGTGGAATAATTTACATTAACAAACTGAATGATGAATTCTTGTGATTAATACATTGTTATAAAAGAAGGTAATCATACAAAAAAGGGTAAAGGTCCTAATCCGTGTGATTGACAACAAAGTAGTAAATGTGGTTTTACTATGATAATTCTTTACTTCATCTTCTTCCCATGCTATTCCTTCATCCTGCTTTTGGTTTTGTTGTTATTTTGCATTTTATTTCTCATGTCAGAGGAACAAATCATAGGCCTTAGTAATCTAAACCCAGTGTTCATTAATGGAGTTACAACTGCAGCTCATTGATCCTCCATCTCCAATCTTGGGATCCAGTTATCTACATCCTTTACAAATAACTCCTTCTTCTACTGTACATCCTTAAATGTACTTAATGACTTGACTGAAAACCAAATCTTCCTCATACTCAGTTAGTACCTTGGATGGTGGACATTGAACCTACTTACTAAACAGGTCAGTTTCTGCCTTGCTCTCACATCTTAGCTTTAAGTGACACTGTTTGCATTAAGTTGAATGTTCTATGAGTCAATTAATATACAATATGTATGAGGATACAAGGAGGATAAGGCAATGCATAGTCTCAGTCCAGCAGATATAAAATAAGGGTAATTTACCCTCCTGCAAACTAGTACTGGAACAGTGGATGGGAGTCGGCATCTTTAAGCAATAGACAAATGGCAAATGGGAGGCTTATAGGCATTGTGACAATGTTGCACTTTTTGGAAGTACTGTTCTAAGAAGCCTAGACTGTGGGAGGCTTGGACAGCTGGCAGGGTGACTAGGAAGTGAACTACAAATGTGACCAAGAATGATCTGGGACGAGCATGTATTTCCTAAAGATATATGGATCACTTCCATGTATCGGTCTGTAATGTGTCTTGATATAGAAAAGAAAAATAGAAAGTGTAGATAAATAAAACAAAAAGTTGAGTGGCTACAAGAGGGGTGAGGACATTTTTATATTATTCTAAGAAAACTGGACAGAAAGTAGCATGTAATATCCACTTTTAATTATGTCTAAGGCAGAAAGTGAGAGATTCACAGTGGTCACCATAAGGACTAAACTAAAGAGAGATGCATATTATCATTAAAGTAGTGTAAGAGAACATTTGATTATCAAAGCTGCTGAATTAATCCAACATATATTTTGAAAATCCTTGGACATCAAAATTTAAATCTAAGGATATGTTATTTGAAAAAGAAATTTTATTTGTGTTTCCACAGAAAAAGGAAAGCTGTGGATTCCTTCCAGATTAAAATGGTTTGATGAAACAAGACTGTTGAAGCAATGGCCAGGTGATCCAACATTGAAAACACCTGGGACAATGGAGCTTCAGATTACTAGAACCAAGATTTGGCCATGCTCTGTTTCCTCATGATTCACAGTGCTGCCAACAAGCAGGAAGCAGTTTGGAGAGAAAGACACCCAAATTCCCAAATATTGTTGATGCTTGTTTTCACTTAAATGGGTTTGGTTATAAAAAGTCAATGGTTACAATCAATCTCCTTCTAAAGAAAAAAGGGAGAGATGATATAGGAATGAATATTTTGCATTGGTATGGATTTCCCTTTATTGATACAAATTTAAGATCAATTTTGTGATATGAATATTTCTCCTCTTGTTTAGGTATTGTGTTTGTATAGCTCATTTAAAAATGTAATGTATAATTGGGTACAAATTACAGATAGTTATCTATAATAGTCAGAACTTATAGTTAGCTTTTCTAGATGAATAAAGATATATTTCAAATGGATAGGCATTCTTCAAACCTTACAAATATCTACAGAATATGGCATTTAAAATGTTTTAAGGGTTTTCTTGACAGTGAGACATAAATGCATAGTTATAATTTTTAGTTATGTTAAAGATAAGTTATATATAAAATTTTAGACTCACAAAAATAGGTAGATAAAATATTTTCTTTAAATCTTGTCAAATATAATTGGCCTAAATATTGTAATTATACTTCCTGATTAGCAACTGTTTTATTATATATAGTTGTACTATGTTAAAGTTAAAACTTTTTATTTAGACAGGAAAGAGGAGATGATGGGGGAAGTCTTCTGAACATATGTTTCTCTTATTGGTTGATAAATAAAACACTGTTGGCCAATAGGGAAGCAAGATAGGTGGGACTAGAAGACAAGGATGATTCTATAAGAGGTAAGAGAGAGGAGTCTTGATGTAATCTTAGGAGAAGATCCGTGACTCCCCAGTGGCTTGGCTGCTAACACTTCTCATCTTAAGCTCAAAACCCAGCATCTGTCGCTGGGTTTTAATATTAATATACAATTAAGTATTTTGTTTGTGTATGGCATGTGTTCTCAACTTGAGACATGAGTTATCTGAGAGGAAAGTTTCAATTGAGAAAATTCTTAGAACAGAATGCTCTGTGGGCATGTATATTGACTGCTAATTGATATAATAAGGCACATCCCACTGTGAGTGGTCTATCCCTAGGTAGGCAATGCTATGCTGCAGAGAAAACCAGCTGAGCATGACCTTGGGGATAATGAGTAGGGCCTCTGCTAAAGAAGCCTTAGCTGGAGAGTACCAGGCTCAGTCTAGATCTGCCTATAGGCACAAGGAATATCCAGAGTCCCTGCCTTCTGGATCTTTGACCCCCATCTCCAGTCTTCTACTGGAGCCTGAATGCTGAGGCCTATTGCCGGACCCCTGCTGTGGAAAGAACCCCTAGAGAGCTTGGACCACAAAGAGCTACAGATCAAAACTCTGACCCACATAAGCCCACTGAGGAAGTTAAATAGAGAGAGGGAGAGACCCCACCAACACCTACTGAAAGAAGCTACGGGAAGATGGCAATACAAGAAAACACCTAACAACAGAAAGACAACCATGACATCACCAAAATCTAGGGAATTGACACCAACTAGACCAGAACACAACAACAAAGCAGATGAAGCAGAAGGGAACGACTTAAAAATGATAGAGGCCCTCAAAGAAGATGTGAGAAAATCCCTTAAAGAAATGGAAGAAAAAAACAAAAAAGTGGAGGAAATGAACAAATTTCTTAAGGAAAGTAAAGAAAGTACAGAAAGCCAAGAAAAAAAAAAAACAGTTAAGCAGGTGAAGGAAATGGTTCAGGACTTGAAAATGGAACTAGAGAAAATAAAGGCAACACAAACCGAAGAAATGCTGGAAATAAAGAAACTGGGCAATAGATCGGGAACTACAGATGCAAGCATAACCAACAGAATTCAAGAGATGGAAGAGAGAATCTCAGGCGTAGAATATAAACTAGAGGAAATAGATTTATAGACCAGAGAAAATCATAAATCCAAAAAATCCTTAACACAAAACATCCAGGAAATGTGGGACACCATGAAAAGGCCAAAAGTAAGAATAATAGGCATAGAGGAAGGTGAGGAAGCACAGCTCAAAGGTGCTGAAAACATATTCAACAAAATCATCGAGGAAAACTTTCCCAATCTGAAGAAAGACATGCCCATGAAAGTACAAGAAGCATACCGAACACCAAATAGGCTGGACCAAAGAAAAAAGACCCCTCGACATATAATAATCAAAACACCCAGCATATAGAATAAAGAAAGAATATTAAGAGCAGTGAAGGAAAAAGGCCAGGTAACATATAAAGGCAGACCTGACTTCTCCTTGGAAACCCTCAAGGCCAGAAGGTCCTGGATAGATGTTCTACAAGTATTCAGAGACCATGGATGCCAGCCCAGGCTACTATACCCAGCAAAACTCTCAATAACTATAGATGTAGAAAACAAGATATTTAATGACAAAACCAGATTTTACCAATATGTATCTACAAATCCAACCCTACAGAAAGTATTGGAAGGAAAACTCCAACCCAAGGAAGTTAACTACGCCCACAAAGATGGAGGTAACAGATAATCTAACTACACCAGAAACCAAGGGTAAAATAGGACAAATATATTCACAATATCACTGCTAACAACAAATCTAAAATGAACAAGCATCAACAATCAATGATCCGTACTCACCCTCAACATTAATGGTCTTAACTCACCTATAAAAAGACACAGGCTAACAGTATGGATAAGGAGACAGAATCCATCCTTCTGCTGCATACAAGAAACACATCTAAGCTTCAAAGATAGACATTACCTCAGGGTAAAGGGTTGGGAAAAGATCTTCCAATCAAATGGAACCAAGAATCAAGCAGTTTTGGCTATCCTAATATCCAACAAGTTAGACTTCAAACCAAAATTAATCAAGAGATGAAGATGGTCATTTCATATTTATCACAGGAGAAATCCATCAACAAAAAGTCTCAATTCTGAACATCTATGCCCCAAATACAAAGGCACCCACATTCATAAAAGAAATGCTACTAAAAATCAAAGCTCACATAAAACCTCACACACTTATAGTGGGAGACTTCAACACACTACTCTCAGAAACTCAACAAAGAAACAAAAGAACTAACAGAAGTTATGTCTCAACTGGGTTTTACAGACATCTACAGAACATTCCATCCAAAGACGAAAGAATATACCTTCTTCACTGTTCCACATGGAACCTTCTCTAAAATCGACCACATACTAGGTGGCATAACAAATCTCAACAGATACAAGAGAATTGGAAAGTCCCCTATATCTTATCAGACCACCATGCTTTAAAATTGGAATTCAACAACAACACAAATAGCAGAAAACCTGCAAACTCATGGAAACTAAACAATGTGCAGTTGCACCACACCTGGGTCAAAGAAGAAATAAAGAAAAAAATTAAGGACTTTCTAATATTCAGTGAGAATGAGGACACAACATATCCAAATTTCTGGGACACCTTAAAAGAAGTGCTATGAGGGAAGTTCATTGCACTAAGTGTCCATATGAAGAAAACAGAGGATAGTCACATAAGAGAATTAACTGCACAACTGAAAGCCTTAGAACAGAGAGAAGCAAACTCACCACATAGGAGTGGACGCCAGGAAATACTCAACTTGAGGTCTGGAATCAACAAAACAGAAACCAGGAAAACAATACAAAAAATCAATGCAACAAAGAGTTGGTTTTTTGAGAAAATCTACAAGATAGAAAAACCTTTATCCAAAATAACGAAACAACAGAGAGAAAGATCAAACCAATTAACACAATCAGAAATGAAAAGGGGAACATAACAAGGGACACAGAGGAAATCCAGACAACTTTCAGGTCACACTTTGAAAACCTGTATTCCACAAAAATTGAAAATTCAAAGGAAATGAACAAATTTCTGGATAATAATCACTTACCAAAGTTAAATCAAGAACAGACAAACAACATAAATAGACCTATAACCGGCAATGAAATAGAAGCAGTCATCGAAAGTCTTCCAACCAAAAAAAGCTCAGGGAAAGATGGCTTCAGTGCAGAATTCTACCAGACATTCAAGGAAGAACTAATACCAATACTAATCAAATTGTTCCACAAAATAGAAACAGAAGATTCATTCCCAAACTCTTTGTAGGAGGCCACAATAACCTTGGTACCCAAGCCTCACAAAGACACAACTAAGCAAGAAAACTGCAGACCAATATCCCTGATGATCATCTATGAAAAACTACTTAATAAAGTACTGGCAAGCCAAAATCAAGAATACATCATAGAAATCATCCACCATGAACAAGAAGACTTCATCCCTGGATTGCAGGGATGGTTTAACATACGAGAATCTATCAACGTGAACCACCATATAAACAAACTGAAAAAGAAAAACCATATGATTATCTCCCTAGATGCTTGAAAAAGCCTTCGACAATATTCAACACCCTTTCATGATAAAGGTCTTGGAGAGATCAGGGATAACAGGAACGTACCTAAACATAATAAGAGAAATATACAGCAACCCAACTGCCAACATCAAACTGAATGGAGAGAAACTTAAGCTAATTCCTCTAAAATCAGGAACAAGACAAGGCTGCTCTCTCTCTCCTTATCTCTTCAATACTTACTTGAAGTTCTAGCTAAAGCTATAAGACAACACAAGGAGATCAAGGGGATCCAAATAGGAAAGGAAGAAGTCAAACTGTCTCTATTTGCCAGATGATATGATTATTTACATACGTGACCCAATAAACTCTACCAGGGAACTCATACAGCTGATAAACACCTTCATCAAACAAGCAGGATACAAGATAAACTCAAGAAAAAATCAGTAGCCCTACTTTATTCAGACAAAAAAGAGGCTGAGAAAGAAATCAGAGAAACATCACCATTTATAATAGCCACAAGCAACATAAAGTATCTTGGGGTAACGCTTACCAAACAAGTGAAAGAACTATATAATAATAACTTTGTGGCTCTAAAGAAAAAAATTAAATAAGATACCAGAATATGGAAAGATCTTCCATGCTCTTGGATAGGTAAGATAAACATAGTAAAAATGGCAATCTTGCCAAAAGCAATCTACAGATTCAATGCAATCCCCATTAAAACCACACCACAGTTATTCACTGACCTTGAAAGGATAATAATCAACTTTATATGGAAAAGCAAAAGACTCAGGATAGACAAAACTACCTTGTTCAATATAAGAACTTCAAGAGGCATCACCATCCCTGACTTTAAGATCTACTACAGAGCTATAGTTCTGAAAACAGCCTGGTATTGGCACAAAAATAGACAAGTAGACCAATAGAATCGAATAAAAAATCCTGATATTAACCCACACACCTATGAGCACCTGATTTTCGACAAAACAGCTAAAAGTATACAATGGGAAGAGGACAGCATCTTCAACAAATGGTGCTGGCACAATTGGATGAGGGTATGTAGAAGACTGCAGATAGACCCATATCTGTCGCCATGCACAAAACTCAAGACCAAATGGATCAAAGACCTCAACATCAATCAAGCCACACTGAACTCTTAGAAAAGAAAGTAGGAAGTACCCTTGAACAAATTGGTATAGGAGACTGTTTACTGAACTTAAATACAGGGGTACAGACACTGAGATCAAAAATTAATAAATGGGACCTCTTCAAACTTAGAAGCTTCTGTAAGGCAAAGGACATTGTGGACAAGACCAAATGGCAGCCCACAGACTGGGAAAAGGTCTTCACCAATCCTATATTTAACAAAGGGCTGATCTCCAAAATATACAAAGAACTCAAGAAACTAGTAAACAATACACTATTGCGGTAAATAAGGATCAGGATAAACAAATAGGCCGAATAGATGTTTATTCAGGGAGAAATAACTTACAACCTAGACAGATGAACACCAGGAAATTCAACCCGATCCTCTCCTGTCCGAGTCACGCCAGAAAGAGAGAGCGCCTTCCTGGCCCCCTCCGACCTCCTTCCTCAGGTCACCTCCGCCCATTGCTCCACCCCCAATGGGCGTGGTCAGTGCTACAGAAGGACTACCTCACTACAATACACCAAACAACCTATTAAAAAATGGGGTACAGAACTGAAGAAAGAATTCTCAATAGAGGAAATCAAAAAGGCTGAAAGAAACTTAAGATAGTGCTCAGCATCCTTAACTATCAGGGAAATGCAAATCAAAACAACTTTGTAATACCACCTTACTCCTGCCAGATTGGCTAAAATTAGAAAAACCAATGACAACTCATCCTGGAGAGGATGTGGATAAATGGGAACACTCCTCCACTGCTGGTGGGACTGCAAACTCGTACAGCCATTTTGGAGATCTGCATGGCAGTTCCTCAGAAAAAAATGCGAATTAGTTTACCACAGGACCTGGCAATCCCCCTCTTAGGCATATACCCAAATGATCCACATCCATGCAACAAAGACATGTGTTCAAATATGTTCATAGCAGCATTATTTGTAATAGCAAGAATCTGGAAGCAACCTAGATGCCCCTCAATTGAAGAAAGGATAAAGAAGATGTGGTACATTTACACAGTGGAATACTACTCTGCAGAAAAAATAATGGAATCTTGAAATTCACAGGCAAGTGGATGGCACTTGAAGAAACCATTCTGAATGAGGTAACCCAGTCACAAAGAGAGGAACATGGTATGTACTCATTCATATATGGATTTTAGACCTAGAGGAAAGGATCACCAGCCTATAATTCACATCACCAGAGGAACTAGGATACAAGGTGTATTCTAAGAGATTCATATAAAGTCCCTCAAGGAAGGGGGAAGGGACAAATCCCCCAGAGCACAGGGGAAATTGGGGGGGTGGAGTCAGTGAATGGAGAGGGAAGTAGGAGAAAGAGAGTGGGAGGAGACAAAAACACATGCAACTAGGAAGATTGAGTCAGGGTAAGAATAGAAGACAGAAGAGAAAGAGAGAGAGAGAGAGAGAGAGAGAGAGAGAGAGAGAGAGAGAGAACATAAAAGAGGGAGCCAATATTGGTTTGAAGAGAAAACTGAACCTAAAGAAAGGTGTAGAGACCTACAAGACGGCCACCAATTAACAATTTGAGCAACCTTGGAAAGGTTTCCATAACTGCCCTTCCAGGATAGTGAGATTAACAAATAATTATCCATGGAGCCCTCATCTAGTACCTGTTGGAAACAGAAGCAAACACTCATTTTTAAACACTGAGTCAAGCTAGAATCCAGATTCAGATGGAAAGGACAAGACCAGGTTACAGAAACACTTAGAGTCAGCTGTCCTGAACAAGGAGGAGCTAATGGGCTCCCAGACAGATAGCTGAGAATACAGCATGGGACTGACTCAGGCTTCCTTAAATATGGGCCTTAGCCAGAAGGACTGAACAGTCTAAGGGACCTCAGACAGTGGAACCAGGATGTATCCCTGGTGCACAAAAGGACCTTGCAAACACATCCCCCATGGAGGGATACTGCCTTAACCTAGAGGCAGGAGTGTAGTCCTAGTCTCTACTTCAAATGACCTGATAGGTCTACATGACCCCACCTGGATGGCAATGCCCTACATGTGGAATTGTGGTGCGGGGATGAGAGTGGAGGGTGGCTAGAGTGCATGTGAGCAGGCAGAGAGGGTAAAAGGGAGGGAGCGAGAGAGGGAGAGGGAAATGGAATCGACATGTAAAATAATAAATTAAAAAAAGAAAAAAAATGCAAATATCATGGTTACAAAGTCTAGAAAATTGAATTCTTATCTTTAATTGATTCACATGAAAGGTCTGTCACTCTAATTTTCATAATAATATGAAAGACTTATTCTCTGAGCTTAATTTACTCTTCATTTCACACACCAATTTTCCTTTCAAAGACATGACCCATTTATTATTTGTTCTAAAATGTAGCTTGCTTTGGTACCTGTTAAATTATAGGTCTTTATAACTGCTGATGAGGAATTTTATAGATAATATCAATGAAAAGGAAGAGATCTGAAATCTGCCATTGATTTCCATCGATAGAGGAAGGAACAAAGAAGTGGTGGGTAAGAATTCAGGCTGACTTAAGCCCTTTGCTGCTGTTGGCCAAGTCAAGAGTAGCAGCAGGTGGCACCTGAAGTTCAAAGTGTCAGCCCACCAGGAGGAAATACTCTAATGAGTGAATCTCATTTACTTAAGGCCACAGGATTATAGACCCCAGAATGTCTTTTGTGTCTGCTGGACCTTTTTATGCTTGTTACTGCTATATTCATTTGGAATCTGGCATGGGGTGAGTGGATGTGGGGAGATCTCCAATGCATATAGTATAGTGCATTATCTCTTAAATGCATCCCATTCATCTGGGCATTTTTATCTGTGGACTGTCAAGAAGATGACCCCTCCCTAAGCTGTACTGTTTGTTTTCCTGTTTGTTTTGTAATCACTCCCTTGAAAAAACAGAATGTAATCATATTGTAATTCCTGTATTGCCTGAAAAATTTTGTTGGATTCTATAAGCTTTAGAAAAATAGTATATAGTAGAAAGAACATGAGAAGACCAGAGAATAAAGAAGGAAGCAATCAAGAGAGGGTGTGTCTTTTCCATAAAATCCCTCAGATATAAAACTCTTAACTTATTCCGACTAGGTGGATCCTTTCAAAGCCCTGAGCTGCTGGAGGCTGTCCTCCCCACTCCCTAGACAGTAATATGTTACTTTTCTTTTCCCACTGTGTCCTCAATCATCTGTCTCCAAACAAAAAGGTAATTATACCCTAGTTTCTCTGGCGGTGTGAATTATATGCTGGTGATCTCTTGCTCTAGGTCTAAAATCCATATATGAGTGAGTACATAACATGTTCCTCTTTTTGTAATTGGGTTACCTCATTCAGGATGGTTTCTTCAAGTGCCATCCACTTGCCTGTGAATTTCAATTTCAAGATTCCATTTTATTTTTCCCCGCAGAGTAGTATTCCATTGTGTAAATGTGCCACATCTTCTTTATCCTTTCTTCAGTTGAGGGGCATCTAGGTTGCTTCCAGGTTCTTGCTATTTCAAATAATGCTTCTATGAACATATTTGAACACATGTCTTTGTTGCATGGATTTGGATCATTTGGGTATATGCCTAAGTGAGTATTGCTAGGTTCTATGGTAGACTGATTCCCATTTTCCTGAGGAACCGCCATACTGATCTCCAAAATGGCTGTACAAGTTTGCACTCCCACCAGCAATGGAGGAGTTCCCATTTATCCACATCCTCTCCAGGATGAGTAGTCATTGGTGTTTCTAATTTTAGCCATTCTGGCAGGTATCACAAAGTTGTTTTGATTTGCATTTCCCTGATAGCTGAGGATGTTGAGCACTATCTTAAGAGTCTTTCAGCCTATTTGATTTCCTCTAATGAAAGTCCTCTATTCAGTTCTGTATCCCATTTTTAAATAAGGTTATTTGGTATTTTGTTGACTAGTCTCTTGAGTTCTTTGTATATTTTGGAGATCAGCCCCCCTGTCAGATGTAGGATTGGTGAAGACCTTTTCCAAGTCTGTGGGCTGCCATTTGGTTTTGTTAACTGAGTCCTTGCCTTACAGAAGCTTCTCAGTTTGAGGATGTCCCATTTATTAATTGTCGATATTAGTGTCTGTGCGACAGGAGTTATGTTCAGGAAGTGGTCTCCTATACCAGTTTCTTCAAGGGTACCTCTCACTTTCTCTTCTAAAAGGTTCAGTGTGGCTAGATTTATGTTGAGGTCTTTGATCCATTTGGTCTTGAGTTTTGTGCATGGCCATAGATATGGGTATATCTGCGGTCTTCTACACACCATCATCCAGTTGTGCTGGCACCATTTGTTGAAGATGCTTTCCTCTTCCCATTGTATACTTTTAGCTGTTTTGTCAAAAATCAGGTGTTCATAGGTGTGTGGGTTAATATCAGGATTTTTGATTCGATTCTATTGGTCTACTTGTCTATTTTTGTGCCAATACCAGGCTGTTTTCAGAACTATAGCTCTGTAGTAGAGCTTAAAGTTGGGGATGGTGATGCCTCCAGAAGTTCTTTTATTTTACAGGGTTGGTTTGTCTAAAAGGAGGAATCTAAGAGATTCATATATGTTCCTTCACAAAAGGGGAAAGGGACAAGATCTCCCGAGCATATGGGAAGTGTGGAGGTAGTGAGTGGAGAGGGAACTAGTAGAAAGAGGAGGGGAAGAAGGAAAGCATGTCAGACTAAGAAGATTGAGTCCGGGGAGGAATAGACAAGAGAAGAGAGAGAGAGAGAGAGAGAGAGAGAGAGAGAGAGAGAGAGAGCACAAAATAAGGAGCCGTTATTGGTTTGTAAAGAGAACTGAACATAGAGAAATGTCCAGAGACCTACAAGACTGACTCCAGCTAAAATTTTGAGCAGCAGATGAAAGGTTACCGTAAATGCCCTTCTCTGATAATGAGATCAATGACTAACTTATCCACCATCGTGGAGCCCTCATATAGTAGCTGATGTAAAGAGAAGCAAACACCCACAACTAAACACTGAGCTGACCTTTAATCCAGATTCAGAGAGGGAGGACAAGACCAGGCTACAGAAACACATAGAGACTGCTGGTATGAACAAGGAGGAGCTAATGGGCCCCCAGACAGATAGCTGGGAATCCAGCATGGGACTGATTCATAACCCCTGAACATGGGTCTCAGTTAGAAGGCCTGAGTTGTCTAAGGAACCTCTGACACTGGAACCAGGATGTATCCCTGGTGCACCAAAGGACTTTGGGGGCACATTCCCCATAGAGGGATACTGCCTTAGCCTAGAGACAGGAGAGAAATCCTAGTTCCTACTCTAAATGACTTGACATATTTACAAGACCCTTCCTGGAAGGTATCATCCTACATGTGGAGTGGGGGTGGCTGGGAGGGGAAGGTGGTCTGGGGCATGAGAGGATGGTAGAGAGACAAAGATGGAGGAAGGGAGGGAGAGGGAACTCGGATTGATATGTAAAATAAAAATAAAAATAAATAAATAAAAATAAACTTGTAACATTCCTCATTCAACAGACTTTTTTTTCCTGTCTGTGGAAGAATAATATAAAAGTATTTTGCTTTGGGGGAATAAATTTGTGTGAAACTCGTTATGCTTGGATTTGTACTCATTTTTAAATTTGAACACATTATTTTTATTTACATTATTTTATTTGAAAATGTTTACAACAGTACAGTGGAATTAAACTTCAGAAATGATGGATGTCATCAGCTTATTATAAAAGGGAGGTGTGGAAATTATTTAGATGATGAAATAGTTCAGAATGTCAGTGGTATGGGCAGCTTTATGTGACACCATTTCAACAATGATTTTAGTTCATGTACTTTCCAAGAATGTAGCAGTCTCTAGAAGAGAGATACTATTCATCATCTGGGATGACTTTGGTTCTATCATATTCTAGGAGAAGAACTTTGTGTTTAATGTTCACACTAAATGGTTGTATCTCTCTAGCCTTTCCTTTTTTGTTCAACACCACAGCTACCACTGTTGCTTGTGGTGCTGCTACCTTTGGTGACAAGTTTGGCTTTACTTCTTTTGACCCATACTCTGTCAAAGAACATAAGAAATGTCCAAAGCTTGCTGTTCAGTGACTTCACCACTGCAGCTGGGACCATCCAGCCACCATTGTACACATTCATTTAATAGCAGGGATGGCTCATAGGGAGTCAAAATTGAGATTAGAGTCAACTGGGGTCAATTATCAGGATTGGCATTCCACTTTACAATTGACAAAGTGGAGCTTTTCTGAAAACCAAGTTTTATAATTTTTAAAAAGTAGATTTTATATATAAAATAGAAGATTTATTCAAATTCTGAGGTGGGTAATGTTGTGATGAATCTTTTCTTCTGATGATAAGCATCTAATTCATTAACTGCACTAATGTCCTTGATCAACTTCAGATACAGTTATATTCTTTCCAATTGTGTATACTTCAGAGAGCACCTCATGGGTCTCTCATCCAGGATAATCAGGCCCCTTAGTTAAAAAAGGTCAACTTGAACCAAGATGCAGGAATAATGGGATGGAAAAACTTGGACACTGGTTGTTTTCTTTATTAAACCTCCAAGCAAGAGCCTAGAACAGCATATAGTGCAGATATTCCCTGAGAACTCAGTGGTAACACCACTCTGGAAACCCTGAGACACGGCTATAGTTTTGCTGTTTTAAGCCTCTCAGTTCATAATATTCTTCTCTAGCAACCTGAAATTAAGCATATGTGAACATAGGGGTCCCTTATATGATATAGTTAAGGTAAGGTTCTTTTAAGATATACTCATTGACTGTTATCATTACAGGCTTACAAGTATTCTTTGTCTATTCTTCTATTTAGGTTAGTGCCCAAATTGCATATTTTCTTTCAGTTAAAAGTCATCTGATTAAGATTTGAATTCTCCACTTATCAGCTGTGTAATGAGCCTCATGAAACTTCAGTTTCTGGATAACATTCAACATAAAACTATGAACTTATTAACAAAGATCAAATGGTATAATAACTGAAGAATGATCATTAAAGATGATGAAGACTTACAATATAGATATAAAAATCAATTGTATAGGTGCCAGGTTGGATGAGTTCATCTAAACTCTCCTCTTCTACATACATAGATTTATAGATGGAGTTCATCTATATTCTCCTTTACAATCTCTGATATATAAGTGCAAATGTAATTCCAATATCTTAGAATTAGAATGACTACAGTTCCTGTATATTACAGTTTCTATTTATTTATCTCTTGCACACAGAGAGTATGTCAATGATAGGAAATCACTAAAGAGAAATACATGAGCTAAATTAATCTCTAAAAATAAGTTCAGATAGTCTACAGATTTAGATACTTCAAATGTAAAGTGCAGTACAGCAATGGAGAGGGCACCTCTTTGTCTAGGGCACCTCATGGTAGATTTCAAAAACATGCATGTCTGTGATACTTAGCAATCACTTTTTCAAGCAAAAAGCCAGAGGAAGAAACCCAGTAATCCCTCCACAGACATATCTCCAACTGACCTAAACAGTAAAGACTTTCATGTAGGCCAGATCTCAAAATGTGTCAGTTTTCTAAATACTATCACCTTAGAAGACAAAGTCTGCAATTTGTTAAGTTTCACGGTAGTTTTCCAAGAATTTTGAAAAATGGAAGATTTTAATTAAAAATAAAAGGTGTCTAAAATATTTCTGTATGAATATATTTGAACTAATCCCCATTTTATATATGTCTCCCTCCTGGTTGATATTATTTCTAAAAATTGATAATAATGGACAGGTGCTTTCATACATTGCTGCATGTCTTGAGTGTTTTTACACCAAACAAAGATTTACTTCTGGAAAGAATGCTTGTTTCTTACATGTCTGGCCTTCTGAAGATAAAAGAGCCATTTGGAGGATAAAGAAGCACCTAGAACATACCTTCTAATAGTTTAACAGCAGGAAGCAGATTGACTTGAGATTTCAAAAGCAAATATTTTCACATTTATTCAATGTCCCACAACTTACCCAGGAACTATATGGCTGCAAGACAGACTGTCTCAGTGCTGTGCTTAAGTTATAGTCTTCAGAACTGTGGTGAGCTTGGTGTGCAGCCCAAATAATATTAATCTCTGAAAAACACATGGTTTAAAACAAGGATGAGAATGAGAAGAGAGCAGCTTTGATTCAGTCATGAGCTTTGCTCTGCTAAGAGCAGATAAAAAGCCTGAAACATCTCAGAAAAGCCTGGCCAACAGAATAGATAATTAAAATGAGGTTACTTTAAGCATTTTTTGGAACCACACAAATACAAATAATAAATAAATATCAATTGAAGCATAACAACATACTACTAATGAAATGAAATGACATCCAAAATTTATGCTTTGCTAACATTTACAATATCACAGATCATAAAAAGCTAACGTGTGGTGTTATAACAAAATAGTAAATGGAAAGTGATGAGTTTTCAGTATGTAGTAACACATTTCTAATTAAAGAGGAATTCTCCAATGGGAGAAATTGGTTTATAATGAAATATTGTGGCCTATTATTTCCTGATGGCCTTTGAGATATCTTAAAAGCAGTCTGTTGGAATAAGAAAACCATATGATATTTGGTGCTGATCTTTAAGATTCCACTTTTATTCACACACACGTCATTGTACATGATTCTTCTCACAGCTTATCAAGAGGTCCACCACTTCACACTATGTTCTGATGGGGGATATCATTCTATATATATGTTTGTCTTATTGGTTGATTAATAAAACACTATTTGGCCAGTAGAGGGAGGAAGATTGGCGGGACAAGACAAGAATGCTGGGAAAAGGAAGGCAGAGGGAAGACCATGAGGATAGCTGACAAAGGAGTAACAGGTCCAGTCATTCCCCAGTAAGCCAAGACCATTTGAAAACATAGATTGGTAGTTATTGGTTAATAATTAAGAGCTAGCCAATAAGAAGCCCTAGTTATCAGCCAACTGTTTAACAATTAATATATCTCTGTGTGCTTATTTGGGGCTTAGAGGTGGCAGGACCTGGCTGGAAAGAAACTCTGCCTACAATGTTCATGTGTCCTCAAAACAGAGATGCAAGTTGAGACTGATTATTACATCAAGAGGTATCAAAATCACCCTCACAAGACCTGCTGTCATTTCAAGCAAGAAAAGTATTTTCATTAACCATTGTCCAATAAGTATACTTAAAATCACGATTACTTATTATTTTAATCATTTAATCACTTCTAGTAATCACACTGTCCCCAAGAATTCAAGAATTATTTTGCATGAATGAGCAGTAATCCATCACAAGGTCCTTTAAAACTACACAGACACAGTATTTGAAACCATTTGAAACTGGTTAGGGCCCAAACTTTTAGTTTATTTATTACATACATAGCTACATAGAAGAGAATTGCATGGGCTGTTTCTTTGTACTTTCAGATGTGTGTGGTCTTTGTTTAAGATGTAATAAATTTGACAAATTTCCTAAGTTTTGTAAATTGTTTACAACTGAGCCCTTGAAATAATTTAAACACCATTTTCTCTTTAGACAACTCAATATCAAATGTTTTAGAATGTGGTGCTTATAATAAGCCTTCATTAAAAATAGACATGTCCTTTTTGACTTGACAGTATTTGATTCCAAATATTGGAATCCTAACAAAACCAGAATATAGGTTCATAGAGGGGTAAGGTAGTCTAGTGCTGCTTCCCTGCAATCTCCACAGAAGTAATTGTGGAACAAAGAATCCATGAAGGTGGAGGTTAAAGACCTGTGTCCGTAGTTGTTTTAAAAGCATTACTTCCCATCACAAACTGTGTAACAGGAGCTGGAGATCAATGAAACACAGCTGCATAAACAGCATGCAGTAACAAGATCCTACTGGCTCACCTATGCCCCTTTCCAGCAATGGAAAAGAATCAGGGAAATTGGACTTTTTTGGATGGTCTATAGTCAGCCTTTTGGAAATAAATTATTTTCAAGCATGGTTACAAAAAAATATATTTTTTGAAAATGATTCCAATAATTCTTATGGGAATGGAATAAGGAAAAATTAATAGTTGATTTTTTTGTTTACCTTCCTTAATGCTTTATTTGGTAAATTGCTGGCTCCAATAAATGAAAGCAAATATTAAGGAAGAAAAATAATATTATTTAAGAAAGTATTTTTACATGGAAAGATTTAATAAAATTATACTTTCTGTTCAATAGATATATTTTTCTTTTCTTATAAGCAAATTGTAGACTTTATGTTCACATAATATTTTATTAGTCTTTTGCAATGGCATAATTAGAAATAATTATGCTTATTTACAGTGCCAAAATGTACATTTGTATGAATTTTTTGTTTAATATGTAGCCAAAAATTCTACTCATTTAGCAGAACTCTAATGTAATATGTATGCTATATTACTGACTTTGTTCATTTTAAACACTTTTAATAAATTCATAAGTTTCAGGTCATGCAAGGATGGCTCAATAGTTAAGAGCACTTGCAGCTATTTCAGAGGACCCAGGTTTACTTATCACCCATACCGAGGGCCTCACAGCTGCTTGTAACTCTAGTTCCTAGAGTTCCAAAGTCCTGTTCTGAGCTTTTGGAGTACCTCCTTAAAATGTTGCATCACACTCACACACATACACACACTCACACACAGAGAGAGAAAGATAATGGGGGGAGAGAGAGAAGTAAGGAAGACGTCTTTATAAAATGTATACGTTGCATTAAAACCCCTCAAGCACAGCTATATAATTACTATCGATACAGAAAAAAAACAAAACAAAACAAAAAAACTTCTCTCTTGCCCACCTCTTGTTGCAAGGCTTTGGTGATTCTAGTACTATGGTCATGCCTTTGGTGATCCTTCCTTTCAAATCAGTGGGGTTAAGTGACTCCTTTCTAGGAAAAAAGGATTTTGGCTATGGTGATGGATGGGATGTCACTTTGGTAATTGAAAAGAGTAGCTCTGTCTCAGATACTCTCTTATATCCTCACATTCTCAGGCATATGATTGGAAGTATCCTTTGCTGAGTTACATATGAAGGGTAATTTGGAGAAGTGCTTTACTAACAAGCTATAAAGGGCTAAGCTTTTTAGTACAAACAGCAAGAATCCAGCTAGCAATCATATAAGGGACTTTGGATAGAACCTTGTGCAGCTGAGATCCTGGGTATACTACAACCTGCCTGCCATCAGTTAAACAGCTTAAAAGCAAACAAACTCTATGAGCTTGGGTTGGAGGTGTTCATACAAACCAAATGCTGATTCTATCTCTGAAATCATCTGATAATAGATTGTTATTAATTTAAGCTACTAACTTGTCATACAGCAGTATATAATTAAGGTAGTCAGTGACTCGCTGAGAATCTCAGTCCACACTACCTTGAAATTTGTTTCCTGTCCTTTAAGTTTTTCTGCATCAAGGATGTCAGATAAATATAATCAAACAGTACTGGATTTATGAAGTTTGCCTTTTTTTCATTCAACATAAAGTAATAGGTTGTCCAGCTTTCAATGATTATGACTATTTGGCCTTTATTAGTGTTAATTGTATTCATAAACAAGAAAGTTTGCTGTTTTATTTTGTTTACATATTTTCCCTTTGAAATATCAGTTATTTTCAGTGTGTAATGTAAATAAAAGTCTGTCAAGATTTTTACTTTTCAATTTCTTTATTTGTATTCATTAAATGCAGTATTGGGCTTCATTGTGATATTTTAATGCAATATATAATATGTTTTGATTATATTTGTACATTACTCTCTGGGTACTTCTCCTAGAACTTATTGAACCCTTTCTCTTTCCAAATGGTACCTGTTCTACTTCTCTCTCTCTCTGTCTCTGTCTCTGTCTCTGTCTCTCTCTCTCTCTCTCTCTCTCTCTGTGTGTGTGTGTGTGTGTGTGTGTGCTGTATGTATGTGGAAAGTCAGTCAAAGAGTATCCTGTGTGTTAGTTACTTATTTATTGCTGTGATGAGCCACCATGGACACAGCAACTCATAAAAGAAAACATTTAAGGGTCCTAAAGTTTCAGAGCTGATTCCATGACCATCAGGGTGAGTATAGCATGGCAGTAGGCAGGTAGTCAGGTAGGCAAAACTGTTTCTGGGAAAGTTAACAGAGAACTCACATCTTATCTGCAAGTTAGAAGCAGAGAAAGAGACTGGGACTGACATAAAGCCAACTCCTGCAGGCACTTGGAAATTGGAAGCGACATTCCAAAGAAAGACGCTGTTCAAAGAAGGTAAAGCATGGTCTGGGCATCAAGAAATGTAGTATCAATAAAGAAATGAACAAAGAAATGAAAACTTAAAACAAAATTGAACAAAAAAACTAAATTTAATGCTGAAAGTACTTCACAAAGCTAAGAATTAGAACAATATTTAGTGTAATAATATTTGTTGCCAGCAGACTTCTGCTACCCTTCAACAGCAAGACCTGAACATTCCAATGAAGATAAGGCACAATAAATGACATTAAAAATAACTTTATGAAGAAGCCAGAGGTCCTTAAAGAGGAAATGGAAAAATCCCATAAGGAAATGGAGTAAAATACGATAAAAAATGGAGGAAATCAATAAATCAAATAAATGTCAAGGAACCCAAGAAAAAAAACTAATAAACATTTGACAGAATTAACAAATATTTGGACAGAAACAAAACTGTCCAAAACCTGAAAATGGAAATAGAAGCAATAAAGATAATACAAACTGAGGTGATTCTGGTGATGGAAAATCTGGATAAGAGAACAGAAACTACAATTGTAAGCATCAACAACAGAGTATACATGATGGAAGAGACAATTGCAGGTCTTGACAATACAATAGAAGAAATAGATTCATTGATCAAATAAAATGTTAAACCCAAACAATTCCTCAAACAAAGCATTCAGGAAATTTGGTACACCATGAGAAAAACAAGACTAAGAATAATAGGAATAGAAGAAGGAAAATAATCCCTCCTCAATGTCACAGAAAATATATTCAACAAAATTATAGTAGAAAAAGTTTCCTAGTTTCCTACCTAAGGGACATACCTCTACAGGTACAAAAAGCTTACAGAACACCAAATAGACTGGACCAGAAAAAATGTTCCCTTTCTGCATAATAAATCAAAACACTAAATGTACAGGATAAGGAAAGAATATTAAGAGCTGCAAAGGAAAAAGGCCAAGTAACATACTTTTGTGTATCAGAATACAAATAAAAGTCTATCAGAATTATACATTACTTCTCAATAAAGACTCTAAAAGCCAGAAAAGCTTAGACATACCTCTTACAGACTCTAAGAGATCTGGGGATGCCAGCCCAGCTTAATTTGAATCACCATAGGTGGAAAAAACAAGATATTTGATGATATAGTCAAATTTAATAAATATCTATCTACAAACCCAGATGTATAGGAGGTAGTAAAAGAAAAACTCTAACCCAAAGAAAACACAGGCAATAGATGATCCCACACCAGGTGGAAACATACACACACACACACACACACACACACACACACACACACACACACACTGCCAGCACCACCACTACCAACAAAAAAGGCATAAACAATCAATGGCCATTAATAGCCTTTAATATCAATGGATTTAATTCACACACACACACACAAAAAGACAAAGACTAACAGAATGGATGTAAAAGTAGGATTCACGCTTCTGCTGCATATAAGAAATAAATTTCAACATCAAAGATAAGCATTACCTCAGAGTAACATGTTGGATAAAGATTTTCCAATCATGTAGACAATAGAAACAAGCTGGTATAACCCATTTGAATATCTAACAAAATAGAATCCAAAATTTACCAAAAGAGGTAGAGTATGGTTCTGGCATAAATTAACAGATATATTGATTAATGGACTCTAATTGAAGATGCAAACATACTTGATTTTTGACAAAGAAGCCAAAACTGTACAATGGTGAAAAGAAAGTACCTACAAAAAACAGTGCAGGCATACATGGATGTCTGAACATAGAAGAATGCAAATGCATCCATAACTATCACCATCAACAAAACTCAAGGTCAAGTGACTCAATACTGAAAAACTTAGACACTGCTATAATATCGCGTCATATCACATATTAAAACAAGGTTTCTTAACTAAAAATCAAGGATCACAGCCATCTCAGTAGCAAAATATATTGTTTTTTACTACAAAACCCATATCTATATTAAAATATGTAAAATATATCTCCTTACAACTTATTATCAGTTAATGTTTGATTTCTAGAAAACTCTACAAATTAATTTTGTATCATTGTATGTTTAATACTTTAGGAAATGTTTCAAAAGATTTTTGTAAACAGGGCTCCCGTAGAGAAGACACTCGTCTTTCTGTGCTGTGCTGAGAGACTCATTGACCCATTACCGCCCATGTTCCTCATTGCCTATCTTCAAAATGCAGTAGAAAGGAGATTTGAGATTTCATAATGAGGGCCATGGATATACTACAATGGTTTAGATGCTGTGGCATTGATGCCTCTCTTTGTCTTGATTCCAAATGAGACTAATAAGAAATGAATAGCCTTGATCAAAGAAGGATGCAAATGTAGGACTGCCGGCTTAGCACAAAGAGAACATGGAAGCATTTTACACATTTAATTCCTATATTTCCCAGAAGCCTGTCTATAGATGAGGATATAAAGATGCAGTTTAATTCGATAACCTGCCTATTAAAGTGCCTACCATCTCCTGATGATACTTGTTAGTGGTTGAAAAGGCTGTCTTTCCAAGTCCTATTGAACCTATTTGAATATACAGGATAGTTTCTTAATGATGCCATGCAAGCAGAGACAATGGATGTCAATGTAAAAATCTAATGTATCCTCCCTATCCCTGCTGAAGGAAATGTGCAGCATTCGGTGTTCCATAGTGACTCCAGGGCTCTCAGGTTCACATACACAGTGGATGGGGACTTTAGAGTACCTGAAATTCAGCACAGAGCCTCCTAGTTCCATCACTAACCATAAAAAGCACAGTGACACAAATTTTTATTTTGTTATTTGATCTAATT
This sequence comes from Phodopus roborovskii, assembly GCF_943737965.1. Taxonomy (NCBI): domain Eukaryota; kingdom Metazoa; phylum Chordata; class Mammalia; order Rodentia; family Cricetidae; genus Phodopus; species Phodopus roborovskii. The sequence continues at coordinate 10,473,802 of NW_026125391.1, forward strand.
GTAACATATCATTCCCAATAACTTTTGCTCATATAAGTGTAACTCAATAAACAAATTAAGATGATGTTATTACAAATTTATAAGGCATTACTCAGTGTTTCCTATTACTGACTCACTCAGGAAAGGTACTTTAGATGATGCACGGCAAACTGGAGTTTGTGTCTTAAAAGCATTTCCAGCTGGCTAAGCTGAAAATTTTCTTTTCACTACTTAACAGAGTTAGAATGGTGGTGATAGGAAATCCAGATAATCCTTCTGTCTTTTATGACCTAGTGTCTTAATCCCTTGAATCACGCACTACTTCATTCCAAGGGCAGTGTCACTCACAGAGCTACAGGACTGAAAATATCATGGGGAGAAAATAAGCAAGGTCAATATTTTGTTAGTAACACCTACAATCCTGGTCCCATTGACAGGTCCTTCCAGCACCGCACTTTGCTTCCCATGGTGATCCTGTAATTATTTCCCAGTTCTTGATTAAGATAAAGTCCACTTGTGTTTTCAAATGTAGAGGAATGTGTTATTTCCCAAAGACTCACCATTTTATTATTTAAGTGTGATACGATTTTTGCCTTATCTAGGTATATAAAAGTAGGGTGGTAGAGAATGGAAGAGTAAATTGTAATGGTGTCTAAGCAGAAATGGCTTCTGAACTGTGGGATCCACTTAACAATGAGCAAGGAAAGACTGAGCAATAGCATTAGCTGCAGTGTCATGGAAGCTGACCATGACCACAGAGCTGAGTAATAACATCTTGATGACTAGCGGGAGGTCTTAAGAATGGCAAAAAACAAACATAGGAAAAAATGCTCTAGGAAGAGGTATTATTGTATAACATAAAAAATGAAATAGAACTTTGAGGCCTTGTTAAGAACTAAGACCCATCTGTTAATTAAATGTTATTTTGCTACCAAAAGTTCATGTGAACCTTCATGCTGAGTGCATTAATATGGGAGTTGATGAAATTTTGAGTAGTTATTTAGTGGTGACGCCCTCTTAGGGACTGTGGCACTTCTCAATAAATGTGATGGCAGATCTCATGAAAGGATTGCTCTACCAATGAGCTGCAGTCCATGTTCCAAAAAAAGATTGAAAAAAAACATATATATATATATATATATATATATATATATATATATGCACTTCATTTGTGTTTTAGAGACTTAATAGAAAAATTAAGAAACATTTGTGGAGAGATGAGGAAGTATGTATTATGTGTGTGTATATTATATATATGTGTGTGTATTATGTATATGTATATTGAATATATATATATAAACATATATATATACACACACATATGGTGTGTATATTGTGCATCTTCCATATTTATGGGGACACACTGAGGGGACAAAAACAACACAGCCCCACATGAACATACTGAGGCATTATAGATACCCAGAATGCTGAAGGCTACACCTTTGGGCTTAGTAGAACAAATAATGTATAGATATTGCTATGCTTTGCACCAATTTTTAAAAACCAGATTATGCTTTACAGGTGCCCATATGCCTGCATACCCTTGGTAGATTTTTCAACCAGAATATCCTGGCCACTTAGTAACCAGAGTTCATTGTAAATGTTCAGTCTATTGTCTACTTTATTATTGGGTTATGATAGGAATTAAATATAAATAGTGCTATGAATGAGGCACTCCAGTCAAATGACTCTTTTCCTTTTCTTATCCTATGGTTTGATACTGACCAAGAGATTTCTGCCCATTCAATACACAGCTATAGGTCTTGGCCAAAGGCTCCAGATAAGGAATTCTGATATTAATTTTGAAAAACTGAAAAATGCTCTTGTCTCCTCAACAGAGGATGAAACTGAAACACCACTGAATGATATGACCACTGGGAATGTCGAGAAATGTGACAGTTTAGAAAAGAGACAATTTTGGTTAAAGGGATTATTTAACTACTCAAAATTTAGATAAATTGCAGCATTTGCATCAATTTTCTGCAAATGGTGGCAGTATTCAAATAAGCAATATTGGTATTACACTTCAGATAATTGTGAATTAGATGATTTTTATATCTTTTCAAGGTCATGTATTCACTTAATAATCAATCTCATGCATCTGGGTCTAGATCAAATTAGGTCAATGTTCTAAGGTGGACTTCAGTGTTTTTCTTGTTTACAAGAATCAGATTCCAAGGGATCTGTATGTTTTGCAAAGAAAATAGGCAACTCTCCTACAGGGATGTTATGCATAATTACTTGAACAAGCTAAATGAGGGAGCAGAAATTATAGAGAAGAATTTTCATCGTGTGAACAGAGTAAATTAGGACTGGAAGTGTTCCCATACACTCCTATGCAGTATGCTTCCCTGTGGTGAGGAACAATAAACTTCTGCTACATTAAGCTTGGAACAAAGATTTATATAATTGTATCTTCAACTAGCAGAAGTCAAAAACAAATAACCTCAAAGTTTAAAAGGCGTGTAATGCAAAGAAATGACCAGATGAACGAAACAATATAGGACTGTCAGGAAAAGAGACTGAGAAAGAGAAGTAGCAGGGAACCCGAATTCCTGTCCAGTGAACCTTATGGGTGGATAAAGATTGCCTTTGTGAGCAACCACAAAGCATATTGGGCTCTCTTTGCCACTAGTACAGACTTCTAACTGACCTGACAATTTGTCTTTGTGTTTTGAAATTGGTTTTTAGTACTTCATAGCAAATGAGCCTAGTTTTTTTTTTTTTTTTTTTTTTTTTAATGTTACTGAATTTTTAGAGAGTAAGTATGGTTCCACCAAAAGAACCAGATTGAATCAGACCTGAAATTCTTAAACTAGGCATTTCATTTTTCCTGTAAGCTGGCTTAAGGAAAGGCTACCAATGAGTGTTAGATCTTGATACAATTGCAGAAAGAGTGCTGTGGGCTATGTTCATTGAAATAGTTGTTCACAAGGATATTTCTATGATTATTCTGATAGGAGTGACTCATATTTCACTCCCACTTAATTTTGCCAGTATCACTACCTATCCATCAGACCTAAATACTTTGTTTTCCATAGTCACTCTCCTATATGAATATTTCTCCCACCAGACATATTCACTGATAGAAATCTGCATGCATGCATCATGCTTAAAACCCAGTGCAAAGGGTACAAAATGAGCTTCATAGGGCAACCCTGAGAGCAGTTCCAGCAAGACAACAATGCATTTAACATTTTTTACATATGAACATGAAGTAAAACAAGAAATGACACATTTTGTGGCATATAAATGTAATATAAATATATGTATCTCCTCCTCACCCATATATTCTCTATTCTCTGGCCTTTTGAACACCACAGTCCATGTCATTGTCCCCTGTCTTTTTGCCACCTGTTACCACATTTTCATCTCTTTTGTTTTCTTAAGGAAACTCCATTTTAGTTCTTTCAAGCAAGAATGAGTATGTAATCTTTAGTATTCTTAAGCAAGTAAGTTCTAGCTTTGCAAGTGCTTGTGTAGATTGAATCTACAAGTATTTTATGCTTGTGGATATGAATAAACTTAATATATGTAAATTTATATGACTATATCAATACACATATGGTTGCCTTTCAATAGTGACGCTATTTGATTTATTGTTATGTATACTTCCACTGGTAAAAATCAATTCTCTTCTTGAGTTTTCTTGTTGTTGATGCTGATCCCCTTATCTGAAGTGAGACTTACATAAACATTCTATCTTCTAATACACAATTCCCTTGGCCTTCCTTTTCATTAGACTTTTATCTTAAACATCTGAGTAGGGCAAAGGAATTTACTTCTTTACTTCCTACTCTTTCTGAATATTGTTGCTGATGTCATTTGCATTACCTCAAAGTCATTGTCTGTTTTCTCTAGCCAAACTAATGCCTACATTTCAAATGTGATTCTACTTGAACTTTTCAAAACGCTGGAGTCTGACTCTATAAGCTCATCCTCTTTTGTTCCAATCGTGTCCACTCCAAATTGTGTTCCCTTGTTCTAACCAGCCTCCAAGGACACAACTTTTATATCTGATTGAAAAGTCCGAACATGATTTCAATACAGGAAATCAGCATGTGAAAACAGTAGCCATGGACGAGAAAGAACTCAGGAAAGAAATTCATTTATTCACAATGACATTTTAGAGAAAGTGTGTTCCCTACAGTGGTGGTGGGGAAGTGACTTTATAATGAAAATATTTAAAACACTGCAGAGAGAAATGATGGAGGTATTTTGAAATGGAAACTCTTACTCGTGTATTGCTATAATTTACATTAGAAAATTTTACATTAGAAAATTTGGGTATACTCCAAAAAGCACTATACAGGTTAGATACAATCCCCCAAAAATCCCAAAGCCATTCTTCATGGAAGTAGAGAAACTCTGAAAATTGATTTGGTAATGCAGAAGAGCTAAAGCAAACCAAAGAACACACAAAAAATTGGTAATCATTGTGGCTAATTTCAAATTACACTATAAAGGGACAATAATAAGAGGGCATGCTATTACTTGCACAGAACGGACATGCAAAACAATGAAATAGAATAGTGGTGCATTTCTAAAACTTGTGCAGCCATAATCACATTTTATTAAGTATAACATATTTTTATTTAGACAAAAAAAGTTTTATTTTATATACTGATCCCAGTTCCCTCTCCCTCTTATCCTCCCATACATCTGCAGCAACCCCTAGTCCATCTCCCATCTACTCCCGAAGGAGGGTGATGACTCCCGTGGGTGATCATAAAAGGCTGTCACATCATTTGAGTCATGGCCTAGGTGCTCCCCCATGTATCAGGGTTGAGTGAGTATCCATCCATAGGGAGGTAGGAAGAAGGGGGAGGGACAGAGGAGATCACCTTGCTTTTAAAAAGATCTTAAAAATTTTGCATGGGAGATAGGATAGTTCTTCTTCACCAAAAAGGGAAAATTGATTATTGACCTATAGAATAATGAAATTATTTCCCTTTTGGCGTATTAGAAAACCAACTACAAGTGGATCAAAGATCTTAATGTAAGTTTCCAAAATTCTAAAGCTGTTACAGGAAAACTAGAAAAAAAGGCTTTCAGATACAGGTATCGGCTAAAGGAGATCTGACAGATGACCCAGTTATACCACGCTTTGGTATTTGCACAAAAGCCACCTAAGTCTATATATCTTATATGCATGTACAACATTTATTTTTTTTTGCCAGCAACATTCACAAACACTGTATGAAAACAACTTAGGTATTTAACAGCAAACAAATATGTGCAGAAACATTACATGTGTATACAATGGAAAGTTTTTGCCCATAAAGAAGAACAAAGTTAAGTCAATTGCAGGAAAATTGTTTCATCTGGAGATAGCCATAATGGTGTTGAGTGAGCTCAGTAAGACCAATATTAGGTTGATTTTTCTCATATGTAGTGCATAGACTTAAATAGCTACATGAAACCTCGTCTCTTTGATTTGAAGGTAGAAACAAAATTAAACAAAGAAATGGGGCTAATAGGAGTGGGAAACAGTGTGAGAAGATTGTGTAGAAGGTAATTTCTCTACATAGTATAATACTTGCATGAAAATGTCATTATGGTACATGATCAAAAAGAGGCTATGGTCACAGAAAACACCTAAAGTTTGCTAAATCATCAAAACTGGAAATAAAGAAATGGTTAGAACACACAGGCATGTCTGTGTGGTTCTTATGTTGTGATCTGTCTTCAGATCTAAAGAAGTCTCGTGTCCCTCATGTTTCCCTTCTCTCTTTTCCCCAATTCCTCCACCAGGAACCAAAGATGTTTTGTTCAACCAGATGTCATTTTATCCTGTGCATATACAGATGTGTTTGCACACACAAACACACACACACACACACGTACACACACATACACACACACATGCACACACACACATGCACACACACACATGCACACACACATGCACACACACACATGCACACACACACACACATGCACACACACACACACATGCACACACACACATGCACACACACACATGTACACACACACACACATGCACACACACACACATGCACACACACACACATGCACACACACACACATGCACACACACACACACATGCACACACACAGAAGGAGTAAGAAAGCAATTATGGACACGGGTGTTTCACAAAAATTAAAAGCCCAGAGACAGATATTGGGATTCAAGCTTCAAGATGAAAATGAGAAAAGCAAAGCGGCCAAGTCACTAGCTCTTACCTCTACCTTAGGCTGAAAAGACTGTCCTGTCCTCAGCATGACTGCACATTAAATCTCACATGAGACCTTTTGCTTCTTCCTTTTACACTCCTCAAATCCTGGGGATAAAGGTATGGGATCCCAAGTGCTGATATCTCCTTTGTTTGAGATTTTTCTCTTTCAGACTTGATCAGTTTAGTGGCCTTGAACTAACAGAGATCCATCTGCCTTTCTCCTGAGTCCTGGGATTAAAGGTGTCTACCACCAGCACCTAGCTTCTATAGCTATCTAGTGTGGTTGGCTTTACATTCTGATACTTCAGGTAATCTTTATAAATCATAAACAATATATCACTATACATGGACATTTCCCAAAGTACCATTTTTGCACTTAAAAATAATTTAAAACCAAGTGTTGGAAATAGTATACTAAAATAATTAGCATCAGAAACCTTTAATTTAGAAGTGGTAGTAGAGACACTATTAAGATAACTTTGTGTTTAATTTCACATATTACTCTTGCTGAGACTTGAGTTCAGTTCCTAGCACCCATCTTGGGCAAATCACAGCTGCCAGTAAGTGTATTTCCAAGTAATTTGAGCCCTTCTACAGATCTCTGTGGGCATCTGCTCTCATTTTTTTTTACCCATATGGACACAGACTCATAATTATAAATAATAAAAAAATTATAATAAGAGCCAAAATGTGTCAGCTATAGACATCTTTGATGTATAATTTTCTTAACATCTATGTCTCACACAGAATAGTCTACTACCAGTAAGCTATGGCTTTCTTTGTCATCAGAACTACACAGCACACCGTGGCTATGAGAATCTATAAATATATTAGCATATAACATTATAAACAAGTAAAAGCAATAAGAAGTAACAAGTAAAGCTAGTTTACCCCGTGATTAACATTTTGCTATCTATGATAAACTTTTAAGAACCTGATGGGAGATGTCATTCTGTATATGTTTCTCATACTGGTTAATGAATAAAGCACTGTTGGCCAATAGGAAAGGAAGATAGGAGGGACTAGGAGACAAGGAGAAAATAGGAAGTAGGAAGGAGGAGTCAACATGGAGGGTCTGGAGGAGGTAGAACTGCCAGCCGCCTCTCCCTGGTAAGACCACGTGGAAATACATAGAAATGGGCTAATAATTAAGACAGAGCTAACGGATAAGAAACAAGTAACCGGGCCAACAGAATTAAATCTAATACAGAGTCTCAGTGTGTTATTTGGGGCTGGTGCGGTGGCAGGAGGAAAAACTGTACGCGTTACAAGAACCATTGTCTAATGAAATGATTTTCTCTACTGAGTCCAGTTTTGATTTTGTGTACCATATAACATAGAGACACTATAACCAAGTTTACACTTTCCTGTTAGGCAAGGTAATATGTGCATGTAAAACATGAAACACACAGCCACTTCTACATGAAGCTCACTTATCTCCAAATACAGTGTCACAAGGAGTTAGATTGTGATAAATACATTCATGATTAAAAAAATACATTGCGTGTGTGTGTGTTTTCATAGAGAGAGAGAGAGTATGTATGTGTGTGTGTTTTCATAGCCAAATGAACTCGAAGTAATTTCAGTGCAAATTCCTGTTTTAGAAGCTTCCTAGAAAAACACTTGGTGGCAATCTTCTGTTCTTTCTTCTTTTTGGTTGGATAATGCCCCATTTGTTCTTTTAAGAGTGTTCGTATTTTCATGTGTTCTGGGCTGTCTGAAGGAAAGATTGATGTATGGTGTCACTGCTAGGAAGTGCAAACTTCAGACTCCCCGCCCTCCATGTCCTCGCCCTCTTGCTCAGCGGGATATCACATACTTCAGCCAAAATTCAGAAGGGAAATTCTTTAATGGCAATAAGTGCTGCCAATGAAACCTTCTTCAAATGCTCAAAACTCTTAGTGGTTAGATGTTAAGGCACCAGATGGCAAAACTAATGGGAATACATTCATATGTGAGCTGAATAATGCTAGCCAATGCTAAAAGAGATTCACAATTCAAAATTTCCTCTATCATTAAACTTTTCACCAGGATGCCATCCCTGTGGTAGCCTGTGAAGGTCTGCAACTATTTAACTACACTCTGACCCTCTTCTTCCAGATGTTAAGAGCTTAGTGATCAATTGCATTAATAACAGCAATTGTCAGTGTGCATTTTAGAAGTGATTTCTACAATGTAACATGTTCCAGCTATATCTTTACCCCTATGAAAAGTAAAGCAATAAGAATGAAAACTTAGCAGTGCAAGGAAAATGAAAAGAATTTATATAGAATGACATTAAGCAGGTGTTTAGGAACCACTGATCTCCATAGTTGGGGAAAGGGTTATTGCAGAATTTAACCATTTAGAGTGTTTGTGGTCATGAAAAAAAGACATGTTACCTGCTTTGTTTTGTTCCTTTTTATATTCTAAAAGGGAAGATATCATTTAGCTCAGGCTGGCCTCCTACATTTTGTTAATACTTCTGTTTCTACCTACCAAGTGATAGAATGCTTACTCTCTTGAATTACAAGTTATCATGCTTTTTATGGGTTAATGAAATGCTGTTTATTAAGAATAGTGTGATTATATTCACAACATTGAACAAGGTAGGATATGGTGTTTCTTTTTATAGTTTTCTTTTAAATCCAGAGTGATACAAGCTTATCTTTTCAATGCTTCAGACTATAAATGTAGAAAAAATCCAAGCCAAGTGGAATGAATGGTGTAGGAATTTGACTCCTCACCTTCCTCTCCCTAGTCCTATGTTAACTTGTGACCTAATCTTTTGACAGATCAAACATGGAGTATTATTCAGTGAATGTGTATATGACACACATTTATTTCTAGGATCTCACCTTTTAATATAAAGGTAATGTGTGAGAAGCACTTTTGAACAGTAGCCAATGGAGAATGAATGACTAGAGAAATAATTATGTTTTGGGGAAATGGTCTTACTGCCTTCATTTAAAAAAAAAAAAAGACCAGAGAAATCCTTAGCCATTCCTCTATGAGTGTCAATGTTGTCAGTGACTCTGGCTTCAATTAGGTGATGAGCTGATGTTGAATTGCTGGCACCTTGATTTGGACTTTCCATGACAACTTTCTGAACTGGGAAAACTCTCTTCTTCACATTAAGGAAGACATTGATGTGTACGAATAGTACAAAGAGGCATATATAGTCAACAGATTTCCATCAGTACTCAAAACCTATCAGGAATTAATGATTTTCTATTGAATTTATTTGCATTCTCATTTTTTTTCTATGTCACTTGGCCAAATTTTACCAAATCTAAGCAAAATCTTGTCTTTCACTGTACTTTTAAACTTGAGACAATAAACAGCCATAATTAAGATGGGTTAAGGAGAGAGAAAAAAGTTAAAAAAATAATTACTTTGGGGGGATTATTTGTGATGACACATGGAACTGATTTGAAGGAAGAAAATGAATGAAAGATATCATAAGTTAAAAAGTGCCACCCATAATATTGTCTTACAATTGTTCTAGTGTTTTACTTCTTACTTTCACTGTATTCAGGGGGTAGGGGAGAAAAATAAAACAACAAAAAGTAGAGAAACATCTCCTTTTCTGAGCCACCAACTGGCAGAGCTTATACTTAAACCTAGACATATGTGGCCTCAGAGCTGGAGCTTTGCTGCACTCCCGTACATCCCCACTCCCTGCTGCACATGGCAGTGATGCAGGATAACTGCTCGCAAACATTTGTTCTTCAGGTGTAAAGAGAACATGAAAATAACCATCTGAAAATGTAAACTGTTACAGCTAGAGAATTGTATTAAATCCTGTTTATAGTGAAGTACCAAGAAACAAAAATTACAGATTGATCATGAAGCATCCACATAAGATGATGCAGCTGAAGAGGGCTAATCTGTTATACCTCATGTTAAAAGTATTGGTGTTTAAGATGAGAGCTTAACATAATAAGAAGATATGTACGTTTGTAATGAGAAAATATTTACCTCAACTTGCCTTATTTTAAAACATCTACATATGAACACTGAGATTTATTCAACTGACAGCTTGCTAGTTTAGTCTTCAAATTTGAAAAAACCTGTTTTGCTTATTGTAATACTTTCTTTGTAATTTTAGGAACTGTTATTAATGTATAAAATGAAATCTACAAACTATAAACAACTTAATAGTAGTCTATTTTAGAAAAGATAAATTGAGGTTCATTCACTTCTATAATCAAAATAAAAAGAACTATTTAAATCACATCTTAAAAGACCTTTTTATAAATTATAAAGCCAGCATTTAGCTGTGGGTGTCTGCTTCTGCTCCATCAGCTACAGGATGAGGGCTCTACGACAGCATATAATGTAGTCATCAATCTCATTATCAGGGAAGGGCATTTAAGGTAGCCTCTCCACTATTGCTTGGATTCCTAGTTGGGGTCATGCTTGTAGGTCTCTGGACATTTCCCTAGTGTGAGATTTCTCTTTAAACCTATAATGGCTCCCTCTATTATAGGATCTCCTTTCTTGTTCTCCTCCATTCTACCTCCAAGTCAATCTTCCTGCTCCCTCATGTATTCTTCTTCTCTTCTCCCCCTCTTTTTCTCCCAATTTGCTCAGGAGATCCTGTCCCTTTCCTCTTCTATGAGAGACTTTGCATGTTTCTATAAGGGTCCTCCTTGTTTCCTAGCTTCTCTGGCAGTGTGGATTGTAGGCTGGTGATCCAATGAGTTTCTGTTTAAACATTTTTTCCAGTTGAAATTTACAACTTAGTATGCACAATCACAGAATTCCTTTCTTAAAAACCATGGAATTTGAACACACCATAAGTACTCTTTATGTAGTCTGGTTAACAACATTCTTTTCTATTTTACTGTTCAACTATGCCAGTATTCTCTAATTTTAAACAAAATACTTATTTACAACATTTTCAAGAAAACCTAATTTATGGAACAATAATGAAATGACTAAGGTCTCAAGTCTAGCTCAAATGCTATGCATTTGCTGCATACATACACATGTTGTACGAAGTATGCTTATTATTATCTTATTATTATGGATGGGTAAAGTATTTGGTTTATGGATATGTAAGGCAGCAAAGTGTAACTCTAGCAACAAATAGCAATTAATATTCATAAGCTTCCTCGGTTTGACTAAAAAGGTATATTGCTAGGTCTACAACTTCCTTTCACAGAATCAACCTTTGTGGTCAAGTATTACTTTTGTCTGGAAAATAGAGCTAGAAATGAAAACTTAACAGGTAATACTAAGTATACAAAAATAAAATTATAATTTAAATAATATAAATGCTTTATACAAAATATCACATATATGTATATATACATGCATACATACACACACACATATATATATGTATACATATATATATATATATATATATATATATATATATATATGTAATTGTGACAATTCTCTTCCCTTTGCCTTCCTGTACTGATATTAGAAGGATAACCACTGCACTCAGCCAGGAGAAGATGTTCAAAACCAATTTTCTCCAGAATTTTGCCTGTTTCATTATACATTAAAAATATGTATATATTTTTTAAATTTTCAGAACACTAGTCTAAATTTGTTTTAAAATTATTTTTTATTTTGTGATAATACCTATAACATTCCCCCTTCTCAATTAAACTGAATTAATTACAAAATCATTTTTATTTTATATTTTTGTATTTATTTGTGTATGTGTTTGCATGGATTTGTTTATGTGTTATGTGCTTCTGCACAGTACATGTGTGGAGTCAAGAGGAGGTTATGTATCTTCTTCCATGTAAGATTCAATAATAACGTGCTATTTTGAATCAAAAAGCAACAATGCTGACTCTAATCTTCCTGGATTGTGAGCTTCTGATTTCTATGTAAAATTCTTGTTTCTTGTGATTTTTCTTGAGCTTCTTCTGTTTGTTTGTGTGGTCCAATTCCAGTATGTTAGTTTTGATCTTAACTTATTATATTTTATTTTATTATTATTCATTAGAAGTCTGTTTCCTGATGGTAGACAGAAAGAAGATATATCTGGATAGAAGGTGATGTAGGGAGTAACAGTGAGGAATCGAGGAAGGAGAAACCGTATCACAATATATTATGTGAGAATAACAACTATTTTCTATAAAAGAAAATAATTACTCAGTTTACTATTATATTCCAAACCCACTGAGACATTGTCTACTAACTGGAATAAAAAGTGAGACAGAAATCTACATTATCTGTTTTACTAAGGCTTGGGCCACTTTTCTTTAAAGTACAGTTGTTAAATTAAGATCATCATCTTCGGATGGATATTTCTTCTCTATACTAAAAATAATCCAGTGAGACTGGTAGGTGGCAAGTTAGTACTAATCCTGCTACCTGAGTTCAATCCCAGGATCCACATGATAGAAGGAGAGAAGCAAATTCTGTAAGATACCCTCTGGGTGACAAGGGAGTGCAGAAGAGGCCTGGCTCATGTGACTTCAGAGGGAAATAACGACTGTCTCAGGAGTTGGACTAGAGGCCATCCATGCCATTCTGGTAAAGAAATGGCTGCATTAGGTCTATATCCTGAGAATTTATGTGGGGTTGCATTTAAAGGTAGTAAATTAATTTGTTTGGTGAGGAAATTTTCAAGATTGGAAAGAATTTAAGCTGTGGCATGGCTACTACTTTCTGTACTTACTTAGGATTACTTCAAAAAAGCTGGGAAGAGATATAAAACCTGAGAAGATTGATGAGAAGAGTAAAAGCAAGTTTAAAGCAGTGGTCAGAAGGGAGTCTGAAAAAGAAGTTCCAATTTTTAAAGGGAACTCTATACTCAGACAACAGGAAGAGTGTGCCAGGGACAAGATTTCACCCACCAAAGACTCCAACTTGTGAAAAATGAAGATGTTTTTAAAAGGAGAAAGTATTAAATGAAAATGCAGCTGAAGCAGTTCACTGCTCAGAAATCATTTAGGGAAATATTTGCCCAAAAGTATCTGAAGGCAAATAGAAACACAAGCAACTGTTGTCCCAGCAGGACATTCTCTATCCTGAGCCAGCAATAAACCTTGGCAGTGCTATCCATGTGAGAATGGTTTTTAAAATATGCACAATGCAAAATTCGGGGGTCTTGTGAATTATTTCTCCACAGCTTCAGAGAGCACTGAGGCTAGGCAGTGTTAGTGATGGTCAGAGGCTGTGCAAGGAAGCCATTGCATGAAGCTCTGGCAGTAATGTCTAAGGGATAATGGAGAATCAGGAACTTTTGATGCTGATGTAAAGTGGACCCAACCCAAGAGAGAGAGAGAGAGAATACATACTGCACAGGAAGCAGAGTTGAAGTTGCAGAGAGAGCTACCTAGGTCCTTTTGTGCCCAGATGATTCTATAAGAGCTACAGATGCCAAATCAGGAGCATCAGTATTTGATGTTTTCCCTGAAGGGTATTGGTCTTGAACTGATCTGAACATTCCTTATCATGTTTCATATTCCACCCATTGGGAATAAAAGTGGTTATTCTTTGAAATCATATATTAAAACAATGACATTCCTTTTCAGCTGTACACGGTTCACAGTTAACACATTACCTGAGTATCAGGACAAACTCAGCCCTTACTCTTTTGAACAGTGTCAGAACAGTTAAAAAGTTATGAAGGATTTTGAAGTTTTTCTAAGTGTATTTCATTTTGAGATGGCCGTAATCAGGTGTGACCAGTAGTAGAAGATTATGGCTTAAAATAATGTGTTTCAGTGTCAATTTAATAAGCTGTGAACTCTTGATTGTCTATATTGATTGATAGCATGAAAACCTCTAGAAAAACCAATGATATAAAACTATGGGTATGCCTGTGAAGGGTTATAAAGGTTACTTTATTTGAGGTGGGAAGAGCCACCTTAGTTGTGATTAATACCTTTCAATAAGACTTGGTAATGGTTTGAATAAAAAGGAGAAAATGAGTCCAGCATGAGATTTGTACTCACAGAGTTTTGTCACAGCAATGGGGAGAATAACTGAAATTGCAAAATTTAAGGATGCTATTGTCCATTTGTTTTGATTTCTCCTTTCCACCCTTCAACTTTCCTTCCTATTTTTCCTTCCTTCTTTTCCATTATCTCTTCGTCCTTTCTTATATCCTCTTTATCCTCTCCCTTGCCTTTCATTTCTTGGTCAATAACCTTTTAAAATTACACTGCCTGTGTTATCGGTCAATTGCTGACCTCATGCTCTTAAAGACACATTATAAGCTCTTTTAGCTTTATGTGTAAATATATGTGAACCATGTTATGCCTGGTGACTGTAGAAAAAAGAAAATTTCAGAGTTTTTGAAAGTGGAATTATGTGAGTGGTGGGAAACAACGTTGGGTTTTATGCATGACCCTGTTGGTACTCTTAAACCTGTTATCATACTTTTCTTTATAAAAGGAAGTAGCATTCCGTTTATACATGTGTATAATATCAATAGAACTTAACAGCCCTTTGTACAAATGTTCTTTGCTTAGGTATAAGATAGATCCTAATGGGTATGAAGCAGTCAAGCTATTAACTGTATTCTATATGAGTATGTTAGGGTGTGTGTGTGTGTGTGTGTGTGTGTGTGTGTGTGTGTGTGTATGTATGTGTATGTTTGTGGTTATGCTAAACAACTAGAAAATGGAACACAAAATGGAAGTAAACATTTTAAGAGAAGAAGGAATTGAGGAATGAAAGAAGAATGTACAAAGAAGTGAGACAGAAAAATACAACTCAATAACAAAATATTAAAAATCGTAGAGTAGTTACTGATATGGTTGTAGTGTCATTATATTGTGATTTCTTAACTCTTAATTATAATTTCAAATGTATATTAATATTTTGCTTAATTTAGTACATAATATTCATAGCTTACTTTATGACTAAAGTAAAAATTGAGCTATGTAATCTTTCATTTTATGTAATATAATAAAATTACAATGCTAGTTATTTTTATTTTTTTTCTTCTCCAAGGTATTTAACATCGGTGGTTCTATAAGACCAGATGTCTAGGGTTGTTACTTCTTACATTTCTTTATAAAACCAATATAAAAACAAAACATTCATATGAGACTTGGGCTATGTGTTTATCTCCTTGTTCTCTTCACTTTAGCATTTGAGATTTTTGGACACTGTCAATTTCACATAGGGACATAGAACCAGAGGAAATGTCCAACTTGCATGAGTGTATGGCAATCTGATAATAAATACTTCCTTAACCTAGAGGTAGGAGAGAAGGCCTAGTCCCTACTCCAAATGACTTGACAGATTTAGATGACCCTTCCTGGAAGGCATCACCCTACATGTGGAGTGGGGTGTGGATGGGAGAGGAGGGTGATCAGGGGGCATGAGAGGATGGGAGAGAGGGGGAGAGGGAAAAAGGGAGGGAAGGAGTAGGAACTGGGATCAATATGTAAAATAAAAATATAAATTTTTAAAAAATCTTAAAAATATCAGGGTATATTATATATTATACAATATAAGGTAATAAAACTTCCATAAATAAAAAAAAATCTGCACTAATACAGAAAGGAATCACTTTCACATGGTTGTGACATGTTTTCCAGGGGAGCCATAATGTATGGTAAACTTTGTTTCTGTACACCTAGCATATGTAGATCACGTGTTTATGGCAGGACAATTTCAGTCACTGCTTTCTTGGTAGAAAAAAAAATTAGTAAGATGTCATTGTCAATTTAGTTTAATTAAATAAACATTTTAGTACATCCTCTGTTTGAATGTGTTAGATTCAACTTACATGAAAATGAACCCATATGGACAAAAGACCCATTATAAAGAGCCAAAAAACAAATTGTTATAAAAGTTGTGAACATGTATCTAAAACATCTTGGATCAAGCAATGAACTCTTCAATATAATACAAAAGCTTAGTTAAAAGAAAAAGAACACATTGTACTTCGTCATAATTGAAGTCCTTAGTTTATAAAATGTCATTGTGAAGGATTATAAATACATTACACACAACAGAGCAAAATGTAATGGTGAAGGACATACATATAACAGGATCCATACATTATTTTAGTCTGCATGATCTCCTGAAGGGCTAGTGAGTGAAGTGATTGTGGACTTCAATGGAGGCTTAACAACATAACACACAGTATTCAGCCATTCTATAAAGACCTTCAAAATACCATTGAAAAATCCAGTTTCTATTCCCGGCCCATCAATTTCCCAGTATAGAACCTGATATATTAATTACTTATTCATTACACATTTTAAATCCATTGTTTTCTGGAATCTGCCTCCCATTGTTCATATAGCTATGATCACGGTACATGTGCCTTTCAGAGAACTGCATCACTCACTAAACAAAGATTTGTATGCATCCTGTAGTAAAGAGTTAACCTGAGTTAAACTCGGGCTTCATAATGTTTTTCAAAACTTGATAAAATTAATCAAAATTCATAACAAAATTCTGTAGACATTGTGTTCCTTGTAATATATTGTGAGGGACCCTGATGTTCATTTACAATTTTCCTCTGGCAGTATTTTCCCAGGTGAAGTATATAATTACTATTCATTGGAATCATGATCAATTATTTCTAAATATCCTGGAAAATAACTAAAGTAGGTTAATTTTTCTGTGGTAATAATATTTATTTTGCTCCATATTTGGTTAACATACTCAGCAAGTGGTGAAATTATATTAGTATTTCTAAATGTATACATAATTTTCAGGATATGAGAAACAGGTATATATCATATGATAAATAATGTCAGCAGTATACGGACTTCAACTCTCAAACATGGTAATCGTGTTTTATTCAGACAAAAGCCTGAATAACAAATTATACCTGCATGAATTATTGCTTTAGCCTGTTCTCTAGTTAGTGGGTCAGTGATGTCCTTGCAATACTTCCGTTTTATCATATACATAACCCTCTAGTGATGACTAAAGTTGTTGTTCCAATGTTGAAGTTGAATGTAGGTCACTATAAATGAAAGTTATTCAGACACTGAAAGGGACATCTAATACAGCTGTTGCTTTCTTTCTTACCTACTCTGAAGCATTGCTTGATTTACCAAAATAGCTGCATTTTTTTTCCTGCTTGTTAGCCCTTAACCACATGCTGGCACTCAAGAGCTCTACCGTCCCTTCAGTGAGTTAAGCCAAATACAACCATAGCCCAAAAAAGACATCCTGTCCCTCCTTTGACAGTCAGAGTCTCCTCTTGCAGTGCCAAAGAAAAACGAGGACAAATATTTGCAGGAAAAAAAAAGTCTTGAAGGAAAACAAAGAGAAAAAAGAGAAAGAAAAACACAACTCAAATAAAATCACGCCCAAGGAAAGTGCTAGGAGAATATAAATGATATTGTAATTTCGAGTTAGGAAACAGTAATTCATAATATGCAGAGATATTTTTAGAAAGCACTGACAGTTTGCAAGAGGTTGGGAGGGTTGTGACTTGCTTTCATAAGAAAGGAATGGCCTTGCCTGGGGATTTCATTGGCAGATAGCATAGCTTAAAAATGCACAGGGGATGTCTTTCTTCTAGACTGGCAAGTATAATTTCTTTTTTCCTTTTATGATAGGAATCAGTAAGTGCACAAGAGAAAGGAATTCTTGCTTTTCTCATTACTTCATCTCACTTTTGCTAGACATTACATGATCCACATATTAGTTTGGTTTTATGGTTCTCCCTTGGTTGCTTTCGCATACATTTCTCTTTCCATTGTTTAAGAAAAAAATGAATATTCAAAGGTATTTGTGAATTTCCTAAGATTTTTAAAACTTCTTAATACCAGCAAGAAGTCTAAATCCAGGAGACACTACACCACTCCTATGATATGCTGTTGCTGCTAACAATTTAGTTAATAAAACCTGACATTTTTCAAATTTTCAGTTTACACTTTGGTGTTCCTTTTTTATCATATATCAGATTAAAGCACACATGATCAATATTTGTAATTTGAAAGAGATGAATATCAGCAATTTTGTGTGGTTCAGCCTAATATCTTAAGAATTTCTGCGAAGATATGTAATTCTTCTCATACATCAATATTATGTTAATATGATATTGCAAAAATATATTTCTTTTTCTCAGTTCTAGAAGTTAAATCTATGCCCGTCTTTACAGTCCGTTTTGACTGACATAATTACTTCTCATTACATTTTCCAATGAATTATTCTGAGTGAAATTATTTGTTTTTACTTTACCATTGACAAGTCAGTTAAGTTAGTTTTAACGGATAATCTTATGTACAAACAGCTTCAGTGACGCAGTGTAGAGAAGGTATTTGAAGCAGGAGTTCCAGAGCATTCTCAGATGGCCAACAAGCCAGTTTGTGAACTGGAGGATACAGCAGAATGTACTGTTCTCATTTCCTGCCTTCTCCCCAGGGGAACCATAGATATCATAAAAGGTCCTGGAATGAACTCTGAATCTCAGAATAATCTTTTTTTACTTCTTTTCTCAAAGAAAATTAATAGCATGATTTTCATTTATTAACATGTTTATTTCTAGTCTTTTACTGGAAGCATTTTTAAAACTTAGATTCCAAATAGTACATTTCATTATGGAATTGTTCAGATATGTTCTTTTGTTTCTCATGTACACTTCTCCCCCACCTCCTACCCTACCTGTACCTTCCTGCGTTTATATCACATACATCTCCCCACCCATGCTCAATGTTTATTGTTCCTTTTAATGGTCTCTCAGCTAGTTACATACAGAGTCTGCATATCTTCTCATACATACCCTTACTTAGATATATGAAAACATAAAATATTAGAATATGCATATGAGAGAGAACATGCATTTTTTGTCTTTCTAAATCCAGGTGGCCTCATTAACTTTAATATTTTTTAAACCCATTCAATTATGACAAATATCATTTCACTACTATATAGAATTCCATTGTGCATCTATGACATATTTTTACTCATTTGTTGATCAATATCTCAGATGATTTTCATTTCATAAAAAATATTTGTCAGCCAATATACAAAAAACATACAGTTTCATACATAAACTTAAGTGTTTTTACTTATGTATTTTATAGTTCTAAATGCAGTTATGTTTAAGAGTGGCACATATCTGACTCAGTTTAAATCAGGGCAGAAAAATAAGGGTAGAAAGATTAATATACCTCCAGTTAAGTCATTAATCAATATAAACAATTACTGTTTAAGATGGAGATCCCCTATTTTATATTTTGTCAAGTGAATAACATGCTTTCTAAGACAACCTTCTTAACCTATTTAATTCATACTGTTATGAATAGTTAAAGATTCTTATTTGCTATGCATTTATTTACCAACTAAATAATTATTCACTCATGAATAATACCTAGTGAATGATTATTACAAATATAGTAAGTTCAACTGAGTTTCTTTGTAGGTCTGGGGAGGCCAATTGTGATTTTACAGTAGTTACTGGCCCAATTTCACATATTCTGTTCTTATTGCCATACTGAAGATGAAACCCCAGGCCTCACACATACTAGGAAAGTGTTCTACCACTGTATTACATCCCCAGAACAAACACGCATGTGTTTTTGATACAAACACTATACTAATTAAGACACTAGACATTCAACTCACTTTAACATGACTTAAAAGAAAGGACAAGATAAATATGGCTATTAATTTGGACATAAACAGTGAAAAGAAGATAAGACCAATAAAGATAGAATTCTGGGTAAATTATGACATTGAAAAATCCTTTTATTTCTGGAAAAATTGAAACAAATAACATAGTTAATAAAATAAAAATAAATCATTATGGGTATATAGATACCTTCAGAATTATAGTCAATAATGGTTTAATATTTCGTGTAACTATATTTATTATAGGGCTACTCTGTGGCTCACTCAGGTTTGAAAATGACACTACAATTGAGCTAAGTATTAAACTGTAGATTGTTCAGTAATAGGGAATTCTCCAATAAAAAGATGTGTCACCAAGCAGAAATGCCTTTACATAAATGTGTTTTTAGAAGTTCCTGCAACCCAGTTAAGTGCATCTGCATTACAATTCTGTGTGTTTTTTTATATTGCTAGTTTGTAGATTTTGTATCTGAAGATAAAAGAACTATTCCTATATTAGGAATTGGATTTATACCTGGAAGTGGTACAGATAAATAAATGTGTAGTAAATCTAAATATTTCTATGTTTTAGGATGCCGTTATACCCCTATTTCTGTAGTAGCTGAACCAACTATATTCCACAAATACTGAAAAGTGAGTGACTTTCCTAACACCCTTGTCATCATTTGCTCTCCTGATAGCTATTCCTAAGGGGGATGAGATGAAGTATCAAATTAGTCTTATTTTGCATTTTATCCCACCATAAAGAAAAATGAAACTGTGAAACTTGCAGAAAAAGTCTAGGATGAGGAAGATATTTTAAGTGAGGAATCCCAGGCTCAGAAAAGCAAATGTAATAAATTCCCCCTCATAGGCAGACCCTGCTTTCTGAAGTTTAAATGTACGTATTTAAGCATAAATATGTATGGAAAAGACCAGGAAATTAGGAAGGGACAAATGGAACAGAAAAATAGAGACTTGAAGGAAGATACATGGGGAAGAAAACAGCATGGGATATGATAGTGTAACAGTGATTACTGTGAGTAGGAGAGATACAGAAAGGATGGGAGTCAGGGAGTGAGGATGACTTGGGAAATTATTACAGCAGGAATGAATGTATAGATTTTCATCTAACAAATTTCTCCATACTATATTTACCTAGTATTTACATTACATTAAATATTAAAAATAAGATATTTATAAAACTAAATAAAAGAATAGCCCATGTTTGACTTTGTCCATGAAAAAAGTATCTTCATTGACCCAATATTCTTAAGAAACACCTGCAAATAAAATCTGTAGAGGTGTTCATTCTCAACATTACAACTTTGTCTTTAATGTGAACTTCCCCTACTCATATATTGAGAAGTTAGGGCTTTAGTAAAATAGGTCCTCTATTCAGATCTGTGATTTACTAAAGCATTTTATGTCTGTCCTTTAAACATTATGGATGCTGCTGCTATCAAGTGTTGTTAAAGATCAGCCAGTAGCCAGGCAGGAAGTTTAGGCAGAGGTACAAGATGAGAATTCTGGGATAGAACACAGAGAGAAGCCACAACAAAGATGCCATGAAGTTACCAGGAAGATAGGGCATTGAGTATTCTCCTGTAAGATAAGGCCATGTGGAGATACATAGTTTGTTATGGGTTAATAATTAACAGAGAGCTAGCTAGTAAGAACCCTAAGCCATCGTCCAACAGTTTATATAAGCCTCTATTTGTTTATTTGGGACAGAACGTCTGTGGGACCAGGTGAGACAGAAACTCAGTCTACACTTGACTATCGAGAAAAGTGTGCGTGTCTACACATGCTAAATATGTACAGGAGTGTACAGAGGCCATTAGATCACCTGGTGCTCGATTACTAGGGCCATGGGACATTTGACATGGGTACTAGGAATGGAAATTAAGTCCTCTGGAAGGGTAGTCAGTATTCTTATCTGTTCCACCTCTACAACACTTTCTATTTACTTTTAAGAGAATATATTACAAAGGATTGTAAGATGTGTTATAGGTTACTTCTAGATAGAGATTTAAGAAAAATTAAGATTGTATCTTTTTTTCATTTTATTATTATTATTTCTTATTTTACATATTGATCCCATTTTTGTCCCCCTTCTATCCTCCCATGTCCCCAGATCCCATTCGCTTCCCCTTTCCCATCTATCCAAAGTGAAGATGAGGCCTTCCTGGAGGGATCATCAAAATCTGTCAAGTCATTTGGAGTAGGTCTTAGGCCTTCCCTTCTGTCTCTAGGTTAAGTGATTATCCCTCCATGGGGAATGTGCTTCCAAAGCATCCTTTTTATAACTGTTCATTTAAGAACCTTTTAATTTTGTTGTTGTATTATTTGAGCCAATACACTTAGCTATATGAAATGAGACAACATATTTACCTTTTGGGAGAAAGCAGATCAATAGCAAAATATGTCCTCTTTTATGAAATAGTTGTGGTGAAATGTATTTGTGATTTATTATAGCTTGCCCGAGGAATCAAAAAAAAAAAAAAAAAACCCTCAGCCACATACCATAGAAGCCAGGCACACACCTTTAGTCCCAGCAGCCAGAAGCTAAGAGGTGGTCGTATAGGCTTTTAATCCTAGAACTCAGAGGTAGATGGATATCTGTGAGTTCAAGGCCACCCAGACCTACACAAGATTGATCCAGTTCTAAATAGAAATAGCTCACACAAAAAATGATCTATGTACCTAGGATCACATGCCTTTAATCACAGCATTAGGGAGGTATATAAGACAGAAGCAAGATCAGTACCTGTTAGAGGTAAGAGCTTTCTGGTAGCTTCGCTGCTTTGCTTCTCTGATATTCAGCTTGATGCCCAATATCTATCTCTGGTTCACTTATTTTTTTCATGTTACTAGCCATAGATAAAGATATTCATTATGCTGTTAGGCAAAGATACCTGGTCCTTTGCCACAGATGAACTAGGTGTTTGGATATTAATATTCTTTTAAATATTAAACATAATCTAATGTTTAAACTATAGATTTTTTGGCTAATTTTTAGCAAACTAATCTTCAGTTTGTCTCTACTTACTAAAGACAAGAGGCTAGCAGTTTATACACAAACCCAAGTAAGGGGGTTAGAAAGGCAAGACTAATTCTTTTTATTTATTTATTTTTATTTTACATATCTATCCCAGTTCCCTCTTCCTCCCTCCCTAGGAGAAAGAAAAGGGAAGGAGAGGAAGATTGAGTCAGGGGAGGAATCGAAGACAAAAGAGACAGAGAGAGAGAGAGAGAGAGAGAGAGAGAGAGAGAGAGAGAGAGAGAGAGAGAGAGAGAGAGAGAGAGAGAGAGAGAGAGAATACAAGAGGGAGCCATTGTAGGTTCAAAGAGAAAACTGAACCTAAAGAAATGTCTAGAGATTGGCAAGGGTAATTCTTATGAGACGCGAATAAAAGTGTTAAAGGCAAGGGAAGAATGAGAATTTGCAAGCTTGTCCTGGGACCCTTGTGACCATTTTCAACATCTTGCTAAAGCAGAAGAAAGGCCTCTAAGCTGTGCCTGTCTAGAAAAATCTCTTCCATAAGACAAGAGGAGTAAGGTGAGTATGTTGGCCGGGCTTCTTAAACATGTGAGCACTGTTTAATCTGTGGAACCATTCGAAACCTCTGACCAACCTCTTCCACAATTCTATGGTACCTATCAAGGAGATTACTTCACATTTATACTAGTTCCTTTCAGCAAGATAGACAGAATTCTGGTCACATAAAGAAGATCTTTCTCACAAATTCTCCAGAAAATGCTAACATGAATGGGCATTCTTCAGAATTACACGCATGCATTGCCAGCATACAGGAAATATTCTACTGTCAGCACTGCCTGGCTCCTTTCCACAGCCTGACTAGGTGGTTGGATGCCAATGCTCTTTTAAATATTATAAATAACCTAAAACTTAAAATACAGACTTTACTGGTGCTTTTAGGCAAATTAATCTCCAGTATGTCTCATAAAACAAGGTATAACTAAAAAATTTAAATCCTCATAAAAGATCATTTAGGCAAGCAAGTTGTGTTTCAAGCTCCCAGTTTCAGTGGTAGTTTCCCTACTTTCTATTTCTGCTATAATATATTAAAGACACTTGCTGATTTTGGTAATTCACCTAACAAGAATTTCTTGAAACATGGAAACAAATGAAATAGCCTAGAAAATAATCTAAGGCTAGGTAAATGGTTTCTTGGGGATTCAAGTTCAAGATATTGCTTGCAGACAACATAGTTGTTATAAGGCAAGGGTGTGGTTAGTGGTACTGGTATCCAATGTGCAAGGATCTGGATTAGTTTCCTTCGAATCTTACACACACACACACACACACACACACTTTATAAGCATTGTGTATGGGTTATATGTATAATAGTAAGCCAACATTGTTTAGTACAAGGTTAAGAAGAATGAACACTAAAGACAAGACCCAAGTCAATAATGTCACTTCTTGATAGGTAAGGAATAGATAAAAAATCACTGGAATAGAAAAAAAACTGTCTTGATGTCCTGTAATTTGACATGTAGATATGCATAGAAGTTAAAATACCCACGAAATACTACTGAAAGTTAGTAAAAGACTTGTTAAGAAGCAGTATTCTATGATCATAAGGACAAGTACATATCATTGGTAGTTTGCCACATCACTAGGTTCACATGTTTTTTGTTGCCCTCCACCCATATCTAGAAAAAGCAGTACAGGGAATCCTGTGCTTTTGTGAGAAAATTTATTGACGTAATTTGGCCCGCAAAAGTCTTCAATAGTGTTTTGTAACAAAGTCAGTCACTCCATGCTCCCAATTTTGTCAATATTCTATCTACCAGTTTGAGCCACACTCTCCAGGACAATCATAGCATGGAGTGTGAAGCACAGAGTATGGGGCACCTTATACTTTTTTCTGACCACTGCTTCCAAGAATAAAGGTAAGCTTGTGAATTTTATGTCAGAATAAGTATAGAAATTTTCCATATTAGTCAGAAGTAGACAGCATGGAGCAGGTAAAATGTTTAATTTAATTGTAGAATATTCACATATATGTTATTGTTTTTCAGAAGACCATACCCAGTTCCCGATAACATGATAAATTTGTCAGTCATTCAGCTAAAGAGGCACCACTCAGATTCCATTTCCAAAGTGTGTTGTTACATGGCCACACAAATTTATTGGATCCTACTAATGTTTCATTTAATTTTTTTCTGATGGGAATTTGTGAACACCCCCTTATTAAATGACGAAGCACTGCAGAAAACAAAAGCAAATGTGATCTATATGGGAAAGGGAAGGCTCTGAATAAGTTTTACATAGCTGTCCAAAACTCCATGAACAAGAAAGAATCCAGTGGTCTGGGGAGGGGACTTGGTATGTAAAGCACACAGGGTACTGCAGATGGGGCTCAATGAGTCAAGGACATGCTGCACAAAAATGACGTTCTGACTTCAGATATCCCAAATCCACGTAAAAGCCCACTGTGGCTGCAACTGCCTATAACCCAAGCTCTGGGGCCAGAGACAAGTCAATATCATGGACTAGCTGGCAAGAGAGAATTGCTAGCTCTAAGCTCAAAAATAGACTCAAAAACAATGATAGAAAAGGGTTCAGAAAGACACCTAATATCAAACTCTGACCTAAATATGCACATACATAGGGAAGTACATACTCCCCTGTGTATACATCACACACTAAAAGAAGAATAAAGGAAAACGATATAATTGTTTACCATACAAACTTGACATGCTGATTAGTGTCCCATGAAATAGAAGTAATTTTATATTAGACAAGCACATATTAATGTTCAAGATACTATACAATACAAAGCATCTTTCCCTTTAATCTAAAGAAGTAGACTTGGTAATATGACATTTTTCTTCTCTGAATTTTAGCAAAAATGTACTCAATTTCTTATATTCAACAACCTAGCAATGTCCCCCAGGTTATTTATCCTTCTCTATTTGATGATGTTTCTCTAATGGGTAGCTAGGAAAAGTTTAATAGAAAATTAATAATTTCAATAGAAAATTTGCAGATACATCCAGACTACTGTAAAAATTCATTTAACCATTTCAAACCTTGTTTTGAAGCAATAAATGATATTGCAATACTTCATTATGAGTTGGAAAAAAGATAACCAAGCTTTTATTCACAGATAACAACAGCTTCAATTATCCTAATATCTATTCTGCAGGCACTAAGGGTGATAATGGTAGCACTGGAGAGAGAAAGACGGGTAATATTTACTGAGTATTTACATATATGTACATATATAATATTTACTGAGTATATATATTTCCCTGGGTAATACTCAAAGGAAAAAAAAATATCTAGTCAAATTGAAAATGTGTCTTCTTTATTCTTAGGGTCTATTTTCCAAGAATTAGGATGAAAAAGTGGGTATAAGGCACAGTTACATACAAGTGCTAGAAAGGCTTCTGAGAAGGCATATTTGCACTAAGACCATATTGCATAGACTACACAGGAAGTCCCAACTGGGAGAAGAGGAGAGTTCACTTTGCATATGTAAATCTCTCTATAAGACAAGTGAGGAGCTTTTGAATCAAGCACAGTCAGAGATGGGTATGGTGTGAGTACCACAGGATTATTTCCAAGCATAGTTACACTGACATGGCAGCTGATATTGTCACCATTGACAGTGTCATTTCACAGATATGGAAAGGTCAAGAATGGTTGAGGACCTCTCACAGAGTTTCATACATGGAAAGGAAGCATGGAATTGTATAAACTACGCATGTTTGGGCCTCTATTCTGCTACTGTTATACTGAATTCTCTGCACTGCGGTTTCTTCTTCTATTGGATGGACTGAAGACAGCACTCATGGTGTGATATTGACATAGGATTAAATAACATAACATTTACAAAGCATTTCAAGTAATTGGAAGTACATATAGATATTTTAAGTCAGTCATGAAGGTTTGATGAAGGATAAAATCAGTTCCAACAAATGCATCTGTCTGTGTTATTAGGTTATGTTCACTAGGCTGTCCTTTAATATGGAAATAGTAGTGGATATGGTAGCAAGGAAATGGACAGGATCTCACTGGTGAGGAATGACTGAGCAAGGAAAGAAAATAATAGTCAGCAGTAGGACTTCATGTGATTCCTAAGTACCATTGTAATAGCATCCTAAAATATATATTTTTCAATTCCACACTAATCCTGCCTTTTAAAATATAACAAAGAGTAAACTAATATAAATCCTGTTCAGTGAGATACTCTCAGGGATTTTACATAGAAAGTACATTTTTCACAATGGAATGTTATATTCTTACCTGCCTGAAATATGTTGAATTTACCATGGCCTCCTTCATTGCACAGGGTCATGTGGAATATATTGAACAGGGAATGGGTACATTTAGAGATTATTAAAGAACTAACTACAAGGGATTCCTGTCATTTAAGAAAAGCTTGGCCAGACACATAAAACTTAATTCATTGAAAAGACAGCTAAGGTGGCCACTACAGCATTTGGCTTGAGAAGGTGATTAATTAATGACAAATTTCTCGTTCGGCCATCAGAAATTCTTAAGTAAGCTTGTTGCAGTTTAAGAAATCACTATAGTCATCCTTTCCCAAAACACTGAACCAAAACCATTTTAAATACATACAAAAGGACTAAAACTTTTCAATGCTGCATGGAAATTTAATAATGGTAGGATTCCTGAAAATATTTACACCCCAACACTGTGTCTATAATGGTTCTTCCAGACAAATAGAAAATCCAGAATTATACACAGGGTATTTTCACTATATTAAATAGCAAGTATCAGTATTTTTTAGATATTATCTCTGAGACAGTTATGGGATTTGTTAAAGAAATATACATTTGAAATCATTAATCTTTATTCATAATTCTATTAATAAGTGCTATTGTTTTAAGAAAATACAAGATGAAATATTTAGTTCTTTTTAAAGAGATTTTTTACATTCTTGTTTTGGCAAAGTAGTCCTATTATGATCTTAAGATTCTGGGTATGGGATTTGCCCCACCCCTGACCCCTGAAGCCCACACCACCCTCCCACACAAACTCAACTTCCCCTTTGACCTCAGGCGACCCAGCAGTCTGTTTCTCATTTGTAACTCTTCCTTTACTGAACTTAACAAGATTTTCTAACAGATCTACTCCTTTTACCTACTGAATGAACAATATGGGAAATTTATTAAAGCCTTTTATGCTTCTGGTAAGCATACAGGCTGCACAAGAGGGGATGCTAAATGTTAAGTTTTGTATCCATTTGCTAACCCCACACAATGATAGTTTAAAAAAAATACAATGTCAGCTCTTTCATCCTTTGTGTCATTCATGTAAGTGGTGATGTTATATGAGGATTGTTATTGTTAGTTTTCCCCTTAGTGATGATAGTAACAGACATTACAACCAAATGATTGCATCAAGAAAATATTTCCTATATTCTTCAAGAATTGTTCATCATATATCAGCAAATTCACCATAGGGAAATAAAGTAAAGTCAATTATATAATTGTATATAAATGTGTAATAAAAACCATGCATTTAATATACACATATGATTACACATGCATGTCTATCTACACAAGCCATATATGTAGTCTTATTTTATACTTGATGATAAGATGCTTTAGAGAAGCACTTCCTTTTAGAGTTTATGTCAATTGGTGATTAAATTTGATTTTCTTGTCAGATGGTGGTTTACAAATATTTATGAATTGGGATAAAATACATAATGGAGGGTGATTTGGCTCTTCAAGCTTTTACAGTATTGTGAACTGAAGAATAAAATGCATTAAGATTCTGCTCTGTGTAACATGTCCACATATATGTTCACTATAAAACACAATTTTAAGAAATTAAGTCCCATGCATTTCTAGCAGATCACTGCTCTACTCCCCCCAATTTGTTTGCATATAAACAAAACCATACTTTAAAAGTAAACTTTTTAGTTGAGATTTGTTGAAGCTGTTCCATTGCACGCCATGCAGTGTGGGGTTTATAGCTTATCTGATAGATGACAACTAAATAAAATCATAATTTTGACTGAAAGTTTACATCAGATTTATACCTTCTTTAAGCTGATGGATGTAGTGAGACAACTTTATATGCAAAATGGGATTTCATTTTAACTGTCAATTTTGATGTTGAGAGCTTTAAAATTATGACTTATTTTTTATTTGTAGATGTCTATTTGGGTAGTACACACCTGTGCAGGTGCCTGCAGAGGAAAGAAAAGATCATCAGGTCCCCTGGGAATGGAGTTATGGATGGATTTGTAGATGCTGTACACCAAACCTGGGTCCTTACTCTCAACCACTGAGCTATTGAAATGAGAGCTTTTAGAAACTCTCTTTCGATAATGACCACTTGTACTATGTCTATTCACAAATTTACTTGGAAACCTCATATGAACACATAGTTGTTTATTATTATTATTATTAATTATTATTACTATTATTGACCAAATCTAGTGGCAGATATCTTTTCCTGGCATAAGAAGATAATATCATTATATAAGATTTAGAAGTTCAGGAAATTTGGTTAAAAATTAATCGGTGTCTAATGCAAGGCATAATTAAGTACAAGCTTGTACATAAAAATAAACAATGACAAAATGAACAAGTTGCTTCTGTTAGTTTTCAGATTAGCTAAGTAGGAATCAGAATCCTACTTGGTTCAGCTGCATCCTGAGACACTGTGAAAACTTGCATGATCAATTGAGCCATTTTATGGTTCAAGATGAGTGATGGATTAAACTAAAACAGTAGAAATAAAAGGGGTAGCACAAGACTGTCAGAGAACACTGAAAAAAATTTGGAATTGACTAGAGAAAATGTTTTGTATTACTACAAAGTGCCTATGAGATTAATTATGAAATAGAAAAACTAATAATGAAGATAGAGGGGAAAAGAAGAAACAGAGAGCTCTCATCCTAAAATAAGTGACTATTGAAGAGCTTGGAGATGATGGGGAAGAACAATATAATAGACATAATAGAGAGGAGAGGCTCCTGTCTCAGTAGAGAGTTTTCAAGAAAAGACAATACTGAGATGCTTGTCGTGCATAAGTCATATCTGAAAAGGCATAAAATCCAGAGAAAGCCAAGTCATTGTATAATGTCAATCAAAAACAACTGACTTAGGTAATAGGACCAAAGAACCAAGATGTAATGGAAATGGCAATTTAAGGCCAAAAAAAAAAAAAAAAGCAGAATGGGTTAATTAATAATGGAGAAAATGTAGTCAAATGGAATGGAGAAGAACTGGAGACTTGGAGATGCACTCATGAAGTATAATGTAGATCTTAAAAGAAAATTAGGTGGCATATTAAGAATAAACAAGATAATAATATGAAAATACATGTAGGGATCTAATTAGAAGCACTTAACCAGGAGAGATTCCATAAGTGTTGGAAATAGAAAATTTATACAACCAAGTTGAGGAGTAAGGAATGACAAAGAGAAGGAATATGCTATTAAAGGAATAATCAGGTACTGTAATTTAAATTTTTTGTGCTATTGATGATAAGAGCTTATGAATTTTTAAATACTATTTTTAAATATGTTAAATATCCTCCAAAAGTTTCCAACTCTGAGAATTCATAATTAGAGCCTTAATTTATTAATTCAAAATTAAATATCAATTTACATTTATATTGAATCAGAGATGAAAAAAATCTAGAATATTCTATCCAGTAACCTAAGTGAAGTTTCTCTTCATAAAACTTTAGGCAATTTTAGAACAATTAAGGACCTTGTTATATATTTTTTATTGTTAGTGTTTTTGAATTTTAACTCTGAAAGGATCAATCCACAGAAACATAAATACTATGTCTATGTTTACACAGTTTAAAAGAGATAGTAATTCTAAAAGACAAACTATTACATTATTTCTCAAAATACACTTAAATATAAGTATTAATTTCAAATGATCTCCTTTTTGTAAAGGTGTGAATACTTAACACATTTACTTCCTCTATTGTGAGCATATGTTTTCTGAATAGCAAACATATTTATCATTTTAGACATGAACATTTTTCATAATAGCCATAGTCTTCTGGGACAGTCAACTGTTTCTTAGTAAAAATTAACTGGTCATAGAGATGTCTTTCCTCTCTGGATTTAGTGATACATTGTGGTGCCAGCACAGTTAAATAAGCACATTTCCCTAAGTGGTTATTTGTGCCTCTAGAATCCTTTGCACATAAATCAGAACTGTACACTATTGTCATCATTATCTTTTCCCCATTTCCTCCACAATTGATTTATAATGGCATCACATACTGGTACTGTCTCAAAACTCTACAAGCTTGAGATGACTTGGGTAGTACCATGGCCATTGATGTAGTGTTCAGAAATGCAGAAATATAAACTTAATAGTTACTGGATGCACGGTGCATCCAGCCATCAACTAGCATATAAGAACTACCAAGAATGTGAAACATACTGACATTTGTCTACAAGGAACTACTTAGGAGCACATTCCATTCACTTACTATAAGAATGATATCATTGTCCAGGATGCTCCCTTCCACTTTAATTATCAGTGAATAATATCATGATTGCCACGGGTCAACCATGCTTGGCAGGGCATGGAAGAGAGTCTGAATTCTTGAACATTTCTTAGTAGCTCAAACTGTAACTGAGGATTACTCCCACAATAAAGCACCATTGTTTCAGAGACAATCTTCAGCTTGTGATTAATGAGGTGGTGGATGAGGAACATATGACTGCTTCCAGGTTCATTCCAGCATTTCGCTTAACATCAGCCTGAGCCAGAACTGTCAGTTCTAATGACAAGATGACCAGATAAAGTTTCACCTGTGAGTGAGGCTCTTGACTACAATTTACATTTTCCAAAACTTTCAAAAGGCACAGCTCTTATGTAAAGCCAATATTTTTTTTTTTTTGCTTCCTTCCAAAATCTTAAAAACAAATGGGATTGTAAATCTCTAAGGAAGAAAAATAGAAGTTTGCTTTGCATTCTTGGAACTCTTAGAAGTAAGTGGTGAAGGCTGATTAACAGGATGACAGTGTTGCCCAGAGGATGCAACATGAAGAAGGGGGAAAAGTAATATTAAGAAGAACCCTCCCAAAAGGGGATGAATCTGGGTGCTGCAGTCTTTCAAAATGCTGACATCTAAGATCTGTAATGCACTACTCTCGAATGATGCACTGGGTTCTATCATCTCACCTCATGCTTTAAACTCCTTGAGGTTAAGGACTATGTCTCCTAAAAACTAGAAGTTATACAGTACTTAGTACTGAGTGTTGTGGGATCATTATTATCTGCCTGGGTGAGCTTCAGGCTCAGCAAAAGTCAGCATCCCTATGTTCTCATGCCAGATTGATTTTCTCATTAATTTACTCCGGAGGAAGTGTATTCACAGTATATCTAAATTATATATTTAAAATATTAAATAGTCACATACTTCCTAAAAAGAATGGTATGCAGTTAAAATCAGGTGTATGTAATTACCAACTTATTTTAAGCCATTTCTGCATCTGTAAACTAAAATCATAGCATTAAATATAGGAGATCCTTTCCAGCACCCTGGAATGCTCTAGAATCACAGTTTTTTAGAAATAAAAGAAACACCAAATGTCAGAAAGTTTCAATGGCAAGTTTATGCATAACAAAATAGATGCATAGCTGGAGTGAGAAAGGTCACATTGTTCCATAAATTATAGAAATAATCCCACATCACACTTGATTTAATCATTATTTTTATGGCCCTGTAGAAATTGCTCAAACACCAGTGCCAAGGCAAAAACAGAAGAGTTTATTTTAGGTTAATGCTAATGGATTTATAGCCCATAATGGTAGAAATAGCAGATGGTAAACATGACAGCTACAGCTGGTAGCTGAGACTTCATATCTCTAACTGCAAGCATGAACACTAACAGCAAATAGAGTGAGACTTCTGAAAGCTCAACCTCTGCAGCCACTGGTCCACTTCTTCCACAATGGTCACAATCCTTCCCAAAATCCTTCCCAAAAATATCTAACAACTGGAAACTATGTATTCAAATGCCTGAGATAGAGAACATCTATCTCACTTAAGCCACCAGATCATACTTATGTGCACATACACGGACAGACATGACATATCAAGAACCTTAAAATAGTGAGGTGTTATGGCATCACAACTGCATTCCTAGCACTCAGGCTGAGGCAGCAGGAGTGTGACGTTCAGGTTGCCCAGGACAGAATGAGTCTGTCTTAAGAAGAAAATATTAGGGTTCTTATATTCAAATCTACATTTTATGTTGTTTTTTTTTTAATCTCATCTAGGTTTTTCTAGTGATAGACATATTGTAGGCTAAAAGTTAGAAAGTGATTTGAAATTCATCATTTAAAGAAAATTGAACTGACAAATTCAGAAAAGCAAATAATGGCAATGGCACACATATTCTTGCGATTATGAGCCACATACACAACCAACATGCCTGTGAATGTCATAGTGAAACTCAGTTTTCATTTCTATAGAATAAATTCTATAGATAAATTGACATATAGACATATACACATAATTGTTTTCTGGAAATATATATATATATATATATATATATATATATATATATATATATATATATATCAGTTCTGAGAGGCTTAATATTTAGCTCTGAAGTGAAGATGTTTTCAAACAATCAGGCCAGAGAATTTAGTAATTATGGGAAAATGCAATGATGGGTCTACTTCAAATTGACAAAGTCAAGCCTCACTTGAAGAGAACGCATACTTAAAAGATCACTTCATTTAGTAGGAATACATCTGAATATGAATACAGTTTCACTTAATGGCTCTGTTGTAGTATTATAGATTAGCTTCCTAGTCAATGATGCTCTATATCAGTTAAAGCACAATGCATGAAGGTAAGGCTACAGAGCCAAGATGCCCATGGTCCAAAGAAAAAATGACAATTTCAAAGATTTCTTAAGATCACAGTAATCCACACGTGGATTATATCATTCTTGACATTTTGTTACAAATAGTGAAATATAACTTTCATGAAAATTCAGTCTCTTAAGATATTCTTTCCATGTGTCTCATTCATATTGCATGAGAAATTTAATTTGACAGCATCTGCTTTAGTGTTGGTGGCTCTACAGCATTGTATATTCAATTATATTATTTTGAAAATGAGAATGATACAAATTCAGGTTGTGCGTTTTTGTTCCGTATTCCTTTCTCTTTCCCTTTGAAAGGCTTTTTTCTCTAGCGGTGTGGTAGACTGGGGTTGTAATGTTTGCATCTTTCAGTCTCTGAGAGTGCTCAACAAGACTATCTGCTGGGCTTTGAGATATCTGAAATGCATTTCCAAGTATTGTGAAACACATGTGAACTAAGATGGCATGCTGCATGCCAGGTAGGTTAATTCGGCCCTCTGGGGTTGTTGTACATTACAATTCTACTTTTATGGATAAAGAATTAGAAAGGTAGATAAAACAGTCTGCTGTTTAACTGACATTGCAGCTATAGCCTTCTGAGTCTAGTTACAAGTTCCTTCCAATCAGTATCTATTACTTACCAGAGAATACTTCCAAACTAAATTCTTCAGTGACTTGAAGGTGATTTTTTCTTCAAATCACAGTTTGATTTCATCTAAGTAACTCTTTAAGTACATGCAAGAAAATCATTATTCTATCACTGATTACTCATTTAAAAAGCTTGTTTCTCAAACATACATATTTTTAAATCTGCTTCATTTGCAAAATTCAGAAAAATCATACCAAAGAAAGGCAACAATGACAAAACATATAATGAGTTATAAAACAGAAGGACCTTTAGTGAGTGGAAGGCTGAACAAAATAACTGGAAGGAATAACTAGGTAGGATTATGGGATGTTCCTAGTAGATTCCAACAGATTGCTGCTTTAATTTATGGTTAAGAATGAAATTTTGGAGAAATTAGCATGGAAACTGTCATGTATTTGCCAAGGGAACTATAAAACTATAGCTACCAATTTTGAAATAAAAATTAATCTGTTCATAGAGAATTACCAATACTTCTGGGAATATAGTATCGAATACACCAGCAAACTCCAAATAGATCATGGCACCATATTCACTGAGAATAATACTATCTATGTTATTTTCCATAATCCAAAGTTGTTACCATTAATTCATTAATTTTTTCAAGAAAATAGTTTTGGTGGTTTAAATGAAAGGTCCCCTGTAAACTCAGATATTTAAATTTATACACTCTGGGGAAGTTATAAGGCCTCCCTGTGCAGCCTTGCTGGAGGAAGTATATCACTTGAGATAGCCTTTGAGAATGTATAGCCTCTGCCAATTCTGGTACACCCTCTCTACTTAACTGTGTAGACAGACTTGCTACTTACCACCACACCTTCCACACCATTAGGAATTCTCTGTCTGGAACCATATGCAAAAGTGGACCTTCCTTCTATAAGTTGTTTCTAGTCACGGTGTTTATTACAGAAAAAAAAATAACTAACAATAGTATTGCTTTTATACTTTCTACTCAAAAGTTGTTATGCTTTTGCTTTTAAAATTTTGTACTTTTTCCAAATCATTTTTGGAACCTTATTGTCATATATAAAAACAATATATTATTTAAACAAAAATGTCAATATCAAATGACACAATCCTTCATGATTTTAACAGACCAGATTGAATTTAACTCTATTTTCACATTGGTTTAATTTGTACCAACATGTAAACATTTTAGTTAGAAATGTAAGAGATTAGATCCTTTCATTCTTCTCTTGCTCATATTAAAAATCCAGATCCTTTGGAGAAATGGTTTTTCATTGACCATGTGTCATCCTGTTATTGTACTGCTACGTCCCTTATCTACGTAGTTCTAGATTTATAAAAAATATGTAATTTTTATACAACATATTTGATCATAATCATTCCCCTTTGTCAACTCCACCCAGATTCTCCCCACCTTTCTATCCACCCAACTTTGTTTGTTTCTAAAACAAGAAAAGAAAATTACAACAACAACAACAAAGAAAACCATTAACATAGAAAATACCAAAACACAACTACACACACACACACACACACACACACACACACACACAGGACAAACCCAGAGTATATTTTCTGTCAGCCAAGGTCTCCTGGGCATGTAGCCTCCCCTGGAGTGTAGCTGATATATGTGGTGACACTCCTTTGGAGAAAATGGATAGCTCTTGCTTTCATTTCAACAATATAAGCATAGAAAATTGAAGGGAAGAAATGGGCCATGATGATGATGATGATGATGATGATGATAAAAGAATTCAAATGCAGGCACCTAATTCCTTCTGCAATTTGCTATAGGGCCTAGAGCAAATCACTTAATCCCATTAGCCTTTAATTGCCTTGTTTCTAACATGAGGCAAATTTGGTAATCTCAAACAAGAGAGACCACATGGCTCATGTACCACCGAAAACACATTGAAATGCTTAGCTGCTTTTTTTTTTTCCTTCCAAGTGCACTCACTGTGGATCAGACTGTAAAGTGATCACTGAAACAAATCAGCCAATATACTGTACAGAAAGCAGCTCAGCACACGCACAGAGTGTGCCTGTGGCTTTCTTGTCTGCTGACAGACATCAGGCCTTGTCACTACTACAGTCAATGGGGTGCAAAATCCTGTGGAATTTGCTGAACTGAACAGGATACCACATACAATGATGGGAACCCCAAATACCAGCCAAGTCATGTTGTCATCACCGATAGAGTTCCTGTTCTCACTCCAGAGCCAGCCATAGAGTCTGTTTATTATATTCAAGGTAAGACTACTCAAATCAGGTCATATCTTCAACAATTACTTTGACTTAGTCAAGGTTTTCTTTTCTTTATATTCAAGTTTGTGGTGTGTGTGTGTGTGTGTGTGTGTGTGTGTGTGTGTGTGTGTATAAATATTCCAGGGCAGTCCCCATCCCTAGGAGTAGCTGGCCAACACAACACAAACTCCACAGCTTTAAGTCTGTGTTTTGTTTTTTGATTTCTTTTGTTTGGGGACATTTTTTTTGGTCTTATTAGTTTTTGTGTGTTTTTTTTTCATTTAGTGTGCATTGAGATAAAGGGGAGAGAGACACCAAGAGAGAAAAAGATCAAAGTTTGGAAGTATAGAGGTATAGAGGATCTGGGAGGAGATGGAGTCAGGGGAAAACATGATCAAAATATTTTGTATAAAAAAATTATATAAAAACATATGAATAGTACGTAATGTGTAAAACAAACAGATTTTCCCTAAATGAAATGACATAACTCATAATCTGTCCCACTGTTCATTTGTGTAGGTACTAGAAACATAATCATATGTCATAACTTTTGTGATAAACTAAGCCAGTAACCACATTTTTGGTGATATTCTCAAAGCAGATAAAGAATAGTTTATGCATAATTTCCATTAGTATTTATATAAATAGTTGTAGAGGACTTAGTTGCTATTTAGAACTGAAAGCTAACATAAGAATTTAATCAAGGTCATGGCAGTGAGGAAAATACTATAAGCAAGACAAAGAAAGAGAGGCAGTCAATAAGAGCATGAAAGAAAAACAGACCTTAGACATCCACAAGTGATGATGAAATCACCTAAAAATCATAGATTTCTATAGCTGGAAAGACCTGAACTAGAAAACAAAGAAAAAGATTATTGACTCTCTCTGAGATTAAGCAATGCACCTACAATGGCAGAAGTGGTACTAAAATGTTCAAGCTTTCATTCAATCCCATAGACTCAACTTCAGGGCTTCTAAACATTTCCACAGAGTACAAATGGCTCAAATGTGAAGGAGGCCAGTGTTGTCATGGAGAGGAATGGAAAGACAACAAAGATATGTTTCTGGTTACCCCTTGCAAGCATATTTTAGAAAGAGTCATTTAAATACAGATCTGGGACTTTTTTCAAGTATAGTTCTGTCTACCAAAACTGAAGACCTACCACTTCCCAGAATAATACTAATTGCTAGGGCTATGAAGATGAAGATGCATGGACCCTACCCTTTGAGCATTCCATTCTACTAAAGGAGACAAGGGACAAATTGTGGATGAACTTTGAGGAATGAATAATAAGGTCTTAGTAAAAAGGCTGAAGAGTTTGAGTAAAAGCTGGATTATGAAGGATAAAACCCTGCTGAGGTTTTAAATCATTTTGACATGAAAGGCCAATGAATGACTTAAAAAATGATAACAACAACAGTTTTGCTTTGAAAAAACTGTTTAATGTCAATAGGGAGCAGACAATGAGATCAGTAATTGCAGGAAGACTAAGTGAGAAGCACTTTTATGGCCCAAGAATATGTTGAGCCTGAAATAAAAGGCATGAAGTCTGAAACTACACTTGTATACAAGAAAGAAATATCAGTCTCAATCTGTATTAATAAAGTTATTATTAAAATATCTATGTGCTGTTAAGAGTTAATCACAGTTACCAAGATTGACTAGGTCATTTATGGATGTATAATCTTTAAATACCATATCTTTAAACACCTGAATATAAAAGAGAAGGCATTTACTGAATCAAAATAATTGCTGAAGATTTCTGAATACAGATATATTCTGTTAAAGGTATTGTCTACTTCAGGTTGCTGTGATTAACTGACATTAATAAACAGTTGACTATAATTTCTTATGGTTGGGGATAGAGATGCAAATGAAAGGGTATCCTTCTCTGTTCATCCTGAAATAATGGAGGAGAGCACTATGAATGCAAAAAAAAACAGAGTCAAATCATATAACTTTGTCATGGAAGATATTCTACCATTTGAACAACTACACCACAACTAAACTGTTGGCTCTTAAGATTGCCCTTATTCTACCTGGAATTCTTCTTTCTTGCTATGTAACAAATAAAACACTTCCCCAAATTACCTGGCATTTTTGCATGAAGGAAGAAAACATCATCATTGGTATTTTCCTCATCCTTCCATTTCATACTATTTTCATTTTTGGCACCTTAGTCTTTTTGGAAATGTCTCTGACATACTTTGTTTTTCAAAAACAAAATGACTGTATAATTACAGGAATCTTATCCAACTGGTTGAAGCTGAAATCAAGCATATTACAGAGTTCAAATGAAAGTCAAGAAATTCTCCCATAGATAGGTTCATGGATATCTTGGCACAGCTATATGCCACATCACAGAATGTAGCTCTGAAGAAAAGTATAGTCATATTTTAGTTTGTATTTGTTACCTAAAAGGAAATGAAAACACCAGAAAGAGCAAGACATGCTTAGTCACAATGAAAACAGCTAGTAGTTTTTGATATCAAGATCCCATCCCCAGTTCCTAATGATGAGCAGCATCTTCATCAGCAGGAAAGGTCTGTGAGTATGCCTTAAGTGTGACATAAGTGTTAGGTGTTGCAATTTAGGCCCTGAAACTCTGACAAAGATACTAAGGCGTAGTAAGTAGAAGAGCTAGATAGTTATGAAATATCCAGTCTTTTTGAAAAAACACAAGTTATTTATATCACAATAAAATATATAAAGATAAAAATATTATATGAGCAAATAATACTTGCAACATATAAATGAAGAGGATGCATTAAACTGTAGGAGAAATAAAGAATGTATATTCAATTAGATCAATGACTAATGGGGAGTAGCAGGAAAAATGCTAGCAAGAACAAAATTATGTCACATTTTTGTGAAGTTTAGGGCACAGCAACATAATCAAATTATGTTCTTTCTAAGCAGTTCTGCTTATGTAAGGACTATGCAAAGTATCATAAACCCGATTTAAGACACTCCCAAACACTGAAATAGCAGAATAAGTTCTCTGAACACTGCATGTGCTATCTAGGAATTAAAACTGAAAATTTAACTTGAAGACTCTCATGTGTTTAGGAATATAGCAGTTGAGGGGAACAGTACCTCAACCAGCCACCTGCTTTAGCAGCAAACCTGCAGAAAAGACTCAGCAGCATGTGCTTGCCCGACCTCACCTCTCCTCCCAATCACTAGGAAGTCAAATATGCTCTACATGGTAAGGAACCAAGTAAGAAGAGGGTGGTGGGATTGGAGCATGCTTTAGAGTAAAAGTGGTATAACACTGACATGCAAAGCATAGCAACTACCCTGGGAGGGCCTTTTGGCCGTAGCAACCAGTTAACCAATCAACACAGGACAGGTCATCCAGGCCCAGAGGTGTACCAATCCTGAGATCATTGCATACCCCTAGACACTCCTCTTGCACACCCCAATAAGTTCCACATGCCTCGAGGTTTCCTTGGGTCTTTTTCATCCCACCAGCCGTGGTGAAAAGAACAAGGGCCCAAGTTAAGGCAGTTAGCTCTTATTAATAAAAAGACAATTTGCTTTTTCATGGGAACGGGCCTCTTAGTGATTTGGGGGTTCAGAATATGGACACAACAGCAATATACTTAAAGATAACAAATTGATCAAGGAAGACGTCTCAGTAGACGTAGTATAATACAAATTGGTGTATGTCGGCAAAGTTGTGTTTATAGAGTAATTTACAATTTTAGGGAACATACTAGTAAATCAGAGTTCTGAAAATAAAAATACAATCAGATCAAATATTAGAGCTATCTGCAAGGTCTTTACCTAAACAGATATATAAATTTATGTATCCCTTCAAAATGATAGTGCAAAAGCACTATAGAAAACCCAAAATAAATTTTTAAAAAAATGTATCATCATGTATATTCAATCTAAGTATGCTCTTCCACTCTTTGGAATGGTCTAAAATACTATGACTTATAAAATATTTTTTGCATTAATTTCAGATTTAATCTGCAGCATTCATATGGAATGGTGATCACATCAGAGGTTGATGCCAGATGGAGGAGAGGAATAAGTCTTCTCACATACCAGGAAAATTGTGTATGGTTTTGTGAACTGTAGTTGCATACAGTAGCCACATGGTAACATTTATCCATTATATAAATACTGCAAGTTAATATTTAAACATTAATGTCCCCAGTAAAGATCATGCTAGCCCTTAAATACTGTTCAATGAGAACAAATGTCTTATCTCACAGTTGAAATTTAGTTAAGGGAGTACTGCAAAAGCAAAGAAGCTCAAGTTTCTTTAAGAAACTGTTCTGAAAACACTGAAGAAAAGGATTACAAAAGTCTAAAAGATTCATAAGTATAGCAAAGAAAAAAAATGTAGAAACTTTGGGTAGAGAAGAGCACGATGTCACATGTTTAAAACCGAATAAAGGACCACTTTGTTTAAATGGTGTTCTGTTACCAAGTAGATGCAGCCATTAGTGACCAAGGACTTCTATAATTTGGTGGGGATAGAGAAGTAGATGAGATAGAGATATAGGATCACATGATATGAATTTGGGGGAGTCGGCAAGTTAACTATCTGCTTTAACGTTTAGTCAAGGGAACATTAAAAAAAAAAAATGTAAAAGCAGAAGAGTTATGGCCAGTATTGTGAGCTCAGAGAATAGAAACCAAACTCATGAAATGAAAGCACTTCTGTTTGTGGAACTGAGCTTCCTGAACTTTCATCAATTTTATCTTGTTCAGACAAGGTCTCAGGGGTGGTTGGTGCTTTGGTGGCAGGGGTCCCTGCTGATCTTTAACAAATGCACATTGTAAGTCATTCTGAAAGAATAGCAGAAGTTTCTCCCACTGTGGTGAGGGGTATGTGAGAAGTTGGAGCTTGATGGAGATTGATGGCAGCCTTGAAGGAAAACGTGGATGACAAATGACTGGTTTCACACTCTGCCTGTTGCCCTTTTGATCATTGCCTGGGTTACACAGTTCCTTTTTCCTAGTCTGAGGACCATGGCAGAGTGATTCCTGTTTACCAATAAGGCTCTTATGTCAGGTAAACATGCTTGTTTTCTCGTAAGATGTCTCCCTTCAAGGTTAAAAATACTTTTGTATAGTTACCGGGGCCTCAAGGTCTTACTAAGTAAAGTTCAACTGTACTTTATTATGCTTAACAGCTGTTGTATTGTTTTGACATTGCATACTTTTTTCATCAGCAGTGATGAGTTCTACATTTAAAAGAGTAGATGCCAAAGCAATATTTTCCCTACTGTGCCATCCAGGCCATGTTGGATAACTGATGTAAGGATTCAGCAATGGTCTTCTATCCATACAGGAAGGCTACTATTCAATGTTTACAGTATAATATGGTATGGAAAGGTGATTATTTCAATGTCACCTGCTAAATAATTTCATTGACTAATCAACTGCACAGTGTTTCTTTTTATGTGTTATATTCTCTTTGTGAAAATGAATTATCTATAAATAGAAGGTAGATGGATGATGAATAGATAGATAGATAGATAGATAGATAGATAGATAGATAGATAGATAGTAGATAGACAGTCATTTGTTTTAAAACAAGGAGAATAATCTTGGATTGTTGTACAACTTATTCTAGTAATTGCTTCTTCTTTGCAGAATTATGTCTGTAAGGACCTGATTTCCTGATAAGTACTGAGGGTTAGGGCCTTTTATATTGGGAGAGTGGGTTAAACTTCAATCTACAAGTCAGGAAGTACATAATTCCACAAACATATCTTTTAATTTATTTATTTATTTCGCTCTCATATATTATATCCTGACTACAGTTTCCCCTCCCTCCTCTTCTCTCTCTTCCTTCCCCATTTCTTGCCTCACCCCCAGAACAATTCCTCCTCCTCTCACTTCAGAACAGTACAGGCCTTCCAGAGATATCAACCAAGCATGGCATATCAAGTTATAATAAGACTAGGCACATTTCCTATCATTAAGGCTGGAAGAGGCAACCCAGTAAGAAGAAAACAGATCCCAAGAGCAGGCAGAAGAATTAGAGATAGCCCCACTCCATATTTCATGATAAAAGTATGTTTGTGCACTTATATGTATATATATAAATATATGTATATATTTATATATATATATAAAATATATATACATAAAATTACAAACTACCTAAATACATCACAGCCCTTTTCTTATGGAAACTCACAACAACCAAGCATGCATTCACTCATTTTTTTTTTTTTTGAAATGGAACATATTTTCCCCTGCTCTCAAAACCAGTTCACCTTGTGTTTGACTGAAAAAAAAAGTAGTGTATAATTCTGAAATATTCCACTCCTGGAAAATCTGATCACCTCTGAATATCAGCACAGTTAGAGTTCTAGTTTGTTAATCTAGTGCGTTTTTCAGTTTGCAAATTTTCAGTTTGCAATGACTATCTAGAGCCAGTAGCTTAATGCCAAACAATTTGTTTATGCTTTTGTTTACTAGAAGGCAATAGATCTTTATATATACTTTATGCTTGTGCAGTAAAGACTATGTTAAGCTAATAATTTTGAAAAGGATCATTCTGACAGTCTCTAATTCATTATAACATTTATCATTACATCATTTCATCATTTATTTTATAAAGATTGATAAATTACTGCTCCTTCATTAAGCTTGGAATGTTATTAAGAACCAGAGCAGAGTTCACTTTAAGCCACAAAGAACATACTAATGCCAAATGTAAAATAAGAATGTTGTAACTATTTCATGATCATTAAATTCAGTTCTGAAAAACTTTTCAGATTCATTTATTAGTATGGGCAGAAGAAAAACTATTTGTGACATGCCCTGTTAGTAATAGATATGGAAAGGCATTTAATTCTGCCATTACACTATATATAAAAAAATAATACAAAGGTAAACTGAACTAAGTTATTCTCTTTATGTAAAAGATAAACAAAAACTGGCACCAATAAAATCTACATTCATCAAAAATATATGATTTCTGTTCAAAAACAGTCATTTAAAAGAGAAAGCAACAGAGGCAGCCTTGCCTTCAAAGGTTGGTAATTATACAGATATTTTGCAAACTGTATCTTATGTCTTCAAACTATGACCTCTGATACAGGACAGATTCAGTCTTTAGTTTTTATTGATTAGTTTTGAATTTAAGAGAGGCCCTTAAGAATATTCAGCATTAATAAGAAAAATATTCTAAGGCATAGAATCACCAGGAGTGCTTTAGGGATGGGGAAGCAATGTGTAAATGGCTTCATGAAAACTGCTAACTGGGAATTTTTGGGAACACAGAAGAAAGAATTAGCACTGTTATTAGTAGCAGTTGAAAGCAATCAGGAGCTGAGGCTGTGCCTAAGAGTCTTGGCTATTGTTATATTATTGCAGAGTCCCATAGGCAATCTTCACATGTACAGTACATCCTGCATCTTTTGATTCTTTTGTCTGCCCTCCAACCTGCTCAGCCAGAAACCTTCAACCAACAGAGATTTATGGAGCTCCCACTAACAGGGTCAGCCCTGTTTTATCATCAGAGGGCTTCTTCATAAGAAATAATAACATCCATCTACTGCTCTGTTGGGCCGATTCTCTAGGCGTCAACATTTTGTGTTTACCTTAACAATGAGTGCATATTCAAAACCCCTAGCTGAAATCAGTGCCCCCATCAATTCAAAAAGGCACAGTAGCCCAGATTTCTGTGACTTGTCAAGCCCGTGTCATCTAAGCTAATGGATAGGTCTTAGTGTTTTTATACTGGAAAAGATCAATAGAGTTTGCATATTGAGGTAATAATGAGTTTTCCAAGAAGAGTTTTTAACAGAACCCAAAACTACCTTAATAGAAAAAATCATGAGTTAAGATGTTACAAACATGTACATTCTAAAAGGAGAAAATACATTTTAGAATTTATTTTTCTCCAAGCATGTGTGGGTCTGAATTGAAAGATTTAATTTGAGGAGATTTAGCAGCATGTTACAAAAGCAAAAATCTTCCATGAGTTAATTTTACACATTAGGGTTATACAGTAACAGACTCCTGAGTTTCAATCATTACATAGTTTTTCCAATAGGCAAAGTACACTCAATTTTAACATTTAGCATTTATAATATCTCATAAATCAATTAAATTATTGTCCCTGAAAGTTTGATCATTTGTTTAAATCATTCATTTAGCTTTCTGGTAGTATAAATTTATAAGACTTCTACAAAATGTTTTGGGATTTCCTTTTGGAATGGAATGTTCATAAGAAATCCAAAGCAATGCTCAATATTTTATTGTAATTGCATAAAGTAGTTCTTTCACAAAGGTTGTTCTAAGCAATCCTGTTCCCCTGTGCTGTGATGAGAGTTTTTCATGGGTCTTTGGCCAAAAGTTTTTTTCTAGAGTTAATACTCCCACTCTTCTTCCTTAAGTGTCTTGGGATTTTTAACATCCGCAACACAGACAGGAATTTGGTTTTATGCCTCAAGTGCCTCAAGAAAAGAATGGATCTTTTTTCATATAATGATCTGCAGTGTAATTACTAATGAAAAAGTAATATTGTGCACCATAAACTGCAATCTGCAAGGAACATTTTAGTAATAGACAATTCTAAATGCACAGAGCATAAGGAAT
The DNA here is from genome assembly GCF_943737965.1 of Phodopus roborovskii. NCBI lineage: Eukaryota > Metazoa > Chordata > Mammalia > Rodentia > Cricetidae > Phodopus > Phodopus roborovskii. Next base: position 10,518,781 of record NW_026125391.1, read on the forward strand.
TTGAATCAAGTAAGGAGGAAAATCAATACTAGAAAATAAAAAGTAATCCCACGATTTCATACACTAAATGTATTTAGGAGAATAAATGAAATGCCTATTGTCTGCCGTGTCTCTCAGAAACCCATGGTTTAAAGCAATCTTATGCAAAATAGTCAACTGTTAAAAACTGCCAGGACAGTTAGTAGTAACCTATGTTGATGAAACTACTTACAAATACTAGATTCACTCAAAATGAACATTTTAGAAATAATATCCCCAGCTTCAGGATGTTAGGCTACGTGAAAGCAGGAAGGTGATTCTGAGTAACTTAGAGTCTGTAAACATGAGCACTCTGACCTACCATACTTAGAAGTACATGAGATTAAATTCATACATTGCCTCATTCATTTCTCAGTCTTTGAATCAAGAGAGATACATTATACACTTACTGTCCGTAAAGTCCCTGAAAAATAGTGATAATGGAGGATATATCCCAATGAGATCTTGGACGTGGGAAGAACAAACCATGAACAGGTAAGCAAGTATCCAGGTTAATATGTGCAAAGCTATATAAATCATACCTGAAGTTATGCCATAGCAGTCCCTGTCAGAGTCCTTGACTCTCACTGATGTTAATAAGCTTGCTGAACTACTCTTACAATGATAATTATCCTATTTGTTCTCCATTAGGTATGATACTGGAAATAATTGGTTTTATTAAAGTTTCTTTCATTAGACATTTAAATTAAGATACAGTCCTAATTATGTGAAAGCACAAAGTTCATAATGTTCTGCTAACTGTAACATATTAACTCATTCAATTCACTTCATCATACTTGTGACAGATGATAAATAACTGTTTCCTACAGAAAGCTTAATAACACAGCCCCAGATGCAACCCCCAAAGGCAGTATGAGTTATCATATGGGACATTTTAAGGAAATGGTTTAACTGACTGATCGAAAGTTCACACTTTTACATCTGTAAGTACCACAGAGCATATCAAAGGAGATAGAGAAAACAGAGGAGATAATAGTATCCTGGGGGATTTTAAATCCTCCATGGATAAACACTACTTAGATCTTCCGAGAGAAAGTATACTGCCACTTTACTGACTATAACGAAAAGAACTAAAGTCTAGCTGTATGTGGGATGGAGGAAGATTGAACTAAATAAATATAGATTACCTTTTCTATGTAATGTGTTGTTTGTTATTTTGACTGCAATTTGACACTCTTGACACTGACAATAAAGTTAAACCTTGAATCACAAAGCAGAGATAGCAGCTAGCTGACCCTAGTTAAACATAAAGAAGCCAGGAACTTGGATAGAGAGGACATAGAGGAGGAGAGAGTGGGACTACAGTATGGGGCAGGTTTTGGCATTTCATCACGCAGAAGAGATATACCTCTTGCAGTGTCTCTGGACAAACAGCAAAGTCAGCTGATTGCTTCTTGGCTTCTCTGATCTGGAAGGTTTTCACTCTAATATCTGACATTTGAGTCTTTGTTGTTAAATAGTGGCTTAGTTTAAACCTTCATATCTCTTCCTTGTGGCTGTGAGACTGGAAGTCCCTCCAGGCTGTGACCTAAATGTCTGTTAGAGCTCTAACTGACAAGCTGTGAAGCCACAGATGGTAATTAAAATACCATTAGATTCATTTTCAGCTGTTAAGCTGAGAGTAAAACGAAAATAACGCGCCAATTATTTATTTTATATTTGTTTGGTTGTTTTTGAGTTTGATTTATTTATTTTTTTTTTTTTTTTTTTTTTTTTTTTTTTTTTGCGTTGAGGATGGATTTCAGGGCTTCACAATGCTAGGCAAGTATTGTACCACTGAGCTGCATATACTAGCCAGAGTTACTCATTTTTGATGAAAAGTAGAAAATTTTGCAATCCAACTGTAGAATAAAGAATACCAGAAACAAAGATTTCACCCACTATGAACTTGTATAAGGGCAATGTCAACAGTGATATTCGGATCATAAGGTTATAAATGTAGATGGTTTCCAATGTTATAAACTAATTTCCCAGAAACATTTGCTTAATACTCATTCCAACTCTGTAAATACAGTAAAATGTGTGTTTATTTGTAAAGTCAAATTATCTGTTGGCTATAACACAGCTAAAACTGATTATCAAAGCTGTTCAATTTTATATTTTAAACCTTAGATTATAATAGAGTCTTTTATTCATGGAAGAATATAAAACCATATTGTTCTGCTTGACTATGAAGATGCATTCATTAAAATTTATGACAAGACATTGCCAGGTCTTTTTCATGCCCTGTACAAAAAGTAATGTTAAAAAATTTTCATTATCCATGATAAAATTCTTACTTTCAGGAGAAAAATGGTGTTAAAGAAAAAGAAAATAGTGTTATTGAAGAGTAGTATTTCCAGTTTTTGTCTTAAGTTTTCTCAGGGTGTCCTAATTACATTAGACAGATGACATTGAAATTATTAACTCAACGACTTTTATTTCTCTGATTGTTGTGACAAAATATCTAACAAAAGGAACATATAGGAGAAGGGATTTGTGTTGGCTTCTAGTTTAAAAGTAACCTGTGGAGGGGTCATGGTATAGATATTATGGCTGCCTAAATATGAAATAGTGGTTGTTTTAAATCCTCCGTCAGAGTGCAGGATGCAGTCAGGAAGCAGGACAAAGGATAAAACTTCAGGGACTACCACCATTGACCCTATACTTTCAGAGCTCTTCCACTTCCTGTACATTCAAAATACACAATAATAGCTGCATTATCTAGGAAGCAGCCATTTATACACGAGTTATAGGGGATTGTGGTATCTTGTATGAAACTCCTCTTGATAGGCTCATATATGTGCATGCTTTGTCTGAAGTAGAATTGTTTGGAATGATGAAGAGGCATGGCTTTGTTGGAGTAGGTGTGGCCTATTGGAGGAGGTCTGTCAGTGGGAGTGGGCTTTGCCATTTCAAAAGCCCATACCAGGTCTAATCTCTCTCTCTCTCTCTCTCTCTCTCTCTCTCTCTCTCTCTCTCTCTCTCAGTCTCTCAGTCTCTCTCTCAGTCTCTCAGTCTCTCAGTCTCTCTCAGTCTGTCAGTCTGTCCATCTCTCTCTCTCTCTCTCTCTCTCTCTCTCTCTCTCTCTTTCTGCCTGCTGTGGAGCAGGATGTAGCTCTCAGCTACTTCTCTAGAACCATGCCTGCCTGTGTGCCATCATGTTTTCCACCATGATGATAAATTGAAACTTTAAAGAAGCACTGATAAATGCTTTCCTTTATAAAGATTAATTTGGTTATTTGGTTGAGGTGTTTCTTCACAGAGATAGAAAACTAAGACAGAGACATTTCATATACAATTTGCAGCATTATACAGTTGCTTCCCATAGGCTCATGGCTATGACATAATGAAAAAGGGGAGGCATTAGCCCCAAATTTAAAAGTTTTTGTAGTCTTTAAAAGTCCTCAAGCAATCTTTACACATCCATAGTCTCTTCTGAAACTCAAATCTCAATAGTAGGCCCCTAATTTAAAAAAAAATCCAATTTACAGGAGCTTAGAGTAAATGTTCTCATTTCAAATGGGACAAATAGAAGCTTAGAGAGAAAAGGGTGGACCAAAGAAATGCTAAACCCAAGCATGGAAAATACAAAATCCTGTAACTACATATTAGACACCAGGAACTGAATATGGAATCATCTGGGCTTCAGTGGCCTTGTGGAAAAGCAGTTCTCCAGTTCTACTGCAATATATGTCATTTCTTTCTTGGGCAAATCCAATTCTGTGCCTGCAGTTTTCCTCAGAGCTCATCTTGTCTTTTTGGCATAAAATGCTGGAATCTCTACTGCAACTTGGTCTCCATTTTTCCAGTCTCAGGTATTGGCCATTCAGGACCTCTCTGTTGAGAATCAGACTAAGTGGTATATTGTCTGTCTTTGGCAAGTTTCCATGATCCCCTCACTCTTACATCTTTCGTGCCTGCAAACTGGTACCCAGTGAATGATGCTGTTAAGCCTTTCTGCCAACTGAAGATGAATTCTGGTCCCTTTCTATCACAGCTTAACCAGTATGCCTACACTTTGGTAGCTGAATCTGGGGAAATACTTCAAAGAGAGTTGCCTTTAAACAATGTTCTCAGTTCAGACTCTCTTCCCATAAATGAATTGGTATTTCACAAGCTGGTTTTGATGGATAATGTCTGTCCCTTGCCCCCTTTTTTTTTTCCTCCTTTAATAATTTTAGAGAAGAGGGATTCTATTTTATGCTGCCAATCAATTTCTTTAATGATGACAGCTGCTTCTCAAAACCCACTGTTTCTGCAACTTCAAAATTTTTCATGTATCTTAGTGTGGTTTATTTGTTTTTCTGTGAAAAGACTCCATGAGCATAGCAAGTCTTGTAAAGGAAAAACATTTAATAGGGAGGCTTACAATTTAAGAGGTTCAGCCTGATGTGGCATGGTGATTTGTAAGCAAACATAGAGATGTAGCCCAGTATCCTACATCTTAACTTTCAGGTGACAGGAAGTGGTCTGAGACACTGGATGGTACCTTGAACATACATGAGACCTCAAAGCCTACTTCCACAATGATTCACTTTCTTAAAAAAAAAGACCATATTTATGCCAGCAAGGCCACATCTTCTAACAGTATCACTCCCTTTGGGGCTCATTTTCTTTGAAACTACCATATTCCACTCCCTGAGCACTAAAGGCTTATAGATCATATCATAATGCAAAAATGCATTCAGATCAACTTCAAAAGTCCCCTTAGTCTATCACAATATCAACAGTGTTTTAAAGTAAAGGTCTCTTCTGAGACTCATGCAGTCTTGTAACTACAATCTCTTGAGAAATCAAAATCAAACAGCAGATCACATCTTTCAAACGCATAATGGTGCAGGAAAAGCATTGCCATTCTAAAATGTAGGACCAGGAGCATAGTAAGGAAACACTGAATCAAAACTGATACTAAAAACCAGCTGGGAAAACTCTACATTCTTCATCTCTATGTCTGATGCCAAGGAGCTATTCAGATCTCCAACACCTTTCAGCTTTGCTGACTGCAACACACTTATTTCTCTTGGGCTGGTTCCACTCCCTATTAGGAGCTTTCCTAGGCAGGTATCCCACAGTTCTGGCATCTCCAATATCTTGAGGTCTCCAAGGCAATTCAGCCTTCAACATCACAGTTTCATGCAATAGTGTTTCTAGGCCTCCATACAGGGACAACAGACAATGTCTGACCTCAGTGGCTTCCCTTGGTGGCAGAAGCAAATTGAATCAAATTCCATAGCCCATTTCTTCCATCCTTCACTCTAAAGCCAGAACCATGTGGCTGAATCTGCCAAGTTCTGCTTTTTGCTGGGGATGGAACATGATCCTCTAATTCAATTACTTCTTCACCAGCTTCCTGTTTTCCATGGTTTCTTTCAACACCTAAATTTGGCTGTCCAGAAACTCACTCTGTAGATCAGACTGGCCTCAAACTCAGAAGTCCACCAGCCTCAGCCATCCCAGTGCTGGGATTAAAGATGTGCACTGCCATACTTGGCTCTGAGCTTTTCTTTAATTTTTTCTTTTTTTCACAAGATTGAAACTTAGCTGGGTAGCATCTTGCCCTGAGGTAACCACTACCTTTTTTTCCTTTCTTAACCGGTTTAACTCCTTCAAAGCAAGACTTCATTAGAGTTAACACTAGTGACCACACAATAATTCTATAGTAGGCTGTTTTGATATTTCTTCTATCAAGGGAATTAATTCAAAACTCTTCATTTTAGCCTTAGATAGACTTTTTGGACAAGGGCAAAAAGCAGCCACATTCTTCACCAAAATATTGCAAGAATGATCTGTAGGCAACATACTAAAATTTTTCTCCTCTGAAATCTCTTGAGCTAGCCCCCCTCAGTTCAAATCATTCTTAGCACCACTGTATACCATGACGGAACTGATATGGCCCATTGTGTAGTGCTTAAACCATTCTACTGCTTTCCTAACCCAAAGTACCAAAATCCAATTTCCTCCCAACAAAAACATGGTTAGGCCTATCACAGCAATACCCGAGTCCCTGGTACCATGTTCTGTCTTAGGTTTCTATTGCTTTGAAGAGATACCATGACCATGGTATCTGTCATAAAGAAAAACATTTAATCAGGGTGGCTTACATTTTCAGAGGTTTAGTCTATTATCATCATGGTGTGACATGGTGACATTCAGGCAAACATAGTGCTAAAGAATTTGCCAAGTGTGGTACATCTTGACTTGCAGACATCGGGAAGTGATCTGAGACATTAGATGGTATTATTAGCATATGTGTGGCCTCAACACCTACCTCCACAGTGATACATACACTTCCTTCAACAAGACCACACCTACTCCAAGGAGGCCACATCTCCTCATGGAGTCATTTTCCTTCAAACTGCCACACATATCAAACATTTTATGCCTTTAAGCCTTGATCATTGCTTTTAATCTTCACAAACTCAAATAAGAACAGTAAGCATGAACCAAGACTAACTCTGAGTGATATGATGACTTGAAATGATATTCCAAGCAAATAAATGTAGTGGATATTTTTATAAGTTAAATATACATTCACTCAATAATTTTGCCAAATGTTTTCAAAAGAATTTTCATAAAATGTATTTTGACCATATTCCTGTTCTCCCAATTCTACTCAGGCTTTCCCTCTGTGCCCACCCAAGATCATGTTCTTTTTTACCTTAAAAAATAAAACAGAAAATCACATATACAAAACCGTGATGTCTATTTGCATGAGATAATTATTTCTGGGCATGGGGCCAATCCTGTCCCGTGCTTGTTATACCCAGAACTACTACATTCAGGAAAATGGATTATTCTGTTACCAGAAAGTATCAATTGAAAACTACTTTGCTAGGAGAAAGACTTTGTGCCCATTTCCCCCTCTCCATGCTGGGATTTTGCATGTTGTGAACTTGTGCAGGTCTTGTAAATGTTGGCACAGTCTCGGTGAATTTATATATGTATCAGTATTTTTATGTCTGTAAAGTGCTATTTCCTTGGAGTCATTCACTACTTCTGGCCTATACAATATTTTTGCTTTCTCTTCTGCATAGATTCCAAAGCCTTATTCAGCCTCACTTAGTTATTCATAACACAGTTGCAACTGAATTACTACCAGAATATAACATGAATGGACTCTAACTCAGTTCAGAATAGAGTCCTTGTTTCCTTATGAAAACACATGAGCTGGGGCTCCATTGTCTAATTCTGGTCTTGCAAGTACCTACAAGATGTCCTATTAAGTTGCATTGACAACAATCAAAACCTTTTGGATCTTTTAGCTCTGACCTCTTTCATATTCTGTAATGTAAACCTGTTCCAAATGCCTGAAAAATATGATCAGGTTTAGAACAGTAACGATGTAAGTACTGATACAAATATTTTATGGTTGTTACATAATAGAGGAAGAGTTTATTTGGTCACACACACACACTCACACACACACACACACACACACACACACACACACACACACACACACACTTCCTGATGGCAGGGAAGGGAATGTGACAGAATAGGCAGTATATACACTGCACCCACAGTAAGAAAGCATAGAAAACAGGAAGTGGGGCAGGCTATCAGACCTCAAAACCCATCCCTAGTGATCCACCTTCTCCAGTGAGTTTCTTTGTCTTAAAGTTTCCATGGCCTATCAATACAGTGCCACCAACTGAAGACCAAGTATTCCAAATACAAGTGTCTATGGGGGAATTTCCCAGTAGCCTCTCAGCAGCATGCATCCATAATTTCAACATTGCATTACAGCTACTTCCTTCTGCTGCATCCTGTCCTCAGTAGCTGCTCGGAAATATATGTGATACATTACACATTACAAACAGGGACAGAATAATATGTGTGCAATCTAATGGTGAGCCTCAAGAATTCATTTGATACCTGATATATATGCATACATACCATCAGGAATAATTCTACTTAAGAATGAAATATTTTTATTAGATACTTATCATTGTTTTCCAGTTACTAAAATTGCTAAGACTACTAAGTACTTCACAAGTTGTGTGACCTTGTCTAGTAAACAGAACAAATGAACATGTCTTTTGTTAAAGTGTGCCCTGAAAAATAACTGCACCAGCCACAAAGAGAGTTAGTTGATTTCTAATCTAGAATGAATACCTAGTGCTCCCAGGACTTGGCTTCTTAAGTTTTCTATATAAAAAATACTTCTATAAAATAAAATTTGACTATATAAATTAATATTTTCCATTAAGTACTGGATACAGAAATTGGGCAAAAACTGATCTTAATAAAAGTGCACATACCCATAAAATTTAAATTCAAATAATTAAGACATACACACAGAGAGGAGACCTTTCTCTCTGTCTGCCTTGCTCTTGAATGGACATACTTGTTTCTAACTGCTGTTGGTTCTATGTTGTTCAAAGTTTTATTTAGGTAAATACTTATTATCCTTCCCTTCTTATCATCTCTTTACTCAAGAAGGGCATGGATCTTTAGCAGAAATTATCACTGCTTCACAAATAGCAGTAACTAGGCAATATGTAAAGCTGCGTTATAGGAAGGGATGGAAGTCCAGAGAAAAGAAGGACGGGAAGGAAGGAAAGTAGGGGAGGAAGGTGTGGAAGGAAGGAAGGAATGAAGGAAGGGAGGGAGGGAGGGAGAAGAGGGGAAGAGGGGATGAAGGAAGAGAAGGATAAGAAGGGAAGAATGGGAGAGGAAGGAAGGGAAAGAAGGGAATAACTTGGAGGAAGGAAAGAAGGTAAGGACAGGGAGAGAAAAGGTGGTAAGGAATAAGAGAAGGAAAAGATGGGAGGAGGAAAATTTCAAAATCATCTCCTTACCCTGCTGCTTGCCTGTCCTTCTTCCCTTGCCTGGTACATTTAAAGAAGTCCCTCGGCCTTCTTCATTTTTAGTTTGCCCCACTTCAGAGTTCACAACCCTTTTGTATTATGAAACATTCAGTAGACTTTACAAGTAGTGTTACCTAAAGTACAATAAGCATTTTCCCAATAATTTCCATAGACTAGATACCTAAGAAGTGTTTTTTTCAAATCCATGCATATACATTCTAAAGTAATACACTAAGAAATTGCTAGATTATTCTAATAAAATGTTTCTATTATTCTGCATTATTTATGTTTTATATAATTTGAAATGTACTTAAATGTTGAAAAATATAGGGATAAATAAATAATTATTATTTATACTGCTCTTTTACTTAATTTTTGCCTTGTTCTAGTTGTTTTAGTATTATCTCTGTAACTGTCTCTCACACAAACACACATATACACACATATCCCAATATCTTCTGCACACTGCTCATATGATAATAACATGGATATATTATGTCCTCTTAACCCCTAAACCCTTAGCATTTGATCCCTAAACTGAAAACATGGAGCTACATAATCCCAGTAAAATTTTCAAATTTATGTCATGATTTAGCAATTTTTTATATAGAATGTACATTTATATTTTCTCTTCAACACTAAACTGAAGCTTCAACATGAGCAAATTCTGTGGTGTTGCATATCTTTTAGATCCTGGCAAGGTATGTCTCGCCTAGTGGGAACTATTCATCTCCTAATATTATGGCTGAGACATAGAACAATAGTTTTCAGTAACTGTCCTCAGCCACAATTGGCTTCACAGTGAAGGTTCATCAAGGAAAGGCATGAGGATTTCTTGATATTTGAGAACAGTTATTCACAAGCTATGGCATATGTTAAAACAGAATTCAGTACCAGATCTAGTACATTAGAGTTGATTATATTCATGCTACAATTAAAGTAATTACTTCACTTTAAAATTAATGCATTCTAAATATGTTTAATGACTAAAATTAAAAGGAGCAATTATGGTATAAATGCATGAAATTATGTTGTAGTGTGTTTATACAAATTATCACTTGTCAGATAAAATAGCTGAACTCTTTGATGTCTGGTAAAGTTGCATCTCCATATAGCAGTGGTTTTCAGTCTGTTGGTCATAACCTTTTTAAGGATTGAATGACCCTTTCACAGAGATCACATGACTGATATCCTGCATATCAGATATTTACATTATGATTCATAACTGAAACAAAATTATAGTTATGAAGTAACGATAAAAATAATTTTAGGGTTGGGGGTCACCGCATCAGGAACTTTATTAAAGGGTCCCAGCATTAGGAAGGTTGAGAACCACTGTGCAAAGATGTTCCTGATTCAAGGACCTATAGGAGAAACACACTATGATTGAGGGCTTATGGCTCATGCAGAGAGAAGATGTCTTTGTACTCATTCATAGAGGATTACACAAACTTGTAATATCAGAAAACACACAATGCCTCATAATCGTGTTTCCTAATACTTGCTAGGTCTAGGACCCAGGGAGTTTTACCATGCCATTATTACATGAGGTGACTTCAGGCTCACTTGTTTTAGCTTGTAACACTGGGGATAATGTTGCAACTTACAAACAAAAATGAAGAACTCCATCACTGGTGTGTTTGCTGATTCGTCATCACTTTACAGAGTTTTGCCTGAGGATTCAATTTTTAAAATTCCATCTCCTTAAATCCCAGGTCCCAGAGATGCTGGTTGTTACCTTAGAGTTAAAAATTTATTCTCCTTTATTTAAATTTACTTAGAATTTGGCATGCTTCCAAATAGCACCCTACCTCTTGCTGTATCTGCAGCCATGTATTTCATAGATAACTCAATCCACGTATTTCTGATTCATTTATTCTCATGCCATCAAAACATTGTTTGCATAGAATTGTTTGATGCCCAAGTAGTTTTACCAGACCCTTTCATACACCATTTCCCCTTAACAGAGAAAAGGATGGGGGTTGTAATCCCTACAAAGTGGGAGAAAACTGGTTTTAATTTTAAATTCCTACAGCTTATGGCATCCCACATTCTTGTTTTTAAGCAAGTCTGTTCGAGTTGCCATAACAAAATATCACAGGTTTGAAGTGTTTAAACAGCAAACGTTTATTTCTTACTGTTCTGTAAGTAAGCAGTCAAAAATCAGGGAGATTTTTGTTGATGAGACATTTTTCCTTGACTTGTAGACCATTCCTCACTCATTATTTGGCTTTTCTTTTTTGACTAGGTAGTAAAAGAGATACCACTACTTTTTTCCTGATTTCTTTTTTATATAAGGGCACTATATGACATCAGAAGACTACAACTGTCAATTCATATAAGAGATCACACCCCAGATGTCACTTTACTAGAGATCACAAATTTGTCATTTCAATTTTTTTTATGGGGAGGCATAAACATTTAGAATATAACAAATAAAATCATTGAAAGTACACTAAATAAGCTATTTAATTGGATATAACATTGCACAGCATGGATAGAGTTACAAACAAGAACCCCTGGCCATAATTCATGGGAAAACTTTAACTTCCATTTTATCAACTGGACTATTATTGTGAGTTGTAAAAACAGAAAAAAAAGAAGCAAATGGTGAGGCAGAACTAAGATGTTCCTGATAAACTGACCACTAACTTTACAACTGAATAAATGACTGTCTTTATATATCAACCTAAAAGAGCATTTCAAAAGAAGTTAGTGTTACACTTCAACAAAAAGACAGATCACTTCAGAGAAATGTCCAGAGACCTACATGGATGATCCCAACTAACAATCTGAGCAACAGTGGAAAGGCTACCTTAAATGTCCTTCCCTGATAATGAGATTGATGACTAAGTTATCTACCATCATAGAGCCCTCATCTAGTAGATGATGGAAACAGAAGTAGACACCCACAGCTAAATACAGAGCCAAACTGGAATCCAGATGCAGAGAGGGAGGAATGATAAGAAAATGTGGACAAGACCAGGCCACAGAAACCCACAGAGACAGCTGACCTGAACAAGGGGGAGCTAATGGGCCCCAGACAGATAGCTGGGAATCCAGCATTGGACTGACTCAGACCTCCTGATCATGGGTCTCAGTTAGAAGCCTGGGAAGTCTAAGGGACCTCTGACAGTGGAACCTGGATGTATCCCTGGTTCACAAGGGGACTTTTGGACCACATTCCCCCATGGAGGGATACTCCTCTAAGCTAGAGGCAGGAGGGACGCCCTAGTCCCTACTCCAAATGACTTGACAGATTTTGTTGATCCTTCCTAGAAAGCATCACCCTCCCTGTGGAATGGGAGGGTGAATGGGATGGGAGGGGGGTCAGAGGGGGGGAATGGGAGGGAGGGAGAGGGAACTAGAATCAATATGTAAAATAATAAAACATTTTTTAAAAAAAAAGACAAATTACTACATCAAATACCAATGTTTCCTCTAGAGCAAAGTGCAGGGATGCCTAAGGTCTATTATAAAGGACATGGTTTCAGGGGCTGGAAAGATGCCACAGTGATTAAGAGTATTAGCTTCTCTTCCACAAGACAAGCATTTAAGTTCCAACACCCACATGGCAACTTACAACCTTCTGAAAATCTAATCCAAGCAGATCTGAAACCCTCTTCTAACCACTGCTTGTACTCTATGCCCACAGGTGATACACATATGTGCATGCAGAAAATAGTGCATACTCATAAAATAGAAATAAATAAATTAAAATATGTGGGTTCAATATGTCTGGGGTTATTTCCAAGTATATAACCAATTGTGTAGTTAGTTGACTTCACTGTGTTTTCATGTTGGCTTGTGGGAATGGAAAGTTCAGAAATCACTTTAAAATACTAATATTCTTCCTACTTTAATGGCCACATGTTGCATGAGCAAAGAGATAGGTGATAAAATATAGATAACACAAAGTTAGTGAATAAAAGTTTTGGATGGTTATATGGCTATACACTGTGTGATTCTGTTAGCTTTATTTTAATAGAATGAAAATATATAGCTCTCTCTCTCTTTCTGTTAGCAGCCTGAGGTGACCTGTAAAGATGGTTCGCTACTCCCTCAACCCAGAAAACCCCACGAAATCATGCAAGTCAAGAGGATCGAATCTTCGGGTTCACTTTAAGAACACCCGTGAAACTGCCCAGGCCATCAAGGACATGCATATCCGAAAAGCCACCAAATACCTGAAAGATGTCACTTTGAAGAAGCAATGTGTGTCATTCCGGCGGTACAATGGTGGAGTAGGCAAGTGCGCCCAGGCCAAACAGTGGGGCTGGACACAGGGTCGGTGGCCAAAAAAAGAGTGCTGAATTTTTGCTGCACATGGTTAAAAATGCAAAGAGTAATGCTGAGCTTAAGGGTCTAGATGTAAATTCTCCAGGTGAACAAAGCACCTAAGATGCGCTGACGAACCTACAGAACACACCGCCAGATTAACCCGTACTTGAGCTCCCCCTGACACATCGAGATGATCCTCTCAGAAAAGGAGCAGATTGTTCCGATGCCGAAAGAGGAGGTTGCATAGAAGAAGAAGATATCCCAGAAGAAACTGAAGAAACAAAAACTTATGGCACGGGAATAAACTCAGCGTAAAATAAATGCAGATGAACATTAAAAAGAATATATATATATTATATATATTCATATATTCATTCATATATATATATATATATATATATATATATATATATATATCCATTCACACATGTATTGTTGTAAGTTACCCTGTCTACTGCTGCATCAGTTCATCAAATCTGTTTTTTTGGATTGTTATTTTTGTTTATTATCAGTTTTATATCTGGGTTGTGTAGGTATTTTCCCACATCTCTCCTGGAATACTGTTCCCTCAACAGTAGCTGAAATGTGAAATGGGGTTGAAAGGTTGGCATCTATCACCCAGTCTTCCTGTATAGCTCATTTGTTCACAGTCCTCTTAAAATCTGAGGCATTTCATTAAAGCATGTTGTCCATAGCTGTGGGCATATTCCTCTGGTCTCCAAACTTGTCTATGTGATATGCTATTCTCAGCTAACTCTCTCCATCTTGAAGCTTTGAAAAACATCAATGAGAAACTTCGAAGACACTCTTGGAAGGCAGTAGAGGTAAGATTGGCCTCATTGTTAGATGCCTAGAGTCTTAACATTAATTCTTTTACTTATTGGAATTATCCCTAGTTGTGTAGCTTTAAATTGCTTTTGAAATAATTTTACATATTTTATTCTGACTCCAATCCTATTAGTCCCATTAGCAGATGAGAAAAAGTGAGGCAAAGATGATGGTATTTTCAATGAATTTATATATACAGTAAAGTTTGAAGCATGACATGATAGATTCTAAGTCCTGGAACTATAATCAATTGTTTAGATTATTCCCTAACCTCACTACCTCTTGTTTACTATAATAATTATACCCTATTTTATAAACTGGTACTATTATTGAATATGCTTCCAGGAAATATATTTTAAATGTTAGAGAATTATAAGTGTTTCATTTAAATGTCATCAAGAAATTAAGAAACTCTCTACTGGCTTTATAAGTTAAACATGGCCCTAAAATCATGACAGAAAAGCCTCCAAAAAGTACCTCCTTGCTTGATTACTTATCCATTTCTTTGTGTGGGAAGGCATGCACACTTAGTCATAGTAAATCTCCAGCTCCCATTAGAACACAATTATTAGATTGCTTTAAACTATTGGTTGGTGGGGAAAAAGAAACACAGAGTCAGATACTTAAATGAAACACAGACAAACTTGAGAACTGAAATAAGTCTTCCTTGAGACAGTGATAATAATGCCTGAAATTCTCTTGACATGCATTCCCAAGTTTTTATGCCTCTATCTTCTTAAGAACAAATGCAACAAACGCAATCTTCACAGAAAATCTATAGCACATCCCATCAGATGGAGCCCTGGACTGAATGCAAAGGAAAAGTCAATGGAGGGCTTCTGCTTGGTGTTTCTCCTGCTGTCTCTTCCATAATGGGCGATGCCCTCCAAATGGAGCACAGATAATCATCTTTCCTTGAGGAAGGTTGATTCTGTCAAGTATTTTGACTGAGAAACTAGAAAACATAGTTATACACTATAAAAAGTGAAATGATTTAAAATTCAACAGTGACAAAGATTCTTGATTCCACCTCTACAAATTTCTTACAGAGAAGAGCTTGAGTAGAACTGAGAAGCTGACATTTAAGGCTCTAGAAGTCACACTATGAGCGTTATTTGGAGACCAGAGCATTAACTGGGAGAAAAATATTTAAAGCAGCATTTTGTTTGATGAGAAAGTAATCCATTGGTAAAAAAGCTCACCATCAACACATTCCCCACGGAGGGATACTCCCTTAACCTACAGGCAGGAGGGCCTAGTCCCTACTCCAAATGACTTGAAAGATTTTTTTGACCCCTCCTGGAAGGCACCACCCTCCCTGTGGAGTAGGGAGAGGGGAATGGGATGGGAGGGTGTTGGGGGGGGCATGGGAGGGAGAGATAGAGGGAAGAAGGGTGAGGGCATATGTAAAATAAGAATAAATAAATAATTAAATACAAAAAAAAATAAAGAAGGCTCACCATCCTACAGTGTTGGCCTCTTTGCTGAATGTACATGAAATATAGGTGATCATCTAGGGATCACACTGATTCCATGGGTAATTAATGCACAAAAACGCTTATATAATATATATAATATTCATAACGCCATCAAAATGTATAACACAGTTGATTCTGAAAACTGATGAATTACTTTTAGAGGTTGTTCTGCCTATTTATACTGTTTATTTCATTTGTATACATGAAGTGAAAAAATGAATTTTCTATGCTTATGTTTCTACGATTTGCTGAACATGAAGAATACTTTTGTTTGTATGCACAGAATAAAGGAGGTAAGAAGACTACAAACTATGTTTGTATAAGGTATTACAGTATCTCTCCAGTCAATTGCAAAATTAAACTCACTGATGCACTGACCAAATCAAAACAATGTGCTTTATTTTTTTTTTTCTCAAGAAAATCCCCATCCCAAATAGCAATTTGGCTTCCTGTTCCTTTGCTTAGAAAGTACATTTTCATTTACCACAAGTGTCTAACTTAATCAAAGTTACAAACATAGAAAGGGTGTCTGGTTCTTGTTTCATTGTGTTTCAGAATGTAAATGAGAAGCAGTGAGAACCTACTCTCTGAAGGCATCTATTGTATATATTCCCAGCAGTGTTTATGAATTTCAAACATTTTAGCTGTAGCTAGTATAAAAGAAATTTTTATTATTTAAATATGAAAAATGTCTGGAGAATAAAAAAATCCATTTCATTCTTTAAAGGTTCAAAGTTGCATCAAGCAGAGTGTATAGGGTAGAAAATATGAGTGTATGGATCACAAAATTCTACTATTCCTGTGCTTAAAAAGGAATAACACTTAAATTCACTTAAACCATAATGATTTCTAAGTGACCCCCCCCCAGGAAGTGATAGATAAAAAATACACAGTAACATACACACATCTTTCTGATTGGAGTGAGTTTGAAATCAGTGTGGATAAAGCTGTTACCATTAGAAAACTTGTCTAAGAAAGTGTTAACATGACCATGACAACAGAGGTTTACAGTATTTTTTCAGGCCACCACTCCATGTGTTTTCTCTCTTTATCACATACAATTAAATATAGCTTTGATGAAAACTCTCACACCTATGTGTACATAAAAAATGAGAGTTTTATAATCACAAGTCTGATCAATTAGATATGTCAACACTAAGTTTTCATACTACTCAAATACTCTAGAGTCTGTCCTCACCTAACAGGTTGGCAAACATTGAAGTTTAGTGATGCCCTTTTCTTGGAGAACTAAAATAAAATGGCAGCCCTTGCTTAGCTATATATGGTACATCTGTCTCTTACTTTCTCTTCCCAAGGCTCAGGGAGGATGAGGAGAAAAAAGGTTTCAAGAACTAGAGGCAGAGGCTGACCACAATGAAATACTATATTTTAGATACAGCAAGGTGGTTGTTACACTACATATAAGACCTGTGAAAACTCAACCCAGACAAACTCTCAGCATGCAGGGAGGAGGTAATCATGAACCCCTACGCCTAAGTGAGAAGTTTTTGGTAATTGATAGCTGATGGGAGAGGAATATTGAGTTTTATTTAAGGGTATGGCCACTTCATGGCTGACCAAACTCTTCAGTGTGTAGCTACACATACACAACAAATATACGCACAGTACAAACTGGACTTGGTAAGTTTAAGAAAAAAGAATGGAGATACAAATTTGGTCATTTAGGGAGAAGGGAAAGAGAGGGTCAAAATACAAAATATGAAATTCTCAAAAAAGGCATTTTAAAAGAAACTGACCCTCTTTTACACAAAATGACCCACCTACTGTAGACTATTTTCCAATAACTAACTATCGGAAAATCACAAGTATTTTCCCCTGTCAGCTACCATTCTAAAGCTGATCTTAGAAATATATGGTCAAGAAAAAAGAATAAAGTGCATAAAATAGGGCTATGTATCACTATAAGATATTGAGATAATTGATATATCTAGCAACAGAGAAACGCCTGGATTAGTTATGATTTCCTCCACAATATACCACAAAACTGTAAAGTGAAATGAGACAGAACTCTTATAAACAGCTTGAAAATGATCCCCAGTGTATATTCTTCATTGAAAAATCAAGGTACTAAAACATACCTCTCTTATAGAATTTTTGTAGAGTGGGAATTTGATTCCTTATAAGGTTGCACATATTTTATTGGAGAACAGTCATTGGCTTTTAAAATAAACTGGAGCAAGGCTGTTCATGCAGACAAGGACAGACTGACACACATGTGAGTGGATTGAAGATGATGAACTCTCTTACATCTTTCACTTTGGTTTTAAATATTTCTTGGTAACCAAAAAAACAAAGTTAGAGTTTTAGAAATTAATCCTTAGAAATAATACATAAAACATGTGGTGATCTTCTGTAAATCTTTCTAAGTGTCTATTCTAAGTGGCAGATATTAAAATCATAAAAGAAACAAGTCATTTAAAGTTGCCATAAGTGTTATCGCTCTGTAAATTTCTTAAAGTGTTTAAGTAAGTGCACTGAAGCCACTAGGGTCTCTGTGTCTCACTAGGACTGGAGACTCTTCAAATGCAGTCCTTGGAGTCAAATGTTCATTATTACAGTGCTTATTTTAATTTGAAAGTAATAGTGTGTCTATGTAGTATATATGTGCTTATGTTTCTTATTTTTACATGATGCTGTTTAACAGGTAGATATGTTATAGTAGTTTAAAAAAATCTTAGCTAGCTTTACCAACTTACCAGATTTATTTATCAAATAGAAACGTGTTTTTGTGATGATGTTCACTAATATGGACAATCATAATATTATGTCAAAAATTTTATAAACTGGAGGTGTTTCTTCCACAACATTTCACATAAATGAAGTCAAGATATCTGACAAAATAGCTAACTCTTGGGTCCAGATCACAAATATATACTATGAAATAAGACAGCATATGCTGGATTAATTTAAAAAGCTTATCAAACACTCCTTGGGTCATATCTGTGTGAATGTGTGAATGTGTGTGAATATGGATTCGCAAAATGACTGTGATATATTTAAAACAGCAGATATACTTAGTATATTCAATAAAATTGCATTTCATAAGCAAAACACACTCATAAATTATGTTGTATAAGATCAATTCTTTGTTCTGAAAGTTAATGCATAAATATAAAGAACAACTAAGCATTTGCTCCATTTTCCAGAAATTAGCTAGCTAGCTAATGATAAACTCTTTATATATAGTACATGCTGGCAAAATTACAGACTCAGAAAATTAATGTTTTATATGCTCAAAGACAGCATGAGTTAAGAACTATTTGCCATTCAGTGCTGCTACCTTTGCATTGAGAGTAAATGTATGCATTAATAAAGCAGGAATCAACCTAACACCAAGCATGATATGGTGACATACAATTTGGTAGCACCAAATTGAAAGTATTTTTGTCTTTCATCAATGTGCTAGCTAGGTTTGCATCACCTTAAGAGAAGCTAGAGTCTTTGGGAAGGGGAACTTCAATTGAGAATATACTGCCATAAGATTGCACTATGGCAAATCCTGCTACACATTTAAAAACATAATAATAATGATTGCTGTGGAAGGGCTCAGTTCTGGGCAGGTTGTTTTTGTGGTATAAAAAACAGGCTGAACAAGCCAGAGGAACAAGCTAGTGAGCATCTTTCTTTCATGGCCTAAGCTTCAGTTTCCGTTTCCAGGTTTCTGCCCTGCTTGATTTCCTGCTTTTACTTCCCTTGCTGATGATCAGTTACCTGAAGTGTAAGCAGAAATCAATTTGTTTCTTCCCAAGCTACATTTGGTTATGGTACTTCATCGCATCAATAGAAATCCCAACTAAGACGCTATTCCTCTAAATCCAATTTGAAGTTAGTCAATTATCTCATTACCATTATAATTTCCATGAAATAGCAGGATGATGGAAAAACAAAGGTTAATGGTGCTATGATAACGAAGTCAACAAAATGTGAAAATGGACAGGTTTTCAAGTGAATCCTGAAAAAAAAAAATACTTTAACAAATAAATGGATAAATGGCTGAAAGAATTTAAAGATTTTTTTTAAAAAATGTTATTTATATTTAAATATAAATGCATTAAGTATGTATAAATAGGGCCTTGTTTTGATTCTACTTTGCAAATATCAGAAAATGTTTTGATGTGAGTGCACGATAAAAAGAATTTGGAAGTAGATGGAGTTTAGTTCTTGTTTTCTGCCATCTATGCATTAGTTTTCCCTTTGTTGAGGCACTTGTCCACTTATCCTCTTTGGACATACATTTTCTACCACAATGTGACAAATTAAAACTAAATGGTCCCTTAATGGTCTACAGTCAACATTCTATAATCCTATGATTCAAGTTCATTTTTTCTGTTCTTTTTAAAATAGCTTAATCATTTGCATTATTTCAGATTAAAGTATATCAACGTCTACTATTTCTTTATCTCGAAGTGTGCTGCCTGCTTCATCCAATTCACCTCACTCCACTCCAAACACACACACACACACACACACACACACACACACACACACACACACACACACTCTGAAAACCTAAGAGTACAAAGACAGAAGACTAGGAACTAATTTATAATCATATGAACCTCCCCTGTCACTTCAGAAAGAAAGAGAATTTATAATAAACAATGAACTTCTTAAAATTATCCAAGCAGCGACCCTCACTACTCAAGGTCATTTCCCTGGAGAGTCACTGTGGATTTTGAGGGTCTGGCTAACATTTGCCCCCTGTGTTGCCTCTGCATACAGCTGACTCTTCTCTCCCGTGTTCTGTAAGTCACCCCTACATACTCCAGAGAAAATCTGTTAGGAACAAAAGATAAACTGCAGAAAAAAGACATCAGTGTGGCAGCTGAAGTGAAAAACAATACCTTATGTAGGTATTGGGAAACTATGTGGGGGAAAATATGGAAGACAGATGAGGCAAACACATGTCATGAAATACAGAAATGTCCTCTGTTAAAATTTAATCAGTAATTGACACTGGATTTAATCTCTGAAGACTTGAGTTTTATGGCAGCTTTATCCTGTGTTAAGTTACTGACTGTGCTAATAGTACAAGGTCCACATTTAAAGGAACAGAATGACAGTAATGATTTACATGCCCTTTATTAGTCTGCCAATGACAATACATGAGGCCTGTGACTGTTCATGCCATCTTTGGAATTAAATTAACCCAGACTGACAAAACACATCACAGCCAGACTCAAGGAACACCTGTAAGCCATTCACCCCTCTCAACTTTTAAGTTCATTCACTTCTTTAGAATTCAATTCTCAGTGAAGACAGTGAGTTAGGTGAGGTTCAGGGCTGACAAAGGGAGCACTGTGGAAAACAGAGCTACTATCAAGCCTCAAGTTACATAATATTCACAACCATGTTAATGAAGATATCTTCTAGACAGAACCAGTAAGAGAAAAGAAGGTAAATTATTTTTGTATATGATTTTTGAGACAGAGTCATGTATCTCAGACTGGTCAAAAGTTCCCTGTAAAGCTAAGGATGACTGATTTCCCTGTCTATCTCCCAAGTGTTGGTGTTATGGGTATACATCATCATACTATATAATTTAATTATAAATAACTATCTTTAATGATGATGTATCCCAAGTATTATATTTAATATCATTAAAACCTACTCAAAATGACAATAAGACCATAATTTATTTTTATTCTATGAATCAAACATACATTGACTATAAGCATCTACTATTGTTTCTTTCTGCAATAATTAAGATGAAGTGAAACACATTTCCTGTTTCAGTTTTTAAAAAATGGTATAGATTGAAAATATTACTTTTTCCTTTCTGAAAACTAGAACATTAGAACATACATATTTCCATTTTTCCAATTACATAGATTAAATATGTGGTTGAAAACCTGTCTTTATTTTTAACTAAGAAGACTATGGTAGTTATTCCTTCATGTATGTTAAAGCCCTCCGGTCTTTTAAATCAAAATTTATACATTTGTTAAATACCAGTAGATAAACTGAATAGACTGAAGGCCTAACAGAGCACAAGCTTCTAAAGGCAATTCTGATTTTCTGACTTAGCCCTGGACATAGCTCCGTTTTAATAAAATAAATTCTAATGTAAGCACCATATCATCTTCTTCTGTCTTCAACTGAATGCATCAGAATTTATAACTGGAATGTTTGCAAAGATAACTGAGAGGAGGGAAGTGAGTACCATCACTCTCCAAAGTGCATTTGAAATGTGCTGGTCCTGGCCGCTCTGATAGCTTCCACGGCACTTACTGTGTGTTTAGTAAGCAAGCTTTAATCTGTGAAGATGAATCTCAGCCTCAAATCCCCAATGGTTTTAATGGGAGTGACATAGCTACATGTCACAACAGACTTTGGAAAGGGACCCCTGAGTGTCCAATTATTTTAAGTGCTTTTCCTATGCCCTGTCACTCAACTGATCACAGTGGATTTATGTGGCAGTAACACTGCTTTGACACGAACTTCCGGAGAAATCATTTCATAATTCAACCTCAGTTAACCTTGCCTTAACAATTAAGTGTTTCCTCAGGTTTTAAATAGATAACAGCAATTTTTAAAAGCTACATTTTTTTGAATACAAGTTTATTGCTTAGACAGGCTTTAAAAAACAACAACAAAAAACCCCTGGCAAGGAAGTCTTTTCCTTTTCTAGTAAAATGAAAAAGAAGAAGAAAAGGAGGGAGATGGGGTGGGGGAGGTAAGAGAAACATCCTGTTTGGAGTCCCAGAAGAATATGGAACCTGGAGAAGTGATCATTTTCCAATATTGTCTAAATAAACCAGCAATGGTCAATGCAATATTCATCAACTTCAGAAAGGAGTATTGAAGATTTTGTGTTGCCTGTACTCATCCTGCCTCCTGTCAAAGTGCTTTTCTATAATTCTTTTGTGCTCCAAAGTCTCAATTTTATTATCAGTTCTAATTCCACAATTATTATATATGAATGTAACCCAGTTCCCCGAGTTTCAACTAAGAACCTTGGTGTATCTACAATTCCAATCAAATCACCTGTTACTTAGTGACTGTATTTTTGTCATGTGGTCATGGGAGAGTGCCTATTTAAAACGGGGAAAAAATAGAAGTAGTTATTTGTTTCCTTGTTCATTCCAACACTGGAGATTGATGAGCAGTATAGGTATAGTGAAATTTCAGGGAGACACAGGTCTGGTACTAACCTAGCATAATGGAAAGCTGATCTAGTCCAACCTGGATGAAATGAGTCACTACTGCACCAGTGTGTGCCAGCATCTCTGTGTACCCAGGTCTGTCGCTAATGCTACTCATGCCATGTTAGTCTAAGAAGAAGAAACTTATCACAGGTCTTGCTCACACTTTTTTCTGATTAGTTTCTATGTCATTGAAATAAATAAAAATGGCATTAGACATTGAATTCTGCTAGCAGATTATAAGAATTATTACTTGGTTTATTTCTGAGGACAAAGAGAAATGAGAAGTATATAATAGATCTGATTGCTTCCAAAACCATGAGCTGATATTATATTTTCATGTAGTTGCAACTTTGAAGCAACTTGGACAATTCTAATCTCTTCATAATGTTTGGAAATATTTTTTTTCTCTATTGTGAATATCACAGGCAATCTAGGAAGTCCAAATAGACTATATTTCTGTTTTTAAGTGAAAAGGTAAAACAAAAATTGCAATCAGATGAGCCATTTGATTACTTTTTAAAGGTAATAGCTTCAACATGATTCAAAATTCAATATTTTAAAGTGAAACATCCACCTACATACTTGGAAAATTGCCCAAGTCTAGACTAGCACAATGACAAACTTAGACAGAGACAGGGAGATACAATTCTGTTCTTATAGATCAAAACTGCTTTAAAAAAAATACTATCCATTTATATTTGAGCTATGATTTATTAGATTCATATTAGCATTCAAATGAAAATTAACAAAACTTATTGGGAAACATACCTTAAGCTCAACAAACTGCATTGTTTCTCAGAACATTCAAGAGGTAACAAATGATGTGGTAGGAATTGTGTATGAACTGTTTTCCAGGAACTACATGTAAATGGTATCAATTATCCAATGTTTTTGCAAGTAGATCCTTGCTGTTCTTTTTGCATTCCTTCTGTATATTGATTTGTTCTTTACCAAGGCAAAACACAAGTGGGGGGTTGTTAAATACTTGTTTTAGCTGCTGTTTCTGAGGAAGAAGCTGAGTAAATCGGACACTGCATGAGCAGAGTCTTGTCTTTCCTCCCTGACAGTTTGTTGCTGACACTGCCATCAGAATTGGCATTCTATTCTCTGATAGAGAAACATGTGATTCTTTAAATAGCTTGGCTTTTCCCCTGTTTTTGTTCTATGCATTAATTTGTTATTTACTTTTATATTTTTCTGCAATAAAAGTAAAAGAAAAATTCTGAAATAATTATTTGGCACTTATATTCCTCCTGAAATATTGTTTGTTTCTATGCACCTACAAACTATATTATTGTCATGAACATGCAAGCTACCACATACAATAGGAATAGAAGAAAAATAAAAACATATCCAGATCTCAGCAAGAATGAAGTACAAACACACAAACTCACATACTTTCTAAAGGCAACAGATATCTCCTGTGCCCTACAGCTGTGAGTGATCCTGCACACTGCACACCGTTTCAAAGTCAGCAGAAACCAACTTCCCACCAAACAACTGGGAATGATCATAGTTGTAAACATTGAGTAATTAGCTAAGTAAAATTAAAATTAATCCCATTTCCATTGTGTCTACTAAAAATTATGGTCCATAGCATGAGAGGAGAGAGAAATAGATAGAGACAGAGGCAGAGAGATAGAGAATTTAACACACACAAGGAAATGTGAACTAGGGATTTTATAGACAGCAAAACTGCTTCCAAGAATAAAAGCCAAGGATATTTACTTATCACCATACAAGAAGAATCCAGAAATCTTATTCTCACTGAAATCAACTGGAAATCAAGATTTTAAAAGTCCAAAATGGGTTGGCTAAGGCCTGCTCA
The DNA here is from genome assembly GCF_943737965.1 of Phodopus roborovskii. NCBI lineage: Eukaryota > Metazoa > Chordata > Mammalia > Rodentia > Cricetidae > Phodopus > Phodopus roborovskii. Next base: position 10,543,196 of record NW_026125391.1, read on the forward strand.
TCAGTGTTAATCTTGAAAATGGGATATGAACACACAACCCAAATAAATACACCATTAATGAAGGTATTTGAAGAATTTGATCCCATAAGTCAAATTTGAATCTTAGTAAGTATATAGATTCTACAAGAGTTCATTAAAATGGCAGAGAGCAGATAAGAGTATCAAGCGATTCAACTGGTTGGAGTACAGCAGTATAAACCAGAAGGCTATATGTGTAAAAAGGAGAGAAACAATCAAATCAATTAAAAAAAAATACAAGAAACCAGGTGTTGGTGGTATATACCTTTAATCTCAGCACTCTGGAGGCAGAGACAGGCAGATCTCTATGAGATCTAAACCAGTCTGTTCTATAAAGCCAGTTCCAGGACAGCCAGAACTGTTACACAGAGAAACTCTTCCTCAAAAAAAAAAAAAAAAAAAAAAAAAAAAAAAAGAAAGACAGATACCAAGAAAAATAAAAAAAAGGAAAAAAGTATACAATGATTTTGAGTGTATAATAACAATTGTAATGAAATGACGCTTTCACACCTGTATTAGAAACTATGATTCAGAAAATGAAACTTATATGACAAATAGAAATTTGAACACTAACAAGGTAGCTGATATTCAGAAACTATTAAACTTTGTTATTCATTGGTAGGACTAATCATTTAGCTATACTCATTACAGTAAATATTTGCAGACCAAACTAACATATTTTCAAATGTCTGGTTTTGCTTCTCACTACCGACATAAAAGTAGATTTAGAATGCAATAGGGAAACAGGCTTTGGGGGTGATAGCTGTTGGGATAGATGTTGATACTGACATATTAAATACTTGAAATTGAATAACGGGAAATTTTTTAACAAAAGCAGAGGAAAAAGTCATCTGTTGATTATGTTAAAATAACAAGTAGATATTTTCTAGAGAGAAAATCATCAAAGGAACACAAAATAATGCAGACAAGAAGCTATGCTTCTGAAAAGTGACCATAAGAGGGTGATTGAAATGCATTTTGATGATTTAAAATATTTATGTAGAGGCTAAAATTCATGTAGAATCAAATAGCTAGCAAAGTCTGTGCAGACGTCAATCTTGGCAGAGCTGCTCTGTGACCCCTGTTCTGTCTGGGAGTAGTGAAAGCTTGATTTATATTCCGCTAGCTGCAAAAAAGTCAAAAATCCAGCTTTCAACTGCAGGGCAACTTCCTTCTTTCTTTGGAAGATTAGAAACTAGTGTGTAGGGGGGCATGCTTATTTCTTTGTTTTTATAAACAATGAATCTATTGTAATGTATTTGGGGGAGTGTTTACTCCTTGCAATAAATGTCCTCATTCACTTCCCTGCCATATTCTACCAGGAAGTAAGTGATAAACACATGCAGGAACCTAAGTAAGTGGACTGGACAAGAAGATAAGAATTCAGTAACAAGATAAACTCAGCTTAGTTCACAAGGGAGAGATGCACATGCCAAAGATGTTGCAAACAATGATGCGAAGCACAGGACTTCAACTGTGCCCTTCCAGACACACAGCCGAAGATTCTATGAGTTCTTGCCCCTCATGATTTCTAGGACTGAGTTATTCTGAATTATCTTCCTTTATTTTTCACAAAAAAATTAAGTATTATGGAAAATTCCCTTTGCTATATGAGTAATAAAATATTAAAATACACCTTAGTATACTCCATTCCCATTAATAAAACCAAATCTAAGTAATGCATTCTAAATAACTTATCTTCTCACTTAAGAGCACTGGCTGCTCTTCCAGAGGACCTGGGTTCAATTCTCAGTACCCACATGGCAGCTCACAACTGCCTGTAACACCAGTTCCAGGGAATTTGGCATCCTCACACACAAATATGCATGCAGGCAAAACACCAATGCACATAAAATAAAAATAAATAAATATTTTTAAGGACATTTAAAAATAACTTAGCTCCTTTTAAAGGTATTTTAAACAAAATTTTAGTCAGCTGCTAAACATTAACATATCACACTCTCTTCTGCATGAACTTCAGAAGTTCTGGGTGTACCTACCATTTATAGTAATAGAATGCAAACATGTCTAGCACAACTTACTTCTTTAAAAGTATTATTATTGTTATTCATGTTTAGATATTTTGAATACCCTTACATTTTCACTAATGCTTCAAGTAATCATTTGCTGAGCCCATGGATGGGTGCACACTCTTCAGTTTGAAGGTAGAGAGAAGATGGAGGTAGGAAAGATAAGAGGAGAAGAGAGGAGAGAAGAAGAGAGGAGGGGAGGGGATGAGAGGGGAGAGGAGGGGAAAGATCTTCGGCCATTTGTCACATGGATAAAACAGGAAGAATTAGTTCTAAGTAAAATAAGCCAAAGCAGAAATAGAAAATGTAGTACATTCTGTGATTCCCAGAGGCTGAAGAATGACACAAATGGGGAGCTACACAAAGGTAGAGATAAATGAGTATATACTGGAGAACTGGCATAGAATCTAGTGATCATAACTTGGCCTTTACAAATAGAGTCTCAGATTTTCTCACTGCCCAGAAAGTAACTTGATGGGATAATGAATGTATTTAGTAGCTTGACTGTGATAACCATGTCACAAAATATATTGACTGAACAATGTGAGCTATACATTTCGAAAATGTAAGTTTCTATTGGCTAAACTTCACAAGATTAAGTTTTCTTTTAATTAATTTGAAAACAGCAAATTCACATGCACATACAAAACAGAAACAGTTTGGAGACAACTTGCTTTGATTTGCAGTTTTCAGAGCTATGAAAAATGAATTTCTGTTTAGTTAAAACATAGGGGAAGAGGGAGGAGAAGAAAAGGACAGGGCAGAATCAGAGAAAAAAGGAAGACAAAAGAGGAGGAAGGATGTTGAAATGAAGATGCTAATTAAGTTCAGTCACACTAAAATTGACTTTGAAGCAGTTTTGTCACTCAAACGAATGTGCAGATTCAGGATGACTTAATTAAATTAATGTTCTTTAAATTTAGCAGCTACTTGAGTTGTCTTCCAAAGAAAAGCTCTGAGCCTTGGCTTAAATCACAGAAGAGGCATGTGTTCCCTTTGCAATGGAGGAGTATAGATTACAAGTGTAAGCACACACAATGCAGTTAATATTGAGGGGTTGTCAAATATTAACACTTAGTAAAGCATACTTTCCTTAAGTCTAGTTTGGGGTCCTACCTAAGTGGGTTTTGTGTGTTTAGAGTTTTGAATAATATTACAATATATACCAGAGAAATGAATGTATTAGAATATATACCTGGGAGAAGAATGCTTAGAGAACCTGCAATGCTCAACATATGCCAACACATCTGTGAATTCATTCTTGATTTCTATTCTTCCCCTTATTTTCCATACCTGCCCCCACACTGTGCTGTGAATTGGTCCTTATATATACTATATTCTCTTCTAACTTTTTCAGTCAGTTGTACAATGACTTTAATTTTTATTTTTTTTTATTTCCAGAAATCCTAGTTTTCCATTACAAAATATTGTACAACTGTTGTTTTTGCTGGGTATCAAACTCACTTACTTCCTAGTGTACAAGATTTACTTTGATGTTTGTACATTTCTGTTGAAAACTCATTGAAGCTTCTATGATCACAACCAAAATATCTCCAACTAATGGCTTTCTAAGCTTCATACCTTCCTGCTCATTTTGATTTGGCTTGCTTTTTCTGCATTTTTAGGAAAGGTTCTGAGGTTGTGCATGGTACGATTCATAGGTCACATTAACCAATGGGCACTGTGTCTTTGTGGGTTTTGGAATAGTCATTATCTCTCTGTTCCATTCCAAAGTACTAATTATTTCATATCTATCATCAACCATGTGATCAATACATTTAATCTGATAGCACCTGGAGATGGCTATGATAGTTTGCAGATACAATTAAGATTAAGAAAAATTAAGTAATTGCTTAATTTTAAATAATGGATTCAGAATTTGAAATCTTGATTATCTAACTTCAATTTCTCTTTTGGGTCTCCCCATATAAAAGGCTTAGAAAGGAAGTTAAGGAATTCAATAACATAATATGATCCAGTGAAAGTGCATTTATATCTTCATTGCATGCACTATGATAATGTCAGAGAGATAAAAAAAATTATATAACTCATGCTAATATTATATTTTGTGAAGGTATCTAAATGGTCCCTTCAATCTAGCATCACTGACTGAATCCTTGTGATGTATTTTCATTCTTGGGGAAGATTGTACAACTTATTTCCCCCCTGCACTATGTCGTTGTTCAGTTCAGTTAAAGGAAAGATCTGTAAAGAGTGTTGCAAACTTGTAATCCTATTCAGCTGAGTAAAGGGAAGGATCTGTGAATAGTGTCACAGGCTTGTAATCCTAGGGTTTGATTGGCACAAATTTCAGACTAACCTAGGCTACATAGTCTGGGCTACAGTGTGAGACTTGGCCTGAAAATAAAAATACAAATCTAAACAACAAAACTAAAAAAAAAAAAAGAAAGAAAGAAAGAACGGAGTACATCTATGGTAAGACTAGGAAAGGACCAGACAAGGGATTAAGGGCGTGGTTACCCAGTGTTGGGTCATTTCTCTGCAGCTCCTTGATGTTTTTGCTCCTTCTCCCATCTCCATTAGTGATAGCACTTAAGCTGGGGTAGTTCTCCTTCTTATGCACTTACAAGAAACAAAGAGTCACTGGTATAACTTTGGAAACACTCTTTAAATGTCTTTCTATCTGCTTATGCTTCTGGGACTTCAGGTATAGGGACAATATCTGAATTGAGAAGGGTATAGGGATAGTACTTTACTCTTCATTGAGTTTCACTGACAACTCTCTCATTATTAAAGACTTCCTGCTAAATTCACTCTGAATTAACTTCCTATTACTAAGCCAGCTATATTTTTACTTTGGACATCATGTTTCTCTCCAGGACTTCATGAGCTTTGAGAAAATACAAACCCCAATGGTTCTTTTCTTATCCCTAATGCAGTTGTGCTTTGGAGCTCAGCCAAAGAAGTGTCACCTTCAAATCCTACAGCCCTATAAAATCCCAGGGATTACTATGTGCTTTGTTGTCATTTCCACAGATCAATGTTTTAGCTTCCAGGAAGCATGCAAGGCATGGTAACTAAGTAGAAAATAACAGAATGCTTTGCTGAATACCCATGAATTTCAGAACAATGACTCGATCTCAAGCTGGAGCATTTGATTGTGGTGCTCAATAACTTTTTGTGGCAAATTACAAATGTGTTTTTTTTCTTTTATTAGTTGTTTTTGTTTTTATTTTTTCATAGAGTCTTAGAGTGTAGTCGAGTGGCCTGGAATCCGTATCTTCCTGCATCAGCCTCCAGATTGTTGGAGTACACAAGTATGAGGAAAATGTCTAGTCTTTATCTTGTTTTTCAGTTAAGAAGTTTATTCCTATTCACCCTTAAGACAACTAGCAATTATACTACTATACAATGGCATTGTTCAGAAAAACTTTTAAACAGTGAAGACATTTGCTGTTTTTCTAAGAATTTCTGAAAATTTCCAGCAAAGACCTACAGTGCTGTGTGAAAAGTAGCTTGAATAACATGGAGTAGCATTGTTACTGTTAAGGCTAAGATCAGTGTCAGAAAAATGATCAAATTACATAAAATTCCTAGTTACCCAAAGAGAATAACTTCAATTATTTTATACCATGGCATGTATGGTTAAAAACAATATTGTATTTTGAAATTCAATGAGATTTTACTGTTTCCACTGCAATGATGTTGAGTTTGTATGCTTAGGAAATCATATGAGACATTGGAAACATATTTCAAAATGTCATATTATAGAAATAAGACCATATAAATCATACATATTATGTCAGCTAAATATTTTTTAGAAATGAGAAAATCATTTTTATACTTTTTAAATAATAACAGTAAAGATTACACATTTAAAACTACAGAAACAATATAAAAGACAACCCTGGCTATAGATTATAAAATTTATCAAAAATAATGATACAGCAATATTAATTCATATATTAAAGATTACATAGGAAGATTTTTCAATTTCTAAGTTTCCATTTAGTTTAATTCAGTTTACAATCAACTTTGAAGTAATTTTATAAATATACTGATTTTTAATTCACTGTTAAGTAGGATGAAAGAGATTAAAAATTGTCTGTTACTTTGAAAAATCTTGTTAAGTCAGATTACAATTGATAGCTGAGTTCTGTGTTTACTATTTACAACTTCCTGGCTAAAGACACAGGTACTATACGACATGTCTTTTTTAAAAACATAACCCTACACATCTGTTGAGCACACATCTGGACATGTGGCCAGACTCATCATTTCCTTCTGTATATCCAGAAACTGTCAGCTATTTCAAAGGGGAAAACGGAAAAAGTTACATCCTTTTTCTGTCCAAGTTTTATAAACTTTTTTTTTTTACCTTTGCCCCCAGGATATCATCAAATATAAAAATAAGCAGTCTGAATTCTTTAACTGCAGAGAAAGCCAGCAGGGGGGATGAGGGGTATGGGTTGTAGGAATATCTGCTTGCCCAGTGTGAGGGTCGCAGGGAGGGGGGGACGCTTCTCAAGAAGGTTCAAACACAGACCCTCTGTGAACTTATGCAAGCATCAGTTCTTAAACAGAAAAGAAATGCAATTTGAACTCAGAAAGTAGGTAGATTGAATCACAGAGACATGCAGTTTCAAAGATAACATTGTTACATTTTATAACATTTTCAACTCACTCAGAAAATGTAACTTCAAATACACATGGAACTTTTTCTGTAGTAGAGTGATACAATCAACTTAAAGCCACAAAAGTGCTTTTAAAAAACCCTATTGAGAGGGGGTTAGAGAGATGACTGGCATTTCCTGCTCTTGCAGAGTGTCCAATTTTGGTTACAAGACACACTGGTGGCTCACAGGGCCCTGTGACTCACATTCTACAGGATCTGACTACAATTTCTCCCTCTGAATGTATCAGTTATGCAGCTGATACACATACCTACATGCAAAAATCTTAAAGTATACAGTCCTATTGTTAAACATTGATGTGATTTAATTAAATTATTTATTTGTCAGTAAGTTAAGGTAGTAAAAGAATAAGGTGACATTTGTTGATATATTAGATACAGATTTTTTTTTTTTGTTTGTTTGTTTGTTTGGTCTTTTTTTTTTAGAAAAGTCTTATTACTAGAAAATCATTTTGTAGACTCTGGGAGTATAGTTTTATTTTAACAATCTTTGAAGTTATTCAATTATACAAAGATCTGTCATCTAAAATTTGTTTATCTCCCCGTTATCTTTCTATGCTCTATAATCTATTTACCTAACATTTGTCTACATATCCATCTATTTGATATCAGAGAAAAAATCAAGAAGCATGTCTTCAGGTATCTGTTATCTATAATTTTAGATAGACACTCTTGTGAAGTCTCTCAAAGAGCTAAAATATTTCTTCTCCCACCAGTAAAGAATTTCTAATAATTAGTCAATATTACTTAGTTTTGTTTATACAGGAAAATGACTGACTAGTTTGAAATAGCGAAAAGCATAACTAAGTCCAGATCCTACCTGTAGAAACCTCCACCTAAGTGGTTCTACTTATAGGCCATGGATTATCATTTTAAAACTTCCACAAGTAATCTGCACATGAAGCTGGTGCATAAAGCAATCAGCTAGCAAGTGTCACAGTCTAATTTTTATCTGACTACAATCTGAGTACAGGACTGTGTGGAGACTACAGCCCTATTTTATCTGTTCTAATGTTACTTAATTATCATTGCCAAATAACTTTACATCTTAGCCGAATCAATAAATTTTCATTTTATATTCTACAAAAATACCTGGAGACTTAAATATGTATATCAACATCATCCAAAGTATATTAGATAGATGTTGAAATAATATAAGCTGCATTTGGAGATGATTTTAATATTTTTTATTGAGCCTAAGGAATCAAGTGGCCATGCCCCACAGGTCTTGGACCAGAAACCCGAGATCCGTCTGGGAACTAAGGTCTGTATCCTAGGCTTTGAGAGGTGAGGAAGTGCCTTAATGTTGTCTCCATCTGTTATCTTGTTAGAGATATTCAGCTCCTTGTTTTCCAAGATCAAAGATGAAAATGTGCAAAAAACACAAATGTGTAAAATATGGAAAGATATAGACTGATGCTGATAAACAGGTAACATATTAACTAGAATAACTGGAACCTCTCTCTCATACTTTCAGATTTAAAAGTGACAAGAGAACACCTTGTTGCCTACAATCATTTTCCTTATGTTTCACATTGTAAATTTATTTTTATTTATTTTTTACTCATGAAAAACTTGAAAATAAATAAATGATCTGACATATGATTGAATAAGTTTAATATGTTGATTTTTAGTGATTACCATTTACTGACAAGAACTGGGGAAGTATATCATACATATTTCCTCTAAATTCCTTATGGTGAGATTGTTTTAGATTTTACACATTCTGAAATATCACAGGCATTAAAATATGTCAGATGTTTAATATCAAAGTCATATGCACTGTTGCCCAAGGTACTCCTGGTTCTGTTATGGACAACATCAAGCTAACCTTTATTTATCTCCATTCTCATTAACTATTCATCAGAGTCTATTCTTCACCAAATTGCATTCATTCTATTGCTAAGTTATCCTTATGGCACTAGTTTCATCAAAAACAAACTTGATAGTAACTTGATTTGCCTACATAGCCATTTCTGTTTTACATTAAGTTGTATGCTTGCCCGTGCTACTTTATTCTACTTTATTTTTAAAGTTTTTTTTTTTAATTTGAAATCTTTGCTATTGATATGATTGAGCCATGACTGCCTCCATACAACCGCCTTGCCTCAAAGACATCTGTGGTCTTCTTTGTTGTCTCCTTCCTTCTCACTTGGCTGTGTGCTGCCTGTGAAATTCTGCCTTTGAGTCAGTTCCTATGCAGCATCGTTGCCATGGTAGAGACAATCTATGTCTGCCTAAGACTTGTTCCCCATGGTTTTTCTATATTTCTAACAAAAAAGCAAGGTCCCTATTAGTTAACTGGAGTACTTCTGGAGTGTGATCCCTGTAGATTTAATACCGACTGTACATCGTCTGTGTATCCCTGTCTCACTTGCACTATAAGGTTTATTACAGTGTAGCATGTATCTTCTGCAATGTGTCAAACAGCTCAAAGCTTGGAGCTGGCATTTAAAATCAACTTCTGGAATTTCTGTATTCAGTATCTGAGAATGTGCAGAAGCAAAAGTCTATACTCAATGAGTACAAATGTCTACTACATACCACCAAATTTTTGAGGCTATGTGTGAAGTTAAAAGACAATCAAATTACCCCTTGGTGTGAGAAAAGAAAGACCAATAACTTTTTCAAGTAATTTTCTTGGTTCTGAAAAATATTTTAATATTTTAATCTCTAAATTAGAAATGCATTTGGACAAGATAATAATTAAGTTGAAAAGGAAGCAAAAGAAATTCAGAAAGCTGGCAAAATAAATTACAATAGACACAACCCCCAAATATTTCAATATATTTAAATAACTAATTTCTAAACAGAAAGCATTTTAAGAAACATGGGTGTGTGTGAATAAAGAAAATTTTAAATTATATAATTTCAATTGTAAAAATACAATACATAAAGCAAACATAATTGTATCTTCTACAGCTCACAACTATTGATCTTGAATTAGATCGGCATTATCATATCAGATATGTGCAAACTGCAAGCACATTCTGTTAACAGATTTTTCTGTCCATGTGTCTACGGTGAGATAAGAATGATTCATTTTACTATGGATATACTGAGTTAAAGACATGGGTATTCAAGTGAATAAACTCTACTAAATTAAAAAAAAAAAGAAACTTAATTGTACCATGTAGGTATAAGTAATATAGTTTCATGAAATTGCATGTGTTATAGTTGTAACATAAATTTTAAATTCATGACAAATTCATGTCATAAGTTTCAGACCCAGTAAGCCACACATCGTATTTTCTCAATCCACTCTAAATAAAAATCTACAACTGTAATAATGTACCCTACCCCACTCTGTAATGCCTCATATCTCTTGAAAGTGATGACAGTGTGGTTGCTGACAATTTTTATAGAATGATAAGGAATGCTCTTTTTTACTAGGTGACATTTGATCACACCATGACATCTTTCTGAGAGTGTGAGACAGGGTTCTGGGGAAACTGAAGCACGTACAGGAGAGACAAAAGTGTAAAGGCCCTGATTCAGAACACGTTACTAGGTCAAAGACATGCATCATCACTTTACCTGAAGTCAACTAAAAGAGAATAAAACTTACAAGACATGTGGGGCATCTGTAGAGGGATAGTAATCAGTTCTAGAATTCACTACATACATTTACATATACTTTCTCTGTCATTTTAACTGATTGTTGTCAACTATTTTCCATAGCAGAACAATCAAGTATTTTGACATCAAGAAGTGACTTTAGGTACCCTATATTGAGCTAAAATGAGAGTGATATTAATAGTCTTAATAATTATCGGGAAAACTAATACATGAACAAGAATAGATGCATCAGTGAAGTCTATAACAGAAGGAAGCAATTTCTAAGTTACAGTCGCTTACCCCAAAATAATGGATTAATATACTACTGACCTGTGAGAAAAAAAAAAGGAATCTTCAATCACTTAAGTTTATATGTTACAGTAACTAGGAAAGTACTAAATGCAGAAAATGAGTACTAAGGAGTGGGGCTCCTGCCTGGATGAACTGGTTTGATGGAAGCATGGGAGAGTGTGGACCATGCATTAGAAAATGGTTGTGAACCTAGCCTTTAACAGCTGAGCCCACAGCTAGACACTAGACGAACTCCTGGAATCCAGTTACAGAGAGGGAAGAGTGATTGTTAGGAGTAGATTTTTCCATGCTGGTCTGGACTCACCACCATGCCAGCACCAAATAACACACAGAGACACTATATTAGTTATAAAGCTGTTGGCCAGTTACTAATTTCTTATCGGCTAGCTCTGTCTTAAATATTAACCCATTTCTATTAATTTCAATGTGGTCTTATTTTGCTGGAGAGAGGGGCTGCCATTCTGCTCTCTCCGTCTTCCATCTTGAATCTCCTCCCTACCACTTCCTCTCTCCTCCTTGTCTCCTAGTGCTGCCTAACTTGCTTTCCTATTGCCCAACAGTGCTTTATTCATTAACCAATAAGAGAAACATATTTACAGAATGACATCTCCCATTAGTGATGAACAAAGAGTTCAAGACCAGGCTGGAGAAACCCATAGAATCAGCTGACCTGAACAAGGGGAAGATCGTGGACTCTAGTGATAGCTGGAAAACCAGCATAGGACTGACCCAGACCCTCTGAGTGTGGTGTTAGGAGGATTGGACAGTCTATGGGGCCTCTAGTAATAGATCAGTATTTATCCCTAGTATATGAATGGACTTTGGAAGTCCAGTCCACATAGAGGGATACTCTCTCAGTCTAGACACATGGGGGAGGGCCTGGGCTCTGCTCCAAATGATAAGGCAGACTTTGAAGACTCCCCATGGAAGGCCTCACCCTCACTGGGGAGCAAAAAGGGGATGGGCTGGAGTTTGCTGGAGGTGATAGGGGAGGATGGGAGGGTGAGGGAACTGGGATTGACATGTAAAACAACCTTGTTTCAAATTTAAATTAAAAAAGGAAAACGAAGAGGAAAAGAAAAGGAAATCCCTGTTCTTCTGAAAGCAGAGCTGAGTGTGCCTTTCCAGTGCAAACGTGGAAGATCAGAACACCATGTGCAGTGGACACTCAGATAATGAGGTTTCAAGAGAGAACAAGGACTCTTGGGAGCTGCACTAGAGATTATATGAATTGCACTTTGACTTCATTCTGTTTATGTTCTGAAAACCGACTGAGGCTGAAATCATTAGTAATGATTGACCGCTTAGTCAGAGGACATCTCAAGACAGAATAGCAGTCCAGCTGCATCATGGCTACTGCCTACTACTCTTCTGTATGTCTACAGTGACAGAAATACATGAAAGAGAAAGATTTTAAGTCATAAAGATTCAGAAAGAGAAAGTTTGAAAAAGACTACAATTGTTAAAGAGATTAGTTTCTTATAGAGATAGGAGAAGCCCTGTGGACAAGATCCTCCCCACCCTAGCTAAAGCTTGTGGACGTTCAAATGCATCTACATGGAGATAAGGCAAAGTGAGAATGCTGCTGACTGGATTCCTTGCTCAGAAAGAAGTTTCTGGAAAGCATTCCCTGGGTCAGCACACAAGGGCCAATGCAGTGTAGTCTGAGACCAGACTTCTCTGCAGAATTTTCTGTAAGATGCACATTCATGTAACCACTAACCACAGCAAGATACAATAAACAACAGGCATCTTGGAAGCTTTACTTTTGTTTTCTTATGTAGTGAATACTAATCTGTAATATTTTTTTTGTTTGTTTTGAAGCAGTGTCTCACATTGTAACCCAGGCTGGCCTAGAAATCTTTATGTAGCTCAGACAGGCTCAGAACACCTGGACATTCTCCTGTTTCAGGCTCCCATGTCCTCCCACATGAGTGATTAGGAGTTAAGACTTCCCAGTGCACAGATAGGGAGCCAGCCATGGCTGGGTAGGGCCATTTTCCAAGATAGTCAGCTTCTTCCTCACCCTTCAGACTAGAAACAAAGTCCTGACAACTGAAAACAAAGGCCTTGTAGACAATTCTGACAGTAGCAGGCCCCCTGCTGATAGACTGGCTCAATAAATTCAAGGCCTGATCAGGACCTGTTACATAACAATTGGGGGGGGGGTCAATTAACTTTACAGTCTTCAAACTAACCAGCCCTAAATTAGCAGAGGCAACACCCTACAAAGACTCCAATGCCCCAGATCCCTGAAGTGTGTGGATTGCTGTGTGCCTTCTGCTAGCCTGCATTTCCTCATCCCAGTAGACAACTTCAACAGTTCAGTCTTCGGTGTTTGTGATTTCTCCATGGCTACCTAAAGCACTGTAGAATTTTCCTGTCTTTTAATTCTTTAACTGGCAGGAAAGAAAGGAAGCAAAACAAAACAAACAAACAAACAAACAAACAAACAAAAACCCAATCAAAACTCCCAGGCTGTATCAGTGGAATCACAGGGCACAGGGCAGCACCCTAATGAAATCTTTATTTGCTTCCTTATCCTATCAGTGCAGTCAGGAGAGTACCCTGAGCACAAACAATGGTGCGGTTACCTAATGAAGTATGGACACTGAATTTAAGGGCTATTTGAATTTCCTTCTAAAGCCATCAAAGAAATTCGTGCTCAGGCAACATTCACTTTATCCTGGATGCCATCAATAATTAGTAATTCTTGTGTTGTTATGTAAGGAAAAAAAAAGAGTAAAGAACTATAAAGCTTCAAAATATATTTTCTGACACAGAGATTTTTTAAAAAGTCAATGTTTTGAAAATAAATGCTTTTACCTAAAACAGCACTGTCCTCAGCAGAGGAAAATGCTGGCCACATGTGAGACAGGTCAATGGCAATCAGGTGAAGCAGAACACCAGCAATGATTTGGCTTACTTACTAACGGACTAATTTAAGTGCTTGTGACAACAAACTTTCCCTTATATAATATTTGTTTCTTCATATTTAACATGTTAATACACATGGAATATATTATCATAGTGATTTATTAAAAATAGTGAAAGGATACTAACTACACAGTAAGCAGGAAAAACATCATAGCTTTTTTTTTCTTTTGCTTTCTGTATTTTAAGATGACAATTCAATTTTGAAATTCTTGAAACTTTTTCCAGTTAAATTGAGCTAAATATTCAGTTTGGAATTACAAGTTTTTTTATTGTAAGATTTTCTTACTGATGCATATTTCTAGATTCAAAAACTATTTTAGTATTTTTTATTATTATTTGTGTGTGAACTCTAAAACCAACTGTCACATTGATGGTTGATATGTTCAACTACGTAATTTATTTTTTCCTACTAGCTTTCCATTATGAACCACATGTCTTTGAACTTGTGATTAGGTTCCATAGCCTGAAGAGTTTGAATGTTTTTCCAGAAGGCTTTTGATTTTTTTAATGCCTGCCTCTACCACTGGATTCAGTTCAATTTTTTTTTTTTTTCAAAAGAAAGCATAGTTTCAAAGTGCTTTGATTCCAGATTTTAATGATTTTTAAGAATTTTATCACTCTTAACTAAGGGTATTCATAATAAATGTATCTTTAATTTTTTATATTAGGTAATATTTTTAATTTTTATTCAGCTTCAAAGATTAATTTCACAGATTTATTAAATAAGAACATAAATAGATAGAGTTAGATCAGTGGAATATTAGAAGATTAAAATTGAATGATTCAGTCTTTTTGCAGTAGTCTTTTTAAACAATATAAGACAAATGTGCTTATTCACTACTATGCTTATTCTATGAGGAAAACTAATGCTTTGCATTCAAATACAAACAGTTTACTACATTTTTATTGTTAACCATATTTGATTTCGGAGTATTCTCTTACATTTACAGTAAGGAAATTATGTCAGGAGCTGACTAATTTTCAAAGAAACTGATCATTGTTCACAATATTTATTTTTTAACTTGTATATTTACCTCAAATTGTCCCGATTAATTAACATTCAAACTTTGATTAAATTCATGAGTTTAAAAATGCTAGTATATACTTTTATATAGGATATATATATGCATACATGGTATATTATATATATGAATAGTTCAGTATACACCACACACACACACACACACACACACACACACACACAGAGTTCAGTAGCCTTAAGCATCCATAGCACTGAGCCATGTTCCTCCTCCTTCTATCATCTTTGTTTAGAAAGAATGTTTGGTCTACTATATTGTTCCACATCACACAATTATTCACCCTTATCTCATGTCTAATAATTCCATTTCCCATCTACTTTTTATTATTATTCCTGGTTGTTCGTTTCCTTTCCTTCCTTCCTTCCTCCCTTCCTTCCTGCCCCCTCAGCCCAAACAGCCACTAAAATACTTAGTGGTGCAATTCACTTCTTCTTCTTCTCCTCCTCCACGTCCTCCTCCTTCTTCTCCTCCTCCTTCTCCTTCTTCTTCCTCATTAAGTTGGCACCTTCCTGCACTCACCTTCAGAACTTTGGCATGTCTTATTGCTACCCAGAATCCACTTGCTCTGCTTTCCTCCACAATACTTAAGGCTCATCCACCCCTACAGGAGTACAGATCCAACACTTTCTACTTCTCCATTTCTTTTTTTCCACAACAAAGCATTTCTTTGGACTATGCAGTTATGAATCCCCAGTGCAAATTCAGTGAACCAGAACAGAGAAAAGGCTTTGTATGAGATGAGATTTTGTGAAACTATGGCAACACTAAAGAGCGGTATGGTCAGTGCTTAGCTGATTGCATTTTCATTTGTAATGTGGAAGCACTGCCAAGAAATTAAATCAGGCTGACTATGATGGCAGATGTTCCCTAGATTTTTATGCTGCTTTAGAACTCTCCAGAATGACCTGTGATGATTGGGATATGAAGTTTGATATAATGCATAATTACCTACAGCTTAACAATGGATGGAAACCCATTAAAAAGCAATGCAACACTATCATTTTCTAAATGTATTACAATTATAATAATGAGGAAACTGCATCTGCAATAATTTTATTTTTAATGGCTGCAGATTGCATGTGCTGAAATTTCAAAGTCTTCATTAGCAATCTTCACATGCTACAAGAGTTATTCTTCTATTGATTTGCTTATTCATTCAATAAATATTTACAAAATGCCTCTTACATACTAAACATACTTAATCATCATTGACAGTACATATCATTTGTAACTTACCATGGGCCATGCGATGGAACCAATAGTAGCCAAAGTCAACTCCTAAGAAGGTTAAATACCATGTCCACTGAGAATCCCAAGGCAACTCCAGAAGACGATAGTTCTCCCAGATATAAATATAGCTGGTCACTTCAAGGCTCCTGAAGAACAAACTGGCACACAAAATTCAGAGATGGTTATAACATATTCTGCATTCATGATCATGCTAATACATTCTAGATGATGTCCAGTATAAATATATTCATATCTAAAGATGGCATCTGTCATCATTCCACCATGATGCTTCTTGCTTTGTCTGGTTTTCCTACACCAGCATGAACACTACCCCCTGATAATGTCTTTTGTTTCCTAGGCATATTGGAACCAGTTATTTGCCCTCTCAATTACAAGAAATTTGGGAGATTCTTCTCTTTTTGTGTCCCTTAACACAGTTTTTATGAAACATTTCATACATAAGAAATCTTACTAAACTGCACCTTAATTCCTGTTATTGTCATTTCCAAGTTTTAATTAAGAACACAACAAGAATGACTGACAACAGGAGACTGAAAGTTTGAAAATTATATGTGGAATGATTCCTAAGGAGCCTGAAAGTTGCTTTCTGTCATTTAATATGATATTCCACAAAATCTGCACTAGTCTAAAGTGACTCCTTCTACTCTTTTCTCTGTCTTCTTTTTTTATCCATCTTGTGCAAGTCCTACTTTTACTGTGAAGTTACACTTTAGGTACACATCTTAGGTAAGTCATATAAGAGATATGTGGTAGGCTTTTCAGAATATTAGGAAATAATTGTCCACCAGAAATAAGGCATATATATCTACTCAAAATAAACAAGTTAAAACACCATAGAAACAGAGCTAGAGAGATAGTTTAATCGTTAAGAACACTTCCTGTTCTTTCAGGGAACATTAATTCAGTCCATAACGCTGATGTCAGTTAGTTTAAAAACCTCCTGTGATATTCCTGCTTGAAAGAATATGAAACCCTCTTCTGGCCTCTGGAGGCACCACCCACACATTTACTTTACAAGCACACACACACACACATTATGAGCAGGTTTTCTGGCCCAAGTGGGTAGCAGGCCTTCTATGGTTCCTATTCTTAAAGCAAGGTTTCTGCAGTCAGGGTCAGGCAATTGCAACTTTGCATACTCCTCGGACTTTGCTGGATGCTCAAGAGTGGCTGGTTTGAGACAAATAGAAAAGTATTGCTGTATGTCAGTGTGGGTTATCTAAAGACAGATATCCTCACTGGGTAAGAATAACCATAATCCATGGTATTTCAGAGGCATGAAGAATTGGAAATGTGTAAGCTAATTTTTAAAACTTTATTAAGAAAGGGTTTTAAATAAGTTCTAGTTTAAAGATACCCAGCTAAGATGGGAACTTACGTGTTTAGACCAAGTTTCCTTTTAGGTTGAAATGCTGAACAAAGGATTTTTTATGGTCCAAGTTATTAAGTTTTCCAACAGTGAGATTTTTAGCCATGACACTGCTGCCACTTTGGGCCAGATATGACTCTTTGTTAGGAAAGATGTCCTGGGTCCAAACAAACTGTAGAAAACACTCCACTGTCTCTTTAAGTTCAGCAGTGCCACTCCCTTCTTCATCTGTAACAACCAACTCTGTCTCCAGACATTGCCAAATGTTTCCTGATGGGCAAATGTGTCCCAAGTTGCTAACCACTGACTCAAAGTACTAGAAAGAAAAATTAAAGCAAAGAAAACTCCACAGAAGTTCATCATACTCTAAGGATTGCTAGGCAAGCTTTGTTACAAGGTATCAAATTAGAATTAACTACATATTTACCAGTCATTTGTTAACTCCATGGGGAGCTCACTCAGTCTCAGGGACAGCACCAGGTGCAAGAGCATATTGTTGAACATGGGCTATAATCATCTGACTCATTAGTTTACTATGTTCTTAAAGGTTTTATCTTCTTTCTCAGGGACAAGTGAGACAAGATTAAGACACTGTCTAGACTTCAATCAAAGAGATGCTGTAAAACTTTGTGAAACCCAGAGAGCCGGCTGACTGAAATTAAGTGATGCTTATTTCCTGTACGTGTGTCAGGTATTAAACAGACATCTATTCTACTATTCTTTCAAGGGGGTTATTAGGGCTGACCCAAATTGAGCTAAAATATGCTTAGTACGCTGTGTCAGACGGTCCTCTTTTTCTCACTTTAGCAAGAGGCCAAACTTTGTTCATGGCAAGTGGGCAGAGAAGTATGAGAGTTTTCTTCCCTGCTTTCTCTCAACAAAGGGAACATGATCTTATTCCGCTATATATGTGAAAGAACTCAGTACCCACAACTAAAACAATTTTCTCAGGCCATACATCTGGGAAATGATTATCAAATTCTGGAAAGCCCTTGATGGCAGGAAATAGCACCTACATTTGCAAAACTGTTCCCACCAGATGCAGAATCATAAACCAGATCTCCTTCCTTTTTCTGTTCCCAGTTTCTCCACCCTCATCTGCAAAGCCCTGGAGTATGACTCTGCGCTCTGGAATTTTAACCTGACCCCTCTAAACTTCTTTTCAGTGGGGAGAGAAATACATAACTTAATGCATAGATGTTAGGGTCTCACTTAATCACAAGATCATAATGGTAAGAAACTCATCTTCTTCCACATGGAATGTGGATGAGATCAAAAAATGATCTGAGTGTCAGGAGGCATTAGGACATGCTGGGCAGTGATCAGTCTGCAAAAAGACTTTTGTTTAACCCTCAAAAATGTTCATGAGCTCTCTTCAAACAGTGGCTTTTCACATTAGGAATATGCAGTAAAATTTGGACCAGGGTGTTAAGAGTGAAATAATTCATACAGGTTTGTCTCCCAACCTCTACAGGAACATTGTGGCATGGCATCACACAAATACACACACACACACACACACACACACACAAGCACACACACACACAAGCACACACACACACTGTACTTAAAAGATATTGGAGTGTTAGACTTAATTTCTTTCTGAGAAATTGACTAAATATTTATTTCAAAACCTCTCATAATTGACCTCAGATCCTGGCTGTCTGTCTGAAGAGCTCCTGCCACTTTTGCTCCATCTAGTGGAATATTGACATTTCAATGTCTCAGCTATGATAAATGATACAACTGCTACTTTCTATAAATAGTCACAACAGTTTCTTCCACTTCTTATTGTAAAATTGCATTACATTTATAACACAATTGTCTCATTTCTTTAAAACAACCATTAAACCATAATGGTTAAATACATTTGTTACATTCTTCACAATAAAATGTGCTACTCTATTGAAAAGTGTAGAAGTCCCGCCTGGGAACCCATGGAGCTATATTTATTGCAGAAAGCAATGTCATCGATGTAACAGACTTTAAAAAAAATTTTTTGCTAGCCCCACCCTAAGGAGTTGAAAATGTTTTTTAAAAGTTTAATTTCCTCCTTTTAATTTTATTTTGTGAACTTTTTTTTTTTAATCCAGAATGGAAAATTCCATTGCAGGCATAGCCAGCAATTTTATGTACCTATGGATGAACATTACAGAACTAGTAAAATCTGGCCATGACCCTTAAGTGTTAAGAGTGGAGTGTCCCCAAATCATTTGAAAATTTACCTACTTAAATTATCCCTTCCACCTATTGCAATTTGATTTATAATCTGCTGTTTCAACAGGATAAATGAACCCCTAAAAGCAAACATACTATCTATATTTATATCAGGAACAAAGCTTCTCTGGGGAGAATGCAGTTTTAAGAAACAGTAACTTAGGGAGGAAGTAACAAATAGAGGTCCAGGATTTCTAAGGAAGGACTGGAGTTCTGCTTAAACAGGGGAGATGTGATCATTTTTTGCTCATTAACATATTAGTCAGTAGTGTGGCATTTTGAAAATCATGTTTTGAAAACATAGTTTTTGACACACATTTCATTCAATCAAGTTTAATTTAAATAGTTACATATGCAAACAATTGACAGAAAAATAATTTATCTCTAAGATACGTCTTGTTTGTTATAATCAGTAGAAACATCATTTTACTACTCCTGTCCTGGGTTCTGATTAGAAGACTGCATTGAAAAAGACCAAATAAATGAATGGCCAGAATCTGTTGTGAGGCAGATGGATTTTTATTATGGATGAAGATTTGCCTAACATGCTTGTAAACAAGATACAGTGCTGTCTATGGTTAATATTTTCTTTTACATAAAAAAAAGGTTTAGAACATGTCCTGTGGATACAGGAAGCAAGCTACTAACTTTCAAAGATAATTTAACATCGTATGCAATCATAATATCAGGTTTGTCAAATAAAATTGTTTTTTCCTCAAAGACTCCAGACAACACTTCTATTGTAAAGAATGCAGAACTGGAAAGAGCTGCTCGCTTTTTTCTCTATTTTGTTAGAAGCTATCTGGAATTATTATCTTAAGCATAGTTCTTTGCTAGCAGATTAACTAATGGTATAGTATTGTTTTTCTTGCAATTACATACTTTAAGGATGTGGCAAGCCCCTGTTACTAGTACTGAGAATGAACTCGATTCCTTGGAGAGGCAAGGACCCACGCCGTGTTAATCTAACCCTCAGCTGCTAATAATTTGCACAGGGATTCATTTGAATGCTGCAGCTTCAACTGAAATTCTAGTTGAAGTTCATGTTAAGTTACTTTTCAATGTTTTCTTTTTCTTCCTTCCTTTCTCTCTTTCTTTCTTTTGTTCTTCTTTTTTCCTATTTTCGGTGAGGAGACAGAGTTGAGAGAATCTGGAGAACCTGTTTGCCTTTTTTGTTTATGCTTTCATTTCAAAGTAGTAGTGAACATTTAAGTGTACTGTCCACATTGTGGTTTTCTTTCTTTCTTTTTTTTATTTTTTTTTTTAACTTGGGCTGTTTCATATACTCTGCATTGAAAACTGAGAAACTATTGAAATTTTTTTAAATGGCCATTATTTTATAATTAATAATTTAAAACCCACAGGTAAGAAATGAAGACCAGCAATTTTTATTATAATTCAAGTATAATTAGTGTATTAAATTAAATTATAATTATACACACACAGCTGCAGAAAAACTCTATATAAGTTTAAATTAATAATGTTGTACATCTCCTCAAAGAGAACCAGAATTAAAAGATTTGGAAGGTTTGTTCAGCTTAAGGAGTCTTAAATATAGTGAGTGAGGGAACAGAACTTCACCTTGTGTTCCTGAAGGGATTTGCTTTACAGACTGATTATCTGCTCCATTTTAAATCTATCTCTCTGTCTCTGTCTTTGTCTCTCTCTCTTTCTCTCCTTACCTCCCTCTCTGCTCTTTCTTTAGAGTAACCCCTTTGCACCTTGTACCTCAATTTCCATTCTATTGCCAAATAAATTCTGTGTGTGTGTGTGTGTGTGAGAGAGAGAGAGAGAGAGAGAGAGAGCGTGTGCGCATGCACGCGCATCTGCTTTTGACTTTGTAAAAGGGTATATTTGGAATCTTGCTTCATTACTCAAACTTAGTAAAATAATAAGTCATATTGATGAGAGGAAATGCTGTACTGAGAATTAAGTTTATGTATCCAGCAGTTAAATGTTAGAAGGGGACACTTTGACTTTACTTATAACCAACACAAAACTTGAAAAAAAAAAAGAAAGAAAGAAAAACAATACAAGAATCAATTCAGTGTAATGTCTCTCTAAGTTCTTGAATAACAAAGCAATAAGTGCAAAAATGTTCCTTTCCAAGTCAGTAAGATCTACACCTGTGTAGATGGCGCTTTTCGATTATTAATGATTTTCAATTGATTTCCAAGAACTCTTAGTACATTATCCTTTCAGAATGAGCTGCATAAACCAACTGAATTTGCTTCAATAAAGAAATATGTATCTAAATCTATACCAGAGATTGTATATGTATATGTATATGCATATGTATATGTATATGTATATGTACATGTATATGTATGGAAGGGGCTCATGCTCATTTCTGATGCATGAACCCACACAATAGAGAAATTCATCAATAATTTGAGTTGTTATTTAAACAATGTAAGACTTACTCAAAAGAAGAACTTTCAATTAATTCTGACATCAGTGTGGGACCACACCTGCAGGTATTCAACTCATTATTTGATGACTATAATCCTAATAGCCCAGTTTACTCAAAGATACCCATTGATATATGCTTTTAACATTTACCCAAACATATTATGAAGTTATATTAAGTTAATGTACTTCTTCTCAGATAGTTTTTGGGTTGAATGCCATTTTTTAAAACTCCTCCTTGATTTCCCACTGTGTGGTTCCAAGAGACATTCCAGAGTGATGAGCTCGTATCAGAAGTGAAGTGCCATAGATATTAGTCGGAAGCAGTGGTGGGAGGCTATATCAAGCATACTCTTCCTCCTGTTCAAGTGTTGTGTTTTCCTTCTGTACTTCTGAATTCAGTTTATAATGTAAGCCATTTATTTATTATCCAGTTTTATCATTAGCATGAATGCCACTACAAAGTGAATTATTTCAGAGTACTTGTTATGTACCAGACATTATTCCAGGAATATGAACTAAAACTTTGACAGGAACAAAACTATTGATTTCAAGGTACATGAAAGTTAAGGATGATTGTGTGTTTGGAGTGAGCACTAGAGTCAGAATATGGAGCAGAGGTTACCAAATCAAGGATAGGAAACAGATGGGTTTTGCTAGTTATGATCATATTAAAAACTAAAAACTGAACTGGAGATAGCCACATGGGTGGCTTTCTAGTCCCAACGAAGTACCTGAGAGATGTGCCATGGCAGGATAAAGATGACAAAATGGATAGAGAAATTAAACCTTATGTGATTTGAGAATGAAACTTTACTTCATGCCAGGGAAATATAGAAGTAGGAATGGGTTTCCTCTTAGTCCCTGTCCCTGTGATTAACATATTTGGGTACCAGTGGGATAGACATGAGACAAAAGTAAGAAAGATTGGTAGTTATATAAAAATTTATAATTATGTAACATTTCATTGAGAAATATCTGAGGTTTAAGGAGATATCTGTGGAAATGTGGCTAGAACAAAACAATTTCCAGCAGGGACCTGGATAAAAACTCAGAGCAAGGTCTACAGTAAGGCAGGTAAAGCAGTCACTTTGGTTAAAAACTGTAAAATATGAGGGGAACTGAGTAATTAAGACTAGCAATGTTTAGCTTTCTCTATTAAAAGTTCAAGGTGAAAAGTCAGTACTAAAAAACATAAGAAAATATTTGAAGAATGACAGATCCCAATTTCTTTAGGGATTTATAGAGAGATAATCAAGTGTCCACATGATTTCTCCTCTGCTTTGTATTTGCAGAATTGTGGATCTTCATTTAGTATTCTAAATTATGTGACTCACCTTGGAAGCCGAGACACAACACCAGCTGACATGGATGTCAGAATATCATCAAGGCGACCTGGTGGCTTCCCCTTGAGAATCCAGCTGATGATTAGTTCAAGCAGTATCAAGGATATGAAAAATGGAGTTGCCTAGAAAGGAGATTTCATGGAAGAGATGCTATTGTTATAAAATCCTCCACATTTTCTGATTGGTTCTCTGATACCTTGGGGGGAGAGCTACACCAGCAAGAGATGGTCTATATTTATATGGCAGGATTATTTCCAAAGGAATGAGCAGGGAAATTTAGTTATTTTAGATATACACTAAAAACATGTTCAAAAATACCATGCAGTTTTCAAATGAAATAAAAACGTAAAAACAGGTACCAATATTATGCCAGGAGAACAATTAAAGTCAGGAAGGTGATGCTCCAAGATTGAGAAAATACATTTAAGATTAGTTAAGCCTATAACTGCCCATAAGCATGTTAGAGTTACTCTCAGGTAACTCCTTAATAAAAAATACACTCAATTAGAGTTTTAAAAAAATTAGACTTTCTAGAACTCCTTCTGATGATGACATGAAATCAATAGGAATAAAACCCAAGACTCTTAAGAAGTAAGATAAATTATTATGACTGTATCACCATCAAGGTTTCAGTCATGCAGATTTGATTTTGTGGACTGATATTTACCAGTCCATATTGGACTGATTTAATGTTGTAATCTACACAATAATAATTCCTGAAGACAATGGTGGCACATTTTTTCTTCACTGAACAAAAATGGCACTATCAAATGTTAAAAGCAATATGGGCTTCACTCATTTGGGAACTGATAATAAGTCTCATGTTTTCTAAACAGAACTCACTAGAACACATTCTGTGATATATTTTTTCCCTATTTCTGGTCTGAACTAGTAAGTGTTTCAGGAACAAGTTTTGGAGGGGGTGGAACATAAGTGTCCAGGTTCTAATTCTGGATATTTCCACTTCCAATCAAAGCCAAGTAACAGAGTGAAAAATGCCTCAAGGGCTAGAAAAATTTTTTTTAATAGTTCAAGTTCAAACTTAGGAAGTCAGGATTATACTGGGCCAAGCTGTGTATCCTTCACTCTGCAGAACTAGTCTACCAAATTTAAGAGGCAATACCTTCCTGGAAGTGATGAACAAGGTAAAATTTTTAAAACAAAATTATTACAGTGCTTACTGATGTAATAAAACTACGTAATATTGCTTCCCAATAACTAAACTTGCAATGTCACCATGCCCAGCAATACCTTGAATTTTTTTCTCATATTCTAGAGTGATGTATGAGGGGATTTGCAAAGATATAGATACTGTATAGAAATTGAGTTATCTTAAAAAACATACTTTACTTCATGACTGTAAGAAATTGGGATTTTATGAGGCTGCAATAATTTGAATTAGGAAATTAAATTAAACCACAGGATATGTTGAGTTTACATTGCAAGAAAGGGGCAAGAGAACCTCACCTTTTTAACGTAATCAGGCACCACTTCTAGCGTTTGGAAGGTAGTTTCACTTGGCGTCATCATGTAAAACATCATTCGAACACCTTGAGAAACAGAAACATTGTCTTGAACTTCTGGGCTCTTCATTTCTGTCCCTGTCTGATTCCCAGCTGGAGATATTCGTGATTCGGCAAAGCCAAAGACTGAAAAAAAAGAACTGAGCTGTGCAGCACAGAGCAAGTCTTGTCAAAGAAAAACTAGGGACAATGCTCCACAGAGACGTCAGCCAGCAGCAGAGTTTGTGTGCACAGGCAGGGAACACTAGTAACAAGAGCAAGTTCAGAGTTCAGTGGCTGACTCCGCAGGAAGCAGAAATTAAGGAGAGAAGGAAGACCCGGAGAAACAAGTGCACAGTGTAGTTTGCCTATGGCTTAAATAACTTGTCAGCAACAAAAAAGAAAAATCAATAAATTAGGCAAATCCAGTTGTGCCCAAGAAAATGGAAGGGGAAAAGCAAACAAACCAGTTTTATAACACAGGTGAAAGTTCACTCTGATGAAGTTGTACAAGTCCAAAAGTCAAATTACAGGAGCAAAATTATGTTTTTCCCAAACTGCACAATTCGTTTGAGTTTGTTGTTTCTTCACATAATCTTTGAAGTAACAGAGAGTGTGAGTCATAATTAGTTAATGGCCCTAAGCTGGGGAAACTGGCTTCTTACTGCTTATGTATTTCTTATCTCAGTCATGTGAACTTTTGAATGTTTTGCAATCAAATTTAAAGCCACTAGGTTTCATTTGCAAGTAAACCCACAATGTAATTGTTTGAAATACAGACAATTCTCATTACAGATTTAAAAAATATAATCACACACATAGATATTCTCATGTAACAAAAAATGATTATGTACAACAGAGGGTTTTTTTCCTCTCTCTTATGTGTTTATGAAATTACAAATGTGATTCATGACAGAATAAAAATCCATGTAACTTAAGTATAAGTATAGTATACAATGGCAACAGCCCTCCATCTCTTAATGGAGACATCAAAGAGAAAACCTCCCCTTTCAGTAGGAAGACGTAAGAGGTAGCTACTTCCTACTTCTCTCTCATCTTTCAGGCTCTTACCTGGATATATATATATATATATATATATATATATATATATATATATATATATCTTGATCTGCTATCCAAATTTTATGTCATGAATTCACAAGATAGCCATTTGCTCATAGCTTTGCAGTCACTGACACCCAATGGAATTGTTTTTGGTAGACAAGAAATTACAGGGTCCACTGCTTGATTGTATTCTGGTTAATTTACCTTCTATGCAATCCTTTCCATGGTATGGTAGAAAAATACCAGGTAGAAGATGAACTTTAAAGAAATTTATGTCATACACTAGAAACAGGAGCATTAAAAACAAACAGGATTTCCAAAGTCATTTCTTCACAGTCCCATCAAATTGATGCATCTCATTGTTTTAATAGAGTTAAGCATCAGAAAAGCAGCTTAAAGTGCCGCATGCATGTCAGCTTCAGAATGTGTGTAACTCTTCTCTGTAGGATTGATTTTGAGTCATTGCTCCAATTAACCCACATTCATAGTGTATCATACAAGAATGTCAAGAGATCTCAAGTGTGAGATGCTCTGTAAAGAGGATTTTCTTTACAAAAATATTTGGAAAATTCTGTGTATGCTTGCCTGAGATTAACCTTAATCTTAAATTCATCTTAAAATGCTTGTTAAGATTGCAGAATCTAAAAAAAAAACCAGCAGCAAATAAACTTTTGATAATTCGCTTAGTCTGTAACATTTTCTATTATAATTTACTGAACAATTACTGCCAGTAATACCTAGAGTGTAGAAACCCTCTCAAGAGATACACTGTATGACACTAGACAGTGTAGACCCTGCTTGTCTATCAAGAACTATGAAAATAGCACATGACTTTGCTGAAGTTTCTATTGTCTATAGTTTGATGGGAAATTTTGTTAGAAAAGACTTGCTTATACTTGAAACCAAATAGCACCTACTCTGGCCCTAGTGTTCACAGATCCTCCTGCCCAATCCTGAAATGACCTGAGGAAATATTTTTAGGGAATCAAGCATTTGCCTTGTAAACATTTCTTTTCAAAATTAAATTCTTGAGATATTCATATGAGTACTATATTTTTTTAATTTCTGTTTGTCCCTGTAACATCTCCGATGCATACTTTTCTCTAATTCATTAATTCTTTTATAAATTATTGTTATATGTACACCTGTGTGTGTGTGTGTGTGTGTGTGTATTTAATTGTCTGCTTACTTGTGTATTTATTTGGCGCATTTGAATAGAATTACCTATTAGGAAGCTCATCACTGGAGAAAACTAATTTTCCTTCTCTTTGCCACTCTTTACCTATAGCTTTTTAACCAAGATTAGGTCCTTCCCTAGCCACATTGGCATGACAACTGGTGTTCTTGTTGTGTATGTCTTGTTAAGGTATGTCCATGTGGCTGAGATTTCATGGGTTGTATTTTCCTCTCATATACAGAAGTCCCACTCTCACAACAGACATTTTGATTCTTACATTATTTCTGTTGAACCTTAGATGTAGTAGTTGCATTGCAGATTGTTAGTTGAGACTGCACACCCGAAGATCAGTATTTCTCTGTATTTTAACCACTTGTACATTTCTGTAATGTTCTTTATCTGCTACAAACAGATAATTCTTTGATAAGTGAGAACTAATTATAACTGTTGGAATAAAAACAATTATTTAGAATGTTATGAGCCTGCCCCCCGAATCCCTAGAGACATGGGATCGGAGGAAACCATTCAGTATCTGTTGCCATTGAAGCCTATATACAATACTCACTGAGAGGTGAGAGCTAGGCTTTCTTCTGCTGCCATCCCCCCTGTTTAGAGGCCCTTAACTGGAGCCAGAGCCTACCCACTGAATCCCAGAGACATGGGAGCTGAATAACCATCCAGCATCTGCCCCACTGGACCCTTGGCATAGTACCCACTGAGATAGGTGAGTGGTGGACCTTCCCCTGCCCTGTTCCCTCACTCTTTGGAGGCCCTTGGCTAGGCCCCATCCCACCACTAAATCCCCAGAAACCTGGGGGAAGACCAAACCATCCAATATCTGCTGCTATCTCAGCCGTGGCCCTACACCTACCAGGAGAGGCCCCACCTGCACCCACTGGAAGAAGAGATGGGAAGACAACAGTATAAGAACACATTCAAAAACATAAAAAGTCATATGACACCACCAGACTCTAGAGGTTGTACACCAGCAAGACCTGAACATCCAAACGGAGATGAAGCAGAAGAAAATGACCTGAAAAACAACCTTATGGCTGCTTTCCAGGGCTCTCCTTGGTGGATCACCCTCAGGACTGGGGACTACATGCAGGGGAGCCCATCCAATCAGACAACCCCATCCAAACAGACCGGCCCATCCAGAGTCTGACAGCACCTGGTCCTACCTCCACACTTGGAAGGAGCCCAACTTTTGCTGCCCTGCTATAAGCCCCCTGAGGACTGGGGACTGCATTCAGGGGAGCCCACCATGCTGAACCCACCCACCCATCCTAAGTCTGCCAGCATCCTGATCCCAACTATACCATGGGAGGAGTCCCACCACTGCCCACTGGAAGAGGAAAGCCATTGGAGTATTGGACCTACTTTCACCTACAGGAAAATAACTTTGTTCCCATACCCACCAGGAGAGAGGGAGTCCATACCAGTACACACTGGAAGAAGGGATGGGTAGATGACTGTATAAGAACACAGTCTACAATAGAAAGATCAATATGACCACCAGAGTCTAGAGACTCCACACCTCTAAGACCTGAACATCCCACACAGATGAAGCAGAAGAGAGCAACCCAAAAAAATAGCTAGACAGGTCCACCAGATAAGAAACTTAATAAAGAAACAAAGGAACTAACAGAAATCATGACACAGTTGGGTTTAACAGACATTTAAAGAACATTTCATCCAAACACAAAAGAATATACATTCTTCTCAGCACCACATGGAACCTTCTCTAAAATCAACCATATAGTCAGCAATATAGAAACCTCAATAAGTATAAAACATTTGGAAAACCCCCTGTATCTTAGCAGACCACCAAGCTTTAAAGTTAGAATTCAACAACAACATGAATTGCAGAAACCCTACAAATTAACGGAAATTGAACAGTGTGCAATAGAACCATTACTGGGTCATGTAGAAATAAAGAAAGTAATTAAAGACTTCCTAGAATTCAATGAGAATTAAGACACAACATATCCAAACTTATGGGGCACTTTGAAAGAAATGCTAAGAGGAAAGTTTATAGCACTAAATGCCCACATGAAGAAAACGGAGGATAGCCACACTAGAGAATTAACAGCACAACTGAAAGCTCTAGGAAACAAAACAAAACAAAACAAAACAAAAAACAAAAACAAAACAAAAAAAACTTACTACTGAGGAGTAGATGCAAGGAAATAATCAAATTGAGGGCTGAAATCAATAAAGTAGAAACTAGGTAACAATACAAAGAATAAAATCATGAAAATCAACAAGATAGACAAATGCGTATCCAAAATAACCAAAAGACAAGAGAGAACATGAAAATTAACAACATCAGAAATGAAAAGGGGGATTTAACAATGTATACTGAGGATATCCAGAGAATCTTCAGGTGATACTTTGAAAACCTGTGCTCCACAATATTTAATAATTTAATGGAAATAGACAGTTTTCTGGATAGATATCACTTACCAAAATTAAATCAAGAACAGATAAACAATTTAAATAGACCTCTAGCCCCTAATGAAATAGAAGCATTCATCAAAAGTCTCCCAACCAAAAAAAAGCCCAGAGCCATATGAATTCAGTGCAAAATTCTACCAGAAATTCAAAGAATAGCTAATACCAATATTCCCTAAAGTGTTCCACACAATGGAAGCAGAAGGGTCATGGACAAACTTTTTTTTTTTACAAGGCTACAATTACCTTTTCATCCAAGATACACAAAGACACAATGAAGAAAGAGAACTACAGACCAATATCCCTCATGAACATTGATGCAAAAATAACCAATAAAACACTGGCAAATCAAATCCAAGAATACATCAGAGAAATCATCCACCATGACCAAGTAGGCTTCATCCCAGGAATGCAGGGATGGTTCATAGGAAAATCCATCAATGTAATCCATCATATAAACAAACCAAAAAAGAAAAACCACATGATCATCTTACTAGATGCTGAAAAAGCCTTTGACAAAATCCAACATTCCTTCATGATAAAGGTCTTGGAGAGTTCAGGGAAAACAGGAACATACTAAACATATTAAAAGCAATATACAGCAAATAAACAGCCAACATGAAAATAAATGGAGAAAAACACAATGTGATTCTTCTAAAATCATGAACAAAACAAGGCTACCTACTTTCTCCAAATCTCTTCAATATTGTGTTGAAGTACTAGCTAGAGCAATAAGACAACAAAAAGAGGTCAAGCGGGTACAAGTTGGTAAGGGAGAACTTTTACTATTTGCAGATTATATGGTAGTTTACATAACCGATCTGAAAACCTCTACCAGGGAACTCCTACAGCTGATAAACACCTTCAGCAAAGTGAGAGCATACAAGAAAATTAACTCAAAAATATCAGTAGCCCTACTATATACAGTCAATAAAGGGGCTGAAAAAGAAAACAGAGAAACATCACCCTTTACAACAGCCACAAACAACATAAAATATCTTGGGGTAATGCTAACCAAAAAAGTGAAAGACCTATATAATAAGAACTTTGAGTCTAGAAAGAAATTAAAGAAGATACCAGAAAATGGAAAGATCTCCCATGTTCTTGGATAGGTAGGATCACCATAGCAAAAATGTCAATCTTGCCAAAAGCAATCTACTGATTCGATGGAATCCCCATCAAAAGCCCACCACAACTTTTTGCAGACATTGAAAGAACAATACTCAGATTTATATGCAAAAACAAGACCCAGAATAGCCAAAATAAACATATACAATAAAGGAACTTCTGCAGGCATCACCATTCCTGACTTCAAGATCCATTATAGAGCTATAGTCCTGCAAATACCTTGGTATTGTCACTAAAATAGACAGGTACACCAATGGAATTGAATTGAAAATGCTGATATTAACCATAGACCTACAAACACCTGATTTTTTGACAAAGAAGCTAAAATTATACAATGGAAAAAGAAAGCATCTTCAACAAATGGTGCTGGTATAACAGGATGTTGATATGTAGAAGACATCAGTTAGATCCATATCTATCACCATGCACAAAACTTAAGTCCAAATGGATCAAAGGCATCAACATAAATCCAGCCACACTGATCCTCTTAGAAGAGAAAGTGGAAGGTACTCTTGAACAAATTGGTACAGGAGACTGTTTCCTGAACAAAACACCAGTGGCTCAGACACCAAGTTCAGCAATTAATAAATGGGACCTCCTGAAATTGAAAAGCTTCTGTAAGGCAGAGGACACAGTCAACAAGACAAAACAACAGCCCACAGAATGGGAAAAGTTATTTACCAACCCCACATCTGATAGAAGGTTGATTTCCAAAATATACAAAGAACTCAAGAAGCTAGTCACCAAAACACCAAATAAAGCAATTAAAAAGTGGGTTAAGGACTAAATAGAGAATTCTTAATAAAGGAATCCAAAATGGCTAAAAGACACTTAAGAAAGTGCTCAACATCCTCAGACATCAGGGAAATTAAAATCAAAACAACTCTGAGGTACCATCTTACTCCTATCAGAATGGCTAAAATCAAAAACACTAAAGACAGTTTATAATAGAGAGTATGTGGAGAAAGGGGAACACTCCTGCACTACTGGTGGGAGTGAAAACTCATACGACTACTTAGAAAATCAGTTTGGCTGTTCTTCAGGAAAAGATCCAGCAATTATATTCTGAGACCTATACCCAAAAGATGCATATTCATAAACAAGGAAATCTATTCATAGCAGTATTTTTGTCAAAGCCAGAACTTGGAAGCAACCTAATTGTCCCTCAGCTGAAGAATGGGTGGAGAAAGTGTGGTATGATTACACAATGGAGTACTACTCGACATGAAAAAAAAAAAAAATACAATGGAATCTTGAAATTCTCAGGCAAATGGATAGAATTAAAAAAAAAAAATCCTGAGTGAAGTAACCCAGTCACAAAAACACAAACAAAGAATATTCTCACTC
Source organism: Phodopus roborovskii (assembly GCF_943737965.1). Lineage (NCBI taxonomy): Eukaryota > Metazoa > Chordata > Mammalia > Rodentia > Cricetidae > Phodopus > Phodopus roborovskii. The sequence continues at coordinate 10,575,010 of NW_026125391.1, forward strand.
ACACATGAATTTTAGACAGAGCAAAGGCTTACTAGCCTACAATCCACGCCACCAGAAAAGTTGGAAACAAGGAGGATACTAAGAGAAACATACATGGTCCTCCAGAGAAGGGGAAAGGATAAGAGCTCCCAAGCAAAATATTGGGAGCATGGGGGGAGGGAAGAGGGAGTTAAGAGGAAGAGGAGAGGAGAGGAGAGCTGGGCATGAATAGGATCACAGAGCAGGAAGATTTGGTCAGGGAAAGAAAAGAGATACCATTACACTGGGAGCAATTATAGATTTTAAGAGAAATATAGCACTAGGGAAATGTTCAGAGATCTACAAAATTGACACCAACAAACAATCTAAGCAATGCTGGAAAGGCTGCCTTGGATGTCCTTCCTTGCTAATGAGACTGATGACTACCATATATGCCATCCTAGAGCCTTCATCTAGTAATTGATGGAAGCAGCAGCAGACACCCAAAGCTAAACACTGAGCTGAACTCCCGAAATTCAGTTGCAGAAAGGGAGGAGTGACAAGCAAAGGGATCAAGAACAGGCTAGAGAATCCCACAAAAACTGCTGACCTGAACAAGGGGGAACACATGGACCTCAGTCTGATACCTGGGAAACTAGTTTAGGACCTACCCAGACATCTTGTTTGTGGGTGCTAGTTAGGAGGCCTAGGCAGTCTATGGCATCTCTGATAGTGGATCAGTTTTTATCCCTAGTATATGAATGGACTTTGGGAGCCCATTCCATGTAGAGGGATACTCTCTCAGCCTAGACACATGAAGGGGGCCCTTGGCCCTGCACCAAACGATACTACAGAATTTGAAGACTCCTCGTGTAAGGCATCACACTCTCCTCAGGGAGCAGAAAGGGGATGGGATGGGGGTTAGTTGGGGTAGCAGGGGAGGAAGGAAGGGTGTGGGAACAGGGATTGACATGTAAAATAAGAGTGTTTTGAATTTAAATAAAAGATTATCCAAAAAAATACATCTTTATGAAGAAATAAAGGCCCTAAAGATGAAATGAGAAAATACCTTAAAGAAATGGAGACAGGGTTTTTGTTTCGTTGTGTTTTTGTTTTTGAGACAGGGTTTCTCTGTGTAACTTTGGCTGCCCTGGAATTTACTCTGTACACCAGGTTCACTCTGAAGTCATAGAGATCTGCTTGCCTCTGTCTCCCGAGTGAGTGCTGGAATTATAAGGTGTATGCCATCACACCCAGCTACTCTCTTTTGTACATACCTTGTTTACCCCAGTATGCTCCTGCTGGCTACAGAGTGATCCAATCCACAATTCCTCACTTTTCAAATCTCGGTGAGACCTCCACTTGCAGTGCCAGCTCTGCCTGAGTACCAAGCTGGCAAAGGGTGTTGGGATTGAAACACTTAATAGACCACCACAAGAGTAATGGGCTTATATACCCAAACTAGGGGATGAGCTAAGCATGGGAGGAAATCATGCACCACCCACACAAGGCTCAGGCACTGCACACCTGAAAGTTATGAGAAGAACCTTGTTTGATCAATCTTGAGAGCACAGAAGTTCTACAGCTGGGTGGGAAGGAAGAGAGCTACAAGGGACAAGTTCTTAAGTTTCTCAACAGACCTCCTTTTTTCAGTAATCGTTATTGCATGTACATATGTACTTGGGTCCATTCTTAGCTAAGGTTCAGATCCTAGGACAAGGAAGAGGCATCGTCACAAGAAAAACTTGACCACTGCACTCAAGTGGCCCTAATCAGCTCAGACTGTCTTTATTTATATTTTAAAAGTGTTCTTCTTTTTTTTCTACCAAGCTTATATCAACAGCTTTATTATTGGCTCCTATTTTTTTTACTTTAAAAAAATAAATCATATTTTAAGAAATGCATCATAATCACTATAAAGACCCCAATTGTTCCTCTATATGCTTCCCCAAATACACTTTCAAATTCCCTGCACAACATTATTCTAGACATAAAGATTAGTTATTTTGCAGGCTTAACTAAATATCGAGCCAGCTATATCCTGTTCTTGCAGTACTTGTATCAGTTGGCAGCTACTTGAAATTACAAAGTTAAAAATTAATAGACATAGGTACAATGCTTCAAAAACAATAACATTCAAACCTAAACAATTATGTTATGTCTACAAGATATGCTTTTATATAGTTCTCTTTTCCACAATAGGATCCAATGTCTCAATCTCTCTAAAAAATGGTAGACTTTGAGAAGGCACCCTTTTCTCATACTACTATACCATACTTCATACCAAGATAAGCTCTTATGTGCTAAAGATGGATATCTCCATCCCATATTTTACATTGCATTTTCACAATTCCATCATAATATTAATGATTTTATATGCTTGGTATCCAAGGAGCTTACTCTCAACAGTTGGCACTATGTGTATTCCTGAGGCCCTTTCCCTACTCTGTATGCATGCCCTACTCTCCTTTCCAGAATTGTGAGACATGGTTAATGTTTCAGGCATTGCTTTCTCATATGTACCTAACTGTCTCTATTGAGTCAGAAAAGTTCCCAGGATTATGCATTGTAGTTAGTAATTCCAGATAAGAGATTTGAGAAGCATTAGCCCCCTGCTGAATCTAAGAGGGAAATATTTGACAAAGAACATAATTTCCAGGGAAAATTATAGCATTGTATGTGTCACTGACAAAGTGAAACAAAAAAACACCAAAGAATAAACAATATGATGAGAGAGAAAAAAGTCATCAAGCAGCACAAACTTTGCAAATTCCACTTCTGTGCCATGGTGTAGTGGTCCTTGTCAAATGAGACTCTGTTTTCATGGGTGCCTTACCCTGTGACCTGAGACTCGGCTGAGTGTTTCCCAATACATATATTACTAATTATTGTTGCGGGATATTTTATCACACTCTGCGGAGATGTATTGCTATTTTACCTGGCCTGCCTAAGGCACATGATTGGTTTAATACAACACTGAATAGACAATAGCTGGGTAGAAGAGACTAGGTTGGGCTTCAAGACAGAGAGAACTGAAGGTTAGATTCTGATAAGACACAGAAGTCAGACACAGAATGGAGGAGAGGTAAAAAGCTGTGTGGAAGAATGTAATTAATAGAAGTGGGTTAATTTAAATTATAAGAACTATTTGGGAACAAGCCTCAGCTAAAGGCCAACCCTCCAATCCCATGTTGTTTCTTTGTAGACATCTATTGCTGATTCCAGTAAGGTCTAATAATATTTAGAGGGCAGGTTTTGTGTGAAAAGTTGCATTGACTGAGGCTTGTGTGCACCAAATGAGGCTGAATCAAACCGATTTATAAAAGGTCCAAGTATAATGATTAAAATGCACCGGGATGCTTTTGCACTCACACCTGCCCCAGAGAAGAGATAGGTAACAGAGAAAAACCACGTGTCTGTTTTATGGGAAGCAGTTTAAATACCCTGTGGAAGTGGTCTCTGGGGGAGGAGCCATGTCTGGCAGGGATTTCACAGATGAGGCAGCCTTTGAAGAGAGAGAGATGGGGGAGGGGATTTGAGGTGGAGCATTACAGATTCTTTGGGCATATGAATGTCAAGGGCAGGGCTGGCTCTTACACAATTATCTAAAACTACCATGGAAACTAAGTCAGTGGATCATATTAAACTTTCTATACTCTTACTACTTTCAACCAGGTTAATATATTTTTATATGTTCACATCAAAATATCTGAATGTAATTATGTTTCTTTGTCAGTTCTGTAATTTATTGTATTTCATGACTGTAGATCTGTATTCCTAGGTGATAAATATTTATAATTGTTATTGCGCATTGGTATGTATGTTCTTTATCATTAATTCTATAGCTTTTATTGGTGGTTACATTACTTACTTTTCTATTGCTGTTAAAAGACAGTGACCAAAAGTTACTTACAGACGGTGGTTTAAAAGAAAATGGTTTGTGGTGGTTTGAAAGAAACTGGCTCCCAAAGTGAATGGCATTATTAGGAGGTGGGGCCTTGTTGGAGTAGGTGTGGTCTTGTTGGAGAAAGTGTGACATTATGGAGGTGGGCTTTGAAGTCTCATATATGCTCAAAATACCCCTACTGAAACAGAACACTTTCATTTGCTTGTGCAAGATGTAGGACTCTCTGCTGTACCACCAGTTCTGCCTGCATGCTGCCTTGTTTTTATCATGATAATAATGGTCTTAGCCTCTGTGCTGCAAGGGAGTCACCACAAATGTTTTCCTTTATAACAGGAGCATTCCCTTTTCTCTATATCCTATCCAGCAAAAACTGTCATTTTTCATTTTAGCCAATCTGATGGGTATAAGATGGGGCTAATTCATTTAACAGGACCTCCAAATTTCTCTTCAAAATGATCAGTGTGGCTGGATTTATGTTGAGGCCTTTGATCCATTTGGATTTAAGTTTCATGCATGATGACAGAGATAGAGATACTTTGAACGAATTAGTACAGGAGATTGCTTCCTGAACATGACATCAGTAGTACAGATACTGAGATCAACAATTAATAAATGGGACCTCCTGAAACTGAGGAGCTTCTGTAAAGCAAAAGACACAGTCAATAAGACAAAATGGCAGCTCACAGAATGGGAGAAGATATTCACCAACCCCACATCTGACAAAGGGCTGATTTCCAAAATATACTAAGAACTCAAGAACTTAGTCACATCAAAATATATTATGTTGTTTGTGGCTTTTGTAAAGGGTAATGTTTCTCAGATTTCGTTCTCAGCCCCTTTATTGTCTGTATATAGTAGGGTTACTAAGTATTTTGAGATAATCGTGTATCCTGCCACATTGCTGAAGGTGTTTATCAGCTGTAGGATTTTCCTGGTAGAATTCTATGGGTCACTTATGTAAACTATCATATCACCTGAAAATAATGAGAGTTTGACTTCTTCGTTTCCAATTTGTATCCCTTTGATCTCTTTTTGTTGTCCTATTATTCTAGCTAGTACTTCAAGCACAATATTGAAGGGATATGGAGTGGACAACATTGTCTTGTTCTGGATTCTAGATGAATTGCATTGAGTTTCTCTCAGTTTAGTTTGATGTTGGCTGTCAGTTAGCTGTATATTTATTGCCTTCATTGTGTTTAGGTATGTTCTTGTTATCTCTGATTTCTTTAAGACCTTTATCATGAAGGGGTGTTAAATTTTTGAAGGCTTTTTCAGCATGTAGTGACATGAACATGTGGTTTTTCTTTTACAGTTTGTTTATGTGGTGGATTACATTGATGAATTTTCATATGTGGAACCATCTCTGTGTCTCTGGGATGAAGCCTACTTGATCCTGATGGATGATTTTACTAACGTGTTCTTGGATTTGCCAGGATTTTATTGAGTATTTTTGCATCAATGTTCATGAGGGATATTGGTCTGTAGTTCTCTTTCTTAGTTGTGTCTTTTTGTGTTTTGAGTGCCAAGGTAATTGTAGCCTCTTAAAAGGAGTGCAAACTTGTACAACCACTTTGGAAATCAGTATGGCAGTTTCTACAGAAAATGGGAACAAGTCTACCTTAAGATCCAGCAATTCCATTCTTAGGCATACACCCAAAGGATACACATTCATACAAAGAGAACATCTATTCAACTATGTTCATAGCAGCAATTTTTGTAATAGCCAGAGCCTGGAAGCAACCTAGATGCCACTCAACTGAAGAATGAATACAGAAAATGTGATACATTTACACAATAGAGTACTACTCAGTGGGAAAAACAACAACAAAAAAAAAAAAAAAAAAAAAAAAAAAACCAAAACAATAAAACCTTGAAATTTGGGCAGTCTATGGTGCCTTTGGCAGTGTAACAGGGTGTAACCCTAGTGCACAAAAGGACTTCAGGAATCCATTCACTATGGAGGGTTACTCTTTCAGCCTAAATCCACAGGGGAGGGCCTAGGCCCTACCTCAAATAACTTGACAGATTTTGATGATCCCTCAGGGAAAGCCTCATCCTCCCTGGGGAGTGGATGGGGGATAGGATAGGGCATTGGTGAGTGGTATGGGAGGATGGAAGGGAGAGAGAAATGTTTGGAGATACTAGAATCATGGGACACATGCCAAGGATAGCTGTTAACAGATTGTGAAACCAACCCATGAGAAGGAGGTGTTTTTCAGTCAACAAATATGAAAGGAATTGTAAATATGAAGACTGTTTAGACATTAGACATGGAGATGCAGAGTTTGGAGTTTGCCCAACTGGTTTTTGGCCGCGTTGGTCCAGTGTTTCTTCATTATGCTCCTTTCCCTTCTTTTTCCAATATATTATTTATTTATTTTTTTCCATTCCAATGTCATTTTCCCCTCCCTCTTCTTTACTGTTCCCACCACTTCCCTTCCTACCCCATCTCCAATCTGCTCCTTGGAGAGGATATGGCTTCCCCTAGGAAGTCTACTAAGTCTGTGCCATCATCTCCTTGAGGGAGTACCAAGGCACCTCTTCACACATTCATACCTCTAGGCTGAGAAAGATATCTCTCCATATACAATAGGTTCCATTAAGTCAGTTTGTGCACTAGAGTTGCACCCACTGCCAGTATCCTCTTATATTGCCCCAGCTACATCATTGTCACCTATATTAGAGGGGTCCAGTTCGGTCTAATGTAGGTTCTCCATTTGTCAGACCAGAGTAAATAATCTCTCACTCGCTTGTGTAGGCTGATTCTGTGGGTTTTCCTATCTTGACTTCATTGTTCGACTTATCACTCCTCCCTCACTTCGATTGTACTCCAGGAGCTTGGCCAATGGCTAGTTGCAGATTTATACACCTACATGTATTTGTTTCTAGAAGAGGGTTCTAGTTTCTCTGGGGTAGTGGATTATAGGCTGGGTACTTTCTTGCTTTATGTATGGTGTCCACTTATGAGTTAGTAATACTATATTTGTCTTTCTGGGTCTGGGTTACCTCACTTAGGTTGTTTCTTTCTAGCTCTGTTCTTTTGCCTGCAAATTTTAAGATGTCATTGTTTCTTATGGCCAAGTAGTACTCTACTATATAAATGTACTACATTTTATTTATCCATTCTTCAAGTGAGGGGCATCTAGGTTGTTTCAAAGTTATGGCTATTACAAATAATGTTGCTATGAACATAGTTGAGAAAATGGCCTTGTGATATGAGTATGCCACCTTTGGGTATATGATCAGAAGTATTGCTGTCTTGAGGTTGGTTAATTCCTAATTTCTGTCAAATCACCATACTAATTTCCACAAAGCATGTATAAGTTTACACTCCTACTAGCATTGGAGGAGTATTCCTTCTTTTCCATATCCTCTCTAGCATAAGTTGTCATTGGTGTTTTTGATCTTAGCCATTCTGATCTGTGTAAGATAGAATCTCAGAATTGTTTTGATTTGCATTTTCATTTGAGCATTTTCTTAGGTGTCTTTCCACCATTTAACAGTGTTCTGTTGAGAGTTCTCTGTTTATATCTGTACTCCATTTTTAAACTGGATTATTTGAAAATTTAAGTCTAGCTTTTTGAGTTCTTTGTAAATTTAGAAAACAGCCCTATGTCAGATGTGGGGTTGGTGAAGCTCTTTTTCTATTCTGTAGGGAGCCATTTTGTCTTGCTTTTTCTCAGTTTCATGAGATCCCATTTTTTAAAGTCTACAGTTCAAATAATCTTCTGAGATTAATTATTGCTCTCAAATGTGCTACTGGTGTTGTACTTAGGAAGTGGTCTCTTGTGCCTATGTATTCAAGGGTACTTCCTACTTTCTCTTCTGTAAGGTTCAGTTTGGGTGAATTTATTGATGTCTTTGATCTATTTGGACTTGAGTTTTGTTCATGATGATACATATGGATTTATTTGCATGCTTTCACATGTATGCAGCCAATTATACCAGCATCATTTGTTGGATATGCATTCTTTTTTCCATTTTATATGTTTAGCTTCTTTGTCAAGAATTTGGTGTTCATAGGTATATGGGTTGATTATCAGGCTCTTTGATTTAATTCCATTGTTCCATCTGTCTGTTTTTATGCCAATATCAAGCTGTTTTCATTACTATATTTTCATAATAAAGCTTGAAGACAGGGATGGCAATGCCTCAAGATGATCCACTAATGTAGAGGGTTTTTTGGCTATCCTGTTTTATTTATTTATTTATTTATTTTCCATATGAAGCTAAGTATTGTTCTTTTCAGGTCTGTGAAGAATTGGGCTGGGATTTTGATGGGGATTGCACTGAATGTGTGGATTACTGATTACTTTTGGTATGATTGTCATTTTTACTCTTGATCCTGCCTATCCAAGAGCATGGGAGACCTTCCCATTTTTTGATTTTTCCTACAATTTCTTTCTGTATAGAGTTAAAGTTTTTATCATACAAATCTGTCACTTGTTTGGTTAGAATTACTCCAAGATATTTTATGTTCTTTGTGGCTACTGTAAAGGATGATGTTTCTTTGATTTATTTCTCAGCCCATTTATCATCTGTATATAGCAGGGCTACTGATTATTTTTGAGTTACTCTTGTATTCTGCTGCATTATTAAAGGTGTTTATCACTTATAAGAGTTCTCTGGTGATATTGAATGTTGTGTCACTGTATATTGCCTTTATTATATTTAAGTATGTTCCTTCTATCCCTATTGTCTCCAAGACCCCCTTCCCTGTGATTTGGAATGGTAATGTATATCCTGTGCCATTATAAGTTGGAAGCACATGATCTGGTTTTTTATTTTGACTTTATAGGGGTTTTCAGTTACGAGATTGCATGAATCTCAGAAGATTATTTGAATTGTAGACTTAAAAAAATGTTTGATACTGCTATAGCCCATGAAAACCTTTGAAGTTGGACTGAATGCATTTTTTTTTTTTTTTTTTTGCATTATGATATGAGTATATGACTTTGGGCCCAGGGAATAGATACTGGTGTTTTAAAGAAAACTCCCCCATCAAAGAGTGGGATTATTAAGAGGTGGGGCCTTGTCAGTATAGATGTGGTCTTGTTGAAGAATGTGTGTCACTGTGGAGATGGGCTCTTAGGTCTCATATTTGCTCAAGATACCACCTAGTGTCTCAGACTACTCCCTGATGCCTGCATATCAACATGTAGCAGCTGCTTCCTCAGCATCTTATCTGCCTGCATGCTGCCTTGCTTTCCACCATGATGATAACGTAATAAATTCCTAAACTGTGAGTGAGCTATCCCAATTAAATGCTTTAGTTTATAAGAGCTATCATGGTCATAGTGTTTCTTCACAGCAATAGAAACTAAGGACTAACACAGAGTTTATTTCAGCTATGTTTCTAGGAGAATAGGAGTTATTCATGACAGGGGAGCAGGCGGCAGAAACATGGTGGCACACTCAAAGAGCTCACATCTTGAACCACAAGCCTGAAGCTTAGAGGATGAAGTGGACATAATACAAGGCTTTAATTTCAAATTGTTTCCAGTGCTGTGCCATGCTTTCTTCAGCAAGGTTGCATCACTTCAGTCTGCATCCACAGCCACACTAACTAGGGAACAAGTCTTAAATACCTGAGATTATGACTATGGAAAACATTTTCCTTTTTTTTTGTTTTTGTTTTTGTTTTTTTTGTTTGTTTTGTTTTGTTTTTGTTTTTGTCTTTCCAGTCAGGATCTCCCTGTACAGATTTGGCTGCCCTGAAACGGCTTTGTACTTCAGCCTGACCAAACTTCCAGAGATCCTCCTGCCTTTGCCTCTTCAGCGTAAAATCTATTTTCATAATATTAATATTCGTATTTCATGAGCAAAGAATAAAATACAGACTTTTGAAACTAAAGATTATTATCAGTGACTAATATCAGCATTAAATTGTGGTACATAATCAACAAGAATGAGTATTTTTTCTAAATTTTGTAAATCTGATTAAATTTCTGGAATATAAGTATTGATACAATAATATAAAAAGAGCTTATTTTTAACTCCTACCCAAACTCTATGGAGTATGCTTTTTATAATTCCTGCTACAAGTGTATATTACTTTAGAGGCTTCTTGTTCAGTCAACTGTAAAACTCCCAAGAAATTTTGGATGAACTAAGATACAAAGGAAAATGACTTTTACAAAATTCATTGATTTCCAGGACTAATCACTAAATTTAAAAAATGTTTCAAAGGAAGGCACAGGAAGCGGAACACTATAAACTCTGAAAATGGAGACATTTGGATGATTCCTGTCCACAGGGCTTATGAGTTCTTAAAATAGAAAGATCTGTTGTCTAGATTTTACTGAGGCAAACCTGGCATAGAATCCTGCCTGCCTGGAAAAATTCCATTGTCCTGATATACAAAGCAGAACCAAGGACCTGTCTCTTGGAGTGATGTGGCCACATAAAGGTCATTCGTGGCTCTGGTTTAAATAGTTTATTTCCTCAATAAAATTTTGTGCTTCCTTGAGTTGGCCCCTTACCCACAATTTTGCAATCATTTGCATATCTATAGATTGAAAATGTATTATTTGTTCATTTGCTTTTTTTTGTTTGTTTATTTTAAGGTAGGTACACATCACTGAAATTTAGGAAGTCAACGAAATGTACCTAGAACAACAATAAACAAAATTCTAAAACAGTTTTTTTTTTTCAGTGTTGATATCAAAGGTCCTTTCCAGGTCTTAACAAGAATAACTAGGTCTTAAACAATATGTGTCAAGTTATGACACACTTTTCTTAGAATGGGAAAGTCTTCTACGTATGTTTTTCATAATGTATCATTTGTTTCAAAAGTTATTACTAAGTGTAAGAAATATTGAACCTCAATATATGAGCTGCTGCCATTTTCTAACTTAGGGTGGAAAAGTAAATCAAATGTCACCTTACCGACTCTAACAGAACTTATAAATAAAGCAAAAAAAAAAAAAAAAAAAAAAAAAAAAAAAGAACCACAGTCAAATGTAGTGGCAGAAGCAACAAAAGGAACATGAACAAATTCATAAGTTTTTAACCAAAATCTAAGTGCCAGTCAAAGGGTACCTCCCTATTAGTGATAGGGCCATTGAGACCCCAAGTACTTCCAAAACAATACAGGGTGTTTCTACTAATTTTTGTTGATCCCGGATACGGATTCCTTTCTGTTGCTGTGATAAAAAGTCTCTGACAAAATGTAACTTAGGGAAAGAAGATGTTTGTTTCATTCTATAGATTATAGTCCATTATTGAGGGAAATATGGCTAGGAACTCAGGAGGAAAATTGAAGCAGATACATTGAAAGAATACTGCTTGGTGGCTTGTTCACAGACTAGCTCATACTCAGCTTTCATATGCAATTTGAAACTACTTATAGGGCTCATACTGTCCACAGCGGGGTTGGCTTTCCTATATCAATCAACAATCAACACAACAACCTATAGATGTGCCCACAGGTCAAACAGATCTAGTAATTGCCTGGCTTGTATATTGTTATTACTCACTTTTCAAGAAGGTTGTCATCCTACCGCAGTAAATCTAATGAAGAACTCCACAGATGCACCCAGAGATTTAATTCCTAGGCAATAATAAATACTGTCAAGCAATTAAGATTAACCATCAAATTATTCTTAATCCAGTTGAGAAAGTCCCTCTAACTTGACATTCTCTCACATTTAAGATTTTTTTGAAAGTTCCATTGGTAAGTATCTGTATTTAGGTTTGCACCATTTCAATGCACTAAATATACTCTTCTAGGCAAAAGCTGGTTTCTGTACACATACATGACATAACTTGAAACCTGTCTATTCACATTTCTGGTATTCTGTACCTTCATTCTAAACACAAGCTAGTTAGTACAAAATGATTATATGCTGGACCAAATTAAACCAAAGTTGAAACTGATATTAAACAAGGGTATCTTCTTGCTACAGATGTTGAAAGTCAAAGAAATTTATTGAAAGTATCAAGACAGTAGAAACTGGAGTGTACATAGCAACATTCTGTATTTTAACTCAATTTTTCCTTAACCTTAACCACACTCTTCAAAATAACACTCTAAAACTCTTATTTTGAGGAAACCAGTAAAGTAAGACAAATTAAAGAAGAAAATAATGTGTTCATGAGTCAGTCTTCATGAGTCAGTCAGAATAGTTACTGTATTATCAGGTTTGTAAATTTGAGGCTCTAAAAACCACAAACCCTTATGTGTATCCATAGAAATGAAGAATGCAGTCATAAAACTCATTTGGATGTTTAAAATGTCTTGACCAATCCTAAGAAAGTCACATTGAAAAAGAAATTGTAGAACTAATGAGACAACCCCCTTTGCAAATTGAAATTCTCATACTTCCCTGCAGAAGGTTTGATAGTTCAAGTCTTAGAACTGAAAAGTAAAGGTCTTAAGAGTCTGATGCCAAAGGACAATAGCAGCAAAAATGGTTAGCCCTGAATACATAGAGGTCTCATTACACAGACTGAGCAAGTTGTTTTCATGTGTTTAGGGGTGTGTGTGTGTGTGTGTGTGTGTGTGTGTGTGTGTGTGTGTGTGTGTGTGTGTGTTTGTACAATGAATAAAAAAAAAGACACCATAATTTGAAAGGGAAAACTGTGAAGGAATGGAAGGGCTTGTAAAAGAGCAGGAAAGAATAATATAATTATATCAACAGATAAATTTTAAAATTATGAGCTTCAAAAGAGCCACACAGCATTTCCTTCCTGCTCTGCTTACTCTATTTGCCTCAGGCCCCTGGGATGTTGCCCCCAGGTTTAGCAGACAGGCCTTAACCGTGTACTCACAACCAGCATGACAATCTTCTCTGGAAATGTGCTCACAGACACATCAATAGAGCCAGTTCTCCAGGAATCTTTCAAAATCATCAAGCTAACATACAAGTTTTACCATCCTGGAGACATCCTTAGTGGCATCATTTGCAACAATCACATTATGAAACAGTCATAATGTAAGCTAGCAGATCAAATAAACAGTGTCCTGTATATACAATAGCATATTAATTACCCATAAAGCTGAATGAGACTTTGGTGCATAGTACAATACAAATGGACCCTGAAAATACTATATTAATTGTATGAGGCCAGATAAAGAAATCTTCCATCATATGATAACATAGGTAAACAACTAAATTCATAGATAGAAAAGCAAGAATGATTATATCTAAGGTAGGTATAGCACAGTAGAAGGAAAATATCTTCAGAAATGCTTAGTGCATATCTGTACTTTTCTTAATAATATAAGCAAAATAAAGAACAATTGTAAGTGGTTATTTTCAAATAGACTAATACTGAACTTCAGATAGCTCCATTCTCTTTAGAAATTTTTGAAGATCTATTTGCTTTTATTTAATTTTATTTCAATGTTTTCTCTAAACACACATTTTTGTATGCACAGTCTATGCATACAGTATCCACAGAGGCCAGAAAATGATGATAGACCTATGGAACTGAAGTTAAAGAAGGTTGTGAATTACCACATGGGTGCTGAGAACTGAACTAACCCTCTACAAAAGCACCAATTGTCTTAACCTCTGAGCAATCTTCCCAAACCCCCAAACTCTTGATTTAACTAAGAGTTTTTTTTAAAACAAACTTAAATTATTTGTGGAGGAAGATAAAATTGACTAGTCATCATATAGTAAACAGTGTCTATCAGAGTATGAAGAACAAAGATAAAACAGGATCCACCTATGGAATATTAATTGAACTGTCACTTATCAGCCATAAAGAGGCCAAGCAGGTTAGGTCAGAGCCAGTCCATCTTTAGGAGGATAACCTATTGGTCTAACAAGATAGTAATGGTCTAGTTAAGTGGGGCATAATACACAAAGATCTAATGCAGGCATTTGTATAGGATGTATTTAAGTTACAAGGGTCTCTGTATTTTTTTCAAGTAGAGATGTGTCCTATAACAGGAAGAGTGTCTAGGAAACATTACTTTTATATGTCTGGATCTGGTTTCATATTTGCCATCACTGGTAGCATCTATGGGCATGGTGTGAGTGCTTCACCACCTGTTGCCATTCATTTCAACCAGCACTGTGGTGAAAGTCCAAAACATACTGTTGAGCACAGTGGTTGTGTACTCTTTCCAGTTCACAAAGAATAAGCACAATTACAACAATAAAGTGGAAATGTCACTATGTATATGTGAGATAGAACTTATAAACCTCATTTTAAAAAATTTCAGTGTAATTTCCCAATTCCACTAGAAATCTGAAGTATTACTGCTAGACATTTATGTCTAATATTATGAAATTTTAGAGGAAAATGTTACTATCTCAATTATAAGATTGATAAATATTTCAGTAATACTTGAAAACTACACGACTGGAGACAGTTTTTAGTTGCTTGCAAGGCTTGATTTAATTTTTAATTACTTCTATATGTAATGTAATATTTGAAGCTTTTAAAATCTCAGCATATTCATTTAAATATTTCCACTATATTTCAATCACTTTTATGGAAAAAGAAAAGTTATAAATTGGTTCTAAACCATATATGAAGTGACAGTGAATAAAAGTGCTTAATTAGTTAGCTTAGAAATTGATTTCTTTTTTTAAAAAAAATACAGTTTTATCTACTTAATACAAACATGTATTCCTTTTCTTATTAATGTAAAAACACTGTACTGAAAATACAAACACAGTACCTGTTTTAATTACTTCTTAGCTGTGGACTAAAGATCTGGAATAAACAACTTAAAGGCACAGTGATTTATCTGCTTGAGGTTTTAGAACTCTCAGGTCACTGTTTTTGGTGTTGCTACTTTTGGACTCTTGGTAAAATATGTGATTATGGCATAAAATCTGTGGCAGAGTCTCCTTACACAGTAGCGATTGGAAGTAGAGAGTTAACGTGGAATGCCTTGGGGACCAGGTAGAAACATACACCCCCAGTAACACATCCTTTCTCATAGGCAAGTCTACTCAATTTTAGCACTTCCAAAAATTAGTGCCTTTTACTGGGGACCAAGAATTTAACAAAAGAGTCTCCCTGGGACATTTCATATTGAAATTGTAAAGGCATCTTTGCTGAATAAAGTTAAAGAATGAGTGAGAAGAATGGGAAGTTGAAAATCTTTTCACTGTGGGATTCCACCAGGGCTTTGGAAGAAGAGTCTTATGGTTAACGTGGATAATCAGTGTCTTTAATGAATCATAATCACTTTCAGGAAAAGTGGTAAAAAGACATTAAAAGTCAGTTCACAATTCAGTTCTGTTGCTTAGACTGTTTCTTCCACTGGAGGCCTGACCCCTCCACAGTTCCCTCACACAACTCTGCAAAGGTCTTGCACAGTCACCTTCTCCCAGAAGAGATGCACGTCTGAGAGACCTCAGTCACCTTTGTGTCTCAGACAACAATCTCCATAAACATGGTGGGGTTTTTGTTGTTTGTTTCTTTATTGATTTATACTATTGATATGCTGACTAATTTGTTCTAAAAGGAATGAGATGGTTGAGAAACGGTTGTTATAAGCCCCACACTGTTTTGGTTCTATCTCCCAAGGGCAGGAAGAGGCCTTCAGCACTGTTGGTTTATCGGCTAGAAGTCCAGGCCCAATAAGGAAATGTTTCCTGTAATCCTTTCCCTGAGGTGACATCTCTCATCATAGCTTGACAACTGCATCACACAGCATTGTCCTCCTGGAGAATCCCAGTGTCTGTTGTGTTGTGTTTGTCCTGCTTCCTTAGGTGGTCACTGATTACTATGAGTCCCATCCTGTGAAATTAGTTAATATTCCCAAGACTTTCCCCATTGCACCTCTATGCATTAGGACAGGACTACATAAGCTTCTGAATTATATTGATCCAGAGAATAGTCATACCCTTGTAAGATTCTTTTTTCCTATATAACACTTTATCTCTTATTTTTTCATTAGTACATTAATGCATTTTCTTCTATTTTCCTATTGTCAGTTCATTCCCATGAACTTTCTCACAGTAAAAATCAGGACTTCCTTTCACCACCTACACAGCAAGTGAGAAACAATAAAGCTTAATGAATCACTAGGAGAAAGTTCATGAGATGCACCCAAAAAAAAAAAAAAAAAAAAAAAAAAGACTGGGAGCAGTCTCTAACACTATAACACTAGAGCAAATTTATAATTCACGTGCAATGTGGACTAAAAGAATGCCACTCCAATATCTGAAGCTTCAGTGAAGGACAGGATACAACAGAGGTAGAGACCCTAATACAGTATGCTAATTTAAGTAGAAATAAGGTGAAATCATTTTCCTATCAAAATTCATAGACAGATTAGGCCTTTAGTTTTAACGTATCATACCAGTATAATCTTGATCTAAAAACAAGTTGCATGAATAGTAGAAAATTTACTAATGTGAAGTATACATACGGTTGCATTTTGAATTATGCAGAGATGCCTAAAGCGGTGAAGAAAGACATATGCGTTGTTTGCCATGAAACGATGCTGTTCTGAAGCTGGGTGTAGTTCAGCATATCTTTAAAAGCATTGTTCTTATTTTGATACGGGTAGGAGGGGCAGTGGAGGGCCAGAAGTCTGTGGGTTAGCTAGTACGGCATGCATAATGGCAGATAACATAGCCCATTTTGAAGAAACTGCAATGTTAGGACCAGAAACTGAGGGATGACCTCTGGCCTTTAATCCACACACAGAATAGCCACACACAGGTAGTAGGAATTTAAGCATGCAACTAGTTAGAAAGAAGAGTGAAAAGGAAAAAAAATATTTCTAAATGTGGGGATAAATAACTTCAAATCCACCCTGGGGTTTGTATATACTTTCTGGCTCAAAAACACGGTCAGTTATTTTTAAGAAAGCAGGGGAGAGAGGGAAGGATGAAGGAAGGCAAAGGAGGGAGGAGGGAAATGAAAAGTATAAATGGAAAATACATGGAATAAAATAGTGACTTTTATTGTTGAGGAATTTATACATCTAGTGAAACTAAAGTTTTAATTGAATGAGTTGTACCTTAGTACCTTCCTGTACTATCTATTCAAGTTAGTACCCTTTCTTTTCATGAATTCTCTACTTAAGGAAACAGGTTGATGTTTCTCTCATAGACCTTGCTTGAAAGAGAAAAGAAAGAAAATTAGAAGGAAAATGAAGGAAAGAAAATGGGCAATTTATATTCTCATTTTCTGTTTCCCGTTTTGAGGAGGAAATTGATCATTTGCAATAGATTTTTCAGAAGGCAAGAGTTAGAAACAAACAAACAAACAAAAATATGTGTACACATTTCTCACTTCAACCTGTGTTTAGGGTAGAGGATTTGCTGTTGGTAATTTGTGATTGGCAGAAGTCGTCTCTTCCAGATGCAAGTTCATGGAGAACTTGGAGAGATATTGCCATGTCCAAGCTCATGCCTGCACATTTTTGCCAGGCTTGCCTTCTTAGGTCAGTATGGAATGGAGTCAACTCTAAGTGTCACAATGTCAAATTCAAGGAGCTGTTTCAGAATTAAGAGATAAAATTACTCAGACTGTGGTGGTGCCCGCCTTTAATTCCAGCAATTGGGAGGCAGAGGCAGGTAAATTGTTGTGAGTTTCTGGACAGTCAGGGCTACATGGGGAAAACTTATTTTGAAAAACAAGGAAAATCAAAACAAAAAGCAAACAAAACAAAGAAAAACAATTTAAATGGTAAAATTAGATAAATGTAAAATAGACAAAAAGTATGTGTGATAGAGATATTGATTTTTTGCCTATTTATTGCAGAAAATTATTTAAATAAAGTGGTCAAAATAAAATTAATCAAAGGAAAACAGAATCATTGCAAGTCTACATCAAACAATAAGGTAGGTCAGTTTTTTTCTAATGCTTTTAAATATGGTTCAAAACTTTAAGTAAGAGCAAGTTGGAGCTCATGGACCCCAGTCAGACAACTGGGGGACCAGCATTGGACCAAACCGGGCACCCTGAACATGGATGACAATTAGGAGTCCTGGGCAGTATGGAACCTCTTACAGTGGAACCAATCTTTATTTCTAGTACATAAATGGAGTTTGGGAGTCCATTTTCCCCATGGAGGAATACTCTCTCAGTCTAGATGCACAGCCTAGGCTCTCCCCCAAATGATGTGACAGACTGTGATGATCCCTCATGGAAAGCCTCACCCTCCCTGGGGAGTCCATAGGGAGTGGGACTGTGGGGGGCAATCCGGGAGATGGGAGAATGGTAGAGTGAGTGAACTGGGATTGACATGTAAAATAAGATTGTTTCATATATATGTGTGTGTGTGTGTGTGTGTGTGTGTGTGTGTGTGTGTGTGTGTGTAAAAGAAAAAGTTTAATAAGAAGGTTGAAGCACAGGGTCAACCACAAAGAGACACTGGTTACTTCAGTTAGGTTATACATACATATTGTTTGCTTCAAACTAACTTTAAAATATCTGGGACTCCCTCTGCATCACAACAGATCTGAAATCTGTGACCTAGATTAAGCCTCACCTCAACATCTTGTTAGTAATGTGTTTAGCAATACTCTGTTTTCATTTTTTACTATCAGATTTTTTTTCTCTCTCAGTTACTTGGATGAAGAGGATTTATGATGCTGGTGTTCGTATAGACACAAAGACTTCATAACCACTTATGGGAATTTAGTTAATAGGAAACTGAAAGGGACAGAGGGTAAGTATGTCAATGGAACCTGACTTAATCCTTCTCTTTTGATCAATTATTTCCAGTGTGTATCATGTTATGTGAATAGAGATGATGTTTCATTAGGAACTAGAAATAGGGAGACTCTAGAGGGAATGTTTATTATGGACCTACTGATGACCATGAAAGTAAACGATTTTTAAATGTTTATACTAAACCTTTACCTTTGAGAAACAGTACTTAGGCATGGTATTACCTCCTTAACTCCAGAAGAAGATCCCTATTTAAAATCAGATTTTATATTGTCTCTTCTAAAGCTACTCTGAAATGTGAAAAACCCTGCTCCTTGCAAGGAGGCCCCTGGATCATACACTCAGGTAGAAGTGTGGGTGAAATTGTTTCTATTATATAAGGGTTGAAAACCAGGTCCTGGGGAATCTGATTTCTAACAAGTCATTTTGAATTTTTCCATGAGAAGATATATAATATAAATCAATAATACAATTAAATGATAAAAAAATCTAGCAACATATATAACAAGCCATTATTTTCCCTAGACAGATAACCATATAATTTGATCTAGGTGGGAGAAAATTCCTGTGACATCATAGAAGTTGTCATCTATGTATGGGTATTGTGTATAATGCAGCATTGTTATCCCAGGAAGTCTGATAGAATTTTATACTTTAAAGCCATGTTAGCTAAAAATATATTATAGGGTTTTGCTATAGAATCACTCACTATAAACATACATGATAGATGAAATTCATTCTCAAAAGTTAAGTTGCTTCTTTTGCAAGGATACCAAGGACTAGAGACTCATAAGTGAGAATGGGAGGCATTAAAGGCTTCTGTACCACCATCCTAAAAAACAAAACAAAACAGTCCAGACAGGAATCTATTGAAGAGAGCACTATAAAAATATGATGAAGATGCTAAAGTGTAGCTTTTCAGGA
This sequence comes from Phodopus roborovskii, assembly GCF_943737965.1. Lineage (NCBI taxonomy): Eukaryota > Metazoa > Chordata > Mammalia > Rodentia > Cricetidae > Phodopus > Phodopus roborovskii. Next base: position 10,594,397 of record NW_026125391.1, read on the forward strand.
TTGGTGGCTTCTGGAAGGAAATGTGGAAGAACTCAATTTTCTTTAAGGAGCTAGCCACTGGGAGTTTGGCCATGCTGCTATGAGTATATAGGCAACACAAATTGGACTTGGTGTATTTTTTTTTTGAGGGAAAATACAGACTGGAAGGAATGACAAGGGTGCATACATGTAATTCCAAAATTGTTAATAAAAATGTTATGGTAGGAGAACAATGTTAAGATGCACTAAAAATTCCAAAATCCCAAACTTTAGTGTGATATTAACAGGCCATCCATTTAGCCTACTTTCTCTGTGCAATTAGCATTTTGCAACTTCTCTCCTGAAATTCATAGAAAAGTTTCAGAATTAAAATGGAACAAATTTCAAGATGCAAAGCAATGTTTGTAAGCATTGGAAAGCATTATAGTTAAATGCTACATATAGCATAGTATGAAATAGGTATTGTAAGTTTTCATTGCTTAGATATGTGTTCCTAGTCTATGACATTCTACATTAACCAATATTATACCAATATTGGTATACAATACAATAACCAATATTATACACAGAGTGAGCTGGGCTTGTGTGTTTCATTAAAATATTTTAAACTATTTATTTCTTAGTATGCTGATTTGGAATATATCAGATTAGCTTGGTGTGAGAAGCCTGAAATGATGGATGTCTAGTGATGTCTGTGTATTCATGAAATTGTGCTTTGCTTGTATGAAATGAAGTGAGACGTGAGCAAGAAACTGACTTTTCCTTTCTCTGTGCTGTTCTATCTTATTCCTATGATGCTGTGTGGGTCTGGTGTTGGAAGGGGATACAGCTTGAAATACATATAAAATGTGCTGAGAGTAAGACTTTCTTGTACTTAATTATTAATTACTAAAGGATGTATTTTGAAGAAAACATGTTTTCATGGCTACAGAAGAAATAATAAAACCACCCAAGTTGTTCATTTTATAATTTCATTTATTTCATGTCTTCCAAACAGCAATTCCACTTTGATTAAGTTATTGGTGCATTAAAATATAAGGGGATTCTTGTTTCATTGATAATATTTGGGGAAATTTTATATATTGAAGAAAAATTTCTCTGATATGTTTTTGTTTAATGGCATGGTTTTTTTTATTGACATTAGCTTAAGTATACATTTTATGTTGACTTCTGATGCAGGGATATAATAGCTCCTTTTTCTTCCCTGTTCATACTTACAATAGAATTTTGGCAAGTTTTTTAAAATAATCAGATGTGAATCAGAAAGCTATATATGTTCATACTTCTGTGGATATATGTGTGTGTTTTCAGCTGGTAGGAAGTATTATCAATTCCAAAGGAAATTAATATTTTTACATGAATATATTTATGTATCATCGGCTGCTTTTAAAATGGTCTTACTTCTATGTTCCTGGCTACTGTAGGTGTCTTACAAACTAGAGATTAATTCAAGCTACTAACATGTATCGTCTGGCAATTAAAACCTCATTATCATTATTTCAGCACCATATAAAAGTTTTTCAAATTTCAACTATGTGACCTAAGTAATGCATGTAGAAAACTTAGTTCTAGTACATTAATATTTTAGAAAATAGGCTATATGAATAATCAAAGAAAGAACAAAGCAATATGTGAAAGATCAAAACATAATTTCTGCTAAATAGTGTTTCAAAATTGTTGTTGATAACCTCCAGAGAATATGACTGAACAAATTTTCATAAGCCTGAGATCTAAATGACAATACTACTACACACTCTTTCTCATTACTTTTCTGCAGTTTTTTTACATATTTAAGCTGACAATTCTGTTTAAATATGTATTTAAATTCAAATATAATTATATTACTTGTCATTTTTTCTTTCCTTCTTTCCATCCCCCTTTTTCAAATACATGGCTCTTTTTTTGTTTTTATTGTCTTTTATCTGTATGTATATAACCATATATAGCTAATTTTATGGTGTAATTATTAGTTCTTTGGACTCTAACAATTATTTTAATATCACAGTATGCAGCAGGAATATTTTCTGAGTTTTTAATTAATATTTGTAGCATAATACAGAATAAGAAACAAGATGTTTTCTGAATTTTGATATACAATAAACCTCATAAGAGTGACATTTTGTAAAATTGATTTTATCTGGCTTATTTTAATCATATAATACAGCCTATTTTCATCTACTGTGACTCAAAATCACAAGCTTTTGTTCCTTTTTTTAGTGAATAGTATTCCTTAGGTACACATACTACCTTTTTAAAATTCACGCATCCATTGATGTAAGTACATTCCTTTCTTGACTACTGTGGTAATAAATGTGGATGTGTGGATGCCTCGGTCATAATTTTCTTTGGGTATTTGTACTAGCTTTCCAATGCTATAACAAAATGCCAAAGATCATTACCTTAAGAGATTTTGTTTTTGACTCACCATTTTAGAGCTCTAAGAGCCTTGTGACTTTGGGCTTGTATAGGTGGCACATACTGGTAAAGGAACACAATACAATAAACTGCTGACCTAAAATAGGGAGAAAGGGAGTAGGAGACCACTGTGATGGTTTTGTTTAAGCATTTCCCTCAGCAGGTCTTCTTCTCAAAGATACCACTAACTTTCTGTAACACCAGTTCAGAACCACACTTTTAACATATGAATGTGTAGGGGACAATGATCATGCAAACTATAGCACCTTCACACCTAGTAATGGAATTCCTGGATACCAAGGTAGGTTTTAGTGTTTTGCAGAGGAGTATAGAAAGAGTTTAATAAGGGGTCACAAAGTCATAGCTAGAAGGAGTAAGTTACAGGGTTTTCTTGACCAACAGAGAGATCACTATTAGCATATTATGTCATGTATGTCAAAGGAGTTGAAGGAGAAGAGAGACATAATAAATATTTGATGTTAATTCTACAACCTTGATTATTTCAGATATATTAGTTACCTGATTTTTGCACAATCTATACACAAAATCATAAGTGTATGGAAATATCACAAATTCACAATGTGGAATAATCCCTTTGTACATTGTGAAGATTTGTGGCTGTGATTGGATTAATAAAGAAGCTGGCTGCCCAATAGCTGAACAGAATATGCTTAGGCAGGAGAGCCAAACAATGCTCTGGGTAGAAGAATGGAGACTGAGGAGTAGTGAGCAGAAGCATAGAGAAACAAGATGAACAAGCCCTACTGAGAAAAGGTACCAAGCTAGGTGGCAAAGCATAGATAAGAAATATGATTAATTTAAATGTAAGAGTTAGGTATTAACAAACCTGAGCTACTGAACTAGCATTTATAATTAATATTAAGACTCTGAAGGAGAGGTGTAAAGATTTCATTAGTCCCAACACTTACACAGATAATAAAAAACCATGGGAATGCTTCTCTGTCCTTCCTATTGGATCAACTGACCCAAGAGAATGAGAACACATGAGTGAGAGCACACCTTATACTTCCCTCTTTCTGCTTCTGTCCACCTGAAGCCACACCCAAAGGGATGTGGCCACCATTACAGTTTCACAGGCAAGACATTGCTACACTGAGTCGTTACTTGAGATAAGACAGTAGGGACGGAAACTTCTGCCTGATTCTTCCTTTCAAAAATTACTCCATGTTAATTAAAAATAATCCTTAAGAACAAAGAAGCATCTTGATTCAAGTTCCTAAGTTTAACATCAATAGATGTGTAATGAAAGAGGCACCTTTATGCTTCATTCTTGTCCCTATCACCTTGGCAATAATAGCTATACTTTTGGCTATCATCAAGTAGTATATAAATATATAATTGTTTGCTATGTGTGGTGGTTTGAAAGAAAATGACCCCCAAGGAAGTGGCACCATTAGGAGGTCTGGCCTTAATGAAGTAGGTGTGATCTTACTAGAGGAAGTGTGTTACTGGAGGAGGGCTTTGAGGTCTCATATATGCTCAAGGCACATCCAGTGAGATATTTGATAGGCATGACCATGTTTTTGTTTGGAGTAATGTGGACTTTGGTACATGTGTTCAGAAAGCAGTAGAATATTGAAACTTAAGTGAATGACCTGTGCTGAGGGCTAAATGGCATAATGTATTGACTGAAGTGTCAATGGCTCTTAGGTCATCACTGATAAGAAACAAGAAAAGGAAGATTCATAGGTAATAATGAAGTTTTTAATCTAGGAGCAGCATCTATACACAAAACTAGAAGACTTATAAGAGTTCCAGTGGTCAATTGAAAGTGTATACTGTTATTGTCCTATATGGAGATAACACCACTGAGTTGTGAAATCATGAAAGTGGACACTGTTGTCCTGCAAGGATATACCACCACTGAATTCTGAAATAATGAGTTCTTGTAATACCTTCAGAAAACTGATTTTGATTATTTTACAAAGTAATTATTTTTATCAAGGGTTAAAGCATCAGAGTTTTCAATGCACTGCTCCTTTCCCAACTTTTCAGGGGAAAGTGATGTAATTGGTAAGTTATTTTAGCTAGGAAATGTAATAACTTTGATCTGACCTATATCCGTGATTCAAAGTGAAGCTTTCTTTTACTGTTGATGGTAGAGGGAGTTTGAGAATTTTACAGCTTTGCTAAGCAGTCTGACCTTCGCAGCACCCGGAGACTGGAATGTTATGCTTAAATCCCATTTCATAATATGGCAAACCACTCTTTCTCAACATACCACAGTAGTTTAGGCAATTGTAAGTTTGACACCTGATTTCACTTTAACAGCACCTGCATGAAATATAATTATCAGTCCATTTTCATAAGGGACTTCCATGTTGCACAGATGGTGTCCTTCATACCAGATTACCAACAATGAATGTGGGATAATAGCCAAGCTGTCTGTAAAACATTCTGATAACTTCAAAATAGGCATCTGAGCTGTAGGAAATAATTTCCTTTTCCTCTGAACCATATATGAACATCTGTTAAAACCTGTTCCTATACTTTTCTTCCTAATTTCTCTTCTGACATGGTATGAGTAAAAGGTTAAAATCCATACCCCTCATTTTTATTTGCTTCATGATACTTACACATTATCCCCCCCCACACAAAACAGTTTAAAGACTCCACTTCAAATTAACCTTAGATTTATAAATATCTTTCAGTAGAACCTCATAACATTTAAGTCATGCATATACTCAAAGATAACAATCAATTAATGAAAGCAATCAAGATTTCAGTGAATGTGTATACTCATGCAAATAAAGAATTGCATATTTTCAAGGGGTATATTTTGATTGACAATAACTGTGGGGTTCTACATTTACAGTTATTGTTTACAGACCATTGATAAACCAACATTTTAAGTTCAAAGTTTCTAATTCACAAAAATTCTAAATGTAGGCTACCATGGAATTTTCAAATAGTTAAGAGGCATACCTTGTTCCCATAAAGACAGCATTCAATACAGGGAAGAAATCATTAAATGCTTACAAGGTTAGAGTGTGACAAGTGGTGTTTTGTTAAGATGAGCAATGATTTCCTCTCTGAAGGATTGAAAACCTAAAAACTGAGGAAATGCATCCCCATGTGTTTGATGGGTGAGCACTTTGGGCTACCAGACCAGGGAACTTAACAAAGAGATGAATAGACTCAGTGGTCAAAGTCAAAAGGAAGTGTTGGTGAGTTGGTTCTATCCAAGAGAGTTTCCAATTTATTAAATGATGGGTATGTTGTAATATAGGAGTACAGATGCTGAGAAAGGTTTGAGGATTTATTGTAAGCCTTGACAGTGTTCATGGAAAACAGTGGTATATACTACAATGTATTTTTATAGGGAGTAAAATGAAGGTTTCATTATTGACCACAACCATTATTTGGAGTTTTATATTTCAAAAATATTTCAAAAAATTTCTAATTACTGAATCTGGCACATGTTTTGGAAATTTCCATTTGTCTATAGTATTTTCTGGCGACTAATTACATATAACAGTATAAGAAAAGAAAACAGAGAAGGTATCATTTCCTCATTAAATTCCTTAAGTAGTTAGCAAAGTACATTATAGGACACTACACTCTATCTTCCTGACCACGGAACCATCTGGAACTTCTAATGCATTTTGGAAAAGAGTCAGTTTCATGAAGCTGGTTTTTATAGGTGAATCTACTTTTAATTACAGATGAAATTTCTTTAATTTTGAATACATTCATCAAATATTTTGAGGATAATTGTTATATTTTAAAATTCTATATGTGCAATATTTTAGGTAGAATTACATGAAATCATAGCATTGAAATCATTTCCTTTAGGATGTGTTTTATTTGTATTTATGTATATGTATGTTCATATATCATATATATGTGCATATGTACAAGTGTGCCCTGTTGCTCGTGGATGTCCGAGAAGGTTTTAGTTTCCATGGAGCTGGAGTTGAAAGAAGTTTTAAGCTGATCATCATGGATGTTGGGAAACAAACTTGGGTCTTTTAAGAGCAGGAAGTGCTCTTAACTAACAATCCCTCCAGCCCTACTATTCAAATTTTCAAATTATCTTAGAGAAAAACAGTTTGCACAAATAAAACTTTTTATAACAATCTAATAAGGTGCAATATAGCTGTATATTATCAACACAATAGTAACTAATTATAAATCTTAGCTAAGAAATGGAGAGCATAAAAGATGAGAGTCATGGTTTTATCACAGTAGTTTGAAAAATTGGTGGTATAGAAGTAGTAAGAGTTGAACATTGAGGAAAATGGTTTATGGATTACACTGGGCATTTATAACTACAACTTCACATTCATGTGCAGTTCCAAGAGTGGGCTTAACTACTTCTTCCCAACACTCAGAGAATTAGAAAACAGAACAAAATGAACAATAGGGACAACCACTCTAATTAGCAAACCCTTCCCCAAGTGTTTCCAGGTTAAGGAATACAGTACACAAATCAAATACACTGACAACCGAGCAGAACAAAAAGAAACAGAGCATTAGTATGGGTTGACTTAGAGGGACTGTTAGTGAAATATTGACATAAACATGTTATAGCAAATTTAAGTTAAAAATCATTTGGAAAATTTGCTTGATTTACTCTATAATACCAAAATAGTATGCATATACACATATATAGTAATTCTTTCAGGGATGTAACTATCAAATGTTTAAATTTATGTTCAGTCTTAAGATACATATTTTAAAAACTAAAATGTTTATAAGGAACAGATAATTGCCTCAATTTTCCTATTTGCCTTTAATTTCAGCAATAGATTTTCCCACACTAGATAATTTTAAGTAAATAATGGATTTTATTATAGAGGCTGATATTCATTTATGTATGATTCTTTATCTTTCTAATGCAGAGATAATGTTTTGTCAAAAATATAGTTTGAGCTCACACTCTTCACATTTGCTCAAACTGCAATCAAAGATACCTAAGTATCTTTATAGTTTTTTCAATATATCACTCAGTGTTGTCTCAACTGTAGATGTATTTGCTTGGAGGACATAACACACTCTTTGTACTTTTAAAATCATAAATATAATCTATTAGACCATATAGATATATGACCATAAAATATTGCCATACTCTAATGCTGGAAAATCAAAAGAAAATTGGATTTTTCACTAAATAAAATGAAAGTCAAACAGGTAATTGAACTAGTATTAATAGCTCAGCAATAATAACAGTTTGTCTTTAATATTATCAATTTAAGGAAAGACATGATGTATTTAAAAACTATACCAACTAAGTTAAAAAAAACTTATAATAGATTATATTTCAAATATTAGTATGTTAAAAGGAAACGGTGAGAAAATATAAGCATCTCTAAGTCCTGTGATTACACTTTAATTTAAAGAAAATATATATATGTTCATCTCTGTGACTTACATCAAAAGAGAAGAAATAATAAGGCTACCATGAATGTAACATTGTTGTATATTAACCCACTCTCTTACAAAGAAGTTGTCTTACAATGGCTCTATGGAGTAGTTGTGACAAAAACAAAACAAAACAAAACAAAAAAAACATGTATTGAGCCATTGTAACTTTTGTAATGTACCAAATATTTGTCTATGTTTTTACTATGTTTTGAAATCAGACTTGAATAAAACAAGGTCATCATATTGAGGGAACAATCGGATGTGTGAGAACATGTTTACTCTGGTATATATTTAAAGTATTTTAAGACATTTTAATTGTCAAGATATAATAATTATAAAATACATAATAATTTTGGTTGTGAGCCTATCCTTTAATGGCTGAGCCATCAAAACAGAAAAATCTCAAATGGCTGAGCAATACTTAAAGAAATGTTCACCATCTTTAGCAATACCAGAAATGCAATTCCAAACAACTCTGCAATTCTACCTGGTAGAATGTGTAAGATCAGAAACACAAGTGACAGCTCATGTGGGAGAGGATGTGGAGTGAAGGGAACACTCTTCCATTGCTGGTGGGAGTGAAAACGTGTATAACCACCTTGAAAATTAGGAATCAATCTACCTCAAGACCCCGCTATACCAATTTTGGGCACATACCCAAAGATGTTCAATAATACCACAAGTACACTTGCTCAACTATGTTCATAACAGCACTATTCATAATAGCTAGAACCTAAAAACAACTGAGAAGTCCCTAAACTGAAGAATGGATAAAGAATATGTGGTATGTTTATACAATGGAGTATTACTCAGCTCTTAAAAACACATCAAGAAAGCCAAAGGCCTATAGGTGGAACCAGAAAAAAACAAAAATAAACAGCAACAACAACAACAAAAAAAAATCCTTGGTGAGGTAACACATACCCAGAAAGACAAACATGGTATATACTCAGTTAAAGTGGATATTCTCTGTAAAGTAAAGGATAATCATGCTATAATCCACAGGCCTAGAGAAACTCTGTAAGTGGACCCAAGGAGAATCCTAAGGTCTCCCTGGGAAGGGGAAATAGAAGATATTTCATGGGTGGACTGAAGGCAGGAAGATATGGGAACATGAAAGATTATGTGGGAGTGTGGTAGTGGGGGGAGAGTACTAAAAGAAACTACTGGAAAAGGGGAGACATTTCCAGGTGAGGTAGAAAGCTGTGCCAAGATAAACTACCAGAAATCTAAAGGGAAGACGCGACCTAAGACTCCCAGTAATTGTGCATATGTAAGCTGAACTTGTTATCTCCTGTGACCAGGCAAGACTTTCAGTGGAGGGATTAGGACCAACCTAGTCATATAAACTTTAAACTACTGTCTGGGGTAAAACATATTTAGCAAACTTCAGTGAGTTCTTCATCAATGTTTTGTTTAATGGAATAAGTTAAATGGAATAAAGTGGTTCACTTTACTCGCTGAACACTATTAGCATCACATTAAGATGAGTTAAATTAAATTGGGTTTATTTTTATAAGTCTAACTATTCTAAAGGAAATGAAATCAATCACATAATGATGGTTTTGGCAACTTGGACTGTTTCAAAATAATAGGGAAAGGGGCAGGGGGCTATTCTGGATGAAACAAACAGCAAACCCAAAGCAATGTGGCAAAGTGATAATAGGACTATGAACACTAAATGCGAAATGAGTCCTCTTTTATTTCTTCCATCAGTAATGTCTATTAGAACTTGGTGTTCTCTTTAGCTTATTTCATATTTGACACCAAAGTCCGGATATTATTAATGTAAAACACCGTTTTGCAGGCTGGGTAGATAGATCAATAGTAGGGGACACAAGTGTGTCATTGGGTATGACACTAAATACTGAAAAAAAATAAAATAAATTGTAAAATAGAACTATTGGACTAATGCACATGTTGAAACATATTACTGTTGAAATCAACCATAGCCATTGAAATATATTACCATTTCATTTACCAAACTGTGTTTATTATATTCCTGATCTTAGTAAGTCTTTGGTTGCCCATAGATTATTTTCATGCTATGATAAATCGTTCAGAAATTATAGAATAACCATTTATATTTATACAGAAGCAAAAAATTATGGAAAATTTAAGTAATTTAAGTATATACTTTAAAAATCTACTAACATGTCATGGTAGTTCCAGCCTATAATTCCAGCACCTAGATGGTGAGTGACGCAAAGATTTTTGTGACACCACAATAAGGCTGGACTACCTAAAGAGTTCCAGACCAGCCTTGGTTTCAGATAAATAGATAAATCTATTCAAACCAAGAAGTCACAATAGGAAGACAATAATTATTTGAAGGGACATTTATTCAATATTTTATTTTTTTTACAAAATACAAAGACTTGTTTTTGCATGAATATAGAGCATATGAAAAATACCATATTTTGCTGAGTTTAATTTTTAGACATCCAGAATTTATCATCTATTCTCTTGAAGAATTATCTTGGTTTGGCACTTGGTTTGATATAAACAACGAGGCAGAAATATTTCCCTGTTAATTGAATCATATCCATAAACACTAACAATTTAAAGATATAAAACTAGACATTTGGCACGCAAGACTCTTTCTGCAAGGTAAATGATTTGCCTATGATCCTAAGGTTTTCCAAGCTATATGAGAGGAATGCTTGAGGGGCTGGGTATGTTCTATAACGTATCAGCAGCAGTTGATAGTAAATGCAACAGAAGATTTGTTTTGTCTGTTGTACAAGAATATGTCCTTCCAGACTCTACTTCACTTTCTCTATTGAACACAAGTAAGCACATACTCATTGTCTCTGACTGACAAAAATGTATAAAAATACAAAAAGCTGGCTGTGGTTGTCAATGGGAGAGCCTATATTCATCAGCTATATGAATGCATTTGCTAAAATTAGTGAAGACAGAAAAGTGATTTAGGGCTAGTATATACAGAGTTTGAGTACATTTTCTATCCACTTGGTGATTTCAGGCACTGTGGCTGTTCAGGATAAACTATTTCATGTTAACTTGATAGCAGTTTAATTTTCAGTGCAAGCAAAAGCAAATACCTGCCCAGTGTCACACACACGACAACTGGAAAGTTCAAACCATTTTTACTTTTAACATCTTCACTCTGGAGACATCTTGATAAAACTTCCTACCAAGTTTGCTCTTGGTAGCATTTAATTTTCAGTGAAAGCCAAAGCAAACACTCATTTCCCTCTCTGTCATATATAGTACAAATGGTATTTTGAATACGTTTGCTTTCTCCAATTTCACTGAGGAAGCATCTTCAATAAGAGGCACTTAGTGTAAACCTTCTTTCAATCATGAGAAACAAGACTTGAGATGCCTGCATTTAATTACATTAAGCAACACTGCCACAGTCATCTGCCATGTAAACGATGTTGGGTAAGGCTTGACATCACAACGATGCTTTCCTGAGAATGGAGCTGATCTCTGTACGTATCATAAGTGTGCATGCTCTGAGCTGTGGTCACTATCGCGACTGTCATCATTTGCTAGTGAGTCCCCTGTCTGCTGGAGTGTAGCGGCACCAATACCGGAGAGCTCTGATGGGAGAAGTGTTCCCTTTTTCACATTGACCAGTTCCTTTTCTCGAGCTGCAGCTCCTTGTTGTCCTCCTTTGACACGCTTCCACTTCATTCTCCTGTTCTGGAACCACACTTTCACCTGGAGGAAAAGGGAATGAAAAAGTCAACGAAGGCAATGAAACCTAGATCCTCAAGGGCCTGCACGCAGATGTCATGATGTAGTGATTACAGAAACCATGCAGCATTGCACTGAATCAGGTTGCGTGCACATGAAAATTAAACATGCTTAGACAGTCCTTACAGGGAATCTTCGTAAATTCTAACACATGAAAAATAGATAGAAGTAGGTGGAGAAACGTGTTTGCAAGCACTGAACAGAAGACTAGGAACCAATGAACACATTATATTCATCTTTTTTTTACATATATAAATACATGTCTCTGCCCTATGTTTATCCATGCTCTCATGTTCTTTTTTGTATTTGTATTAATTTATTTGTATTATTTTATCTGTATTATTTTATTTGTATTAATTTATCTGGTGATAAATCTACCCCTAACAGGGTGTTATTCATTACAAATATCCTGACTTGTGATGGCAATATACATCAGTAAACTCATTCCCATCAATGGAAAAAAAAATGTAATTTCCCTCGGTAAAAGAGACAAGATCTCTGAAGTAAATTGGGAGCACATGGTAAGGGGGAAGAGGGTAAAAGAAAGAGGAGGAGAGAAAGGGAGAGGAAGGAGAAGATGATTGATCAGGAAGGCTTCTTGATTTTTATGGAATAATGTCGCAATAAAACTTAAATGAAGAAAAGTCTTAAGCCCGCCGTTTCCAATTTAGGGACTGTCTGTGGGCATAATTGCTGTATATTTGCTGTCCCAATGCTCTATAGGAATTGGATCTTCTTTACATGCCCACTTTGTGGCCTTGCCTTCTTTAGCATCTAGTTTGCAAGAACCACCTAACAGTGGCTAAAAGAGGCGGCCACAATGTAAAACTTTCAGCACTTACCATGTGACATCTCTGGGTGGACAATGAGACAGTTCATGGAAGGGCTAAAGAAAATGTGATGGTTCTCTGTACAATGGCAGAAAGCTCCCCTAGGTTAGCTTCCTCATTGGCTCAGTCATGATTTCATGCTTATTAGCATTTTTACCAAGATTTAGATTTGTTTGTATTATTTTTCCTAATAAATGACTACTTATTATAATCTTTTTTTTTTTTTTTTTTTGCCTTTAGAAAAATCTTCACTACAGTAAACTATCATGTTTATTATTCCTTTGTTTCTTGTTTTAGGTATTATTTCCTGGTTTGCATTCAATTACTTTATAGTTCTTCTTTGCATTTTGTAGCTCATCCATTTCCCATGACTACCTTTCCTCTAACAACTCATGCTAAGTGTTATACCTTCACTAAACTCCTATACCTCTGACGAAAACATATTTTCATATCTGAAAAAAATACCTGACTCTTATGTATCCAAACCATTTTGAACATATGTCACATTCTGAATTTATACTAATACAGTGTTAATGGGAAATTATGAGAAGTGTGTTCAGGTTTCAAAGACATTTGAATATTACACACTGAAGTAGTGGTCTATTTTCAATTGTTTGCACAGTGAATTATTAGACATATCTTACCTCTAGACTTTCATTTGTGTCATTTTAAGTATTAATGGGAATCATATCTCATATATTACACATGTAATATTAATCCGTTTAAGAATACAGACTCACAAATTATAGCAATAAAAGTTTTTGATTTAAAAGTCATTGATATATGTTCACATACTATTACAACTCACAAACCAAATGATCAACACTTGCCTTTTATCAGGTAGCTACAAGGAATGGACAGCTGACTGTAGTCCTATTTGTGCACTATTTAATATATTTTTCTGTTTTACTAATATTATTTTAATTTTGTAGTGAGGATTTGAAACTAAGGTTATGTAACTTAAGTAAAAGTCACATTATATAAAAGAAAAAAAGGTACATAATGTCATAATGTAATCTTGGGACTCATTAGTTTCCAGGACTGCCTCCTTTTTCTTTTTCTTATACCCATAGATCAATACATTTCTCAACTCTCATCATAGAAATGTCTGTGTTAGGTGAATAGTGATTAACTCTGAAACCCCAAATAAGCCAACGTAAAGAAAATAATAAATTAAAGAATTCTAGCTCTAAATGAAATATTTATGATGCACTCCCTTTTAACATGGTTCAGAGGCCCTTCCCAAAGGGTAGAGAGAACTTGTTTAAGAGCCAGACATGGTGTATGACTACAAGGAAACAGTGTCCTCCAAGCACAGCAGAACAGTTACTCACATAAACTCAAAATGGTTTTGACAGCATGAACAAGACCTATGCAAGTCCAAGTCAGATCAAATACCAGCATGAAAAGTAGAGTTGGGCGTGAAACCCTAGCCTACTTGTGGAGTTATTGGCAATTGATAGCTCTGGGAGAGGAAATCAGTTTTTTTTCTAAGAGTATGGCTCCTGATAAGTTAGTTAGGTTCCAGTGGAAGTCTATATATCTAATAATATTTAGACATGATACTTTTGGTTTTGGTTTGTGTTTAAAAGGACACAAAGTTGTGTGTGTGTGTGTGTGTGTGTGTGTGTAGGGGGGGTTACCTGGAAAGTGTACCTGAATAAAGTAAAGAAGCAACTGTGATCAAAACATACCCTTTGCTCTAGTCTAAAAACCATATATGAGTGACTACATACCGTGTTTGTCCTTTTGTGACTGAGTTACCTCACTCAGGATGGTTTCTTCTAGAGAGCAAAGAATTACCAGCCTACAGCCCACACCACCAGAAAAGCTAGGGAAAAAAAAAGAGGATGCTAAAAGAGACATACATGGTCCCCTGGAGAAGGGGAAAGGGACAAGCTATCCAAGCAAATTGGGAGCATGGAGGAAGGGGAGAAGGAGTTAGAAGGAAGAAAAGTAGAAAGGTGGGCATGAAGGAGCAAGAAAATTGAGTCAGGGAAAGAATAGAGGAGAGCAGCAAAAAAAAAAAAAAAAAAAAAAAAAAAAAAAAAAGAGAGAGAGAGAGAGAGAGAGAGAGAGAGAGAGAGAGAGAAACCACAAGAGTGAGTCATTATAGGCTTTAAGAGAAACCTGGCACTAGGCAAATGCTCAGAGATCTACAAGGGTGATCCCAACTAACAATCTTAGCAATAGTGGAGAAGCTACCTTAAAAGTCCTTACCCGATAACGACATTTATGAGTACCCGTGCATGTCCTGTCAGAATCCCAAGAAGAGGCCTGAATACTAACACCTGTCTCATATAATGTAGACTGGGGCTCTCTGCATAACCTTGGAATTCAAACAAATGAACTGCAAATTCATAATTTTCTCTTTTTCTTCTTCCTTATCCATGTCCCCCCTCTCTGTGTGTATGTGTGTTCAAGGCCTAGTGCCTACAGTATTTTTATTTTAAACATTCCTGGGGATAAAGAAATAAAATGAAGTCGAGTACAGTGCTGCACAACCTTATTCCCAGCAGTGGGAAAACAGGGTAGTGATCTACAGATTCTGAATCCCCGTTCTAGTTGAAGTTAAATCATGTCTGGCCTTTCAAAGTATCTGGCATGCCATAAAAACATTGGTCATTCTTTTTACACTAAATTACTTACATATTGCTTGAATGAAAGGAAGGGTATTCCACACTTACTAACTATGCAGGTAATCCTATATTTGATCATTTTTCTGCTCATGGAAATAGCTTACCAAATAGTTAAACTCATTCATAAAGATCTACAGAGGGTCAATTATATGTAAAAATGCAAAGTAAAGGAATAAATACTGTATATTTACTGCAAAAAATAATTTTCTCTTACATTAATAAAAAGGGATGGATATTTTGAAAATACTTGGCATTAGGCTATTTATTGAGGTAGGAGTAACAAAGAAAATCTAATGTCTCTCATTTCCACTAATGGAGCCTCATCCAAGTAGGCAAATATGTCATGACTTCAATGTGTTGACTCAAGCTTGTTTACAAGACTTCATAACTGAATTCCTGTTCAGCTCTGTAAAGTAGAACTATCTTCTACTCCTATGTTTACTAGCCTATTCTCTTAAAAGACATCCTATTTTCTAGTCCTTTAGGTCATTCCTACCTACTGCTACATTCTTCCTTCTTTCCACTACAAAAATTGTAAATGTCTGGTAGGAGATTGTTCTATCTATACGGGATAGAGACAAAAAGCCAGAACAAGTTTGTACAGCTTAACATTCTTTTGACAGAGGAAATCTTTGTAAATTATCCCAAATAGACCTGCCACTGTTGGTTTTGCTGAGGACTCAAGATTATACCAGGAACTGCCACCTATAAATGAGAAGTGGGAAGATTACTGCATTTATTATTGTCCTACAAACTGGTATTATAAAACAGAAATGCAGCGTTATTCTAGGGTTTCCATTCTCATATAGTATAAAATAATTTTATGTAATAACTATTTGACAAATAGAATCACTTTGCAAAGGAGGCCCTTACTTTCTTACAAAAGGAAATTGAAAGGTAACTGCAGAATCTATATCTATGGGCTTATAGAGTCCTTTTATATTTCTTTATGGAAGACACATGTATTTGTGTGTGTGTGTGTGTGTGTGTGTGTGTGTGTATGTGTGTGTGTGTGTGTTTGTGAACATGCAAATCATTTAGGAAATTTTATGACTGCTCCTCAGGTAGGATTTGCGAAAGTAACTTTCTGAGGGAAGTTTAAGAATATAACATATCTTATCTAAGAATGTCTAAAGGAATACCTAAGCATTGTTGAAAATCTTTATAAAAACATCAGTGTGTTTTGCTATAACATGTGGCTCATATACTGACCAATTACATAATTACAGCAAAATCAATTACTCTACTATACAAGCACACATTTTCTAGGAAACAACAGAAAAAACAACATTAAAGCACAGTGAAGATTCATATGACTACATAATGAGTTGTAGAAATGATTATTCTCTGACTCTAAATGATTACACTTTCACTTGCCTTTTTATAGTTAAGTATTTATCTGTACTTGCCTATTACAGTTTTTATCACAATTAAGAAAAATATTTAGATTTGAGAAATGCTATTAAATTAGGATAAAATCAAACATTGTATGGTTAGATTTAATGTTTTTAGCATACAAATTTTAGCTACATTTCTAAATTTTATTTTATTTTAAAATATTTAAAACTAATTCATTCAGAAAGAAATTAAGAGAATGTGGAGGTATAATTAAAACAAATACAGAAACTACACAAACATGTTTTGTGAGAATATAAGGTCAAGATGTGGATTGTAGTGATAAATGTTTATGTTGTAGCCTGAGCAATTGCTCTTTACCAATTCTTGTGTAGTAATCTTCTGTTCAAGATGATGTTGTACAAGCGAGTCTCTGAAAAATTAACCCATAAAGGTAAATTTCTCATTACTCAGATGAATATCATGGCAGAGGTAACTTAGAGAGCTGGCTAGCCCTTAGCCACATAGAGCAAGAAACTGAAGGCTGTCTATATGAACACAGCCCCTTTGCAGAACAAGCCCTGATCCTGGGTTTCTAACCATCTCAAATGGCAAGGAATAAATTTAGATTCTTTGGGAAATCTGCTCTAATTGTGTTTTGCTGTAGATGCCCAAGTGAACTGAGAGAA
Organism: Phodopus roborovskii; assembly: GCF_943737965.1. NCBI lineage: Eukaryota > Metazoa > Chordata > Mammalia > Rodentia > Cricetidae > Phodopus > Phodopus roborovskii. The sequence continues at coordinate 10,611,398 of NW_026125391.1, forward strand.
ACTCCATCCCATTTTAAAGAATGTGAATTTTAAAGGTATTTTATGAGTCTACAGCTGCGATGTTAAAAAGTCTAACCTCCAAAAATTAACAACCAAAAATGTTTCACTGGGAATGAGTTCCCAACACTTCAGAGAAATATGCCTTTAGATTCCCAAGAAAAGGGAATGTGATTATTTAATCACGAAATGTTTTATTCTGATGAATTCAGTGCAATAAGTCCATCATATGCAATGAAAATAAAATTTTAAAATTTGCAATTCAAGAAACTACATGAACATTAATGTATAAGAATAAAGTTCACATTTGGTACAACTCAGAGTGTTCCATTGCTAATCTACGGTTAATTTCAGCAGCCTTTGCCATGGTTAACATGTGTACAGTTTTCCTGTCCTGTGAACCACAGCATGGATTCTCTAGCTTATTTTGACAGGATTTTCTTTCTAAAATCCAGATCAACAAATATCTGTGCTACCAATGGTTGTATCCAACATGCCAGTGAATAGGAAGCCCCCACCATGTAACTGTCTTGTTCAGTGTCTGCTGAAAAAGCTTTTATTTCAACTAGGGTGAATAAATCTGAGAATGAGAAAACACATTTGCTTCTATTTACAACCCAAAGAATGTTTTTGCTACTCTAAGAAAACAAACCTTTAAGTGGTCAATCCCAGATATTCCTTCATCATTTTTGCATCTTAAATTTGGCATTTATTGACAGTGTTCCTCTAGAGATTTAGCTAGATTAAGTATTTATTTTCTAATGAACATATTATGCTTCCAGTTAACTTGCATCTGCTAGAAGAGATTTTCAAAATGGGGAAGAACTTATGCTGTCCCAAGTTTTCAATTATTTGAGAATGCAAGCATCAAATAATTGTCCATTTGCTGGTTGTTTGTTTATTTTATTTTCTGTTTTTCCTATAAGACTATTGCTAGCTTACTTTAGCAAGACTTCTAATGATTCTTTTCTTGACACTGAGCTTGGTGGATGGTTCAATTTGAATGGGAACATTGGAATATATGGGATAAACAAAAGCTTAATGATCCCTTACAGGTCAAGACTGTTTTTTTTTTGTTTGTTTGTTTGTTTGTTTTTTCTTCAGTGTTCCTTAGAACAATTTCCCCACTCTGAAGAATCCCAGCTCAATTGATTAGAAATAAAACTATTAAAAGATCTACTTTCTCATAATAGTTTCCGGCAGCACTTAGTCACTGGGTCAAAGACTACAGTTCTGGAATGCATGAAGAGAAGGCTGGGGAAAACCATTCCAAAGCCCAGACCCACAAAATTCTAAATCAACTTAATTTTGGCCATTGTTTGAAACCACTAATATTTGGGATGTATAATTACACAAAAAAGCCAAGCTGACTTAAAATTGAAGTGACATATATATATATATATATATATATATATATATATATAATTCAATATATCAAGTCAGTTAGGAAGAAAGAATAAATATATAAAATACCTTCAACATTTTCATCAGTTTACAGAACCTTTTCTAACATCCAATTGTTTTTAGACAAATATGAAGCTTGTTTTCTCTGACCAAGTTTTGGACTATCACTATGTGAATAAGGATAGGCTCTTGCCTTTGCTATTTGTGAGAACTTAGAACTCCACCAATCATTGTGTAGATGGGGGGTCAACTCTAGTTGCCAATTTTCTTCACATTTCTAAAACATGGGGATCTTTGCTGCAGTTCACGGTAACTTTTCCCCTTCTTTACTTCTCTGTTTCCAGATAAACATATTAAAATATATGAGTTATCTAATGATGTAGATTTTAGTTCCTGACTTCAGAAGTGTCAATTGCTACACATTCACATAGGGAACTTTGTGTGTGATTCAGAGGAAGAAAATGTGGTACTCGAGAACTCAGGAACTAGTCATAATATTTAATAAGATAAAAACTGCCAATAAATAAAACCACATAAAAGTGTCCTTTTGTATATTTTCTCTAACCAGAAATAACACACAGAAGCTGAACTCTAAAACTCAGCAAAAAGAATATGCTTTAAGAAACTAGATAAAATCAGTTGCTATCAAAATGTATGATAGTCATTCATGATTTGTCCACACCCTGTTGGTATTTCCCTGGTCCCTATGAGACCCCTGGAGTAGGAAGGAACAGTGAGAGAGGAAGTAAAGTCCTTGCCTTAATAGTGCCTGCTATAATTGCATTGTCCATAAACATGTTTGCATTTGCCTTTCAGGAATGTTTTTCTAACTAGCAAGACTGTTAACCATCTGAATGCTGGGTTCTGCTAAAGTAAATATGAATAAATACAGGGCATACTCTCTGAGTGGTAACAGAACAAGTTATTTTCCATCAAAACAAACCCCGATAAAGGAGTCTGTAAAGCAATTGATTTAAATATATTATTTAGTTATCATTAATTGGACACATGAATCATTAATACTTTCAAAACATTCTTTGAGTAGACTGTTGAATTTCTAGAATAAACACAATTTTGCAGTATTTTGACTCATAGAGAATAAGTATTTATCAATGGTCTGTGTGTACTTAATGCCGAAGATTACCCAGCTTTCTTGCTTCTGTGCTACACACCCTTGATCATTTCAAAACATGTGAAATTAAATGGAGGGAATATGAGTCATTTCCAGGTGAAAATATCTCGAGGTCAGGGAACTGCCAATTCTTTATCACCTCCTGTGGTTACCAACAGCACCACGTGTTAAGATTCTAAGGACTGCGAATGACTATTCAGAGTGCTAGATTTGTAGAAAATAAGCTATTGATATTTCATTTCATTTTATGCTTTAGCTTTAAAAGTTAATGTTTTATTGCAATATGGCATGACCTGTAGAGACAAGTAACCTTTTATTACACCAGAGGAGAGCCTAAATATAAACACAGGAAGTATTTCACCATTTACCCACATTATTGAAAACAAACCATGTTTTTAAAACAAACAGAAGAATATTATCATCACAAAGCATTCATTATTAAAACTCAATAAACATACCTTTCATTCAAATATCATTTGATTTTTAAGTTTTAATTTTTGCTGAATAAAAGGTTAATCACCAAATAATAGAGACTTTTAATTGGCATTTGCAAATTATAAATCCAGATTATTCAAAAATAGTAAAAGAAGATTGCAAATATAATAATATAAATATACAAGGTCATACAACTAAAATTCCCACTTTACCTGTCTTTCGGTTAGATCTAGATTCACTGCTATCTCATATCTTCTCAGTCTGGTCAAATAATTATGATGGGCAAATTCTGCTTCGAGTTCTCTGATTTGCTCTTTGGTAAAAGCTGTCCTTTCTTTTCTAGGCTTGCTGTTCACTTCTGACTTGTAATTTCCTTCCTGCGAATCTGGGGGGAAGTCGCAAGAAAGTTGGTGTTAACACAGTCATGCAAATGCATTCAATCATACCATGCACAGTTATTGAATAACTACTTCTTCAAGTGCTTTGCTAGACAGAGATGAGCTAAGACAATAAGACTAATTTCATGTCCACAGGTTAAGCTAGGGTTTCCTTCTCTCATTCTGACTTAATTTAGGATGTTCTTTATACATCTGTAAAATACAAACATAATCTTTAATTTCTAAAATTATACTGTGACAATAAAATAAACTCATCAGAAAACAACTGTAAAAATAAAATTTTGTCTTGCTCAGTGTACATAAGGTCTAAGTATAAATGAAAATGGTATTCTCAAAGAAGTAATAATTGTGTATATGTTTATTTTATGAAACAAATAGCTTAGTGACTGGGTATCAACTTCAAGCCCATGGGTATGGAGATATAAACCCCAATGGATTTAGTGATTAATAGTGCTTGTTATTCTTTTTTAAAATTATTTTTTAATTAAAAGCAATATTATTTCATATACCAGTCTCTGCTCCCTCTCCCTCATGTTCTCCCATTTCCCCTACTGTCTCCCCATCCCACCCTCATCTACTCCTCAGAGAGAATGAGGCCTACCATGGGAGATCATCAAATTCTGTCACATCATTTGAGGTACGACCAAAGTCCTCCCCCCATGTTTCTAGGCAGAGAGAGTATCCCTCCATAGGGAATCAGCTCCAAAAAGCCAGTTCATGCACTAGGTATAAAATACCAGTTCCATTGCTAGTGCCACATAGATTGCCCAAGCTCCCCAACTGATACCCACTTTCAAGGGTGCCTGGTTCAATCTATGCAGGTTTCCTAGCTATCAGTCTGGAGGCAGTGAGCTCCCAGTGCTCAGGTCAGCTGTTTCTGTGGGTTTTCCTAGCATCATCACTCCTCTCTCTCTACAACTGGATTCCGGGAGTTCAGCTCAGTACTGAGCTGTGAACCTCTACTTCTGCTTCCATGAGCTATTGGATGAAGGTTATATGATGGCATTTAAGGTAGTCATCAAACTCATTATAGGGAAAGGAGTACTCCATTGCTGGTGGGAATGAAAACTTGTATAGCACTTTGGAAATAAGTGTGATGGTTTCTCAGGAAAATGGTAATCAATCTACCACAAGTTCCAACAATTTCACTCTTATGCATATACCTAAAGGATGCACATTCATACCACAAGTACATCCGTTCAACTATGTTCATAGCAGCATTATTTGTAATAGCCAAAACATGGAAGCAACCTACATACCCCTCAATCAAAGAATGGATAAAGAAAATGTGGAACATTTATATAATCATACAATGGTATTCCATTATATAATGGAATACCACTCAGTGCAAAAAAAAATAAAATCTTGAAATTTGAAATCAAATGGGTGGAACTAGAAGAAACCATCCTAACTAAAGTAACACAGAAAGAAAACATTGGTAGGAATTCACTCAAATATGGATATTGGACATAGAACAATCCACAAGCTAAGAGAGAAGGGGCATCCTAAGAGAGACATATATGAACCCTCAAGAAGGGGGAAAGAGACAAGTTATGAGTAAATTGGGAGCATGAGGGAGAGGGGAGGGAGGTAGGAGAAACAGGAGAGGAGAAGGGAAGGGGAGAAGAACATGAGATTAAACTATCACAACTATTATTCTCTCTTTCTAGTTAGATATATTAGGTACTACACTTATGTTTTCCAGCTTAGGACAACTCTATTGTAAACTCCATTATACCTTCACCCTAGGACTAGATTTGTAGGTCATTTTGTTTTCGATTTTCCTTTTCTTAGACCATACTTGTTATTCACTGTTTTGTATATAGTTTTGTATTAAGCCTAAATCTTTTCTTTAGACTAAAAGGGGAATTGTAGTAAGATAGTCCTTCTGTGGCACTGACCACGCCCATTGGGGGTGGAGCCATGGGCGGAGTGACCTGTGGAAGGAGGTCGGAGGGAGAGGAGGAAAATCCCTCTTGCAGGCAAGACTAGGACAGGAGAGGATCCGGTTGAATTTCCTGGTGTTCATCTGTCTAGGTTGTAAGTTCTTTCTCCCTGAATACACATCTATTCGGCCTATTTGTTTATCCTTATCCTTATTTAACCACTTTAGTGATACACTATCCAGTATAAGGAATTCTTCCATGAGCCCAGGTAAAAGCGATGCAAGAATAATAATGACTAAATTGAAATATAAACATGGTATCTTAATTGTTCTTTGATTACATAAATACAATACAGTTGATAAATTAACTGTTAAGCCATGGTTGCTTTGTATGCAGTGGTGTTGTTGATGCCAAGACATAATAAATTAATTTTTAGTGTTATTTTTATTTCTATCCAACTAAAGGAAATCTAGCGAATATAAGGAAGGCACTGCAAAATGGAAACCCATTAGACAGGAAATTTTAAGGCAAACAATTTTGGTTGAAACTTACCCAAATCTAAACTAGCCAGGTGTGATTTTTTTCTCACAAAAGCAGCAATAACAATAGTTTCTCACTAAGACCTTAGCCTATTGGCTATTTCTTTTACGTTAATAGGTCACATAGGTTTACTTGGCTTGTCATTATTTAGGACCACATTTCCTAGTTGTTGCTTACTTTTCATATTGACTGGGATCCCCACCATGGTTTATGAAGATCAGTTTTCCTATCCAAGTCAAAGAATGCTTTGTTAAATACAGGCCAGTTACATCTTAAGATGCCACTAGAATTACTCAAGTTTATAATAGGTGACAGCTCACAGGTAGGCATGTGTACATGATGCCAACATATCGGGATCAAAGTAAAACCTAGAGTTCATCACACATACACACACACACACACACACACACACACGTATGTATGTATATCTGACAGCATCCATACTGTTGTCACACTGAGCTATTCTGGCATGGTAGTGTAAATAAAATTTCCAAGTGGTTACTTTTTTGTCCTGAGGGCTGTTTGGTAGATGTTAAACTTAAGAAACAGCATGTAATATTCAGCTTCAAGTCCTTCTTTGGACTATCCATGTTCACATGATCAGTATTTTTGCTAGCTTGCAGCCATTCTCACTGAGATCTTGGCTTGTGGCTATTCGTAGGAAAACAATGTTTTGGAAGCCGACAACAAAGCAGGAAGTTTTTCTCATGCGTTCAGTTTGAATGAGTCATGGTTCTTGTAGTTCAGTTCCAGTGACTCACAGTTCACACTGTCCCGTAAGTAAGCATGAATGAACAAATACACATTGAGAGAAATTTGTTAACTGGTATTTGCTTTTCATTCTTTGATATCTATTTCCTCTAGTATTTGAAATATGCCAGAGTATTTCATAAATACACCATATATACATGTGTTGGGCTTATACACACAATCATTATGACAAGAGATGTACAGCAGCAAGTTTATATAACCAGTGACTGGATTTAAGCAACAATCTGGCTATCATTCAGTATTTCAATCCAAAAACAATTTACAGAATGACTGAATACCAATGAAAAGTTACAAGGAAGAGAAGTCCATTGAATAAAATAAAGTGAGCTACACACACTTATATTGTCTATAATCACAGAAGTAATCATTGAGTTGAAATTAACATAAAGAATATCTATGTGGTTCTTAGAGAGGAATTGCAACTGAGTAGGTAACACCATTGTCCCTTTATCTGCTTCACGCTTTCATGGTGGGACACATGGTTCTACTGTCCTATTAACCCACAATGTTCCCAATCTTTATTTTTAAAAAATGCTTTTAGAACTATATCTTTTGAACTTATATTTCTTGTAATCTTGACTTTAAATTATTTTTTAATGGTTTTCAATGTTATCACTTGCTAACCCTAAATCCCCTGCTATTATCACCTGGCTGCCTTTTCTTTGCTTGAAAATGGGTAGGAAGTTTGGATGAGGCTTTTGGCAAATTTCACATTGGCCTGCATGTGTTTCACAGCTGTTTCAACTAAGGCAAAGCTCTGTCTTCTCCAGCCTCCCACATCCTCTGCCAAGTGGTGGTGTTGAGGGGGAAAATGCCTTCATTTCTTCTCTATCACTGTACACACAAGCTCATCATTTCCACAACCTACCCAAGTATAGACTATTACAACTGTTAATTTTCATTTCAGGTATTTTTATGACCAGAAGGGACAACTTAGCATTCTCAGTGCCTTGGCAGATCCAGATCCTCAACCTTTGGTTCCTAGGACTTTGCTAATTGAAGACGTCTACTGCATCTATGCATCTATGAGGGAGTGAAACTCCTCTCCAAGGATCATTGCTGGCTAATGTTTACAGCTATTCCACTTGTGATAGTACAAAAGGAATCCAAAAGACAGTTTTTTTTTAAAGAAAAGGATATGAAAGATCAATATGCTCATGTATGGTACAGAATGCCTTTTAATGCAAGATGAATAATAAAACATGGTGTGTATAGAACCTATACTTTAATTATGTCTATAAAATACTGAAATGGAAGTCTTTCATTTTAGAATGACAAATAATTCTGATTTTCAGAAAAATTTCAACATCAATTCATCTATTCTCATACCCAAAAGAAAATAGTGAATTAAGCCAAGCTCAACTATGTTTCCCTAGGGATCTGGAAGCCAGAAGCAGAAAAGTTAAAGGAAGTAATATTAAAGATCTGTTCCTAAATGATACAAATTTAATAAATTATTCAGATCCAATAAATGAATTAAGTCTAAAACCTTTGAAAACAAGCAATTCCAAATTTGCATTAGAAAACTCCATCCATCCAAGTCCTGACCCTTCATACATGCTGCTTTTCCTGGGCAGGCAATGGCTTGGCTTGGCTCCTCATTGCATTCCTGGCATACATTGGAAAGCACTATAATGCAGTATTTATTCTTGATTTCAACCTGTCTCCTCTGTAATATTAAGATTATGGCAGTTAAAGGAATTTTGACCAATTTGAAATATCAAGGAAAACTACTCAGTGGTTCTTTTCCATGGCAAAAACACAAAGTGAAATCCATAAAAAATTAGACACATTTACAAAATTTAACATTATGATTAATATTGTTCATTCCAAATACACTGAATATAAAGTACTCTAGGAATAATAAAAAGTATGTCAGAAGACTAAAGACACAAAATATTTATGTAATACCTTTACTGAAATTTGGCATAGATTTGAATTTTGACTTGACAGATTTCAAGTTACTTAATTCAGACTTCACACTAGCATGCATTTTCTGAGTAAGATGTCATGCAGTTACGGGCTTTGGAATTCCCTAATTGTCAGGACTCACATCTTTAATTCCAGAACAGCTGAAGAGGCCAAGGCAGCAGGAATAACACTAGTTGGATTCTAGTCTGATTGCAAGAATGAGATTCTGTCTAAATAAAACCAAACAAGAATTAATTCTGGTTACAGGAAGACAAGATGGTATATCCTGTAATCCCAGGACTCAGCAGTTAAGACACAGGGTGAAATAATAGAAAGAAAAGAAAGCCGGTAGGAAAGAAGAAAGGAGGGAGGGAGAGAAAGAAAATAAATGAAGAAGGAAAAGCTAATAGCAAAGGGTGAGGCCTCCCACCTAAGAATCTAAGCAATAGTGTAAGAGGCAACCTCAAATGGCCTTCCCTTATGATGAGATTGATGACTACCTTAAATGCCATCATACAGCCTTCCTCCAGTAGCTCATGGAAATAGAAGCAGAGATTCATAGCTAAGCACTGAGCCAAACTCCTGGAATCTAGTTGTATAGATGGAAGAGTGATGATGAGCAAAGGAGTCAAGACCATGCTGGGAAACCCACAGAAACAGCTGACTTGAACAAGTGGGAGTTCACTGACTCCAAACTGATAGCTAGGAACCAGCATAGGACCAAGCCAGGTCCCTTGAACTTAGGTGTCAGTTAGGGGGGCTAGGGCAGTCTATGGGGCCTCTGGCAGTGGAACCAATATTTATCCCAAGTGCACAAATGGGCTTTGGGAGCGAGTCCCCTATGGAGGAATATTCTCTCAGCCTAGATACAAGGGGTAGAGCCTAGTTCCTGCCCCAAATGATATGACAGAGTTCAATGCTTGTCTATTTTAAAGAAAGATGCATTGACAGATTTGGCAAGAGCATTCTGCATTCTTCCCATGAACTCCATTCACGCCGTATCCAGCTTTATGTCAGCCATCTGATGGAGCCATACTGGTATTATTGCATCTTCTGTGAGACAGGGACAGAGGGGAGCTGTTTGCATAAGTTAAGGACTATTATTGACTCAGCAGTGGCTAGAATATTGTGATATTTCAGATTTGCAGCTCCCAACAGAGTGAAGAAAAAAAAAGTTTGCTCTTTTATGATGTAGGATGACATCTGCACCTGCAGTGCAGATCTAGAAACATTTGCCCCAATTCTTTTAGTAACATGTTAAACCCCTTGTATGTGTGGGAGACAGGCCAGAGTTGTTTTCATAACTACAAGTCAGCTTATGTCCTCATTGTGTAGCTTGTGTTTATTTCATGATTCTGAGCCCTTGTTTTGTTCACTCTTCATAAGGACTTTAGTATATTCTTATGGGACTAATAACATTGAGCCTTTCATTTTTCTTTATGTCTGCTTCACTTCTTCTTTAGGTTATAGGAAATTAATCTTAAGGCTTTTCATTATGGATTTGCTTCTGAGCTATAGACTGGATTCTGAAACTACTGGATTTTCTTCCTCGTGATTTATTTATGGAGAATGTTTTGCTCTGATTGGTTTACCTGAACTTCAGTTTATCAAAAAAAGCATTGCTCTTTACTTCTGTATATTAGTTTTCAAAGCACTTTTATACAACTACATAACCAGTCGAAACAGTGATAGTTATTTATGATTTGTCTCTATGATGATATCGTTAAACATGCTCAGATATGAAAGTACCACATAATGTGTCAGTAATGTAAAGTTTAAATCTAAAAGAAAGAATCTGATCAAAATACATTATATACTTATGAAGATGTCACAATGAAACACACTGTGCCTAATTAATATGACAAATATAAAAGAACAAATTTATAAAGAGTCAGATGTTATACCACATGAAGGAATAAATCACACAAAACTAGAATTTTTTAAATCTCAGTCCCATTGAAATTTTTGGACAAAAGGTTATGGTGAGATTAAAATCCACTGAAACAAAAACATTCAAACTAAAGGGAAAATAGACAGACTGTCTTGGTCATTGTAGAGTGTTTTTAATGAGTCCTAATTACTACCCACTAAAACTCAAGGGAACCTCTACTTTTAATGCAGCCAGACAAATTACAAGATATTCAGTACTATAAGAATTTCATGGAAACAGCAAATACAATGCTAGTTTATCACGAATAGTTAATAGAGCATACTCATATAACAAATACTGTCAATTGATTAGGAATTGTTTTAATTGGCTATATCTAGAAACCTTCTAATTGAGACATCTAAAAATGTTTCTATGTATTGCTAATAGACACTAAGAAGAAAGTCAGAGTTGTGAGCCACAGTGTGTAAGTATTATATGAGGGAGAATATCAATGATATGACATTGTGAAATGTTCTTTAGATATGACCAATACAGTTTATAAATGTGAGTAACTAATGTGTATGTAACAACAGTTTTATATCATGGGATCATATCAGGTGTCCTGTCAATTAGCGATAGTTGTTTACTGATAAAATTATTCAAGAGGAGGCAATTGTCAAAGCTAACTTACATAATCAGGTAGTAAGTTAGGAGAATATAACCATCTAATAACTTGGGAGAAATGTTCATACAAGACATCAGAGTAGAAATTCTGTGCCACTTTCCTGGGCCATTCTTTCAGTAATTTAAGACTGACAGTTGGTTTCATATGTTTTAATCCTATGTAAAGGCACGTGATAACTAACCATAAGTCTATATAAAATTAACAAATTAACAAATACTGGTTGAAGTAACAATTGTTAATATGAGATAAAATTTATAAATTATCTCTTTCTGTTTCCAAGAAGAAAATGTCCTTTGCAGAAATGTTATGGCTCCTGGTTTTGGATATTTTATGGTATTTCTGCATGTGAAAACCTGTGTGTCTCCAAACCTATGTGTGTTTCTTGTGCTTTTCTTTGGAGCTTTTTATTCTGTTTGTTTTGTCTTATTCTGATGAGTTGTTTTTATCTTATCTTAATTCATCCTATATTATATTTAGGATACCTGTTTGTATTCTTATGAGAGACAGTAAAAGAATATCAATTTATGTTGATGGGGGGAGGATCTGGAAAGACATGGGGGAGGGGAAACCATAATCACAATATAATAATCACAATATATTGTATGTTTAAAAAAACCTATTTTCAATAAAAATAATGGAAATGGACCTTAAGGTATGACTGAAGTGCTCCTAGACACTCAGGAATTAAGACAGTCCTGCAGTCACACAGTATTTTTATATCTCTGATGTCATTTTGTTTTAAAACAAACACAAATTCCTCGCTAAATAATATACTTCACCAATTGCTCATGTGCATATGGATTGGGAAATGGCACTATTAAACTATGATACTAAATATAGAAACTGTTTAAATAAACTATTAATCTTCCAAGATGCCATGTTTATAGATGTTAAAATTTAAGCATGGTCTGTGATACATAACTGCTATTAATCCACTATTACCTTTGTCTTCAGTTCTACCACAGAATTTAAGAAATTTGTGAGTCATTTGGAACAGGACCTACATTTTAGAGTCATTTAATAGTCATGGGTAGTCAATAGTTACGATTAGTGAAGGACTAATAATGAATCAAAGCTATAGTGATTGAAAACAATACATTTCATAGACTCACAAGCTAAAAAGCATTTTTATGGTTGAAAAAATTTATTTTAAACTAAAAAAAAATTAAAACACCTGGGAAGTCTAGGAATCATGCAATGAACAATAGTGTTTAGTTTGCAAAATAGATGAGTCATAACATGATCTGTGTGCTTTTCTCAGCTAGTCTGGAAGTGAATCTGGAGAGTGAGCTAGGAATCTCCAGGGAAAACAGTGATGTGATGTCCAGTGGGATTAGGGCATGAAGTTTTGTTTCCTCTGAATAGTTTTTAGGACATTTGATGACTCTAATCCAAATCTGTTATATATAAGAATCTGGAGATTATGTGTGTGTGATTCTTCTTTTGAAATTCTAAAGAAAACTATATAGATTTAGGACAATGTTAAGATACACAAAATGTTTGACTAATACTCTTAAGAAATCAAATGAAGAAATACTTATTACATGACTTTTACAAGCCCACTCTACAAATATGCTTTTTCTAAAAAAATATATTTGTATATTTATGTATAATTTCGTTCATAAATATGAGTTGTGAGATAAATCATTTACATATTTTAGTGTCTCCTAATGCTAAGATAAAAATCTACAAAAAAATAAATGGTACATGGAATTAACAAGGTGAACATTACATTTAATTGAAAGCTTCCTGAGAGTCTGGCCCTGGCAGGTAACATTATCTTTGTTTGCCTTCTGCTGGTAGCATGGAATTCTCTGTGGTAGTTTCTCAAGCACAGCTCTACTGAACAAAGGAAGCCCATTTTTGGGAAACTCAGCTGCACCATAATCAAACTGTGATAAAGTGTATCAAATCGTTTTTGCATTCCACAAATAGAAGTCTAATAAGATGACTAAGTCTATTTGTTTTCTAAAAAATGAGTCTGATAGTGAACCTAGCCTTTAACAGCTGAATAGGAGTCCAGCCATGAAAAGAGGAAATGGCCAATGGATCCCAACCCTAACCAAGAAGCTATCAGCAACTGAAACCCCCAGAGAAAGGGAAAATCATATCTCTCCAATCTCCATGGAGTATGATTGCTTATATCAACCTCATTCTACAGCAGGCCCTTTGCCCAAGAAGACCAGGAAGAGTTGCCAACACAAAATGAATTCATTGGTATTTTTGTGAAATTTTTGCTTTGTTTTGGCGTTTTTTTCTTTTCCTTTTTCTTTTTCTTTCTTTTTTTCTTTTTTCTTTTCTTTTCTTTCTTTTTTTTTTTTTTTTGATGGTGTTTTTGTTTGTCTTATTGTTCTTTTGCTTGTTTTGATGTTTGTTTTTTTTGTTGTGGATTTTTGTTTCTTGATTTTCATTTCTGTTGCTTACTGTTTTGGCTTCCAAGCATATGTATGTGTGTGTGTGTGTGTGTGTGTGTGTGTGTGTGTGTGTGTGAGAGAGAGAGAGAGAGAGAGAGAGAGAGAGAGAGAGAGAGAGAGAAGAAATAGAGAGAGAGAGAATAAAGGCTGGTGGACACAAAAGTGTAGAAGAACTGGGAGTTGTAGGAGTGTTAAATATGATCAAAATATATTGTATAAAAAAACTTTAACAAAATAAAACTGGGAGCTGATGGTGTAGCTCAAAGACAGAATGTCTGTACATTTCTAACCTCACAAGTTTGGTCCCCAGTTCTACATAAAAACTTGAATTTGTTTAAAATGTAGCTGTTTTTACTTAAAGGAGAGCAGAATTTGAAAAGTAAATTTTAAAAATTGCAAAATACAAGATCAACAACTTCAACTTCATGTGCATTTTATAATTTATTACAAATTATGAAAGAATATTTATAGGTAAAACACAAATGATTTGTGCTGTCTTGGAATGTACAAACATAATAATTATTAATAAAATCTGAGGAGTTCAATTTTCACAAAGCCTCCCTATGGATTGCATGCTGGTCTTGACCTTGTTTTATAAGATAAAATTGCCTTGAAGTCTGTATTCTCCTGCCTCAGCGTCCTGAATACTGGGATTTCAAGCTTCCACAGTCACACCGAATTTATGCAAATAATATCCTTGTTTTCATCAGTTCTTTCTCTACCTACTTGCCTATACCTAGAGTTGGGAGAAATTACAATGACATTTGCATAAGAAAAAATCTTAAATGTGAAAATCTAAAAAGAGGAATAAAATTATCTTTGAAAAATATTTTTGACCATGGTTTACCCCAGAATCAAGTGTATGGGAATAGAGAAGTGATGCAGTTTCAGTAGTCTTACAAAGGATTGATGGAAAACAATAAAGCCTTTTTTAGTTTAGCATGTGCATACAAAAATTTATATATGTGTGTGTACATACGTCTGGGTTTGCTATTCTAGAAGAAGAATGATATTAAAATCTCAGATTATTTTATTATCACATTTCATGGGCAAAAGAGTATAAGGATAATAATGATCTTTGGAATGTCTTGAAGTAACATTTTTGATAGAATATTGATACCTAGCACAACACAAGCATATTCTATGATAAAACTATTGCCTGCTCTACATATATAATGTATTGTTTAAAATATATATGTTAGACAATTGATATTACATTCATATATTACATATGAAGGACATGTGGTTTCTGTTAAAATATAACTTTCTTACACACTCATATGTGCTAGTGTGAAACACATCTTAATGTGGTTTACCTTGTGTGTGATTGTTTCAGCTACTTATATCCATAATTTCCAATAAGTAGAAAAACATTTTAAGGATGGCCACTAGTTGCACACACCTTTAATCCTAACACTTGGGAGGCAAATGCAGACTGATCTCTGTAAGTTTGAGGCCAGCCTGGTCTACAGAGCTAATTCCAGGACAGCCAGGGCTACACAGAGAATCCCTGTCTTGAAAAACAAAACAACAACAACAACAAAAAAATCAGACTTCAATAAATATTTGTACAATATCACATTATTTAACCAAAATTATGATTAACATTAATATAGTATGAATTGCACACATTTGTTTCCAGAATCTACATATTAGGATGGATGAATGGTATGGAGAAAA
Source organism: Phodopus roborovskii (assembly GCF_943737965.1). Classification (NCBI taxonomy): domain Eukaryota; kingdom Metazoa; phylum Chordata; class Mammalia; order Rodentia; family Cricetidae; genus Phodopus; species Phodopus roborovskii. The sequence goes on from NW_026125391.1 coordinate 10,626,521, forward strand.
AAGAAGACCCTTTGAAGGTTATAGATTTCAGATGGAAATTCCCAGTTGACACTTGCTAGATCTGTTAATTCACTTGAAATTAAGTTTCTCCATCCATAAAAACCACAAGTGGCTGATGTAAAGAGAAAAATTGACATATATATACATATACATATGTACATATACATATATATATATGTATATGTATATATACACACACACACACACACATATGGTATCCATTCAATGTTGTACACCTATTTACTAATGACATTAAGCTTAAATATTCATTTATGAGATTTAATTAACCAAAATGCTACTGTAACTTTTATTAGATTTGTAAATGATTGAATCACTTTTTATTTTATATCTACTGTTTAGTTAGTGACAAATGCACCACTTGTCATTGAAAATGGAATTGATTTTGGAAAGGGTAACTTTATTTTCCAGCCTTTTTTACTACTGTATATTTTTTAAAAAATGGCTGGTTTAATAAATTGTTTGCCAGTCAAAAGGAGTAATTAAAAATTTGGTTTGAAGCAATTAGTGGATTTTGCAAGTCATATACTCTCAAATACTACATAAATTTTTACTCTTTCCTATTGAAAAGTAGAGTGAAAAATCAAAACAAAACTTGTTTATTGTGAGTCTCTTTGGCATATTTTGGTTTTCAAATTGAAATGAAAAACTTTAATTTTGTGGGGTATATATGATGAATATGTGTGTGTGCATATAACTTAAACATTGAAATATACTGCTTTAAAGAATAATGGGTCTCTTAATCCCAGCACTCGGGTGGCAGGAGGATCTCTGTGAGTTTGAGGCCAGCCTTGTCCACAGAGCTAGTTCCATGATAGGCTCCAAAACAGTACAGAGGAAACCCTATCTCACCCCTATCATCAAAAGGGTGTCATATTTGTTTCATCAAGATCATTCTATTTCCATGTCCAGATACACAAAACACATCAGATTTTCTGGTTATCATTTAATTATGCAATAAAGGAATCACTTAATGTGAGATCATATTTGGCTATGTGCAGGTGAAGTAGCTGTGGTCTGACATTTGTTCACCATAAAGAATTCCAAACCATCCAGCTATAGTCAGGACAAACAGCTCTCAAAAATCCTAGGGTCAAACCATCGGCTCCTAGATCTCTATAACTATCCCCGGAAACCCAGCATTATAACCATTCACAAGCCAAATAAAATCTTAGCACACAGAACTGGTCTTCCAAATTATGAGTAACCAGCTGGGAATGATAGAAACTAAATAAGATAAATAATGTGTAAGGAGCTTCCTTAGGAGAGAGTGAAGTGACTAAATTGTTATTCATAATGGTATCCAGACTGACGACAGTTTTCTCACTTACTAGTCATCTTTCTTGCTCTGTTGCCCAGGTAATCAATTTTCAAAAAGCAAAAATCACAGCGGTGGTTCTGATGCCATCGTGAAGAACAGCATTAAGAACTGCTACAAGTGGCAATGGCATTTTTATAAATCCATATGCAATCATAGGTTGTTGAAGTGTTTAGCAATTTCTCACATATGAACTTTTTTGTTTTTTTTATCATATAAAATCATAAAGTAGATATTGTCAAGAAATAGTCACTCTTTGATCTTCAAATATTATAATTTCACACTAGGAAAAAGAAACAATAATTTGAATTATCTATAGCTGCAACCACAGATAGATATAGTAAATTATTTTTGCTTCAAATATTTGTATGTTTGACTAATTCAAGGAACCTACAGTTTATTTTGAGGTAATGCAATCTCTGAACATGTTGAGAACTATCAGCCAGAAAAGTTTGTAAAGTCATTCAAGTGTTGTCCTCTACTAAGTACCTTTTAAACTGTAAAAGCAAGAGACAATTATTATTAAATAGCATCCAATCTTACCATCTAAGGAATGTATAGTGTTTTATAACATGCATCTTAAATATGTGCTGTGTATATGTGCTTATAGTGTGCCAAGAAGCTCCTGGATCTTCCAGCTCTTTAACTCAAAGATCAAAGAGATCTTCGATGAGTGGGTGCTTATCCTGATATATTCAAACCTAAAATGTTTTAGGGCTAGAGCTCTCTAAGTAGCACAGTAAACCACAATAATTAACCCTAATTCCCCACTTTTTTTTTTAAAAAGCAATCCAAACCAAAATGGTAGCAGATTTGGCATATAAAGTTTTTTTTTTTTTCCTGCCAGAGGTTTGTTAGCCTAGGATTACTGACTCTTTACTTACCTTACAAAGTTCTGTTTTTCTCTCTGTGTATTTTATTTAAATTAAAACAACCAAATTTTACATACAAATTCCAGTTCCTTCCTTTTCCTTCCCATCCTCCCATGTCCCCTATCAATTCCCCATCCAAATCCCCAACCATCCCCAGAAAGGGTAAGACTTTTTATGGAAGGGGGTTCATCAAATAGAAAGGCCTACCATACTCTTTGATAGGTAGGATCATCATGGTAAAAAAGGGAATCTTACCAAAAGCAAACTACAGATTCAATGCAATCTCCATAAAAATCCCAGCACAATTATTCACAGGTCTTGAAATAATAATATTCAATTTCACATGAAAAAATAAAAAACCAAAGATAGTCAAAACAACCCTGTATAATAAAGGAACTTCCTGTGGCATCACCATCCATGACTTTAAGCTCTAGTATAGAGCTATAGTAATGAAAACTGCTTGGTATTGGAATACAAACAGACAGGTAATCAATGGAATCAAATTGAAGACCACAATTTTAATTCACACACCTATGAACACCCAATTTTTGACAAACCAAGATTATACAATGGAAAAAAAAAGCTCTTCAACAACTGGATGCAGATATGTAGAAGAATGTAGATAGAACCATATCATCATGCACAAAACTTAAGTCCAAATGGATCAAAGACCTTACAATGTTTTAAAATGATGTATTTGATTTAATTTATGAGCTTCTTTGAAAATGCATATAAAACTTTATAATATTATTTTGAATTTTTTTTACAGAATATAATAGTTTTACACAACAAACCACAATTGGGGACATCCTTGTTAGTCTCTGGAAATTCCCGAGTGCTAGTTTTCTCTTCAAACCTATAATGGCTCATTCTATTGTAGTATCTGTTTTCTTGCTCTCCTCTATTCTTCCCCCAACTCAATCTTCCTTCTCCCTAAGACTCTCCATTTTTTCTCTCTCTCTTTCTCTTCCTCTCTCTTTTCTCTCTTTCTTTTCTCTCTCTCTCTCACACACACCACACACACACACACACACACACACACACACACACACACACACATACACACATCTGTTTTCTTCTACTCTGAAATATACAGTTTATCCAGTGACTAAATGCCATTTTTGTAACACAGAAGATGACCTCAACTTAAGTTTGATAAACAATGTCAAAATTTATTAAAATATATGATGTTGAAATTCTAGTTTTCTGACAATATCATAACTTATTTTATGCTTATTATCAGTTTATGTGTTCTTTACCATATATTAACCTCAAAACAATATTTTATTAAAAGAGTACATATGAATATGTGAGGTGTTTTTTTCATAATGGAAAGGAAAATGTCTAGAATTTATAATGAACATTATATATCAATTTTGATGATATTTCTTGAATTAAAAATTTTAAAATCAAACTAACAAAAAGGTAACATCCAGAATACAAAAATTTGTGGATGAATTAGTGGAACAATCATCCTTTCTTCCTCTTTAAGTAGTCTTACTCACATTTTTCTATCATGAATGAATCATTTTGGTGATTTTGAAATAGTCTATCAACATATGTAGTAATATGTAAATCATATTCACATTTTCGAAACATTAAATTTACCCACATCAAAGGAGGACTGAGCAGTCTATGGGGTCTCTGGTAGTGGACAAGTATATGGGGAATAATCTCTCAGCCTACACATATGAGGGAGGGCCTAGACCCTCCTCCAAATGACCTGAAAGACTTTGAAGATTCCCCCATGGAAGGCCTCACCCTTCCTGGGGAGCAGAAAGGGGATGGGATGGGGGTTGGGACAAGAGGAGAGGAGGGTGAGGGAACTGGGGTTGACATGTAAAACAAGCTTGTTGCAAATTTAACAAAAAGTATTATAAAAAATTTTGAAAATCAATACTATGAATGTAGGCATTACATTAAATTACAAAGTAAGCTTAAACTTTACATAGTATTGAAACATAACAATATTATTAGAATAATCATTGATTTAGAATGTCTCAATAATTCAGTAAAGAATAGATGTTTTATTTTTTAGATTAAAAGAACTGATAAGTATTATGATGTATCAGTTTGAGTTTTCTGTTGTAAGGAAATCACACTACAGTTCTCACAATTTTTTTTTTTTTTTTACTCAAGCTTTGAACTTAGATGTTGGAAGAATACTCATTGCTCATTTACCCATATTGCTTTTTAAACTCACAGTATCCACAGTATACATAAATATATTCAAGTTCATGCCTTGTATATTAGTAGAAGATGCTCACAAATATATAGCTCAAGAATTATTCATGTAGATTCACTCAATCACCAAGAATATTTTGCTTATATTATATAAGAGCCTACTAAAATTTATTTGTTGTGCCATTTACAGGATTTTCTTTCCTAGGCAAACTTATATATTAGCACAGACATTCTGAAGGAGTGTGATCTAGGCTTTAAAATATAGAGAGGCAAAATTCAGTGTTATGGAATATGAAAATAAACCTTCTAGAATGGTCACTGTGTGCCTGTGGCAATATCATTTGGCTGAAACACTGGTATTGGTGAAATTTAACAATGAATCATGAAAAGTTTTTTTCTTAATTACTCTTATCCACAATGTAATTTCTCATTTTAAAAGATATTTAATGAAACAATAAGTCCTTTAAAATGTGGTACACTGAAACAAATACCTCTTTTTTAAAAAAATATCAAACATACTATAGATCATTTTCCTATAAAGAAGTGACTTCAGAAGTCTTTCATATTTTTAATTTTTTAGTTTACAGGCCATACTTTTGAGCACACATAAAACAAAAATCAAATAACAGAAGTGTAATATTGCCAGAAGAACTTTGTTTACCAGCTCATTGAGTACGGAAACCTCAACTTTAAAATGATGAATATTAAGTTGTTAATCTTATGAATCTAGAAACAATTTCACAACAATGAAATAATCCTGGATTCCATGCCTTTTACTTTATATACTTCTGAAACATCAGAAAAGAAACAAGCCTTCAAGAGATAAATAATTTTATTCCTCGGAGGTAGCAGCATATGATGTATTTGCAACTAAAACACTATTCCCTAAAAGCAAAACTTTATTAAAATGCATTAAAGATGATCTTAAAACGTGGAGTATAGACATGAGAAAAAAAGGAGTGCTTTTCTCTTTTAGAAATACAGCCAGTTTCTCATAGAGAATTGTTTTTGTTCTAGTTAATGAGGAAACTAACAAAATGAAACAAAAAGCAGTAATGATTTGACCCCAGTAGGTAAGTGAGGGACTGTGTCTGGAAGCATTAGGGTGGTTCTTTGAGAAGCTGTATCGTAACTGCTGGACAGAGAGGATAGGATAGTAGGCCAGAGGATAGGATCTGGGTCCTTTATTGTTGTCATTAAAGTCTTACATAAAACTGTCTCCACATTCCATAAAAATGCCATGGTGCTTCAGGAAAAATACAGACCTGAGACAATAGTTTATTTTGGCTGGAATAAAAGTTCCAGAACTGAAGAGTTACTGCCAGAAATAGGAACCAGCTTTGAGAAAACTTTCAGTGACCTAGGATGTAACAGAAGTGCTCCAACAGTCACACTCTGGAGCTTGGGGTCTGAATCAAGGCTTCTTTGTTATAGACCTTGTGGCATAATTAATCACTCAGAGGAAGTGAAGAGGCTTGGGCTTAGATTCTAGTTACCCAGGGAATTCCCTCTTCCGCTGGCACCCACTTGCCAGCACAGCTATAAAATAGGAGAAGAAATGTTGCACTCTATAAATGATTAATCAGGGCTGGTTTACATGAAATTAAGTTGCTCAGAAGTTAAGATATCCTAGACCTGCACTCCAAAGGCACTCATACAGATTTCTGAAAACTGTTCAACTTCCTCCTCTGTCTCACTTACTTTCCTCTTCAAAATGTGGAGTTCTCCATAGATTGTGCTTATTCTGAATCTTTCCACAATTCCAATAATTTTCAAGATTAATAACCCACTCAACAAATATTCATTGAATACTTTAAAGGCAAGTTTTTATGTTAATCCTCAGGAAACAACAATATAGCATTTACTTAGCAATGGAGTTTCTAAAAGTAGTAGGCAAAGGTAAGAGATAAAGGTAAATACTGTAATACCTTTGGTAATCAAATAATGTATTTTGCTGAAAAGACAAACATAGATAATGAAAGCAGGGAAAAATGTTGCACAAAACAAGGATACATGAAGGATTTCGTAATGGTTGAGGATGTAGCTCACTTGGGAGAGTGCTTTCCTACATGAATTGGGTTCTGGATTTCAATTCCAGCACAACATAAAGTATGGAGGTAGCTATCTGCAATTCCAGCATCTGGGAGCTAGACAAAAGAATCAGAAGTTCAAAGTTAGCCTCAGCTAAGTAGTGAGTTCAAAGCAAAGTTGCTTTAAATGAAACCCTTTCTCAAAACAAGAAGTAAAATCTTCATATCACTCTCCAGACTCTAGTTGTATAAGTATAGTGCTTTTCCTGGCAGCAAGAAATCTTCTCTTTGCAAGAAAGATGATTTAAGAAAAGGTCTGTTCTCCAAAATATACAAAGAACTCAAGATACTAGACACTAAAACACCAAATAATCCAATTTTAAAATGGGGTACATATCTAAATAGAGAATTCTCAACAGAAAATTGTTGGTGGCAAATAGAATACTTTTGTCATTTCAAATAAATTGATAACATCATTGCCATCCTCGCTGTAAACATAAACTTTGACCAGAATATAGATGACTATACAGTAGTAAGTCACCAAGCACACATAAGTACATTGATTTTCACAACTGGGTAGCATTGAAAGCATAGAAGACAAATAGTTCTGACACAAAAGCAGGTAATTGGATCTGTGCAAACACAATACTGGAAATTAGCCCATTAAAAAGGAATCATCTGCTATTGTAGAAAAATGTATTGAGTGACACATTTATAAATGAAAGATTGCATGTCAGATATATGGTATATACCTTAACCCCAGTGTTGAGATATGGAGGCAGGGTAGAAGGATATAAAATGTGTAGACTAAATACTGAGGCTTTGGAAGAAAGGAAGGAAGGAAGGAAGGGAGGGAGGGAGGGAGGGAGGGAGGGAGGGAGGGAGGGAGGGAGGGAGGAATTCTAAATAATGGAAAAGGCAATACCTATGGCTCAGCCTATAAATATGTCCTGATCTATTTAGTGCATTTTTATTAATTCTTTGGTAATTCAGTTTTCATTCAGTTTTCATCATATTAAACCCCTTTTCCCAAACCTTTTAAGGTCTCCCCCAATTCCATATACTCCGACTTTGTGTCTTCAGTTGTTGTGTGTTCTACTTAAAAATCCACCCAGTCAGTGCAGTTAGTGTTGGCTCTGTATCCTTGGGTGTGGCTATCCAATGGAGCGTTCTACCCAACAAGGAAGACACCCTAGTACAAGCTAACTTTCCTCCACCCCACAACTGTCAATCATGAGCAGCTTCTCAGCTAGATGGAGGGCTTCTGGACAGCCTCCACACCCATGCTGGTATTTAAGGATTTAGGGTATCTTGAGCTTATACTGTTCTACATTCACTGTCACTGACACACCTGTAGTAAGTTCCTTTGTGCAGCTACCATGAGACTTGTAGAAGTCAGTTTTGTTGTTATAGTCATCTACCTCTCTGGCCCCTACAATATTGTGTGCCTTCTTTCATAATAATCCCATGACTTTAGAGGGAGGTTTTGTGTGGTGTAGATTGGATTAGGACTGGGTATTATGCAGTCGCTTATTCACTGTGCCTTGTTAATCACAGTCTGTTGCAAAAGGAAGCTTCTCTTATGATTTGAGAGATGCACTAATATATGGGTATAAAGATAAGTCATTAGATGTCTATTTAATACTATCCATCTGAAAGTGTACCAGTAGTAGATGTTCTCCTGGGGCCCATGACAAGTCAAGCCACAGTATCTTGGCCCTCAAAACAGCTGCAAACATGGCTTCTCATATTTGGAGCAGGCCTAAAATCCAATCAAATTGTTATTGGTTACTAGCACATCATTCATGCCACTCTGTGATTCATGCCACTAGTGAATTTATTGTGCCTGATAGTGATCACTGTAGCTTGCTGGATTCATAGCTATGAAAAGATTGATGGTTTCTTTTCTCCTCAATATTGTTCATTGCCTCTTCCAGAAGTATGAAATCTAGCTTATGTATGAAATGAAGCTTATTGAAATTTACTGCACTATTTAATAGCATATTTGAAAATAATTATGGATGTTGTGACTTTTAAAAGTCTGTGTTCTCATTTATGCAAGACTCACCCATTGTGATTTTGTGTTCCATCATTAACTGCAGAAAGATTCAGACTCTAATATATAATGTTACACTTCAGGAAAAAGGAAATTTACCATTAAAAAAAACTGTCAATTGAACCTTCTATGACTACATTATATTATATTATGTCATATTATATGACATTTTTAGAATGCTTCTTTAAATTGTATCACAAAGTCTGAACTATTATTCAATAGCTCATGTATCCTGAACACTTTTGCCACATAATTTGCAACATTTTTAAAGTGTGCGGTATAAAAAGCATAACCTATAAATTGCAATGTTCTCGTAAACTCAATTTAATCAAACTTAATTTGTTCTCAGCCAGATAAACAGTTCGCATTTTTAAAGACAGTTTCACCAGGAAATGGTACTCATGCACTACATGTAGGGAATTATTCAGTCTTCCATCACTAATACTAACTCTAGGCCTTTTGGGAATATTCTTCACAAGTACAGTGATTTCCCTTCCTTCTCAGTGTTCTGGGACATGATGCATGAATGTGCCTAGAAACTTGTAAAGTAACTGTTCTACCTTTATTGGTATAATTGCGACCATTATTTTAATGTAGCTTATTCTGTTGATTTCTCAATACTGAATCATGTAACATTCCCTAGTTATATAGCATTTTCTCCTACTTTAAACAATTTTGGTCACTAATGTTTTATTTTTTTTCTTTTCTGTAAAAATAAGCTTATTTTTTTCTAGGAAGACAATCCTATCTTCATAAAATGGTTTGGCAATAGTTGTCTCTGCTGTTTTTCTTGATAGATTATATAGCACCACCCAAACCTTCTGTAAGTTTGGTGGAATTCTCAAATGAAACTCTATGAGTTTTGTTGATATCTTTTTTTGGATTACCAAATCACAAGTTAATTCTCTTAATAGATTGACATTTTCTCAATTCAATTTTTTATACTAGACAACTTGTAGCACATGTGTTTTTAATAAAATTGATTAATTGTACCAGTTTCTGACATTTATCTTTGAAAAGTAGTCCACAGTATTTCTTTGTGTTTGTGCTGTCTGTAAGATATGTAGTCCTGCTGCTTCCTATGGATTTTGAGACTTCATTGTTTTCTACTCTTTATTTTTGTGAAATATCTATTTTATTAGTGAACACTAACTTGTTATTTCAATGATGTTACCATTCTCCTATTGTCAACTTTATTGATTTTCCTTTAACGTGAATATTCATAACTTACTGGTTTATAGTACCCCTCTTTTCATAGCCTCTCTATTTTTCAGGGGAAGATTGAGCCATGGTAGGAATATAATTTTTAATCAAGATGTTTTGTAAATTATTGACAAAAATATTTTAAAACTTCTATTGCAGTTATGCAGCTGTCAATTCCCTTAAATTCTATCAGTTTGATTTGGCATTTTTGGAAGCTATAGTTTGATTTAGTTGCATTTTCTCAGTGGCTTGATCTTTCATTTAAAGAATGTTCTTTTTGTCTCTGATTATATTTTTGCTCTGAAATCTATATCACTTAAAGGTAGCTGCATTTTTATTTATTTTATTTTTTATTTTTGCTTTCAGTTAACATGTAAGAAAACAAGTTTATTGAATAGAGAAGAAAACTGGAAAGAACACTGGACTGTGTAGTAGCAGTTGCATCTGCAGCCTAAACCTAGGGCTTTAAACCACCCAATTACAGTACCTCCTGCAGCCTATATACCATTTATTCATAAATGTTTTCTGTCATTTTACTGTCAACTTGAACGCCATTGTAAGTTCCTTACACACAAAAAGGAGCTTATCAATGTTAATCAATTCTATATATCTTTAAATGTCAGCAATAATATATTCATTCTATTAACATGGTATTTGTACTAGTCTGCTCGAGTATAAGCATGGCCTTTATTTTCTCTTTGTTTCCTCTTCTCTCTTCCACTTTTATCCTTATTATTTTATTATATGGATATTTACTGAAAATTTATTATGCTTTTTTGTTACATCTACTATATTTGTGTAGCTACATCAAAGTGGTTGTGAATGTTACTCTTAATAACAAATCACAGATGTCTTCAGTCTATCAGCATGAGTAAAGAGAGAATATGTTTATAATTGTTTTCATATCATTATGCCTCCGTTTATAATATCAGTGCCTTTACAAGTTCGTTTAAATATATATAAACCATAATATTGGGGTTGCTTTTTTGCAAGAAAAAGTTATGTATTTAGGATAAGTTGAGGAATTGACAGAAGGGTAAAATGAAATGAATTTGCAATTTGTGAAAGTGCACATAAATTTATATCTGTGAAATACAAAAGGGTTTTTAATCTCTGTCCTAACAATGGAAACACTAGAAATAAGTAATTTTAAGTTACTGTTAAAACTTCCGGATAGCTGAGGGAACCAGGACAAGACTGAACCAGGGCCCTTGAATGTGGGTGTCAGTTGTGAGGCTTGTGTAGTCTATGGGGCCTCTGGCAGTGGAACCAGAATTTATTCCTACTACACAAATGGACTTTGGGAGTCCATTCCCTATGGAGGGATACTCTCTCAGCCTAGATACATGAGGGAGTGCCTAGGTCCTGCCCCAAATGATGTGACAGACTTTAATGATGGGAGATCTCACCCTCTCTGAGGAGTGGATAGGGGGCTAGGAAGAGGAGATAATGGGGGGGGATAGAAAGATGGAAGGGAGAGGAATTGGAACTGATATGTAAAATAGGATTGTTTTTAATTGAAATAAAAATAAAAATAAATTCCTGTCACTATAAGTACTTCATTCTCTTCCAAATGATTCAGTTGCTTGCTTCATGATTTTTTTAAACAAATATTTGCATTAAAACTATTTCTTCATCATTGTCTTAATCATGAAAAATGAAAAGCTCCATTACAGTGATTAAGCCCAGAAGATATTGTTTGATAAATCACTTTTATGCAAAATGGCATTCAAAATATCCAACACATCCCAAGACTCTTGAGAGGATAGGTGAGCATCTGTTCATGAGATTCAGATGGCTTAGATTTTTAAATGGCTCTGTGTCTAGGTCCTAAAGGGTGAGCAGAACTTGTGAATATGCAGAAAAGTATTCCTGAAAAGGATGCAAACTTGACAAGAACAAAATCTAGAAATCTGTATGGTTCAGAATAATCTTTGAAAAGCCATATTCTCCTATAGTTAAACTAAAAAGAGAGAATGTGATTTGGGGGAAAAACATGTCAATTTTGGGCAACAGGGAGTGAATACACTATGACTCAGTGATCTAAGTCAGGGTAGGACTACAGGTGTGCACCCAAAGAACAAGGGTAGACACTTATCACAGCCATGCTTTATCCATGTCTCTCATCTTTTCCTGTCCTGACTGAACCAGATAAACCTTTATTGTTGGGGATTGTCTCATAGCAAAGTTCCAGTCTTCCTCTCTAATACCAATTTTTCTCCCAACAAATACTGACAATCACTTGTCTCTTGTGCTATTGAGTGTATCACTGGGGTAGGAGAGCAAAACAGTCCCCTGAACTGATAATTCTAATCTCTCACCATAAAAGTGCACACTCTAGCTTGAACAGTGGTGAGTACTCAGTAAACGCTAAGTCATGCCATGGTCACATTACATTTTGTTTATAAGTAGAAAGGAAGCTTTAGAATAAACTGAAGACATGTGCTGACACAGGTGAACAACTGTATTTCTAAACTGAATAACAGAAGTATTAACCAGCTGTGAATACCATACAAAATGAACACACTTTTAAGTTATTAAAATTCTTTATAACTCCTACTTGAATTACTTCACATGGCACTCTTAGGATTCTAATTTGTTTTTGGAGTTAGGCTGATAAAAGTTTGGGAGAAGTATATGCAATATTCTTCACATTCCTTGATTGGTTAATATAGCTACACGCCTACGAATTAGTTTAGTCAAAGAGGCCTGTACATAAAATGTATCTTTAGCTTTCAGAAATTGCCACCTGTCATTTATTTATTTATTTATTTGCATTTTCATTTATATTGTATTATATACACTGCTATAACACACACACACACATATACATATATATATATATATATATATATATATATATATATATGTCATAGCCATCCATGTTACAATGTTATGCCTCTCCTACTCTCAGTGAAAGCCTTCATATTCAAGGCATATACTCCTCCTATATTTATGACCCACTGTTTAATTTTAGTTTCTTGGATAAATGTAGGTACAGATATATTTACTGAATAATGGGCATTATACCCATAGCTACCCCACTGAACAGAATGATATAGTTCATGCTCTAGCAATTATCAATTGTCAACAGACAATAGGGAGCAGGGGGAAACTCATGTCTTCTTTTCTTCCACTGTTCATATGTGTCTTAAACTTAGGCAATGATACTCAATAAATAGTTTATAAATCCTGAATATTTGAAACAATGAATCAGTCATCCTGAAATATGAAAAGTCACCTAAAATTGGCCATCAAATATCTTTTCTACTTATTGCCAGGCAAACACACACAACTTTATTTGGTTACAAAGAATATCTCTACTGTCCAGTTATTATCACGTCTGTTCTGTAACCACAAAAAGAGCTGATACCATAATATTCAGCCTATACTAAGCTTGACATCACTACTGCCCTTCTACACAATGAGATGACTGAAAAGTTCTCCAAGCAGTGTACAGTGAAGGGATGGGGTAATGAAAAATCTATTATTTTCAGAAAATTTTTATAATCTTCTAGAAAATAATAAATACCTTTTGCAGCAGGAAAATTCAAGTTAAAAGAGAAAATTAAATAATAAAAATAAATAAAGTATGTTTGTTAATAGTTGAAAGTAAATAAATTTCAGCCTGAGAACCACTTGTCCTAGAATTAGAAAGAAAGGGGTGTGTCTTATGTCCCATTCCCCACCTAGTAAGGAAAGATGGTGATGATCATTTCTGATGTTGATTAAGAAACTTCAGGTTAGAAAATCAAAACTACTATGTCTATTTGCCTTCTGGTTAACATTTTTTTTTTTAAAAAGTCAGTGTATGATGATAGTGCAGGAAATTCTAAATTTAGACTTTTTAAAGTCTGAAAAGCAAGGTCTAATAACATAATATGCAATACTCTTTAGAGATATATGTGAGCTTTAGTAGTTTTCACTAATACTATTTTCCTAAACTAAAAGGAATTAAAATATGTATAGAAAAAAAATATTGAAAACATTATTTTGGTGTGGAATCTAGAGAGATATCTCAGCAGTTAAGAGCAAATATTGTTCTTCTAGATGATCCATGTTTGATTCTCAACTTCCCCCTAAATTGTTGGTTTATGGTGGTTCATAACTGACTGTTAACTCCAGCTGTAGAGGCATCCATACATATATTCACACACACATACACGGCCACAAAGGCACACATATACATACACACAAACACATACACACAACTGAAAATTATAAAAGCAAATTTTCAAAATGCTGATTTTCAAAAGTTCATGAATCAAAATGCTATCATAACCTAAATGTGAATGTCAGCTGTTTTGCTCTCAAGTGAGATTATGGATACAGATCAGAACCTTTGAGTGATATTAAACTTAAAATACAGGAATGGAGGTAGAAAAACTGGAAAAAATTAAATATATTTTGTAATTTCCAAGCAATGTAATTTTTCAAGGTTGAAAAATGCTTTAATCCCCTATAGGAATCAGCAGACTTTCAGTTTCCATAGAGATATAACTCAGATTCTGATATTTTTGGCTTAGAACAATGGAGCAGACCTTCATTCCTCCAAAGTTTTTCCACATCCCCTTTAATACCCGCACTATGCAGTGACTGAGAGCACTCTGGGTGATTTATTTGTGTTTCTTCCAGAGATTTATACAGAGTGAAATCACCGCAAAAGATTTACAACCAAATGCTTTGCATGTAAAAATATAAAAGCTGAAATCCTTTAAACCAGTGAAGAGTTCTCTAATAGAAAGTAATAACTCAGCAAATAATGCATATTCTATGTTCTGGCTGCAAACTATATGGCAATATCAGTATCATAATAGCAGAATTCTCAGAATTTAAAGGCCCTAGACTGTCTTACCCGATAATTGGGGAATATAAACATTTCAATTCTCATGTATACTCATGTAGTGTTTATTTTCAGATATCTATTTCATCTACTAATCAAATTGATAGGTAGAATGTTAAGCTTCCTAGACTACAAGTTGTTAAAACACTCAAAATATGAAAACCAATATGATCATACATTTGTTGATGAAGAATAAGATTTAATACTTGAAAATACAAACTCATCTTATAGACAAATCTGTTCATGTCTGTTAAGAGTAGTAATCTTAGAAAACACAAAATAAATTTATTTATTTACTTTATTTTCATGGTACTGAGGATAGAACTAAGGGTCTTTTTCATGCTAAGAAAATGTTCTAACACTGCTCTTTCTATCTGTATGTCTGTCCATCTATCTATATCTATATCATGGTGTGTGTGTGTGTGTGTGTGTGTGTGTGTGTGTGTAAACAATCTCAGGTATCATACCTCAGGTGTTATATACCATTTATTTACCTTTTTTGTTTGTTTGTTTGAGACAGGATCTCCCACTGGAGAAGGTTAGAATGGCTTGCCTATGAGCCCTAAAATTTGCCTATTTCTGCCTGCACAGTGCTGGGATTACAAGCCCAGGCCAAGATAGTCAAAGGTTTTTTGTTGTTGTTGTTTTGTTTTTGTGAGTTTAGAAGATAAAAACTCATGTCCTCATGGCAATCACCTTATTAAACACATTAATTTCCAGTCTATATCTTTGAAAGAAAACAATCAGTATGCAAACTATTGAAGTCTGAAACAATTGCATAGCACTAGCCATTTGAATAGAAAACTACCATTACCTGGGAGGGAAGCATCAAAGAAATGTGAGGGTTAAGAACATGCTTAATGTCATGCCCTAAACTGCTGAAACAAAATGGTTAATTCCTTCATTCTTTCAGTATATCCACTTTGAAAAGCATATTAAGATGAAATACATTTTATTTCAAATAAAAATTTCATTTATGAAGCAAATTTTTTTTTATGTTTTGCTATTGGGTTCGAACAAATATAACCCACAGCTGATGAGTTCAAAGAGAAAATTATTATGAAAGACAGTGTAAGAGCTTTGTAATTGGAAAGCTCTTTGTAATTGGAAAAATAATATGGTCCTTTTATTTTTTGTTTGAGAGTTTCATGCATATGTATAATGTACCCATCCTCCACTCCCTTCCCTCAAGCTCCACCCCTATCATGAGTAACACTATTCCTTCCCAATGTCAATTTTAGGATTTTTTTTCCACTTATTTTTTTTTAACTTGCTGATTCCACTTATTATTACCAGTACGTGTATGGGTGTAAGACCAACTATTGAAACATGGGTTGCCTCTCAGAACCCCTATACTCAAAAGTAATACTTTCAAATTTAATTTGTAGAGCTGGAGATGATACACACAAACATACACACACAAAAAAAGAAAAAAGAAAGAAAGAAAGAAAAAAGAAAAAGAAAAAGAAAAAAAGCAAGGAGCTGAATTCAATCACTGACACCCACACAGAAGGCAAAGAGGAGACTATTTCTCAGAGTCATTTTCTGCCCTTCACTCGTGTACTGTGGTATGTGTGCCCTCATACTATGAGCACACAGCATCATGATAAATAGTAGAGGATTAAACACAGGATGGAATACACTTTCCATTTTCCCCTTAATGTCTAGTTCCTTCATATCTTATGCACTTTTCAATCTTCCTTCCTGAGAAAACATGTAGCTCACTTTGTCGTGATGTATGTTTGACGTTTGAATTGCTAGATGGAATCCAAAGGCATTTTTTTAAAAGAGGTTCTTTGATGGGAGATGCCATTCTGTAATATGTTTCTCATACTGGTTAATGAATAAAGCACTGTTGGCCAATAGGAAAGCAAGATAGGACTAGGAGACAAGGAGGAAAGAAGAAGTAGTAAGGAGGGTCAAGATGGAAAGTCTGGAGAGAGCAGGACACCTGCCGGGCCTCCGTTAAGATGAAACCACGTGTAAATACTTAGATTAACAGAAATGGGTTAATACTTAAGGCAGAACTAGCTGATAAGAAACTAGTACCTGGCCAACAGTATTATAACAAATACAGTCTCAGTGTGTTATTTGAGGCTGGTGCGGTGGCGGGACAAGACCAGCGGCTGGTGGAAAAACCTAATCCTTACAGTTCTTTTTTGTTATTAACATAATAATAAAATATAAATCTGGAATATTCTATGAACAAAAATGCAAGCAAATAAGAGGAAGCCCTCATTAATCAGTGCTTTCCACTGACTACTCAGTAACGAGTGGATCTCATTAGAGTTCTCATATGAAGATATATGAGCGTTTGGATTAAAGAAAAACATAAAAGATGAGACCAGTCAGGGGGCTACAGAAGTAGTCCCAAGCTAGCCTGAGCTATAAACCTCACCTCCAAAACAATAATATTATAATATAAAGTAATTTAAAGATGAAATTACCCCATGGTCCATTCAATTAGGTGCTGTGAACCCCACCCTGTCCTCTTTAGCATCCCTCTTTCCCCAAACTAAGCTTTCTTCTTAGAGTGTTACCCCTGAGCTTCCATCTGGCTTTATTCATACACTTTTAGTCAGTCAGGGTTTCAGGTTTGTTTGAATATCTGCCCTTATGCTGTCTACTAGACTATGTATCAGGTGTGGAGATCCAACTATGCCCCCTCTTACATCTCATATCCACTTATAAAAATTTTTATTTTCAAGGTTGAAGCAAATGTGACTTTTGTTTTCCTGGAAGTCTCCTGTTTCAAAGGGCTCAAAAGTGATTTGTTTATTTCAGAGGAAACGGAGACCATTTGGTGATGACAGATTTATTGGGTAAGTGGACATCATACAAAAGGGCTCTCCTTACAGCTCAAGCTTCCTTCTAACCACACTCTAAATGTTCAAGATAATGTGTGTTTTGGCAAACAAAAACCATTCAATTCAACACAGTCACATTTCTGAATGTGCATACTTTGTTTCCGTATACCTGGAGAAAAGAAAATAGGTTACCCTAAATTATGACCAAAATTAAATAAATAAAATATCCAAAAAAACAAAACAGCAAAAATTCTGGATGAACTTTTAATGATAAATGCATTTTGGATATAATATAAAGACAATGCAAACAAAACATGACTAAACAAGGATTTATAGGATATCTCCTATTACTAAGACCCCAGTGGAAACACACCTTTATATTCCAGGTTATGAAGTATTTTCACAAATGTAAGTATTATATACTTCTCATTTTTCTTTGATGATACATTTGTAACACTTTTATTTGGAGACTAGATGTAAATTCCAGAAAGGCTCAAATTACTGTTCTTGAGTATCTGCTCATGTATTACTAAAAACACAGTTTCACACATGAAAACATTAAGATCTCATCAGTGAAACCCATCCCTTACAGAATTAATTTAAAATAAAATATATACTGTCAAACTAATGTTTATGTATGTTTTCAGATCAGTACACTAGCAACTGAATCCTAGCAATAAGGGTCCTGGAGAACTACCACAACCCTTACTTTTGAAAGAAGTCAGGCTAATTATCTCTAAAAGTAAAGGTTTGTCTATTTGGTGTCTTCTTAAATAAAAGGATATGACTTCAGAGAGAGAATTATACAAGACACACTGATGGAATGGACCCCAAGAAGAAGGGCACCTGTATATACTGTTCTTAATACTGGCACTCTGATCCTTATCTTTCTCATCCTTAAGATAACATGAATATCTTTGATAGGTTTCAAAGTCCCTTTTAATGCTTTTATTTAAATATGCTGAAGACAAAACCACAGACTACCACTGAGCACTAGCCCTTTCTTAGGATAACATTTTGAATTAAAGTGTGTTTTCTTTTACTCAGTGACTCCCAGAAAAGCCTTAATAAATTGTACAAAAAAAACTAAATAAATAAGAATATTAACATGAATACCCTAGAAACATTTTGTGCACTTTTCTAGGAACCTAAATAATACATACATTTGATGTTAACAGGACCCCTTATACTTTTCTCCATAGGCCAAAGCCAAGGCTTGTGAATTTTCACATATATGAATATATATTATTAAATATCAAGAAAGGGTGAGAGCAATTGACACAGGCATAATCTTTATTTTTTTTTCCCGAAGCCTCTTCCCTCTCTCTGGAGACTTTCAAAGCCTTTAATGTGTTGTTTACTACATTAGTGTAGTCCTTGTTTCTATGTCTTATATCTTAATCTCCAGGAGCATGAAGGTGTTTATTCATCTCAGAGTGCCTGCAACATTGTGATGCAGCAGACATCCGTGCTGAATTAAGTGACCTAAGAGAATGAAAAGCCCATGGAAGAAGCTATTACATAGGTGCTGGCTGGGTGGCTGGCCAGCTATGATATGATTTGAAGTGAGCATTCCTTAAGATACCCTTCTCAACTGAATCACAAAGTGTTCCAGCTTTGCTCAAGAATACCACTGTCATTTCCTAAAGTTAAAAGGTGATGCAAACTAACGTGACCATAATGAAGTTCAAAGCATCTGGAGAAAGGGAGAAAAATGTGTGGAAGTATTTATGTTTGTTCATTGAATAACACAACTACTTTATGAGGCGACCCCTTGGTAACATTCTACCTGTGTCTGCTGTATTTGAGTAAACACTCTGCAGCTCAGCATGTCTTTAGGATATAGTTTTAATTATGCATCTACTTCATCCCAGCCTCTTTGAACAGCATATTTAAATATCTTATTGATTTGGTTTGACTGTTTCTTTTCCAGAATTTTCAAGGCAAATGACTCAATGTGGAAATTATCCATTTTTATTCTCTGTAGGCAAGCACTTACATCATTTCATTCAATACTGCACTTTCTTGTCATTGATAGAGATGTTTCATGAATGGGTTTATAAGAGTATCTTTGTTTTAAACTATAGTATCTTACCTCCACTCAATTGTGTCTATGGAGAAAACAATAAGACATTCAAAATTGAAAATAAAATCAATCTAAAATAGATTATCACATCCACACATTTACTTCCTGAAAGCTACCAGTAACATGAATAAAGTCTCAACAAAAAAATGAACTCATAAATTTCAATCACTGTAAACCAGTAAAATGTTTCCCCCTTCCTTCTTCACTGCCAATAAACTTTATTACAAATTATATTTGGTCTGGACTTACTCTCTTCCAAAAGAACCTTTATAAAGATTACTATCTGCCCTGAGACTATTTGTGTTTGGCCCTCTCTCCATCTTTCATTCTTCTTCTTCTTCTTCTTGTTCTTCTTCTTCTTGTTCTTCTTCTTCTTCTTCTTCTTCTTCTTCTTCTTCTTCTTCTTCTTCTTCTTCTTCTTCTTCTTCTTCTTCTTCCTCTTCTTCTCCTCTTCTCCTTTTTCCTCTTCTTCTTCTCCTCTTCTCCTTCTTCCTCTTCTTCTTCTCCTCTCTCTCCTTTCTCTTCCTCTGTCTCTCTGTCTCTGTATCTCTTTCCCTCCATTCCTCACCTTTGTGTGTGTGCGTGTGTATTCACACACACAAGTATTTTGCTTCTTTTTATGTTTCTTACAATATCCTGGCTGACTGTAATCATAAAATTTTTCTACTTTTTATACTGTAATGAATAATTTTTAGTCATAAGTGTGCCTAACATGAATATGCCCAGAGTTATCTTTGCAAATGTCTGATATTAGCATCATCTTTTATGCCACAAATTGCTAGCAATTCAATCCTCAGTTAATTCCCAGTTATTCTCTATTAATAAATGCATTCACAGATGAGCAGCCTGCTTCCCACTGGCACAGAGTTCTGTGGCTATTGCAATTCATTGAGTAATGTGTAGCCACAGCCCAGATGCCTCACAGTATAGATGTGGAATTCCCACACTTCATTCTTCCCTGCATTCCCTGCTTCCTCATGCCAAGATGAACAAGTTACCCTTAATGTCTGTTTTAAAAGAAAAAAAAAATGAAAATTCTCCTTTCATTAATTCTGCTTTTCTTTAGCTACCTGACTTTCAATTTTGGAATTCAGGCCAATGTTTACAAAAGATGGAATCTTTTGGGGACCTTTATATGTTAATAATGCTATGTCATTAATTGTCACTGTCTGATTTTATTAAGTTTTCATACTTTCTCCCTGGAAAATCTAGCTTAGTTCCTGGCATGCTCTCCACCCTTTCCCAGAAAAATGTTCTTCCCATCCCTCTAGAGGCCTAAAAAATCTCCCTAGTTGACCTTACCGTTTTAATATGATTTTATTATTTTATTTTCCACTTCTAAAGTTTTAATTTTATAATCATACCCGTTGTTATAATGTACTTTTCATTTTTATTGTATATTTATAATTTAAATATTCAATAACTCCCATTATGTGTTTATTCTGATAACAGCCCATATATATATACATATATATGTTATATATAAAATATCATTCAACTAATAAAATTTTAACATGCCACAAATATATTTTATTTCAATCAATATTTGATTGACAAAATAAACATATCTATAAAAGGCTTTTGGGAAAGTAGTATTTTGTTATATATTTTATTATATATGTGTTTTATTTTCCTGTAGTACTTGAATTCTCATAATTTCCTTCATTGTGGAGATGTTCACATCTCAATGCCTCTTCACAAGGTAAATGTTGTTAGGCTGTTAGACTTTAGTTTTGTGGCTGATGAAAAGAGTCTGTACCTGCACTTTCCAATCCATTAATAAGCAACCACAGATGGCAACTGAGTACTTGAGTCTGAATCTACCAATAAAGTTTTTATATTTTACTTAATTTAAATTTAATTAGTCACAAATAACCAGTATTTATTCTATTACATAGAATGTTGTTAGGGCTAATTACATGTATACAATTATTTCTTGAACATGGCCTTCCATGTGCTGAAAGGAAGATGTGTAGAACTGTTCATTCAACACACAAGACTCTTGGGATGTATAGTTCTCAACACTGGCCAAACATTCATTGCAATCACCTGGGAACACACACACACACACACACACACACACACACACACACACACACACACACACATTATTATTTCTTTGATTATTTTTCATATAATTATTTTGATCATATTCATACCCACCGCCAAGTTTTCAAGATCCAATGTCTCCTCCCTATCCTCTCCATTTTGTGTCCCCCACCACCACCCTTCTTTTAGAGGAGGTTATCTTGCAGCAAATGTCCAGATCTTTCTGTTGCTTCTTCCATGATGTTCTCTGTGCCTCAAGTGTAGGGGTGCTTTGTAAATGCATTGTGTGATCAGGCATGCCTACCATTAGTTATTCTCTGCATTTTGACTAGGCGTGGCTTTGGATACTGATCACAGTCTATTAAGAAAGATGCTTCTGTATGGAGCCCAGGTGGGGGAAGAGCGACAATCACCCACCAGTATGTTTTACATTGAGAGTGCAATTAAAGATTCTATTGACTTAGGAAACTGGCTACTCTCTCCTTTGGGTTCCATGTGGTGTTGTCTGTGTTAACAGAACAAACATAAACTCCTTCTTAATGAGCAGACCTAAAACACAGTCTGAAAGCAGCTTGTTACTGATTACCTGAGGACTTTTTGAAAAATACCAATGGCCTGATGCAACAACAAGCTGAGATTTTTTTCTGAAAGCAATCGAACAATATGATGCAAAGGAAGATGGTGTAAATGAAATTCCATATGACTTGTATTGATAAAAATTGAAAATAAGAATTGTGGAAGTTCATTATTCCATTCTCTGTTCCTTTACTGCTGTGAATTATAATAATCAATGCAACAAATGACACCTCTATTTTATCTTGATCATGCTAGGAGGAAATCAATACTTGCATAAAGTCCCTTATCATTGCACTGTAACAGCAGTACTGGTGACTATTGGTATGGCTAAAGTAATGTTATAGGACTAGAGAGCTGGCTCAGACGGCAATCACTTGCTGCCTAGTTTGACATCCTAAGTTTGATCCCTGAGATATACATGGCAGAAGGAAGGAGTTGTTCTCTGATCTCCAGTCATGTTCACATCCACACACACTAAACAAATAAATGAATGAATAAATATAATTTAAATGTATTTGTGGTATACTAATAAAAAGAAAGTGTAAAGATCTGAATGCTACCTTTCCTTATTAAATACAGGTAATAATAAGATAACATTAGTATCAGTATCAAGGATAGCAGAATTTAAAGGAAAACTAGTCAGGAAAGTATTGTATTATGCACTGTGTTTTACTTTTCTATAGAAAAGTAAAGCATGACAAAAATAGGCTTATTGTTTATATGCTTATTTTTTCTTAACTAAATTGTGACTGAGCCATGATCCATGTTTTAGGTGACATATCAGTTTGTGTACCTGACACCATCACTACTTGCTTATTTTATTTTATTTTTTGACATATAAGTACTGTATTTAAATGAATCATTTCCACCATCATCTCTCCTTGTGGAACTTCTCCTGTGCCTTGCCACTACCTCTCAAATCTGTGATCTCTTTAACTATTATTGCTTGGTATTTATAATATAACCAATGAAATAAATGCAATTATTTAAATTACATTCCAAAGACTAATTATATATTTTATATAAAATATATTTTATGTAAAAACCTCTCTAAGTAAATGTGTGCACTAGATTTGAAATAAAATTTGATTGCACACAACATTTAATACATACAAAGCCTAATAATATGTCCTCTAAAGATATTATCCATTTTTTTGTGTGTCAAGGCTTATAATTGAATACCTATGTTGTAAGTACAGAAGAATTTCAGGCTCATATAGAGCTCCAAGCAGAAGAACAATAATGAAGTTGAAATATCCCTTATGCTATAGATGTTGACTATATGCTCATAAGATATTTACTCCAAGAAATCTCCAGCAAACACCTAAATTTAACCCAGAAATAATAAAAGTAGTAAGGGAACAAATAGAAAGACTAAGGATGCTTTTGGTCATTTTTTGTGTTTTGAAACACTGACAGACAGCTAATCGCACAGCTGGTGTGGAAGATGAGGGCATTAGCTGAGATCATCACTCGGAAGTCACTTTTAATAAATACGGTTTAAGTTTTGGAGGTGTAGCTAGATGATAGAGCTGTTGATTACATATTAGAGGCTTGCTTTTGATTCCTAGAAACACACACACACACACACACACACACACACACACACACACACACACACACACACAAGTCCTCACATACGGGTGTGTGCATGCTAATAGAATTGAACATTTTGTGATTCATGAAATTAAGCTGTATTTAGACAAGAAACTAAAAGAACATTGGTAGAAAACTACCCCCATTTTTAAATTAAATCTGTATTTTAAGTGAATAGTGAAAATTAAAGACTAAATTAAGCGATAGAGGCCAGTGACGGTGTGGCACAGAGGCTTTAAAGTTAACTAATGAAAATAATAGATGAGCCCAATATTATAGACTGTCTGGGAGATGGGTATGCACAAGACAGGAGGGGGCCAAGGAAAACATTTCCAGTTAGAATAAATAAAATACATAGTCGGTAGAGTTTTAGAGTGTATGGTTGTCTCAAATAAATAGAGGTAGAAAGATAACGAGAGCAAAAGATTTGAGAAGGTACACAAAAAGATATTTACAGTATAGCAAAACACAATTTTAAAAATTTACTTAAAATTTCAAAACAAGAAATAGGTTTTCAAATCCTAAATGGTTACACAAAACATGTGAGTAAGGATCACACTGTTCAGATTTTGTATGTGTAAGTATTTATTATTTACAATGGCCCACTTGTACACTATAGGATATGAAATATATCATACTGAGGTATATTGTAAGAGGTGTCAAAAACCCCATACAATTCTGTCCTTACTGTGAAGAAATACATTACTATAAAGTCAAGCTAAGACATTTCACAGGTGTCTATATTCATAAAAGGGAGATGAAAATAACTAAAGATAATTGTAACATTTAGAGAAAATCTATTTTCACTTAAGGAAAGTGTGTCACCAAATTACATTCTGTTAATTGTTGGTGAAAAATTTTTTAAGTTTTAAGTTTGAGATTTTCTTTGTAAGGACTCGAGGCTGAAGTTGGACTTTGGATATCAGCTACCCATTACTATGCTGAAGGGCAAATATTAATTGTTTCTGGTCACATCTAATTACCTAAGGAAAACCCTTGAAGAGCCATAGTCCAATGATATATTAACAGTTAGAGTCTATAAGGCACCATGTAGACTGAGGATTCAACCTCAGAACTTAAAATTTCAAATTCGCTGTCCTGCATTGTCTTCACCTGAGCAGAGTTACTCAGAAATGTAACTACGCACAATGAGACAAATGATCTATATTCTTTACACAAAGAAATTGTCACCAAATAAAACTTGTGAGAATTTGGTGTCAATATGCACAAGACAGCAATGCCCAGTGGTGCTTTTTCTCGTGTTTGCCATTTGTTAGCACGTTAATGGCATAGGTAAAAACACAGAGCTAGAGAGAGTCCTGCAACAAACCACATAAGGCAGCATAAAAATGTACTATCTATCCTCCCTGCTAATTGAAAGTAGAAATGTTATTGCACTGTAATGAGTGTGTGTGTGTGTGTGAGAGAGAGAGAGAGAGAGAGAGAGAGAGAGAGAGAGACAGAGACAGAGAGAGAGAAAGAGGGAGAGAGAGAGAGTGAAAGAGAATGTGTCTGTGTGTGCATCTGGCTAAAATTTTATTCTTTGTTTTGTCCAGTATTATATTGTTTATTGGAAACAGATCTGTGGTGAAGAAGTAGCAAGAGATATATCCAAGAATAGGAAGTAAGCAGTTTATGCAGCAGGATAAAAATGTCTTATATAGCCTGGCAAAACCTGCCTTGTATTCAGGAAGATTCCATTAAACTTATTCTAGAGACGATGTGGATTTTTTCAATAGATTGCAATCACCTTGACTGGCAATGTTTCCTATTTCGATGTCAATAGTAAATGTAAATAGATGCCATACAGCTTATTTCTACAGGATGCATATCCACAATGTGACTGTACTTTCCCTAGATGATAAACTAGTAAGTACTATTTACAGAGCTGGACATTCTTGCCTTGTGCATGTTCATTCATCTCATTTCATCGAACAAGGACACAGTGAGTTTACATTTCTGCCAAGGGTGGGTGACATCGACTAAGACAGAAAGGGTGTTTGCTTTAGGTGCGTGCTCCTTGAGGCTTCCCTCCACACTTCTTTGTAACCTGAATGCCTTCAGGTTGGATTTGAGGCTTTTCATCTGCTAGTCCACTATGCTTCAACACATCGTTATTTCTAGCCATGAGCAGCAAGACTAAGAGCTCAGAGGATGTGAAAATTGGTGATGGGCTGTTACCTGATCATTCACATAAGATCCCAGCCTTTAAAGGAAGCCCCAACCTCTTAGGCTGTGATTGGCTTACAGTGAGGGATCCTGATTTGCCCACTGAGGTTAGAGCAGGCTGTTGGGTCCTGGTCATGGGAAGCCCCTGGTGATTCTTTGTTTCCTGTTGCTTCTCTGTTATATACCATTCATCACCAAATTAACAGCTTTGCCTTTGGAGTGTGCCAGCGCCTGCCTCTCTCTCTCTCTCTCTCTCTCTCTCTCTCTCTCTCTCTCTCTCTCTCTCTCTCTCTCTCTCTCTGTCTCTCTCTCTGATATGCTGAGTAAGGTCTAAGACAATTTGCTTATGATTTATTAACTGCTGGCTAAGTTTGCAAACACAGGAAAAAGTATTATCACATCTTTATATTTCCTCAAAATAAGTTTGATAAAACTTCACTTCCTAAAACCTAGCTGTCCTAGAAGAAAAAGTATAATTTTCTAAACTTTGGATGTGGATGTTCACAAAGTGGTAACTCTGGAAATGTGGACAGCAGCAGGCTCCAGGCTTGGACCCTGAACTCTGGCTTTGCTGGCATTTCAGTCTGTCTCAATAGTTTACATCTACATTCTGTCGCGTTTAATATATCCAGACTCGTTTACATTTTCAATGAGAAAAAAAAACCTCTCATGTAAACACAGCTTATGGTTTGGGAGATTTTAATTGTTGAAGGCAGTAAACATACTGAGAGCTTGTTTTACTTGTGAAAAATATTAAATAGGGAAAGATACCACTTGATTTCAATACACTCTGTCACAAAGCAGTTTCCAAGAGTTCTTGCAATATGAGGGTCATTTGCCAACTTGCTGATGTTTTACAAAAAAAAAAAAAAAAAAAAAAAATCACAGCAAAGTTTACTTATTTGGTGTCTAGAGTTTTGGATGGAACAAATCAATTTTCTTGAAGTTTGTTTCTTAGCTACTAAAATGAATGTTTTGTGAAATATTCTCTGTATTTATTTGATAAATGACCCCACCCGTTGTACTAGTTTCCATTCATTAAGAATGCACCTCTGTTTAGTTTGCTGTTTTATAGGCAGCTAAGAATTATCACACAAAGTTTCCTGTGCAGTCCAGACTGTGCAAGAAGCCGTTCTACAGTCACTGCGTACATTTTCCCCCTGCATTTACAAGTGACTACAACATTGCAGCAGTAAGTGCATTTGGGTGTCATTTCTGGCAGACCTTTAAGTCTATGTTTTCAAAGGGTAAAATCGAGGCTTGTAAAACTCCACTGGCACCTGCCAACTTAAGTTGGACAGTCCTGTTTGCTTGTCTCCTCCAAACCAGTGAGGTGACTTCATCTTAATTATTTTCAGGCCTCAGTCTTGTAAGATAGCTCTGTTCTCTTCCTTCTTGTAGCACTATGGAAAGCTCTTGAAGTGTGTAGAGAATAATGAGCTAGAGAAAGAGAAAAAAACAAAAGACAACACACACTGCAGGGGATTTGGCAGGTCTGACTTCAGTGACTATCACTGATTACCAGTTCCAGCCTGCTAGGGTCTCCACACAGCTGGTCATGCAACAAGTTTAATGTATTATTGTAGAGTTGAAACATTTAACATCTTACAGCCTTTAATGCAGAAACACTAATCCAGATTTACTATTATCAAGAAATTTTATTTTGAATTTTGTCTTGCTATTACTATACATGTTTATCTACAAGGTTGAGTATAAACTCTAATTTTGCTTTAAATGGGGGTGCAAGCTTTTACCTAAATCAAGACAGCCCCTTCTTAACAACTGAACTTTATTAACATTTTCTACATTAACATTTTCTAAAGTAAAATCTATGAAAATTAAACACTATCAACTTAAATACCACACAAAATTAAACATCTCATAGTTATAATTTTAGTTAGTACAATCTACACAAGCTTTAATTAGCACATTTATAGCATCTTAGAAATCTGTAAAAACAAAACTATGACAGCAACAGTTTTTCAATTAAAGTTTTAATAAATGAATAGCTCTTTAAATTATGACTCTAGTAAAGCTGTTATATTTTTCAACTAAGGTTAAAATTCCAAAGATTTAATTATTAAGCCACCACTTTTTACAACTATCTTGGAATAATTAACTTTTTAAGTAAATGACTGATTTTAAAACTGATCTAACAATAATGTATTTGTAAAAAATTATTTATTAATCTTAGGATAAGTCTAGAGTAGAGAAAGCAAAGGAATGATTATTTTAGATGTCTTTTCTTCACATGAATCTGTTGTTAAAATGTATAGCAGCAGTTAACATTTTGCCTGGTCGTTCTTGGTAACATGAAGACATAAGAAATCAATACACCAATAAAATGTGTTTAGTAACACTGAAAAAAATAAAAAGCAATATAGAATGTACAATTTATACAAGTGATGTACAAATTTGGAAATGCATTTAAGTTGAAATTATAAGTATATAATACATGGGGATTCATAATTAGTAATGGGATAATTATATGCAATTCATAAACAATACTCTTAATTATGGATTTAAATTGTTGAATGTAGAAGACAGCTAATAATTTATTTGATCAATCTTATATGTATATGCTTGCTACATAATTTTCCATTAGCGTAATAATACATGTGTACGAAGGTTTTACATTACACTATTCTGAAGCTTAAAAGTAAAGTCTGAGTTTTGAATATATGTATCAGTAGATACATTATGGATTGGTTCTTAAGATTTACATACTTCAGTGAGTAAAGATGCTTGTAGTGCAAGCCTAGTTACATGAGCTTAATCTCATATAAATGCAGAAGGAGAGAAGAGATGACAAAACTCTCCTCTGATCCCTACTTGCCCATTGTGACACATAGGCTCTCTCTACACATCATGTTATATGCAGTATAACAATATTGAAGCAGGAAAAGTTTCTTAAAGACTTACATACTAAGCAAGTACAAATTTTTTTAAGGGCAAATATATGCTTAATGCTTTTAGAATAAAACTAAAACAGGAGATTTTTTTTTTTTTTTGACACCAGATTAACAGTTATTCCATCTTCAAACAGGTAATGGTAGGGATGCACACAAAAGCCCTTTGGAACCATTCTCCACACAGAGTGAAATATTCCACAATTACGTCCTTTGAGCCTCACTGATGACTGGGTTTAGTAATGATGGGTTTTGCTTAGAACTCTGTGCTGCAAACCCCTCTCTTGAGGGCTTCAGTTCAATACAGTTACTCAAAGCAACATCCATGAGAATTGCATGACAATAATGGAAAAAAAAAAACCGCAGAGTTTAGTCATCATTATGTATTTTAAACAGGAGTTTTAGTAACTCAAAGCTGTGACAATGACTGAAATACACAAACAAGATGCAACATCACATAAATAAGTTACATAAAAAAATAACTTATTTTGGTTTCCAACTTGAAGACTAACATTATGGTTTGTATTTTTTTCTCTCTTTTCTTAAAAATAGTTTTAATTACCAGAAAAAGTTCATAATACCATGTGCACAAGGAAATGAAATTTAACTGGGTAGCTAAAAATTGATGTTTTTGGTGTTATGATTATAATCAATAAGAATGGGATTAGTGCTGATAATCTTATTTCCCATGATAGTTTCCTCAAAAAATATTTACATTATTATAGAAAGTATCATGACAAATTGGGGAGCTTGAAGGAAGTTGAAAATCTGAACTGTAAACAATTTGAAAGAGAGACATCAATTACAAATATTACCACAGAAAATGTCAGTACATTCTTACACATAATTTATTTTCTAATAAATTGATGCTTCCACCCTTTCATTAAGCAGATAGGTATTTAGAACTCAAAATTATACTTTTTCAAATTGGATATTTAACTTAAGAGAAGGATTTTAGTCTAAATATAATTAGATTTAGATTCTACATTTTATCTGAAATTAAAAAAAAAAAAACTAAAAGTATACCCATTCAGTTATTCATTCATAGACTGACACATCCCTCAAATGCACAATGCTAGCTTCCATTATGAATAGAATTTTCTTACAAATTTACCCAGGTATGACAAAAAAGTCCCCTTTACTAATTAATTTTCATTCAAAATTAATTTATCAGAATAATTAGGCCTTATCATGAATATAAGTTACCCTCTCTAACACTAGGATGAAGTTCTTCCTGGAAAATGTGTAGGATGATGTTGTTTTTCTTTCAGTGCTAAAAATTTGCTTATGGGGTATCAGCATAATGTTTTTTGCTAATAATTATTATAAAAGAAATATGTATATTTTACATATGTAATGTCAGGATTTAATGTAGATTAAATCTGCCACCATGTCTTTCATTGACTGCTCTCTTTTAAAATGAACAAAAAAATAAATAAATAAACAGATGTGCAGGGAACTTAAATCAATTCCAACTTTTACTTGAATGCTTCCACTCTCTGCTCACTTTCAAACTTAAAACACTGGATTTAGAAGGAGCTAATGATTTGACATTGAGAGTTATTAACTAAGGCCACTCGTGTAGGTCAACGGTACCTACTTTTGCATTTTTTAAAGTTAGGTCATCATTAAAGAATGGTCTCATCTAAAATTAACATTCTAGAAAGTTCTACAATGTTATTTTATATACTATAGTTTGGACATATTTAAATAGCAAAAAAATATCCCGGACATCTGAGATCCTAAAGATTGTATTTTATTCTAAAGAAAATATAAAAAGTTATAATCCAGTAACACAGAAATGAATAACAGAGTTGTTTGTCTTCAGAAATCACGATTATTGGAATATCCAGGAAATAATCATACTATAATGGCAGAGTTAGGCAGAAGTAACATTATTCTGAGGTTAGCTTGTAGTATGTATTAGACACAGCACTTTCATTCTGTATAGTCACACACAGGATCTCACATCATTTGAAACCAAATATTTTGTGTTATAATAGCAATTTGTAATTTTTTAAAAAAATCTCATGATTCAAAACCTAATAAAATCTACATCTACAAGTTATCCATTACATTTTTGAAAGGTGTATGACTATAAAGTTATTCCTTAAAATAAATTGGCATATTTTTTAAATTAAATTAAAATTAATAGATAATATGTACATCTTAATGGTGTTTACTAATGGAATAAAAGCAGATTAGATTGAGTGAACACAGCTATTTTAAAAAAACTGAGCAATTTATGCCTACTATTATATCACTTGGTATAATTAAAGCCAAGACGTTCACAGTATTTATAGATATTTTTCCAAATCACCTTGTTTGTACTGATTGTTTTAAGCACAGCTGTAAAGTTTTGAACTTTAAGAGTCCCTTTGAAGGAGTGGCAGATGTTGGCTTTACTAACATTACTGGAAAGGGTAACTGGTGCAATGTTACAAAAAATGTTTAACACATGGATTAACATCATAATTTTGTATTAATATTGAATTGTATAGTTAACTGTTAATTAACTATAATGGAAGACTAAAGTCTATAAGTATTTTCTTTTATATTGGTAAGCTTTGGGGGGTTTACATTAAGTGTGCTTTCATACTTGTTTTTCCAAAAGAAAATCTGGACAGTGTTATATATTGAAATTGTTGCATTATTTACTATGGATAAAAACGTAAGATTAATATACAATTTGGTTGTTTAGCACTATATCCTAGTATCTAAATTTCTATTAGAAATGAATGTAGTTATCATACTTGCACTGCTATTAGCAATCAATATATGTAGGCTTGATCGTCACATTGTCATAGTGTGAAGCACTGTTTATACTCTTAACTATAAATACACAGTGATTGTAAAATGCCTAAATATATAAATTGTTGCTACTGTGATTGGCATTATATTTATCTAATATAGATCTAAATCTCAGATTGTCCTATATAATTTCCCA
This sequence comes from Phodopus roborovskii, assembly GCF_943737965.1. Lineage (NCBI taxonomy): Eukaryota > Metazoa > Chordata > Mammalia > Rodentia > Cricetidae > Phodopus > Phodopus roborovskii. The sequence continues at coordinate 10,658,184 of NW_026125391.1, forward strand.
GATATTTATTAATTATGTTGAAATAATTGAGCTGTGTCAAATAAGGCTTATGCATTGATAAGAGAACAGTATTATAACTATTTTCTATGTTACTTTACCTTCTAGCAGGTCAAAATGTTTACACAAGAGAATCAGATGACTTGATCTTGAGTTGAATGTTCACTGAAATAGGCAGTAGATGGCTTGAAGTTAAACTTACCTATGACCTAATCAGTATTAACTTAGAGCTTGAACACATGAATTTTATTTTCAGTAAGTGCACCAACACAACTGATGCTTGCCTATGATGGTCTATCAAGGGAAACGTTCCTTCTCTGTTGGCCCCAGTGACATTACCCTTGCTAATGATCGTACATCCCATTCTTGTAAAGTGTTACTACATCACATCACAGGTTGACACAAATTTTATTCGTTTGGTTGTTTTGGTGTTCTAAAATAAGGTTTACAACATGAAAACAAGCTTCCCTTTGCTGTGTGGTTATTTTCCAGCGATAAAGTTGTTGGAAACAACTAAATTTTAAGACAGATTTTATTAAAAATAACTTAAGGATGTAATTTTTTAGTCCTATTCTCCTTTTCTCCAACTAAAATTAACTGTGGCAGAACAAAAATTCCTCCGAGTATATAAATATCTTTATGGCATTGATTCAGCTAAGAAACAGGCCATGGTTCCCCTTGCAGAAAGAAAACTTAGTCCAGGTTTCTGGCTCTTGATGAGGTAGCTACCAACCTGATGGGGCCATCCAAGCACTTCAATTCGTAAATACCCATCCTGGGGAATCCCAGCACATCCTAATGCTGTTATAGGAATATTTTCAATAGCTTAGCCTTTGATATGTAGTAAAAGATAACTACTGCAAATGAATGACAGTGCTGGCAAATTGCTTAGCTATAGCTAATCATTGTGGAGCATAAAAAAAAAAAAAAAGTCATCCTGAACCTAGGAAAATAAAGTACAACCATGAGGCTAGTAAGAAAGAGTGACCACACAAAGAACACAAGAAAAAAAGTTTCTGTCATTTTCCAACATGATATAAAATACACAGCAGTTGTGTCATACACTGCAAAACACCTGGCCTAAATTGCTTAACATGCTGCATTTTTTTCAATATGCCAATGCATAGAATCACATTTTCTAAATCTCAAACCACTAACACAAAAGATTAAATAGATGCAAACTTTTTATTAGTTAAGTGACATTTTCCAAAGTATGTACCCAGGTTGCCATGTACCTACAAAGACTCAAATAAAAAGAAGGAAGGCACTGGGCTGGGATTGGGGGGATAGGAAGAAGAAGAAGAAGAAGAAGAAGAAGAAGAAGAAGAAGAAGAAGAAGAAGAAGAAGAAGAAGAAGAAGAAGAAGAAGGGTATTTTAATAATGAGAACTATAGCTAAGAGCTTTATGTGCTGCCTAGAAACTCAGTTTCTCTGGACTGCCACAATACACTGGCTACAGAACTTCAGGGCCCTTGAAACCACTGGGGAGAAACCTTTGGTTGGGCTGTTCAAGGAACTAGTGCTCTCCCTGTTTGCACTATGGTATCTTGTTCCAGGACTGTCAGAGAGCTAAGCTGTGCTGGCCAGTGCATCTCAAAACTCTACTTACTCAACGAAACAAGGCTTTTATTTTCCACTTTCAAAGTTCAGGGTTTTTTTTTTTTTTCTTGTTTGTTTTGTTTTTGTTTGTTTTCCCTAGGATAGCATAGCATGAGTCCAGTCAATTATCAAGAATGCTCTTTCTTCAAATTCTTATTTATTTATTTATTCACGATTCTTGGATGTAATTCTTAAATACTTCTATATTCCAAGATCACGCCTTTTTCGGCAAAAAAATAAAAATTCTCCTTAAAATTATTATTATTTTAAGTAAAATGCTATTTATGGAACTCTGAAAGCGAAACTTTTTTTCTAAGGAGTAAAACTTTTCTTTCGAGTATTTTGTCAAATCCCAGTTAAAGTTTAAGATATTGCCCAATAATCTGAAAATCCAGTTAATGATGGGAAAAATCGAGCTTTTCGGAGTTGGGAATTTGAAAGGGAAAAGTCAAGGAGAAGCGCACGAAAGTATACAGACAAGCATGTCCTGGGGATAGAGCATCCTAAAGCTCACACCCCTCCAGACGCGTGGATGGACCGCCTGGCTCCTTAACCGATTTCGCATACTTTCACTCGCCCTTTTTTTCACCACCTCTGGAAAACTAGTTTGTGATCTTGGAGGGCTTTGAACATCTGGATGTGGACATATTAACCTCAGCGAAACACGTGCTCCCAAATTACAGGGCTGAAGCTGCAAGGACCAATTTGGCCACAGAGACTGGAAGAACTAGGTGTTCCTTAGTTTGTTTGCAAGAACCTTAATCGCATCTCCCTGCCCCTCCCCAGCCCATAGAACACTCTCCCTGGAGGTGTTCTGCCAGTACTCACCTGAGCTGTCGCTTTTCCTCTTGCTGCCACTTCTCTTTTCCACCTCCGCGGGTGACAGCGCTTGGCGGCCATAGTCCCCTGGTGCACACGCGGCCCCGGTCGGGGTGCTGGAGCCCAGGCTGGATGAGTTAGAACACAGAACTGGAGGGCTGTTCCCCAGCTCCGGAGGCCCTCCGGAGTCGGGCTGCAGGCACAGGCTGTGCCGAGCCGCGCTAGGCGGGGAGGACATTTGCGGAAGGTGCCAGTTGCTCTGCAGAGCCTGGTGCTGCTGCTGCTGGTGGTGGTGATGGTGGTGATGGTGGTGGTGGTGGTGCCCCCTGTGATGCTGGCTGGCAAACATGCTCTCCTCGTTGGGGTATCCCGCGATTATGCAAGACGAGGAAGATGTGGAGAGTTCGGGGTAGGACATGTGGTCAGATCTTCCATGGAGGGTCAGAGAAGACTGCGAGAAGGGGTGCAAGCCTTGTGCTGTGGCGTGGGGGCTGCGCAGGCAGCCAAAGAGGGGGTGTTCCATGGCATGCAAGTCTGGACTTCCAGGCAGAAGACTTCACGATGGTCCCAAAGGCCACCAAGCTCTGACACTTTTCACTGGAAACCCTAGAACTCTTTCCCCACACACACGCACACACTCCCTAGGAGTCGCGCGTTTGAGCAGAGCTAGCTAATCCCAGTCCTGAGCCTTAGCGGCCAGTCTTCAGCACATATAAACACTGGGACCTGGAGGAGCTTCCCTCGCAGCTGCTCAGATGTCAAGTGTGGGAGAGGTGGAAGCCAAAAGAAGGTGGTCCCAGAGAACTGCTTTCAGGGGGAAATGGCTCGGAGAGGTTATAAATAGAGTGTAATGTGAGCTGGGGGCTGGCTTAGGAGCCCAGAGCTGACCACATGCAAACTCTCTCCAAAACTCCCGCTCAGTCAGCGCCACCATGCTCTCTCATTTCCAGTTCCCAATTGCTGGCAGGACAGGAGCGGCTGCTCCATGACCGCCCGGCCCTGGGAGCTTCCACGACAGCCAGTGGAGTCCAGAACTGCAATAAGTAGGGCCACCTCGATCTGTCCCATAGGCTTCCAAAGGCCGGCGCGTAGTCACTCTTGGTTTTGTTAAGTCCTGTGTCTCCTGAACAGGCTCAACATTAGAAAGGAGATTTGTGCGCACTTGATGGGGGTAGGGGTGAGAGTCACCTGCAGGAGCTCCAGGACTGCTCCTTGACCTTGTAGACCATGGGAATTAGGAGAATTCAAGACAAGGGAAAAGAGCTAAAGCGGTGTAGCTTTTCAAACTCCCAGATTCCCAGATTCGCAGTTCCCTCGCCCAGGGGAGCATCAAGCTTTTCCCTTTTAGGTGTCTGAGCATGGGTTTTAAAAATAAAAAATGAAAGGCAGACGGAAAGAAAGAACGAAACAAAGAAAGACAGACAGGAAAAGAAAGAAACCGACGCCAGGTTGCAAGTTTCAGGGCCATGCACCGGACAGTACAGAGCTGTTCAAAGTGAGGAATTGAGAGGTACCCAGTCAGGTGAGGGGATGGAAGGCTTGAAGCAGAGAGGCACTCAGGTTCTGATGCCCTGGCATCACACAAGTGCTTCAACTGGTGTCGCTTTCCTCCTTTTTCAGACCCTCCTCCCACCTCTCTTTACTGGTCCAGCTCTCTCAATCTCCTAACCATTAGCTCACCAAAAAGTCTTCCTAGGTCAGGAATAATCTGAAGCAATGTCAAATGAAATGTGTAGCTCCCACCCTCACCCTTCCCAGTGTAATTCTTTGGGAGCCAATCTATAGCCCCCTCTAATCCTTCCTGAAAAACTCTCTTTCTGTCAGAGGTGCTCTTTGAATCCTTTCTGTTAGTCATGGCTTTTCTGTTTTATGCAGATACCAATTTAACACTCCCCAGTTCTCTCTGCTTTGATGGTTCCGTTCTCCAAGTTTACAGTCTGCTCCTGGAAATGAACTACACACTTGCCACCAGTGAATTTATTAGAGCTCGGCTGGGTTGGGTTTGACACAGCCATTAGCTTGGCCCTAGGGGCTTTACTGTGAATCCTGTCCTTTACCCACAAGAGGCTTAGTGAAATGAGCTACAGGACACTCTTGTCCTGTCTGGGAAGTGTCTATCAGGAGGACATATGCATTCGCCTACCTTGTTCAGTGCTCTGAGTGTGCCACTAGGATTAACTGCCATATGTTTATTGTCTGAGTGACCAGAAGATAATGGCCAAGCTTTGAAATTGTTAATGGGATTAATGAGTACAGAAATCTGAACTAAACATCTGGTTTAAATTAAGGAAAAGGTATTGATTAATTTTGGAGGGGTGTCCCCAAGGCAGAGCCCTTCCCTTGGCCTGTCCTTCTGGTATTAGTCTGCTGCCCTTTATTTTAAGAGGTTCTCCAGAAGGGCGACTTCCAAACAAACCTTCACATCCGTGTGAAAAGTGGAATTGTTTTTCACTTCTTAGAGATGCGGTGGAGTGGGGGTTGATCAGGAATTCGAAGATTTGTAAGCACTGCTTTCTTTAACGGAAATTGAGCCCTATTTTGAGGGAAATTAGTTTTGCAGACTTCGTTAGGGGGGAAAAAAAGAAGCTAAAACTTTTGTTCACCAGCTGCTCAGCTTTTCAGTCTGAGGCTGAGCTGGAACCTGCAGCAAGTCTTTGACGGTAAGATCCTTTGCCTGTATTTGGGAGTCTAGCCCTGAAAAGAGGCTCTGAGTGTTCTTTGGGTGCATGGCTGCTAAGAGCTTTAGGTACTGGTGGGATGGCAATCCAGGACTTAGGTCTCAAGACTATTTCTCCTGTAACTACCCACACCCTTGGCTCTTTAAGAATTGAAAAAAGGGGTGGGAAATATATTCCTCCTATGTGATCAGAATATAATTTTACTTTTTCTCTCTTTATGGTTTCAGTATGTGCTGTGATATTAAACGTGGAAGTACAAAGTACAATGATAAATTTCCTCCCTATACTCCCTCAGCATTTCAGTTGACCTTGGATTCTGAAAGCATTAAGGTTTTATTCAAACTGGAATTTGAGCAATTAGTCCAATATACATAAAAATATCTGCAGACTGTAAGATCCCTTAACTAGAAGCATTGTAGGAAATGTCAAAAAGGACTGACAAAAATATACCTCATCTAGAGACAGAGGTTAACAAAATCCACCGAGGTCTTTCTGTTAGTGTTCTACAAATCTAAAGCTAAACTATTAGTAAATGAATAGTTGCATTGAAGTGGGATGGTGCAGGCAAGAGTCACTAGCAAGAAGGAATATATCTCCATAGAGGCTGGCATTTTTTTTTTCCCCTCATTCACTACATCAAATGTTAACAGCATATCCAGAAATCCATCTACAACGCCTCAGTCAGTTACCCTCTAGTAACCTGAGGACAGCAATCTGGGAAAGAAGAGTGAGAAAAAAAGTTACAAAAGGAAGGAATCTCTTCCACAGGCATGCACTTAAAGGACACTAACATGAAGTCTTTGAAACTGAAGGCACAGAACATTAAATATCCTAAGACTTTGGAAATTCAGATTTCTAGTATAAAGCATAGTACAAGCAAAATGTTACGAGAAAGAACAAGGTGATTAAACTCAAAAGGAGAAAAATCTTGCTGCTTTAGAAGTTAAATGTGGCTACCAAAGTTTCATAATGTTTAAATACTAACCCTTCCAAACTTTCAAAAACTTTCCCTTTTGAGAGTATTTGTAATAATATAGAATTTTTATTTTTATATTCTAGGTAATGCTTATTTGTTTTTTAATGGAGGAAAAAAACAGAAAAAAAAAAAAAAACACCCAACAACAGCATTGGCGGTTTTAGTGTTTGCACTTACAAAATCGAAAGATTGATATGACTTTCAATAACAAGGTGAATTCTGAAAATTCTAATAATTAAAATATCTGTGACATTAGGGCTGTACTGTCTATCCTTCATAAGCGTTTACTACAGGAAATAGAAAAAAACCTGTTATGTTAGCATAAATATCAAACATAAGGGTTTAATATCAAGTAGTGCATTACAGAGTGTAGGAAAATGTTTAGCTCTTGTGGGGATTCATAACCATTTAAACACTTACTAGACTCTGTAAAGCTAAGCCTGACCAATGAAGTGCAACTCAACAATAAAGGCACTTTCTTTAGATAGTTTCTTATCTAAATTGATATTGAAGTCATTTAATGTTTAAAGTTTAAATGATTCAAAAGTTGTCATATATTTGAGGGATGGTGAGAATTAACAATAAATCCAAAAAATTCTTTGTATTGTGCCTAACACATATGTCTTATGCATAGATGATTAAATTGTGTGTAGGAATTATCTCTGAAACTTATTACATATAGAAAAGCCTTTCATACTGTATCTCCCAAGAAATATAATTATGTCTTCAGTTGGTTGCTTTGAAAACACAGATTTTAAAAAATATATTCAAGTATGCTAAGCACTAATGGCAGCTTAAAGGATTTATTAATACTCTATCTCAATTAACTAATGAGTTACCTTTCTCAAGGAAGTATGCATTATAAAATGTAAGGAACAGATGAGCTGTATCTGTCCTTTGTTCAGACCTTTAAATGTAAATGGTTTTACTCTATTACACGTGACGCTTTTATGATAATAACAATTTGTTATATTTTCACAAATAACAGAAAACAATGAATACTTAAGACTTAACTCTGATGTGTTAGGCATTATTGACCACATTCTGTTCTAGTTTCTACCATTTTTTTACATTTAAATTCAGGATTTCTTTCAAAAACTGGTGGTTTTCCTCAGTTCACATACCATATTGTAAATAAAACTGTAGCAAGTAAAAAGTATAGCTCTGCCTAAAACCATAAGACATATATATAAAAATATATATGTATGTATATGCGATATATTTAAAAATATTCGTATGTATTTGAGACATATATTTAAAATATATTTATAAATGAGATATATTTAATATATATTAAATAATTACAATAATTAATTAAATTCTATAATTATATAATTATAAATATATATAAATATATAAGTATAATTATAAATAATAATGTAATAATAAATATAAATAATAAATAATAATAAATATAAATAATAAACAATAATAAATATAAATAAAATATAAATAATAAATATAATTAAATAAATTATATATATGTATATATATATATACATATATATATAGTTGAAAACCGAAATATTTGAAAGGGTAGTGTTTTAAAAGACACCAATGATATATAGATCATGATTAAAAAAGTTAAGCTTAAAATATTGTATTAGTACTTCAAAGATATTTGATCAGTCTCAGCTATGATTCCAGGTACTTTCCCTACTGACATATTTTGTGAATTTGATGGGGCTTTCTGCCTTCATTTCTGGAGACCATTTACATTGGAAAGATCAAAACTGGCTCCTAGATCTCAATAGGCTTGATTCAGAATGTCTTTTGTATAATTTTTTTAAGAACAGGCTTGCTTGACAATTAACTTGAAATGAAGAAAATGATTATATTTGTCTATATTTCATCTCTATTAGCATTATCATTTATGCTATTTTGTCAACAAATATAGATAGCTAAAAGTAGATTTTTTTTCTATATTTAAATATAGATGCATAGGGCCATTAGAGCAAGATAGTTCTAGAATAAAGTGCTGCTATAAACTGCACTGCATGCTATCTATCATTAACTAGTAACTACTTTATTTCTATGTTTAATTTGGGAAAATCAAACCTTTTATTTCTTCTGTATAATAAAGGCAATGCTGTGCACTTTTAAATGTACTGAATTAAGAATAAGTTCTTACATCTCAGAAAACAAAAGTTCTGTTGAAACCTGGGACTGGAATTCCAGGTAAAACCTTAGTCTTGTCCTGAGCTTTCCATCTTTCAGAGTTTGGCATGACTCATGCAGTTTTGGCACCAGTGTAGGTTATTCTCCCATGGTTTTGTTTTTATACTTCATCAATTTCTAGAACATTGTATTCTTAAAGTCACTCTTCCATTTTGAGCCTGGTTTATAATCCAAATCACTGAAAGCTCAGCTTTAGCCATACTTATATAGTTTCCATAAGATAAATAATGCAAGAGACTCAATATCTCAAATCAACTGGTTTCCATAGATACTATTGTTTTTATATATAAGTATAATGAAAGGTTGCATATTCATACTCCAAATGAAATGGAAAGTAACGGCTAAGTAGCCTGAATTCTTAGGTAACAATTTCTAAAATTTTACGGTTAGTTCTTTGCTTGGTGTTAGAGCATTAAAATAACTTTCACAAGTGATAGGTAGAAAGTATTTTGATTGAGTCCATTTCCAAATCAAAATTGTCTCAAACAAGAATAAAAATGAAAAATGACCACTGATCGCTTCTGTGTAATTGGCCTTTAGAAGGTCAGTAGACACTGACAAATAAGCAGAAGTCAGTTGAGCAGTTCACAACCTGAAGAGTGAAATAAATTTAACTACATGGAAAATAGCTTAGTTTTTAATAAAAAATATGTTGTCATGAGCTATATATGATTATGATAAAATCCCTAAGTATCTGTCTTCATTAACTTGTATTAAAAATTAATTTGCAAGTTTTATGTAGTTACCTCTCACACAAATAGAAATACATTTGATAAACATAATAATAATGACCTTCTCCTATTCTGAGAAGTTTTCAAATCATCACATGAGTACAGTGAGAAAGTTAAAGTCATAACCTGTGCTTAGTAACACATAAGCTCTGGGGAGCCACTTAGTGATGAATGATCACTCTCCATCTTAGAAATCTGTGGATCAAACTCATTGTTATCAAATGTTTTTTATTCAAAATTAATTCATTTTTAAAGGATGAGTTTTTGCTTTGTTAGGATAATGGTATATGAAAAGGAATTAGCAGAATTTCAATAGCTGTCTGAAACTTAGCTCATTCCCAAATACTAAGCCTACCTCAACAGTCACACAGGCTAAATAAGGTGCCCAGGAAAAGGATTTGTCTGGAACAGTGGCTACAAGTCATTTTTAACCATGAGTACATTGGTGCCCACTGTACAGGTCTTTGCTCAGTGGTCCAATCACATTAGTGAGATGCTTCAACTCTCCACGTTCTGCTCTGAGTCAGGGCCAGTATTCTATCCCAATTCCTGAAGTGATTCGATATCAGTCAAAACTCATGTCTTTTAAAGATGCACATCATGCCCAGTAAAGTATTTCACACACACTTGTAGAGTACACTGCTACATTAGATGATTCACATTCAGAATCCAGATCAAAGGACAATCAGAGACCTGTAGAGCACTGCAAATTCTCCAACTTTTTCATGTGTAAAAATGTGGATACTCCCTTAGAAACCTGAGGTCTTCATTTTCTTGTTAGTTATCATTTTCTTTCTTCAATAGCATTAAATGCTTGCTGATACCGACACAGATGTGTCATGTAGACACCCTTATACTTCAGTAGCAGTTTGTAAAAACAGTGTTATCTATCATATGTACCTGACATGATATGTAATAACTAAAATAACACAGTATACTAGCTATTTCAGTTTAAAATTTTCCAGACACTAATCTCAGGTGACTAAGACCCCATATCAGTCTCAAGTTGAAAGCAGAACCCACATTAACAACTGTCTATTAATTTATTTCAGGGATTCACTCTCCCTTCTTGAAACATAGGTAGTTTCATGATTCTCTTTTGCTTAGAGCTTTCTTCCAGGAGTAGGACTGAGAATCTGTTTGGATATTAGCTCTATTGTTTATAGTTTTATAGTTACACAAATCAGTATTATCTTAAGGGAAAGTAACAATGTTTTGAATGTGCTTATAATGATATGCAGCATAAGTTCTGCAAATGTTGAATAAATTTAGCTTCCAGCTTGAGATGCACTGTCAAATACAGCCTCACGTGGGGTTTGAGCACTTGGAATTTAGCATTGTAAATGAAGACTTGCTCTAAGATCAAATACATCCCTAATTGCAAATATTGTAATTAATAACCTTTTACACTAATGACATGGCAAAATGGTCATTGATGGATGCCATTAATTTTAGTTCATGAAAGCATATCATTAAAATTAAATTACTTTCATTTAACTTTATTTGTGTAGCTACTGCCATGTTTCAAAAGGCCTTTGTAGCTGAAACCATACTTTCTGCAGTTCTGAGCTAGAGAGTGAAAGTGGTCATTTAATTTTTTACCATACGTATCCCCTTCTTTGCAAATAGGTACTGAATTACAAGCAGATCTGTCAAAATGATGTAAGAGCTGAAATCGCTCTGTAAGTTGATCCCCTTTGACCCCATCATTTGGAGCTTCCCAGTGTGGAAGCACACCTGGAAACCAGTCTTGCAAGATCTCATACAGGCTGCAGAAATTCCTGGAACAGAAAAGCATCTTTGTTGAAGACATCAGTTATCCCTCTGTGCATCAGATGCATCACTGTCAATTAACTATTGATATGCTTAAAAGGGGTTGGTTGGCAGTGGTCTTGGGAAGGAAGACCAGCCAGGTGTGTTTTCAGAATGCTGTAGACAATGCTGTCATAGTCAGTTAGCTTCCACATCTTATAGCCTTAACAAATATTTACATTTGTACTGTACCAAATTCTAGTATAATATGGTTGACTCTCTGGGCAGTTATCGACATTGCAGAGACTTTCAGCAAGAGTCTCCAAGATGCAACAGCAGAGAAAGTGAGAGATTGAGGGTCATATACCTGACTCATACATTTTAATCTAAAGGGGATAAGTGTCATATCAGTTCACCATTCCACAGCCCAAACAATTTAAGAATACTTGCAAATGGCTTGGAAAATATTTTGGAGTATATACTACCTGGTGAACTATAGATATCTCCTTAAATAGGCTGTGCCAAACTTCTAATTCACAAAGCTTACACTGTTAAAATATGTTTCTTAAGACTTCTTGCATCTTCTCATTGTATGTTCTAGTGCAGTTGCCCATGAAAAGTACTCAATAAACACACTCAACAGAGCATTAAGTCTACAGGCTTCACCTTTGGCTAGATTTTAGTGCCTCTATAGTTTCTAAATTCATCAGCAACATCTGGCTACAAGTACAGCAACAAAGATATTTTCACTTGTTCTAATTTCAAGTATTTTTTTTAGCTTCTTTGGGTTTCAGGAATAATTTAAACCTGGTTTCCTGCTCTAAAATAGAGGCACATTTCTAATTTCTATTGGAATCAAAATGGTTGCATTCTATATGAATGATGACATTTGGGTTCATTAGGGATTTTGTCTACAAGGTATATACAGTTGAGTTGTAACGCAATTTCTATTTATGTAAATCAGAGTACTTCATGTCCAATATGATTATTATATTCAACTAGTATCATACATTCTGTAATGGTTTATATTATGACCTGTGGAGTACTTCCTGCATAGTGTCTTTTCAATTACTGACATTGGATTATAGCCAAGCTAAATAAATTTTGTGTGCATATATTTTTATCCAAAATAAAATTGTTTGCTAGTAACATTTTAATTATACACTAAATTATATACATTATATGTAATCCAGCTAGCAAGTTCTATGGTATATTATGTAAGAGAATATTAGTATGACAATACTTATGATCATCATTATCATCAATCTACAGGTACAAGTTCTGTACAAAAAGAAGCTATATTCTACCTAAAATAAGCCCTGTAAGGAAACACTTATGTGTATTGCATTGTATTTATTCATATTTACTTATATTTCTTCATTATTCTGTATTACAGTTAACACTAACATTTTAAAAAGTCCTGTCTAACACATAGATAAAAACACTGAATGGAAAAGTATGCATTATACAAAATATTAATTCAATATTTTAAGTAAAATGATTACATACTTATTTTACATATTTTTGTATGGATGCCTGGATTGTTATGTCTGTGTGTGCAATTTTGTGTTCCTCTGTGTGTGTGTGTGTGTGTGTGTGTGTGTGTGTGTGTGTGTGTGTGTGTGTGTATGTCTGTGTCTGTGTAAATTAGAGGGAAATACCTAGAGTCCTCTTCACTTTTATGAGGCAGGGTCTCTCTCTCTCTCTCAACCTGAAGTTTATCAAACAATCAGCCCCACAAACCCAGGATCTTCTTGTCTCTAGCTCCCAGAATTAGGAATACAAGTACTTGCCATTGCATTAGACATTTATACCTGCTTGATGCTTGATGGGGATTGAACTCAGGTCCTCATGATTGCATGACAAGCCCTTGCAAATGTTATGTTTGCCTTCTCCAATCCCCAGGTTGCATATACCTTGAGTTCTCTAATTCTTTCAAAATAAGATCATAATTGAAATAAAAAAGTAAAATTTAGAATTTGGGATGACTGAAAAGAAGCAAAAACATTAATATTAATATTGGAACATAAAAATATTCCAAGAAATATCAAAGTGTAAAGAAGAAATTACAAGCCAATGCTTTTCTTTAGTACTTTGGTACAAATCTATAACACCATTAGATATTTTTGATTTTGAGTTTTGATGGATATAAACTTTGGTTTAAAAATAATGAACACTCCGTTAAACAATAGTTTAGTGGAATAATGTTTGAGGAACTATCTCTGCCCTAGATCAAGTACAATGTGAAAATCATAATTACAAGCAACTAGGCAAATTAGCAATGAATAAATACTTAAGGTACTACTTTTGCATTCTTAAAAAATGAAAGAAGAAAAGAAATAAAGGTCTCAATAAGGTCTGTCCAAGAAAATGCTACTTCATTATGTTTAAAAATAAAACTAAAGCTTTAAACATATAGAAAATCAGAGTTCATTAAATTTCAAGGAATAGAGAAATTAAAGGTGAAGTTTCTGAAGACAATGAGTCTATTTAACCAGTGAAATACAAAGCTTATTCTGATTCAGTACCCGGAAAAAATTAAGTTAAAGAAAACTAAAAAAGCAAGATCAACTGGAGATTGTGTTAGCTATAGTTTAGAAAAAGAATGTAGTTCATATTTTATCAGCTAAAGAATAAATGGATTCAAACAGGAAATTAGCATTGTATATATATTAACTTTAATTCAATAATTAGAAATGGAATAATATAGCCAAAAGAATGATCAGTTATATCAAAAAATTTAGGAATATTTATATTTCTAAATTTACTTATTCTATGAAAATATATCATAAAATAGAAACTGATTAGATAAATTGTGCTGTATAGTAATGGTAGCTACCAGTATCACTACAAAGAATTATCTTCCAATAGATTGAATGAGAGCATAGTTAACTGTGGTAGGGGCTATAGAAGTGTTAGATGGATCATATGTTGAAGGAGCTAGGTGTATTTCCCAGCACCACAACAAAACAAAAACAAAAGAGCAAAGTCATGGATTGTTGCTAAAAAAAAAAAAAAAAAAAAAAAAAAAAAGCAGATATCAAGTATATTAGAAAGATGAACTATACATGATGCATGTTTTGGTACACACACACACACACACACACACACACACACACACACACACACACCATACTTGGTATATAAGATTTACTCAAAGAGACAGCAATCTGAGTTTGTAACTGTCATCCCTGTCAGGGGCCACCTAAAGTCCTTGAAACAGAATCTCAAGCATTCAGACTGGCCAAGAATTCACTATGTGGTCCAACTTGGTCTTCAACTGCTGATTTCTGTGTCTTTCCACGTTGAATGCCAAGATTACAGGTGTTCATTACCATGTCCAACCTGTGTTGTCAATTTAACATGTGATAGTTTTGTCACTTAGATTTATGGCTTTGCTACTTGGTTTTATTTGGGGGCTAAACATGGTTTAACAAGATGCATATGGCAAAAACAGATGGGCATGTGACAGTGAGTTTTTTGTATGCACTTAACTTAGCTGAGAAATCTATTGATGACTGACAAAACATTGTTTAACTGTGTTTTCTGGAAGAGATTAAAATTTGAATAAGTAGAATGAATAAAAAGGATTGCCTGTGCCAGTATATAGGCATTTTAAATTAGGCAGACTTCATAGGAAGTGTTTTATCACAAATATCCATCACTATTCCTTTTTAAACATTAGAGAATATGGCAATGACATAGCTTTAAAATAGTTGCAGTCATGTGTCAGAAAACAAAATAATGTTTTTATTCAAAAATTGAGTCCAACTAAAATAAAACTTGTTATTTTTTTGCATTTTTGAACAACAATGGCTATTTTATCATAAATACAATGTGCTATAACTCATGTGTTCACTACTATATTTAGTAGGAGTGAAAATTATCAAGATGTCTTTCATAGCATGATTGCTGGAATGAAAATTCAGAATATATATATGTGTATATACATACATATATATATTCTGAATTTTCATTCCAGCAATCATATATATATATATATATATATATATATATATATATATATATATACACACACACACACACACACACACACACGTATACATATATACGTGTGTGTGTGTGTGTGTGTGTGTGTGTGTGTGTTAGAACCCAGAGTTCCAGTGAACACCTGGGTGTGGTAGCACGGGCATAGGATCCTCACGCAGAGGATGGAGACAGGAGAATCCCAAGGTTGTCATTGCCCAGTTTAGTACATTCTTGAGCTCAAGTGTCAATATGTAATGCAATCTTAAAACAAGTTTGGAAAATGAGGGAGACAAAAACACCTGACATTAAATGTTTGCCTCTGTGTGTTTGTAACATCAACATTAAAGAGTGCAGATTCCCACATTTGCCAAAATTTGGTCACAATGAGTCACATCTACCAAATGACAAATGATTGTAATTACACATAGTTTCTTCTGGTTTAACTTTTCCTGTCAGATATTATGAATTTGTTTCAGATATCCATTTTACATAAAAATTAGCAAAACTTAGGATAACCTTTGTTAAAATTGATAGTAATAAAATAATTTGATAAAATAAACCATGATAAAATTTGAATGAAAAAATGCTCAGGTCTTTTTAATATTTTATAAATGTGGTCATATCCTTCTTCTGAGAAAACTCATGGCTTATTGATCTGGCAAGTTACACACAGGAAAGAGGTAGATAACAGTAAAAGTGGAAGGGAGAAAGGGACAGAGAGACAGATACAAAGAGGGGCACACAGTAGGGAAGCAGGCAGGAAGGGAGATTACTAACAGAGCTGTAGGTCTCGAAAGATAAAATAACATCAAGAGTCCTCAGAATGTTATTTAGAGAGACTTCTCTCTATGGCAGCAAATATATAAATTATTAAATTATTATGCTTTAAAATTAAGAAGTAGTTGTATACGATCACACAGCACTAACCCACCAAGGAAGTGTATTATATTGGATAGACTTGGGGACATTGAAAAGGATCCATATAGAGGGATAGGTGAAGATGATTAAATAACAACAGCATGGAATTTAAGGCTGTATGCCAAAATGTATCTTTTTATTTAAATCCTGCATTAGAAATGTGGGTAAAAAGTTTAGTTGTCAGGCAATACCTGGGATAGTGGTTATAGATGAGCTTTTCACATTTTATAAAGAGCATCACTGTGGAAACTTTCCTTTACAGTTTACATAGTTTTAACAGTAGGAAAAAAGAAAATTAAAAAGAAAGGAAAAAAAAGAGAAAAAACAAAGGTTTGTCAGAAAAATATTAGAGAAATAACAGCCAGGTAAACATAGTTTGACATCTCATTAAAAAGAGAGGGCCTAGAAAATGGCAATAAATTGTTTCCATTAGTAGAACAATATTTGAGGAGATTAGAATTGAACAATGAAATGGGGAATTATATAATCAACAAGCAAGAGACACTGAAAAGGAGAAAAAGCTTCAATATGATTCCAAAGCAGAATAAAATGCAGCTATCTTAGGTATTATCAAATAAAGTGAATTGCTTGCACAGTTATTTTTTCAAAGAAAAATATATTTCAGGAATTTAAATTGAATAAATGAAAAGCTCATTCTAAATTGCA
This sequence comes from Phodopus roborovskii, assembly GCF_943737965.1. Taxonomy (NCBI): domain Eukaryota; kingdom Metazoa; phylum Chordata; class Mammalia; order Rodentia; family Cricetidae; genus Phodopus; species Phodopus roborovskii. The sequence goes on from NW_026125391.1 coordinate 10,674,488, forward strand.
ATCACTTGTTAAATGTTTAGGCTTAATAACAATCAATACGTAATTGGCAAAAAGATTTAAAAGGAAGAAATTATGCTCAAAAGAATATTTTAGTAGTCAGATATAGTGACATAAAATACTGACACTGATCCATTACCAGCAGCCTAGTCTTGCTAACTAACATCTACATTCAGAGGGTATGAATTGGTCCTATGATGGGTTTCTCATCTATCAGACTGGGGTCCATGAGTTCCCTCTTGTTCAGGTCAGCAGTTTCTGTGGATTTCTCCAGCCTGGTCTTAACTCCTTTGCTCATCACTCCTCCCTGTCTGCAACTAGATTCTGAGAGTCTGACTCTGGGAGTCTGTTCTTGTTTCCATCAACTATGAGATGAAGGCTCTAGGATGGCATATAAGGCCGTCATCAATGTCCTTATCAGAAAAAGGCATTTAAGGTAGCCTCTCCAAAATTGCTTAGACTGTTAAATGGGGTCATCCTTGTAGATCTCTGGACATTCCCAAATGCCAGATTTCTCTGTCTAAAATATATATATGAGTGAGTACATACCATGTTCCTCTTTTTGTAACTGGGTTACCTCATTCAGGATGGTTTCTTCAAGTTCCATCCATTTGCCTGCTAATTTCAATATTTCATTGTTTTTTATGTTTTATTTTGTTTTATGCATAACAGTATTGCATTGTGTAAATGTACCACATCAGCAAAGGATCATCAACCTATAATTCATTCAGCCAGAGAAACTAGCTTACAAGGAGGAATCTAAGAGATTCATACAAGGTCCCTCACAGAAGAGGAAAGGAACAAGATCTCTGAAACATATTGGGAGTGCAGGGCAGTGAGTGAAAAGGGAACTGGAAGAAAGAGAAGTGGAGGAGAGGAAAGCACGTAGGACTAGGAAGATTGAGTTGGGGAGAAATAGATGAGAGAAAAAAGAAGAGAAATACCATAAAAGAGGGAGCCATTATATGTTTGAAGAGAAAACTGACTCTAGAGGAATGTCCAGAGACCTACAAGAGTGACCCCAACTAACAATCTGAGCAACAGTGGAAAGGTACCATAAAAGCCCTTCCCTGATAATGAGATTGATAACTAACTTATCCACCATTGTAGAGCCCTCATCTAGTATATGATGGAAACAGAAGAAGACACCAACAGCTAAACACTGACCTGAACTAGAATCCAGATGCAGAGAGTAAGGACAAAACCAGGCTACAGAAACCCATAGAGACAGCTGACCTGAACAAGAAGGAGCCAATGGCTCCCAGACTGATAGCTGGGAACCTAGCAATGGAACAACTCAGACCCCCTGAACATGGTCTAAGGGACCTCTGACTATGGAACCAGGATGTATCCCTGGTGCTCAAAAGGACTTTGGGAGCACATTCCCCATGGAGGCAGTAGGTAGGGCCTAGTCCCTAACCAAATGATTGACAGATTTTTTTGAGCCCTCCTGGAAAGTACCACCCTCCCTGTGGATTGAGGGGGGGATGGAATGGGAGGGTGTACAGGGGAGGTGTCATAGAAGGGAGGGAGAGAAGGAGGGAAGGAGGGAGAGGGAACTAGGATCTATATGTAAAATAAGTAAAAAAAATTAAAAAATAAAACCTATAATGGCTCCCTCTATTATGGTATCTCTTTTCTTGCTCTCCTCTATTCTTTCCCTCACTCAATATTCTTGCTCCCTCATGCCCACCTCTCCCCTCTTCTTCCTCCTAACTCCTCCCCCACACCATCTCCCAATTTGCTTGGGATATTTTATCCCTTTCCCCTGCTCCAGCAGACCATTTATGTCTCTTTTAGTATCCTCCTTTTCTAGCTTTTCTGGTGGTGTGGATTGTATGCTATAATCCTTTGCTCCATGTCTAAAATCTATATTGAGCGAATATATACCATGCTTATATTTTTTGTGACTCGGTTACTTCACTCAGGATGGTTTCTTCTAGTTCTATCCATTTACTTGTGAATTTCAAGATTCCATTTTTTTTTTTGTTTTGTTTTTCTGCTGAGTAGTATCCCACTGTGTAAATGTACCACATTTTCTCTATCCATTCTTCAGTTGAGGGACATTTAGGTTGCTTACAGGTTCTGGCTATTACAAATAATGTTGCCATGAACATAGTTGAACAGATATCCTTGTTGTATGAATGTGTATCTTTTCAGTATATGCCTAAGATTGGAATTGCTAGATCTTGAGGTAGACTGATCCCCATTTTCCTGAAGAAATGCCATGCTGATTTGATTTCCAAAGTGGCTGTATGAGTTTGCACTCCCACCAGCAGTGTAAGTATGTGCCCTTTCTCCACTTCCTCACCAGCATAAACTATCTTAGGTGTTTTTTATTTTAGCCATTGTGACAGAAGTAATATGGTATCTCAGAGTTGTTTTTATTTGCATTTCCCTGATGGCTAAGGATGTTGTGCGCTTTCTGAAGTATCTTTTGGCCATTTTAGATTCCTCTATTTTGAAGACTCCCCCTATAAGGCCTTATCTCACTTAGGGAACAGAAAGGGAACAGGATGGGTTTGGTGGGGTGTTCTTTGTTTATTTTGGAAATCATCCCTCCGTCAGATTTGAGGTTGGTTAATATTTTTTCCCATTCTGTTGCTGCCATTTTGTCTTGCTGACTGAGTCCTTAGCTTTACAGAAGCTTGTCAATATTAGGAGGTCCCATTTATTAATTGTTGATCTCAGTGTTTCTGTTTTTGGTGTTATGTTGAGGAAGCAGTCTCTTGTACCAATTCGTTCTAGGTACCTCCCTTTCTCTTCTAAGAGTTTCAGTGTAGCTGGATTTATGTTGAGGTCTGTGATCCATTTGGACTTACGCTTTGCAGATGGCAATAGATATGGATCTATCTTCAGTCTTCTACATACCAGCATCCAGTTATGCCAGCACCATTTGTATAATTTTAGCTTCTTTGTCAAAAATCAGGTGTTAGTAGGAGTGTTAATTAGTATCAGGGTTTTCAATTCAATTCCATTGATCTTCCTTTTGCACCAATACAAAACTGTTTTCAGGATTATAGCTCTATATGAATTGTGAAAAGTATGGAATAGTAATCTCTGGAAACTAGTATATGAAAGGGAAAAATCAATGTTCTACCAATGAATCCAAGATCTGTATATCATTAAATGAAAATATTCAGAGAAGGATAATTGCTACTTAAATAAATTTTGGTGGGATAAATTATAATGATTTCACAGTTTTTGTTTGTTTGTTTTTTTGAGACAGAGTTTTTTGTATTGCTTTGGAACCTGTCCTGAAACCAGCTCTCTAGACGAGGCTATTCACAGAGATCTTCTGGCCTCTGCCTCCTGAGTGTTGCAATTAAAGGTGTGCACCACCAACACCCTGCATGACTTCACACTTTATCACAGTTTAAACTGTATGCCCAGAATAATTTTAAAATGCCTGTATGTTTATACATACCAATAGATTTTCAACCATAAGCCCGATATAGATTTCACATTCTTTCTTAGAACATAGGTGAATTATTCTAAAAAATATTTTATTTTAGAATATTTTATTTTCTTTTAGTCATAAAGCACAATGACTTCAAGGTTTGTAAAATCTAACTTCTAAACATACAATGGCACTTTTTATTATTCTTCATAATAATCTTCACAATGATGGGGGATGTCTTTCTGCATTCTATTATTGTTTGATAAATAAATGCTGATTTCCAGTAGCCAGGCAGTTACTGTTAAAATAATAGAAACTAAATGTGGCTAATTTAGTGTACATGCTTTTTCTATTGGGTTACTTGTATGTGGGACAACAGTCTTATTTTCTTTTTTTTTTTCTTTTTTTTATTATTATTTTACATGTCGATCCCAGTTCCCTCTCCCTCCCTCCCTCCCTCCCCCCAAGCCCTCCCTCCCTCCCTCCCTCCCTTTTGCCCTCTCTACCCTCTCCCATGCACTCTAAACACCCTCCCCTCCCAACCCCCCACCACAATACAATATGTAGGGGAATGCCATCCAGTTGGGGTCATGTAGATCTGACGGGTCCTGTGAAGTAGGGACTAGGGCTTCTCTCCTATCTCTAGAATAAGGCAGTTATCCCTCCATGGGGGATATGTTTGCAAAGTCCTTTTGTGCACCAGGGATACATCCTGGCTCCACTGTCTGAGGTCTCTTAGACTGCTCAGACCTTCTGGCTGAGACCCATATTCAGGGGGGTCCGAGTCAGACCCCTGTTGGCTTCCCAGCTATCAGTCTAGTGGCCCTTAGCTCCTCCTTGTTCAGGTAAGCTGTCTCTAGGTACTTCTACCGCATGGTCTTGTCCTCTCCATCTGCTTCTGGGTTCTAGTTTGACTCAGTGTTTATGTATGGGTGTTTGCTCCTGTTTTCAACAGGCATTAGTTGAAGACTCCATGGAGAAGTTAGTTGTTGATCTCAATCTCCGGGAAGGGCATTTATGATAGCCTTTCCACGGAAGCTGAGATTGTTAGTTGGGAGCAGTCTTGTAGTTCCCTCGACCTTTCTTTGTGTTCAACTTTATCTTCAAACCAATATTGGCTCCCTCTTTTATGTTCTCTCTCTCTGTCTCTGTCTCTCTCTCTCTTTCCTATTTTCCATTCCTAACCAGGCTCAATCCTCCTGGTCGCACATGTCTTCCTCTCCTCCCCCTCATTTTCTCCTACTTCTCTCTCCATTAGCTGTCCTCCCCCACTATACCTGAGGTCTGGGGGACTTGTCCCTTCCCAGTTCTGTGAGGGACTTTATATGAATCTCTTAGAATACAACTTGTATCCTAGTTCCTCTGGTGATGTGAATTATAGGCTGGTGATCATTTGATCTAGGTCTAAAATCCATATATGAGTGAGTACATACTGTGTTTCTCTTTTTGTGACTGGGTTACCTCATTCAGGATGGTTTCTTCAAGTGCCATCCACTTGCCTGCGAATTTCAAGATACCATTATTTTTTTCTGCAGAGTAGTATTCCATTGTGTAGATGTGCCACATCTTCATTAACCATTCTTCAATTGAAGGGCATCTAGGTTGCTTCCAGGTTCTTGCTATTACAAATAGTGCTGCTATGAACATAGTTGAACAGATGTCTTTGTTGCATTGATGTGAATCCTTTGGGTATATGCCTAAGAGGGGGATTGCCGGGTCCTGTGGTAAACTAATTCCTATTTTCCTGAGGAACCGCCATACTGATCTCCAAAGTGGCTGTATGAGTTTGCACTCCCACCAGCAGTGGAGGAGTGTTCCACTTTCTCCACATCCTCTCCAACATAAGTCATCACTGGTGTTTCTAATTTTAGCCATTCTGGCAGGGGTAAGATGGTATCTCAAAGTTGTTTTGATTTGCATTTCCCTGATAGCTAAGGATGTGGAGCATTTTCTTAAGTGTCTTTCAGCCTTTTTGATTTCCTCCATTGAGAATTCTTTCTTCAGTTCTGTACCCCATTTTTTAATACGGTTATATGGTGTTTTGTTGACTAGTTTCTTGAGTTCTTTGTATATTTTGGAGATCAGCCCTTTGTCGGATATAGGATTAGTGAAAATCTTTTCCCAGTCAGTGGGCTGCCGTTTGGTCTTGTCAACTGTGTCCTTTGCCTTACAGAAGCTTCTAAGTTTGAAGAGGTCCCATTTATTAATTGTTTCTTTCAGTGTCTGTGCCCCTGGAGTTATGTTCAAGAAGCGGTCTCCTATACCAATTTGTTCAAGGGTACCTCCTACTTTCTCTTCTAAGACGTTCAATGTGGCTGGATTGATGTTGAGGTCTTTGATCCATTTGGACTTGAGTTTTGTGCATGGCGACAGACATGGGTCTATCTGCAGTCTTCTACACACCCTCATCCAATTGTGCCAGCACCATTTGTTGAAGATGCTGTCTTTGCCCCATTGTATAATTTTAGCTGTTTTGTCGAAAATCAGGTGTTCATAGGTGCGTGGATTAATATCAGGATTTTCAATTCGATTCCATTGGTCTACCTGTCTATTTTTATGCCAATACCAGGCTGTTTTCAGAACTATAGCTCTGTAGTAGAGCTTAAAGTCAGGAATGGTGATGCCTCCTGATGTTCTTTTATTGTATAGGGTTGTTTTGGCTATCCTGGGTCTTTTGTTTTTCCATATAAAGTTGATTATTATCCTTTCAAGGTCGGTGAAGAATTGTGGTGGGATTTTAATGGGGATTGCATTGAATCTGTAGATTGCTTTTGGTAAGATTGCCATTTTTACTATGTTTATCCTACCTATCCAAGAGCATGGGAGGTCTTTCCATTTTCTGGTATCTTCTTTAATTTCTTTCTTTAGAGTCACAAAGTTCTTATTATATAGATCTTTTACTTGTTTGGTAAGCGTTACACCAAGATACTTTATGTTGCTTGTGGCTATTGTAAAGGGTGATGTTTCTCTGATTTCTTTCTCTGCCTCTTTGTCGTCTGAAAAAAATAGGGCTACTGATTTTTTTTGAGTTTATCTTGTATCCTGCTAGTTTGCTGAAGGTGTTTATCAGCTGTAGGAGTTCCCTGGTAGAGTTTATTGGGTCGCTTATGTAAACTATCATATCATCTGCAAATAGAGACAGTTTGACTTCTTCCTTTCCAATTTGGATGCCCTTGATCTCCTTTTGTTGTCTTATAGCATTAGCTAGAACTTCTAGTACGATATTAAAGAGATATGGAGAGAGAAGACAGCCTTGTCTTGTTCCTGATTTTAGAGGAATTGGCTTAAGTTTCTCTCCATTCAGTTTGATGTTGGCAGTTGGTTTGCTGTATATTGCTCTTATTATGTTTAGGTATGTTCCTGTTATCCCTGACCTCTCTAATACCTTTATCATGAAAGGGTGTTGAATTTTATCGAAGGTTTTTTCTGCATCTAGGGAGATAATCATATGGTTTTTCTTTTTCAGTTTGTTTATATGGTGGATCACGTTGATAGATTTTCGTATGTTAAACCATCCCTGCAATCCAGGTATGAAGCCTACTTGATCATGGTGGATGATTTCTCTGATGTATTTTTGAATTCGGTTTGCCATTATTTTATTGAGTATTTTTGCATCGATGTTCATCAGGGATATTGGTCTGTAGTTTTCTTTCTTAGTTGTGTCTTTGTGAGTTTTGGGTACCAAAGTTATTGTGGCCTCATAAAAAGAGATTGGCAATAAACCTTCTGTTTCTATCTTGTGGAACAGTTTGAGGAGTAGTGGTATTAGTTCTTCCTTGAATGTCTGGTAGAATTCTGCACTGAATCCATCTGGCCCTGGACTTTTTTTCGTTGGAAGGCTTTCGATGACTGCTTCTATTTCATTGCGGGTTATAGGTCTATTTAAGTTGTTTGTCTGTTCTTGATTTAATTTTGGTAAGTGATAGTTATCCAGAAACTTGTCCATTTCCTTTGAATTTTCAATTTTTGTGGAATACAGATTTTCGAAGTATGACCTGAAAATTGTCTGGATTTCCTCTGTGTCTGTTGTTATGTTCCCCATTTCGTTTCTGATTTTGTTAATTTGCATGTTCTGTCTCTGCTTTTTCGTTAATTTGGATAAAGGTTTATCAATCTTGTTGATTTTCTCAAAAAACCAACTCTTTGTTGCATTGATTTTTTGTATTGTTTTCCTGGTTTCTATTTTGTTGATTTCAGCCCTCAAGTTGATTATTTCCTGGCGTCTGCTCCTGGGGGTGAATTCGCTTCTCTCTGTTCTAAGGTTTTCAGTTGCGCTGTTAATTCATTTATGTGACTATGCTCTGTTTTCTTCATATGGGCACTTAGTGCAATGAACTTCCCTCGTAGCACTGCTTTCAAGGTGTCCCATAAGTTGGGGTATGTTGTATCCTCATTCTCGTTGAATATTAGAAAGTCTTTAATTTCTTTCTTTATTTCTTCTTTGACCCAGGAGTGGTGCAATTGCACATTGTTAAGTTTCCATGAGTTTGCAGGTTTTCTGCTATTTGTATTGTTGTTGAATTCCAATTTTAAAGCATGGTGGTCCGATAAGATACAGGGGACTATTTCTATTCTCTTGTATCTGTTGAGGTTTGTTATGTCTCCTAGTATGTGGTCGATTTTAGAGAAGGTTCCATGTGGAGCAGAGAAGAAGGTATATTCTTTTGTCTTTGGATGGAATGTTCTATAGATGTCTGTTAGCCCCAGTTGAGACATAACTTCTGTTAATTCTTTTGTTTCTTTGTTGAGTTTCTGATTTGTGGTCCTGTCTAGTGTTGAGAGTGGTGTATTGAAGTCTCCCACTATAAGTGTGTGAGGTTTTATATGAGCTTTGAGTTTTAGTAGTGTTTCTTTTACGAATGTGGGTGGCTTTGTATTAGGGGCATAGATGTTCAGAATTGAGACTTTGTGTTGATGGATTTCTCCTGAGATGAATATGAAATGACCGTCTTCATCTCTTTTGACTAGTTTTGGTTTGAAGTCTAGCTTGTTAGATATTAGGATAGCTACGCCTGCTTGCTTCTTATTTCCATTTGATTGGAAAATCTTTTCCCAACCCTTTACCCTGAGGTAATGTCTATCTTTGGAGCTAAGATGTGTTTCTTGTATGCAGCAGAAGGATGGATTCTGTCTTCGTATCCATTCTGTTAATCTGTGTCTTTTTATAGGTGAGTTAAGACCATTAATGTTGAGGGTGAGTAAGGACCATTGATTGTTGATGGTTGTTTGATTTAGGTTTGTTGTTGGCAGTGGTATTGTGAATATATTTGTTCTGCTTCACCCTAGGTTTCTGGTGTAGTTGGATTATCTGTTGCCTACATTTTTGTGGGCGTAGTTACCTTCCTTGGGTTGGAATTTTCCTTCCAATACTTTCTGTAGGGCTGGATTTGTAGATACATATTGGGAAAATCTGGTTTTGTCATTGAATATCTTGTTCTCTCCATCTATATTGACTGAGAGTTTTGCTGGATATTGTAGCCTAGGCTGGCATCCGTGTTCTCTTAATACTTTTAGAACATCTATCCAGGACCTTCTGGCCTTGAGGGTTTCCATGGAGAAGTCAGGTGTAATTTTGATAGGTCTGCCTTTATATGTTACCTGTCCTTTTTCCTTCGCTGCTCTTAATATTTTTTCTTTATTCTGTATGCTAGGTGTTTTGATTATTATATGTCGAGGGGTCTTTTTTCTTTGATCCAGCCTATTTGGGGTTCGGTATGCTTCTTGTACTTTCATGGGCATGTCCTTCTTCAGATTTGGAAAGTTTTCCTCGAGGATTTTGTTGAATATGTTTTCAGCACCTTTGAGCTGGGCTTCCTCACCTTCCTCTATGCCTATTATTCTTAGGTTTGGCCTTTTCATGGTGTCCCACATTTCCTGGATATTGTGTGTTAAGGATTTGTTGGATTTATGGTTTTCTTTGGTCGATGAATCTATTTCTTCTAGTTTATCTTCTGCGCCTGAGATTCTCTCTTCCATCTCTTGAATTCTATTGGTTATGCTTGTGTCCGTGGTTTCCGATTTTTTGCCCAGCTTTTCAATTTCCAGCTTTCCTTCCATTTGTGTTGCCTTTATTTTCTCAATTTCGGTTTTCAAATCTTGAACCGTTTCCTTCACCTGGTTAATTGTTTTTTCTTGGCTTTCTGTACTTTCTTTAAGGAATTTGTTCATTTCTTCCACTTTTTTGTTTGTTTTTTCCTCTATTTCTTTAAGGGATTTTCTCATATCTTCTTTGAGGGCCTCTATCATTTTTATGATGGTGATTTTTAAGTCGTACCCTTCTGCTTCCTCTGCTTTGTTGTTGTGTTCCATTCTAGTTGGTGTAGATTCCCTAGATTCTGGTGGTGCCATGTTTGTCTTTCTGTTGTTAGGTGTTCTCTTGTATTGCCTTCTTCCCATAGTTTCTTCCTGTAGGTGTTGGTGGTGTCTCTTCCCTCTCTCTATGGTCCTTCCCAGATGGGCTTATGTGGATCAAAGATTCAATGTCTGTATCTCTGTGTGGTCCAAGCTCTCTAGGAGGCTTCTCTCTGGCCAATAGCCGGCAGAAGAGGATGAAGGCTGGACTGGAACTTGAGAAGGTTTTGCAGGGTAGTGGGATCTCACTGGAAACTGGCGCTCTCCAGCTGAGACCTCGTTCTTTGGCAGGGGCCCGGATTTGTGGGTCAAGGATCTTGCCTGCAGGAACTCCAAGTGGACCCGCAGAGATAGGCGGATCTCTGGGAGGGGCCTGGGACTCCAGCAGAGGACTGGAGGCGGGGTCAGGGACCAAGCCGGTGGAAATTACAGGTGGTCCCACGTGGATAGTCAGGTCTCCTTTGTTTGGAGTTGCTCTGAGAGGTCTCCGAAGTAGGGTGGACTGTTGGCTCCACCCTCTGTCCCAGTGCTCAACCAGAGCGGCAGGACTGTAGGTGGGGTAGGGCACAGGGTAGGGGGGGTAGGCTGGAGGTTGGGATGGGTGGGGGTGTATCAGAGCTCCAAGGGTGCTCTCAAAGGGGACTGGAGACAGGAGCAGCAGGATCAGGGGCCAATCCAGGGAGTTCAGGCGGGGGAGGGGGGAAAAGAGGTTGAAGGGGCAGGCAGCCCCAATTGGGCCCAGACTCACCTCTGGCCAATAGCCGGCAGAAGAGGACGAGGGCTGGGCTGGAACTTGAGAAGGTTTTGCAGGGTAGTGGGCTCTCTCCAGCTGAGACCTCATTCTTTGGCAGGGGCCCGGATTTGTGGGTCAAGGATCTTGCCTGCAGGAACTCCAAGTGGACCCACAGAGATAGGCCCAACAGTCTTATTTTCATTTATTGACATGGTTATATATATTTATTGGGTATGGTGTATTGCTTTTTTGCAGGTAGACATAAAGTAATTATAAAACTAAGGTAATTAGCATTTTCATAAATTTTAACACTTTCCATTTCCTTGTGGAAAAAAAATCCCAATTCCCTCCTTTCAGTATTTAAAGTATGTAATACATTGCTGTCCTAATGTTGTACTGTGAGATACAATAAAAATCTTCCTATGCAACTGCAACATCTCACTCATTCAGAATATTCTCATGTGAACAATGAATAGGAAAAGTATTTACGTGTGCTCATATATGTGGATTCAAAATTAGTTTTAACTTTTAATTTGGGACAAACCTAGAGACGTGCAAGAAGATGGAACCTCAACTGAAGAATTGCTCATGTATCTGAGGAATTTTCCTAAATAATAATTGATGTAGAAGACTCAGACCAGTGCTGGAAATATCATATCTAATCAGGTGTGACTGCACTGTGTCAAAAATGCTATCTGAGCAGGTCAAAAGGAACAAGGCAGCAAGAGGCTTTCCTCCATGATTTATGTTTCAATCTTTTGCTGAGTTCTTGCCTTCGCTTAAATAATAAACATAGTCTGTTAACCAAATAAACCATTGCTCCCCTGAAGTAGCTTGTGATCATGGTTTTATCACAGTAACAATAAGCAAAATAGACCCTATCCACACATGTATTCAAGTGAAATTGAATATTATTCTGTAATAAAAATAATGAAATTATATTATTGCAACATATGGAGCACCCTTGAGAATGAAGTTTTTAGTGAAATAAGCTAAGAAAGCTATAGAATAACAAATAAATAACTTCACTAATAGGTAGAATCAGCAAAATGTTCACCTCAGAAGTTGAAAGAAAAGTTGTTATGAAAGGAGAATAGAGGAGGAAATTAAAAAATAAAATTCTATGATGACATAAAGACAAATAATCTGAAGGGAGGTGGGAGAGTAGGGTAGAAGAGGATGTGTGGGAGAGATAATACCACTAATGATGTCTGAAAAGACCACATCATAACTAAGCACTTTATAAGATATGTTATAATGTGTATGTACACATCACACAAATACACACACACACACACACACACACACACACACACACACACACACACACATATATGTAGTTAGTTCAATTGGCATTACCATACACAGGGGATAATGCTTCTAGCCGAAATCATAGGTTAACAAATTAAAAGTCCCATGCCAGGTATAGACTACTTCCCTTTAAATTGTTGGTCACAGGTATTTCAGAGGCCTCTAAAGCTATATAGCACTGACACAAGTACTCCAAGTACTCATTATTCCATAACTTGATGGTAAAACCTTAATGCTGAAAATGCTACACACTTTGTTCACAAGATGTGGAAAAATAAAGTTGCTACTGACCAAGAAGTTTCTTCACTGCTAGCTAGGTTACAAAGTTTCAGAGAGTGTTTTGCTGGCCGCTGGCAAAAATGTCCATCCAGCTAAGAATCCTGTGACATACAATGATGGCCTGAAAAGCAAAATATACCTATGAATACACATAAGTTGTAGGGACAATTAACCACTTTTGTAAGTGGACTTATGGTCCACTCCACAGAAGAAAATGCATACCCACTAGTATAAATATTGCCCAGAATTATTGATTGGAACAACATAGGCCACAGTGCTAAATCTGCAACTGTTGTTATGCTATGTAGACATATCTAGTTCTAAATTTATGTTTCCTGCTCACAGAATAGTGTAGCTCTCAGACCTCATCAGGTAAGCTTCTTTGTGGAATAGAAGGCAGTCAATGCAGAAATTTACAAAGGACAGTGTGTATCTGTGGATTGCTCAAACACAAATGATATATGTATTTCTCCCATTCCCCCAGGCTCAAGGGACTAATGTGGAAGATATTGTGAAAAGATTGTTAGAACAGTAGTTTGGGAATAGAGAAGCTAAACAGTATATTCTTAATGAGATGAAACGAGGGGCATTTAGTTGATTCTAGAGGAGAGAGAGAGAGAGAGAAAAAGAAAGAGAGAGAAAGAGAGAGAGAGAGAGAGAGAGAGAGAGAGAGAGAGAGAGAGATTTTCTTATTGGGTATAGACACTGGTAACTCAGCTGCCTGCAGTGGATGGCCCCATGCTCAAGGCTATATGGGCAATATGAACTGAATTTGGTGGGTAATGACAACAGCAAACATAAAAAAGGTATTGAGTAATAGATTTATGGAAATCTATTATATGCATGTATCAAAGCTACTATTAATATATTTAAAAAAAAAAACTTCTAGAAACTGTCTGTATTCAGTGATGGGAGCCTCTCATTGGTCACATATGACTGTTTCCACACACATTCACTGTCTGTATCTGATTGATTCTACACCTGTATTTGGTTTGTCTCCTCTCATCATCTTTGTGCTCTTAAATAAAATTTTCTGTTTAGGTGCCTAAGAGTGCCTGACAGGAAGATAGTGCTCAAAAGTTACAATGAAAAGAAATGGATGAGTGTGAAGTTGTGTTTCTGCGTAACAGTTGCTGATCATGAGCAGTATATATTGGGACACCCTATGAGTTGCTCCATACAAAAGCAGAAATGCAGTGGTGGGCTTTAGGAGAATCGGCATTCACTCTGGTGGTCAAAAATGAGCAATTAACAGCAAACAAACTCTGTATAATCTTTAACCACAGATTCAACACAAGCAGTCATTTAAACATAAAAATCTATTACCTTAGGAAATGAGATACAAATTATTTTAATGAGAGGTGTTTTATAAGTTGATATTTATAAGTATGTGAACTACAACTATAAACTACCTCCCCTTCTGATTTCTTCTGTTCAAAAAGTTAATATTTTCTTACTTTTACCTGAAGTAACAACAAAATCCAACCAGTTGCATATTGGTTTAATACTCAAGGAAACGCAGGTGTTCACTAAAGAGAAAATTAAAAGCAGCCTAAGTGCTGAAACTCCCTTTGAACCACAAGTTTAAGTTTTAATGGTTTTACAGCCTTTTCAAACTGTCAATGGAAAAACGTGGCTTGACATTGAACACATACCAAGTCAGTAGCATAACTGTTTTATAATGTCTGATTGGTCATTGAAAAAATAGTTTAAAATTCAATCCATGTGATGGAAACAATACTTAGAAAAAGACCATTCATACTGCACCACTACAAGAAAATCAGCTGCAGTAGTTCCTAGTTCTTCCAACACACAAGAACTTTTAAAGACTTATGTGGAACAGTTCCTAGAATAGTGCATGCTGAGAATTATTACCATAAATTTTACTACCATAAAAATTTAGCATTAGGAGAAGAAAAATACATAAACTTATTTTTTAGACCTTTATGAGTTTAATTTTTAATGTGTTAGAGGAAGATTTTCAGATTTATTTATAGGAACTTTGGAAAAGTCCATTCATAATTCCACTAGCTCATTCATTCATTCATTTAGCGTCAATAAGTTATATTGTTATATTATGTCTCCTGGTAAATAGATGTTGCCTAGTTAGTCATCCATGCAACTGGCATTTATATTAGTCACAGGTTTTATATTTTCTTCGAAAGTCCATCACAGGGAAATTACAGTTAAAAAATCTCAGATAAATGAAAAAAAGAACTGGTGTGTCTTTTCACATTGCCTAACACATAAATGCATCTCTCAGGCCTCATGTGAGAAGTTTCTATTTGCAGTGGAAAGTGACCCAGGGACCCACAACTAGCAAATGTGTAGAGGACCAGGGACTACAGAATTTCATCCTAAAAGGATTGTAAAAATGGAACCCTTGAGCCCAGGCTAAGAGTTCGATCATTGCAGAAGAGGTTCTGAAAAATTTTTCATAGCTGGAGTTAGTAGTTGTAATAGTATGAGAAAAAAAAAAAACTTGTCCAAACCTAAGCCAGACAAATTCTCAGCATGGAAAGGCAATTGATAAATGTGAGGAAAAGAAGACTACTAGACATGTAGAGCATGTGTTCTTGTAAATTAACTATGCATGCAAACTTTTTACTCTGAATATTTTCAGAAAATATATAATGTACAAGAAAACAGTCTTTTTAACGTAATAAATAATCAATAAAAATCAATATATATATAGTATAAGGTCCATTAAATTTAAATGTCACTAGGAATTAAGTCTTCCTTCCAGCTTTGTGATTTAGAAAGTCTCGCCCTCTTTGGAAATGATAGTGTTGGGGATTTCCAACCCATCTCCTATTTTTTATTTTGATAGTGTTCTATCATATTCATGCAAATATCTGATGATATTGTTAAAGTACCCCCATGTACACGAATACATGTAAACACACGCGCACACACACAAATGCACGCACACACAAATGCACGCACACACACATGCACGCATGCACACTCGGAAATCTGCTCTATATTATTTTGTTTGCTGTTAGCCATAACCAGTCATTTTGTTTGATCATACCTTGATCTGAACTGTCTCATTTGAATTTTCATCTAACCTCAGTGATAGGCATACTTCATGATTTATCTCCAATCTGACCAATGGTAGGAAGGATAGTGCCAGAGAAAGGAAATCAGGGACTTTTTGTTTGCATTCTTCAATCGAATGAAATGGAGGATAAATGCATCTGGTGGGAACAGTTAGAGATAGAGGAAGGTCATCTCCAATGAAATGCAACTATTAGCGTAATACCAAAAAGGTAGCCCCTCATTTCAAGCCACAGTACATCTTTCCTATTTCTTCCATACTCCTTATCCAATATCTTGGTTCCACAACAATAAGTGTGTTCATATAGTATTTATCTAATATATATATATTTTTTTCTTGGTGCACACTATATAGGCTAAAGACAGGTCAGATTATGAATACAACCTTCACTGGTAGTGCTGGTTTTACTTATTTACTCAATAGGCATTTATTAAGCATTAAAAAATGATACATTCCAATTTGCAAGCAGGGAGGAAATACAAGAGAATAAATTATCTACATTAATTCTAAGGATGGAATTAACATGCTTATTTTGAAGTTCCTGTTTCATTTCAGATAAAGGCTTAAAGTTCTCCTTCAGATGATGGCAAAGAAAGATAAATGCTGTAAGTGATTACATTTGATTTATTATGGACTTTTCAACTAGATGTATTATGGTAAGTCATCCTTGTTTTTCACAAGATGGTTGTCATATCCTAATTATTAAAACAAATGAGTTCCTCTTTTACCCTTTGAATACACACACACACACACACACACACACACACACATGCACAATCACAGTGGAACATGAACAGAGAGCAATATTAACTTCAGCCATACATACAATGTATAGAGAATGACATAGCTGAAAAATTATTGTATGCATTAACTTCATAATGTTTTCTTTACACCCATTACAAACCCCTCTTTGTGGACATGTGTTATATGCATGTGTGAATACTTGAAGGTAAGAATTTGACCTTGCCATACCTTCTTCAGTTACTTCTCTATTTTGTTTGTGAGAGTATCTCAACGAACCTGGAATCCACTTAGTTGAGCTGGTAAGTGAACCTCAGAAAGTGCCTTCCCTTAGGGTTGGCCATGGGTTACAGGCTTGCTTTTGTTGCTCTGCTGTTGCATGCATCCTGAGGATCTGAACTCAAGTCTTTATGCTTGAACAACAAATACTTTACACACTGAGTCACACTGCTGCAAAGACATCTTAATTTAAACAAAACAAGACTGCTTTGAAAAGTATTATAGAAGAAAATATATTTTGAGTCCAACCTCAGCTCTAGAAAAATGTTGAAATATTTTTATTAGTAGCCATGATGTATAAAGGTAAACATTCAATACCCATAATTACTAGTCTATGTAGTTTAAATACATGCTATATAATATTTAGTTTTCCAATGCATAATTCATTTTAAAACACAAACTTTGATTTTGATTTCAAAATATAATAATGGATTGTGCCAAAATAATATTTAGAAAATCAAGAAAATACAGCACTTATGGGTATTGTAAACTGAGTTATTGTCTTCATGTCAAATGCTAATCAAATGGTTTAATTTGATTTTATAATGCTCAAATATATAATGTTCCCTGAGGGAGGAATATGGCTTAAAGAAGTCTTCAAATTTCTTTTGAAACCTTAAAATTGAAATGTCAGTGTGTGTGTGTGTGTGTGTGTGTGTGTGTGTGTGTGTGTGTGAGAGAGAGAGACATTAAAATTGAAATATCAGAGTGTGTGCATGTGCGCATGTATGCACGCACAAATTAACTTAAAATAACTTAGGTTCTCTTATCCCAAAACTTGAAATTCAGTTTTTAAATGCATGAGTATTGTGTAGATGCTATCATATAGGCTTGTGCATGTGGATTATTCTCTAATTACATCCAAACTTTGTCCTATTATTACAAATGAAGAAAAGAGAAGAAGGAAGGAAGGATGGAAGGAAGGCAGGCAGGAAGGAAGGAAGCATAATGGGGTAGCTAGCATTGTGGGCTTCATTTAAATCAGATCAAAAATTTTTCGATAGTCAAAGAAACTAAGACTCTGGTCTCTTTCTTCCCAGTCACATGTGATTTCACGAGCATATGTATTTGGATTCCCTATCCCCTATGGGTTGTAGTCCTCACCTCAATCCAAGTGGTAAATAGGAAATGGTAATTCACAACATACAGTGTTACTCTCAACATAGCAGAGTTTAGAAATGGTTTAGAAATGTGCAATTGAGTTCCACAACCATCTACTGCAATGCAGTTTGAGCTTAAGGTACATAACTAAGCAACCTACATAACTAAGAAAAAGACTCTAGTAATATATTAATTTAAATTATGGACATATTTTTAGATTTCTTCCTTTTCTACATTCATGCCTTTATATAAAATAATGACTTTTTAGGTCTTTAAGAACTTAACTTTAAAATAAAGTCAAAATCTTAAATTACCCAGTATTTATTATATATTGTGGATTTTAATTACTCAAATTAAGAATGTGTCTTATGCACTCAGGATTCATGCTGCCTGCATTGAAATATGTTGTGAGTTTTAAAGATAATCCATGGAAAATCAATCTTAAAATTACAAATTTCGACAGTCTTCATGGAATGTTCATCTATACCATGAAAAAAAAAAATGAGCATTGTAAAGTGATTAAAATCACACAACTGTGATTGAAATTTAGTCAGCAAAACGTTTTGCTGATTTTCATATTTGTGCAATATTTATGAGTTCAAATTTTAAATTCTAAATATAAAGCAGTAGAGAGCAACACTTCCAGGTAATTAAATTTCACTTTTTGACAGTGGAATGCATCAAGGGGAAAATTTAAGAATTATTTTACTATTGTTATTGCTAATCAAGAAATGACCTTAAACATGTAGATGTGGAAAGTCCCTTTTTTCCCAGTGGTCAGAGGTTATGAATTTGTGTTAACTGTAAAAAAAATGGCTGACTCTCCCAGTCTCCCACTAAGGAAACAGAACCTGAAAGATATATTTCCTTGTTTTGTTCCTGCAACTTCCCCCCCCCTCTGAATTATCTACTTTTCTTCAATTCTTTAGATTCTGTTTCCTAGAATCAGTGAATTATTTACCAATATTTCATGTTGATGAACAATTATGATGTTGTCTTTTTTCTCTTCCTCCCTCCATCCCTCTCTACCTCTGTCTGTCTGTCTGTCTATCTATCTATCTATCTACCTACCTACCTACCTACCTACCTACCTACCTATTTCCCCATTATCTGTCTATTTTTGGTTTCATTTCTTTTTTACGTGCAATAGAAAGCTGCATTGCAGAAGAATGTAGTAAGGTTATAGACAAGAAAATTAATATTTTCCCAAAGAACTACTGCTTTGCAGGATTGTATAGTCCATTACAAGGACTCAAACATTAAGGGGAAATAAAAACTAAAATAATGATTAAAGAAATAAATTGGTCAATATGCTTAAGTGTTGGAGAAGTAATTATGTAACAGAAGCACCAGTAGTGCAATATCTGCACAATATTCAGCCTCAAAATGCTTCATAAAATTTCATTACATTTCCGAAAATTAGCTGGAGTATTAGTTCTTGGTATGCATACTATGGAACAGCAATCTTCAACAAACTGAAAATATGGAAAGGTTTTCTACATTATGAGAGTTAGGCACCAGTATCTGAGAACCCATAAACTATATCCTGACAGCACCACCTACCAGTTGTAGTTCAAACTGCAAAGAAAAAAATAGTCTACAACCATGCCTTTGTAAACCTCTAGCTTCTGAAGACATATAATGGATAGTTATACCTAACATGCAAAACATTTTCTTTGAAGGATCATTTTGTTTTGTTATTGCTATAGTCTCGGGTGAGTGATCCATGAGTTTCCAGTAATCATGTGACATAATCCATGAGCCTTACATATGGAGTTACATATGTAGGGTATACTTATATATACAGCAACAAAAATACAGCCTTCTGAGCTAACTATTACATGACAATCAATTCAAGTAACATCACAACCTACATGTTCTCCAGGAGAATACAGTGCCAATAGCTCTTCCCTGACATTCTGTGCCTGTGTATTATGAAGTAAAGGCTACCATTAAAGTCTTTGTTTGGTTTTTGCTCTGCTCTTTCATAATTTTATTTAAATTAGAAACAAGCTTGCTTTATATATCAAACCCAGTTCCCGCAGCCTCCTGTTCTCTCCTGACACCCCCCAACTCCAATCCCACCCTCTTTCTGCTCCCCAGGGAGGGTGAAGCCTTTATGTGGAGTCTTCCAAGTCTGTCATATCATTTGCAGCAGGGCCTAGGTCCTCCCCCACATGTCTAAAGTGAAGTAGTGTCCCTTTATGTGGAATGGGCTCCCAAAGTCCATTCATATACTAAGGATAAATATAGATTCACTACCAGAGGCTCCATAGACTCCTCTGTCCTCCTAAATAACACCACCACATTCAGGGGGTCTGGGTTGGTCCTTTGGTGCTTTCCCAGCTATCAGCCTGGGGTCCATGAGCTCTCCCTTATACAGGTCAGCTGATTCTGTGGGGTTTTCCAGCCTGGTCTTGACCCATTTGCTCATCATTTCACCCTCTCTGCAACTGGATTCCAAGAGTCTGGCTCAGTGTTTAGCCGTGGATGTCTGCTTCTGCCTCCATCAGCTACTAGATGAAGGCTCTAGGATGGCATATAAGGCAGTCACCAATCTCATTATGGGGGAAGGTCATTTAAGGTCATCAATCTTTAGATATTTCCCTAGTGTCAGAATTCTCTTAAAACCTGCAATGGCTCCCTATATTGATGTATCTCTTTTCTTGCTCTCCTCTGTTCTTTCCATGACTCAATCTTCCTGTTCAGTCATGCCCACCTCTGCCCTCCTCTTCTCACTAACTCCCTCTCCCCACCTCCCATGTTCCCCATTTGCTTGAGAGATCTCTTCCCTTTCTCCTTCTCCAGGGTACCATGTATTTCTCTATGAGGGTCCTCCTTGTTTCGTTTCCTAGCTTTTCTGGAGGCTACCATGAATTCTTGTGTCACTTGCCTTCTCATAGTATCCTGACATTCAGTGAAATCTGAGTTTTTGTTCACCATAGCATTGATTTGAAAATGATACTCAAAAGCATAGAAGACTAGTTTTTATTTTCTTTTATGTAACAACAAAAAAATTCTTTATTCCAAAATATTTCTATCATTTTCACAAATATGTTTTTCTCCAGTCATTTGAGTTAAAGACCATGGGAAAGAAAGATTTTAAAGCTCAACTTTCCCCCTTAACAGTGCTTTAGTGAGAAGTCAGCTAGGTTGCTCAAGCATGGGTGGTATGATGTCTGTCCAAAACAGTTGATAGGCTCTGTCATTCATCCTTATTTTCTGCCACATCTACTCTTCTTCTGACATAGAAGAAAACTATACAAACATTTGGGACTGACTGCCCTTCAGGGCCCCAAACATGTCTTTTCTAATATGCAACTGGAAATGCAGAAGGAGCTGTGCACCAGGAAGACCTGTACAACTATGGTCAACTAGAAAGCATGGGTCTCACACAGAGCCCGGGGGCTTCTCTACATTGCTAGACAGCTGCCTGCGTATTTAGGTCTTTGCAAGGATTCAAAACAAAAATTTTCTTAAAAGTACAAAGAATTAAAAAAAAAATTGTAAATACTAAGGATTTTACTGATTTTTTTTTTAAAACATAACCTCCACTACACACAATAAATAAAATGATAGAAAAATATTTTTTGTACCACACAGCTCTAGTTCCTCTTTAATTGCTTTATGAAGAATTTTATGGGGTCACAAATAATATCCCTTTTTATTCTTCTTTTAGGAAAAAAGAATATTTTGTTTGTGCATGTTCAGAATCAGTAATACAAGGCCTTTCCTCTTTTGCAAAGGAAGCTTTTTATATCCATGATTACTTCACAAATACATTCAATCTGGTACACAAATGGAAGCAATTAAAAGCAGTAGTTTGAGTGAAGATCTGTCTGTATTTATCTTATTCAAAGGATTACATTACAGCATTGTTTGAATGATGGTATTTAAGTGCTAAAGACCCATTATTTGGCAGTTCTTAGAAGGTTGGTGTCTACACTTCAGGTGTATAATTGATGCTACATAATTTTGTTCCATGAAAACCTTAGGGGTACACTATACATGGATAATTAAAAATTCATACACCTATGCAATGATTTACAAGTATCTTCAATCATACTGTTCCCATTCCTTTTCCCTTTTTATGAGTTTAGTCCTGACATTAGTATAATTTTATTGCAAAAATCTTGCCTTGAATTTTAATTATGTAAATAATTCTTTGGAATTAGCATTATATTTCCCTGTGAAAATCACATTTATTATATATTTTAAAATTAGGAATATTATTTACCTTATAAGTGAATATTCTGTACTCATCCTGACTCCTTGGAGTATAATTCAATTTTTAGTTCCAGAAAGATTTTCAGTTCAGATTCCCACAGTTCTCACTGGGGCTATTGCTTTGCTGTTAAGCACTTCCCAAGCATTCTTTTCATCATTCTCCTTTCTGGCCTGTGCATGGCTGTCAGTGTGATCTTTCTGCTTTCATTACCACATGATCTACACATAAAACACACACACTGACCCTTGACTGTGATTTCCTTTGGATGAATCTTTTTTCCACATCTCCATTTCAAACCTGAATTTCACTCTTACTGGATCAGTCACTGCTCTTCCCAAGAATTTTCTGACATTCTTTCTCCTCTCCATTCTTATCCCATAATCTCTAACATTCACCACATTCTCATTCATTTTCAATTATATAATAAAATGTTATTAGTCAAGTAAAGCTTGAATCGTTCTGTTCAAATCCCAATATTTTTATACATACTACAGTACACTCAGAATTATATTGGTAAAGGTGTGGGTGATCCCTATAATCCTCGCATTGAAGACAATATATAATAATAGCAAATATACGTTTAATGACTAGAGATGATGGGTAAAATACAGACTTTGTGATATTAGAACAACGATTTGGAGAGGTAGGTAAATATGACACTTGTCTAAAGATGATCACTGAGAAAATTTATTATGGCTCCAAATCATAATTGCCATAATAATTGATGGATAGAAGATGTGACTACAAAAGCTGATTGATTGATTCCGGGGCCCATAAAAAATTACTCTGCTTCATCTTGATTTAAGGTCAGAGAAAACTGTCCTTACTCTTCCAAGGTTAAAATCATTAAGACCTAAAGGTCTAAGGTGTGGTTACTATAGGATGTTTGATCTTTGTAGTTGATGTCTTATCTAAATAACAGCAGACTTGGTCTGAGCTGTGATTACTCTTGACCTTCAAGGCCAGATAACAGGAAACTGAGTCTAAAGTATGGTTACTAAATGTTTGAAGAAGGAAATAAGTCTGTTTATTCCTTTGACATGGTAAATAAGTCTTTTGCCATGTTTCCCTTTTGGTTGGTGTACTTAAGAATGTTGAAGAATAAATGTAGGTGTCCAGTATTCACTAGAGTGTCCTCCTAACTCTATCCTGTGTCTCTTTCTTTCTTTCTTTCTTTCTTTCTTTTTTTTTTTTTTTTTTTAAGTGTCTTTACCTGATGTTTCTCAATCCATACTCCCCTTTTCAAGTACAAACAGGGAAAGTTGTCTGGATCTAACTGAAGCCCCACAAAGACAGGTTACAACCTACTGGTGCTGCAATGTGGGGCTACTAGAGATGGCTACAACAGACTGTCAGAAATTCAATGATGTGGAGAAGTTCGACTATTGTAATTATACAGCCCAATTACATTGGGCCATTTACCAGACCTTCATCTAACACCTTGCTTTAGCAGCCATGACAGGCTACAGAAATGACCTAGCAAGACAAAGGCCCCAGACTCAGCACATGTGCTTAGTTTCCAGCCTTCTGACTTTACAGGATGTGCCATAGTCATTAGGAGGCAGATAACCTCAACATGGCAAGGAACCAATCAGAAGTTAGCTGCCAGGCTCTGGATGTGTTTTATGGTAATAGTGGCATGACAATAATGTGCAGAGCAAAGCTACTGCCCTGGTTGAGCCTATAGGCCACAAAAACCAGTTGACTAATCAACACAGAACAGTTCTCCCAAGTCCAGAAGTGCACCAATCCTGAGACTGTTATACACCCCTAGCCATTCCCCTTATACACCCCAATACATTTCCCACCTCACGGTTCCTCTAGGTCCTTCTCACTTCACCTGCCATGATGAATGGATTAAGGGTCTGAGTTAAGACAATTAACTTGTTAAACAATAAAAGACTCTTAGCTTCTGCATCAGAATGGGTCTCTTGGTGATTTGGGGGTTCATAATTTGGGCACAACAATCATTTTATTTCCCTTTCTCTGTATGTGACTTAACATATTTGTTACAATTGACTATATATATGACTTCTGCTTCCACCAACCTAAAGGGTGAGGTTGCTAGCAAAAAACACTCATGGTGTGGCCTGTGGTTGAGATTTCTGCCACTTTTCTGCTACCTACCTATTGGATATTTCCACAGAGTTACTAGAAACATGTTCTGGACTTCAGTGCATGGGACTGTCACCACATCAGAACATGATGTGGTGGTTTGAATGAAAATGGCCCCTATAAGTTCATATACTTGAATACTTCATACTCAGTGGGTCATACTACTTGGGAAGGATTTGGGAGGACATGCATCTGTGTACCAGGGCCATGGTCCCTCATATTTGGCTCCAGAATAACTCATCTTTTTGAACTTTTAGAACTGTTTCTTTTGTCAACATTATTTGATATCTCCTGTTCCTCTATTTGTTGACAACAGTGTCTGAAAAGTTTTTCACATTAGCAACATTAATTTGTGACTAAGACTTTGCTATATGTAATGACTCATTAAGAATAACATGCTGTGCTTTTTTCTTAAATTGTAACAGGATGTGCTGTTCGGAAGAATGCTACAGTCAGAATTGGATGTCTTTGTCTACTCTTGAAATGGAAAGAGAAGCATTGGGACTCTTCCTATAAAGTGTCAATGTTGAATTCTTAGTCCTCTTTCTTAGTGTTTTCTTGAAAATTTAGGGTTTTTATGATTTCCTGTAATTTTAATTTCTTTTTTTTAATTTTGCATCTATGTATGTATGTATGTTTGTATGTATGCATGTGTCTATCTATTTTAGAAAGGCTTGCCAAACTAGCTAGAAGATGTTTTCTTAATAACTTTGTTTCCCCAATGTTTCACCTATATTTCTTAGATCAGGGTATGTATTAGAATACTCAATGTAACTGTGAAAAATATGTAGAGCTATCAGCAAATATTTTGTCTGAGGTGGTTAGAGGCATCACTGAGACAAGGACGGACTTTAATATTTTCCCATCTGAAAAATGTGTAAGTAGAACTAGCAATTTCGACCCTTTAATTTTTCAGGCTGAATGCTGGGCCTGCTATCTTGTATTTGGTTTGTTCAAGAACTCTGTTGATTATTGTTAGGTCAGATGTTATTACATGTTTAAGTGTTTAACAAGCAACATTTCTGAAAAGTCTGCCCTTCTCTAGTATAAACTTCAAGAAGTAGTTGGTCAAAACACCTATGAGGAATAACAGCAGGAGAAAGCATCTTTTAAGTTTTTTAATTTGTCAATCTAAATTTTATCTAAGAATCAATATTTTGATTTCCAGCATAGATTTTGTAAATTTCCTTTTTCCCAACTGGGGTCTGAGAAACCCAGTAATACCTGCTAATTACAAAACAAAACTATTTACCCCAATTTCTTTTTAATTCTTGAGATTTTCTTAGTAAGTTTCCATTCACTAAATTTAACCCTTCCTTGGATTAAAGGTGAGATTTGCCAAGATTTTAGGTTGCTGTTCATAGCTAATTAAACAGTTAAATGGCTAATATTAACACAGCAAAGGAGTAGGAAAATAAACAATGAGCTGTACTTGGCATGACAACAGAAGGGCTAATAACACTCCAGTCTCTCAAGATGAGTTATTGTCATTTATGCAGAGACTGATGATTCTCATGAGACACTATTTCAGGTTTTGGTGGAAGTTCAGAGAAAGGAGATATTGGAAATGCTCCAGTGGAATCTCGGCTTTTATTCTTTCTTGTCAAAGATGTTAGATTAGTATATGAAATCAGCTACCTGAGCAATTTGTTTAAGGAGTTTTGTTTGTTTTTATTTTTATGTATGGCCATTGCTAATTGGGCAATCATTTGACTTAAACATATTGGATTCACTGTTCATAGAAATGGCAATCTTAACTTTACCTATGACTCATACTAAAAGTGCCACACATATTTAAAAAGTTTTAGAAACTGACATTCTAGTTGTATAATGTGAAGGTTGCTTGCTAAGATCAGCAGTAAGTTAAAAGTTATACATAGCAATCTAGTTGGGAACAAAATGTATTGAATATTTGCCAAATAGCACACCTGTGATGTATGGCAGAGAGAAAACTCCTACTATCCATTTGTTTCTGGGAATCTTTGTCATAGTCCTATGAGTCAGTAGGGGAAGTTCCGTTGTGTTTATTAGACACATTGATTGTATGTTTCCTACTAAGTGTTGGGTTAAACCATATCTAAACTTACATACAGTGTGATAGATTCATATTGCAAATTCAACAAAGTCTAGATTTATAGCCTCTCATCTTATTTACTTTATTATTCTTTGAGGAAACTTTCCAGCAGTCTTAGTGGTAAAGATCTGTAAATTCATAAAAGATAAATAAGACTATGTTTGTTATAACAATGAAATTCAGACATGATTATGGATTGTATTATCAATATTTGTGCAAACTAGTAACAAGAAAAAATAGCTACAGATAATCCTGAATTTTGTGTCTTCTGAACTAACTTATTACTGATATCACCAGGAAAAAAGCAAACAGGTAAAAGGGGAAAAGTATGGGTATGCCCTTCTGTATACTGTTAACATATGTTTCTCTTACTGGTTGATGAATAAAACACTCATTGGCCAGTAGCCAGGCAGAAAGTATATGTGGGGCTACCAGATGAGAATTCTAGGGAGAGAACACAGAAGCAAGCTGCCAGAGAGACACCATGTAGCTTCTAGGAAAATAGGATGCTGGGCATTCTCCAGTAAGACAAGGGCATATAGAGATACATAGATTAATAGTTATGGATCAATAATTAAGAGAGAGTCTGCCAGTAAGATGCCTAATCTATTGGCCAAACAGTTTATAATCAATATAAGTCTTTGTGTGTTTATTTGGGGCTAAATGGCTATGCAGTCAGTTGGGACAGAAGCCCCAGCTACAGGAAATAGTTACATTTACTGGCAGTAGGGTATAACTGTGAGGAGAGATGTGATGCAGCTTTTCCTGTGCAGAGGGATTATCTTCTGTTCCATACTCCACCACATTTCTAAGTGCCCACTTAGATATTAGACATGTCACCTCTCATTTCTCTGCAGTCATTGTCTGGATCTGTAGGAGCTCATCTTCTCTCGTCTTCTCATCTGGCATTGGTGTGTTAATAGACACCTGGTGCATGGTTTTCAGCACGGATGGATATACTTATTATTCCCTCAAAAGAATTCTGGGTTATGGAGACCTGTGGCTTCAATGAGGACTTGCAGATTCTGTTAGTACTCTCTAGAACTTACTTTACACACAATTGGATTTCTGTTCATTGACAGTTATACAATACTCAGACTGTTATATACTGCTCATGCTTACTAGCTATCCTTGACTAAAAAAGGAATACCATCCCAATTGTGTGGTGAATTTCCAAAGTTGCATTGTTTCAAATAAAGTTAAGGATAGAAGGTTCGTAGTCCAAACACAAACATTCTTTGAATTTCTCATATATTCAGAATGGCTTATCTATTTAGGCTAGATCAGATATAGCTACATAAATTCTTAGACTGGGATCTAATATACCACCATAGTTACTTTTTCATTTATGTTCTTATAAACCTGGAGTTATAGTAAAGAGAATCAACCTATAACCAGGGATTGTTTTTGGTAGCTGAGTTTATACTTTAGAGTCATTATAGTATTTGAGTTGATGAGTTCTATCTCAAACTTAATAAATATATTTTTTTCTGATTTAACTATAATTATAGTCACACATATATGCACCATGGTGTATTTCATTCCTATTAATTTTTTCTTTATTAAATCAGCACCGTATACCAGTTTAGCACTTTTAATCCAATTTAAGTTACCAGATACAGCTTTGTAGGTTAGAACTTAGTTTTAATAATTGTATAAAATATTCTTTATTAATTCCTTTCATTATATTTTTCTCTAGCATTATAACCCTGATTGTTTGAGGCTTCTAACATTCTGATTAAAGTATGTGATTGTGCATGATGTGGGGTGTGTGTGTGTTTATGAGAATTTTACCTGCAATGATTCAGAAACATAGTTATACAAATAGGAGTATTGGGAAGAATCAACAAATGGAAATTATGCACTTGTCCCCAGATTACTCTCCAAATCCATACTTGTTCACATTAAATACATATGAAGGTATTTTTATATCACGTCTGTGTCAGCGCTAGATTCTTTTAAAATTTTACTTTAATTATATATCTGGGTAGAAAGTATAATGTTGCTTTATTAGATAATGAAGTTGAAAAATTTGTGAAGTTTTTGTCTCTTCGTCTCTTTTACATTAACTTTTTCCTTGTTCTTCTGTTTATTTTTAAGAGTATTTTTGTACCTTTTTCAATCCCCTAATTTTACTCAATAGTATGTACAAGAGTCACTCTTGATTTTATTCTGTATATTTTGCCAACTAATTAAACTTTTCCTCTATTCAATAGTTTAAATGGTATGTTCTAAATGACTGCACTTGGAATGTTCAAAACTACATTAAAGCAACACATATCAACACTTTAAACATACTGAGTGTATGTTAACCTTGTACTGTCTGCTCTTAATCATTTCAGCATGTGAAAGGCAAGTCTTCAAGCTCTTACCAGACATAACTGAAGCATTTGAAACCAGTAAAAGAAATGAGACTATGCTTGCCAGAGTCCTGTCTTTTTATGTTTGCCAGTATGTTCTATTTTTAACATACACATTCAGGCATATTTTAGAGGGGCATTCATCAAAAAAATATATTATGTTATATGGAGAAATTGTAATGTGAGCCTAGAACTTAATTTCTAAGCAATGATCTCATTGTAGTAGATATATTTTAAATGACGATGCTTGAGGATGCTATAAAGAGAACCAGAATCAAGAAATGTTCTGTTGAAAGAGATGTTCAAGTAGCAAACTCACTTTTATAGCAGGAATCATGAAAATTGATCTAATCAACAGAAAAAAATTTTATTCATTTTATTCCTTTCTTTTCAGCTCAATTTTTTCAACAAAATCAATGGAGGGAATTCAGTGTGCTCAAATACATACTCCAAAAAATATTTTTTTTCTGCTCTCTATGCCCCCCTCTTCCCCTGCAGTACCTCCTGTTTTGGATTCCCCATTAAGTGGTGTTGATCAAGTAAAAAATTATTTCACTATTTCAGGTTATATTGAATCATGGAAAAGAGAATTTTAAAAAAGATTCAGAATTTACATGTTTTTGTTACCCATGAATTATAACAATGCACATATGCATTGTTTTCTAGGTACACATTTGCAAAATATTCATGGTAAAATGAGTCAGTGTGTCTATGCAGATGAAATAATAGCTCACATTTGTTGATGGTTATTGTACTTTAAAGTCTGTTGCTAAAAAGAGACATAAAGTTTCATCATGAAACTCATGTATATATTAATAAATGAATTTTAATTGCTTTAAAACAAGATATATGAACAGTAATATAGTCTGTGTAGTATTCATTATGGTCTCAGGTGTTAATACTGGTCTCAGCATAGCCACTACTGGAATCTATGTGATCTTGGGCAATTTATTTGATCCTTTTAAATAGTCTTAATTATGTTGTCAGTTATTATTTCCTCCTGTCATCTGAAAAAAGTAATGGAAAGGACACTAAAATAGAAGTAATACTGTGGCTGTGGTTTCTACTCTTAGCTCTATTAGACTGGTACTCTAGACCTAGGTTTACTTATATGGGATAAAGCAATGGGATGATATAATTTGTAAAGCATTGTTCATGTTTTAGGACAAAATGTATCTTTGTTGTCAAACTGTATTTCACATTGATGAGAAAACAAGCTAAGCAATTGCTCTTTCCAATTTATCTGTCTATGGCAGACAGGGTCTCATTCAGCTCAGATTGGCCTCAAACTCACTAAGCAGCCAAGGATGGCATTAAATTCCTGATCCTCTTGACATCTTTTAATTGATTTCAACAAAATCAATGGATAGATTTGAATAAAATGTCACTGCATATGTGAATGTAGGTGGGGATGTAAGTGTGCATCAGACCAAACTCTCCACAAGACTGCCATTTTGGAGTTAAGATAAAAAATAATGTTGAAGGTTTTAAAGTTTCAGTTATTTACCAGAAGAAGCCTCTTACATTGGATTTCAAACAATGATAGGAGTGTTTTAGATAACATGATCTTCATTGCAATTTATTTCCCAGGGGCTATGAAGAAAAAAAACCTCTCCCAAAACTTGCATTTTTGAAAAAGGAGGAGCGGAGCTCTCATCTGTAGAAAACATCTGTAGCAATCTATGATCCTTTGCCAGAGCCTTTGGAAACTAGTTTAATAATAACACTGTGTAAAAAAAAAAAAAAAAAAAAAAAAAAAAAAAAAAAAAAAAGTTACTTTGTATCTCAGTGACGCCTTTCTTCACACTACAGATTTAAATTATCTAAAAACAGGTCTAAGAAATACAGCCTGTGTCTAGACTACCAAACAAAGAGATACCCAAATGACAGAGAAACCATGATGTTCTTTTTGGAGCAGGATGATTCAGTAACTGACATACCAGTTTATTCCACAGCTAATTTTGGTGAGACTAACAGATACATATACACTTTATAGTAGGATATGCCATTTGAAGCACTCTCTAACAATGTTTTATAAATATCTTTGCTGTAATTACTGCTGATAACATAAGGGAACATAGGCTAACTCAGGATTTATCCACACCAGAAGATTAAAAACCTTAATTTGGGTTTCTGTCTCTCTCTGTCTCTCTCTGTCTGTCTGTCTGTCTGTCTGTCTGTCTGTCTCTCTCTCTCTCTCTCTCTCTCTCTCTCTCTCTCTCTCTCTCTCTCTGTGTGTGTGTGTGTGTGTGTGTGTTTGAGCTAGAAACCCTTTTCCTTTTTGTTCTAGATTAAAGTTGTTTCTCAGACAGGGATGCTGAAAATGAAAGTGTTTTTCTCAGAGCTTTGTTCATTTGTTCATTCGTCTGCTGCTTTAGCAATGTCTTTTCAAAAGCTGATAGCCTATTTTGATGAAGTTCAATTTAGTGAATATTTCTGGCAAAAGGGGAAGAAATCTTCATAATTTAAGTTTATTAAGATTTTCCCTGTGTTCTTCCTACTGAACTGTGAGGATTTTTCACAGAAATCAAACGAATAAAACTTGTGGATTGACTTTTAATACTGACTCTAGTTTATTGATCTATCTAAGTGTGTAATAATAACCACTTTCTTGGAAATTCAACCAATATCTTCAATTTCAAAAGAAATCAGTATGAAGGCCAATAATGAAGATATTACTGAATGAATTTGGAAATTTCTATGTGATACGTTCAGTGTATGATTTTTCCTTACATTCAGGTCTTAAATTTACTCTAAGCGGTCTATTTAATTTTCAGTTTTAAGTAGTATAAAAATATGTTACATGTATTTGCAATACTGTGCAGCTAGCAACCAATACTATTAAACTTCCTTTTACCTAGTGAAAGCCTTTCCATGGGGATAATTATTTTTTCATGAGGCTAATAACGTTCTCCTTTGGGTGACATTCAAGGCAGTCCTAACATCATTTTTAATTGTTACTTTAGGAATTGATGTGCCTATAACTTACATGTTATTAAAACTTTTGATTTCACTTACTACTTAACTATCAACAATTTATATCCATCACATCTTGTTTTCCCATGTTGAGGTATGAAGGCTAAAGTGAAAATAGTCATCCCTGAAAACATACACATGAGCACCTTTACACAGCCTGAACATGTTGTACTTATATATTTAAGACTATATATTCACATATACTACATATTTGCATATAACAAGAATTGGAAATAAAGCAGAAAACAAGGCATACATTTGAAAAAAACACAAAGAAAACTTTATGGGAGGTGGTTTTAGAGCAGAAGAAGAGAACATGGAAATGATGTAGATATCATAATCTCAAAAATAGGAAAAGTAACTAGGAATATGTCAGCATCTTCTCTAATTACAAATTATTGTTTCTTTACCCCAAACTAAGTGATAAACATCTTAAGTATCATGTCTTCTTAATTACCATTTGTACTTTGTTCCAAGTTATTCCCAAATGCTTTTGAATTACAACACATTTTCTCTTTCCCCTCCTTTGAATTTAGTATACCATACCTTATGTGAAATATATTGTCAGTTAAGATTTCTAGTTAACACCGAATTGAAAGTATTTGATTTACTATCATGCATCTTTCTGTCTATCATCTATAGAATGGGGAAAACTAGAGAGAAAGAATAAGAGAGATCATATTAAGTGTGTACAAATGTACAAAAGCAGAGGTGACTTTGTCTCTTTCCAGGACAATTGTTTTTCACTGCTTATTGTTTAGACAATATGTTTTATTTTCTCCCTCTCCTGTGGCAACTTGAAATCTCTTCCTTGGCCAGAGGATTCTCTTTAGCCAGAGGATTCTGAAAAATCTGTTGCTCGAGATAATGCCATCCATTTGTCACATTTATGTATATTATCGGCCAATTTTTATTTGGTACACTTTTAGATAAAACAAACCTATTCTCCTTCTCTCTTCTTACAATCTTTAACTCTCTCTGTCTATCGATATTCATATCACTTCTTTTTCTCAAATCACTCTTAGCACCAGTTCACAGTTAAATAACTTTCCTTCTCTGTTCTTCTACCTGAAGAGAAGGAGATGGGTCAATGTTATAAGTGCTATAGTAGTTGGGAGACTGTATTTTTTGAAACTATTCTCTAGCTTCTTTATTCTTCAAACATTTTTGCTGTGAAGATTTTTTAACTGGAGTTTGAAAAACATGTTTTCATTTTTTGTTTCCTACTATTTTTTTGCTACTCTTATGCAGGCAGTTTATTACCTCATTGTGGAATGTGGAAGCTATTGTTTTCTTTGTGGAATTTGGGGACTCTGCCAAAACTGAAAAGAAAGCTTCCCATTTTAACATCCTGTTACACATGAAGGTATACTGCCAAAGATGGGATGTAATTTAAACTGACAATCAAAGTTGTGGTTTGCAGAACACAGAATTGCAAGAGGCATCATTTACAAGCCTCTTGAATGAATAGCTGGGTATAGTTAGTGTATTTAATTTCTGTTTGCATTTATTTCAGATTCTGAGCTGCCATCATAACAGAGTATGTATTGTGTAACATAACAAGGTATGAGTGACTCTGAAAATGTCAAAATATCGGCAAGTTATTTTATTAACAAATTTTCCATGAAAACTATCAAAAACCTAACAAAGAAATAGATTCCTTTACAATATCTAAATAGTTTTATTATATCTTGAAATTATTAGTGAGAGCTTACTGTTGTATGCTCATAACATATTCGTAAGATAAAGTCTTTAGACTATCTAGTAAAACTGGATAAAATATAAAGACATGTACTTGGGAAAAAATCGAAAAAACAAGGGACTTAACTTTGTTCCTATATTGCAATAGAGAGATTTCACTGGGACCTAATATATGAGAATATTGTGATGGAGTTTTTTCTTTAACTTTAAATAAATATGAAAAACAAGTTATGGTGAGGAGGATTATGCAGTTACAGTTGTGTTGTAGATGAGGAGAGTGTGTTAGTCAACACAATTAGAAATGCTTTTTGTGAGTGTGTGTAATCAATGCCATGAATAACATATTTCAGCTAGTTGTTTGTGTGCTAAAGAATGAGACTAGAAACATCAAAAGAAGTAGTTGATAGTTTTATTGCAGTCATAAGGGGAAGGGGATGTCTTTACCTCTAGACACTTCCTAAAATCCTGGAATGCTGCAAATTCTAAAATCAATTGTCTGTGGACTGTGCTTGATTACTTGTTTTTGTGAAGATCTTGACTCTCAAGAGAGTCATATAAAGTCCTTCACAGAACGAGGAAGGGATAAGTCCCCCAGAGCACAGAGGAAGTGTGGGAGGGGGGCAGCAAATGGAGAGAGAAGTAGGAGAAGTAAGGGAGAGGAGAGGAAAACACATGCGACTAAGAAGATTGAGTCCTAATAGGAATAAAAGACAGGAAAGAGAGAGAGAGAGAGAGAGAGAGAGAGAGAGAGAGAGAGAGAGGAGAGAGAGAGAGATAGGGAGAGAGAGAGAGAACATAAAAGAGGGAGCCAATACTGGTTTGAAAATAAAATTGAACACAAAGAAAGGTCTAGAGAACTACAAGACTGCCGCCAACTAACAATTTGAGCTTCTGTGGAAAGGCTACCATAAATACCCTTCCTGGATAGTAAGATCAACAACTAACTTATCCATGGAGCCCTTGTCTAATACCTGTTGGAAACAGGAGCAAACATCCATACATAAACACTGAGTCAAACTAGAACCCAGATGCAGATGGAGAGGACAAGACCAGGCTGCAGAAACACATAGAGACAGCTTACCTGAACAAGGAGGAGCTAACGGGCCCTCTAGACTGATAGCTGGGAAGTCATCATGGGACTAACTCAGGCCCTCCTGAATATGAGTTCCAGCCAGAAGGACTGGGCAGTCTAAGGGACCTCAGACAGTGGAGTCAGGATGCATCCCTGGTGCACAAAATGACCTTGCGAACACATCCACCATGGAGGGATAACTGCCTTAATCTATAGACAGGAGAGAAGACCTAGTCCCTACTTCACATGACCTGTCAGATCTACATGATCCCAACTGGATGGCATTCCCCTACATATGGAATTGGGTGGGGAGATCGGAGGGGAGGGTGTTTAGGGTGCATGTGAGAGGGCAGAGAGGATAAAAGGGAGGGAAGGAGGGAGGGAAGGAGGGAGGGAGGGAGAGGGAACTGGGATTGACATGTAAAATAATAAATTAAATAAAAAGAAATTGATAGTATCATTACTTTAATACCTTTTCTTTTCAAATAAGAGAATCTTAACTTCTAGTGTGACGTGTTATGAACTTAAAAAAATTTTTAATAATATGCTCACACCAAAAACAACAAAATCTTAGCAAAATAAAAATCAACCCCTACCTCCACTATGAGAATAATGAAGTCATGACTTTCTAAACTACTGCTTTGAGATCAAAAGGAGCTGGAACATTGAGGATCACAACTTAGAGGAAAAGCAGCCCAGCAGACACTAATCAGTGCTCATATTTAAAGATTTATCAGTATCGATACTTAAAAACTTATTCATGGACTATCTTCAGAGATCAAAACTTGAGGCACCCATCCCTTCAAACGCTTTCATATTGTTGTTGGACCTTTTATCCTGCCTCCTGATATAAATGACCTCTGCAAGAAGAGAAAACTGTATTATTGAATATACACACACACACACACACACACACATATATATATATATGTATATATATATATATATATACACACACACACATATATATACACATATATACACACATGTATACATATATTTGTGTGTACATATATATGGAAAATATACATATAAATATGTATGTGTATTTATATATGTATAAATGTATCTAAAATATATAAAGCAGACATTGGTAACCTGTTTCTACCCTGTGTATCACAGGATTATATCTCATACAAAAGGTGAGGCAAAGGTCAGGGAACTTTCAGATATAGGCTTTTGGTTATTTGTAGAGTGTTTCTACTGACACCATTCTCTGGCCATGGCCCATGCTTCTGATAAGCATGAACTTCGGTGGTAATGCTTCCTAGGTTTTCAAATCTCACTTGCTTGGGTGCCTGCAACTGCATTCTGTAGGTTCCAAAGCTCTGAGTTCTGGAGCCCACCATGTTCTCAGGATGAAAATCAGAGGAAATCCTGGCATGCTTTAGCCAGATGGAGAGGAAAAGCAACACTTTGAAATATGCAGGGACTTTAGTGCTCCCTAACAAAGGCTTGTCCTCAAGGGAACTCGTTTCTCTAGTGTTCAAACTACTTGAGTTTTTCTCAGTAACTGAAGGACCTTAGGGATGGGAAATCCTCTGCCTATCAACTATCTAGTGCCTTCTGAGAAAGCAAAGGTTGAAAAGGCCCTAATAAAGGTCACAGACAAGGGAACAGCTTACTATTATATGAACCCTAAGATCATAAACCTTTCCTGCAAGGTCTACTTAGGAGACTTTTGGTAGCGTTAAGGTTTTTAAAAAGTACAAAGCTCAGGCTTAAGCCATCTAAAAGGAGTTCCCAAACAAAAAGAGGTACAAAACAAAGACATTAATGGAAAATTGTGCTCTGACATTAAAGGAAAAGGTGTGGTCTGACATCTACAGCCATGGTTTAAGAGTAGAAATGGCACCAACCTTTAGCCAAAACTATTAGTAACACTTCTCAGTAATGTTCTATTCATTACACTTCCTTATACTCTAATCACATCTGGTTTAATATGAAATCACATCACATATGAAAATAGAAACTGAAGATACATATTAAGAAACAGGATCAGAAAGGGAGGATAGAGTATAACGGCTTTGTTACAAGACTGAACATTGCAAATAGCCATGATGGGTATGTTGTATATACTAAGGACATATATAGTAATAGTCAATATACACAGAAAACATATTACAGAAGATAATTTTAATGCTGGAATTAAAAAAACACTGTAACAGAAATAAATAATTTATTGGATAGCCTGAGCAGCATACTGAACAAGATAAGGAAAGAATTTGAGAACTGAAGAAACATCAATGGAAATTTTCAAAACTGAAAAGCAAGAAGAGAGAGAAATGACAATAGCCAAGGGCTCTTAGAAAATTAAAAGGTATAGCAAGGACAAAGTGAGCATATTGGAAAGAAACAGAAAAGGAAAAGCAGAAAGACAGAAAAGAGAAGGAAAGAAAACTCATACTGATTTCTACATGGCTGTAGTTATTTCTGTTCTCACCATCAGGCAATAATGTTCAATATTCCCAGCATCCTTGTCAGCATTGTAATATTTCTAGATTCTGACTAAGATGAGCTGATATCTTAAAAAAATGGAATTTGTATTTCTCTAATAGCTGGAAATACAGAAAATAATAGACATAAAATCCTACAATATCAATTAAAGACACTAAAACGCAGAACCAGAACCCCAAAGTCCTCAACCAAAATGATTACCAAGAATACATATGGTACATATGTAGCATTCTAACTACAGTATGCTGAAGACAAGGAAAACATTGGAAATAACTATAAAACCAAACCCCATTGTATATGAATGAGGTAAGCACTTCGTAGGACTTCTTTCCCAAAACAGTATAAACAAGAAGTCAAACACATTTTAACAAAATAAAAAAAAAAAAAACCTTATATTCAGCAAAATATAAGAAGATAAAAACAAGGCTTTCTCAAACAAAAATTGGGTGACACTGATGCTCCTAGACCTACCTTGCAAGAAATGTTACATTCTATTAAGAGAAGAAAATTTATTAAGGTCAGAAACTTGTTCTGTATAAAGTAGGAGCAGAACAAGAGAATAAAATGAAGTTAAGAGAAAATAGTTTACTATCTACCTGTTCATCGGTGATCCTTTGCTCCACATCTAATCCATATATGAGTGAGTGCACATCACATTCCTTTTTAGGACTGGGTTACCTCACTCAAGGTGGTTTCTTCAAGTGCCACCCACTTGCCTGCGAATGTCAAGATTCCATTGATTTTTTTCCCAATGAGTAGTATTCCATTGTGTAAATGTGCCACATCTTCTTTATCCATTCTTTAGTTGCTTCCAGGTTATTGATATTACAAATAATGCTGCTACGAACATAGTTGAACAGATGTCTTTGTTGCATGGAGGTGGATCATTTGGGTATATGCCTAAAAGGGTGATTGCCAGGTCCTGTGGTAGACTGATTCCAATTTTCCTGAGGAACTTCCATACTGATCTCCAAAATGGCTGTACAAGTTTGCACTCTCACCAGCAGTGGAGGAGTGTTCCCCTTTCTCCACATCCTCTCCTGTATAATCTGTCATTGGTGTTTCTAATTTTGGCCTTTCTGACAGGAGTAAGATGGTATCTCAGAGTTGTTTTGATTAGCATTTCCCGGAAAATTGAATCGGGGGACAAATAGACAGCAGGAAAAAAAAATAAAAGAGAGAGAGAGTGAGAGTAAGAGAGAGACAGAGAGATACCATACCATAATAGAGGGAGCCATTATAGGTTTGAAGAGATAACTGACTCTAGAGAAATGTCCAGAGACCTAAAAGGATGACCCCCACTAACAATCAGAGTAAGAGTGGAAAGGCTACCTTGAATGTCATTCCCAGTTAATGAGATTGATAACTAACATATATGCCATTATAGAGTCCTCATCTAGAAGCTGATGGAAACAGAAACAGACACCCACAGCTAAACACTAAGATGAACTAGAATACAGTTGCAGAGAGGGAGGAGTGATAAGAAAATGTCAAGACCAGGCTACAGATACCCACCGAAACAGCTGAACTGAACAGGGACCCTCAGTCTGATAGCTGTAAAAAACAGCATTGGACTGACTCAGAACCCCTGAACGTGGGTCTCATTTAGAAGGCCTGGGCAGTCTAACCTCTGCCAATGGAACCAGGATGTAGCACTGGTGCATGAAAGGACTTTGGGATCCCATGAAGGGATACTCCCTTAGTATAGCGGAAGGAGGGAGAACCTATACTCTAATCCAAATGACTTGAAAGATTTTGATTTTTCCTCTTGGAAAGCATCACCCTCCCTGTAGAGTGGGGGGGGGAAGGGGTAGGATGGGATCTGGGGACATGGGAGGGAGGGATGGATTGGGAAGTGGGATTGATATGTAAAATAAGAACAAATAATAAAAAAAGGAAATAAAGAACAATTTTCAACTATGTGAAAACACACACGCATACACAAAATAAATTAAAAAAAGAAACCGAACAACAAAATGATAACAGTCTACTATAAGTTTCACAATCCCTGACTTCAAATATCATTACAGAGTTATTGCATGGTATTATCATAAAAATAGATACATAAACCAATGGAATCTAATGTAAGGCCCAGACATGAATCCACTCACTTATGGACAACTGATTTTTACAAAGACATCATGAATAGACACTGGAAAAAAAAATGGCTCTTCAACAAATGGTGCTGGTCAAACGGTATGCATAGAAAAATCCAAATAGATCCATATTTATCACTCTGCACATATCTCAACTCCAAATTGATCAATTACTTCAACATAAAGCAGATATACTGAACCCGATAGAAGAGGAAGTAAGAAAAGCATTGAACTCATCCCCACAGGAAAAGAATTTCTGAAGAGATCACTTTTAGTGCAGGCACTAAGACCAAAAATTTAAATATGGGACTTTAACTACCTGAGAAGCTTCTTTATGTAGAAGGACACAATTGTTCAGACAACAGCAACCTACAGAATGGGGAAAGATTTTTATCAACTACACATGAGATAAGGTCCAAAATAAAGAAAGAACTAAAAAACGAAGATACCAAGAAACTAAATAATCCAATTAAAATGGGATAGCGATCTAAATAGAAAACTCTCAAAAGAGAACAACTGAATGGCCTAGAAATTCTTGAACAAATGTTCAACATCCTTAGCTGTAAGAGATATACAAATCAAAAGTATTTTGGAATTTTATATTACACCCTTGATAATGGCTAATATTGATAAAACAGTTGACAGCTTATACTGACAAGAATGTGGAGTAAGAGAACACTCAGCCATTGCTGATAGGAATGTCAACTTGTATAACTAGTATGGAAATCATTGAGGCAATTCATGAGGAAGATGGGAATGGAACTAACCCAAGATCCAGTTATATTACCCATAGATATATATTCCAAAGATGTTCTATCCTATCACTGAGACACTTGTACCACTAAGGTTATTGCTGCTTATTGCTGCTCTATTCATAAAAGGCAGAAATCGGAAACAATCTAGATTTCTATAGATTATTATACAATTACACAATATAATAATCAGCTGTTAAAAAGTCTGAAATCATGAAATTCACAAGTAAATAGATGGAATTGGAAAAAAATCATTCTGAGTGAAGTAAGCCAGACCCCAAAAAAACAAAAATGGTAAGTGTGATTAATACTTTTATGTAATCTTTATACTGTTTGGAGGTTCGTTTAGCTTTAATCTTATTGTAACTGTGCACTGACTCTTCATTATTGAAGTAAGAAAGTATTTCTTTTAAATTTGAGCTTTACAAGAGCCCACAGTTGAGAGATTTTGAACTATTAAGAGATTTTGAATTGTTAAAGACACTGGATATTTTAAAGAGACTAAGTTAGTTAGGGATTCCATTGCTGTGAAGAGGAACTATGACCACTGAAAACTATAAAGGAAAACACTTAGCTGGAGTGGATTACAGTTTCTGACTCTTACTCAAACATCATCAAGGCAGGACACTGCTGCATGCTGGTAGATATAGTTCTGGAGAAGGTCTGAGAGTTCTATGTCTTGATCGACAGGCAACAGAAAGTGAACTGTGACACTGGGTGTAGTTTGAGCATGGGAATGTCAAAACCGACCTCCAAACTGACTTACTTCCTTCTACAAGGCCACACTTCCTAAAAATGCCACTTTATATGGAGACCATTTTCTTTCAAACCACCACAGACACTGAATTTTTATTCACTTATTTGTATTTGTAAAGACTGTGGGGCTTTTAAAGTTAAGTTTTAATATGAGACCATGTGAACAAAAGAGAAAGGAAAGGCTTTGGCTTATTAGTGATGTGTTTGTGTATCAAGCTGATAAGGAGTTAATTGTAATGGATAGTTTTATGTCAACTTGATACAAGCTAAAATCTGAAAGGATGAAATGATAATTAAGAAAATCCATAATTTCAGGCTTTAGGCAATTTTCTTATTTTGGGCATTTTTGTTGTTGTTGTTGTTTTAAATTTGGTAATTGTTACATTGTGGGTTGTAGTACCTATCCTGACTTGCTTCAGTGATGAACAGTGATATGGAAGTGTAAGCCAAATCCACTATATCCTCTCCAATTTGCCTTGCTCATGATGCCACATCACAGTAATAGTAACCCTAAGGCAGTGTATATTCTCTTATATGTAGTAAATATTTGCTGTTAAGTCAACATAATTAAGCTATAATCCATAGAACCACATAGATTAAGGTACTAGAGGGTAGAATGATAGGTTACCTTCAAAAAATAAAATAGAATAGATAATTACAGATGCATGGGGGGACTGGAATAGAAGAATCCATTTGTTGGGGGTTGGCAAGGCAGAGAAGGGGACTAGGGAAGGGATATGAGGAGAAACGGCTAAAAGTAAGCACTATTTGCGGGGTAGTGTGGAAATCTAATACAGTGATACTTCCAAAATATAGATATATATGAAGGCTATCTAAATGAAATTGTCAAATAATGGGAAGACAGAGCCCCAACTGGCCAACTCCTGTTACCAGATAAAGCTTCCAGTATTGGGACTGAGTTATATTTAATTCAGTTGTTGGCCAAGGAGTCCCAAGAGAATTCCTAAACAACCCAGACTGTTGCTAAGACTATAGATTATTCTTAACAAACTGAGAGCAAAGCCTAATTTCTGAAGACAATACCTACACAACTCTTTAAGCATGAAGAAGTTGAGCTAGTACCTATAGAGAACCTTTACCCCTGTGCTCTAGTCTCTTTGGTATAGGAAGCTACTCTACATGGCACCAAAGGAAAAATGTAGCACCCAGACAGCCACAAAGGCTTTGATCTACAATGATGCTCTGATTCCATGATATACTAGTACAATGATGACACAAAGCTTATGGGTATACAAAAGCCATATTTTGATTCAAGGCACACTCCACAGCTTTTGGGACCAAGGACATAAGACTAAATAGCCCATGAACCTAGAGTAAAACCAAATACTAATGCTCTAAAAATGAAAATAATGTAGTGATAAAATAAGTCTTATAACATTCTGCTACACTGATAAGAATACCTAATGTAGTAAAATTAGACTCTATAATATGCATATTATAGAAGATTGATGCCATTAGCTACACTTATTTAATTAGTCATGTGTATCACAGGAACATAAAATGAAGTGTATTTAATAACCTAGCAAATAAGCCTAATAACCACAATCTTGAAAGAGTAACAATATATAATATTCTCTGTTTTAAGATACCATAAGTAGATTCTGCCAATGGATATCCTTATGACACTCTAAGGTATATATTTTTCATAAATATTGCATGCCTAACATTGTATTCAAAATCAGCAGCATGTGTTTAATATTATATATTGAGGAAATTCCAAGTTTATGTTAAATGTTTAAAGTAAACAAATACTTAGACACAGAAAATTCTTATAAACTGCCACTACCCAACTATCACCTGTCAACATGCATATATTTTAGACATCATTTATTTTAATCTTTCATTTTTTTCATTGGATTTGAAATGAGCCTATTTCTCAGCAACAAATCTGGAAAAGTATGTGAATTGTTCTCTTCGAATGCTAATGCCGCTGGTGAGTGATTTTTCTGTGTTTATGAGCAAAGGGCTAGATATTTTTCCACTGAGGTTACCCCAGAATCTGTGATTGCTTTCTGTTTTAATAATATAATTTCAGTTTTCTCTTTGAAAATGTCACACACATATACAATTTATTTTCATTACACTCATCATTCCACCAGCTTTTCCCAGATCCCTGTCTCTCTTCCAACTTTGTCTTCCTTCATTTTTGTGT
The DNA here is from genome assembly GCF_943737965.1 of Phodopus roborovskii. Taxonomy (NCBI): domain Eukaryota; kingdom Metazoa; phylum Chordata; class Mammalia; order Rodentia; family Cricetidae; genus Phodopus; species Phodopus roborovskii. The sequence goes on from NW_026125391.1 coordinate 10,716,501, forward strand.
TTCTAATTTTTGAGAATTTCATGTATCTGTACAATACAACATGTTCATACACAGGAACACACAATTTTACTGCTTCAACTCTCCCATATTTCCCCGAACACATTAGTCCTGCCTGTATGTTTGAGTGAGTTGAACCGTCTCATTCAATCTGGGCCTTAAATAACTGACATACTACTTTTTTTTTTCTTCCATCCTCTCTTCCTTGCTTGACCCTTTATCCACCAAAATCCTCCAAGCTTCTTTCATTTTACCTGTGTTATATTATTTCTCCATTTTTTATTCACCCTGTTAGTGGGCTTCCATATGGCTTTTGATATCTTCTGTTTTTGGGTTAGTCATCCTCTTCACCCTGGTTTAATCATACTCCCAAAGTCCCCTGTGGTTAAAGCTTTCTATTCTAATAATTCCACCTATTTATTTTGGTCTTACCTATAATCTACTGCTCCCCTTCCCTTCCAAACACCCTTTCTAGTTTCTGGGCGTTTATTCTCAGTCCTATTTTAACTCATAAGACAAAACATTTGAAGCTAATATATTTGAGAAAGAATGTAAAGCATATGTCTTACAGGGCCTCAGTTAACAAACTTGGTGAAGTGTATGTTTTCCTGTTCTATCAATTTAAGGACAGATTTCACTATTTCATTTTCAAAGCTAAGTAGCATTTAATTTTATAGATGTACAATATTTTAAAATCTGTTAATAGAAATTGATATTGATTGTGTTTCCTAACTATTATGAAGAAACTAGCAACAAATGTGAGTCTCCCTCTATAACTGGTTATTAATATCCATTTAGTGTTTGCCCAGGAGTGCTATCGGTGGTTGCTTGGCAGTTCCGATTTTTAGTTTTCTGAGAAATCTCCAAAGCTGAATCTCAGGTGAACTTCCTAGTTTCGACAGTGCTGAAAAGAATACACAGCTTTTCATTTTCTGTGGAAACAAAAATAGGAATCCTTTTCCCTAGTAACCTGTCCTTAGACTTAAATTTTGGAGTCAAAGCATTTTTAAAATATATAAATTGGAATAATTTTGCAGCATTGATAATCAAGTGTATTTCCTTAGCAACTGAGCAATTTAAAGACAACACCAATGCATATAGTATCCAAAATCTTTTTATGTTTTCCATTTTACATGGTTTTTTTATTACTCTATTTCTTCTACTTCTATTTTTTTTTTTTTTTCATCTTTTGAGACATGGTCTCTCTGTGTAACTTTTGCCTGTCCTGGAATTAACTCTGCATACCAGGTTTACCAAGTATCATTAGCAAGCACATATACTGCACAGGCAATGGATACAGCCCCAAGGACTGTGACAATTAAGCTCTTAACACTAGGCAGGCCAGCAGTTGATGCCTCACTGTGAAATCCAAAGTCACTCCTCCAAATGGAAGGGAACCAAACCCAAAGTTAGAGTCCTGTCTGTAAGCAGTTAATTTTCTGGCTACTGACACTTTGCTGTGAAATGTAACCTAACCTTTTTCAGAAATTAAAACTGAAATAAAACTGTAGACTCTAAGACCTGTGAGGGCACAGCTGAAAGGACATGCTGCTGGATGGCAGCATAGACTGAGGCAGTGAGCACAGCTCTCAGTTCTGGGGGTAAAGGTACCTGCAGCCATCTTTGCTAGACCGAGGCTAATACAGAAATCTGTTTGCCTCTGTCTCCCGAGTGCTGGAATTAAAGGCGTGTGCCACCATACTTAGCTACTCTCTGTCTTTTTATTATTCTTTTTTAAACCATTTTATCCTGTTTATTTTTCCCTTTCAAGCCTACAGCTATGGCTTTCATTTGACCAATGTTGTTTTCCAGATAGAAGACTCGTGTCCACAAAAAGATAAAGATTTACAGTAAAGATAGATTCAGATTAAGAAAACCCTCTAAAGGTTTACACTGGGTTCATTTTCACCACATCTATGCTAGTACTTTCTGTCATTCATATTCCTGATGGCAGTCATTCTGACTAGGGTTAGGAAGAGTGGCAAAGTAGTCTTAATTTGTATCTCCCTGATGGCACTATTAAACTGTTTCCTACCCATCTCCATTTCTTTTGAGAATTTTCTCTTTAGTACCATAGTCTGTTTTAAAATTTGGTTTCTCATTTTCATTTTTGTCAGTGTTTAAGTTCTTTGTGTATTTTAGACAGTAATCTTCAGTAGGATAAATACTTTTTTTTCCTATTGTGTGGGTTGTCCATTTATACTTAGTTTTAGCTTCATAGGCTTTTGTTTTGTGTGGCTCTGTTTTTTCTCTACAGAAGCTTTGCAATTTTTGCAACCCCACTTATTGATTGCTGTTCTTCTTTCCTGTCTTACTCAGAAAGTCCTCACAGGTGCCTGAGTCAAGGTATCTTGGGGACCTGTTAACCCCTCACATTCGTCTAGAAAACCAAGATTTCAAATTGTAGTACATATTAAAAACAAAACCATAGAACTGTACATTAATGATTTCATATAAAAATACAAATAATTATCCAATTTAAAGTAATACTTACTCTTGAAATATATGTATATCTGACATAGTATTGATGGAAAAGGCAAGAGTTCACATATGGTAGTCAGATACTGGCATGCTTTGGTAAAAATAAATTTTTTCAACTTCTTTTTAATTAAAAAAATTTAAGTTAAAAACAATCTTATTTACATGCCAATCACAGTTCCTTCTCCCACTCCTCAACCATTTTCCCATGCCACCCCTCATCCATTTCTCAGAGAGGATGAAGCCTCCCATGAGGAATCATTAAAGTCTGTCACTTCAATAGTCTTTTCAAACAGGAATATGTCAATCATTTAGACTTACATAACTATGATAAATAACACAGGCAACAGAAGTTGGTAAAGAAGTGTAATACATGAATATATGTGTGCAGGGCAAATATGTGCTACTATTTTAGACAAAATTTAGGTAGTTTTTTAAATGGTTAAAAGTAAAATATGCAGGACTTGGACTCATGAATACCTACCAAAAAGATCTGAGAGCATGTTTCTTCCTGAGGACTTATGCTTTCAGGTTCATGACTCACCTTATCCAAATACTGCAAAAACTGCCAGTCAACTGGATAGACAAAATGGAACATCCTCATCCATGCAATGAAATATTGTTCAGAATTTAAAATTATGTACATCTAATATGTCATACAATAACATGAAGTGTTATGCTCAATGAAAGAAACAAGACAAAAATGCCATGTTTTGAACTTATTCATATATGAACTGTCAAAAACAGGAAAATCATGAGAAGAAGTGAATTATTAGTTGAATAAACTGGAGATGGAATAGACATTACTTATATACAGAAGGAGTAATTCTTTTAGAAGTATAATCCTCAGTTCTAAAAACAGTTTTATGTTGATGTATATACCACCGAATAAAGTTATTAATATCACTAAAATGTAGCTATCAAATGGGAAAATCCATGCAATATGTAAAAACTAACCCACTAATTCATGCAAACAACATAAAAGGCTATTGTAAACTAACTAACTAGTCTCCCTAGAAATCAAGGAACACATTGCTTAGTGGGTTCCTCAGTAATGGCTTAGATTCCTGTTAAATACATAGACAGTTCAACTGATATAAATTTCCCATGCATTGCATGGGCTCAGCAAGCAGATTCATTGAGAAATCCCAAGAAAATCTTAGAGACACAATTAATAAAACTTTGAAAAGGACTCACATGAGACGAAGAAACTGTCTTCAGTGGAATCAGCCTCTACAACTGACAAAACTCATAGCAAATGAATTCAGGAATATGACCTGTACAAGAAGACAAAGTAGCGGAAAGAATTGTCCAAAAAAAGGTTATTAAAAACAAAGGAAGAGCAAGTTAAATGCCATCAAGGAGTGATGAGAGGAGATGTTGAGTTTGTTAATCTTCTGGTGCACAAAAGGAGTTTGGGAGCACATTCCCCATGGATGGATACTCCCTTAACCTAGAGACAGGAAGGTGGCCCTAGGCCCTACTCCAAATGACTTGACAGATTTTGATGATCCCTCCTACAAGGCCTTACTCTCACTGTGGAGTGGGTGAGGAATTTGATGAGAGGGGGATTGGTAGGTATGGGAAAATGGGAGGGAGCTGGGATCAATATGTAAAATAAGAAAAATGATAAAAAAAAAAAAAAAGAAAAAAAAAACAGAAGAAGAAATTAATGAAATTAATTAAAGAACCCAGCAGAATGGGCAGTGTGGATATTACCTAAATTATCTCAAGTGTTTTAATATTTAAAGTCACTTAAGTAGAAAATATGGCTTATAATCTACAGCTGGCAACCAACATTAAAGTCACCTACGGAATCACTGAGGCATTGAACCCTTGAGTTAAAGAGAAAAGGACAGCTTCCAGGATTAAAAAAAAAAAAAAAAAGAGAGACAGATCAAGGAATTTAATCTTTGGCTCTCTGATGTGCACACACATACCACACATATACAAAAACATAACACAATACATCAAGCATACACAATAACATCAATGTCATTCTAATTTCTCATAAAAAATACCTTTACATATAGAAGATCCCAACCATAAACATCATCATGGCTTGAATGTTCAGGAACACCCAAAGAAGGTGATCTTACTCCTAAAACACCTTAAAAGATTATCATTATTCCTAAATCAATCACCATATATCATCTCTTCATGTGAACACATATCAATTCCATACCATCTCAAGAAGAAGGGGATGAATAGAGTAATAAGATATTTTGTAAGAGATAAAATTTTATCAGGGTATATGCCTATAATTGCTATGTTTGATTATTAATTAGCATGGTGAAACTCTTAATGTACTTAATTTGTAAGTTAAATTTTGTCATGTGTCTAAAGGTAGAGCAAAACCAGGTAATTATATAGTTTGATGCTATTTGTAGCTTTGGGCATTCACTGAAGATTTGGAATTTAGACACCACAAATCATATGTGGCCTTCTGGAATTTTTCAGTTAAAGAGAGATTTGAGGTCTCTGTACCATCCAATATTCTCTAACTTTAGAATTATCTAAAAGAGTCACCTATTAGTGAATTTACATATTAGTCATCATGTACTGGAACTTTAACCCTATAACAGTCAAGCCAAAAGGTATGGTAAATTTGGATTGAAGCATATATATATTCTAAAAAACACTTACCAGCTATGTATTAGCATTGGTAAAAATACCATGTTTGATTTTTTTTATTTTTTTGTTTATTTGTTTGTTTTCCTTTTTTGGTTAGATATTGATAGGTTGTTAGGTTTAGTGTATTGTAGATCAGGTTGTACTTGAAATCACTTGTTTCTTCTGCCCACATGCTGGCATTAAAAACATGCACTACAACTCCTGGATCTATTTTTAAAAATAATTCTCAAGAAAATATGGGGATAATACTTACTGCCCAAAATTTTAGAGGCAGAAGATAGTGTAAAAGTCTGGAAAACATAACATAATAATGTTTTTGGGTGAAATTATCAAGGCATACATGAATTCCAATATGGGCAGTTTTCAGGTATTTAAATTGTGGATCTCCTAAAAATAGGTAATATTATTTTATATGGTCTCTTTTTATTCTCAACTACTTTAAGATATAGGTAAAACAAAGATACACATATTTTAAAATTCTATTTATTTCAAGTCATCTTCAAACTCAAGCCTTCATTATTTCTTCACATAGTAAGGTGAGATAATGTAAGCTAAGTCAGTAGTTATTTCACATAAATTTTTGAGGAGTTAGTTCATAGTTTCATAAAAAATAAATGGTTTTCATTTAATGAATACTTTTTATGTGCTACACATTACAGGGATCAATTTAATCGATTTAATCTCAATCACCCCTTGTAACAACTCTCCCAATAGTACAACATTAACCAGACTTGTTAATACTAGAAGACAATGATATTTACATTTCTGTCTTTAACTGTTTATGGCTTTATATGTTTGCTTATGTTTGTATATATGCATATGTTGTTATCAGGGAAATATTTGCTGCACAGAACTCTTTTCTTCCATCATCTAGGGCTTCAGGATCAAATTGAGGCCATCAAGTTTAGTGGCAAGCCTCTTAACTGATGAGCTTTCTTACTAGCTCATGGACTAAAATAAAATAAATGTAACATGATATAATTTAATATGACACCAGCTACTAGGTGGCACAGTTAAATTCAGACCCAACTTTGGAACTAGGTACAAAAGTGTTAAAAGCATTACAAAAATTTTGCCAAGGAGTGACAGAAGAATTCCTGTTGTAAAATTCAGTCTGCATAGTAAGTAAACTGTTACTTAATGATACAGAGAATGGTCTCATCCATCTGGCCTGAAGCCCCTACCATGACTTCTCACCTCATACCTAGAAGTGGGCAGTCGCATACAACTTGATCACTCATTTTCCCTGCTAGAATGTCAGGGAGCCAATGAGCTGAATTTGAACAACACAAATTGATGAAATTTTAATTTAAAAACATTAGCAAAGACAATTGATTTGCAGATAAAAAAATGTATTATCTTTACAACACACATTGAGATAGCATCAATTCTCTAAAGATGCACAGAAAATTCAGCCCAACCCCAGAGGGTCAGAATGTTATATTTAACAAAAACTAATTGTTGAAAAGTTGTCATCCCAAAGCTATTCTGACGTGTGTGGTTGCTTAGTTGAAGCAGATGGAGTTAATCATGCCATACTGGGGCTTCTTCTTTCAGTTGTCCTTGAAATAATTAGTCACCAGACTGTAAGTACATTTTTCATGTCAAATGGTCAGTGGCTTCAAAGAAATCTGAAGGCAAAACAGCAAGAGAGTGAGAAGAGAAGACTGACTCAATGCACGAAAGACAAAATATCAACATTTCTTATACAACCACTGAACATGTGTCAGCACCCATGAGGTCACATTCAAATGAAACAACAGAACTATAGTAGGTAGTTCACTGAATATTTGAGCAGAAGAAATGAAGTTTGTCTTGTCTAGCACCTCAAACCCTTGCAGAACATTGGGAGTACCTTCAGAGTTTGGACAGCTCTAAATTAAAACACTGATTGAAACTACAGTGAAATTGCTGGCAAACTAATGCCAAATATCATGCCTCAGAAAGAAAAGCAAAGGCTAAATCACAAATTAACCCGATTAAACTTGTATGTTTTGATCCCTACTCCACATTTTTCCTCATGTTCATAAGATTACGTTTCTCTCAGAAAGCAATTATGTTAATAGAATGGCTGGAGCCTTTCAGATATTTATTTATTTATTTATTTATTTATTTATTTATTTATTTATTTATCTATTTATCTATTTAGGTGGGTAGGCAGATAGGTAGATAGTTTTACAGACAGTAAGTCACAACATAGTACAGACTGTCTTGAAACTTTCAAGTCTACTTTTCTTTCTCTCAACTACCGAAAGGACAGTCATGCCCTTCATACCAAGCCCAGAAAGACATCTCTTTCTTTCTTAGCAACTTTTACCAGGGTATATATTCAAAATGTCCATTTTAGAGCTTCCCTTGTACACATTCTGAATTTTCAATAAGTGGAACGCAATGAGTTTATGAGATTTGCTTTCATGTCTGTCATCAGTTTAGCTACATAAGCCAAGAATGTCTGTATTAACCATGCTCAAATCGATTACTGTCAAATATGTGCAGACTTTTGCCATAGAGAAATAATCGTGTAAATTATAATTACAATTTTGTAATCAATCCACTTCACATATAATGATTTCTTTAGTGGTAATAGTATCTTTGAGGACTGTTTGTTAGATCTATATCATATTAATAGAGAAGCCAAATACAGAGAACTTAAGAGAATTTCATACTCTGACAACTATTAAGTGTCAAAGAAGGGACTGAAACTTGGCTCTTTCACCTTTGGAAACTATGCACTAAGTTCCTGTACTACACTGAACTACAACATCTATACTAAATAACAGCAGTATTGAAACCTCTTGACTATGATGCATGCTGTACCATCCCTACCAGATCCCACCAGAGAATTCTTCCAGGCTGTGATGGACTGTTCCAAGAAGCAGTTCCTTTCATTCTTTCTCCAGAGTAATCTGACTCAGCATTTATAAGAAGGTACTAAGTTACACATACCTTCATAGAATATAATTTCCTTTTCTTCATAGCACGTGGCAAGTTCCTTGGGAAGCAGAAAGTGTCATCTAGAAATTCAAAAGTACAATGTAGTACATATTACACAATAAGAATGAATGCTCAGAGAGGCTGCATCTACAAAGCAAGATACAGAAAGCCAAGGCAAAAGTACTCATTTGGAGGCTGGACAAAGCAACACAATATGAAGAAAAAGAGTCCCAAAAGGAGGCAAAAGAGTCAGAGACACACCCACTCCCACTATTAGGAGTCTGACAAAACCTTTAAGCTAATAGCCATAAAATATTCCCTGGAACAGGGCTGTAAGGTTCTATGGCTACAGTGACTTTGTGGTACTCCTTGGTTCCCAGCTGCCAGGATCCCTTACAAATGCCAATGTATAGATGCTTTGTTATGTAACCCAGGACCACACATTAACAAATGCCTTCTTTCCACTCTTTATTTACCCTTGTTTCATACCTATACATGGCAGAGAATGCTTGAAGCCCAGGATTTTGAAGAGTATGTGGAGAGGAGGAAGAAGCTTCCATATGTATCACACTCACACTCACTATACTTGTGAAGGAAGAGAGAAGACAGTCAGACTCAATGTCCCATGGCCTTGATATTATGAGAAGGAAAACAAAAGAATATCCATGTGTCCAAGGCCACACTGAGAACACAGTGAGTTAGTGAGTTTCAGAACAACATGGGTTAAAAAGATGCAAAAAAAAAAAAAAAAAAAAAAAAAAAAAAAAAAAAAAAGAAAAGAAAAAGAAAAAAAAAAGAAAAAAAGAAATAAAGAAAAGGATATACACAGAGACACAGAGGACATGGATAGTGCAGGACCCATGCAGTAGTGCTGGCTGCTTCAGTTTCTGTGAGCACATGTGAGCCCTGCTTAGTTAATTTGGTGGGACATGTTCTCCTGGTGTCCTCCATCCCCTCTGACTCCTACAATCTTTCTGCCCCCTCTTGAATGGGATTCCCAGCTGCAAGGGGAGGGACCATATGGAGACCAACAATTTATATTCTTTCTCTATAATATCTGGCTATGGGTCTCTGCACCCACTCCCATTGTGTGACAACTCATACAACTTGTGTGCCAACATTGCCTCAGCACATCTTAAAGGCAGGACATGTTGTAAGTCAAATGTTTTATAGCTGGGTTAGTGTCAGGTTACTCTTTCTGAATCCTGCAGAGTATCTTCCCCCACCTGAACAGATTAGAATGTAGGCATGAAATCTCATAGGCACGTGTTTGACATCTCTACTTTCAATAAGTGGTGCGTATGCTTTCCTTGGCCTTAGGGGCCTGAAGTCAGCTTTCAGAGAGTGACCTTCTGTCCTAGCATCAACCTTGGTTGTTTAGGGGTCTTTTTGGGACCCTCGCAGTCAACAACAACTCAATGAAGGTAACCCAGTCCTGTCATTGGAAAGCCTTGCCTGAAAGATGGCCAGTTCTGGTTTTGTATCCTCCATTTCTTGAAGTTCTAGGTAGCACCATCCCTATATATTCCAGGAACTTTCCACCTCACTAGGTTTCTATACAACCACCAAATGCTCCCCTACCCACTTCCAGCTGTCTCCTCCCCCAATCTCTCTCTCTGTCCCCTACCTGGTCCATACTGCTACTACCCCCAGCTGCTCCCAGTCCAATGGCAGATAATTTTTTCTATTTACCCTTCCCTAGGAGATTCATGCTTCCCCCATTGCCCTGTTATATTTACCTAACCTCTCTGACTCTATAGATTTTACCTTGATTATCATATACTCAAACACTACTATCCACTTGTAAGTCAATGTATACCATATTTGTGTTTTTGAGTCTAGATTACCTCACTCATGATGATTATTTATCTTTAGATAAATTAGTCTTTAGATTATTTAGTCTTTAGAAGAGAAATCAAGAGAGGATACAGCAATTTTTTTCAAAGCAGCAGAAACAAATTGTTTAGTGAATTTTTTGTATTTGTATTAAATGCTGATGTTCATCAATGTACATTAAACTTAGAAGTTGCAAAGACACACATATGATTTAAAGGAAAGCAGAATTTAACACACATAACATCAGTTACTTTAGCATACTTACTTTCCTGATAGTAAAATAAATGATAAGTACATATGCCTATTATCATTTTTAGTCAATTACTTTAGTATAGTGCCCAAAAGGCAGTTTTTAACCATTTGCATTTTAAATATTTGAAAATAGTTAATAGAGTTTTCTGTCACACAAAATATTTTCCTCACAAGATAAACATTATCTTTATATGTATATAAGAGTCAGTATCACAGAATTTTAGGAAGTTTTGCTTGTTTCACATGGATGGAAATTATAGTACTTGAAAAAGAAAAGCCATATAGATATGCTTTAGCTTGAATTTTCCAATTCAAGACTGCCCCCAAATACTATGAAAACACTGTGGCATTTGGCTCACTCAGTGTTCTGGTCTATTTCACTCTTCCTCATGGTAAGCAATGTAATAAAATGGGGAACTATTTGAGCCAAAAAAATCATTGGAAATAATACAGATAAAATTTGGCTTACAAATACTCAAAGTTACAACCTTTTGATTTTTCATAAAATTTTTTGTGACAGACATGAGTTGTTCTTCCTACTCTTTCCAGTCAGTAATTTGGATTCCTACCTGAAGAGGACTTTTTTCCATGCACGCCACATAAAGCTGTCCATCAGCTTCTTCCCGCACTTAGGATTTATTCATCCTCCCAACAGCATTTTTTTTGGAATCAAATCAGAAAGAGAGGGAAACTATGAATTTCAAAGATTTGACATGTCAACCAGTATGACTTCCTGATACGAGGATTATTTATTATCATTTATTTTGTTCATTATATCTGACATCATTAAGATAGCATCACTGTCCTTTTAATCAGAGTGAGAATATTTTTGTTGTTGTTTTTGAACATTTAAAATAATATTCAGTTTTATGTTTTCTACATCCATATTTGAGGGAAAAAATGAACAGAAATATGTTGGCTCCATGGCTCTCCCAGGCCAGCCAAGGCCAAATCTTCTCTTGTGAGCTCTGTGTCACTGATTTTCAGTATAGACAGGGCATGTCTGTTAGTTAAAGGGGCTTTTCCTTATCTGGGAAGTAAAAAGAGCCATTATCTGTTATTTGCTGGAGAACACAATGAGAAAAAGCTTTCTAAATGTGTACATCTCTCCTGCCTAAAAACAGACAGCTTCCCAAGCCTCACTGTTACCTTCCTCCCTCAGATCTTCTCTAGGACTCTCAACTTTCACCCAGTCATTCCACAAATACACAATTAGTTCACAGTATATGGAAGATATTATTCTCAAAATGAGGTTTAAAATTGAATTCAACAATTTTTGCTATGAAGGTGATAAAAACAGATATGACAACTGTTTGTACACTATGTAAAAGAATACTTTGAAAAGAACATGCATGGCCCGGCAAATGCAGGAATCATGACCCATGGAACTATAGAATAGCTTTAGGAAGGGAGTGACTGAATTTGGGCACTACAGTATAGGTAAAAGTTCATAAGAGAAGCCAGCCATGGTAGAAGAACAGATTATAAAAAATGTGAGCAGGAAGTGAGTATGTTATGCTTTGTGAACAGTTCTGAGTCACTGGCTGTATGACACATTAGCTTTTATTTAGAAATTTCTAAACTGAAACTATGGGGGATTTAGATAAAGAGCAGAATTTTACCTTTTAAAATAATTGAAAATTTCATAATTCATATAATGTGTTTGGATAAAATCCACCACCAGCTTCCTCCTCTACAACTCCTTCCCTGAAACTCATACCACTATTTGCTCATGTACTACTATTAAAAAAAAATACTGAATCCTCTTAGCACTTATATGTGGAGTTTGTCAAATCAGACTGCTCATTTTCCCTTTCAAGATTCTTTAAAGGTTTTGTCAGCCTGTGTTAGTTCATTCACATCTGCATGTACAACATACATGTGTTCAGCAAGAATATGCCCCTGATTGTTTCCAAGAAACCACATCACCTGTGTGCTGAGAGGGAAGAAGCTGCTCTTCAGATGGGAAAAAGTGAAGAAAGGATCTTCAAATACAGATGTTGTCATGGATTATCTTTGTGGTCACAATTTAATTATAAGAGTCTGTGTAAGTACAAAAATAGGCCCAAGATTCAGAGTAATAAAGGGCTATTGTCACAGTATTTAAGGACTGTCAAGCATATGCTAGAAACTGAGGTCATTCTTGGGAGCTCCTAGAATTCTCTAGCATGACAGTTTTTAGGGAATTGTTAATGGAGGTGTTCAAACTAATTCTGCTCAATGCATCAGCTTGTAGCTATTGATTATCCCAACTACCATAGTTTCTGAATTGTAGATTTCTAGGCTTCCATGGAAAAGGAGGAGACAGGGGAAGTGCCATAGATTTTTATTTTTATTGAAATTGTACTATGTTTCTGAAGTAAAATTTATCTTAATGTCATAGGAAATGTTTTGTCAATTTTTGGTTTTCAGATATAGTTAATTTTAACAATTTCTTAAGTACAGCCATCCATGATGTAGGCTTAAGCATTTTTGAAAAATATACTTTATGCTTAAATTAATAAACCCAATATGGAATGGCCTTACAGCAAATTGCAAAACTTAATGTGATAGATATAGAAAATTTGTTAATGATAAAATGTTGTGAAATTTTATTTTAAATAGACAAGGATGTGTGTTACATTTGTTTATGATACAGAATATAACTTTAGCTGTGTAGAGATGTGGTGGTCTTGTATTTTATTATTTGCTGTTAAATTTTTCTGTTTCATTTCTGACATTGATTTCATGCACACACACACATTCACACACATACACAAAATCAATAAAATTTTTCTTGAGATAAGAATGGAGTGCCTAAAATAGATTTAAATATAATTTTGCAAATTTTGATACATATACAAGTGAAGTACTTTTCTTACCTCTGGTGTCTCTACAATCGAAATATAGATAAACCCTATAAAAGGTGAGATGTCCTTTGTTTTACAGCATCAAACATACTGCCAAGATTAAATCTTTACATAAAAAATTACAAAGCATATTTATCTCTTAGTGACAAAACTTGTTTTCCACTTCAAGAAGTAGTGACATATGTATGTATATGTAGTACCCTGTATATGTATATACCTAAGATGGGCTTTAAAATATATTTCTTTATGATTAGCAATCAGTGAATAATTGTTTTTTGAACTTTTAGAATAGTTACCTGGGATAAAGTGAAAACTTTCAGGAAATAAATGTTTGGTCACCAGCACAAAACTCTAAGAAGTCTTTCCTGCCTTAAGCCAATAAAGATTATGAAGAGACTTTTAAAAAATATAAATTCTACCCTCATTCCCCCTTCACAAGATGGAACTCAAGTATGGTGCTGTTATCTGGGGCAAGAATCTTCCCTGACTAGGTTTTAGACCCTAATGAAGAAACTCTTACCCACTATTATTATTCTTCGAAGTGTTTGTCTGTATACCCAGGGGTTAGTGCAACTACCAGCCCCCAGTAAACGAGCTGGTGATGGCTGTTAATACAGAGATTCACAATTGCTAAGCATAACAAGAACAAGTGTTGGTGGGGTGCTCACATTCCCTCCTCCAAGGCTAATGGATTATCTTGAAATAGGAGTTGTGAAAGATTGCTGTGAAGCAGTGTTTTCTGTACAGGAAAGGGTCATTTATTACACACATGATCTCAAACAGGCCATAACTATACTCATGAAACCTGAACAATATCAAGTCAAAGTTCCAACATGGGTCAGGTGATGGATCAAGAAGTCTCACTTCTAAATGGAGACACTATTGGTAACTGATGACTGTTAGAGTAGGATGCCACAACTGGTAGGCTCCCGTGCTCCAGTGGGTGATCCTATACCCATGCACACACTGTTGTGGATTTAGTGCATGATCTCAATTTTTTGCACTTGATTGTCACTCCTAAAATACTGGGAAAAAAGTCCTCTATCTATTCTGAATCGTGGGCCCATTTTTATATGTATAAGACTCTTATAGTTAAATTATGGCCACAAAGATAACCCAGGACAACATCTGTATCTGAAGATCCTTCCTTCATTTATTCCCATCTGAACAGCAGCTCCTCCCCCCCCCCCAGCACACAGGTGATGTGGTTTGTTGGAAATGATCTGCGGCATATTCTTAAGTGTATATTGTAGATGTAGATGTGAGTGAGCTAACACAGGCTAACAAAAGCTTCAAAGAAGCTTGAAATAGAAAATATCCAGGATGATTTGACAAATTACACATATTCCTGGGAATTTAGAGGGCTGAATCCACATCCAGGATGCTAATCCTTTTCCCTTTACTTTCTCAGAGGATCTGTGTAGGCAGGAAGTAAAGACAAAAATAAAGCTATAAAATGCCTACCAATCAATTAAGGCCTTGACACAGTAGTATAAATTCAAATAGAGACACATATAGATACATAATAATCAAGCACTCATAAGAGGGACTATGAAAGCCACATGAGGAAAATGAATCATCTTACAAGGAAATGCCAATATGATTAATAGTTCACTTTCATCAGGAACCATGGAGACTGGAAAGCAGAGGGATGACATTTTCTAAGAAACAAAAGAAAAACACAATTAGTCAAAAATGTCTATCTAGCAAAAGCATCCTTTGCAAACAAAGGAGAAACTAAAACATTCTAAATCCCAAAACTAAAAGCTGTTAATAATCTCTGACCTGCTACAAAGACAAAACACTCCACAGATGAAAGAGAAGGCATTGTATGAATGCTCTACTTTGTAAATATTCTATACAATATTAAAGTAAAGGGTACATAGCAGTAATTATAAAGTATTATTGGAAAAAGTATGTTATCTGAAAATTGTAATATATAAGACAATAGTGGTGTGCAAAGAGGGGATGGGCTGTATTGGAAGTGAGCATTTATATTATGCAGATATTAACCTAAAGTACATTATGGGTGATGTTAGTTTTCATACATAGAATAACCTGTCAGAGAGGTAGTAAAATGTTGTACTAGAAATTAACTACTTAACATGAAATAAACAAGTCATAGAAAAATGGAGGAACAATAACCAAAAATACAAGAAAATATTAGAAAAATGAAATCAAATTAAACAATAAAAAATAAATACTAACTCATTGATAACCATATTAAATTTAATCATATTTATTATTACAGTTAAAAAATAGAATAACAGGTGAAATTTTTAAACTGGTCCAAGAAAATGTTTTTATAAGGCACAACATACACTACATACTACAGATAAGAATATGCCAGGAGCAAAATGAAGGGAAAGTACATCCTATGTAAACATGATCTTCATAGATCTCAAGTGGACATAAGAAGTTTAAGCAAAAACTACAATTTAAAACTGGAATTCCTAGTAAACACAGAATAAAACACATCAATGAAATTCTATTTTTCTTATGCTAAAACAGTGATAAACATGTGCTTTTTAAATAGTAAAGACCTGCCTAGCAGTGGTGGTATATGCTTTTAATGCAAGCACTCTGGAGACAGAGGCAGGAAGATATCTGTGAGGTTGAGGGTAGCCTAGTTTCTAAATCCAGTTCCAGGACAGCTAGGACTACACAGAAAACCCCTGTCTTAAAAAACAAACAAGCAAGCAAAAATGAACAAAATGAACGGACCTCAGATACATGAAACAAAGAATGGTAAATCGGAAAAAAAAAATTCTTCAAACATTTACAAAGGCTGGAATGTTCTCAGGAACAGGAAACATTAATATGAAGACCCTAAGCAGAGAAGAGACTTAATCAGTGTTATAGAGACTGGACTGTTGAACTTTCCATCTGAAAGCAACCTACTACATAGAGTTCTCTAGTATATGTGAGCTGCTCTCCAACATAAAAATACTTCAGAAAGTTTTAAAAATAGCCACACATTTAAAAAGAACACACACACACAGAGAGAGAGAAAATGTGCAACACTGAGAACTTTACTTTTGGATTCATAAATATGAGGTTATTAACAAAACTTAACAGATGAAAAAGAAAATCTCAATATGAAATATTTTGAGATTAATGAAACAGTATTACAAATACCATTGTGAAGTTTATGAGCAAATGAATAGCCTAGACCCTCCCTCATGTGTCTACTCTGAGAGAGTATCCCTCTATGTGGGATAGGCTCCCAAAGTCCATTCCTATACTAGGGATAAATACTGATCCACTACCAGAGGCCCCATAGACCGCCCTGTCCTTATAACATCCACATTCAGGGGGTGTGGGTCTGTCCTATGCTGGTTTCCCAGCTATCAGACCGGGGTTCAGGTCAGCAGTTTTTGTGGGTTTTTCCAGCTTGGGTTGACCCCTTTGCTCATTATTCCTCCCTCTCTGTAATTGGATTCCAGGAGCTTGGCTCAGTTTAGCTGTGGGTGTCTGCTTTTGATCCCATCAGCTACTAGATAAAGGCTCTAGGATGGCATATAAGGTAGTCATCAACCTCATTATCAAAGAAAGGTATTTAAGGTAACCTGTCCACTATTGCTTAGATTGTTAGTTTGAGGTCATCCTTGTAGATCTCTGGATATTTATTTTCAAAAGATCAAATTCAGTCTATGTTCATAAAAGAAATTAAAGCTATTATAAATAATTGGTATTATAAATAAATGGTATAGAAGATAAAATATCAACAGAGAAATCATCAAATCCAGAAGTTAGCTTTGAAAGTAATAAACAATGCTGTTTAATTGGATGACCAAGACAGAAATGAAGACTATAATTATCAATTAAGAACACAGTTGGGGAGGGGAAAGGAGTTGGGGGGGAGGAGAAGCAAAGAGAACTCTGTTCTTATGTGAAAAGAATTTAAAAATATATAAGAAACACAGTTCATACTATTATTATTTTCCAACATTTTAAAAAGTCAAAACAGACAAAGATATTATAAGAATGTCATGCTAATATCTTTTATCAATATGAGTAACAAAATCCCAGGTAACATAAAGGAGTCCTAGTGGCCAGGAGGCAGGAGTGGGAGGATCGATAAAAATTTGAGGGCCCCGAGGTCCCCATAGGTTCAAGCAAACCAGAGTTGAGGATGTTTCACAAAAGCAAACAGAGCAACAATAAAAATCCTGAACCAATACAGCAAGCAGAATCCAGAAACAGTAAAAATGGCCATGCAGCATAACCAATGGGATTTACCCTGTATGAATGGATGTTTCATTTGGAAAAGTTTGTGCATCTTATTATTAAAGTGATAAATCATAAAAATACATGAATATCTCAAGAGTTACAGGGAAGCAGTTGGTAAAGTGCACAATCTTTTAAAACATTCAATTATTTCTTTTATGTATATGAGTACTCTGTCTGCATGTGCATCTTTATGTCAGAAGGGGTTTCAGATCCCACTAGAGATGGCTGTGAGCTACCATGTGATTATGAGGAATAGAACTCAGGACCTCTGGAAGAGCAGTCGGTGCTCTTAAGCACTGAGCCACCTCTCCAGCCTCAACACAACTTTCATATAAACAAAAAATAGAGACAAAAGGAACTTTTAACAATGTGTTAAAAATTAATCTACAAAATGAACCACCTAAATATAACATATATAATTGTGAAACACTAAATGTTTTCCTCCTTAAATGAAAACAGCATGAAACTTCTATTCAGAGCCATACTAGAGTATTTTGAAGCATAATTGATACCACAGTAAAGAAAAATGCAAAATATGTCTACTTTCAGCTGTTATGACCATGAAGATTTACATTTTTAAAAGTATCTTACTCTATCAAACACCTTTGCAATCAATGGACAGCTTTAATAAAGTTTTAATACATAAAAACAGCAATTAAAAATCCATTATGTATAGAAACCCAAGAATTTATGTGAAAATAATTATATTTGCATACGTACATATAAACATTGCTGAAAAGTATTAACAGAAATACAGGCTTTGTGAACTGAATCTTCAGTGTTGTTGCAAGAGGGAGGGAAGGAAGGAGGGAGAGGGAACTGGGATTGACATGTAAAATAATAAATTAAATAAAAAAAATGCTTTGACTCCAAAATTTAAGTTCAAGGACAAGTTACTGGGGAAAAGGATTTCTATTTTTGTTTCCACAGAAAATGAAAAGATGTGGATTCTTTCCAGACTAATGTGGTTTGATCAAACCAGACCACCTGAAACAGAGTACCAAGTGATCCTACATTCAAAACAGCTGGACAAAGCAGCCTTATAGACTACAGGCAGGATTTCTGCATCTTCTTAGAATCCCCCATGACAGCATCCCTTACCAGCCGGAAGTAGTTTGGAAAGAATGACACCCAAATTCCCAAATATTGTCTATAAATATTTGTTTTCATTTAAATAGACTTGGTTATATAAAATAAATAAATAAATAAATAAATAAATAAAAGAATTCTCAAGTAATTAAAACTGAGAGTGCATTGGTGTGATGTTGTAAGTATGCCACAGTGCCTCAATTAGTTCACCAAATCAATGCAATGGGCATAAAAAACAAGGTCTTTTTCAAATAACCTTGCAACTGATTACTGAGAGCCACATCTTGGTGCAGTAGGTACTTTTGCATCCGTCTGTCTGTCATTCATTGCCATGAAATTATATTACTGCCATGCTACAGAACAAAGCACACAGTAGAGATACCAGTGATTCCCAGATTTTTTATTTGCCTGTTTCCAAAATGATTTGCTTTTACATCATGGTGAACTTATTGTTTTGGAGCAAACTATCTGACATTGCTAAATTTTATATATACACTTACCTTGCTATTTCCTTCTAGATTAGTCCAGAGTGTCTTTTGTCCCAGAGTAGGCTTCAGACAAGAAGTGCTTCATGTGAGGGCATTAGAGGCTTAATATAAATGTATTTAAAAAACAATATAGCTAATCGACATTAAAACATGTATTACATGAATATACAGTAAGTGTTGATATTTGGATAGCGAGTTAACTTATATCTTTAAAACAAATATACACATCGTTTAACTTCTTTGTGGAAACAATGTGTGATGTGTCTTCATCTCAAGAGGAAAATAAATGAGGTAAATATTTTTCATTCAGTTAACTGTGAATTTTCTTAATAGACCAAGAAAACCTTGTCCTTCTGTGTAGTACCTGTTTGTAATTAAAAATAAATAAATAAATGACTATTTTGTCTGCAGTGGCCACATAAACATGAGATCTCCTCTGTAAGTTAGAGATTATTAGCATCACACTAGAATCAGATCATCAAGGATTAGGAGCTGATTCCTTACTGCTAATGGGATAATGTTTCTTTAACTCCTAAAAGGCATTTACTGTGAAGCCAGCTCTTCAGAGACCATCTGATCCACAGTTTTCCATGGTAACAGAGATGATCTTATAATTCACTAGCCTGGGCAGACCCCAGCCAAACATGTGCTTGAGAAAGAGAGCAGATGCTCACAGCATGCAAACAAATTCTGATCCAAAGCAAAGGCATACAAGTGCCTAAAATTACAGTTGTTATCTTTAAGGCAGGTGTTTCAAAACTGGAGTGGTCCCAATTTTTTTTTTCTTTTTGGCTATTGTTTTCCTTCTACAAGAAGTTGAAAAGGATGTTAAAGATAAAGCAGGTGCTAAGATAAGATTCCTCACTAAGAATGACTCATAACAGTCAATTGGACAATTTATATCTGTAAACACCAGCAGGGTGGTGACCAGGGTTGGCTAGGTAACCTCCCTCACATTCAAGTGAAACAAGTATTTTTTAAACAAGTTTGAGACAGGAGAAAAACTAGCCATACTCACTTGAATTTCTATGAATCTTCTACAAGGTCTTAAGAAACTCAGCAGCTGACTCTCCTATTACAGTGAGATATGTATCATGAATATGTAAACTACTAATGGGTAATAAGCTAGGTTCTTGACATTTAAATTAAATGTGTCAGAATGAACTACTAGAGCAGACTACACATCTAAATCAATGAATCGCTAGAACAAGAAAGCAGGAACAAAATTTAAGACCATCAGTACCAGGGACTTCAAGAGTTACACCAAGGCATTTTCTTTAGGCAGAAAAATGGATTTGCAGATGATATCAAAACAAAAGATGAGTGGCCCCTTTGCCATTCCCCTCTGCTAGAAATTATGGCAAGGAACTACAGCCCTTGTTAACCTGTGAACATTTTCACTCTCTTAGGTCATTGACTCTGGCTCAGGGGTCCAATTTTCCTTTCATTCATTAAGCACTTTGGGAAGTGGAGTTCCTAACCCTTTCCAGTCTAAATGTGGAACAATCACATCCCCTTACAATCAGCTGCCAGTGTGCTGGGACCTTCACGTCTCACTGAGCTCTTGTAGTGACGCAAGTTTTTAACAATTGAAGGATATTAACTCAAAAACTTGTTTTCTAATTGGAGGAACTCTAGGGATTTCACTAGATGAACTTGTATAAGCTGGAAGCAAGTACATGTGCCTTTCCAATTATTCTGTTGGAATTAGGGGAGAAGGCAAGGCTAATGTCAGCTTGCACATGTCAGAAATTATTTCAGCTTTGATGCTAAGTGAGAGTAACAATCTTGGCCGACGTGAATTCACTGAAGAACTAAGAAGACATAATCTTGTTTTCTTTAATCACAAGAAGCCAGATAAATAAGTGTGTTTTTGTTACTCCATGGTATGGCTCCCTCCATTACAGCAACTGAAACAATTAGTACATCTACCCAACTGAGTGTTGAAAGTTTGCTAGACCTTCCTCAGTTTCCTCTGACATAACACTCAACTGTAAGGTTTCAAGCTCATATCATTTCATAGCAAGTATGGTCAAAGTTCTATTTTCCTATTTGCTAAGCAAGACATTTCAAACCTGTGGCTTTAAGGTCATCAGAGAACAATTTATCAAACTGTTCTAATTAGGCACATCATGTAAAAGAGATAAAAGGAAATAAGCCAAGTAGGTCTTTTTTAGGAGCTATCACTCTTATTAGAAGAATTATAGACAAGGAAATCTCCATGCTCAGGCTTACCATTGTCTATTTCCTCACAGGATTAGGTTGCATTTGTCAGATCGGAGTGTGGTACATTGTGTTTGTGTGTGTGTGTGTGTGTGTGTGGTGTGTGCGTGTGTGTGTTTCCACCCAGGCTGTAGCTCTCAGGTCTACCCTAACATCATACTGCTAGTTATGAACTCCAGCTTCAGTTCCACCTATATATACCCAGAACCTACTTTCATTCTCATGGACAAAAGCTCCCATACCTTTTTCTCTGTCTCAAGGCTGGAGGTTACTGCACAAGATCCCTCCGTCTCCTATGGACTCAGGACCAGAGCTGTTGCAAAACCAAGGTAACAAACACACCACAGTTCTAGGCATATCACTGATGATATGTTTGTGGCTTATCACTTTGTCATATCTGCCCCCATTGATCTAGATATTCAGTCTGGCTATTACACTAGTGACACATACTAGTGTCAATCTAGCCCTTTGTCTGTATAGATGCAAGGATCTGGTAAACCCTACAGACTCAAGTACCAGGATCATTGAGACAGACCAGCCAAGACTCAAGCTCATCCTTATGGACCCAGGATCTGACGTGCTATGCCAGACTCAATGTGGTACTCCTCTGTGAAATCAAGCTATAAGCTCACCCGCCCTCTGGCCTGGGATCAAAATTGTCATGTAAGGAAATCATCAGCAACTTTTAGATATGCCTATGTATGAAAGGCTTTCCTGGCCAAAGATATACAAAGGAAGATGAACCTACTACAAGTGCACAGGGTCCATTTTAACGTTGCAAGGATTTTAAATAATTAGAGAATGAAAACACCACCAATAGAAGAAGTATATCACCAAAAGTTTAATCTTGAGAATTGGAGATATACAAACTACTTAAAAAGAATTCAAAATAACCTTTAAGAAAATCTGCAATGTGTAATAAGGGGTAGCATAATAGGGTAATATAGTCAGGAAATAATATCTAGACAATATTAGAAATTCAAAAAAGACTTAGAAGAAATTAAAATTGCTTCAAAATTCTGGAACCAAAGATCTTACACAGTAAAGGAGTGAGTTGAAAAGCCAATAGTAAATTTTATCAGATTTTAATTTACATATTTTAATTTTTATAAAGTATATATTTGGACTTCTTCCTGCAATCATACTTAGTACATTCTATTTATTGTGCTCCTAATAATTTTTATCTTTTTTTTGCTTTTTGTCATCTTAATTTGCTCTGTTTTTCCTAAAGTTATTTTAAAGTTAGTATTCTATTTCATATGTGGCAATGAAATTCACATTTTACTATATAGATATTTACTTACACTCTTATAAGAAGTCCAGCAGTAACTATTCAGTTTTTGATAGAAAGTGCACCAAACACAGCAGTGTTCAGAGATGAGGAAATTAAGTAGGTCGTAATGCCTTTGCCTTCATCAGTGGAGAAATTCACCAATCAATCCAGAATCGGAGCCAACTATTAGAAGGTTTGAAATTGTGAACAGAGAGCATTTGTTGGGGGCAGTAGTTCTTCTCAGGCATTACTGAATGGTGTCTTGACCTGGCCCATTCCTCTCATGGGCTCTTTGTTTTATTTCACAGGCTCTTTGTTTATGATCACCATGAGGAGAAACTTTCTCAAGTGATTCATTCCAAAACCTTATGCCAGGGATACAATGTAGCCAAGTGATGGTGGACTAGGTACTCTGAGACTTGAGTAGCAAAACTTTGCTCCTGTAGAGGTTGCTTTCTTTAGAATTTCTCAGTGTGGACAATTCTAATACATTAAGCAATTTTAGCTCCCTCAAACTGTAGCTGAGCATAGTGGTACTTGTCTGTTAATCCTAAACTGAGGCAGAGGGGAGGCCATGAGTGCAAAGACAGTCTGGGCTAAGTAGTGGGGGATATATCTAGGACTGTCTCAAAAAAATAAGTGAAGTAAAACATGCAGTCCCACTACCTGAATTTGGTAAACATTGCTTCTAGTACTTGAGTCTGCATTGGAAAAGGTGCCAGACAAATCTGGGATTATTTATAAGTGCACTGTGTCTGTGTGTATATGTGTGTTTCTTTCTCATAAGATCTCTGCATTCTACCTCATTTTAATTAGGAATTATTTCTTCACTCATCTTATTATTTGATTGTATAGGGACTCTTATAGTCAAGATACTAGTTGTCAATGGGAAACATATATATATATATATATATATATATATATATATATATATATTTCAATTTGAAACAAGATTGTTTTACATGTCAATCCCAGTTCCTACACCCTCCCTTCCTCCCCTGTTTTCCCCACCAATCCCCATCCCATCCTCTTCCTGCTCCTCAGGGAGGGTGAGGCCTTCCATGAGGAGTCTTCAAAGTCTGCCATATCATTTAGAACAGGGCCCAGGACCTCCACCATGTGGAGGCTGAGAGAGTATCCCTCTATGTGGAATGGGCTCCCAAGGCCCATTTGTATATTAGGGATAAGTACTGATCTACTACCAGAGGCCCCATAGACTGCCCAGTCTCCCAAATAATACCACATTCAGGGAATCTGGGCCAGTCCTATGCTGGTTTCCCAACTATCAGACTGGAGTCCATGAGCTTCCCCTTGTTCAGGTCAGCAGTTTCTGTTGGTTTCTCAAGCCTGGTCTTGAGCCCTTTGCTCATCATTCCTTCCTGTCTGCAACTGGATTCCAAGAGTTCTGTTCAGTGTTTAGCTGTGGGTGTCTGCTTCTGTTTCCTTCCAGTAGCTACTAGACTAAGGCTCTAGAATGGCATATAAAGTAGTCATCAACCTCATTATGGGGGAAAGCATTTAATGTAGCCTCTCCACTATTGCTTAGATTGTTTGTTGGGGTCAGCCTTATAAATCTCTTAATATTGTCTAATACAAGATTTCTCTTAAAACCTATAGTATCTCCCTCTATTATGGTATCTTTTTTCTTGCTCTTCTCTATTCTTTCCTGACTTAATTTCCCTGATCTGGAAGAGAGTGATGGAGGGAGGGAGAGAGGGAGGGAAGGGAACTGGGATCAATATGTAAAAAAGAAAAATAAATAAATAATATAAAAAATATTTCCTGATCTGTCATGTCCAACTCTCCCCTCCTCTTCTCCCCTTCTCTTCCTTCTAACTCTGTCTCCCTTCTCCCCTGTCCCCTCTCCCCTCTCCCCTCCTCTCCTCTCTCCCCTCTCCCCTCTCCCCTCTCCCCTCTCCCCTCTCCTCCCCTCTCCTCATGTCTACAATTTGTTTGGGAGATCTTGTCCCTTTCCCCTTCTCCAGGGTATCATGTATGTCTTTCATAGGGTCCTCCTTGTTTCCTAGCTTTTCTGGTGGTGTGGATTATAGGCTGATAATCCTTTGCTCTATGTCTTAAAGCTATATATGAGTGAGTACATACTGGGTTTGTCTTTTTGTAACTGGGTTAACTCACTCAGGATGCTTTATTCTAGTTCTATGCATTTGCCCAAGAATTCCAAGATTCCATTGTTTGCTTGTTTGTTTCTTTTCCAAGTTGAGTAGTACTCCATTGTTGTAAATGTACCACATTTTCTCCATCCAGTCTTCAGCTTGGGAATATTATTGACACAATTTGTTATTGGATTTTCTTCCATATTTAATCATTCATTTTCCTCTGCTCATTTTATTTGAGAACATTTGTTGAAATTTTATCATGTTTGCTCTGGATTATAGAAATTTGCAAAGAGGATTGTGGTGGATTGAGAATGCCTGGATGAGATTTAATTATAGTTTGTGTGTGTGTGTGTGTGTGTGTGTGTGTGTGTTTAATACTGTGACTTCATATATTTATAAGAGTGACTATAACTCAGGATATTGTCCAGATACCCATGCTTCCTCTTACCAAGGTAATGCAAGAAGATGGCTTAGAATGCAGCCAGCAGCCATTCTTCTAATATTTATGATTAATTATCTCAACAGATTGCTGGGTTATCACTCAGGTACTTTGTTCCTTTGTACACAGTAAGTCATCTCTTATTAAGGCTTTGATGTCACTTAATGCTGTAGTCAGCTTTATATTTTTTCAAGAATGTCTTTTAGTTTGTAGTTCCCCAATGCAGACACTGTTATAGATGATCATTTGAACATCATGTCCTCTGTAAACTCTTTGTTTGTGTCAGACTTGGCAGTCACTAAAGGTACTGGCTTTCATTTTCTACTGTTGCTGAGATAAAATATTTATTGGAAAATAGCTTTTGTTCTCTTTCAAGGAACTTAAGAAATGAATCAAACATTTCATGAGGTTGACATCTTATATTCACCCTCTTCATTGATCTTATCAATTACATCTTGTTATGTATACAATACAACTTGTTATTAGGGTTCTAGTTTTTAGAAGGGATCCATAAAATTTCCTTTATTGGGAAAACAAATCTATTCCTAAGTCTCATATGTTGAACCAGGCTTGTAATCTCAGTGCTTGAGATGGAGGTGGGAAGATCACAAATTCAGGCATACCTGGGTTACAGACTAAGACCACCTCTCAAGAAAACAACAAAAAAATACAATATTGCATGGAATCATTCTGACTTTACACCTTTTTTTTCTTTCTCTTCCTCCTCTCCATCTTCTTTCTATCCTGCTTCCCCTCCTATTTCATCTCCTCTGCTTCTCTAGCCCCCCTTCTCCCCTTCCTCTTCCTTTTCTCTTAAAATATCTTGTCATTTTACTGTTTCTAGTGGAACTTGGACTGTATTGGTTCTGGGTAAATGATTATGTTCTTTGTATTTCTCTAAAATTAGAAGAAAGTCAATGATGCAAAAGTAAAAAGAAAGAAAAATGCTTTACAGTTTCTCATTACTTCTTGCCATTCAATGGCATGTCAAACTGATACTTGAAATGATGGGTTAGATGGCATGGATTTTTTTTATTTAATTTATTATTTTACATGTCGATCCCAGTTCCCTCTCCTTCCCTCCCTCCCTTTTACCCTCTCTGCCCCCTCACATGCACCCTGACCTCCCTCCCCTCCCATCCTCCCACACAATTCCACATGTAGGGCAATGCCATCCAGATGGGATCATGTAGATCTGTCAGGTCATTTGGAGTAGGGACTAGGGCTTCTCTCCTGTCTCTAAGTTAAGGCAGTATCCCTCCATGGGGTATGTGTTTCCAAGGTCCTTTTTGCACCAGGAATACATCCTGGTTCCACTGTCTGAGTTCCCTTAGACTGCTTAGTCCTTCTGGCTGAGACCCATATTCGGGGGTCTGAGTCAGTCCCATGCTGGATTCCCAGTTATCAGTCTGGGGGCCTGTTAGCTCCTCCTTGTCCAGGTCAGCTGTCTCTGTGTGTTTCTGCATCTGGATTCTAGAATGGCTAAAATTAGAAACACCATTTACAACTCATGCTGGAGAGGATGTAGAGAAAGGGGAACACTCCTCCACTGCTGGTGAGAGTGCAAACTTGTGCAGCCATTTTGGAGATCAGTATGGTGGTTCCTCAGGAAAATGGGAACCAGTCTACCACAGGACCTGGCAATCCCCCTCTTAGGCATATACCCAAAGGATTCACATCCATGCAACAAAGATATCTGTGCAACTATGTTCATAGAAGCATTATTTGTAATAACAAGAACATGGAAGCAACCTAGATGCCCCTCAATTGAGGAATGGATAAAGAAGATGTGGCACACCTATACAATAGAATACTACTCTGCAGAAAAAAATAATGGAATCTTGAAATTCGCAGGCAAGTGGATAGCACTTGAAGAAACCATCCTGAATGAGGTAACCAAGTCACAAAAAGAGGAACACAGTATGTACTCACTCATATATGGATTTTAGACCTAGATCAAAGGATCACCAGCCTATAATTCACACCACCAGAGGAACTAGGATACAAGGTGTATTCTAAGAGATTAATATAAAGTTCCTTACAGAAGGGGGAAGGGACAAGTCCCCCCAGAGCTCAGGGGAAAGGGGGGGCAGTGAATGGAGAGAGAAGTAAGAGAGAGGGGGGAAGAGAGGAAAACATGTGCTACTAGGAAGATTGAGTCAGGGTAGGAATAGAAGACAGAAAGAGAGAGAGAGAGAGAGAGAGAGAGAGAAAGAGAGAGAGAGAAAGAGGGAGGGAGGGAGAGAGAGAACATAAAAGAGGGAGCCAATATTGGTTTGAAGAGAAAACTGAACCTAAAGAAAGGTCTAGAGACCTACAAGACTATTGCCAACTAATAATTTAAGCAACCGTAGAAAGGTTACCATAAATGCCCTTCCCGGATAGTGAGATCAACAACTAACTTATCCATGGAGCCCTTATCTAATACCTGTTGGAAACAGAAGCAAACACACATACCTAAACACTGAGTTGAACTAGAATCCGGATGGCGTGTATTTTATCTGTAGACAGTTTGATGGTAACATCCTCATATATTATAGGGAACACCAGTGAGGCTCTGTAGGAAATTAAAGGATTATTGTAGGACTTGAGATGTATTTCATCGAACCCCTCTTACTTCCCACTATAGCTAAAAAGCTTTTAGTAATCTTTATTTTACTTAGTCTGACATTGTACAATGAATTGGTGAACTGAATTTCCACTTTTTACAACATGTTATTCTATTGTTCTTCACCCACTAACTAATCCTTCTGGAACTGTATCTAGTCACTTGCCAAAATTGTCCTCCTACTTAAAGATGTTCTGACCTACCTCTGAGTTTTAATTTCCTCCCACTTGCCTCAAGCAAAGAACTTAACCTCCTCCTTGCAGCTGTCAAACCCACCTTCTCCCACGAGAGAAAAGAGCTGCATGATTCTTGTTCCTCAACCAGCAATTCAGTAACATAAAAATGCATTTCATTCTCTTTGTCAAATATCAAGAAGTCCTATTTTTAAATGGAAGACATTTCCTCTTTTTAGCCATTTCATCATTGATTCTACCAAATGCATGGTATTATTCTACCTTAGTCATTTTTACTGTCCTTTTAGTGTGTGTGTATATATATATATATATATATATATATATATATATATACATATACATATATATATATATGATCATATATGTATATGACAATAAGTATATGCCATTCATATAGTACCTTCAAAAGTTATCTTTGTGCACTAACTGATAGGAAATCACCATACCGTAATGATCCTTAAAAACACATTCTCAGACACACTGGTACCATACAGCTTTATTTTACTATACAATGAAGTACCTGATACTGGTTCCTTTGGAGTCAAGAGAGGTTTGTTGATCTGACAGTTTGGAGGCTTAAAAATAAACACCAAGAAGATGAGATGTATATCATGAAAGATTATCTGTAACAAAATTTACAGCTGGGTCATATACACGTGACTCATAAATGTGTTATTTATCTTTACTTTATAATTTGCCTGTTTTCTAAATTAGTATCTGAAAGCAAAATGAATGTGCATAGGAATTTATGGTGGAATGTCTTCACATGAGACCATTAGCTCCACTGTGAAATCCCTCTTTGTCTAGTAACACTTCCTGCTTTAAATGTGTTTTTATAAGATACTACTTTAGCCACATTAGTTTTTTTTTGGGGGGGGGAGGGATGGGGGTTAATGGCCAGCACTTGTAATTTTTACATTTAAGGGCAATGAGTTCATTATCTTGTAACCCACTATTAACAGTTACTTTTCCACAAGTAAAAGCACAAATGTGTCAAGTGTATTACTTACATTTTTATTTAGAGGTGGGATCTCAGGTATAATTTTTGCTTTTATTACCAGCTTTTCTTTTCTGACATGTGACTATGAGCAAGTAATGAGTCAATCTATGCTTCATTTGCGGAATGTTTAAAGTGGATAGACGTCACAACATGGGAAAGCCCTCTAGAGAAGCCACAGAAGTAATATGTGTTCAGTGCTAAGCAAGAGCAGGCACTTTTAAAACACATTATAAACAGCACAGCATAAAAGACAAATGAGCTCATGTCAATCCTGAAGGAATCCATCTGCTACCTGAAAAGGCAGAGATAGCCCTTTAAACAGACTCTTAACCTTTTACTAATCATCAAAGTTCCCTAACCATTTTCCTTTTTAAAATAAATTTCTTTTAGTTAAAATGTTTTCACATAATATATTTGGTCATTTTTTTTTTTACCTCCCCCAACTCCAAGCTCCTTCTCTCTACCCATCTAACTTTATGTTCTTTCTTTTTGCTTTCTCTATCTCAACACACACACACACACACACACACACACACACACACACAGAGAGAGAGAGAGAGAGAGAGAGAGAGAGAGAGAGAGAGAGAGAGAGAGAGAGAGAGAGAGTGCAGGGGCAGGGTGGGGGCACAAAAGTGAACAAAAACAAAAATAAAACAAAAAGTCAAAAGAGAATGAATAAAAATAGGTCCAAACAAATGAAAACAAATCAAATCTATGAAAATACCACTGTGGGCCTGAGCCATGCCCTGGAGTATAGCTGATAGATACCCAATAACACTCCATTGGAGAACACTGCTTTTCCTTTTACCAGCAGTTATCAGTTAGAAATAGCTTCTTACATGGAAGTGGTAACCCGATGCTCTTAATTGTGTGAGTGCTGGGATCTGATCTGGTTTAAACCTGCTCATGTCTTATGAATGTTGCTACAGTAACTGTGAATATACACATACATCAGTCCCATTATGTCTGAAAGATATTGTTTACTTGGAGACATTTGTGACCCATGCCTTGTCCCCATTTTTCTGTCTCTTCTTTTGCATAGAATCTTGAGCTTTGTGGTGGGGGGGATAGGGGTGAAGACATCCCGTTTAGGACTGAGGGTTCCAAATTCTCTTACTATCTGCACATTGTCCAAATGTGTGACTCTGTGCTAATCCATATCTTCTGCTTGAAGATGCTTCTCTGATGAAGGATGAGCAGGCACTACTCTATGTATATAGAAGTAAGTCATTAAGAACTATATGAGTGCTATGCTCCTTTAGCATAATAATCTTTGTAAGAAGAAATTATTCATTAATTACTAGATATTAAGTAAGCTTTACTTGTAGTTTCACATTTTAGGATCTGGATTATTTTCACTCTAGTACCATCTGCTGTGTCAATTCCTCTTTAAACTTCTTTACTATTACCTGAAGCATTATAATCCAATGCAAGTACCTCGATGGGTGTATTTCTTTTTTTCTTTCTTTCTTTTTTTTTTTTTTTTTTTTTTTTGTTTTTGATATTAAGAAGGCTCTTTATTATTATCTCTACTTTACTCCAGGGGTTAGGTTATATACCCCAGCACCAGATGGAGGAGGGGGAAACAAAAGGGGGCAGTTAGTCATCTCAGGTTCCAAGGACCTGTTAGGGGACTTTCAGGGCTGCAGAAACCAAAAGAGCATTAGCATTTTGCATTAGAAAGTATGTCTCCTGTTTTCCGGTGGTTACAGTTGCCTGCCCTGAGGGCAGCAGGAGGGGGAGTGAATTCTTATCCCAAGTCTTAATTCCTATAACTCCAGGGAAGTGAAGACAGGAAGGTCACAAATTCCAGGTCACCCTTGAATATACATTATGTTTAAGGCCAGCTTGAGCTACATGCTACCTGGAGAAAAGAAGGAAGGAAGGAGCCTGACTTGGAGTGGTTTCTACCCACACTTTTTATTATCTACTTCTTATATAAATAATACATGAATCTTTAGGTACAGATCACAATTACATTGTAACCATCTCATAAATACTTTGAGTTGTTTCTACTTTCTTTTATTTTTGAGATAGAATCTAACTATGAAGCCCTTGCTGTCCTGGAATTCTTATGTAGATCAGGCTGCTCTCTTACTCCCAGAGATCCACCTGTTTCTGCCTCCCAAATTCTAGGATTAAGGATGTGTGCCAACATGACTAGCTTGTTTTTGTTTTTTAAAACAGGATCTCCCTGGGTATCTCAGGCTGACCTCAAATGCTTATCCTCCTGCCTCAGTTTCCTGATTTCAGGTATAAGCCCGCATACTTAATCGTGTTTGTATTTTTAGGTGACATATGCTGTGTTTGTATGTATTTATGTGTCACAGTGTGGTACTGAAAGACCCGCAGAGGGCGTGGACTCTCACACCCTGACTCAGAAAAGGCGGTCCCCCCAAATCACTCATGAGAAGCGGTCTTGATGCAAAAGCATGAGGTCTTTTATATTCCAGTGCACTGGGGTCTACAGCCATACTCCACATGGGGTAGAGGATTGGGAACCCTGGGTACAGGGTTCAGACGGCTTTTATAGGGTTACAACAAAGTCTGCGCATCACAAACCAATCATTTCATAGCATCCAGTGCAGACCGATGGGTGTATTTCATCCTGATGTTTGTTTAACTCATGATGCATCCTCTGTGAGCAAATTCCTCATTCCTCATGGAAATGAAGATTATTCTTGTTAACATTCCTGTGAGCAGATGTCTGAGCACATGGTCAGTGTTCAAAAATCACTTATTGCTTTAATAGAGGCAGGAGGTGAAAAATTAAATTGAAAGAACAGATTTTCCTTGGAATTTAAAAAGGGATCTACTGCACTAAAGATGGTGCTTTTAAAACAAGACTCCATCTTTTTCTTTTGATCACAAAACAATGTACACTATCATCTAATAAAATAGGTCATTTATTTTATAAATTTCAAAGATACAGGGCCCTTCTAAATTATATATTTACTAATTTTTCAGAGAGCGTTTCTGGCGTGTACTCAGAAATCTTAGCCTCTGCTAACATAACGAGACCTGCTGCACTATAAAAACTACATTAGCATCTTTTGTTACTTGAAAACAATTGATCTTGTACTTTGGTTTTATGATTAAGGTTTCCAGGACCTTAGGGAAAAAAGATAACTGAGGCAAGACATAAAACAAGAAAGACTCCTGTTAAGGGGCTCTGGGGTGCCCTGGTCAATTAGACCCTCTCAAGACAAGGCCTGGCCTGTTAAACTAGGAGACACATCTGTAAGAGAACTTTGTCTAGTTCCTGTCTCAGCTCTGTCTGAGCCAAGTTCTGACAAACACCATTTGTGCACTGGGGCATCTTTCCTTACAGTCTAGACAAGCGATGCCCATTTATGTCTTCTTTGTTTCAACTTCCCTCCAAAGAGGACTGGTGGTTCAGCTTTCTCCTTGAGCTCCCTCTTCTATTGTACTTGCCTAAAGGAAGCTCTTACTCATATAAAGTAGTAAATAGGAGGACATCTGCAGTAGATTTTTCTCCCTAACTCCTAATGAATATATTGGCCAAACATACTTTTTTAAAATTGCATTTTCATTCAAAGAGGTAAGCTCAGGGATCTTTTAAGGATAGATATACACAACACTATAAATGATGTAATCATTGCACTAATCTTTTAGGAGCAGTGTGAAATTTGAGTTGACAAATAGTTACACAACAGAGCCAATTTCACCTGACATGAAATGGCTTAATTTTAACATTGAACACATGTAAGGAAATACCATAGCATTACAAAAAAATTCTGGTACAAATTCCTTTTTAAAAATTATATTATATTAATCCTTTAATAATTCCATACAGCCTATTTTGACCTCATTCATGTCTACCTCCCAACTCATCCCAGATCATCACCCACCTTCTTACACACCCTGGTAACTTCTATTTAGTTATTGCTGTGACAAAACACTATGACATAGATAACATGAAGAACAAAGAGTTTATTGGGGAACTTAAAATTTCAGAGTGAGTCCATGACCATCTTGGTGGGGAACTTGGCAGGTATTTGATAATGAAGTAGTAGCTGAGTGCTTACATCTGATCTACAAGAAGGAGGCACAAAGAGAAAGAGATATTAAGAGAGTGAGAAAGACACAGAGTGACACACAGAGAGAATCTGAGACAGAGAAATGCAAATGGAATGGCTTGGGCTTTTGGAACCTCAAATCCCACCCACTATGACAAACCACCTCCTACAAAGTCACAACTCCTAATCCTCTGCTAATAGTTATGAGGACCAAATATTTAAAGCCTCTGAGAGCTAGTCTTATTCAAACCAATATGCTACTCTTGCAACTTCATGCCCTCTTACTCTTTGTGTGTGTGTGTGTGTGTGTGTGTGTGTGTGTGTGTGCATGCCTCAAGATGTGCCTTACCTTAGAGTATCGTTGATAAATCAGGTGTCATACCATTAAAGAAAATGACATTCATTCTTCCAGCACCAATATAATGCCAATAACACTTCTGCTAGGGATGGAACTTGTGCCCACTCCTCCACCTCTATGCCCCAGATACAACTTTTATTGCCATCCTTATTTCAAAATTTATGCTGTAAAGCAATGCTAAAGAAGGCTACAATTGTTTTGAAAAATTCAACACAGGGAAATCTTTCCTTTTGTGGGCTTGTCTAAGCATTTTTTATTACTGTGCCAAAACACCAGGTGAAAATAAGTTATAGTAGAAAGGATTAACACTGGCTCACAGTTTGAAGATACAGTCCATCATCATTTTGAAGGCACTGTAGCAGAATCAACTGTGGTGTCAGGAAAAAGATGTAGCTGGTCACATTGTATGCACAGTCAGGAAGCAAAGATAAATAGACACTGGTGCTGAAGTGACTTTGCCTCATTGTATTTAGTCTGGGATTCTAGCTCACAGATCATTCCACATACATCCACAATACACTTTTTCCTCCTCAATTAAAACTACTTGGAAAAACTACAATTGACAAGCTATTAATTAATTTCCTAGGTCACTGAATATCCAGTCAAGTGGGTAATTACCACTAACCACCAAAATTCTACCACTTTTCTACTTGGCACCTAAGCATATCATCTTAAACCATAGACCTATGGCCATCTTATATTGTAGAATATATCCAGTCATTTTCAGAAGTCTCTATAATTTTAACAGGTTCAAAATTGTTCAAATTTCTATAGTCCAAACTTTCTTATGTGATTCAGTAAAATGACTTAACTGTGAATCCCCACATAACAATAAAATGTATGAAATGCATCTTTTCAATATATGCAGAGAATAAATAATCATGCCCCTAATGTGGGGAATGGGGCACATCATAGAAAGATCTGGACAAGGAAATATCAAATGTTAGCAGAGCAAACAACAAATTCTGGAGTTTCATGTATAGTATCTTGGGTTACTTATGGGATCATCTGGGTTCAGTGGACTTAATGTAGTCAATTTTTTCAGGTCTGCTATCTGCAGAATAAGCAGCCTCTAGCTGATCCAATTTGTGCTTATCACTTCTCTAGGCAGTCATAGGATCCATCTTCACAGATTCATAGCCTGTTGGGGTCTCATTATAAAGAATCTTATCCTGCCACACATTGCCTAGCTTCAGAAACTTTCTGCATCATTGGTGGGAATATCCTGGTATGTGTCATCTTTCCCTCAGAATAACTTTCCTAGTTAAGAATATTAAGTTGCTTCTTGTTGTTTGTTTGTTGTTTTGTGTGTATATGTGTGTTTGTATGTGTGTGTGTGTCTAGTGAAAGCATTTGAGTGTTGACACATGTATATGTACACCTTCAGAGTTCAGAGCAAAAATTCAGGTGTGCTCCTGTCAAATCAATTTGCTATTTAGAAACAGAGTAACTCATTGAAATGTAAGTGTTCTGTTCCTTGTGGATGGCTATCTAGGATGCTCTCAGTATCTGGTACCAATATTGGTGTTATAACCACACACAGTCATACCCACATTTTTATCTATGTTTTCCATATTTGAGGCCAGTCCTTCATACTTTCAAAGCAAGTTCTTTTATATCTTGAACCACCACCCCAGGCCCAAGGTTAACCAGGTGATCATTTCCTGTTTGCTGTGTAGCCCTGGCAGTTCTAGAACTCTCTCTGTAGATCAG
Organism: Phodopus roborovskii; assembly: GCF_943737965.1. NCBI lineage: Eukaryota > Metazoa > Chordata > Mammalia > Rodentia > Cricetidae > Phodopus > Phodopus roborovskii. The sequence goes on from NW_026125391.1 coordinate 10,751,256, forward strand.
GCTGGCCTTTTGAGCAAAGATAGGCCTGCTTTTGCCTCCTGAAAACTGAAATTAAAAGTGTGTACTACTACCACCCAGCCATATCTTTAAAAATTACAAATACTTTGTCTTCATCTCTACCCCTATTTGCAACCCTAATAATCGAAGTTCAGTTTTTCAAATATCTCCTCTTTTACCAGACCTTCCTGAGAATAGTGAGTGTCCTAGATATCTTTGCTGTCCTAAAATTGCCTTCATTAGATGAATTTGTCCATTGCTTTTGAATTTGGCCTAACTCAAGTTCTCAAAAGATGGGGAGAATAGCCAGATTCTTTTCCAAATGGAATACAAATGACCTGTATCCCAGTTCCCAGTAGAGCCCTTGGTCTCTCAGGCCCTGACACCTCATAAGTCATAACTCCATTCTGAATTTGTCTTGGAATTTTATTCTTCTAAATTCCCATTAACATGCCCAATTATATTATGTCTATAGAACCCCAAGTCTTCACTGGTACATAGCTCCAAATTCTTCCTTATGCATTCTAAAGTTCCAGAAGCCTAAGAACCACATGTCCTAGTATCTCACATCAGTAATTCTACTCTTGATAGAAAATTTCTGTATCAGTGATATTGTTATACCTCCTATATTATTCTAATTTAGTCACTTTAAAAGTGACACTTGTCAAACAGAGGTCTCTTTAGGTTTTACAACTGGTTAGTCAGGTACTCCAAAGCAGCTGCATCTCAGCAGTTCCTTCTACTGAATGTTTGGTAGCAACTATTTAGGTACCATCCAATCATTTGGTCAATTCCCATTTATATTAGATTCAGTATAAACAAATATGTAATCAGTAATTGACATGAAAGGATAATGACCAAAAATTAAACTCTCCTGTGATTTGAAGACAAAGGAAAGACCATAAACCAGCCATTCATCTTAACTTTTTAGTAATTCTGTAATTTGTAAAAAACATTTGCAGATTACCAAATATAATTACCAATGTTATTTAAGAAAACATGTACTTATTGCTTGCAATAATTTGGCTTTCTTTTAACAATGAATTCAAGAATTTTCTTTCCCTAAATCAGTAACTTAAATTCATATAGCTGTAAATTGCTTATGTATATTATATACATATGTGTCAATAGTCAGTATGTATATTTGTACATAATTTGCATGTGTACATGCCTTGTATTTACATATGATTTTTGTATATGTATATGATCATATATATATATATATATATATAATTTTGAAACTGTTCATAATGACATCTGTGACAATCATTTACATTGGAATTATCTTTAAGCTGATATTAGCATGAGAAATATTTTATAGCATATAAGCTAATGCATATTGGTATGGATATTTATATTCTAATGTTAAATACTTTTGCCAAATAACGTCATATGAAAGAAAACAATCTTTTCTATTTAAATTATTAAATAGTAAGCAATCATATAAAACTTGTAGCAAGATTATGAACTTCAATTTTTTAATATAGCAAAGTTATTTGTCAAAAACATTGTTAAAATAAAAATATTTTTATATTAAAATCACTTTTTATATACTTGAATAAGGTATCCATTAATTTTATGAATAAAATAGAATTCAAAACTAAATAAAATATTAATGATTTACTATAAAAATTATGTGTATATTCAGTCTATATTTATATGCCTTTTTTCTTTTGTTGTTTCTCAGATTATAGTTACAATAACTCTCTTCCCTTTCCTCCTCCAAATGCTCTTATAATGATGATTTTGCTTTTACTTGTAATTTTGTCTTTTATTGAAAATAGATTTTTTTCACAAAACATACAGTCGTTCCCTCCCATACCTCACAGTTCCTCCTCATATCCCCTCCCATATGGATCACACCCTTTCTGTCTCTCAATAAAATAAATGGATGTTCAAGGGAGAATAATAAATGTAACATATAATAAGGTAAAACAAACACAATATAATATGACAACACAATCCATCAGAAGGGAAAGAATCCAAGAAAATCACAAGAAACAGATATAAACACAGAGACCCATTTGTTCACATACTCATGAATCCCATAAAAACGGAGTTCAAAAATGAGTTTTAAAAAGAGAGAGAGAGAGAGGAATAAGGAACACCTCGTGAGTTTAAGTGTTATCCCTGCTCAGGGAGCATGTTAATCTTTCTATCATTTCAATTTTAGTAGATGTGCTGGCAAAGTGAACACTTTACGCCTATTTTGAATCTCCAAGAAAGTGTCTCTGCAGTTACACCTTATGTAGTTATAAAACTTTCAATATTGTACTTATTTAAAGAAATCCTTCTTTAAGTTTTCCTAGTATGGGGTGCTCACTGTTCTGTTAGAAGAATCTACAGAAAAGGCAATTATACTGCAAGGCTTCTTAAGCATCTTAAGGGAGGCCCATGGCTACTTTGATTTAACAAATTTCACTAGGTAATAATTTCCCTGTCATCAGTGTTAATGAAAATTCAGGAAATGTCAGACTTCAGAGGATATAAAATCTTATAGAAGAACATTTTATAAAAGTCCAGGAACCATCCCAAGTGACAAATCAGCCTTTTTTCCACACATGGCGGGAGTACTGGGAAGCAAAGAATGAGGGCAAAACTGGATTTGAATTTTTTTTTTAGAGGCCTATTTTGATCCACCAATGCCTCTGGACATGGGCCAATCTAAGTAATTAACTAATCCTTCTCACATGTTCTGTAAGAATGCCATTCATGTTAGACCTCTTACACAATCCATAATGGAGAAGAAGGATGGAAAGTGCAAAAGGAAGCATGGATGAAGCCTGCCAACTTCTCCATCCACAGTTCTGTGGGTGTCCATCCATGAGCTTGCATGAATCCCCTTCCAGAAGGCATTGACCTCTTTTTAGGGAACTGAAGTCCCAGTGTAATATTCATTAGACCAACATCTGTAAAGGTGGTTGGAATGGTTAGTTAAAATGTTATCTATACAATTGAGAAAGGAAATGCTTGGACTATATAGATTGAGTCCCCGTCTTTGAGAAATGCAACTCTCTCTTAGCTACTGAGAGATATATTCTTTTCTCTGCTTAACAGCTTTGATGTTAATTTGGATTCTTTTGGGCAAAACACATATTTTTCACAACACCTCTGTGTCATTGGAACCATAGTGTGTCTTCAAGCAGACAAAGAAAATTCAGGATAGCACATAGGCTGAAAGAGTTAAAAGGAAGAGGTCTTTGCAAGAGTCATCCACTGGGAGTCTGGATAACCATTCCTGTCATTGCTAGATCACATAACATGGCAAGAAATTTCTATTGCACGACTTGTGGCTCTAAACAATGATCTGGGTGGATATCACTTTCTCTTCCAGTTTTCAAATTGTCTTCAGAAATCCAGGCCCCAAATAAATAGACTGTGAATCATGGCCATGGAAGGTTCCTCTCTGGGGGCACTCAGCCTTTCTTCACTAAGAAGTCATGGCTGTGTCAACTAAATATAAAAATAGATCATTTTAAAGTTCATTTCCTGCATACTTTTGTGGTCCAAAGTAGTTTGCTGCCTTTTGTTTAATTATTGATCCCAAGTATATACTTTAAAGTATAAAGTATAGTCAGATTAAACATGCAAATAAACTGTCAACAAGGAAATAAGAATGCAATACACCAAAAGTGGATTTTAAAAGTTGTTTTAAAATATAGATTTCTGGAATAAGCTCAAATATAGCGAGCTCCAAGTCTGTGGGTTCAAATAGGAAACAATTAGAATGATTGGATAAAATGTATTATGGAGAATTATTTGAAAAAAAAATTATATCCCAACTAAAAAAGCATCCAAGGAAGGCAGTTCTTGAATGTCTACCATCAAATCCAAGAGACGAGATCTCTGGGGGTTTTCTGGAGAGAAGAAATGTGATTACAGCATTTTCCTGGCCCAAAAGCCTAGCCAAGAGGAAGTGAAGAGAACCCAGCCACAGGCCAAATCTCAGGCTCCAGTGGATGGATTGCCAGAACATCCTACACACCGGACAAGGGCGGTGAAGCCAGGACTACCCACGTTCCCAGGCTTCTAAAGACAGGAACCTCAGGGATATTTGATTTATGCAGAACAACTGGTTTGCCCAGATGCATTAAAATGAAAACTTTTCCAATGCTCTCACCTGGGATCCTGGAAAATGGGAGTGGGAAAAGCAGATTAAATTTTTCCTTAAGAGTCCATTAGGACAACTGGAAAAGGGCCTAAGCTTCAGATGACAGCAATGGCCCATAGCTACTGAGCACTTACTGTTTGCTACACTGTATAGTTTTTCTTATAAAATTACCTTAGAGCCTCAAGATTCTTCTAACACAAACATCATTATTTACTGAGTTTTATAGGTTAGGAAGCCTGACTTTAGGGAGTTAACTCAGTAATTAACATGCTGTAAATATACAAAGAGCTGGTAAATGATAGAATCAGAATTTAAACCCAGGTTTCCCCTACTTAGAACTCAATTTTTTTTATTGCTATTCTTTCTTTATTTTATTTTACTATGTTGTTGTTATTCAGCTGTTGTTATTGATACAGGTTTTTACAAATGCTATATAGTTCACTATGTATATGAGGATGACCTAGAACATCCAATTGCTTCACTCTCAGAGTTCTGGGATTATAGTCACGGGCCACCATGCTGAGTTTATAAAAGACTGGGGATGGATAATCAAACATTCCAAACACTCTATCAACTGAGCAGCCTAAATTCTTAACAAATTAGGGGATTGGATGAATTAGCTATTATATGTGTGTAATTGTGAATTAATAAATGTACTTAATACACATGTGGTTTGTGTCTATCTTTACTAATATACCATGAACAAAGGGTGCCAAAAGACTATAACTCAGCTTCAGCATAAGGATTCAAGGCATATTTATATATTTATTCTGACTCTAAAACTGATAGGAGATGACATTCTGTAATGTGTTTCTCTTATTGGTTAATGACAGGAAGGCAAGATAGGTGGGATCAGAAGACAAGGATGATTCTGGGAGATGCAGTAGAGAGGAGTCAAGGTATAGGGCATGAGAGGTCCAGACTTTCTCACAGGTGAGCCCACCTGGAAACACATTGATACAAATGAGTTAATATTTAAGCCACAGCTAGCCAGTAAGAAGCTCTAGCCATTGGCCAACTGTAACGAGTAAGGTTTTTCCACCTGCCGCCGGTCTTGTCTTGCTGCCACGCCAGCCCCAATTAACACACCGAGACTCTGTATTTGATATAATGCTGTTGGCCAGTTACTTATTTCTTATTGGCTAGCTCTGTCTTAAGTATTAACCCATTTCTGCTAATCTATGTATTTCCACGTAGTCTCCTCTTACCCTCAGAGAGCTGGCTGGCGTCCAGCTCTCCAGACTCTCCATTTTGACTCCTCCTTACTACTTCCTCTTTCCTCCTTGTCTCCTAGTCCTGCCTATCTAGCTTTCCTATTGGCCAACAGTGCTTCATTCATTAACCAGTATGAGAAACATATTTACAGAATGGCATCTCCCATCAGCCAACAGCTTTATAACGAATAGAGTCTCTCTGTGTTATTTTGGGGTTGATATGGCTGTTGGACCAGGTAGTCAGAAATTGCTCATAACATAAAATCTGGAACTTCCCTGAAGTTCCCACTCCCTTAGCAACTGTTAGAGATCATGAAAGAATAAAAATAGGGATTTAAAGTTGGGTGATCCTAATATATTATATTTGTTGCGATACTGCTGCTGTGTACATTCATATACTTTTAAAATACACTTCTCAATTCAGTGCTTAGCATAAAATACACATGCTAAATATATTTTTTAATAATGAGGTAGGGAGTATTTCTCTCATTTTACAGATGTGACAACTGACTCTCAGAGAAAACTTCCCAAAGACCGCAAGACCTCATATAGGAATTAAATTTAGTTTTTCTAACTTTAAAACCCATACATTTGGTACAATATCAAAAGCCACAAAATTACAAAATCATGTTGTTACAGAAATAAATAAAGTCAGTTGAAAGGGAATTACCCTTAAGGCAGGTCTTAAATAATGAGCAAAACCTATCATAGAACAAGAATTGATTGTATGTGGGAATGTGGAAGTTTATAGAGGAAAATGTTCCTTGCCACAGCCTCCTCATTTGTTGATACTGAGGGAAACACATCTTTAACAGGACACTTTGAGAGATATAAATCTCAGCTGGAGACTATGCTCCTGTGTTCTCTGTCCATGATTGCTTCATATATTATTACCTTTAGCCCATTCTGCATACATTTAGCAATTAGGAAGATGACTTCTGTATTAAGTAGTATACACCATATAGAGTGTAGGATTCATATGCCACAAGTTCAAGCACACATAAGACCTTAGTCATGCATACATCCCTCCACACAAAAGGAAATTAACTAACCCAACTTAAACAAATCCAAGCACCAAGTTTCCAAGTGCATGGGCATGCCTTGGCGTAAACTCTTCTTTTTCTCTGTCCTTTGACCTTGACAGCTTTCAAACACACATGAATCAGTAGTCAAGAAACTTAAAGACAGCAACTCAGAGAATTTCCGAAAAACAACTGGCATTCTGCACACAATTTGTTTGTTCCTTAAGCATTTTCCTACCTGGAACTACTAAGGAACTATTAAACTGGGCTTAGAAATTAGAGAACTGAGAGAGGGTTGGAAACTCTCATGGTGCTAAGAAGAGAAGACAAATTGAAGCTATCTCAAATGAAAATCAGCTTGTGCAACCAAAATAGAGCTCATGCCAGGATAACCCAGATATCTCCCTGTCCTTCTTGCAGTACTTCTGGCCAGAATCAGTCATGTTCTTCAGAGCATGGTTCAGCATATATAAGGACATCACTAGCCAATAAGCATGTGGTATCTACAAGGAGCTGCTAATAGCCCTGGAGCCTCATTCCTTTTGGGCTCTCCAGCCTTTCTACTGCTCTAGGTTGACATCTATGCATGGGTCCCCAAGGAAACCCACCTTAAATTAATTTATTTTTAAAACAATCTTATTTTACATACCAATCCCAGTTCCCTCTCCCTTCAGTTCTCCCATCCCCTTACCATCTCCCAACACTTCATCCACTCCTCAGAGAGGGTAAGGCCTCCCATGGGGAATCATCAAAGTCTGTCATATCATTTGGGGCAGGATCAAGGCTCACCTCTTGTATCTAGGCTGAGTAAGGCATTCTTCCATAGGGAATGGCTTCCAAAAAGCTAGTTCAAGTAATAGAAATAATTACTGGTTCCACTGCCAGAGACCCCATAAACTGTCTTTAATTTTTAAAAACAGTAGCTACAGTGTCCCAAATTATGCTTATAATATAAGCAAATGTGTGAAAAAAACAAAGAAGAAAATAAAACCACATCCCATTGAAACACTTACATTTTTGTAAACTGTGATCCCCACAAATATTTTATAAACGGAGTTCAGGAAAAAGCTAAATTTAAGCTAGGAATGGATGGAAGGGTTTACTGTGTGTATGTGTGTGCTCCATTTGTTAAGGTAAAATAAGGAAACTAAATCTTCTTAAAAGAAATTATCCTTAAACAACATCGAGTGTTCTTCTTGATACTGTCCAAAATCCAACAAAAGTTTGCAGTCATTAGCAGATTAAATAAAATTTTATATAAAAATGCAAAAGCTATAAAAGAATAACCAGGGATCAGTTTGGCATGATAACATACACCTTTATTTTTGAACACAGAAATCAAGGACAGGAGGATCTCTGTGACCTCAAGAACAGCCTGGTACACATAGAGGGTACAGGCCAGGTAGGTATACACAGTGAGACACTGTCTCAAAAAACAAAACCATAAAAAGGAATACTCATGAAAATCTCAAAGAACACATTTTTGAAGATATACAGTAAAATATTAAGATTATTATAAAATCACTACAACGAAAATAGTGGTACCATATATGACTAAAAATACTAATTTGACTGATACAACATAAATATACACAAATATGATTTCTAGCAAAAGTATTAAGCAATTTGTCAATTAACTTGATTAGTATAAACCCAATTCAGTGTTTCCATTTTTCAAATACTCAATTCTAAATGTTATATGGCAATAAAGCAAATAATACAGAATAGAAAGGATGGTCTTTTCAGGAACACATACTCAGTCAACTGAGTTATCTCCTAGAAAAAAAAAAAAAAAGCAATTCATTCCTCATGCATGGAAGTCAGCCCTAAGGAAGAGTAGAACTGAAGAACAAAAGATAAAATACAAAGCCATAGAAGACAAAAGGCCAGCCATGACCATTGATAATAAATATTTATGTGACTCTTCCTATAATTTATTCACCAACACAATCAAGGAAGAAAAGAATTAATAAGCTGTAGCATTAAAATTTAAGAAATCTTTGTTAATTTGAGGCTCACCATGAAAGCAGTGAAAAAGGAAGCCATAGGTTAGTTAGAAAGGACATTGTGAATATGTTAGTAAGATGTGTACAGAATATATACAGAGTGCATGTGAATGAACAAGGAAAGGAAAATAGATTTTATTTTATTGGTCGAAATTCAAGCTGAAACTTTCCAAAAATGATAAAAAAAAATACTTAAAATTTTCTCAAATTTCTAGTAATCAGGAACCAAATTAAAACTACAAAGAAACAAGTATGAGGGACCACCAGAACCTAATCACAGAATCTCAATGTATATGATAAAGAGTATAATGTTTTTATTTATTTTCCTCTCATATAATATATCCAGACCACTTTCCTCACCACCACCAATCTTTCCAGTTATCACACCCCTGCCACATCTCTCCTCTCTCCCAGATTAACTAATTCTTTATTTCACTTCAGAAAAGAGCAGGCCTCCCAGATATATCTACCACCATGGCATGACAAGATGCAATAATACAAGGCAAAAACCCTCAAGGCAGTTCAATAGGAGGAAAAGTGTCCAAAGAGCATACAAAAAAAAAAAAAAAAGTCAGAACTACCCCTCTCAGCTGCATCAGGAGTCCCACAAGACCACAAAACTAATAATCAAAATATATATGAAGAGAACCTCAAGCCTAGGTACTGTGAGGCTCTGTGAGCTCTGCTTAATTGATTCTGTGGGACATCTTCTCCATGGTGTCCTCAACCTCTCTGCCTCCTACAATTATTCCACCTCATCTTCTCAGGGTCCCCCCAAACCTCTGTGTAATGTTTCTCTGTGGGGCTCTGCACCTGCTCCCATCAGTTGCTGGATGGAGACTCTCTGATGACGATTGGTGTAGGTCTCAACCAATGATTATAGCAGAATATTATTATGATATTCTATTTCATTGACCTTTTTTCATTGACTTGTTTGTTTGTTTGTATAGCCAGTTGTTCTTGGTTTTATCTTAGGTCTTTGGGCTTTCTAGTTTCTTGTTTCTGGCCATCCAGGCAGTGGCAGGCATGGGCTCCCTCTCCTGACTTGGGCCTCAAGCTGGACCATTTATTGTTTGGCCACTAACACAAATTCTGTACCACCATTACCCCAGAACATCTTGTAGGCAGGGCAAATTGTAGGTCAAATGTTTTGTGGACTTGTTGGTGTCCCACCCCTACCAATAGAAGCTTTGCCTGGTTACAAAGATGACCAGTTCAGACTTGGTATCCCCCATTTTTAGGAGTCTTTGCTAGAGTCAGCCTCATATAGGTTTCAGAGAATTTCCACTCCAATAGGATTCCACATCACCCCCCAAATTCCCAACATTCAACTGTCTTCCTCAGTACTCTCTCACTCCATCCTTCCCCCATGCCTGATCCCTCCTGTTTCCATCCACATTTACCCCCAGCCTACTCACAAAATCCATACTATTTCTCCTTTCTAAAGAGAGGCATGCTTTCCAACCCCTTGACACCTCCCTTTTATTTAATCTTCTTGAGTCTGTGGATTTTAGCATTATTATGGTTTACTTAGCAGTTATTAACTACTTATAAATGAGAGCATAGCATGCTTGTCTTTCTGTGTCGAAGTTATCTCACTCAGGATGATTTTTTTCCTAGTTCTATTTCCCTTCAAATTTCATGATATCATTTTTTAAATGGCTGAATAATACTTATTGTGTAAATATACCACCTTGTCTTTATCCATTCTTTAATTGAGGGATATCTAGGCTATTTTCAGTTTCTGGCTTTAATCAATAAAGCCATAATGAACATAGTTGATTAAGTTCCCTTGTGGTAGGTGGTGAGTCCTTTAGGCATATGCCCAAGAACAATATAACTGGGATTTGAGGTAGATAGCTTCATGATTTTCAGAGTAACCACCATATTGATTTCCATAATGGCTGTTCAAGTTTGCACTCTCACCAGCAGTGGAGGAGAGTTTTCTCTTGTTTCACATCCTCAGCAGTATGAACTGTCACTTGTGTTTTTATTCTTAGCAATTCTGAAAGGAGTAAAATGAGTTCTGAAGACATTTTTATTTTCATTTCCTTGATAGCTAAGGATGCTGAATATTACTTTAAGAATTTATCCACTATTTGAGATTCCTCTACTGAGAAATCCCTGTTTAGCTCTAATCAATTTTTGAATTTGATTCTTTTGTTTGCTGATGTCTAGCTTCTTGAGTTCTGTATATATTTTGGATATCAGCCCTTTGTCAGATGTGTTCCCATTCTGTTGTCTGAATTTTGTTCTATTGATTGTGTCCTTTGCCACACCAAACTTTAAGTTTCATTAGGTCCCATTTAGTAATTGATGTTCCTAGTGCCTGTGTTTTGGTGTTCTTTTCAGGAAGATATCTCCTGTGCCAATGCATTCAAAGCTATTTCTTTTCTGTCAGGTTTGGTGTGTTTGGTTTTATTTTGAGGTCTCTGATCCACTTGGGCTTGAGTTCTATGCATGTGGATCTATTTTGTTTCTTTTACATGCAGACATTCATTTGGACAAGTACTATTTGTTGAAGATGATTTCTTTTATTTTCATTTTGTGTTTCTGTCTTCCTTGTCTAAAATCTGATGTCCATAGGTCTATTGTATTTATGTCTGTATCTTTCACTCAATTCCATTGATCAACGTATCTGCTTTTATGCAATACCATGTGGTCTTTATTGCTATGTTGTACAGCTTAAAAACAGTGATGGGGATACTTTAGAAGTTCTTTCATTGTGTAGGATTGCTTCTGCTCTCTTGGAATTATTTTTAATGAAGTTGTTAGGTGTTTTTCTTTCAAGGTCTGTAAAGAATTGTGTTGGAATTTTGACTGAACTTGTACTAGATTGCTTTTGGTAGAGTGGGCATTCTTATTATGTTAATTCTACTGGTCCATGAGATAGGATATCTTTCCATCTTCTGATACCTTCTTCCATTTCTTTCTTTAAAGGCTTGAAGTTTTATCTAGTAGTTTTAGAAACCTGACATTATCTACAGAGTTCAGTGTAGTGGTGTTTTAACATCCTATGAAGATTCCACTTCCCTAGCTGCCCATCCACATGAAATGAAAGGTGTAAAAACATTCACAGCTCTATTGTTCATGGCTTCAAATGGCCACAAATATCCATGGATTTTATATATACATATATAAATATATGCAATGGGAGGAGGCTTAGTAACAAAACAAGGGAAAAACCTGCTTATACTCACAAAATTAAAGGTGCCTTCCTTATAAATGAACTGAACAATAAAAGTCACATATCACTGAGTTCCTCTATAATGAAATTGAATTCAGGTTAATATGCTGCATAATTTTTAAGCAAGCAAGTCTAATTCACAAAAATGAAGCATACTAATCATTAGATGTTTGGGAGTAAGTAGTTTTGACTTTAGTTATCTCCCATGTGTATTATCTTTCCATCTCATTAGTTACATAATTATGCCTAGGTTGTACATTTCCAAAATTTTATGTGAATTCCATTTTTATTAGAATTTAAGAGTCCACCTATAGCACGTGAAATTATTATACATTTCATTACATATGCAGTTAATTGATCCTTTTTGAAATTTCTGCTACTACTTCTCCAAATAGTTTCATAAAATAATGGTGTTTCAATTCTATCAGCAGCTCATGTCTTTCTTCTATTTATTGATTCTTATCAGCAATGGAAACATAAGATAAATAAGATTAACTCTATTTTTACATATGTAAACCATAGAGATCAGGATAAATCACTTCACCTATCATTTGATTGCCACTCCATTCCTACTGTTCCCACTCCCTTCTTCACCGCTGACTCTCATTACTCCCTGAAGAAAATTTTGACAACAACCTGAAGTAAATAAGCAACTGTCTTCTTAGACTTTAGTTTCTAACTTTCTTCTTATATTTTGCAATTTGCAAAAACATCTCCTCTTTTTTCCTGTTGGTTGTAAAATTCCACCCTGCAATTCTTATATTTTATATTTTAGTCATCTGTTTCTCTAGGTTGAAGATCATATTAAATCTTATTTATTCCCCATGAAATGTTCTTCCTATACTAGCCCTATTTGATATGCTTATTTCCTAAGTTTTCCATACTTTCAAACATTTGATTTTCCAAGAATATTTTTTATCCTATAATCTTAACAATATTAAGAACTATGGAATTGTATTTCACAACACTAATTTGGCATGTCACACCTTGAAGCAAACAAGTTTCTGGGAGGATATAATTCATCTATGTGAATGCCAAGTATATTCTGCTAAGCAGACTTCTGAGGATATTTGTTACTTCCTTACAAATTGAGCTCTAATACCTTTCTCTAAGAAAAAGTGTTAGTGTTAGCTCATGGACTGACTTTTACTGACAGTTTAAGAGAAATAGGTTCCTGCAGTGCTGGAAGCTAATGCCACCAATTCCCTTTATTCTAGCCCTGTACTAACATCACTGTGCTGCAAATCCTTATTCACCCCATGCCTACCATTCTATGACCTAGGCATGCCTGGTCACCTTTTCTCAGCCTTTAGCATCTTTGCAATTATCTTCCCAGAGATCTTTGAGGTGTCTGTTTCTTTACACATTTTAAGTAATTCTTCAAATATCACCCCCACACAGAGACCAATATTTATTATATAATTCCCTATACAACTCCAAATTAAATGCCTATTCCCATAGGCAGGATGCTCATGTTCCTTGTTTTTAGTGTGTCTCCAAGCCTAACTCATATGAGATGGTTGATAAACACTATTTGAATGAGTACATAAAAAATGAAACTTGGAGTGAACAATAATGATTAAGAAAACACTCCTAATTGAAAGCATAGATCCAGTCAAGCGAAACTAAAGTTCTGAGGAACAGAATGTAAGGAGTATGGGTTTTTCCGCCCGCCGCCTGGTCTTGTCCCACCACTGCACCAGCCCCAAATAAAACACAGAGACTCTGTATTTGATATAATGCTGTTAGCCAGGTACTAGTTTTTAATCGGCTAGCTCTGTCTTAATTATTAACCCATTTCTATGTATTTCCACGTGGTCTTACCGAGAGCGGAGGAATGGCGGTTCTGTTCTCTCCAGACTCCCCATGCTGACCCTCCTTACTACTTCCTCTTCCCTCCTTGTCTCCTAGTCCCTCCTATCTTGCTTTACTATAGGCCAACAGTGCTTTATTCATTAACCAGTATGAGAAACATATACAGAATGATATCTCCCATCATCTCCTCTTTTCTGTCTAAAATAAAAAAGAAGGGTTTTAACCTTAACATAGCAAAATATATCACATAACAGTTATCAAATAAGAATCATAGTTAACAATATTTAGTTCATTAACATTTAGCAAGATTAAAAAACTATTTTATTATCTATTTTATATTTGTGAGTCTAAAGTCCTATATGTAACTTATCTTTAAGCCTAACTAAGGAAAACTATAACCATAACTCCTTCAAAGACCACAGAAGGATAGTATATAAACTCTAGAAATGACAGACAACTCATTGCCTGATCACCCGAAGTTCTTTTGTAATCTTCCATCTTCAGCCCATAGGCCATAGTGTGTCTGGCAGACTCTTCAGCAAAGCAGGGAACTTTAAACTATCTTCTTGTATTGGCAGTTTGTCAGTCACTTTTCTCTGTGTCCTGCATATTGTCTTGCAGACTCTTCCATGAGGCAGGATCTCTGTAGCAATGTCCATCTTGAATCAGCAGTCACTTTTCGGTGGGTCCTGCATGTCCAGTTTATACAGCATAAAGTCAAACAGTCCAGAAAAGAGCAGTATCTTATCCAAATGGATAGTCTTGCCATATTGCAAGCAAACTCCATAACGAGTTTCTTCAATGTCCATCTTCCTTCCTGACGCAGGTGGTGTTGCCAAGAACAATTATGTCTCACTGTCAAGAAAAACCCTAAACCATTTTAAATGTCATATTCTGTAGGTCTTTGAAAGGTTTGAAGAATGCCTATCTATCTCAAATACATGTCTGTGTATCATGAAAACCTAACAAATTTAACTCTAAGTTTTGACTATCATAGGTAATTATCTATAATCTGTATTACATTATACATTGCATTTTTAAATGAGCTATATAAACACAATACCTAAACAAAAGGAGAAATAAACATATCACAAAATTAACCTTAAATTGTATCAATAAATGAAAATCCATTCCAAAACAAAGTATTCATATCTATACCATAATCCCCTTTTTACCAAGTCCATTTAAATGAAAACAAACTACCTCCCTGCTGTTGTTGTGTTCTGTCAAGTTCTCTTGGCCTTAGCCAAAACTGGGTGTACCAACATTGCTGTGAGACCTAGGGTGACTATCCAGGTGGCTTGCTGTTTCTGTCCTTGCTGCACCTTTTGGAAGTTGTCCATCCGCACTTCCTGTCTACTCTAGTATCGTTATTTTCCTTCTCAGGTCTTGATAAGGTTGAAGATTAAACTATCACAACTATTATTCTCTCTTCCTAGTTAGATATATTAGTTACTAGACTTACGTTTTCCAGCTTAGGACAACTCTATTGTAAACTCCATTATGCCATCACCCTAGGACTAGATATGTAGGTCATTTTGCTCTCGATTTTTCTTTTCTTAGAGCACACTTGTTATTCACTGTTTTGTATATAATTTTGTATTAAGCCTAAATCTTTTCTTTAGACTAAAAGGGGAATTGTAGTGAGATAGTCCTTCTGTGGCACTGACCACACCCATTGGGGGTATGGAGCCATGGGCGGAAGTGACCTATGGAAGGAGGTCGGAGAGAGAGCCGGGAAAAGCTCTCTTGCTGGCGTGACTCGGACAGGAGAGGATCGGGTAGAATTTCCTGGTGTTCATCTGTCTAGGTTGTAAGTTATTTCTCCCTGAATAAACATCTATTCAGCCTATTTGCTTATCCTGATCCTTATTTAACCGCAATAACAGAATGATAGAGTAACCATGAAATAATACAGAAGAACCTCACCAAGCACTGTGGAAAACGCCTATAAGTCTAACAATTATGATGATGAGGAAGGGGGATTGAAATTCCTGGGACAGCCCGGGCTACTCACTCAGTTCCAAAACATCATAGGCTATAATTTAATACCCTGTTTTACATTTTGTTTGACCAAAAAAAAAAAAAAAAAAAAAAAAGACATGGCTTCAAAAGCATGATATATAATTAATTACAATAGGATGGATTTGAGTTTGCAGGCAACTTATTTTTATAAAATGTTATAATATGAACTTTAAAACTTTTAAACTCAGCCTGAGTTGAATACTAAGACAGGCAATAAACAAAGAAGAAAATTTGTTATTTATCTATGTCTAGTCTTATTATAAAAAGCAGTGCATCTGGGAACCAGATGACTTCAGAATCCCCTTACAGAAAATAACTCTTTAATCCTTTAATATAGGTGGAGACAGCTATCATTATCTCATTTAGCAGACTTTAATAGTTGAGGCAGTAAAAGCCAGAGCATTGTCTGATGTTTCAGCATTAATTTTAAAGTGTCATGCTGAATTTCAGTATGTAGCTACATATAAGTCCCTGAATTTGTTAGACAATTTGCTAGATAACTTATATTATCAATCTAAATTTCATCATTGAGAAGTATCACTGTCAGAGTGGGCACTCTCCATTTCTTTTGCATGAGTATTAAATTACAAGAAGACAGAAAGACAGTGAATACACTACTACATCATACAGGGAGCTACCCCCATTCACTCCTTCAAACTCTGCTGCTAAGATATGGTTCAGACTCAAGAACAGCCTGTTGGCTGGAGGTGAGTAGATGCAGGCCCAAGTTAGAATCATTATAGTAGTTTAATGTGTGATAAACAGATAAAATTGATTGTAGTGGAGAAACTGCAGTGATAAAAAATTCCATGATTCCTGAAGAAAGGTGGACCTATTTCTAAATGAACGAATGAATGCATGCATGCATAGAGACATAATATTAATAACCATTTTACCTTGCTTATAGCTCATAGCATCATCTTTCCTTTTACTTATTTCTAAATTGCATATATTCCAAACCATTCCATTCACAGAAATTCAAACCCACCTCCTCCAACCAGTTATAGCCTCTCAGTTGTTAAAGGAAAACACAATTGTTGTTAAAACGGAAAATAGAAGCAGTTTTTACCGTTGGCCCACCACAGTTTGGCTCCATTCTTGCAGTCTCTGCTCTTGTGAGAATGAAGCCAGACCACACACTGAGGGTGAATAACACCACTCCAAATAGAAGAAGCACTAATGGAAAAAGCCAAGTGGGTTTCCAAGTAGGGGCGGAAGACAGGACAGCACCCTCTCAGCACTGTTCTCACAAGCCTAGACTCTGAGTCCAAGGCCTTAACAGACAATCATTAGCTTGTCCCTCTCTGTGTTTGAGGATCAGGAAACCTCTCTTTGTCTGTTCTTTGTTCTGGAGGCCTTCAGCCTGAATGAATATGGGCTTTTAGCATCCATTTGCCCAGTCCTCACTATTTCTGTAAATTGAAACTGTCATTAATACAATGAAAATGAGAACTTTAAAGACATACTATGTCTTTTATTTTTATTTTTTTTAACTACTACCTGATGATGAAAGAGAAATCACATTGGTTCTGTTGTCTTGCTCTCAGTTTCCTAATTCATTAATATTTAAATATGTATTGATAAATAAATCATAGCAATGTCACAAGTGGAAAAGGAGTGAAAAAGTGAGAAAGTTTTAGACACTTTTGGCAATTTTCCCCATCTTATTTCTTTCCTAGCACATAGGACACAGAAGAGACCAGAAGAAGACACCATCTTTGCAAAAGACAGATTATAATTTAAAAAATACACAGAGGTAGGATTAAACTCTTGCTAGTGCTACAAAAGAGGGCATGTTAATATTTGAATGCATACAATACACGGATTCACTAAGAGTTTTCTGAAGCAATATGACAAAGGTGACATAGACCATGGGCAAATAAATCTCTGAATGTCAGGAAGTTTGTCTGAGAAAGCAGAGAGCCATTCCCCACACTATAGCTCCACCAGATCTGAAGAGGCCAAGGTCATTTGGCCAGACATATATGTTTCCATGGCTCTTTTACAAATATTATGCAAGCTTCTGAAAATCTGAACCTAGTTTGACATTTAAGAAGTCCTGTGGGGCAGAGAACAAATAGGAACTTGGGAGAAGCTTTAAATCTAATAGGCAGAAATAAATGAGCAAGAGTAGAGGACAGAAACTGCAGGGAAGAAAACATATTTTTAAGAGGCAAGTTGAAAAAAATTGTATACAAAGTATATATTTTACAAAATGTTCTACAAAGAGTTAGTGTAGTTATTCCCATCTTACTGATGCAGAAACTGAGACTCCCAAAAGTTAAGGAATGTACTGTGATAAATCCAGGCCACAAATAATTCTCAGATTGTCATGAAGGATCCTATATGTAGGATATACACCTGCCCACCACATTTTTTTTTTATACAAAAATTATCTTTTCTGGAGAAATACTATTTGACATTAGGAGTGGACAATATATATCATTAGAAATTATCTTTCCAATCTATTTTAAAAAACAAAGCATCCAGATATCCTAGTCTGATTTGTTGTACCTGAAAAAATAAACCAAGGTATGCCTTGATACTTTGGCCATGGTGACATCCTTTGCCTGTGCCATTAAGTTCAGACTTTTCTCTTGAGAGCATTGTGCTGCCTCCTCCCAGGCAGAGTCCACATCCTCAGTGGGGACCTGCTGTTCTCCAGTCAGACTATGCATGGTCAGAGAGGCATACATTGCAGTCAAGTTAGCTATCCCTCAAAGGAATCTTTATAACAAGCACACAAATTAACTGCATATCAAAGATATAAATTAATATACAAATACAAAATTTAAGGGGAAAGCTCTCTGAAATACACAGCTCTTGCTGTATTTGGTTGACAGACATCCTGCAGCTTTGTTTTATCCTCATATAATGACTTAACATATTGAATATCAGTTTTTTCAATGATCTTAAATTTTTAATTATGTTGATTTGCATATTTATTATGTATTCTTGGTATAAAATAAGTATCAGATTATAGAAAATGTTTTAAGTTTGCGGCTTGCTTTTTCATTTTTAAGTAACATCTTTTCCAAAGGTTTATTTTTTTATATAATTTGATAAGTGTCATGTGAGTTTTTAGAGTTTATCTTCATAGATTATGCAATTATTATCTTTCATAGAGGTATTGATTTTGAGCCTATATTTAATTTTTACTTTTTTGAAAAGTTTTATTTTTGATCATGCATGTGTGTGTGAGAGAGACAGATAAGAGACAGAATTATATATGAGTATGTGTATGTTTGTGTGTGTCTTTGTGTGTGAGAAAGGGAGAGTTCTATGAGTGTGTGTGTGTATGCGTGCCATGTGTGTAGATAAGAAGATGACATCAGATTCCCTGTAACTGAAGTTACAAATAATTGTGAGTATCCCAGTGTTGATACTGGAAATGAATTCAGGTCCTCTGACAGATCAGCATACACTTTTAACCACTGAAGAAACTCTCTAGGTCTGTCTGTGTTAACTTATTCAAGCTGTATAATTTTAGCTGTCAAATTTAGATTTCTAATCTTTTGTGTGAGATAGTTTAGGTTTTTTTTCTTCATATACACTTATTCAAGTTGCTCTATTTCATATTTTAGATGCTTATATTTCATTCCCTTATATCTTTGACAAAATCAATTGTTCAGATGTATATATATATATATATATTTTTTTTTCTAGACAGATTGTCATATGTTATGAAGATTTATTCTATTATACATATCTTGGTACCCTTAGTACCATTATTACAATGTTAAGATTATTACATTTTATTAGACTATTAATTTAAATCCTGAGTTTTATTCAACTTTTCTTCATTCTAGAAATAGCATATTCTGTCTTTTATATATATGTACACAATGTGTAATCAACATGCTTATTTATGCACAAAACTTCTTTCTCAATAGCTTCATCTACCTCTTGTGACAAAAATATTCTATTACTTTAAGATGTGACTTTTTTTAAGCCTGTCCATGTTAATTATATAGGATAACAGATTTGAATGCTGCGTTTTCATACTTTATATAATGTATATTAATTACAAAGCCCCATTATCCTCTCTTGTCATCCCTGTTATATTTCTCTGCTCCCATTCTCTTCTTAAATGTTCCTCTTCTATTTTAACATTCATTTTTGTTAATCCATAATCTACCTATGGGAAAAATACTATATGATATTTAATTTTGAGAGTTTGGCATATTTCAGTTAACATGAGAATTTCCAATTTCATCAAATTTCTCATAAATGACATACTTATATTCTTTTATGAAGGAATAATACTGCAATATATATATATACATATATATATGCATATATGTATTCATCATCAAATGTATATAGTCATCTATTTATAAGCACCTAAAATAATACCATATTTTGTATATAATTCTCATTGAATACATACATTCATCCATTATGTTTCTATAATGTAGCTATCCTAAGTAGTACTTCCAAAAGGTTGTACAAATGTGTGTATACTATTTTATAAAATATAAAAGGAAGAGACAATCTAAATTCACTTTATACAATGGGAAATGACACACAAAGCATCTAAGCTATAGACCAATTTCTTAAATGAATATAGATACAAAAGTCTTAAGTAAAATCCTTGCAACAAAACTCACCAATACACAGAAAAGATCATAAGCCATCATTAAATTGTTTCCTTACAAGGATGTAAGAACAGTTTGATACATATAAAAGAACATACACTCCTTCTTAAGGGATACTGAAAAGCTTTTAGCAGAACCTGAAATTCTCTATGAGAAAAGCCTTGAAATAACTAGTAAAATAAAGTCAGAGCTTAATGTAAAGAAGATAGTAATATGCATACAACATCTATAGCCAACATTATAGTAGATGAGGAAAAACTAACATTGTGTCTGCAAAATCAGAAATGTGAATAAGGTGACTCTTCTTGCCAGTCTTACCCAATACACTGCATGAGTTTACACATTAAGCAATACTAATTGCAATAAAAGTGATACATATAGGAAAGGATAAGTCAAATTATCCATGCTTGCAGGTAATAATACTTAAAAGATTCTAATGAGTGTTTTCAAACGTGGCACACACTTCCAGCAAAGTGGCAGAAACAACACCTTTTCTACATGTCACCTAAATGTCTTGCTGGGAAATAAGAGCAATTCCATTATGATAGCTTCAAATAAAATGAAATAAAATACCCAGAAATATCTAAGCAAGAATGTCAAAGCAAATAACCTGGCAAGTCAAAAAGCAGATAGCCTGCTAATCATTTTATATTAGCTGGAAATGAATGTGTATGTAGTGAGTATTATTTGATGACATATTTGCATTTTCTCCATAACTCACAACCTCAGCTTCCTGCATGTGTAATTGGTCATATATATGCATTTATATGACTACCTAATTTATCAAATAAGATTCATGTATCCTTATATAAAGGTATATCAACTCTCTTATTTTTATAAATGGGGTTACTTGTTTTTTTTTTCTTACGTTGTAGGAAATGTTGACCATTATGAAAAACAGTCCCTGTTAGAAATATATACTGAGAATATTGTTTCCAATCTGTCTTTGCTTTTCATTTTTAATTGTGTTTTGTGAAGAAAAATAAGTTTTAAATTAAGCTTGAATAGAACATTCAGGTACAGTAAAAACTAGTAAAACACAGAGGAAATTTCCTGAACAGTGTGAGATTGCAAGTCCTGTGGTATCTTAGTCTTTCTATATATCAAAATCAAACATACTGAATAGAAAATTATTAAAACAATCCCAATCCCATTCATGATATTCACATACAAGAAAAAGAACCTGTGGATCAAACTAAATAAAAGAACAAAAGAGAGTTTGGGATGTCTTCTAGTAGCATATAGGTTAAGATACAGAAGAAAGAAATTAAGGACGACAGTAGAAGACATCCCAAGCTGATGAACTCTAGAAATTAATATTGTCAAAAATTGAATCCTATGAAGAGTTATATCATTCACAATAAAACAATAGACATAGAAAAAGCAAATCAAAAATTTATATGGAGACACAAAAGGAACCCTGAACAAAAAGAATGCAGTAAGAGGTAATGTCATACGTCATTACAAATTATATTACAGAATCAAAGAAATAAAACACTGCCTAATACTTGCATTGAGCAGGCATACAGATCAAAGTAGTATAATTGAAGAACTAGATAAAAGTCCATGCAGCTACAGTTACTTTTGTCAAATATGCCAAACATGTATCCTAAAACAAAGACAGTATCTTCAACCAAAGTCCAGCACACTTTCTGTTGTTGGATTTCAGCATGCAGAAAAATAATACTAGATTCTTTTTATCTCACTGTGCACAAGACTGAACACCAAGTTGATCAAAACCATTCATAAGACCTAATGCCCAGAAGATGCTAGAGAGAAAAAAAAAAAAAATAAAGCACATGCTTCAACTTAGGGACTTGGGTAAGGACATTCTGAATAAGATTCTGGGAACACAGGAAGTGAAACTAATAATCAACTGATGGGCTATCAGGAAAGTAAAAAGTCTCCAAGTAGCAAAGGAAAATAGTGAAAGAGGAGACAGCCCACTGAATGGGAGGAAACTTTTTCCAGCTACTCATCCAGTGGAGGATTAAGTGTGTCTACAGTATACATACAGAGAACTTTATTTATTTTTTCCTCTTTTACATATTCTTCTTTAGATTTATTTAATTTAGAAACTATTTCATTTTCCATATCAATCCCAGTTCCCTTTCCCTTCTATCTTCCTCATCACTGATCCCCTCATCCCTCACCAGGGAGGGTGAGTCCTTCCATGGGGGGATCATCAAAGTCAATCACATCCCTCCCCTATGTATCTCGGCTGAGAGAGTATCAATCCATGGGAAATGGCTCCCAAAATCTATTTGTGCACTAGGAATAAATACTAATTCCACTCTCAGAGATCCCGCAGACTGCCCAGGGAAAACATTAAATAAATAAATAAATAAATAAATAAATAAATAAATAAGCACTGAGAAAATAAACAAGTCAATTAAAAGTAGGCTATGGTTGTGATCTTTGCATCTGGTTCCATCAATTACTGGATGAGGGCTCCCTGATGATAATTGGGGAATTCATCAATCTAATTACAGGGGCATACCAGTTGAGGCATCCTCTCTACTATTGCTAGGAGTCTCAGCTGATGTCCTCCTTGTGGATTCTTGAGAGTACCCTTGCACTGAAACTAGTGAATTTTATCAGCTGCTCCTGGCACACTGCACTCTACGCTTAAATGTACAACTGCATGGGTTCCACATCTCTTCTTCATTCCTTTGCTCATGTATCCAGTAGGTGTATACTGAGCTTCTAATTCCTATCTGTCACAGGTTTTACCTAGTTTGATCTTATATCTGAAGACCAGAAATCACAAAGTTTGCTCCTCCCAAGGACTGAAGTTCAAGGTCAGACCAGTAGAAGCTAAGAACACTTATCCACTTGCAGGTCCTGCCTAGGACATTCTCATTAGTACCATTGCATTCCCTTGTTCTTGCTTCATGGAAGAGTCTGCCAGACATTCATCAGGACACAGAGAAAAGTGACTGACTGGGGAGGATTTCTACAGGTAAAAACAAATAGCCAGATAGACTATGAAATAGCATAAGGAAGCTGAATGTGGTTAAAGTACATGGAAGGAGACCTGGAAACAAAATCAATGAGGGATCGATTTGGAAAGCAGAGAAGTTTGGCAAGTTGCTGTGGAGCTGGGAATGAAAAGAGACCTTATAACAATGGTTCCATTCTTGTGGATTAGGAGTCACTGATAGGTTTTAAACAGGGGACAGGGTAAAATTCATGTTTTTTAGGAAGAATTACCATGTAGCAGCCTGCAGTGTAGTTCAAAAGTGGTTTGACAAGACTACCTATGTAGGTTGTTGTAATAATCCAGATGTGAGGTTATAAGGGAATAGCCTATAACGTTAGCTGTGGGAATATAAAGGAGAAGACAAATGCCAGAGACAGTCTGAAGAAGGAAATCACAGACTACAGTAAATATTTCATGTGAGAAATGGTGAAATTCAAAGCTACCTCAGGTTATACAGAGCTTCACAAACTTAGGACTCTGTGCATAATAGCTGGCTCACAGAATATTATGATCCTGTGAATAAAAAAATTAAGGATATTAATAGCGAAATAAAGCATTTTATCATTTGTTGCTGCATTGAAATTAGAACATGAATATAGAAACCCAGGTATCTAAAGCTTTGAATCCAGAAATTATGAATGCCACTTTTCTAACAGTATTGTAAGGGCTTTGTTATATTAGGCCACGGGAAAATTGGCTTGTCTCTGCTGTTTTGTCTTAAAAGGAGAGTATAAATTGATGTTTAGTAAGATTTTGGACTTCTCTGGAATTGGTTTCCATCTGGAAACAAAGAGACTGTAAACAATTTGTGTTCAGACACTCTCTCCAGATAGGAGACTTATTGAGCTGGTGACTGATGGTGCCTATTATCACCAAATCTATACCAGGAAGTATGGTTTGCCTCTCACACCAAGGTTAGAGCCTGAGCACGGCACTGAGAAAAGATCAGTGGAGATGGAGCTGAAGGTTAGTATTATTCAGGATAAAGTGCACTCTATAGCATCTATTTGACTTGGAGGGTATATGGTAAGCAATAGGCCTGTGCGCTCTCTCTCTCTCTCTCTCTCTCTCTCTCTCTCTCTCTCTCTCTCTCTCTCTCTCTCTCTCTCTCTCTCGTGTGTGTATGTGTGTGCATGTGCTTCTCTCTCTCTCTCTGTGTACATGCGTGTTGTCTCCCTCTCTGTCTCTTACTCTTTCTCCTTCACTTCCATTCTTCTCTCTGTGTGTGTCTCTGTCTCATACACTTGCTCACCCTCTTTCTGGCTCTTGTTCTCTCTTGCTCACCCCCCCCCCCCGTTTTCTTGTTCTCTTGCTCTCTGATTCACTCTTCCACCCTCTGTTCTTCTTTGACTACAAAGACACTGAACATAGCTTGGCTCATCCTTTGATTATTGTTTATGTGAGAAGGAGGCAGGATATCCTCTATATTACTCTCTATCTTAGTGGTCCATACAAAACACATTAGTCAACCACTATTCCCAAGAAAGAGTATAAAATTAAAAATGTTCTCACTGATCCAATGAAGGAATTCATTAATACTTCCCTCCTCCTGTTTACTTATAGAAACTAATGACTGAGGCAGCAACTACAATCTGTTTGAGGAAACTATGAGGCAACTATGTTTTAAGGCTTATTTAGTATATTCTTAAAAATTTGCAAACAGATTTGAGCCCTCAACTTCCTTTTTATCTTAGAATTGGTGTGTGTGTCTCTGTCTCTGTCTCTCTCTCTCTCTCTCTCTCTCTCTCTCTCTGTGTGTGTGTGTGTGTGTGTGTGTGTGTGTGTGTGTGTGTGTGTAGAACTGTTCACAGAAGCATGTGGAGGTCAGAGGACTACTTTCCCAAGTGACCTTTCCCTTTTCTCCTGGGTTCTCGAGACTGGGATAACATTGTAGGTGTACACAGCAAGCACTTTCACCTGGTGAGCCCCTTACTGGCACGACCCCTAAACTTTTAATGTTTTATATTTAAAATAGGATAAATCACTGCATATTTAAAAACCTCCGAAGATTTTTAAGATATTCAAAGTAAACACCCCAGTTTTGCCTCACCATTTGATTGCCTTTTACATTATGATCCCACTACTAATCTTGCTCTCTATCTAGGAATGCTTGCCTGTCATCATCTAACATGAGCAGATAGCTTGGCATTCTATCTTTGTAATGCATTTACTAAGGCATTTAGTTATTCCAGAATGTAACAGAAACATATTTTGTTTTCAAATTTTGAAATCGTTGACAAAATACAGGGGCAACTAAGAATGTTACATAGCATCCATCATAAAAACAACAAGAAAAAATGGCTCATGAAACACAATTCACTAAGAAAACAGCCATATGAAATAAGATATTCATTGTATAACAATTACATGTACTGATATGATCATTATATTTACAAGTTCTTGTCCTTGCCCTTGTTTTCTACCATGATTTTTTTTCACCATGAATTTGTAAAGGAAGCCTTGTCTGAAAAATGGTGTCACAACAGAATGAGAAAATGTTCATTGAGGATGGCAATGTAAGAATTATAATTAATTAATACCTGACATTAATTATGCTCATTCATTCCCATGCTCACCTTGACTTACCTACCATTAGACTTATTGTAAAGAAAGTCTCTTTCTTGTGGTAAATATATTTGGATAATTTTTTAATTTAAATTTGAAACAATCTTGTTTTACATGTCAAGCCCAGTTCCTGCACCCTCCCATCCTCCCCTGTTCCCCCACACACAAATCCCCATCCCATCCCCATTCTGTTTCCCAGAGAGGTAAGGCCCCCCATGGGGAGCCTTCAAAGTCTGTCATATCATTTGGAGCAGGACCTAGCCTCTCCCTCATGTGTCTAGGCTGAGGGAGTATCCCTCTATGTGGAAAGAGCTCTCAAAGTCCATTTCTATACTAGGGATAAATACTTATCCATTGCCAGAGGCCCCATACACTGCCTAGGATTTGTAACTAACACCCACATTCAGGGAGTGCTATGCTGGTTTTTTAGCTATCAGATTGGAGTTCATGAGCTCCCACTTGTTCAGGTCAGCAGTTTCTGTGGGTTTCTCCAGCTTGGTCTTCGCTCATCACTCCTCCTTCTTTGCAACTGGATTCCAGGAGTTTGGCTCAGTATTTAGCTGTGGGTGTCTGCTTCTGTTTCCATCAACTACTAGAAGAAGGCCCTAGGTTATCATATAAGACAGTCATCAATCTCACTATAGGGGAAGGACATTTAAAGTAGCCTCCCCACTATTGCTTAGATTGTTAGTTGGGGTCATCCTTGTAGATCTCTGAACATTTTCCTAGTGCCAGATTTCTCTTAAAACCTATAATGACTCCCTCTATTATGATATCTCTTTTCTTGCTCCTCCTCTATTCTTCCCCTGACTCAATCTTCTTGCTCCCTCATGGTCTCATGTCCCCTCCTCCTCTCCCCTTCTCTTCCTCCGAACTCCCTCTCCCCTCCCCCTATACTCCAATTTTGCTGGGGAGATCTTGTCACTTTCTCCTTCTCCAGGGGATCATGTATATCTCTCTTAGGGACATCCTTGTTTCTTAGCTTTTCTATTAGTGTGGATTGTAGGCTGGTAATCCTTTGCTCTATGCCTAAAAACCATATTTGAGTGAGTACATACTGTGTATGATCATTCATAGGATTACTTTCAAATCCAAATAAACCCAAAGGTCCTTAATGCACTCACTTACACATTCCTTACTTAGATCCATGAACTATACTATAAGCTCTTAAGAGACATTAACAGATATTAGTCAGTGTAGAATATTCTAAGATATTACTACAATATCAGGATATATTTTTTAATCACAATATTTGAAGGAGAAAACAGAAGGATACTATAGCCATCCAAGAAATAGTTGATGAAAGCACATTTTATACAAGTTATTCCTGGGAAGGAGTGGGGAACTCAAATAAGCAAATACTTCAGTTCTAAACTGTTAAGAGTGTTAGATGATTGGTGGGTGAAGAGGAGGAATATTAATAGGTCCTAGAGGTTGTTAAGTTTCTAAAAGAGTGGTGCAACCAGCAGACTTGTGAACATGCAGAGAAGTCAGTGGAAAATAGACTTGGCATTAGTTTAATTAGTTATCAATGAGAAGGCCAAGTGGGTTTTGCAGGACACAGCTGTTAGGAAATTGTTCTACTTTTTTGAGAAGAGTTATGCTCTCTCTCTCTCTCGCTCTCTCTCATACACACACACACATTAGGAAATTCAACAATTAGAATTTGTTGGTAAGTGAGGAATGTTGAACTATTTAAATGAAAAGTAAACAATAAAAATCCAGAATAATATTAGCAAACTCTCTCTCATAGGTACTTTTAAGAGAGGGGATTTGGAGGCTTTCAACTTCATCTCTAATGTGACTATAATATGCTGAATAACACCTCAATGAGGATGATTTACTATAACATAAGTCTAGAAAGATTTAGTCTCCATTTTAATTATTGAATTGAGATATGCAGCAACTAAATAAAATCATCAGGTTATTATAATAATGAGGTGGATTAATTTTGAAAGCATGCCTCATGGCTTTTGCTGGAAGTTATATAAATGATAAACCAATCACATCTATCCTTTCTCCATCAACATAGAGATCCAGGAAGACTCTAAAGAGCTACCAGAACTCAGCAACTCAAGCAAATGTTGAGTTCATGTTCTGTAACTTCAGCATTTCCCAAAGCAAGTTGTCCCAATAATCTATATTTGGTTGTGATTTTCATTCCCAGATGTTGAAAACAGCTCCTTTGCTGGCAAGGAGTCCATGTGGATGCATTTTCCCTAAGCTTTAAATAGCATGCTTGAGGGAATTGGTATTACCCAAGACGTAAAAAGATTAATAAGGATTTAGAAATGAACAGCCCCACTAATTCCTTTAATGGATATGCACCCAAATTGTCTCCTTGGTCGACTTTATGACTGTTGTTTACTGTCACATTCCTAAGATATAACTCTTGTTTGTGCCCACAAGTTTTCAGACAAAACCCAGTCCCCAAGGATATATGTCTTATTTCTTGGCACATCACAAGTAACCTTACATAAGTACATGTGAGACATTGGAGGGCCTTCCTGCATGACACTAAAGTTTTCTGTTTGTTTTGGGGTTCTTTTTAATGACATATGAATTTTATCTATGTTTTCTGGCTTTCATTGGAAATGTTTGTTTTGTTCAACATGAGAGAACTTAATTTTAGACAAGGACCATAATGAGTTTTCTAACTCAAACTGGGTATCAAGAGGTGACCTGTCACAATTTCCTTTTGTTGTACTTTTTAAAAAATAGCAAATAAGTCTCCTTAAGAGCAGTACCCACCTCTGGTTTAAGTTTGTCCATCAAATCATTAAACATCCTGGCTTTTATCAACAGCCTAGTAAACATCCAGCAAAAGAAACAAAATAAGAATGTTTATTTAACTTTCTTCTTCTCCAACTGCTGATTAGGATAAATAGTTTAGATAAAAGTTCTGTCTGATCCAACAATCACAAAAAATAGTTTAGCAATGGGTAAAGTTAGTTTAGATTAAGTAAGAAATGTTTTAAGTGGAAAAAAATTTGCACAATTTGACAATTTTTAAGATCTCCATTCATCTTGCTAAAGCAGTGTCAAAGATGCATAATCACTGGAGTAGACCATTGGAATTAGAAAGGACTTGTAGACAGCACCTTCCAGAACAGTCTATAGGCTGAAACTCCAACACAGACCTTCATTTTAGTTCCCTAAATATTCTTGTGTCTAGAACGCTACTTCAAGAGTTGCCTTTTCTGACTACGGTGTTTGTTATTTTTACTTATTCTTATTACTAGACAGTAGATTCTTATAGCTGTTTCTAATAATCAAAAACTCTTAAGTTGGATAGAATATTAGACTTAATAGTAGAATGTATCATTTTCACTTTTGTGAAAAATGATGAGAAAATATCTATTGTAATATAAAATCTATAATAAAATACACCATTTAATATGTAAAATTGCTACCAATGTTATGGCCTATTATTCAAATTTCAACAGTTTAATTGCAGTTCAGTAATCATGATCAACATTTCTTCATAAATCCTATAGCCTACAAAAGTTTAATATACCATCTGTCAGCCCTCATCCTCTTTTGTTCAGTGTTCTATATAAACTGTAGAGGACACACTTACTATGCTTCCATGTATTTCCTAAGAAAATTGTATTTTTCCTTCTTTCAGACTGAATATGAGACTATTATTGCTTCAACAAGATTTAAATTATACCATGGAATGTTATTTCATTTGAAATCATGATTGACAGGCAAACTCTCCTCCACCCAACGTAAATACTGGGCAGAAGTTTCCTCAAAACTGTTGCAAACATCCTGAGAAGGAAACTAACAAGGTTTGTTATAAGATCTGAGTCATCAATAAAAATCTTATAATTTCATATAAATACTATCCACCCTGTAAGTTTGATTGTTTCCTAATTCTTCTGGAGAAATTGGTGATGTTCTTAATGGATAAACCTTTTGATAATGTAGTTACCTTAAAGGTTGACTTTTATTACAGGACTGTTACATATACAGACCCATTTCATTTAGTGTACTGTGAGGTGTAGAGTGAGTGCCTTCAATGATGCATCAGTAGGTGACATATAGATTAATAAGCTGATGTTCAAAGACAGATAGGAAGAATTCAGCTTGTATTTTATGACACTGTCATATTGGAAAATGAAATATGTATTCAACTCATCTCATGTACCCTACCCTTCACATCTACTTTTTGAAAATAATGTACTAGAGACATTAAATCTTATCTTTAAATACTTACCTACAATTAAGGGGTCTGATCATATTTTATATTGTGGACATATATATGTGTGACTTAAAAATTTAGAGCCAAGAAGGCGAGTCTCTTTCCGTTCCCAGCGCAGCCATGGCTCATGGTCCCAAGACACATCTGAAGGATGTAGCAGCTCCAAAACATTGGATGCTGGATAAATTGACCCACGTGTTTGCTCCTCGTCCACCCACTGTCCCTCATAAGCTAAGTGAATGTCTGCCTCTGATCATTTTCCCGAGAAACAGACTTAAGTATACCTTGACTGGAGATGAAGTAAAAAAGATTTGCTTGCAGCGCTTCATTAAGATTGATGGCAAAGTCAGGACTGATATAACCTACCCTGCTGGATTTATGGATGTCACCAGCATTGACAAGACGGGGGAGAACTTCCATCTGGTCTATGACAACAAGGGTTGCTTTGCATCATCGTATTACACCTGAGGAGGCCAAGTACAAGTTGTGCAAAGTGAGAAAGATCTTTGTGGGTACAAAAGGAATCCCACATCTGGTGACCCATGATGCTCTCACTATTCGATACCCTGACCCGCTCATCAAGGTGAATGACACCATTCAAATTGATTTGGAGACAGGCAAAATTACCGACTTCATCAAGTTTGACACTGGTAACCTGTGTATGGTGACTGGAGGTGCTAACTTGGGAAGAATCGCTGTGATCACCAACAGAGAGTGACATCCTGGCTCTTTTGATGTGGTTCATGTGAAAGATGTCAATGGCAAGAGCTTTACCACCCGGCTTTCTAACATTTTTGGTATTGGCAAGGGCAACAAAGCATGGATTTCTGTCCCCCGAGGAAAAGGAATCCTCCTCACCATTGCTGAAGAAAGAGACAAGAGGCTAGCAGCCAAACAGAGCATTGGGTGAAGTGGTCTCTAGGAGACATGCTGGAGAAATACTTGTACTCTTGCCTTTCTAGGCAACTGTGCTCAATTAAACAGCATGATAAAAATTAAAAAAAAAAAAAAAAGAATTTAGTGCCTAGTCCCTACTCCAAATGACTTTACAGATTTTGTTTACTCCTCCTGGAAGGTATCACTCTCCCTGTGGAGTGGGGGGGGGGGGGCATTGGGATGAGGGTGGTCAGGGGGCATGGGAAGGTGGGAGACAGGGAGGGAGAGGAAACTGAGATAAATATTTAAATTAAAAAAATACAGAAATAAATAAGCTACAATAAAAATTAAACTCAAAGTAGGAGAAATGGAGAAATAAATACAACTGCACCAATCACTTAGGAAAAAAAAAAAAACAGTACAGAAAATCCATAAAAATTAAATGTTGTTCCTTCTTGAATGATCAATTTTTTTAAAAAAAAGTATTTCCACTTAAATGTTTGTAATTTATGAAATTTGCCCATTTATTCATTAAGGTCTTTGTGATCACTCATGATTATTCTTAGGAAAGTTACTAGCCTTGACAGTGAAACCAGGATGTATCCATGGTGCATGAAAGGATGTTGCGAGCACATTCCCCATGGAGGGATACTCCCTTAACCTTGAGGCAGGAGGGAAGACCTAATCCCAAAGGACTTGACAGATTTTGATGATCTCTCCTGGAAAGCATCACCCTCCCTGTGAAGTGGAGGGATGGGATGGGAGTGGGTCAGAGGGCATGGGAGGGAGAGAGAACTGGGATCAATGTGTAAAATAAGAAAAAATTATATATATATATATATATATATATATATATATATATATATATATATGAAAATTACTAGCAAATCTCCTTAAGCTAAAAATCATATATATTATTAAATATTTTCATTTTTAAAGGTTTCTTTCTACAATAATAGTGTATATTGATATTCTTCAGGAGTTATAACAAATTGCCTATTTTAATAGAAATAAACATTATTGTGCCTATAAAAAGACCTGCTATTATCTGCAAAGTTACTATCCACATTTATAATTTATTTTATTATTTAAACATCAAGCTCTTTAATATGGACTAAGTAATTTGTCTGCTCTGTCTTTTGATTAAATTTATTTGTACATTTTTTCTGTTTAAAATGCTTATATTAATTTCTCTAAGTGTACTTTTAATTTATATTTAAGTATTTTATATGAGTACTATATTTACATACTTTCCTTCCCCTCTAATTCTTCCTATACTTGTAAATTCTTCTCAAATTCTTGACCTCTTCTAATGTAATTATTCTTATGTTTATAGACTGGTGGAGTCCCTTTGATGTTCCTTATATGTGTTGATGTTTAGGATTGACCAGTTGGAATTGGATAACCTGCCATGGGCTCACATCTTGAGAAGATGGAGTCTGTCTGTCTGTCTCTCTCTCTCTCTCTGTCTCTCTCTCTCTCTCTCTCGGGAATCATTAATGAGCAAGTGCCAGAGCTTTACTTTTTGTGAAATTTCATAGGAGAAATATAACTTCTCAAATTGTTTTGTAAAAGTTATTTTGTGGTTGGACACATGATCGAACAATTAGGAGACCTTACTACTCTTACAGGACAATTTAGTTAAATTCCAGTTGCCCATACAAATGGTTCACAACTGTGATAGTTCTGGGAAAATAATGCCTTCTTCTAGCCTCCTTGGATACCTGAACACATATGCCAGATGTACATGTGCCCATGTGTGCATACACACACAAATAATAAATAAAATCAAACAGAAAAGTAAACATTTAAATGATGTCTAAATTTAATTTTAATTCTGACATTCTCTGCTTTCAGGTTTTTG
This sequence comes from Phodopus roborovskii, assembly GCF_943737965.1. Lineage (NCBI taxonomy): Eukaryota > Metazoa > Chordata > Mammalia > Rodentia > Cricetidae > Phodopus > Phodopus roborovskii. The sequence goes on from NW_026125391.1 coordinate 10,783,726, forward strand.
TTAGTGGTGATATTTGTTTACTTTCTTGTATTGTAGGTTTGGACTCCAGTCCTTTCCTTCTTTGAATATGTCTATTTTGCAATTTCTTCTAGCAGATGGCAAATTTGCTTCCATTTTAGTGAATATTATAATTACTTTTTGGTTACTAATTGAATTAACAGAAAAATATTTACTTAATGTTTCTTAATAAAGGTAACCATTCTCACATTTCTCCATTGTATTAATGCCAACAAGTTATGAGTATCATGGCAAAAATTCTCTGGGTGAAGTTCTTGAGATCAATGTTGGGTAATTTAAGTAGCATAGTTTAAGACATATTTGAGATAGAGCCCAATGAATTCCTCATATACACCTTCCAGATACAATGAGGTTTTGCTACAACTGAGTCATTTGTTCTTGTTTATTGAAGTTATTTTAGTCAAAGCTACTAAATAAATATCAGTGCCAAAATCTATATAATACCATTTTAAAACTAATAACTCTGTATATTCATCCCACTTTGCTTCCTAGAAAAAGGTGTACATTCCTAATAATTTTATATCACATGTGCAATAATGTAAAATATTTTTAAATATATCACTTGATAATCTCTGAAGTGAATTCCTAGTCTCAATTCCACATTTGCATGTTAGTTGGAAACTACACTTTGGAGCAATACACTTTTTATAATGGTGTATAATCATTTTTGCATCCTCTCTTAGGTGGTTGCCTGTGTCAAGATGAAGCTGAATATCTCCTTCTTAACCTCCAGCTGTCAGACACTTCTTTAAGAGGACAATGCACACAAGCTTTGTGCTTTGCATGGAAAACATATAGCCAAAGTAGTTCTACTGATGCTCTGGGAATGGCAAACAAGTCTTTCCCATGAGGGAATGTGACTGGACCCACATCAGAGTATGCCAGCTATCAACTAAGGGGCCTGGAAATAGAAATGCAAACCTGATCACAGATGCATTGTGGATGCCATTATGTGGGTTCTCAACTTGGTTATTATAAAAAGAGGTAAAGAAACATATTGCTGTGACCCATCAGTTGGGGCTCAAAAGAGTTATCAAAATCTAAAAGATGATGTCCACCAATATGTTGTCATAAAGCCCTTAAATAAAGAAGGTTTAAAAAAAAAACCTGGAACCAAAGCACCCAAGATTCAGCTTCTCAATATTTGATATATCCAAAGGAACAATGCTCTAAGAAAAATGAGGAGACTGAAGAACCCTCTGGCCTAGGCAATAAAGAAAGCCAAAAGCAGCCAGGAAAATATTGCTAAAAGACATATGTTATCCTCACTGAGAGCTTATATTTCTAAGTGTAAGTTCTGTCAAAAAAAAAAAATAGTCTTTAAGAGTAACAAATAGGTGTCCCAGCCTCCAACCCTAGGCAGACACTCCCTGCTCATCCACAGGCTATGCCTTCTAGAAGATCAGGAAGCTACCCGTGGACCTTCCCCATTCCCTCTGTTAACCCCAACCTAATCCTCAGGGTGGTCTCTGTTACTATAACAAACACAATAGGCAGGTTCTTTTCCCCTCTGCCCATGCCTCCTGTGAATCCCTCTGACCATCTCCTCCTCATCTCCCATTTCCCCAGTAGCCAATACTAGCAGGCACTCCATGTTGAACACAACACCTAAACAGGCCAGTAAAATAGGCAACACTCATCCAACAAGGTCTCAGAAAATCCAGAGAAGAATCAGAAATCAAAGAACCAAACTGACAATCAACAAAGACAAACACAGAAATCAGCACCTAGTCCTATAATCACCCCAAACTCAGTTGCCTTGGGCCATGTAAGAACATGATTTGAACAGTTAGGGCAATAAAAGTTCAGCTATTCTATCACAGCAGACCATGAATATTCCAAAATAGCAGAACAAGAAAAACACCTTAAAGCCAACTATATGAAGATGGAAGACATCCTTAAATAGGACAATAATACATCCCCTAAGAAATCCAGGAAAACACAAATGAAGAATACAAGGAAAAATTAATTCTTAAAGAAAGCCCAGGGGATAAAAATGAACCAATTGAAGGAAACAAATAAAACTATTCAAGGTCTAAAAGTAGAAACAGAAGCAACAAATAAAGCACAAAACTGAGTAAATCCTGGAAAAAACTAAGGATGCAAACAAGAACTACAGGAGCAAGCTCCTGTAATAGAATAAAAGACATTGGAAAGGGAAACTCGGGTATTGAAGATATTATAAAAGAAATAGATAAATATTTAATTCAAAGAAAATATTAAATCTAAAACAATCCCTGACATAAAATATCTAGAAAATCTGGGACACTATGATAAATCAAAACCAAACCTACAAATAATATGAATAGATGAGGAAAAAGAGGTAGACGAGAAAGGAGTTGAAGTAGTAGTAGTAGCAGCAGCAGCAGCAGCAGCAGCAGAAGAAGAAGAAGAAGAAGAAGAAGAAGAAGAAGAAGAATATCAGTTCAAAGGTCCAGAAAATATTTTCACCAAAATTACAGAAGAAAATTTTCCTAACCAGATCATTATAATACTCAACAGAGAACCAAGACCATTATATTATCAAGGTAAAAAGAATATGTAACATATGGAGACAGATTTATTAGAATTATACTACTCAATAGAGAACTTAAAAGACAAAAGAACCTGGGCAGGTATGCTATAGACTACAAGAAACCACAGATGCCATGCCAGACTATTGTACCCAGCAAAACTTTTATTTACCATAGGTGGAGAAATTAAGATGCTCCATAATAAAATCAAACTTAAAAATATTTATTGACAATAGCAGCCCAACAGAATGTGCTAGAAGAAAAATTCCAACTTAAGTAGGTTAAGTACACCCATGAAAATACAGTAAATAAATAATCTCAAAATAGCAAAGCCAAAAGAAATGAAACACACACACACACATACATACTCACAAACACAAAAAAACAAAAACAAAATAACAGGAATCAACAATCATCAGTCTTTGATATCTCTCAATATCAAAGATCTTAATTTCACAATAAAAGGACACAGATTAACAGACTGGATGTGAAAAAAAGGGTTCATCCTTCTCCAAATACACCTCAAAATCACTGATAGATACTAATTTGCAGTAAAGGGTTTGAAAAAGATATTCTAAGAAAATAGACCTAAATACCTAAATAGCAAGCTGGTATAACCATTTTAATATCTATCAAAATAGAATTCAAACCAAGACAAATCCATTTGGACTTGAGTTTTGTGCATAGCAAAAGACATGGGTCTATCTGCAGTCTTCTACACAGCCTCATCCAATTGTGCCAGCACAATTTGTTGAAGATGCAGTGTTCGCCCCATTGTATAATATTAGGTGGTTTGTCGAAAATCAGGTGTTCATAGGTGTGTGGGTTAATATCAGGATTTTCAATTGCATTCCATTGGTCTACCTGTCTATTTTTATGCCAATACCAGGCTGTTTTCAGAACTATAGCTCTGTAGTAGAGCTTACAGACAGGAATGGTGATGCCTCCTGAAGTTCTTTTATTGTATAGGGTTGTTTTGGCTATCCCGGGTCTTTTGTTTTTCCATATAAAGTTGATTATTATCCTTTCAAGGTCGATGAAGAATTGTGCTGGAATTTTAATGGGGATTGCATTGAATCTGTAGATTGCTTTTGACAAGATTGCCATTTTTACTATGTTTATCCTACCTATCCAAGAGCTTGAGAGATATTTCCATTTTCTGGTATCTTCTATAATTTCTTTCTTTAGAGCCACAAAGTTCTTATTATATAGGTATTTTACTTGTTTGGTAAACATTACACCAAGATACTTTATGTTGCTTGTGGCTATTGTAAAGGGTGATGTTTCTCTGATTTCTTTCTCTGTCTCTTTGTCGTCTGAAAATAGTAGGGCTACTGATTATTTTGAGTTTATCTTGTATCCTGCTAGTTTGCTGAAGGTGTTTATCAGCTGTAGGAATTCCCTGGTGGAGTTTATTGGGTCACTTATGTAAACTACCATATCATCTGCAAATAGAGACAGTTTGACTTCTTCCTTTCCAATTCGGATCCCCTTGATCTCCTTTTGTTGTCTTATAGCATTGGCTAGAACTTCCAGGACAATATTGAAGAGATATGGAGAGAGAGGGCAGCCTTGTCTTGTTCCTGATTTTAGAGGAATTGGCTTAAGTTTCTCTCCATTCAGTTTGATGTTGGCAGTTGGTTTGCTGTATATTGCTCTTATTATGTTTAGGTATGTTCCTGTTATCCCTGACCTCTCCAAGTCCTTTATCATGAAAGGGTGTTGAATTTCCTTGAAGGCTTTCAATCCAGCCACATCGAACCTCTAAGAAGAGAAAGTAGGAGGTACCCTTAAACAAATTGGTATAGGAGACAGCTTCCTGAACATAACTCCAGGGGCACAGACACTGAGAGAAACAATTAATAAATGGGACCTCTTCAAACTTATAAGCTTCTGTAAGGCAAAGGACACAGTGGACAAGACCAAACGGCAGCACACAGACTGGGAAAATATTTTCACCAATCCTATATCCGACAAAGGGCTGGTCTCCAAAATATACAAAGAACTCAAGAAACTAGTCAACAAAACACCACATAACCCTATTTTAAAAAATGGGGTACAGAACAGAAGAAAGATTTCTCAATAGAGGAAATCAAAAATGCTGAAAGACACTTAAGAAAATGCTCTACATCCTTAGCTATCAGGGAAATGCAAATCAAAAAACTTCGATATACCATCTTACTCCTGCCAGAATGGCTAAAATTAGGAACACCAATGATGACTCATGTTGGAGAGGATGTGGAGAAAGGGGAACACTCCTCCACTGCTGGTGGGAGTGCAAACTCATATAGCCATTTTGGAGATCAGTATGGCGGTTCCTCAGGAAAACGGGAATTAGTTTACCACAGGACCGGGCAATCCCTCTCTTTGGCATATACCCAAAGGATTCACATCCATGAAACAAAGACATCTGTTCAACTATGTTCATAGCAGCACTATTTGTAATAGCAAGAACCTGGAAGCAACCTAGATGCCCCTCAATTGAGGAATGATTAATGAAGATGTGGCACATCTACACAATGGAATACTACTCTGCAGAAAAAAAAAATAATGGTATCTTGAAATTCGCAGGCAAGTGGATGGAACTTGAAGAAACCATCCTGAATGAGGTAACCAAGTCACAAAAAGAGGAACACAGTATGTCCTCACTCATATATGGATTTTAGACCTAGATCAAAGGATCTCCAGCCTATAATTCACACCACCAGAGGAACTAGGATACAAGGTGTATTCTAGGAGATTCATACAAGGTCCCTCACAGAACCAAGAAGGGACAAATACCCCAGAGCTCAGGGGAAGTGGGGGGGCAGCGAATGGAGAGAGAAGTAGGAGAAAATGAGGGGGAGGATAGGAAAACATGTGCGACCAGGAAGATTGAGCCTGGTTAGGAATAGAAGACTGGAGAGAGAGAGAGAGAGAGAGAGAGAGAGAGAGAGAGAGAGAGAGAGAGAACATAAAAGAGGGAGCCAATATTGGTTTGAAGATAAAATTGAACACAAAGAAAGGTCTAGAGAACTATAAGACTGCTCCCAACTAACAATTTGAGCTTCTGTGGAAAGGCTACCATGGAGCCCTCAACTAATGCCTGTTAGAAACAGGAGCAAACACCCATACATAAACACTGAGTAGAAGTAGAACCCAGATGCAGATGGAGAGGACAAGACCAGGCTGCAGAAACACATAGAGACAGCTTATCTGAAAAAGGAGGAGCTAAAAGGCCACCAAACTGATAGCTGAGAAGCCAGCATGGGACTGACTCAGGCCCCCCTGAATATGGGTCTCAGCCAGAAGGACTGAGCAGTCTAAGGGACCTCAGACAGTGGAGCCAGGATGTATCCCTGGTGCACACAAGGACTTTGCAAACACATCCCCCATGGAGGGATAACTGCCTTAATCTAGAGACAGGAGAGAAGCCCTAGTCCCTACTTCACATTACCTGTCAGATCTACATGACCCCAACTAGATGGCATTCCCCTACATATGGAATTGGGGTGGGGGGATGGAAAGGGAGGGTGGTTAGAGTGCATGTGAGAGGGCAAAGAGGGTAAAAGGGAGGGAAGGAGGAGGGAGGAAGGTTGGGAGGGAGTGAGGTAGGGGAGAGAGGCAACTGGGATCGACATGTAAAATAATAAATTAAATTAAAAAAAATGCTTTGACTTCAAAATTTAAGTTCAAGGACAAGTTACTGGGGAAAAGGATTTCTATTTCTTTTCCACAGAAAATGAAAAGGTATGGATTCCTTCCAGACCAATGTGGTTTGATCAAGCCAGACCATCTGAAACAGAGTACCAGGTGATCCTACATTCAAAACAGCTGGACAAAGCAGCCTTACAGACTACAGCCAGGATTTCTGAATCTTCTTCGAATCCCCCATGACAGCCCCTTACCAGCAGGAAGTAGTTTGGAAAGAACGACGCCCAAATTCCCAAATATTGTCTATAAATGTTTGTTTTCATTTAAATGTACATGGTTATATAAAATAAATAAATAAATAAATAAATAAAACAAGACAAATCCAAAGGATTAGGGAATGACACTATATACTCATCAAAAAAAAAAAAAAATCAACCAAGATGGTTTTCAATTCATATCATCTTTGCTTCCAAGTATAAAGACACACTTTTGTAATAGAAAAACTACTATAGCTGAACCATACATTGACACTCACACACTGAGAATGGAGACTTCAACACACAACTCTTACCAATGGACAGGTCATCTAGACAAAAACTAAAAAGAGAGATGCTGGTTGGAGTTAAACAACATTATGAACCAAATGAACATACCAGATATTTATAGAACTTTCCACCAAAACACTGTTTCATCAGGATGCACTGAAGTTTATCAGACATTGATCATGTAGCCAAACACAAAACAAAGTCTCAACAGATATGATAAAACTGAGATAAGCCCCTGCATTCTACCAGATGACCATAGATTAAAACTGTATTTCAACAACATAAATAACACAAAGCCTACAAACGGAACAATTTTCTACCTAATAACCCTACCTGATAAATAAATGTTCTTGAGAGATTATGGATACAAGGAGGAAGGACATACCTAAACATAATAGAGCCACCTTACAGCAAGCATATAGCAAACATCAAATAAGTAGAGAGAAATTCAAGGCAATTCCACTATAATCAGGAACAAGTCAAGATTGACCACTCTTTCCATTTTATTAAATACAATACTTGAAATTTTAGCTAGAGCAATAAGACAACTGAAGGAGATCAAGGGGAGACAAATTGAAAAGGATGAAGTAAAGGATCATAATTACAGATGATATGAAAGTGACCTTAAAAATTCCACCAAGGAACTCATAAAGCTAATAAACACACTGAGTAAAGTGATTGTATTCAAGATTAACTGAAAAAAAAAAAACTATAGCTCATCTATATGCAAATGACAAATGATCTGAGGAAGAAATCAGGAAAACAATACCCTTCTCAAAAGCTTAAAATACTATAAATATCATAGCGCAATTCTAGCCAAGAAAGTACAATACTTGTATGATGAAGACTTAAAGTCTCTGAAGAAAGTAAATGAAGAACCTACCAGAAGATGTAAAGATCTCTTGTGACCTTGGGTCCGTAAAATTAACATGATAAAAATGCCCATCCTACCAGAAGCAACAGACGTTGAAAAGACATCTTTCAACTTCATATGCAAAAACAAGAAACACAAGGTGGCTAAAACCATGCTAAAATAATGGATGGAATTATCACCATCCCTGGTTTCAAGTTGTACTACAGAGTCATAGTAATAAAAACCATATGGTGTTGGCATAAAACCAGACAAGTTGATCAAATGGAATCAAACTGAAGACCTAAGCATATATATAACATATAGACACTTGAATTTTTGGTGAAGATGATAGAATTTCACACTGGAAAAAATGTGCATCTTCAACATGTTGTGTTGACCAAACTGGATATCTAAATGTAGAAGAATGCAAATAGATCTGTATTTATCACCCTGCTCAAAACTCATGTCAAAGCATATCAAAGCCCACCAATTAAAACCAGATGAATGAATTTCATAGAAAGGAACATGGGAAACAACCTTGAACACATTGGCATGGGAGACAATTTTCTGAACCAAACATCAAGCACAGGAACTAAGGTCAAAAATTAATAAATAGAATCTCATGAAACTGAAAAGATTCTGTAAGGCAAAGGATGACTTCAATCAAAGAGGCAGCCTACAGAATGGAAAAAAAAAAAATAGATTTTTTTTTCCATCTCCACATCAATAGTATTCTAAAATTGAAAATATATAAAAAACTCAAAAACTAGATATTACAAAACAAATAATGCAATTATAAAATGGGACACTGTTGACAAGTCCAAATGGCAGCCCACCGACTGGGCAAAGATCTTCACCAACGTTACATCTGACAGAGGGCTGATCTCCAAATATAAAAAGAACTCAAGAAACTACTCACCAAAACACCAAACAACCCTATTTAAAAAATGAGAATTTTCAATAGAGGAAATCAAAAAGGCTGAAAGACACTTAAGAAAGTGCTCCACATCCTTAGCTATTAGGGAAATGCAAACCAAAACAACTCTGTGATACAATCTTAACACCTGCTAGAATGGCTAAAATTAGAAACACCAATGACAACTTATGCTGGAGAGGATGTGGAGAAAGGGGAACACTCCTCCACTGCTGGTGGGAGTGCAAACTTGAACAGCCATTTTGGAGATCAGGAAAATGGGAACCAGTCTACCACAGGACCCGGCAATCCCCCTCTTAGGCGTATACCCCAAATGATCCACATCCATGCAGCAAAGACATCTGTTCAACCATGTTCATAGCAGCATTATTTGTAATAGCAAGATCCTGGAAGCAACCTAGATGCCCCTCAACTGAAGATTGGATAAAGAAGATGTGGCACATTTACACAATGGGATACTACTCTGCAGAAAAAAAAAAAAAAAAAAAAAAAACAATAAAATCTTGAAATTTCAGGCAAATGGATGGGACCTGAAGAAACCATCCTGAATGAGATAACCCAGTCACAAAAAGAGGATCATGGTATGTACTCACTCATATATGGATTGTAGGCATAGAGTAAAGGATCACCAGCCTATAATTCACACCTCCAGAGAAACTAGGATACAAGGAGGGATCTAAGAGATTCATACAAGGTCCCTAACAAAAGGAGAAAGGAAAAAGATCTCCTGAGCATATTGGGAGTGTGTGTGTGGGGGGGGGAAATTAGTGAGTGGAGAGGGAGCTAGGACAAAGAGAAGGGAAGGAGAGGAAAGACTGTGGGACTAGGAAGATTGAGTTAGGGGAGGAATAGATAGATAGATAGATAGATAGATAGATAGATAGATAGATAGATAGATAGATAGATACCATAAAAGAGGGAGCCATTATAGGTTTGAAGAGGAAACTGAACCTAAGGAAATGTCCACAGACGTACAAGACTGACCCCAACTAAAAAATTGAGCAACAGTGGAAAGGGTGCCATAAATGCCCTTCCCTGATAATAAGATTGATGACAAACATATTCACCATCATAGAGCCCTCATTTAGTAGCTGATAGAAAGAGAAGCGGACACCCCACAGCTAAACATTGAGCTCAACTGGAATCCAGATGCAGAGAGGGAGGCTACAGAAACCCACAGAGACAGCTGATGTGAACAAGGAGGAGCTAATGGGCCCCCAGACCGATAGCTTGGAATCCAGAATTGGACAGACTCAGGCCCCTGAAGTGCTGGGCAGTCTAAGGGACCTCTGAAAGAGGAACTAGGATGTATCCCTGGTGCACAAAAGGACTTTGCGAGCACATTCCCCATGGAGGGATACTCTTTTAACCTAGAGGCAGGAGGAAGGGCCTAGTCCCTAATCCAAATGACTTGACAGATTTAGATGACCCCTCCTGGAAGGCATCACCCTACATGTGGAGTGTGGGGGGAATGGTATGGGAGGGTGTTCAGGGGGGATGGGAAAGTGGGAGAGAGTGAGGGAGGGAGAGAAAATGGGAATCAATATGTAAAATAAGAAAAATAAATTTAAAAAAAGAAAGGTAAAAAAATAAAAATAAAATGTGAATAAAGATCTACACAGAGAATTATCCATAAAGGTGTCTCGGGAAGCTTTGAAACACTTAAAGAAATGTTCATCATCTTTGACCATCAAGGAATTGTAAATCAAAACTACTTTGGGGTTCCATCTTCCATTATCAGAATGGCTAAGATCAATAATATAAGTGATGGCTCATGTTGAGAGGATATGGAGTAAGGAAACAAACTTGTCCAGAAAACTTGAGAATCAATACAGTAGTTACTCAGAAAATTGGGAAACCGTATATTTCAAGACCCAGATATTCCATTCTTGGGTATATACCCAAAGAATGCTCCATTCTATCCCAAAGACACTTTCTCATTCATGTTTTTGAGGCTTTATTAATAATAACCAAAAACTAGAAGAAACTTTGTCCCTCAACTGAAAAAATGGATAAAGAAATTGTTATACATTTATACATTAGAGTATTACTCAGTCAGTGATTTAAAAAAAAGTGACATGAAAATTCAAACAAATAGATGCATCTAGAAAAATATCACCCTGAAAGAGGTAACCCACACCCAAATATGTTATGCATTCAGTTATAAGTAGATATTAGCTATTAAATAATTAATAATCAACTGTAATCCACAGACCCAGTGAGATTAGGTAAAGAGGAGTACTACAGGGAGAAGCTTGGAACTTCCTGGTAAGAGGAAATAGTATTGCTTTTATGGGCATACTGGGGATGAGTGGTAACAAGACTGGGAGGGATCAGGTGGGGAGAGCAATAGAGTGACAGCTGGAATTAGGGAACATTTGGATGGTCATATGGAAACCTAGTACAATGGAAACTTCCTGGAATATGTGAGCCAATCTCATGGAAAAGTGGGAGTTTTCCAGTGGGAAAGATAAAAAATACTTGTTCTTCTATCCAGAGAGCTGAGAATTAGAAGTGATTAACAACATGGTGATCTGTGTTATCTGTTGGGAAAGGCCATATCAAGCTCCCACAAGTAGGACCCAAGGTGGCTAATAGCCCAAATGACCTCTATGTTATCTGTATGACTGAAACCAGGATACACCCTTAGGCCCTTAACCTAGTATAGGTAGTGAGTCTGTAAAACTCATCTTCGTGGAGGGGATGACATATTCCCTGAGTTGAGTTTCTTCGTTTACCAGGGATAGGGTTACACTAGGAAACTGTTGTTTCCAAATTATATGGAGATTAAATACATGAGGAATATACTTCCTGTTATTATATTCCCTGAAGTCTTATCCAAGTTAACAAATTCAATCTGCAACAGTTTTCATTCTCATCTCTTTGTGTGATTCACTTCCCTGTACAAGACCTGCAGGGACACCTTCAAGAGAAGAACCTATTTTCAATTAAAAAAAAAGTTACCAAAAACAAAAAAGGTTAGAATCTAGGGAAAGAAAAAAGTATTTTAACATAGGATGACACTATTTCAAATTATTCCATTGTTCATTTCTCTAAGAAAGTTATAAAAAGTCCATTTTACGTGCTTCTGTATAAATGATTTCTATGCTTTGAACATGTGTATTCTCTTCAAGTTTCACCATTGCAATAGCATTAAGATTTGGAGCCCAGGGGGACTGAGGAGATACTGAGGGTTTCTCACATGGGAATGTGATTAAAGTCCTTCTAAAGGAGGCATTGTACAGCATCCAGGGCCTTTTTGCCTCTTTGTTTTTGACCATGACCATGACTTTAGAAGAAAGTTGTCATCTTGATGCACAGGGCAGCTGTCACAAGTCAGCAAACCTGCTGACACCTCTCTTATACCTTCCAGACCCCATAACTGTGAGGAAATAAATGCCTATTATCTAAAAAAAGAAATGAATGTCAGTCAAAAAGGATTATTTTCTCCATTTTATGTCCCCAGACAGCCATCAGGCAACCAGCAGAAAATGTATTTTGAAGCCACAGAGTTTTCAGGTTTTATCTCTGATATTACTTTGACATTATGTCAACAAATGGAAGTCCAGCAACAGACATGAAAAATTAACGCCAAGTGAAGCAGATATATGTAGAAGAGTGGCCGTCTTCCCTCTCCAGAACCCTTAATATGGCTCATGCCACACTTGAATATACTGCAGTGATGTCGACATGTTCTTCAGTCATTGATGAATGTCAGTAGACTCCTAGCTCTCTGAGTAGGGAACTTTGGTGTGCTCTCTACTCTGTCCACACTGGCAGGCTAATTATCTGCTTCTATCTGTAAAATCTCTTCATCACCTTTGGAATAGAAATAGAAGATATGAGTATGTCAGCAAACATATTATTGATCAGGGAAGTTAACTACGGAAAGTAAAATTTAGTGATATTTTAAAAATAACTTCAAAAGTTTTCATCTAAACTAGGGATATGTCTTGGGAATGTTGTAAAAAATCTAATAAAAAGTCTAAAGATTTTGCAATCACTTCAGATAAGACTTTTATAGTAGGCAAAGAGTAAAGCAACCCTTGAACAAATGTGACCAAAGACCAAGGTGATGGAGCAGGAGAGATGCTTTTCTAACAAAGCATCTGAAATACATCCCAACAAAAATGATTAATTGACCAAATCACAATTATAGAAAATACTATTCAATAAATTCTTGTGTTTTAATTATGTACCATGTCCTAGGGCAACATATACTCATAAGTATACATTTTACATTTGTTCTACTCATTACCCACACAATGGAAGATACACATGTCATTTTCACTTCAAATTTATTAGATATCCTTGAAATAATTGGTTGAATGGTCTCCATTTTAAATGAGCATCATCTTTTTAATTCAATGATGCTATATTTGTTAGAATCATTAATCTGTCTATTCATATCAACAATTATTTACTGAACTAATTACCTCCTGTCAAACCTATTAACCAATTTATCTTACTATTTAATTTCATGAAATCAAACTCTGCTCACTCAAGACAAGATTTTAGAATCATCCTTGACATTTTTCTTTCACTCACCTCTTACAAGCAATCCATTTCCTAAACATCACAGAGGATGTTGAAAAAAATCATAAGCAGTACTCTGCTCCATTGGATTTAAATAGCCCAGCATAATACTGAATAGCAGAACCTTAGGGAGTATGCTACCACCACAGCATCTTGTGTCATTCACAAAATGACAAATATTGGTATGTTCAATCATTTCTCGGGGATTATTTATTCAACAGCAACAGCATTAAGTTCAAATGCAGTCATATGTTTTATACCTTGCATTGGTGGTAGGCAAGTGTTTACTTAGATATGGAAGAGTTGTTAGAATGCACTTTAGCAACTGAATATATCATTTCCCTGAACACTCCTATATTAAGAATAGAAACAAACCCAAGCTTTGCTGAAGTGGTCTCTCTGGGATGCAAAATCAGAAGAGACAAGTGACTGTGGGATCCTGAGCAGCCTGACTCCAGAATAACATTTCAAGTCCATTCTAGAACAGCAGTGTAGACCAGCAGTGTTTACCAGAGTTCCAGTTTGACTGGATGAATAGTAAAACTTACCATGTTTATCATCTCTGCTTAAGAACAAATGATTGTATTCTTAGTTCTTTGTATAGAAGGAATAGCTTAAGCCATCTTAGAAAATCAGCTGAGTGGGGACTACTATGGCTCTAGAATCCTTCTGTGTATGCTTCTTTCTTAATTTTCTGGTCCTATGATTTTGTGGCAGAGACCCATTAGTATTTCCAAACTCTTATGAGCCTTTGCCCTTTTGTGGAAGCTCCACCCTTTCCAATAATGGCTACAGTCCTACTCTAATCATTCTTTCATTATACTTGTCCTTAAACTGTTTCAAACATAAAATGTTTTTGTTAATTCTTTGAAAAAGAAAAAAAAACAAGAGTAACAAGTAAATGATCAGACCCTGAATCTCTGAAAAAAAAATCAAATAAATATGTATATAATTGTGTTCTGATATTCTCTAATCTACTGTTCTACTTGAGTTATTTTTACTAGAAAAGTGTTATGGGGCATCATTCCTAAGTACTGAGTATCTGATATCAGACTCTCCATCACTCTCATAAAAAGATTTGATCTGGTCACACAACTTTGTCACTCATGTAAAACATAATTCCATTGTTTTCTACCAGTTAAAATGCCTGTGGGATAAAATAACAACATTGCTATATATAATACAAAATTAGCTTCAGTGTGAATTTGAAGTGGGCTTTTCAGTTCCAGTTTGACAACCTCCGTACACTTTTCATTGATGTTGTTACCTTTGTTCCCAAAAAAAGCCAACCTCCTTTATGCATGTGCACATCCCTCACACCATGTAATTGGCATGGGATCCTGGAAACAGGACAGTTTTTGATCATTATTTTATTCTCAGGGCAAGATTTGTGTACTTGTGTTCTGCTGAGATATCTAAAACTATCTTGCTTACATAACACATCAAGTTTGCAGTTGCTTATATGACATTGACTATTTTGTGGAACTCATTAAGTGGGTGGAATATTGCCACACTCCTTGACTTAAAGAGGACCGTATAAAGTGGAAGCCAACACTTACTGTCTTCCTGTTACATTTTACACCCAATATTGTATTCTCAGTGGCATTCAAGCAGTTTTTACTGAATAAACAAAAGCAACATAACTAAGAATCTAGAAATTGGTTTTCTTTATTTTTGTTGTTGTTGTTGTTTGCTTTTCTTTGTTTAGTTTCCTCCAGACAGTGCTTCTCTGTAGGTCTGGAACTCTCTTTGAAGACCAGGCTGGCCTTGAACTCACAGAGATCCACCTGCTTCTGCCTCCTGAGTGCTGGGATTACAGGCATGTGCCAAAATTGCCTGGCTAGAAATTAGTTTTCATTTTAAGACAGGATGGGTTTTTAAAAAATTATCTAAGTTGCTAATTGAAATTTTAAGCATAATGAATGATTTTGTAAATTAAGATGTTAAAAATAAATTCAAAGAAAAAAATATTTTTGAATGTAGTTCAATGTCTTGTTTCTAGCCAGACAAGATATTTGCTTTCTCATGGAGGCTGAATGTCACATTTAGGTGAGGTGAGCAGAGTTCTTTGGCTCAGGCCATGCCTGAATGTGTACTCCCGGGTCAGGGTTCTATTCTTAATTTAGCCCATGTTTACATTTAACATGATGGAAATAATAGTGTCCATTAATGATGCTTCAAGAGATTATATGTACAAAAATTTTTCTATTTTTAAATTTATTTATTTGTTTATTTATTTATTTTACATCCAGGCTGTAGAACCCCTCCCCCAGTCCCTTCTCCCAGACCCCCTTCTGTTTTTACCCCACCCCCCAGTCCACTCCTGTTTCTGTGCAGGAAAGGTTTAGGTTTCCCAAAGCGTATCAAGCTGCATGCAGTAAGAACAAGCACCTCCCCATGATTTAAGGCGAGGCAACATGGCCCAGTATGAAGAGTAGGGTTCCAAAAACCAGTGAAAGAGTCCATGGTAGCCCCTTCCCCACTCTATCAGGAGTATCATATTTCTAGACTAAATCTCTAGGAGAACACAAAATAATCCAACTTACTGTGATTGCTTCTAATGTTTAAATGTGAATATTCATACCTTGTAACTTGATGAAGTGGGTTTGATTAATCGAGCTTCTCTATGTAACACAAGCTGGAGATTCTTCTGCCTTGCTCTCCACAGTGCAGGATGATAAGTATGTGTCACCATGCCAGGCTTTGGTCTCTATTCCTATTCATGTCTGTTCAGAGAACTCAGATCTCATGACTGTATAGCAATTTCCAGACTTCAGTTAAGCTGATGGGAAGTGAGAGTCTCTTATTTTTCTTGAGATGTGGAAAATAGGAAAGATTATGAAAAGAAATATATTTACTACAGAGAGTTACAAAATTCTATTTGCTAAACTTTTCTAGAAATATTATTTAGGATATCTTAGGTATTTCTTCATGATTTTTTAAAAAATGTAATGATGCCCTTTGAGATCTTTGTTATACAATTTGATTTTTAATGTATTATTTTATTTTTATTTTACATATTGATCCCAGTTCCCTCTCCCTCCCTTCCTCTTTCCCTCTCTCCTACTCTCACATGCATCCCGACAACCTTCCCCTCCCACCCACCTCCCACTCCACATGTAGGGTAATGCCCTTCAGGAGGAGTCATCTAAATCTGTCAAGTCTTTTGGAGTAGGGACTAGG
Organism: Phodopus roborovskii; assembly: GCF_943737965.1. Classification (NCBI taxonomy): domain Eukaryota; kingdom Metazoa; phylum Chordata; class Mammalia; order Rodentia; family Cricetidae; genus Phodopus; species Phodopus roborovskii. The sequence goes on from NW_026125391.1 coordinate 10,799,941, forward strand.
ACTTCTCTCCTGACTCTAGGTTAAGGGAGTATTCCTCCATGGGGTTGTGACCACAAAGTCATTTTGTGCACCAGGAGTACATCCTGTGCAATGTATTATGAGGACACTTAAATTGCTCAGGCCTTCTGGCTGAGACCCATATTCAGGGGCTTTGAGTCAGTTCCATGCTGGATTCCCAGCTATCAGTCTGGGAACCCATTATTTCCGTCTTGTCCAGGTCAGCTGTCTCTATGTGTTTCTGTTTCTATGTGTTTCTCTATGTGTTTTTGCCTCCTTCTCCACATCTGGATTCTAGTTCAGCTCAGTGTTGACTAGGAAGATTAGTCAGTGGAGGAATAGAAGAGAGGAAAGAGAGAGAGAGAGAGAGAGAGAGAGAGAGAGAGAGAGCATGAAAGAGGGAGCCATTATAAGAAAGCTGAACCTAAAGAAATGTCCAGAGACCTACAAGACTGACCCCAACTAACAATTTGAGCAACAGTGGAAAGGCTACCATAAATACCCTTCCCTGATAATGGGATCAATGACTAACTTATCCACCATCATGGAGCCCTCACCTAGTACCTGATGGAAACAGAAGGAAACACCCACAACTACAATTGAATTTTTGGAAAAGCAGTGCTGTGTGATACTGGTAAGTTTCCAATCATGTGAAAGTGAAATGGCCTGCTGACTTTTTTTTTTATTATTATTATTTAAGAACTTCTCCATGTATTATTTACTGCAGTGACACAGCCTACATGTTTCACAAAATAGCTACTGGGGTATTTTTTTCTGCCAGTCCCATTGCAACATACATATTTGGTATCCATGTAGATGGAACTAGAGGCAAAAGTCAGCTAGCTACCACCCCCAAACACTGCCTCAATGGGCAAAGTGAAGACCCTTCACTACTTGTTTCTCACTCATTGTCTCTGCTGAGCAGCCCCCCTATCCTTTGTTCCAACCATATGTCCCAGATAATATCATGGTACACATTCAACAAATAGAGTACTAGATGTTTTCAGGTGCTGTATGTAATAGGTGAAATTTCAGCTAACAGCCTCGACTACATATTTCTAATATTAACTCTTCCCTGCTGTGACATCAGTCTTGTCAATGTTTATGTTTTCCCAGTTCTGAGTGTCCTACAACATCGTCATGGACCCAGGGAATGTCTCTTTCTACACTGTATCACTTCTCTCCATTCAGTTACTCTTGACCTGGTACTACAAGTGCCTGTAGGAGAAACAGGGACAAGCTTGCACTGTGCTTACATTTTCTCTGTTTCTTCCCCCACACAACTGTCCTCTATCAGATCTAAATGGTAGCCAGATGCCTGCTTCCTAAGTGGAAAAAACAAATAAACATATAAATATACAACAAAACCATTGAGATCTTGTAATGTTTCTATTAACATTTTTAAAACACAACTTAAAATTTTTGTATGTGATTCATAGGTAATGTTGAGTTTACGCTGCAGCAATGCAAATTGTCTAATTTTCAAAAATTGGATTTGATATAGTATGCACATTTTAGTTAATATATGAAATGATCACCCTAGGATATGCATATCCATATTGAGAGGTATTGAAGTGGTGACAAGAAAGAAAAATAATAGACTGAATAGCAGTGGGAAAATGACTAGTGTTGAGACCCAAGGTACATGTATGGATCTCAGCCCCAATTCTGTAACAGAGCCTGGTGACTATTATAAATACAGATCCCAGGTTGAGAATTTTGGAAGTGGGTTGTGTGAACATGAATGAGTATGTCAACTTTTCTTTCCTGGCTAGATAGATGTTTCTAATCTTCTTGCCAAAGCCATGCTGTGTGTATGAAAAATGAACTCCCTGTTCCTGGGATTCTGACAGGCACCAGGAAAGAGTAGAAACACTTGAGAGTCAATGCTTGGAATCCTAGACCAACTTTTGGAAGAAAGCTCCAGGATTTGGAGTTAATCTTGTATATAAAAATCTCGTCCTTCTGGGGTTTTATATCAAGTGATTTGAATATTCTGAGCCTGAGGTTTGGAAATACACATCGTAAAAATGCAAGTCATATAGCCTTGAAGACTCATCTGCATCAAGTCTTGTTATGTTGTCATAAAGCCAATTATAAATTCACACAGGATGTGTTGTTTGCTTCCTTAATGCAAAGGGAAGTGCCACAGCCTTCCTTTGTAAGACTCTTCCTAAATCTTACCTTACTGAAATGGAATGTGTCTTTACAAATACCAAACAGAAATGAGTAAATGTATGGAATGTAGAATGAGGAAGGATGTAGATAAAATTTGACCTATCCAACATTAGGAATATATAGATAATAAAAGTGAAATTACAGTGTCTTCCTCTGTACAAAATTGTTAGTATGCCTGTCTTTTAGAAAACAATTATAAGATAGAGACAGGCTACATCTGCTTGAGTATAAAGACCACTGTGAGCTCTACAAATTAGCTGATTCCTCTGATTGCACTGCTTCTGAGAATTAAAGGACAAATCCAACTCTCCTGTTTTGATTGATTCCTATAGATATGCATGTCTTAATGTATGTAAATCTCTCTCCAGTGGCATACTAAGTAGAGCTTAAGGATGTGGGCCTCTGGAGTTAAAATCTCTCAGATATTAACTTTTAATCTTGGAAGTAACTTTGAAAACTTCATGCTTACAATAGTACAGAACAATTCCGAAACAGAATAATGACTTTGAATCTTTCTCATAAAGAGATAGTAAATACTTGTATAGATATGTCTAACCTGATTTAAGCATTTCATAAACTATAAATGTATCAAAATATCATGTGGCAACTTGTTAATATACCTAATGTCATGTTATTGCTTAAATAACAAATCTAATTTAAATGAAAGAACTAAGAAATAATCTCTTAAACCCTGATATATTTATTTAGGTTAATTGTGACTGTGTGAATGTAGGATGATATTATTAATGTCATCAGTACCCCGATGTGTGAGATGTTTGTGAATAGCAATGTCTCTACAATTTTCTGCAAGTATAAACCATTATATACAAATGGAATATGTTACAATGCAATGAGCCTGTGCTCAAGTGTCATCATAGTTTTCTTTCAAACATTTACAAACTAATATGTAAACAATTTTTAGTTTTTGGTAACTGTGAAGATGAACTAGGTGTTAGCTTTTAGAAACTTGAATAGATACTTGTTAGATACTTGAGTAGATGCTTTAAAAAAAAAAAAGATTTTGAGAGAGAGAGAGGTATCTCATTTGCTAAGCACCTAATCAACTTGTACGTAGGACAAGTTCTAGGATTCTTGCTTCCTTACACATTAAATAAACAAAAACAAACAAACAAAAAACTGTGTAGTAAATATCCTAACACAGTGTCTTCTAGGTTTAGTATGAGGGTTTATCTGCCTCTTTCTCCAGCCTGAAACAAGTTACAAAGGAGAGCCAGGTGAGATTGCAATGGAGACACTCAAGGAAAGACAATAAATGAAGTTCTGAAAAAGACCACCTAAGGGTATTCTGCTTTAATTCAGTCTGATCCTGCTTGTGTGAACTAGCAAACACACTGAAAACTCAGTTTTGCTGCCTGAAACTTGGTCACCAGTTGCCAATCACAAAATCTCCCATTTCTTGATATGTAGATCTATTGCTTTCTGTTGTAAGTTTCTTGCATATGATAAAAAAGTCAGTGTAGTGACAAAGGAAAACAGCATATGTGAAAAAATGTATATGTTAGGCACTGAAACTAGGTGATGATGAAAAGAACTGATGGCTGAAGTTATGTTGTGTAAATCAGCTTGGTCAAGTTCCCACTCAGATGACCAGAGGAAACGTCCTTCTTCTCTCTCTCTTACCGGGATGCCCATTTTATTCTCTAATGCAATATTGGATCACAAAATCAAAATCATTATGGTAACTTGCAATTAAAACTACATATTGATTCTTTCTAAACTTAAATAAGCATGTACATTTTCCAGTAGATTCTTATCTAAGGCACATTATAAGTTTAATTGTTCTCAAGATAGCCTGAAATTCTGCATTTCTCTGAGACTTAGAGACTTTTGAGCCACCTTGTTAAGTAAGAATATAATAGATCCCCTTGAAATAATTTGATGTCATTTATTGGTTTGATTCCTGCTTTAAAATTCTAAAATTGAAGTTGGAGAGATGGTTCAATGGTTAGGAGTACTGAATGCTCTTCCAGAGGACCACAGTTCAGTTTCCAGCACCCACACAGAAGATTGCAAATGTTTATGATTCCAGT